>NC_083700.1:111328220-112528220 GCF_033118175.1 Dama dama | reverse complement strand
AGCTTTGAGTAGACAGACCTTTGTCAGCAAAGTAATGTCTCTGCTTTTTAATATGCTGTCTAGTTTGGTCATAGCTTTTCTTCCTAGGAGCAAGTATCTTTTAATATCATGGCTGCAATCACCATCTGCAGTGATTTTGGAACCCCAAAAAATTAAGTCTGTCACTGTTTCCATTGTTTCCCCATCTATTTGCCATGAAGTGATGGGATCGGATGCCCTGATGTTAGTTTTCTGAATGTTGAGTTTTAAGCCAACTTTTTCACTCTTCTCTTTCACTTCCATCAAGGGACTCTTTAGTTCTTCTTCGCTTTCTACCATAAGCATGGTGTCCATGAACAAAGTGACTACTAAAAACAAGAAAGGAGCAAATATAAAATAAGAATTTTGGGAGGATAAAAGCATGCTCAAAAAAGCAAAACAATAATAACCCCTCTAATATTCTAAATAATTCCAAATAATAAATGGACATAACTGAAAGCCAAATTAATTGTAAAAGATAAAGAAATCTTTTTGTAGCACAGTGCAAGCAAGTAAACAAGAGATGGAAAATACAAGAGAAAAGTTCAGATCAAACTGGTGGTCTGCCATTTATGTAATATTTATTGCAGGAGGAGAAATGGAGATAAAGAAATAACAGAGAAAAATTTACAGAGGGGAAGACATAATTCTGTCTTTTTAGTACACATCTCTTCATTTTGCTTACTCATTTTTACCACGCCATGTGTCATGCAACATCTTAGTTCCCTGACCAGAGATCCAGCCAGTGCATTGGAAGCACAGAGTCTTTAACCACTGGATGACGAGGGAAGTCCCAAGAAGTAATTCTTTATATTGAATTGATCCACCGAATGGAGAATGTGATACGTGAAGAAATGCACTCACCTAGATTCATTGTGATGAACTTTCAAAAGTCTGTAAAGCATCCTAAAAGCAGAAAAGCTTATCTACAAAGCAGCAGTCATTAAAGTCCCAACAAGCTAGTACCCAGCAGCTCTACCTGTTAGAAGAAATATTCTCCAAGGTTGCTAGTAAACTGCCATTTGAGGGGGAGGGACCAAATGAAGACATTTTAGAAATGCAAGTACTTAGAATATTAATGGCTAACTATATCCATTCTGAAAGTTACACTTAAGGGCATGCTTCAACAAAATGAAAACTGAATAAGAGAATGAAGAGTAAATAGAGAAGCCAAAACAGTGGTTAAATCTAAATAGTTACTAATTTTAAAGGTTAATCACAATCTGTGATTATAGAATAGAAGTTTGGGGGAATAAAAGTGAACACATGCAGAGGTCCTAGACTTGCTTAAAGAAATGGTAGAGATACTAATAAATTCTAGACATAGATAGAAATATAGGTGATAATTATTGTGTTAAAGAACTTCAGAATAACTGGCAAAAGATTAAAAATAAGATGTACAATTTATTAACCACTACATGGCAAGAATGAACAAAGCTAACTGCATAAACCCAACAAAAGCTGTTTGTTAGTTACTCAGTCATATCTGACTCCTTGCGACCTCATGGACTGTAGCCCTGCCAGACTCCTCTGTCCATGGAATTCTCCAGGCAAGAATACTGGAGTAGGTTGCCATTCCCTTCTCCACGGTGTCTTCCTGACCCAGGGATTGAGCCCGGGTCTCCTGCATTGCAGGCAGATTCTTTACTGTCTGAGCCATCAAAAGACAGGAAAGGAAAAACAAGAAATTGTGTTAAAAGGTGTAAGATGGCAGAATTAGCTCCAAATATTTTACTTATCTAATGAATAAAATTCCTCTTTTCTGTAATTCTCAGATTGAATTTTCATATCCAGTTATATGCTGTTGAAAGGCAGAAACTTCAAACATACTGATGCTGAGAAGTTTAAAACAAAGGAACATAAGAGTTGTATCCGTGTTTTTGTTCAGTTGCTCAGTCATGTCTGACTCTTCGTGACCCCATGGACTGCAGCACACCTGGCTTCCCTGTTCTTCACCATCTCCTGGAGCTTGCTCAAACTCATGTCTATTGAGTCAGTGATGCCATCCAACCATCTCGTCCTCTGTTGTCTCCTTCTCATGCCTTGAGTCTTTCCCAGCATCAGGGTCTTTTCCAATGAGTCAGCTCTTCGAATCAGGTAGCTAAAGTATTGGAGCTTAAACTTCAGCATCAGTCCTTCCAATGAATATTCAGAGTTGATTTCTTTTAGGAATCACCAGGGAAGTTCGTGATTGACTGGTTTGATCACCTTGCAGTCCAAGGAACTATCAAGAGTTTTCTCCAACACCACAGTTCAAAAGCATCAATTCTTCAGTACTCAACTTTCTTTATGGTCCAGCTCTCACATCTGTACATGACTACTGGAAAAACCATAGCTTTGAGTAAAAGGATTTTTGTTGTCAAAGTAATGTCTCTACTTTTAATATGCTGTCTAGGTTTGTCATAGCTTTTCTTCCAAGGAGCAAGTGTCTTTTAATTTCATGGCTGCACTCACCATCCCCAGTGATTTTGGAGCCCAAGAGAATAAAGTCTGTCACTGTTTCCATTGTTTCCCCATCTATTTGCCATTGAGTGTTGGGACCAGATGCTATGATCTTCCTTTTTTGAATGTTGAGTTTTAAGCCAGCTTTTTCACTCTCCTCTTTCACTTTCATCAAGAGGATCTTTAGTTCCTCTTTTCTCTCTGCCATAAGGGTGGTGTCATCTGCATATCTGAGGTTATTGATACTTCTCCGGGCAGTCTTGATTCCAGCTTGTGCTTCATTGAGCCCGGCATTTCGCATAATGTACTCTGCATAGAAATTAAATAAGCAAGGTGACAATATACAACCTTGACATACTCTTGTCCCAATTTTGATACAGTCTACTGTTCCCTGCCCAGTTCTAACTGTTGTTTCTTGACCTGCATGCAGGTTTCTCAGGAAGCATGTAAGGTGGTCCGGCATTTGCATCTCTTCCAGTTTGTTGTGATTTTCCAGTTTGTTGTGATCCACACAGTTAAAGGCTTTAGCATAGTTAGTGAAGCAAAAGTAGATGTTTTTCTGGAATTCTCTTGCTTTTTCCATGATCCAACAGATGTTGGCAATTTGATCTTGGATTCCTCTGCCTTTTCTAAATCCAACTTGAACATCTGGAAGTTCTTGGTCCACTTACTGTTGAAACCTGGCTTGGAGAATTTTGAGCATTGCTTTACTAGCATATGAGATGAGTACAATTGTGTGGTAGTTTGAGCATTCTTTGGCATTGCCTTTCTTTGGGATTGGAATGAAAACTGACTTTTTCTAGTCCCGTGGCCACTGCTGAGTTTTCCAAATTTGCCGGCGTATTGAGTGCAACACTTTCACAGCATCATCTTTTAGGATTTGAAATAGCTCAACTGGAATTCCATCACCTCCACTAGCTTTGTTCGTAGTGATGCTTCCTAAGGCCCACTTGACTTCACGCTATAGGATGTCTGGTTCTAGGTGAGTGACCACACCATCCTTGTTATCCAGGCCATGAAGATCTTTTTTATATAGTTTTTCTGTGTATTCTTAGTACCTCTTCTTAATATCTTCTGCTTCTGTTAGGTCCATACCATTTCTGTCCTTTTTTGAGCCCATCTTTGCATGAAATGTTCTCTTGGTATCTCTAATTTTCTCAAAGAGATCTCCAGTCTTTCCCAATATGTTGTTTTCCTGTATTTCTTTGGACTGTTCACTTAGGAAGGCTTTCATATCTCTCCTTGCTATTCTTTAGAACTCTGCATTTGGATAGGTATATCTTTCCTTTTCTCCTTTGCCTTTTGCATCTCTTCTTGTTTCAGCCATTTGTAACGCCTCCTCAGACAACCATTTTGCCTTTTTGCATTTATTTTTCTTGGGGATGGTTTTGATCACTGCCTCATGTACAATGTTACGCACCTCTGTTCATAGTTCTTCAGGCACTCTGTCTATCAGATCTAACTCAGATGTATCAGTGAGTTTGGGTTAACTTGGTAGAGTAAGCATATGTGTTTTCTTGTACTTTCTGCCCAGTGAGGAGTGAGCCAAGATCCTGTTCTGAGAGGGAGGATTGAGAGAACTTACGCGTTCAGTGAGACCCATAGCTCCCTCCCTCTACTGGGCTCAGGCAGCCTTGCTTCCACCGCCTCAGGAGCAGGTGGGAGGAGTTCTATCTGCAGAAACTGACCAGCTCAAAAGAAACACATTTGGATACTGATATTCAGATGCCTCAGCAAATATTCAGATACCTCCAACTGGTATTCAGATACCCCCAGGCTCCTCTCTTCATGGGATTCTCCAGGCAAGAATACTGGAGTGGGTTGTCATTCCCTTTTCCAGGGGATCTTCCCAATCCAGGGATTGAACTGTGGTCTCCTGCATTGCAGGCAGAGCTGTCAAGGAAGCCCATCTTCAGATACCTCCAACAAAACAGCTCTGACCCCCAGCAGTCGGCAGCTACCCTACACAGCTTCCAAACAGGTCTGGGAACCTCCCTTCTAAATAAGGGTGATGGTCAAAGAGTTGCCAGTCACTTAGGAGAGACAGAGATGCAACAGAAAAGAAATTGGAAGGAGAAAGAGGAAGAAGATAAAAATAAAAAACAAAATTCTGAAAGTAATAACCTTAGAGAAACAAAAGCGGATTATTGAATCCAGGAATTAAAACGCCATGCTCCCCACCCGCTACCCCAGAGGAGAACCAAAAAACAGGACAGTGCTGTTGAAGAGTTAAAATATAATAATAGAAATTTCAAAAAATAAAGTTGAAAGAAAAAGTTAAGAAAATCTAAAAAGTAGTCAAATTACAAAGTGATGGATGAGGGATATGTGTAAAGAAAATTGCAGGAGTTCCTTGAAAAAAAGAAGGAAACAGAGGAAGGAAATTATAAAGAAACAGTAACCAAAAAAAAAAAAACTTATAACAAAAGGCTAGGTAGTTTCGGATCTAAATTGGGCCCGACTTTCGGTTGTATCCATATCTTGGCTATTGTGAATAGTGCTGCAGTGAACATGGGATGTAGATATCTCTTTAGGTCATTTCCTTTGAATTCAGTTTAGTTCAGTCACTCAGTCGTGTCCAACGCTTTGTGACCCCATGAACCGCAGCACGCTAGACCTCTCTGTCCATCACCTACTCCTGGAGTTTACCCAAACTCATGTCCATTGAGTCGGTGATGCCATCCAACCATCTCATTCTTTGTTGTCCCCTTCTCCTCCCACCTTCAATCTTTCCCAGCATCAGGGTCTTTTCCAGTGAGTCAGCTCTTCTTATCAGGTGGCCAAAGTATTGGAGTTTCAGCTTCAGCATCAGTCCTTCCAGTGAATATTAAGGACTGATCTCCTTTAGGAAGGACTGGTTGGATCTCCTTGCAGTCCAAGGGACTCTCAAGAGTCTCCTCCAACACCACAGTTCAAAAGCATCAATTCTTCTGTGCTCAGCTTTCTTTATAGTCCAACTCTCACATCCATAGGAATATATACACAGAAATAGGACTGCCGGATCACATGGTAGTTCTGTTTTTAATTTTTTGAGGGAAGCTCCAGAGTGACTATACCAGTTTATATTCCCATCGACAATGCACAAGGGTTCCAGTTTCTCCTGTCCAGCGCTTGTCATCTTTTCTCTACTTGGTAGTAGCCATTTTGACAGATATGAGGTGGTATCTCATTGTGGTTTCTGTTTGCATTTTCCTGATGATCAGTGATGTTCACATATTTTCATATACCTGTCGGTCATTTGTGTGTCTTGTTTGGCAAAAATTGTCTATTAGTTCCTTTGCCTGTTTAGGCTATTTTTTTTTAAATTTTTTTATTAGTTGGAGGCTAATTACTTCACAACATTTCAGTGGGTTTTGTCATACATTGATATGAATCAGCCATAGATTTACATGTATTCCCCATCCCGATCCCCCCTCCCACCTCCCTTTCCACCCGATTCCTCTGGGTCTTCCCAATGCACCAGGCCCATAGGCTATTTTTTAAGTTCCATGTGTTCCTTATATTTTTTCCACACTCCTTATCAGATACGTGGTTTGTAAATATTTGCTCCCTTTCTGTAGGTTGCCTTTTCGTTTTGTTTCTTGTTTCCTTGCTGTGCAGAGACTTTTTAGTTTGGTATAGTCTGACTCATCTAGCTTTGCTTTTGTTGCCTGTGTTTTTGGTGGCGTACCCAAAAAATTATTGCTGAGAAAACTGTCAAGAAGCCTATTCTTTATTTCTTGAGTTGTTTTCTGGCTTCATGTTTTATGTTTAAGTCTTTAATCCATTTTGAGTTGATGTTTGTATATAGTGTGAGATCAGGGCTCAGTTTCATTCTCCTTCATGTGTATATCCTGTTTCCCAACACCATTTTTTGAAGCAACTAATCTTTCCCTATTGTTTTGGATTTGGGGGTATGATACACTTGGAGAGACAATTACTGAAGTTTTAAAATTAGGTATGTGTAAAATGAGCATATTTTTAAAAACCACACAAACACATGCATATAATGATGGAAGTTTTTCAAAGTGACACAGGAGCCAACTGAAAGAGCTCCCAATGATCAAAACTGGGACAATTTGAAAAGAAAATAATAAAGCAACACTGGATTATAACCCAAAGTGTAAAATGAATATCCATGAGGCCATATGGATATAAATACAAGATCAAGTAAATTAACAAATGTGAGAGAAGAGACAAATCATCTTTGTTGTGTGATCCCAAATAACAAGAAGCTGTATCCTCAAGGAGAAGAACTTAAATTTTCACTTCTTAATTGGGGTGCACTTAATGACTTTCCAAAGAGGGCAGTGTGAAGTCTAAGTCAGGTGACCCAGGGAAGCATCGTCAGCCGTAAGTCTTGTTCATAATGTGTGCCCTTGATACGATGTGATGAAAATGGTGCTTTATCTCTGTGGCCTTTCTCTCAATCACCCATGATCCCAGCCTGATCATTACCAGGTAGAACTGTGTGTCAATGTAATTGGTTTCCTGTATAAATCTGTGCATTTTATCTTTGGTGGTGGTTTAGTGGCTGAGTCGTGTCCAGAGCTTTGTGACCCCATGGACTGTAGCCCACCAGGCCCCTCTGTCCATGGGATTTCCCAGGCAAGAATACTGGAGTGGTCGCCATTTCCTTGTCCAGGGGATCTTCCCCATTCAGAGGCTGAACCTAGGTCTACTGCATTGCAGGCAGATTCTTTACCAACTGAACCACCAGGGAAGCCTGCATTTGTTTTGAGAGGAAATCCGTGGACTTCCCCAGATGGACAAAGGTATCTGAGGTACAAACCAGGTTGAGAACCATTGGGCTGTATGGAACATTATCAGATGTGCTAGTTCCTTCTCCCCGTATCCACCCCATCTCCTCACTCTATCCACAGCCCACGTTCTCTTTCCACTTCAGACCCTTGGCTTATCTTATTCACTTGTCCAGGAAGAGGAGGATTTGTTTATGCTTCTGATTTGACAAAAAAATCTTTTGAGGTTAGTTAGCTCAGCCTTTGGAGAAGAAAATGGCAACCCTCTCCAGTATTCTGGCCAGGATAATCCCATGGACAGAGGAGCCTGGCGGGCTGCAGTCCGTGGGGTCACAATAGAGTAGGACAGGACTTAGCAACTAAACAGCAAGAAGCTTTGCCCAAGGTTCCAAGGGCTGTTTAACCATCCCCTCCCAAATAGCCTCTTTGGGAAGGAAGGCCCGCAGAAGGTGGGCAGTGGAGGGGCATGCAGATGACCGAGGAGTCACAGACATCTGAGTTCTGACCTTGGATGTACCCGGGCCCCAGGCTCTGTGCCCTGTGTTCTCAGCCGTGTCCAACTTTGCAACCCCATAGACTGTAGCCCGCCAGGCTCCTCTGTCCAGGAATTTTCCAGGAAAGAACATTGGAGTTGGTTGCATTTCCTCCTCCAGGAGATCTTCCCAACCCAGGAATTGAACCCACATCTGCTGCATAATACTTAACCATGGCTCTCTGGAAAGAAACACATGCATGTGTATTCAGACTTATGTTTATTACCACATCATTGATATAGGATATGTACATGCAATTTACAAATAATAGTGAAATATGCACTTCTGTTCCTTGCACATTCAACGTAGCTGTGGATTCTCTCAGAGCACCTTCCTTGATTTTTACTAAACCCATGTATCTGTTGTCAGTCTGTGGTTGCAGTTGACAAATGAGTGTCGTTTCGGTATGAGTGTTGACTGATATTTTTCTTTGTGTTAATGAGGAAGATGAAAGCGAAACAGCAAAATCTATGCCAGGACGTCACTCATTCACCTTTTTTTTTTTAAGTCAGGGACTCCTTTGCTGAATCAGATGATAGTTTTTGAATGCTGGAAGAATATTTCCTGAGTTTTTTGTGCTATTCACAGTGTGACACAGACATGACACACTTTTATGTTTATCTGCACTTTTATTTTCTCTACCACTTTCTGAAGTCTACACAGTCAAATCAAGTAGTAAATCAAGGCTTCGTCTGTCACACGTGTTCATTTCTAGGGTGTAAGTATTCCCATAGCCGACTTCAGGCTGCTAATCGGAATGAACGTAGGAAGATACTCACAGAAGTACAGCATTATACAGTATTTCATCATACAGACAAGACAGGCATAGTACCATCAAGAGCAAAGAAGACAGTAAAATCCAGCACAAAGTAATTATGAATCAATGCATTTTTAGTATTGGTAGCTTGTGTTGTTAACGCAGTTTATTCTTTTTGTAATGTTATATGTT
Source organism: Dama dama (assembly GCF_033118175.1). Taxonomy (NCBI): domain Eukaryota; kingdom Metazoa; phylum Chordata; class Mammalia; order Artiodactyla; family Cervidae; genus Dama; species Dama dama. The sequence goes on along the minus strand of NC_083700.1, from coordinate 112,519,539 downwards.
TACTTCTGGCTGTGCTCTGGGTCTTTGTTGCTCTTCTCTAGTTGTGAGCAGAGGTTACTTTCTAGCTGTGGCGCACAGGCTTCTCAGTGTAGCAGCTTCTATTGTGTGGAGCACGGGCTCTGGGGTGTGAGGGCTTCAGTAGTTGTGGCACACGAGCTTAGACATTCTGCAGCACGTGGAATCTTCCCGGACATTAAACCCATGTCCCTTGCAGTGGCAGGCGGATTCTTATCCACTGGACCACCAGGGAAGTCCTGGCATTGTTTTTTCTTGAAATCAGAATACCCAAACTCTTTTCATCAATTCTTGCTTTCTTACTCTATATTCTTTTCTCTCCCCCTAGCCAAGGAGATTTAGAAAAGCTTTACTTTCTGTAACTTGAATGATTTTTGAATGATTTACCAAGTATGCGTTTTTTAAGCTAACTACCCCCATCCCCAGCCAGTTTCTCGAAAATCTACGGAGTGATCTCATCCTTCCTCCCCATGGTGGTGAATCACTCCTTCAAGTCCTGCAAGATCTGATTCTTTCGTTCTGTTTGTACTCCTTGAGGGCCTTGGGTAAGACACTGTTGAAGATACTGACATGTTTCGTTAGTCTCTAATATTTTTCACCAGCACCGTAACCTTCATGATCTCAAACCTTTTGGCTTATATTTTCAGAATCCACCTCCTTTGTTGAATGAAGTCAGTGCTGCAGTAATCCAGGCTGACAGGCTGTCCCACCTGAGGAATAAGGTGCAGATAAAGCATGAAGAGGAATACAGAGACGCCTTAGTCACGATCAAGGATGACTTGAAACTCACAGAGGGTCCTGACATCAAGGAGAACCTTCAGGATCAGATCCGTCATTGGTTCATCGAATGCAGGTAACTCAGGGCCTCTTTCCTGACAGTCTCTGCTGTGGTGGGTGATGTCCTGGGATATTTTTTAAACATAGAAATATGTTGATATATAGATTCATGTGCCTTTCTGGCTTCATTTTAGAAAAGTAAAAAGGCTAAGAATTCAGGAAATCATTTTTTTTATTAAATTGCTTTTTTCCCCTGTTTTATTAACCGTCGTCCATATAGTACTTTCATAACCACAAGAAGTCAAGCATCATGAGTGGCTGACACAGCCCCAGGTTGGCAGGAGCTCACAGCCCGGGTCTTGTCTCGGATCCAGCCGCATGCAGGTCATGCTTCTGGGGGTTGGCCCTAATTGTACGGGGCTCTAGAGTCTCAATCATGGTCCTTTTCCCTCGAGGCAGCTGCTGAATCTGGGACCTGACGCCTGGTCCCCAGGCCTCCCTGAAATGTTGGGAGGGGAGCAGTCCTGGTGACAAGGCATCGTGTACCTTAAGGCCTTTCTGTACTGAGGGTCTGCCTCTACTAAGGGTCTTAATTAAATGTTTAGCAGTTTAAAACCTGTTTGCAAAAGATGCCTTTTGTTTACAAAGAATGTGCTCCTTTGTTAGAGAAGTACAGTAGAACAAACACTTGTAGAACACAGCGCACATTTCCACCCATTAGAGCAGGCACTTTGCAAGCAACCCAGTTGGAGCAGCTTTAAAATCTATTTCAAGAGGGGAAGGAAAGAGAGCAGAGGGTTGTGATGAGTCCCAGAGCTGTGGAGACAGACACACCACTTGTTTTCATTGATGGGCATCTTGCTGGACCACATCAGATTCAGAGATGCTCAGACACCAACTTTGGTGAGCTCGTCAGGACCAGGGAATTTAACTTGTTGGCAACAGAAAGCCAATCTTTCCTCACAAAGTCTTATATTATAAGATGTTTATATCTGTGGCTCCAAAATCCCTGTGGATGGTGACTGTAGCCATGAAATTAAAAGACACATGATACTTGGAAGAAAAGCTATGACAAACTAGAAGGGGTATTAAAAAGCAGAGACATCACTTTGCCAACAAAGATCCATCTAAACAAAGCTGTGGTTTTTCCAGTGGTCATGTATGGATGTGAGAGTTGGACCATAAAGAAAGATGAGTGCCAAACAATTGATGCTTTCGAACTGTGGTGCTGGAGAAGACTCTTGAGAGTCCCTTGGACTGCAAGGAGATCCAACCAGTCCATCCTAAAGGAAATCAACCCTGAATATTCATTGGAAGGACTGATGCCGAAGCTGAAACTCCAATACTTTAGCCACCTGATGTGAAGAACCTACTCATTAGGAAAGACGCTGAGGCTGGGAAGGATTGAAGGCAGGAGGAGAAGGGGACGAGAGAGGATGAGATGGTTGGATGGCATCACTGACCGAACAGGCATGAGTTTGAACAGACTCCGGGAGGTAGTGAAGGACAGGGAAGCCTGGTGTGCCGAAGCCCCTGGGGTTGCAGAGTTGGACACAACTGAGCAACTGAAAAATGACAAATATCTGTGGTAGGCGGATGACTTCTGCAGACCCTGCCTCTTCCCCCAGTGATGTAGACCTAGAACTTCAGTTCTAAAGGAAAGAATGTGGCAAAAGCGATGGTGACCCTGCCGTCTTGCTTGCCTCTTGGTCCCTCACTTGCTGTCTCCCTCTGGCTCTGAGAGCGGTCAGCTGCTGCCCAGCAGAGGGACCCACTTGGAAGGAACTGACAGAGGTTCCCAGCAACAGCCAGCAAGGAGCCTAGGGCCTCCTTCCAGCCGGAGAAGAACAGAGTCCTTTCCACAATCACATGTGTCAGCTCGGAGAGCGTTCTGCCCGAGACGAGCCTTCCAGTGAGGCTGCAGCCCCAGCCGACACCGACTGCAGCCTCGAGGGGGCGGGGACCCTGAGACACAGGTATTCTGCTGAGCCACACCTGGTTCCCCACCCACAGTAACGTGGGTTTCCGTCACTGTTGGGGTGACTTACAATGCAGCAACGGGTGTCTGACGTACATCAGTTCCTTTACAGTGATTCAGAAAAACCTGAACAGTCGGTAAGCTTCTCTTGCATTAACTCTGGGATCTTAACACAGTATCTCCTCAAGAATCCTTAAATTTTGTAACAAAGCTTCTTTTGGAATGTTCGATATCAGAGTTACATGGCTGTGATTGGGGAGTTTGGTCCTTTATTATATAAATAGAGCTTTTAAATATTTATGATTTCTTAAAATTCAAAATTGATTACTTTTGTGAGTTTTTCTCTTTATATGTGTTTTCAGGGATATTTTATAGCAAAATGGGTTCTCTTTTATCAGCTTCCTCCTCAGTCTTCATTGTGATGATTTCGTGGAGACATAAAATATACATAGATAGGTAGGTAGATAGGTATCTCAAAGTTATCAAATTTTACCCTTAAGTATGAACAGTTTGTGTGTGCTCAGTCGTGTCCGACTCATTGCGACCCTGTGGACTGGAGCACACCAGGCTCCTCTGTCCTTCACTGCCTTCTGGGGTTTGCTCAAATTCATGTCCATTCAGTCGGTGATGGTATCTAACCGTCTCATCCTCTGCCGCCCCTTCTCCTTTCTCGTGGCAAAGGGGCTTGTGTAACCCAATAAAGCTGTGAGCCATGCCGTGCAGGGCCGCCAGGACGAAGGAGTCATAGTGGAGAGTTCTGACAGAATGTGGTCCACTGGAGAAGGGAACGGCAAACCACTCCAGTATTCTCACTGCTAGAACCCTATGAATATGAACAGTTTATCTATATTAATTGTATATTATTAAATATTATATATAATTATATAATTTATTATATAATACACATATTGTTTTATATTAATTATAAAGCTTTAGAAAATAAATCAGAGAAAAGATAAAGTTACCAGCAAAGATGTTACCATTTCATTTTTAAAAATAGCATGTCTTTGTGTTACTCAAATACCAAAACCGAGTATTCTAATCACTTGTTCTCAGGTTGCCCCACCACCACCACCTACCAAACCCCCACTTACAGTATAGGAAAAGCTTAATAGGTAGCGATCTCTTCTGGTTTAAAATAGTCTCTTTAAGGATAACTATGTACTTTGAGTATATCTGCAGTCACTTAGGGTGCCTCCCCATCACAAGTGTCCCATTTTCCTTCCCCTTGTGCCATCTGACTGCAGAGCGAAGTCACCAATCCGCGTAGCACCAGCTGGGAGCCGGGGCGAGTGCCTGGGCAGCCGCAGTTCCGGCCTCTCGTCTCCTGAACAGGCCTCATCCCACTGGGATGCTGAGTCCTTCCCAAGCCCCATGTTCCCCAGGAGCACTGGGGTGCCATGCTCAGGCCTCCGGGGACCAGTGGGCTGTCTCACCAGCAGGTCCCCTGCTCCCGGCTCCATCCAGCCCCCTCACGTGCCGCACACACAGAAACACACCTCACATCGCCCAGGCGGTCCGTGATGCTCTCCAGGCACTCCGGAGTCTCTGCCCCAGTCTCGGCACTCATCCCCTCCTGGTCTGAGACCTTTGGAGGGTGCGGCCCAAGGTCCAGGTGGTGTCCTCACTCCGCTGCCTTCTCTTCTCTTCCCCGTTGGCCTGGACCACCAGCTGATTGTTCAGCTTCAGCCTCCTTAGGACATGCATGCTCAGGGCCTGCCTGCGATTCCTTTCTGCCTCCTCCTTGAGCTGCTGGCATCCTCCCCATTCCTCCTCCAGGTGGTCTGTATGACCACACAAACCGGAGCCTGACGACAGCTGTGTGGCCTTGGGAACCGGCTTAACCTCTCTGTGCCATCCATCTCCTCATCTGTGGTACAGGGACCAGACTCAGGCCTACTTCGTGGGATTGTTAAGAGATGAGACTTAGCCCCCAGAGGCAGGCCGTAATCATTCCCGCTGTGTTGTAGCCATCTGCTCACCCCTGGCCGCCTCCCCTGACGCAGCGGACGCCCCGTGAGGACAGTGCCCGCTGTAGAGAAGGGACGGCGGTGATCACATTTCCCTTCCAAGCAGTGGCCTGTGCAGACCAGCAGGGCCGAGGTTTTCTGTTCTTAGCTGATTACATAATTGTGTCTGGAGGAAATGCACTCGAGATGGTTGTCTGCAATCATGGAAATTTAGGTAGAAAGGCAGCTCTTTCAGAAGAATTGCCTTCTGATTAAATCATCTTGGTTTATAATTGAAACCTTCCTTTTCATAGTTAACGAAGATGATCTGCTCTCTGTTCCTGAACTTTCCTTATCAGCAACTTTCTTCTCTTTTCTGAGGACTTCAGGGAACAGATGTGCGCAAATATATTTCCTGCAGATGAGATAATTCTTTACTTTTTAAAAAAAGATTCTTATTTGTTCATTTCTTTTTGACTCTTGGACCAGGGATTGAACCAGTGTCCCCTGCATTGGCAGGGAGAGTCTTAACCACATAACCATTCTTAACCACCAGGGACGCCCTCTTTACTTTTATATAAACTTTTAAAATCCAGTTTAAAAGGTGACATAACCAAATTGAAAGCACTGTGTACAATTATAACCCCAAATAAGCTAAAATATACATAATGTATACCCACATATACAAAGATAGATTCATACATGGATTTTAATTTTTGAAATATGTGTTTGTGTATGCATGGAAAATTTTTGAAAGGATTCACTAGAAACTTTGTTGGCATGGCTACCACAACAAGAATAGTGATGTTGTTCTTGTCGTTCAGTTCAGTCGCTCAGTCGTGTCCGACTCTTTGCAACCCCATGGACTGCAGCACACCAGGCCCCCCTGTCCATCACCAACTCCCGGAGCTTGCTCAAACTCATGTCCGTCAAGTCGGTGATGCTATCCAACCATCTCATCCTCTCTCATCCCCTTCTCCTCCTGTCTTCAGTCTTTCCCAGGATCAGAGTCTTTTCCAGTGAGTCAGCTCTTCGCATCAGGTGGCCAAAGTATTGGAGCTTCAGCTTCAGCATCAGTCCCTCCAATGAATATTCAGAGTTGATTTCCTTTAGGGTTGACTGGTTTGATCTCCTTGCAGTCCAAGGGACTCTCAAGAGTCTTCTCTAACACCACAGTTTGAAAGCATCGATTCTTTGGCACTCAGCCTTCTTTATGGTCCAACTCTCACATTCATACATGACTACTGGAAAAACCATAGCTTTGACTATATGGACCTTTGTTGGCAAAGTAAAGTCTCTGCTTTTTAATACGCTCTCTAGGTTTGTCGTGGCTTTTTTTCCAAGGAGCACACATCTTATAATTTCATGGCTGTAGTCACCATCCACAGTGATTTTGGAGCCCAAGAAAATAAAGTCTCTCACTGTTTCCGTTGTTTCCCCATCTATATGCCTTGAAGTGATGTTACTTTATGTAGTGGTGTTACTTTTTATTTTATATTCTTCTGTACGGTTAGAAGTCTTTTTTTTATGAGTTATTTTTGTAATTAAAAAGCCTAGTTGAAAATATATTAGAAAGTAAAGAAAGGCATGAAGTTAGTTTGGGATAATCTAAAATAAACATTTAAAATGTTAAAACACCCTATTAAAAAAAAAAAAGTAGATTAATACAGTACCTGCAGAGCACGCTTGGAAATTCTCTTTTGATGAGAGAATAGGGTGCCTGGCGGCTGGCTAGTTGAGTTGTCCCCCCATCTGAGATGCTGAAACGGTCATGGGAGACCCCGTGGCCTCCTGGGAGCCATCCTTCCCACTGGCTCTGGGCTTCCTTTGAAGACCCAGCGCTCCCAGCCCAGCCAGTCCCCTTGAGAACATTCCATCCTGGTGTTGCTGACCTGACAGTTTGGAGGCCGAGTTAGAGCAGGTCCCGTGGGTGTGCTGTGTATAATTCACACAGACGTAAAGACCCATTCGTTTGAAGTGATGCAAGATCAAGAGTGGATTTATTTTCATAATCGGATTACATTTATCTGATTGACTTTGATAAAAATCCTTTTCTTTGCTTTTTTAAATCAAAGACAAATAAAAAGCAAATATTGTCTTTTGAAACATGAAACATTGATCAATCCTCAGGATAAATTCCAACAGGGCACACAGTGACAACTAAAAAATGACTTGAAGTTACAATTAACTCCCATAATTTAAAATACTTATTCTTAGCTCATTTAGTCTATACTTGTAGTTGCCAAAACTAGGATTTCTTTCTCAAGTCCATTTTTAAATTATTTTAGAAGTCTTTTTTTCCAGTGTTAAAAGTAATACATGTTCATTGTAGAAACTTTACAAGATTGAGTTTAAGAAGAAAATCTACAATTTTAATATACAGAGATAGCTACTATAAAAATTTTTGGCAAATTGCTCTCCAGTATTTTTCTCTCATGTATAATGTATGTTTCAATTAGTTTTATGAATCCTTTTTCTAATTTTAAAAAATTTAACATCGGATTTCCTTTTGTCCTTAAAATATTTTCCAAAAGAGGTCTTCTGTGACTGTTTAACATTGTGTTGGATGGATGCATTGGCTAATGAATCTGTTTTTATCTTTTTGCCAGATTGATACAGGAACAGTGACTTCTCAGCAATCTTTTAATTAGCATTTATTTTATGATTTGGAGCAGTTGGAAAATCTTTTGGTCTTTTTATTAGTAGTATTTCTTCTGTGAACTGCCTAGTCATTCATATGCTTTTCTTTGTGATGTCTTTTTTATTAAGTGATCTCTAAGCTATAGTTGTTTATATACATTTTTGTGGTGATTGTTTAGTTGCTGAGTCATGTCCGACTCTTCTGCAATCCTGTGGACTGTAGCCTACCAGGCTCCTCTGTCCTTGTGATTTCCCAGGCAAGAATACCAGAGTGGTTGGCCATCTTATTCTCCAGGGGATCTTCCCGACCCAGGGCTGGAACCTGCGTCTTCTGCATTGCAGGCCGGTTGTCTACCACCGAGCCACGGGCGAAGTCCTGCCGTGTGTCACTGGAGGCTACCATATTGGATGACACAGTCATGGGAAGACTTGCTTTGAGATCCTCTCTTGCTATAACTGGTATTTCTCTCAGCTTGGGACCTTCCCTGAACTGCCATCTAAGTTTCACTATCCGTGGCTGAGCTTCATTTTGAAGTACCATAAAGGAGTCTTGGAGGTGACCTCATCCAGCCCCTTCATGGAGAACCTTGAAGTCTATGGAACTGTGGACTCTTGTCACTGAAGACGCACAGTCTCGCCCCCCTTTCTCCACACGGGCATCAGAGCCGCCTGAGCGGCCGGCAGCTCTGATTCTAGGCCTCTGTTTCTCTGCAAATTGTCCCATGTGGGCCATTTCTCCACACCTGCATTTTTTTCATCTTAATTTGTTGAAACGATGCCTGGCATCCAGCTCACCTTCAATCTAGAGAGAAGTAAGACCCCCGGACGGGGTGACAGCTCTAGGACTGGCCCTGTGGCATTTCTCCTGGGCTCTTAGCAGACTCCTCTTAACCCGTGTAATCTTGAGGAATCTGGAAATGGTGTACACGACATGGCCTTGTTCCATTTTTTAAGCCAATGCACCAGGAAATACACATTCTTCCTGAAGAGGTCCTGGAATGCTTTGCTAATCTTTTTTTTAATTTTGAAGATTCAGTTCAGTTCAGTTGCTCAGTCGTGTCCGACTCTTTGCGACCCCATGGACTGCAGCACGCCAGGCCTCCCTGTCCATCACCAACTCCCAGAGCTTGCTCAAACTCATGTCCTTCGAGTCAGTGATGCCATCCAACCATCTCATCCTCTGTCGTCCCCTTTGCCTCCTGCCTTCAATCTTCCCCATAATCAGGGTATTTTTCCAATGAGTAAGTTCTTTGTATCAGGTGGCCAAAGTATTGGAGTTTCAGCTTCAGCATCAGTCCTTCCAATGAATATTCAGGACTGATTCCCTTTAGGATGGACTGGTTGGATCTCCTTGCAGTCCAAGGGACTCTCAGGAGTCTTCTCCAACACCACAGTTCAAGAGCATCAATTCTTTAGCACTCAGCTTTCTTTATAGTCCAACTCTCACATCCATACGTGACTCCTGGAAAAACCATAGCTTTGACTAGGCGGGTCTTTGTTGGCAAAGTAATATCTCTGCTTTTTAACATGCTGTCTAGGTTGGTCATAGCTTTGAAGATTAAGATAGACTTTAAATGCAGTAAAATTTGCCCTTTGGGGTCAATCAGAAGTGGTGGCAAAGAGGCAGGACTCTGGGGTCTTGAAATGATTTTCATCCTCAGCAGGGTGAGCTTGGCTGGGAAATAAAATGCCTCTTCTATTTAATCTAATGATGTGAGGGCACCTGTCATGCTCTGTATCATAAACAAGTACCTTGCAAATCACATGCACGCAGCAGGAGTGGTCTTGAGAGCCAGGCTGCCTGGGTTCAGATCCCAGATCTAACACGTAATTACAGGCTGTGTGACCTTGAACCAGTTGTTTAACCTCTCTGTACCTCTTTCTCCTCATCTTAAAATGAGGGTATCAACAGTATTGACCTCACAGATAGGATAACAGAATAATATATATAAAGCCCTTAGGACAGTGTGTGGCATGTGATCCGGCTTCAGTAATTATTTTAAATGACACCATCATATCAATGACAGCGAGAACAGCCAACACTGTTATCAGAAGGCCAGCACATTCTCAGACACACAAGTTTGCAATGTGGAATAGTTGCCACAGTCAAAACACTCTGCATTTTCGTCCCTGGGTCTGGGCCTTTATATTTGCAGCCGCAAGCATCTTTTCAAAACGCTGCATTCCTGATGGCAGGAGGGACTGGCTGGTGGTGGAGGGGGGGGGGGGGTGCGGAAGGGCTGCAAGGGCTGGGGGTGGGGATAAAGCTGAGGGGATAATGACAAGGCAGGCAAACAAAAATTAGACAGGGTGGAATGCGCTTCTAGTCCCCGGGGTGGGGAGCCGGGATGTGACTTGTCTACAGGAGCGACACGTCTACAGATCACCAGGAAATATACATTCTTCCTGAAAGAGGTCCTGGCATGCTTTGCTAATTTTTTTTTTTTGTAATTTTGAAGATTAAGATAGAGTTTAAATGCAGTAAAATTTGCCCTTTTGGGTACCATTCAGCAAGTGAAGCTTTGTAATTTTAAGGCCTGTGGACCTAGACAGACTTACAGACTCCTCTCTCACTGCCCAGTAGACCTCCCCAGCCACGAGCAGAAATCTGCTGAGAATGGTGCTGGGAAGGTGTTTGGAGCAGGGCAGAACCTCAGAGTTTCCAATCTGCCTGGAAAAGTGAATGTCTCTTTCAGAAAAGACATTCGGATCTCTCCCACCCAGCTCCGTGCTGTCCCCGGCCGGGATCTCCTAGGCCCCTGGGTCTGCACCAGCTTCCATCACTGTTCACTCCTCGGGAAGCTGGGCCCTCCTTCTGGACCTGCGTCCCTGGCCACTGCTCCTCCAGGAGGGTCTCTCCAGGCACTCCCCGTGGATGCTCTTCTGGGACCCCAGGGCTGGGAACAGTTGAGTGTCTTTCCTGGAGTCCGTGACTCACGAGAGGCCATTCATATTCAGATCCGTTGGTTCCAAAAGGCTTGCTGCTCCCACGACACTGAGCTCATGTCCTCCTTATGAACCTCCCAGCAGCAGAAACCCTGTCCTGTGCGTCTGGGACTCCCCTGTCATTTCGTGGGAAGGGATGGCAGTTGCCTACGGCCGGGTTGCTCGTTGGGTACCCCCTAGAAGCCTGGAGCTTTCCATCTCCCCAGCTCCTTCTCTGCCCCAGCCTCTGAGCCTCTTTCCGCAGAGCATGGTGACGGTCTGTGTCAGTAAACGGGAGAGAGCCACAGAGGAACTGCGGGATTTGACAACGCTGGCTGACTCCAATTATTTTGCAGGTGACAAAGCAAACTCAGAGAAGTCAGGTAGCTTGGCTAAAAACTGGGGTCGCTCCTGGCAGAACTAAAGTCAGGGTGAGCAGAGGCTTTCTGAAGCTTGATCATTGTGTCAAACCCGGATTGGTCCTCAGGGGAGAGTTCAGAATTGTTCGGAGGACTTTGCAGGACATCAAAAAGAAGCCACTAGAATGTTCATGATCGATACCTTCCCGGGAATGGGACCAGAGCTCTGTCTGTTCTTTGCCTTTATATTTCAGGTTTTCTACATTGAGCATGAGTTCCTTTCAGAAACTAAAAAGAGATTTCAGGAGGATAGAGGGAAACGGATGGCCAGGGGAGGTGACTGCAGGTCATCATTTCGAATTCCTTGTGTAATTATAGTTTCAGTAAATTCTCCAAAGCAGCTGTGGTCTGTGGAAGAGATGTGAACATGTGTGGATGACTCCTCCGAGAAGGTGAAGAGCTTTTTTCCGCCATTGGCTTTGATGGAAAATATATTAGCTTGAATGGGGGATGTAAGAAGAGGTGGATGAAAAATCAAGGTCTCAGGCATTACTCACAGAGACCTTTGGGACGGGTGCACACCCGCGTGAAATCGCATATTTTGCCACCCATCGTCACAGTAAATCAGACAGAGAGCACCCAGCACTTTAGGCTTAGCCGGGCCCCAAGTCACATGGAAAGACAGGCCCTGAGGCTCCTCTGCAAGTTCAGTGGCCAGACTGCCTCTCTAAGGGCCATAGATTATTCCAGGTCACACCCCCAGCCCCCAGGTCCCCTGCACCGAACCTGTGTGTTTCCTCTGGATTGCGAGCTTTTGGGGGGATGAACAGGGCAGTGATGTCTTCCTCGGGTTTTCACTGAACCCAGCCACGTGCCTGCGATTCAGCAGATGCAGTACATGTGCGGAGCTGAGCTGCAGGTCCAGCCAAACTCTGTAATTAGCATCAGGTCAGACTACAGTGCCTCTCACACTGCAGCTCATGGTACTTCCCTGGTGGTCCAGTGGTTAAGACTCTGCACTCCCAATGCAGGGGCCATGGGTTCAAGCCCTGCTAGGGGAACTAAGATCCCACATGCCACATAGTACGGCCTGAAAAAAAGAAAAAAGAGCAAATCAGCTGAAAAGCTTGTCAGAACAGATCCCCCTTGCCCCCGAAGCTCTGATTCAGTAGGTCCTCAGTGGGAAGAGTCTGAATTTTTTATAATCACCTCCCATTCTTTTCTTGATTTATTGTTGCGTGTGCAATGAAAGCGTGTAACATCACTTATACCCTCTTAGCAAAAACGTGAAGTGTGCAGTATTGTAAACTCTAGCTCCATGCCATGTGGTAGGTCTCTAGAACTTACTCGTCTTGGCTGACAGCAGCGTTGTACCATTTGACTGATGCCTTCCTGTCTCCCCTGGCCCCTGGCAACCCCCTCTCCTCTGCTTCTGTGAGTTTGACCCTTTGGGGTTCCTCACGTGAGTCATGTGTCCTTGTGCGTCCAACTCGCTTCTTGGAGCACGGAGCCCTTGCAGTTCATGCATGTTGTCGCCTATGGCCGGATTTCCTTCTTTTTACAGACGAGTAATATTCAGTCGCGTGTATGGACCACATTTTCCTTACCCATGTATGCATCAACAGACATATTAGGTTGTTTCAATCTTGAGAATAACGCTGCATTGAACATAGATGTGTGTAAAAGAGGAAAACATTCCTCCTGCGTGTGTGTCCTTGACTCACACGCCTTGACCATGCCGCCTCTTGACTCCCGATGTGTGTGGGTTGTCCACACATCAAGCTGGTCTCTGCAGCGCCAGCTGGGGTGTCCTGTGATGCTGTGGAGTTCTGACCTCCCTAGAGAGAGCCTCAGGCCCCCCCCCACCATGTTAAGGGCTCAGCCCTGCAAAGCTGCCCACTCCAGCTTCAGCTGTCTCCCATGCTGCTGACCATTCAGCTGTAAATCTGGGTTTCCAGGACTCCTCCCTTGGCTTTGACATCTGGCTCCACTAGCTCATAGAACTCAGGGCAACACACTGACTTGTTTGTTATAAAAAGAAGTGATAAAGGATAAAAGTGGACCTCCAGATGGAAGGGACACACAGGCAAGGTGTGGGGAGAGGCAACAGCTGCCACGCCCCCCTCCGGACACCAGGCTTGCAGCCCCAGAAGCTCTCCAAACCCCCCGGCTTCGGGAAATTGTCTGGAGACGTCTTCACATAGGCATGACCGACCATAAACTCAGTTTTCATTCCTCCTGCCTGCCTAGTCAATAGAGCATGGAGCTGAAATTTCCAAGCTTCTAATCGCAGCTTGGTCTTTCTGGGGGCCAGCCTCCACTCAGGAGCCCAGCACGCATCACCTCATTCGAACAGAACACTCTCCTGTCACCCAGGAAAGTCCAAGGCATTTAGTTCCTGTGCCAGGAACTGGAGGCGGAGACCAACATACATTTTTTTTGTTAATTCACAGTGTACATATATTACTTTGAGATCCCAATTTTATTTCCTTTGGATATATACCCATATATATATATAGGCTACCCACTCCAGTATTCTTAGTCTTCCCTTGTGGCTCAGCTGGTAAAGAATCCACCTGCAATGCAGGAGACCTGGGTTCGATCCCTGGGTTGGGAAGATCCCCTGGAGAAGGGAAAGGCTACCCACTCCAGTATTCTGGCCTGGAGAATTCCATGGACTGTGTAGTCCTTGGGGTCGCAAAGAGTCGGACACAACTGAGCGACTTTCACTTTCACTTTCATATACCCAGTAGTGGGGATGCTGCATTCTATGGTAACTCTATGTTTAATTTTTTTAAGGAACCTCCATACTTTTTTCCATACTGACGGAACCAATTTACATTCCTGCCAACAGTGGACAAGGTTCCCTTTTCCCCACATGCTCGTCGTCAACACTTATCTTTCCTCTTCGGATAACAGCTGTCCTGACACATGTGAGGGGACACTTCGTTATGGCTTCGATTTACGTTTCCCTAATGATTCGTGATGTTGAGCATCTTTTTGTGTACCTATTAGCCATTTGTATGTCTTCTTGGAGAAATGTCTATTCACTTCCTTTGCCCATTTTAAACTCAGGTTATCTGGGGGTCTTCTGCTGTTGAGTTGTGGGAGTTCTTTATGTACTTTGAATATTAACCCCTTATCAGATACATGGTTTATGAATTCTTTCTCCCATCCTGTAGGTCGCCTTTCCGTTTTGTTGACAGTTTCCTCTGTGGCACCCGAGCTTTTGGTTTCATGTGCTTCGAGTTGTCTGTCTTTACTTTGTTGCCTGTGATTTTGGTGTCGAGTTTGAATTTCTAGCAAGCTCCTGGGAGATGCTGAGTCCTGGACCTGGGGTAATACTTTGAGTAACCTTGGGCTTTCCCAGTGGCTCTGCGGTAAAGAATCCACCTGCAATGCAGGAGACGTGGGTCCCATCCCTGGGAGGATCCACTGGAGAAGGGCACGGCAACCCATTCCAGTATTCTTGCCTGGAGACCCCATGGACTGAGGAACCTGACCAGCTACAGTCCACAGGGTCATGAAGAGTCGGACCCAACTGAAGCACCTTAGCAAGGCCTTGGGTTAGAGGAACCGCCAGCCTCTGCATGCCTTTCGGGGGGAGGCAAAGTGTAGGTAATCCCTGTAAGGAATGTCAGAGAATCACTGAAAAAATTAAAGCCAGTATTATCCTGGAGATATGAAAGCCCCCAAATCTCCTGGCTTTCTGCTGAAGCCACTCAAACTGGGAAAGTTGGATGGCTTGGGAGCCACTGCCTTTATAAGCACTTTATACCCTGCAAGGCTGGACAGGCTATTGTTTGGGTATAAAGTCTTTGGGTTTGACTCAGCAGACTCTTCAGTTCTGTGTTATATGGTGACAGACATCAACACACGTCTTGCTCCAGACAGGAACTGTCATGCCTTTATTTCATAAACAGGTATTTGTCACTTGATAGAATGAGGTCAGAGGAGCTTCAGAATTAACCTTGAACTCTAAAGCTTCCCTTTTCTGTAATTGCTCTGTTGCTGTCTATAAATGATTCTTTTTGAAAACAGAGCAAAGGAACCAAGTTTGGAATGTAAATGTGGACATTTTGCTAACCTACCTTCCCCTGTGTCTGCCTTTCTTAGCCTTGTGGACTCCTGAGTTGGGAAGGGGAGCGGCTCCTTTGACTGAAGAATGGTTGATGAATGAATGATGTCTGTGGTTTAAAATGACAGGTGTGTAAACAGAAATGGATGGACATCTATTTAAACAGAAAATTCTCTGCATTAGTTCCTGAAGTGATCTGTTCTTTATATTAAGTTTCCTATACAGATAAATATTTAAGACAAAAGTGAAAATAAAGCATATTAATCATTTTCTCAACAGAAGAGTAATCAAAATCTAGATAGTCGATTGTGTTATCGGTAATATATTGTCCCTTTTAATAAAATAAATGTGAGCACAGGGTAGGGCAGGGAGTTTCATGTAGGAGTTGAGCCTGAGCAACAGTGATACCTTGGGATGAAGAAGGAGGCTTCCTCCTGGAATGGTAACTGCTAATAAATAGCCCACTAATAAGTAGAAACATCAATGAATAAATCAGATTTTGTAAAGTGAAACCGAGACATCACCTCGATTTATACACTACTCTCTCCTCCTCTCCTTTGAGAGACGGTGAACCCCTCAGTTTCCCAATGAGGGCCACGGTTATTAAGTCCATGTGTAGCCAATTGCCTTTATTGAGTGTAAGTGAATTTATAGGCAGCAAGTGACACTTTCGGAGGCTTCTGTGCGGTGGCACAAGCTGCTTTCTTTAGAACGCAGGAGAAATTTATGAGCCTGCTGACATTAATGGAGGTGGTTGGAAGACTTGGGGGGGGCACCGGCCGGAAACCCCTCCATCCATATATTTTTCATACTTGATGAAACACAGATAAATCTCTGTCCTGGGCATCTGAAACGGTGGGACTGCTGAAGCTCGGTGTCAGAGCTCAGGGGGGAGATTTATCATTTTAGGAGTTCTGCTTTCTAAATCACTGCAGACTCGAGAGCTGGTCCTTTTCACGTTTGTGCAAGAATTTTTGACAATATGCATAAATCTTTAATCAGCCCCAACTTTACCAAATGTTCGGAGCCTCACGTTTGCTAACTGAAATATAGAAGGTGTGGGGTTTTTTCCTCCTCAGGCTCCTCTAAATAAAAGGATATAAAGGCAGGTAGCTCTGTCGAAGGTATTTTTACAAGAAAGCAACATTAATCATTGAGTATTCTGTAAGAAATTAACATTGCCCTTCCCCCATTAACTTTGTCACATATAAATTATAGTTTCTAGAGCTGAAAGGGACTTTAGAAGTTGTCTGATAGGCACACAATACTTACTTTTTAACAATGAATGAGCAGACCTAGCTCAACAGCATCATTTGACACAAGGAAACTCACCAGGCTCCCCAGCTCATGGAGCGATTTGCTCAAATCACACCTCTAATTGGTGACTGCAGCCCTGGTTTCTTCATTTCCAGTTAAATACCATTTTCATTATACATTTAGCTCCCACTAAACGCTTCATTATTGGGTCTACAGATTTATTTTAATGCTTTATTATGAAACCCAAACCACCCGTGTGCTTTTTGTGGCCATCAGTTCAGCTCTGCCGATGGGTCTGGGTAAAGTGTAACACGGGGCAGCCGACCCTGCAGGTTCTCTGGTTGGTCCACACTTGGCCCTGCTGGGGCAGCCGCTGAAACTCATCAGACCTTGGTTTCTCATCTGAAAAATACTAACAGCAGCAAGCCACCTCTCAGGACTGTTGGGGGGATTAAAAGAGACCATGATAGCAAGTTCTGAGCACATAGTACTTAAAACATGAAAACAGGGCTATGGAAGATTCTTTGCAGATCATTTCAACGTGATCGCTAGATCAGGTTATCCAAAAATAACATTGCATTTTTTAAAAATTATTATTCTTGGCTGCTCCAGGTCTTTGTTGCTGTGCGTGGGCTTTCTCTGGTTGGTTTCAGGGAGCGGGGGCTGCTCTCCAAAAGCAGTACTCAGGCTTCTCATTGCTGTGGCTTCTCTTGTTGCAGAGCACGGGCTCTGGAGCTCAGTAGTTGTGGCACATGGGCTTAGTTGCCCCGCAGCATGTGGAATCCTCCCAGATCGGGGATCGAACCCGTGTTCCCTGCACTGGCAGGTGTATTCTTATCCACTGGACCACCAGGGAAGCTCCAACGTTGCATCTTTAAACCAAGATCCAAGGTTGTCACATTTAAGCCCTTCGGTTTACCATAGAGAACCAGCGGCCGATGGAGAATGGAATCCGCCTGCTGGGGGCCTGGGACCTCGCCCTTTCTAGCTGGAAAGGCCATCTGACTTGAAGTGGCCTCTGCTGCTCCTGAAATCATCAGCTTTGCCCAACAAATTCCCTGTCTTGAGGCTGATATTGGTTACAGCCCTGTCTTGGGGCCAGTGTTGGTTACATGACATAAATGGCAGTGTAGTCATCTGAAAAGAGAGGAGAAAAATCATCCAACATAAAATACATGACAGGAGCTACTCAAAGGCATCGCTGGTTCCTCCCTCGCCTCCCTCCGTTTCCTGCCCTTCTCGGTATCCATGGTAACCTCATCCTGGCTCACAGCGTACCATTCCATCTCTTGTTTGGTTTACTCCAAATGTGAATCCTCACTCCAGTTGTGGAGATGTCACTGCCGCCCAGTATCCCCACTGACAGGCAGGAGTGGGGCGGAGGTACCAGGGGGAGGGGATCTCAAGCTCCACACATCCAAAAGTAAGCTGGCATCTCATCCCCTCAGACCTGCCCCCCACAGCCCCTCATCCCAGCAGATGAGAACCCACCCATCCAGTCTCCGAGCATCACCCCAACTCCTCATCCTCTCTCAGCCCAGCACACAGTCGGCTGGAAAACCCCATTAGCTTCAAACTGTGCTCCAAGCCCACTGACCCTCAGGACTCCCCCGGGGCTCAGACAGTAAACCACCTGCCTGCAATGTAGGAGACTTGGGTTCGATCCCTGGTTTGGAAAGATCCCGTGGAGAAGGGAACAGCACCCCACTCCAGTATCCTTGCCTGGAGAATCCTTTGGACAGAGGAGCCTGGTGGGCTCCAGTCCATGGGGTTGCAGTGAGTTGGACACAACTGAGCGACTATCACTGCTTCTGCTCATACACCGACCCCCCAGGCCTCTGACTTCGCTGCCGCCTGGCCTGCAGGCAGCAGCTTCTGAACCATCCTCCCCACAACCACCCTGGCTCCCCAGGTCTGTTTCCAGGTTGATGACAGCGTGTTCACGACATATGGCTGAGTCCATGACGGTCTCACTCAGAGTTACAAGCCTACTTTCTGACTGAAAAGCACCCCCGTTGCTGCTCCCAGGATCTCTGTGGGTAGGAGTCTGGGCTCAGCTGCGTCCTCTGCTCGGGGTCTCACAAGGCTGCAACGGGGTCTCATCTGCACCCATGCCCTCTGGGCTGTGGGCAGCGTTCGGTGTCCCTGGGCTTCCGGACCGCGGGCCTCCGTCCCTTGCTGTGAGCTGGAGGTGTCGTCACGCTCGTGTGTAGTACTGGCTCCAAGCTGGAGTCCCAGCCCCACTCACGAGGAAGGAGGTGCACAAAGGCATGGCCCCAGAGAGCAGGGATCATCCTGTAAAAACCTAAAGCGGGCCATGCCCCTGCCTCCTAAAGTGGCTCCCTTTCCTCTCCAGGAGGGCGAGTGTCCTGTGGCCACCGACCAAGGCCTGGCTCTTCTCAGGGCATCCCAGGGACACCTTCTCAGAGCACCGCCGTGGCCCGGCCTCAGCGGCCTCCTCCACAAGGCGTCTAGCACCTGGGAGATGTGCCTCTATAGTTTCTGCTCCCAGAACTCACCACCGTGCAGCTTTTGTTGTCTCTGCTCATGAGATCCGGGAGAAGGGAGACTAGAGGCTTCCACTTATGTTACTGACTCCGTGTGCCATAGGATGAAGAAGCATATGCTGTGATTGTTTTCCTGGTTCGTAGCCAGCTTGTTTGGGTTCTGCCTTTCCTCTCTGACTCCCTTGTTATTTCAGAGAGGACTTTTAGGTTTCCAAGTCGTTCAAAATTAGACATAAGTGTTTATTCCCAGGAATATAAATAGATCCGTGGTAGGAAAATGCAATATTATATACATCAGGAAAAGCATTATAATCATTTCAGGTCATGCAGAAAAACTATCTGATGAGATGGAATGCCCACTTCTTATTTTAAAAATTCTAAAACAAAGAGAAGGGTTAATTCTTAGCATAATAAAAATGTAAGCTGAATAAAAAACAAGGATTTGTTTAATCTTTTGTTTACTGCTTTTTCCCTGTGCCCAGAACAGCGTCTGGCACATAGTTCTAAACGAGTGCGTGAATGAACGAAGCAGCAAGTATTTTTTAAAACAAAAGAGAGCTATGCACCGAATGAGGAAACACTGTAGGTTGTCCCACAAGAGAAAGGAAAATACAGATGATTTCGTCCCCTAATAATTAGTGCCTGCTTGCTCAGTTGCTCAGTCATGTCCAACTCTTTGGGACCCCGTGGACTGTAGCCTGCCAGGCTCCTCTGTCCATGGAATTTTCCAGGCAAGAGTACGGAAATGGGTTGGTTGCCATTTCCTACTCCGGGCCTAATAATTAGTGCCATAGTATAAATTTTTGTCAATATAGTGACATCAAAAGGAAAGAAGAATATTTTTTAAGAAAGTAGAAAAACTTATTTTTTAAAAAATTAGTGATAGACTGTGAAATAGAGAGATATGAAAGTTTAAGAAGTTTAAGACATCTACAAATGTTGAAGAAATTTTGAAAGATTTGAATAAATGGTGAGACGTGCCATGTTTCTGCTTAAATGGAAGGATGACACGACTGCTCTGGGTAATTTATAGACAGGACACAATTTCAATTAAAATCCCAACAGGATTATGTATTGAACTTGAAAACATAATTATTAAAGTCATTAGGATTAAAATCAGGAAATAAGAACAATAAGGAAGGACAAATGGCACTGTGTTTTCGAGAATATTATAAAGAAAAATAAGGTAAATGCATTACACTAATATAAAAGTACAAGCATAAATCAGTGAAATAAAGAAGAGAGCCCCAGAACTGACAAACCTAGATGGAAATAAATAGCATATGATAAATTAAGTTTAAAAAGTAACAGGAATGGGAAAAATACACTCGCAATAACCAGATTGCCTTAATTGCTAAAGCCAACAAGCAGTAGAAAACAGAGGATTTAACTTCCCTGGAGAAAGGTCACAATTTTCCAACTATAGAAACAAAAATTTTTTCCACTGTTAAAATTACAGTGTCTATATAATAACCGAACCCTAAAATACGACAGAAAGGAAGCCAACCAAAAATAAAATTTATTTTTTATTATAAATTGTTTTACTTTATAGTTTTATTTCATTATAAACATGATTCCTATTTGCCGTAACAAGTAAAATAATACTGCAGTATACACAGGAAAAAAATCAGTGGTCTCCTCCCTCCAGCCCCTCCCTCTTAGCTAATCCAGATGAACAGTGCTTGCCTTCCCCTGCACCTGCAAACATAAACACACACTTGTTTGACGCTCTCCTGTCCGCATTGAATCGGTGATGCCATCAAACCATCACCAACTCAGTGGACATGAACTTGGACAAACTCCAGGAGATAGTGAGGGGCAGGCAGGCCTGCCTGGCCTGCTGCAATCCATGGGTCGCAAAGAGTCAGAACAGGACTTAGCGACTGAACAAGTCCTGTCCCCTTTTATTTTGATAACCCGGATGGATCCCCAGCCCAGTTTTCCCCTTTCATATTCTGTCTTTAGCATCCCCTCTGTTCACTTCCCTGGTGGCTTAGTGGTAAAGACCCCACCTGCCAATGCAGAAGACTTGGGTTCGATCACTGGGTCAGAAAGATCCCCTGAGGGGGGGAAATGCCAACCCATTCCAGTATTCTTGCCTGGAAAATTCCACCGACAGGGAAGCCTGGGCTACAGTCCATGGGGTTGCAAAAAGTCAGACACAATTTAGTGACTGAACAACAACACCTGTTCACACAGAGTCAAGTCATCTTCATGAGAACTGAATGTGTTCATCCACCTAAATATTTATTCAGTGCTGGTGGTGAAAAGCTAAAGCAGAGCAGGTGAAGTTTAGTCCCATGCTGGATTCCACACTGGGGCTTAACCACAGTTATATAACCATTCCCTGCAATCTGATTATTTGCAGTTTCTTATTACATAATGTTTTTGTTTTTTACAGCTTTTGCTAGTACAAAAATGCATCACAAAGCTTTAATATCTCTGCTTTTATTTCAGTAGGGATTCCCAATAGTGGAATTATTGGGTTAAATGTGTACCTATGAAAGGTCCATGCATGTGAAAATGCATGTCTGAATGCTCAGTCATGTCCGACTCTTTGTGACCCCATGGACTGTAGCCTACCAGGCTTCTCTGTCCATAGAATTCTCCAGGCAAGAATACTGGAGTGGATTGCCATTCCCTTCTCCAGAGTATCTTCCTTACCCAGGGATTGAACCCAGGTCTTTTGCATTACAGACAATTCTTTACCATCTGGGCCACCGGGGAAGCCCACGTGTGATAGGTTTATAATGTAAACTTGATAGCTGAAGACTTAAGCAATCCATTGTCTAAGGATGTTTGACAAAGCCAGTAAGTGACTGTGAGTAGTGGGGGATCCTGGGCATCGGCAGAAGCCCAAGGTTGGAATCTTGGCTCTTCCCAGAAGGAAGGAATTGTTTGCCTTTGGAAGAGTCATATAAACTCTCCCATTTTCCAGTTTCCTCCTTTGCAAAATGGGGAGAGAAGGGCTCATCTCACAGAATTTCTTTAAGGATGAAATGAGAAACAATTTGTGAACAGCGTCTGTGGAAATGCTGTGTAACCGGCATGAAACAAATGCACAGGCGATGATCATTTCTACTTAATAAGTGAGTCCAAGAGGTAAGGAGTGCGTGCGTGCTCAGCTGCTCAGTCCTGTCCAACTCTTCACAGCCCCACGAACTGTAGCCCTCCAGGATCCTCTGTCCATGGGATTCTCCAGGCAAGAATACTAGTGTGGGTTGCCATACCCTCCACCAGGGGATCTTCCTGACCCAGGGATCGAGCCCGGGTCTCCTGCATTGCAGGCAGATTCTTTACCACTCAGCCACCAAGGAGATAGCTACAAAATGCAACCAGCATGTAGCCAGGTGTCAATCAACGTCAGTAACAGCTAAAGAAATGCAAATGCAAATTCAAGTTGGGCTTCCATTTTTACACCCAAATTGGTCTAAACCGAGGCATCCGAGGAAGAGGAATGCTAATGCATTGGTGAGACAGGTGAAACAGACTACAGGGGGCTCAGAACTGCTTGGCCCGTTTGTGTTTTAATTCTGCTCTTTCCAGGATGGCACTGGGGCTTTTCTCTGTGGTCTTCCATCATCGGCACCCCCACCCCACCCTGGAATAATTGTCTGGGGCGGGGGGTTGTAGTTACACCAAATTTTATGTTCTCCTGTTTAAAATAATGAGCCAACAGCATCCTGTGCAGAGCATCTGACTTCCGAGAAGAGGTCGCTGCTGCTCGGAGATGCCTGTGAGGTGTGAACGAGGTCACCTGAATTGCCGTGAGTTCTGATGCTCAGCCATTCCAGATGGGCCAGGCTGGCTCCTCTCCGTCTGAGTGCAAGAGGGTTCCTCTGCCCCATTCCTGGCTTCTGCCTCCAGACTATGAAGCCATTTTTCAGGCACAGTAAGGAAACGGCAGGGCTTCCCAGGTGGCTCAGCAATAAAGAATCCACCTGCCAAGCAGGAGCCGCAGGTTCGATCCCTGAGTTGGGAAGGTCCCCTGGAGAAGGAAATGGCAACCCGCTCCAGTGTTCCTGCCTGAGAAATGCCATGGACAGAGGAAGCCGGCAGAGTACGGCAGAAAGAGTTGGACACGACCTAGTGACTAAACAACAACAAAGGAAATGGCAGCAAGATGGTCTGCGTTATGCAAATGCCAGACAGACACCACTTGTACAAAGTAAAATGGGGGCTACCTCCCACCTCCCTGCGTAACATGAGGAGGGGGCAGGTCTGTTGGCCACTGGCCTTGGGCACAGTGGGGACCCGCTTCCACGATGCCTCAGGCAAGGGCTGTTCTCTGAGGCTCTGAGATGTGCGGGACAAATGTCATATCTTCAGGGCCAAAGACATACTGAAAACCCCGTCATGGACCAAGGGTTTGGATTGGGGTTTGGGGAGAAAATTAAGTGAGAACAGCATGGGATCAAATGATGGATGGCTGTGGTTTCAGAGTCATTGGTTTACACGTGTGAACCTTGCCTGAAGCCCATTTAGGGAGGAGATGGTGCAGGTCCCACTCAAGAGCCTAGGACTCAGAAGCCATTATCCTAGGTAATTTTGACTATGCAACATGGAGGTGATGCTTTCCGAGTCAAGAACTAAGGTTGGTAGCAATTGAAGCTGGAAGAAATGTCAGATTACTGGAGCTTTCCAATGCTGGAGCAGCTGGCGGGCATCATCATTTAGAAGGCTAATTCTCTGGCGAGGCGGGGGCCTGGCTGGCTTCTCAGCTTCTTTCGTTCGTAATTTTTCAGGGGTGATCTGGGTTTCATGCTGGGGAGGTATCATTTGATTTTGAGAAATATCCTTCTCTAGTTTGTTGACAAATCTCAAGTTTGATAAATATATTTCATATTCAGAGTTCCTATTCAAATTTTCCTATTTTTAATTTTATTTTGCTTTATTTATTTCATTTTTTAACTGACAAAGCAGAGGACTTTATTGGGAAGGGGCACCCAGGTGGAGAGCAAGAGGGTAAGGCAATCCAGGAGAACTGCTCTTCCCAGGTACTTTTTAGGGAGTGGGTTTAACGAATACCCGAAAGTGTATGTTTTGGAAATTATACTTAATTTAATACAAATTAAATGTAGTTCCAGAAAATTGAGTTGTTGCTTTAATTAATCCCCATGGGGCTTCCCTGGTGGCACTAGTGATAAAGAATCTGCCTGCTAATGCAGGAGACTGCAGGTTTGATCCTTGGGTGGGGAAGATCCCCTGAAGGAGGAAATGGCAACCCACTCCAGTGCTCTTGCCTGGAAAAGTCCATGGACAGAGAAGCCTGGGCGGCTGCAGTCCATGGAGTCACGCAGTCGGACATGACTAAGTGACTTAAGAACTGCCCCCCACCGTAATCCCCATGAGATGTGCCAGCATTTGCTCAGAGGTGATGAAATGCTAAGAGCTCACAAATAGCTGATGAGTCCTGTCTTATCAAGTTCCGCCTCCATTTCTCAGACTTTGTGTTTTTGGATGATTCTCACCTCTTGTTTCTCCTGTTCTGTCGATCTGAGTGAAGTGTCTGTAGTTCAGGTTATTTTTCATGCAGCCGTGTGATGAGTTCCATTTTCTGCATCACTTGGTCCGTCTGGCAGTTGGGATGCCCATTTGCAGAACCTGCTTCGGCCTTGCCTGTTGCAGCAATTTGAGAGCAAATGGAAATTGGTTGGTGGGGGTGGGAGGGGTGTGGAGTGGGGAGGTGGCAGGCAGTGGTACAGCGGTGGCGGATTCTAGCACACACTGCACAGCAACTTTGAAAATCAGCAAAATGATGAAAGTTGAAGATAAATGTCTGTGAAATTAAGATTTAAACTATAATTGAGGGAAAGCTGTGATATAAATAGCCACCACTTACCAAATCAGTATCTTTACCACATAATAATTTTGCAGATGGTGACTGCAGTTTTGAAATCAGGAGAAGATTGCTTCTTGGCAGGAAAGCTATGACAAACCTAGATATTGTGTTGAAAAGCAAAGACATCACTTTGCCAACAAAGTTCCATATAGTCAAGGCTGTGGTCTTTCCACCAGTCACATGCAGTTGTGAGAGCTGGACTGTAAAGAAGACAGAACACCAAAGAATTGATGCCTTCGAACTGTGTTGCTGGAGAAGACTCCTGAGGGTCCCTTGGATAGCAGAGACATCAAACCAGTCCATCCTAAAGGAAATCAACCTTGAATACTCACTGGAAGGACTGATGCTGAAGCTGAAGCTCCAATACTTTGGCCACCTGATGTGAAGAGCCAACTCATTGGAAAAGACCCTGATGCTGGGAAAGATTGAAGGCAGAAGGAGGAGAGGGTGTCAGAGGATGAGATGGCTGGATGGCGTCACTGATGCAATGGACATGAACTTGGGCAAACTCTGGGAGATGGTGAGGGACACGGAGGCCTGGCGCACTACAGTCCGTGGGGTTGCAAAGAGTCGGACACGACTGAGTGACTGAACTGAACTGAACATAGTGGGTGATCACCCACCATCCCCAAGGGTGATGCGTTTGTCCACAAACCTCCCCACCAGCCGCACGCTGCACTGTGTCCAGTTCCTTTCAAAGCTACGCTGGGGAGCTGAGTCAGATGCCAACTGAGTGAGCCCCCAGGAAAGGTTCAGGAGACCTGAGAGGTTTTATGTAGACAGGGATGAAGCTGTCCTAAGATGTTTGGGGAGCAATCTGTAGAAGGGATAGGGGCCAAAGCACTGGGGCGGAGGCAGTTGGTGAGGGAGCTGCTGGGTGTTGACCTTGACCCAAGGCAGTGGCCCCAGTTTGTCTAGATCCTCGCTGGTATGCACCTTCCTTTTTAAAAAGTTCATTTAACAATATCCTTGAGGACACAGTAGAAAATAATTGCGGGGCTTACCCTTGAATACGTAGCTTTTCAATATTGTACATGAGGGACCTGGAGTTGAGTGACTGCCTTCTGCTGCACCCCAAACTGTGAAGGCCATTCAAAGTGGGTGCCTGCCACCTGTCCAGTTTCAGACTGAGTGAGCCCTTTCGATGGAACCTTATTTTTCACTGAAAAGATGACTGACACTCTGGCTGTTAAGACTCAGGTTTGCAGGAGATACTTTCTCCAAAAAGACCCAAGTAAGCCTGAAGGAAAACAAATGAGGGTATTTGTTGCTAATAATAAAATCCAAGCTTTCTAGCAAAGATGACAAGTTTGGAAATCTTGTAGTCATCTCTGTGAGTCTGAGAGCTTCCCATTGCTTAGCTTTAGAGTCTGAGATTGTTGGAGTTGTTGTTGTTCAGTCATTCAGTTGTGTCTGATTCTTTGTGACCCCATGGACTGCAGCAAGCCAGACTTCCCTGTTCTACACTATCTCTAGGAGTTTGCTCAAACTCATGTCCATTGAGCCGGTGATGCCATCCAACCGTCTCATCCTCTGCTGCCTCCTTCTCCTCCAGCCTTCACTCTTTCCCAGTATCAGGGTTTTTCCCAATGAATCAGGTCTTCATATCAGGTGGCCAAAGTATTGGAGCTTCAGCATCAGTCCTTCCAATGATTATTCAGGGTTGATTTCCTTTAGGATTTACTGGTTTGATCTCCTTGTGGTCGCAGGGACTCTCAAGAGTCTTCTCCAACACCACATTTCAAAAACATCAATTCTTCGGCACTCAGCCTTCTTCATGGTCCAGCTCGCACATCCATACACGACTACTGGAAAAACCATAGCTTTGACTAGACGGACCTTTGTCAGCAGAGTGACATCTCTGCTTTTTCATATGCCATCTAGGAGTTATTGATGACTGTGATTTTTGATACCACGCAATGTATATCAGCTTTGGGAAGATTTGCATAAGTCAGTGGACCATTAGTTTTGTAATGATCAAGACCTGATGTTACAGAATCATGTCTGAGTGAAAGATCTGTTCAGGGCACAAGACACATGACTTTTAATGTAGCAGGGAAGGCAAAGTTCTTGATAAGGTTTCAGATTCTGCATCACCACCAGCCTTTAGGAAGGCTGTGGTGTGGAATCAAAGCCAAATATTCACAGCTGTCTAAAAGGCTATTAAAACTTTCCTCTCTTTTCTAATTATACATCCGCGTGAGGCCAGATTTTCTTTCCATACTTCAACCAAAACAACATATTGCAGCAGATTGAATACAGAAGCATATAGAAGCACCCTGCTAAGTTCCACTGAGCCAGAACACTTGCACTCCTGTAATTTTTTTCTTCTGGGAAATATATTCTTCATTAAAAATGTTACTTATGTGAACACCTAATGGGTTTATTATTGTTGTTTGTGATGAAAATGCATATTATAGAAAGTTTGCGGTTTTGATACCTAATACAGTAACTATCACCAGCTAGAACTCACATAAACAAAAGCTTTAGGGATCATCAAAAATTATCAAGCGTGTCAAGAGTGGGACTTCCCAGGACGTCCAGTGGTTAAGACTCTGCCTTCCAATGCAGGAGGTGCAAATTTGATCCCTGGTCAGGGAACTAAGATCCCACCTGATGCAGGGTGTAGCCAAGAATTTTAAAAACAAATAAATAGAACTTGTTTTTTTAAAAAATAGTGTCAAGAGCAACTAAGGCCAAAAGCTTGAGAACATAGAGTCATCTTGAGCATGGGCATCTCTTCTAACTCTTAGATTCTGGATTAATGGAACTAACTTGATAAAGTTTTTCTTTCTCTATATGTAATAAATATAACACTCATGTCCAGGTAGTTTCTCTTGGAAAAATTAACTTTGTATCCCTTCTGAAATTTCTCAACATTGAATTTCAAACTCTGCTTTTTAAAACATAGAAACTATATGGTTACAGAAAACCATGACTATTCCTATCTCTTAACATGTTGGGCTTAGACTCACTGAAATCTAGAGCATGCATGCCTATTTCATGCACTAGTACCAAGTCTGTAATTTGAACAACACCATGTTTCTGTTTTATTTCAAAATCCTGTGTTTATCCTACATTTTAAACAGGAAGAAATATTTTGTGCTTCTGTCGTCATTCTTAACACAAGCATGGAGTATTGCAATAATTTTTTTTAAAAAAAGAGGCAGAAAAGTACAGTCTGCTTTAAGGAGAGAGGTCTGACTCAGAGTAACTATTGCTTTGAGGAGAGAAACCTGCTTCTGAATGTCACCGGGTCCTTCTGCTCCTTAGAGACTGCATGTCCGGCCAGCAACTGGCAGGGAGCCCCGTCCTAATAACCATCACTCATTTCAGTGAGCTTGAGCAGAGCCAGCTCGTCAGGAATGTAGCAGAGAGGGCTGCGCTCCTGGATGTTTATTCTGCCTTTTTTTTCCTCCTCAGGAACTTAACAGGCACTTTTCCTGACTACCCTAATGAAGAAGAAGGAGGTTCCGCTATTATTTTTTCCAACAAGACCCCACAACAGGTACAGATATGCTTGAGAAATAAAGTGTAGCTATATCATAATTGCAATCCGTTAAACCTTAGAGTTAATGAGTTTGCAGGGTTATTAGGTCTTGGCTATTTCCCTACAGACGTTTACACAGAAATACTTTTGGTGTTCATCACTTAATGTACTTTCAAACTTTTTTTAATGAAATTCATGCTTTCTCCTGTCTTTGAAGGCTATGTGGCAACACGTGATTCTCATCTTCTTAGTAAGTGATGACCGTAGGACCTGAACACCTTGGTAGAAAAGAAGGCAAAAAATATTAACTTATAAAAAAATAGTAATATTTTAAAACTGTCTGGAAAGAAACTTAAATATAAAGTAATGTTACTCTATCTCCTTTCACCTATCAGACTGCTAAAATTTTTAGATTGTGATAATAATTGGAGTGGGTAAACATGTGGGGAAAAGTCACTCCTGAACATTGTAGCTGGATACATAAATTAACACGACATTTTTTGAGGGCCATGGAATGAGTAAATATCAAAATGTTTATTAAATATACCCTTTGACCCATAAATGCTATTTAAGGAATTTATACTAAGGAAATAAGAAGACAAGTTGCCATAGGGAACTTGCCATAGGGGAACAGCAAACTTTTTTCATTAGCAGATAAATAGTAAGTAACTCTGCCGTTATAAGCTGAACGCACAGACAATATGTAAATGAATAGGAATGGCTGTGTTCCAATAAAACTTTACTCACAAACATGGGCAACAGGCCACATCTGGCCCATGTGATACTGTTTGCTGATTCTTGCCATAGATAATTGAAATAGCTGTTCTCGTCTTCACTGTTCACATCATTGACAAAGAAGAAACCAGGCTAATGTGTGTTGTGTGAGTCGCTCTGTCATGATCAACTCTTTTCAACCCCATGGACTGCAGCCCGCCAGGCTCCTCTGTCCACGCGATTCTCCAGGCGAGGACACTGGAGTGGGTCGCCATTTCCTTCTCCAGGGGGTCTTCCCCACCCAGGGATCGAACCTGGGTCTCCCGCACTGCAGGCAGATTGTTCACCGTTTGAGCCACCAGGGAAGCCACGTGTTTGTTAGTTGGGTAGTTAGTTAAGTGACGTGAAGCGCTAACTAAGCAATGGTAAAAGCCACGCTGTGGGTGAGATCGTGTCAGTACTGCCGACCCTACGGTCAGCATCCCTGGCCCCCTCTGCTCCTCTGCCTGAGCCCTCGGGGTCCGGCGGAAGCGCTCCCCTCCCAGTCCCCTGTCAGAAGCCAACGTCAGCTGCCAAAGCCTTCTCTCCACCCTCCTGTCCTCCCCACTTAATAACCACCCTCTTGTTGGCAGTTCATCACGGCCTGCCTAGAGTCACTGTCATTTTGATGTGCTGTTATTTCACTTTCTTACGTGTTTAGGTCTTGTCCCTCCAGCTAAATTACCCAGCACAGGTTGTGTCTTGAAAGCCCCTGGCAGGCAGCCAGACATGTTTCATGTCAGTTTAGAAGGGTAACAATTACAGAATTAGGAATGTTGGTGGAATGTCTAAATTGTCCATCAGAAACTCTCGAAAGCAGAGTTGATGTCCAGTCAGACTAAAAGCAAAAGAAGACTGAGGACGTCTGGCTAATACACTAGAATTAATACACAAGGAAATGGGGGCCACAGAGCAGCCTGACTTTAAAAGGCAGGTGAGGGACTTCCCTGGTGGTCCAGTGGCTAAGAGCTAAGAGATTGCAGTGCAGGGGGCCCGGGGTTCAATCCCTGGTCAGGGAACGAGATCCCACCTGCCACAGCTAGTAGCGTTCTCATGCCTCAACTAAAGATCCTGGTTGCCACAGCTAAAACCCAGCATGGCCAAATAATCAATAAACATTTTTTAAAAAGGCAGATGAGTGAAGAGTCAGGACAGCCTTGTGGTGAGAAATCAGAATTCCACTGGGTCTGCAGCCTTAGGCAAGTGTCTGACCCCCTGTGTCTCGGGTTTCTTGTCTGTGAATGCAGATACCAGCAAGACCTGAATCCCTGGACTGAGGAATCATTAGATGAGATGATACACGTAATGTACTCGGAACAGAGTTTGGCACTCTGAAAGTGTTCAGGAAGTCTTAGCAGTTATTACTAATGAGGGGTGGGGAGGAGGGGGAGGAGGAGGGGAGTAGGAGAAAGGGGAAGGGGAGGAAGCTGAAAAGATAGACCAAGCATAATCATTATAGCATGCATGTGTGTAGTCATTTATATTTGTTAAAAAAAAAAAAAAGCAATAAAAAGACTTTCTATGAAGTGAGTATGATCACATTGATGCCACATCCCCCAAAAGATGGAATATAAATAGAACTTCAGACCAGTCATACTTGTGAGTATTAATTCAAAAATTCAAAGTGAAATATTAGCAAAACACCGCAGCCAAGTGGTGTTTATTCCAGAATGCCAGCGTGGTTGTGTTTTGAGTGTCTGTGAATACATTGCATTATCTAAAGAAATCCAAAAGGGAAAACCATAAGTTCATTACTGTGGGTGCTGAAAGGCACTTTACAGAGTCAACTCCCATTCTTGATATTAAGAAAACAAGACAAAAATGGAATACATGGATACTTCTTTAACATGACAAAATATTTTTTAGTTCACAAGTTAATATCATGCTTAAAGAAATTCACAAGAAACACATTGATGTCATGAAAAATGCAAGGATAGTCATCATCACCATTGATGAACAGGATCTATTGAACACTGTTAGACAAGAGAATGAGCGATAAATTGGAATGGAAGAGGGAAAATGATCACTTTTTGCAGATATGTTCTGAACTTAGAAGAGCAAAGAGAATAAACTAAAAAAAAAAACCTTAAGCAACATGAGAAGATGAGGAGTTACAAAATTAATATGCAGAAAGAAAAAGCTTTTATATGTTCAAATAGCAGCTACATTTAGAAAATATAAGAAGAGTCCATTTATAACAGCAACAGTGACACAAAGATAAAACATCCAGGAATAAAGTTAATAATAAATGTGTGATATGTGGAAATAAAAGCTTAAAACGTTCTGAAAAATGAAATTGAGCAGATGGAAAAGCATACTGTGTTCTTAGGTAGGAATGTTCAATGTTATAAATACTTCAGCTCCCCCAAACATCGTTTATACATACAATACGATCCAAATAAAAATACCATAGCATTTTGTTGGAGTAGGGAGTTAGGGCATGCAGAGGGTGACTAATTTGATTTTAAACTTTGGGCAGAAAGTAAATAACCAGAAATAACTAGTAAAATTCTGAGAATGAAGGGTAATGAGGAGGAACCAGCCCTGCCAGGTATTAAAACATGTTTTTAAGAGCCCATTGGTACAGGCAGATGATTAGATGAAAAAGAACAGAAAATCAAGAAATATATCCAAATGCACGTGGAAATTTAGTTTATAATAAAGAAGCCTGTCATCCTTCTTGTATAAAGAAAAGTAAAAAGACCGTTTAATGAATGGGATTATAATAACCAGCTTGTCAACTGGAAAAGAAGAAAATTAAATCTCTGTCTCTTTATACTTTACCCCAGAATGATTCCAAATGGATCAAAGATTTAAATGTCAAACAAAACAAAAGCACAAAAGAACTAAAAGTAGCCAACAAAGAAATATGTCATAACCTCAGAGTGGAAAAAACCTTTTTACCCCTGTTGCATGACCCGGGAGTCATAGAAGAAAAAAAAGATAACTTAAACTACATTAAAAAATATTTTTAACCTCCATGGCCAAACTGACTCCAAGTAAAGTCAAATGACAGATAACACACTGCAAGAATTATTTGTGATGAGTATCACAGATAAGAGATCATTTTTCTAATATATAAAGAGCTCCTATAGCTCTATAAGAAAAAAACTCAGTAACCCAATATTTTTAAAGCCAAAAGATATGAACAGACAGTTCTCAGAAATGAAAATCTGAATGGATTTGAAACATAATAAAAGATGTTCAACATATGAAAAGATGATGAACCCCACATATATAAAGGAAATGCAGATTAAAGCTATGCTGACAGACAAAACTGATAGATTGAATATCATCAAAATTCAAAACCTTTGGACTTCCAAAGACACCACTAAGAAAATGCAAATACAAGAACAGACTGGGAGATTGTAATTGAAAACTTACACCCGATAAAGGATTTATATCCAAAATGTACAAAGAACTCTTACATCTCAGTAATGAGACAAACAATCTAATAAAAAAAAAAAAAAAAAAGATGGGCAAAAGACTCAAAAGGACAGTTCGTAAAGCAATATAGATAAATGGCTAATAAGCACATTGAAAGATGCTCAACACCACTTGTCATTAGGAAGATGAAAATTAAAGCTACAGTGAGGTAACATTTCATAACACTAGGATGATGTACTAATAATAAAAGATGGTAACAAATGTTGAGGATGTCAAGAAGAAGGAAACCTCCTACATTGCGGAGGACATAAAACGGCACAGCACTTTGGGAAACCAGTTTGTCAGTTTCTTAAAAGTTAAATACAAATTCACCAAATAACTCAGCAGTTCTGTTCCACTCTCAGGACTTAATCCAAGAGGGATGAAAACATATGTCCACACACAAAAAATGTACATAAATATTCATAGAAGCATTGCTCATAATAGCCAAATGTTTGAAACAGCCTAAATTTCCATCAGTTGGTGAATGGGTAGGTGAGATGTGAAACAGCCATGCAACGGAATGGTACTCAGCAATAAAAAAGGAACAAACAAAAGGAAAAAGCCGAAGGAACGGGAGTGGCAGAGGATGAGATGGTTGGATGGAGTCACCGACTCAGTGGACATGAATCTGAGCAAGCTCCAGGAGATAATGAAGGACAGGGAAGCCTGGCGAGCTGCGGTCCGTGGGATTGCAAAGAGCTGGACAAGACTTAGCAGTTGAACAACAGCAACGACACAACTTGGGTGAACTTCAAAAGCTTGATGAACCTTGAAAGGAGCCAGACACGAGGGACCACACGGTATATGATTCCGTTTATAGGAAATGTCCAAAAAGAGTAAATCCATGGACGCAGAAAGTAGATTAGTGCTGGGGAAGAAGGGCAGGAGAGGGAAACAATTAAAGGACACAAGGAAATCATAGTGGAATGATGAGATGTGTTAAAACTGATTTACGGTGATGGTTGCACAATGTGATAAACTCACTAAAAATGATTGACTTGGCCACATGGAATGGGTAAATGTAAAGAATGTAAAATACGGCTCAATAAAATCGGACCTATATCTTCAGAAAGAAAACAGGCAGCAAGCCAGATTCAGACCCCTCGATGTCCCAAACACAATAGCTGACTTTACAGGCACTAAAGTGCATCTCTAATTCTGGGAGATTTTACGATAGTTGAAGAACACAAGCCAAATAAATTCAATGTTGGCACTTACACAAAAAACTGAAACAGCTACGATGACATGCTGTTTTTCACCCGTTCAGCTGGCAAACACAAGCACTGTGTCAGTGAGCATGTGGGAAAGCGTGAAGTCGCCCGCATCGCTGGCGGAAGTGTGAATTAGCAGAAACCGGTGGGGGCAGTTTGACAATCTTGTACATGCATGTGATCCAGCGTTTCTCCTCCTAGGAATTATCCAGAAGATATGCTCACACACTTGCAAGATGACATTTGCATGCGTTGATCCCTGGCAGCTTTGTGGGTAATAGCAAAAGATTGGAGATAACCTTGACTTCTGTTGGGAGGAGAATGGTCAAATAAGTTATGAATAGGGAGGAAACGTTTCACTACATGCTTGTTTGTAATTTCTGAAGTGTGGATGGTGTTAATATTTTATCTTTTGAAAATAATAAACTGGGTAAGGATCTAGGTGGAACAAACAATTGATGCACTGAAGTGTATGCTTCACGATAAGGATTTTATCCTCTTTTCAGATACATATATTTATATTATATATTTTATACATATATATTATTTATGTTTCTGAAAGTTTCCAAACTTCCAAAGGCCAAAACATGTCCATTTTCCATAAGCGCACCAGAGCATGAAGGTCCTGGCAGCCATGGTTTGGTTCTATGAGTCGAGGTGAGTCTGACCCCCAAGGAAAATATTGCTATTCTGACAACAAGGGACTTTCAACCCTGTCTAACGACACCCTTTTTATTACCAAATAGTGTACACCACACATATGTCACCTCTCACCTCCCTACGCCTCCCCTACCCAGGATCTTCACTAGAGCCTTGGGAGGTGGGTGAGCCTCAGGAGGATGTCGACTTGGACATGGGACTACAGTTTTTTTTTAAGTCCAGGTGGTGCCTGAATATCCTACTTTGTTCATGATAAAGCTGTTATGAACACTTTTAAAGGTGTGAATTAAGCTCCTAAAAACAACATAGCTACGAATTCAAAAATGCAATATTAGAAAGTAAACCTCAGCATTTCAGTAAATCACACTAAGGCGTAATCAGTGTACATTTGATCCCAGGAGAATGCTTTAGCACAGCACACTAGGGGTAAAATGATATTAGCCCTTTTTAAATTTTATTTATTTATTCAGCATCGTTTAGTCACTAAATCATGTCTGACTCTTCTGGGACACCATGGACGGTAGCCCTCCAGGCTCCTCTGTCCATGGGATTCTCCAGGCAAGAATACTGGAAATGGGTTGCCATTTCCTTCTCCAGGGGATCATCCCCACCCAGGGATTGAACCCACATCTCCTGCATTGCAAGCGAATTCTTTACCACTGAGCCAGCAGTGATTCACTTGGCTACACTGGGTCTTCACTGCTGCTCGGGCTTTTCTCTAGTTTAGGCGGGCGAGCCGGGGCTACTCTGAGGTTGTGTGCACGGGGTCCTCATTGCACTGGCTTCTCTTCTTGTGGAGCACAGGCTCTAGAGAGCATGGGCTCCAGTAGTTGGGGCGCATGGACTTATTTGCCCTGCGGCTTGTGGGATCTTCCCAGATCAGGGAGCAGTGTCTCCTGCATTGGCAGGCAGAGCCTTAACCCCTGGACCACTGGGCCACCAAGGAAGTCTAATATTGGTCCTTTTTTATTTGCTCTCCGAAAGTAACCACTGGACTGAATTTGGTATATGTCATTCTCTTATATTTCTTACCCTTCCAGTTCAGTTCAGTGGCTCAGTCGTGTCCGATTCTTTGCGACCCCATGGACTGCAGCATGCCAAGCCTCCCTGTCCATCACCAACTCCCAGAGCTTGCTCAAACTCATGTCTGTTGAGTCAGTGATGCCATCCAACCATCTCATCCTCTCTCATCCCCTTCTCCCCCTGCCCTCAATCTCTCCCAGCATCGGGGTCTTTTCAAATGAGTTAGCTCTTCGCATCAGGTGGCCAAAATATTCGGGTTTCAACCTCAGCATCAGTCCTTCCAGTGAATATTCAGGACTGATTTCCTTTAGGAAGGACTGGTTGGATCTCCTTGCAGTCCAAGGGACTCTCAAGAGTCTTCTCCAACACCACACTTCAAAAGCATCAATTCTTCGGTGCTCAGCTTTCTTTATGGTCCAACTCTCACACCCATACACGACTGCTGGCAAAACCATTGCTTTGACTAGACGGACCTTTGTTGGCAAAGTAATGTCTCTGCTATTTAATATGCTGTCTAGGTTTGTTACAGCTTTTCTTCCAAGGAGCTTGCGTCTTTGAATTTCATGGCTGCAGTCACCATCTGCAGTGATTTTGGAGCCCGAGAAAATAAAGCCTGCCACTGTTTCCATTGTTTCCCCATCTCTTACTCTTTTAACCACACACATATGTGTCCTGAAACAGTGAATTATTATTTTTTTCATTTGTTTAACATTGCATTTCACACTGAAGGCTAAATGTTTAACTGTGGTTAGACATCTTGCCTCTTTACTTTTTACATTATGCAGGTCGTCCCGATTTGCACCTGTTTGAATCCCAGCTCAATCCACTCACTAATTGTGTGTCCTGGAGCATGGGGCTGATCGCTCTGTGCCCCAGTTCCCTCATCGATAAAACAGGTCGATCACAGCTCCCAGTAAACGTGCTCGGCAGTAAATGAGCTCCCCTTGTGAAGCTCTTAGAACCGTGCCTGGCGATTGTAGTGCTCCAGGTGGAAGTGCTGATTCCATTTTAAGGCGGAGGAAACTGAGCCTCTCAGAGGTGCTGCGGCTTGTCTCAGTCACGTGATCAGTGATGAGCAAAGCCCGAGGGTCCGACAGGGTATGTGTCCCATCAGGGTCTCCGTTCTACCTCCCAGAAGTCACAGCAAGTGAGCACTCAGTGACTATTTATCACATTGAATGGAATTACGTGAGGGGTTTTTGCCTTCCCAGATGGCACTAGTGGTAAAGAACCCACCTAGCCAATGCAGGAGATGCAAGACACTCAGGTTCGATCCCTGGGTTGGGAAGATCCCCTGGAGAAGTGAATGGCAACCCACTCCAGTGTTCTTGCCTGGAGAATCCCATGGACAGAGGAGCCTGGCGGGCTACAGACCATGGGATCATAAAGAGTCAGACACGACTGAAGTGACTTAGCACATGTGGCATTTTTTACAAACTTCCACTAATTCTCCAGTGATGCTAATCCTATGTGAACTAGGTGTTTTTAATCAATATTGTATTCCTTAAAAATTATTTTATTTTATAAAAATTATTGTTTTATTGTTATTTTATTTGTTTATTTTGGGGTCATGCTGCTCTACATGTGGGATCTTAGGTCTCCAACCAGGGCCCCCTGCATTGGAAGCTTGCAGTCTTAACCACTGGACCACCAGGGAAGTTCTTAACCAATATTTTAAATTTTAGAATAAGTGGGTTTTTGTAGGAAATACAAATTAAATCAGAGGTGAAAGAAACCAGCTCCGAGAAGAGATGTATGGAGTCTAGGCAAGGAACACAGGATCTCTTGGCT
Source organism: Dama dama (assembly GCF_033118175.1). Taxonomy (NCBI): domain Eukaryota; kingdom Metazoa; phylum Chordata; class Mammalia; order Artiodactyla; family Cervidae; genus Dama; species Dama dama. Next base: position 112,482,855 of record NC_083700.1, on the reverse strand, counting down.
GGGATTTGGGGAAGAGCTGGGGGCAAGCCTGGAGCAGGCTGCAGCTGAGATGCTAATGAAGCTGAGAACACCCCACCCCCAACCCACTCCCGGTGTCGGTGGGACCCCTGGGAATCAGAGCAGCTCTGAACTGGCAGGGAACTAGATTCAGAAATGTCCAGCCTCTCTCTCCACCTGCCATCTGAGACCCCACTGCTGCCTCTGCTGATGAATCCAGCCAGAGGCAGAGGGCAGGCAGAGTGGAGAGGCCAGGGGGCTGGTTCTGCAGGGTTCGGAGCCGAGCAGAGAAGGGACCCTGATCCACGCCAACACTTCCTTCCAGACTGGAAAGATAATCCTTGTCTTAATCCGACTCTCTTAAATTGCTCTGATGATTTTGGTTTTTTGCAGGTTCTTGACGATATTCTTGCAAGCCAAGATGAAGAGGAGAAAATCAAAAAGAAGAAAAAGGAAAAGAAACAAAAAAAGGAAAAGAAAGAAAAGGAAACAAAAGAGACAAAGGAAAAAAATAAGGTATTTGGAGTTTTAGAAAAATGGGGAGCTTTCTTTTTCCCTGTTTTGCTTTGAATCCTTGCAATAATCTGAAGTCTGTTGAGACTACAGTCACTCATTTCCTTGGAAACCATTCTATCCCCCAGCTGTTTTTCGGTTTTTTTAAAATGTTGGTCGACAGTCAGTTGTCATCTTTTCTATGACTTGTAAATACCTATTAGGCTGAGGAGTGGTTTCAACAACTCAGATACCTCACATAAGTCACATATGTGATCGCTCTGAATGTTCATTCCTCAAGACAGATGATCCCACTCATCCTTGCTCAAGGGTAGAGATAAGGAAAATTTCTTGGCAAACCAAGTGACCACTACAAAGTCAAAACAATCCTGTCTACTTCCTCCAAAGCATATTCATTCCCATTTATCACTTCACGTTGATGTCTCAGACCTGTTTTTAACAGGACTTGTTTCTTAATCCCCAAAGGAAAGCAGAGTTCAGAGTCACTGCGGGCCAGGCCTGCCCTGTGTGGTGGGGTTGCTGGGTGGTGGGCAGGCAGGCAGGTGCTACGTCCTGGGCATGATTGGAGGGGTCTTTACCCTCTGGTACATGGAGAGGCCCCTTCCAGGGAGATGGTTCTCTCCAACATAGACTCCTTCTTTGGGACATAGAATTCTAGCTGGAAGGTAACACCATCCGGAAACCTGAATGTGTGTGCTGTAGCCTTTTGCCCAGACAGATCCTACGTCACAGCTGACCAAAAGCCCAACCTAAATCAGAGTGGATCCTGAAAGGTTATGTCCCTCCGTGACTCTGTCCAGAGGCAGAGAGCCACCTCTAACTCAGGTAGCCAAGGCCACGCTCCTCATATTCCCAGAGACAGGCTCCCCCTGGCCGTCAGACTCTCAAATTTCTCTGTGGGGGAGGCAGCTTGCTGGGTGTGGTGGATGGCGCCTGGGTACTCTGGAGGCATCACGGTGAGGTGATGTCATCAGGGTGTGTCATCAAGGAGTGACTGGACCCAGGAGGCCAAAGTTGTGAGCAAGGGAGAGGGGGTGATGGAGAGTGTCAAACGGGAACACCCGAAGTCCAGGAAAACGCAAGGAATCGCGATGGTGATAAGAGCTAGCATCTTGTTTAGAATTCCTCGGAGTGGGGCTTCCCTGGTGGTGGCCCAGTGGTTGGGACTCCACCTACCAATGCAGGGGGCGTGGCTTTGATCCCGGGTACCAGAGGATCCCACATGCTGCGGGGCAATTAAACCCGTGCTCCACCGCTACTGAGTCATCCATCTAGAGACCGTCCTCTGCAGCAGGAGACGCCTGCACAGGGCAGCGAAAAGTAGCCCCTACTCACCACAACCAGAGAAAGCCCAGCAGTGAAGACCCAGCTAAGCCAATAAATAAGTAAATTCCTGGGCTTGATCGTGGCCGACACAGCAGGCGGGGGCTCGCCCCCTGCACGAGATGAACGGGAATCTCGCAGCTGCCCCCACTGCCCTGTCCCTCTCTAACCCTGGTCCTCTGTTGCTCACTGCATGGACAAAAGAAGAAAGACCCCCCTCCCTCCTCTCCCTGGTCTCCCCCCTCTCCACTGAAGTGGATGCTGGATGCATGCCACCCCTGAAACGCCCCCTCAGGACCAAGGGGCTCCATCCCCAGCTACAGAATGGGGCGCTGATCCCTCACACTCAGTCCCTCCCCAGCAACTATTCAGGGTCTAAGGTGGGTGCTTGAAGTGCGGTTATCCACCCCGCACGGGGCAGCTGCCTTCAAGGATAGTCACCTTAGGGCGGTCCCTGGCAGTCTTGTGGCTTAAGAATCTGTGTTTCCACTGCAAGGGGGCACAGGTCTGATCCCTGGTTAGGGAACTAAGATCCCACAGGCTGTGAGGTGCTGCCAAAAGTTAATTAATTAAATGAAGAAATACAATTATCTTTTTTATAAAAAAAAAAAAAAAAAGGATAAGATAGGGTATAGAGACCCAGCCTCTCGCTGCCCAGGACAACTCTGAAGGGTTCTTCCCGGCCCCCGTGCATCCTGTGGGATCAACTACTAATTTCTCATGATCGCATCCCAGTTCAGCCCCCACCCTGCCCCGTTCAGCCCCCCCCTGCCCCGTTCAGCCCCCCTGCCCCGTTCAGCCCCCCTCTGCTCTGTTCAGCCCCCCTCTGCTCTGTTCAGCCCCCTCTGCCCAGTTCAGCCCCCCTTTGCCCAGGGCTGCTGCTCTCCCTCCCTCCCTCTTGGGGGACGTTCCCAAAAAATAACCCACTCGTCTTCCGTCTTGTTTCCAGGGAACCCCACCCACGGGACCAGCTATCGCCTTATCTCATGGGCTTACAGAGCTTTAAACCTTGTTCCCAGTGTGATATTTTGGAAAGGGTCTGTTTTCCCTTTATAGAGATTAGCTGATATATTCAGATGTTTTTGTCTGAGATCTTTGCCAAGTTTTCTGATTATATTTGTGAGGCTGGCGATTGATAGATGACCAAGTGTTAGAACAATATTCAAAAGAATAAGCGTACAGCTCTGCCCCTGTGGGTAGGGGTGAGTTCACACCCGTGTGAGTTCAACAAAGCTAGTTGCCTCTGTCTGCTGCCTTTTACCCTCTAACCAGGATGAACAATAATAGATATTTTTTCTATGGGTCAAAATGCTGATTTCCACATCAAACTTTGAATAGCTAGTCTCAGGTATGCTTCCTGTTATGCTTTAGGAATGATTTCAGAATAAGATTTTTTAAAGTCAATGGAAAAGATAATCCAATCCCTAAGAAACATACCAACATCATATAAATGTGCCAAGGCTTCTTAGAGATTAACATTTCCTATTTTAATAATCATATTCTCACTTTGTAGACCTGTACTTTTCATATAAATTCATGTCTAAGTAATTCTGAAAGATTATCCCCATCATATGCAACTACATCATAAATGCTGAAATACTCAAACTTTGCTTTTTTTGTCCAAAACCATTCATCATTAAGTGACTCTTTAATAGCTAGTTAATAAAATACTGTCATTCAACAAAGACCAGATTGTGTAGCTGATAATTTCAGATTTTTATGGAACAAGCTTCACTAACAGCAAATTTTAATTTGCAAGTGTCAAACTCACCCATGCATATTTAGAAGAAGAGATGCTTAGAATAAAATTGAAATTCTTCCAATTGTCCCTGTTCCCTATTAGGCACCGCTTCAAAATTATCTTGCCAAGTGGGGGGAGGATTTTAAAAATTAACTGTATCAAGTGAGCTCTCTTTTTGGTTGTTTTGTTTTTTTTATTTTTTAGACTGAGAATTTGGGGGGTACAGACAGATCAGTAGGGCAGTAACTGGTCTTTTGGGTGGGGTTCCCTGGAAACACTGAGGGGGAGGTTGTGAGGGTGGTTCATTCAGAACATCCCCAGAAAGGGAGGGAGGGAGAGAGAGACACAGCAATGGTTAGAAAGGGAACTAAAGAAGGCAGAGAGGGAGCTGGACTGACAGGGGGAGCCGGACTGACAGAGGGGGAGCCGGGCAGGGCAGAGGGGGAACTGGACTGGGATGCGTGTGCAAAGGAGCAGAACTATGCTGAGCATAGCCGTTGGGAGGGGCCTGGAGAGTGAGTGGATCTGAAGGCTGGCCAGGGGTGGCATTCTAGGCAATATCCAAGCCACAGACCCTGAGGACAAGTTCAGAGCACAGGTAACGGGAGCCCGGGGAGGATGTGTGATGTGTGGAGCCCACGGAGGCTGCGGCAGGCGATGAATGAGGACTCGGGGCCGGGCAGAGCCTTCTGCTGAGAGAAGGTGGGTGGATGGTCGTATCCGGGGTGCTACTGACTTGAGTAGATCTGAACTGAGCCCAGCAAGTTGCAGTCTAAGGTCCATTCTTTGTGGCCGTGCCGTGGGAGGGGCTGGGCGTAGAGAAGGAATTGATTGAGGCAGCGAAGTCAGTTAGGCCCAGGGTGGGAGCAGCAGTGAGACCAACAGAGGGGTGACTACAAGGCCTGGTCCCACCCAAGGACAGGTGTGGGCTCCGGGTGGCGGGGTGGTCCGAGTCTGAAGTTTGCGTCCAGCCTCACGGGACATGATGCATTTAAAATCAAACATCGTTCATGAAGTTGAAAGAGAAGCAAGTGGGTTTTGTTGACCTTGTGGATTTTTTTTTCCTGAGAACGTGATGGAGGACAGGGCAGGCACTGCTGGTGGTGGAAAGAGCTGGGCTTTTACAGTCAGCAGTGCAGCAGCCCACCTGTCTGGCTCAGAGACACCCCCCCCCGACCCCTTTGTGACAGCATCTCCTTCCTGGGGCCACCTCTAACCTGCAGGACCGTGACCCTCGCACAGGGCCTCTCGACCCCAGAGCAGCGGGAAAGAGCTCCTGTAGGCACCCCATCAACCAAGAATCTGAGGATGAGTGAATGTCTCTGTGGTGTCTTTGAGATGGTTGAACGCGGAGATGATTGGAAGAAGTTTTGGAGCGTGAACTTGTAGGTTTCAGTGTCCCTCCTTGGATTTCCAATTTATTTGGGGCTTCATAGCATGAGAAAAGAGTTAGGGGCATTGTGGTAGTTCTCTGTAACTGTAGACAAGAGCACCTTAAATTAAAATAACTTGAACTAGCAATCCTATATTCATTTGATCAGCTCACCAAGAAACTTTGCTAACATATTCACGTTCAAACTATGGAAGTTCTCTATTCTTTTCCTGAATCCACCCGGGGATCCTCAACACGAAGATGGTGAAGAACAGAAGGAAATAGATGGATCCAGGCATTTTCTTCTTTAGGGACTGGTGGGCTTCCAAAAATTAGTCTCTCATCCATAGGCAAGAAAGTGGAAATCTACCCAAGCGTCATACCTGATACAAAAACTAGCTCAAGATGTATCATGGACTTTAACATGAAACAATAAAACCTGTAAATAAAAACCTTGGGGAAAAAGTCTTCAGGATCTGGGGCTAAAGAGTTCTGAGACCTAACATCAAAAGCGTGACTCATAAAAGATAAATTTGATTTCATCAAAATATTAATAGCAGTTTTTATGTTCTGTAAAGACCCAGTAAAGAGGCTGAAAAGATAGGCTATAGACTAGGAGAAAATTATTTTCATATTATTTATCTGGCAAAGAATTTGTATCTAGAATACATAAAGAATTCTCAAAATTCAACAGTAAGAAAACAAACAGGTCTTTATTTGGGATCTTTGGTTTTAAACTGGCTTCCCTGGTGGCTCAGATGGTACATTAAAAAAAAAAAAAAATCTTCCTGCAATGCAGAAGACCCAGGTTTGATCCCTGGGTTGGGAAGATCCCCTGGAGAAGGAAATGGCAACCCACTCCAGTATTCTTGCCCAGAGAATCACATGGACAGAGGAGCCTGGTTGGCTACGGTCCATGGAGTTGCAACAAGTCGGACACAACTGAGCAACTAACAGGCAGAGGTATTCAGGCTTGCAGATGAGGAGATCCCCTTAAAGGGGGACCTTGATAGAGGAGAATGGTGGTGCCTCAAGGGCATTTTCTGCAGACCAATAGCAATCTTTGCAAATATGCTTTCAATATCAGCGTAATTTCATTTGCCTCTCTCTGGACCTCATGTTGGCTTTGGAAGAGAAAACACAGGAAAAAAGCACTCTACAGTTCATCCTTACAGCTCTTGTCTTCTCTTTGTTATTTTTCAGTGTTCCGTATGTTCAACCATTTGGAACTATTTTCCTTTATATATATATATATTTTCCCCCTCCTTGGCCACGCTGCACAGCATGTGGAATCTTAGTTCCTCCACCAGGGATGGAACCCACACCCCTTGCATTGGAAGCCCAGAGTCTTAACCACAACCACCAGGGAAGTTCCTGGAACTATCTTCAATGGTTTTGTCCTGTTCCTAACACACAGTCACACAAATACTGGAGAGTCTTATTTATGTTTCCGCCAGCCATAAACAGACTTGGCTTAGTGTTAATTCTTCTGGGAAGATCCTTGGACCTGACTCTATGCAATTTGATTAGTTTGAAAGCTATTATCTTTCTACAGTGCCCCCAGGCCACTTCTGGACTGATTTTTCACTCTTGCATCTAAAAGTGGATTATAATTTCACCCTCAGTTCAGTGAGAAGTCATCAGCCTCTTCCCCATCAGAGCGACCTCACTCCCATCCCCAGGACACAGATCCTGAGGTACCCTTCCGATAATCTGAAAGCCACAAGTGATCAGTCTGACATTTGGGCTTATATGTTCGCAGATATATGCCTAGATGCATACCCCCATCTAAAAAGCCTAACAGATGTGGCCCCACCTGAATTTAACCCCTTTCCACTGATCTGAGACTAAAAGACTCTTCCTCCTTGGAAGAAAAGCTGTGACAAACCTAGACAACGTATTAAAAAGCAGAGACATCACTTTGCCAACAAAGGTGTGTATGGTCAAAGCTATGATTTTTCCAGTTGTCGTGTACAGATGTGAGTGTGTGTGTTAGTCACTCAGTCATGTCTGACTCTTGTGACGCTATGGACTATAGCCCACCAGGCTCCTGTGTCCATGGAATTCTCTAGGCAAGAATACTGGAGTGGGTTGCCATTCACTTCTACAGGGGATCTTCCCTGCTCAGGGATTTAACCCAGGTCTCCCACACTGTAGGTACCATCTGAGTAACCTGGGAAGCCCAACGGATGTGAGAGTTGGACCATAAAGAAGGCGGAGCACCAAAGAATTGATGCTATCTAATTTGTGGTGCTGGAGTAGATTCTTGAAAGTCCCTTGACAGCAAGGAGATAAGTCCATCCTAAAGGAAATCAACCCTGATATTCATTGGAAGGACTGATGCTGAAGCTGCAATACTACGGCCACCTGATGCAGAGCCAACTCATTGGAAAAGACCCTGATGCTGGAAAAGATTGAGAGCAAGAGAAGAAGCAGACAGCAGAGGAAGAGACAACTGAATGGCATCACTGACTCAATGGACATGAACTCGAGCAAACTCCAGGAGATAGTGAAGGATGAGGAAGCCTGGTGTGCTGCAGTCCATGGGGAGGCAAAGAGTCAAACACAACTGAGTGACTGAACAATGACTAGTCTGAGAATCCCAACATAGGAGAACTCCTAGGCAGGCCCCAGAGGTAGAACCTAAAGTGTCCTTGGCATCCCAGCACCTAGAAATTTCCCCACGCGGTAGGTGCTCAGGAAATGTTTACAGGTGAACAAGATACGGTCATAAAGTTAGTACACAAGCCAAAAAAAATCAAAACAAGCAAAACACAAAATGCAGTTCAGTGGCACCAAATAAAGGAATAGAAATTAAAAGTAAATGCTTTGTTTCACCTACTCAGCTGGCACAACTATTATATCACTATGATTATGCTGTAACAGACAGACATCACCTATATGTACAGAAAAGGAAAAAGAAAAATGAAGGGTTCGTTGGATAAAAGTGATGGTGAGAAAGCTGTTTATTTCCTTTGATTTTTAAAAATTTTATCGCATTGTTGCCATCGTGTTCTTGGCAAAATAAATGAGCATTTTTGCAAAACATGCAATATGGCTCTGCCGTCAGCTTGCAGGAGATGTCAAGGTGAGCCAGGCCCCCGCTCCCCGGACGTCCCTCACGGGCGTTTACACAGAGCAGATCCTCCGTGATGTCTACAAGATTTCTGAATGAGTGGGAAGGCTGGGCGTATCTCAGATCCTGTTTCTTCTTGTGACTCACGGGGTCTGTGGGTGGCAACAGCAGCCCACTTAGGTCCGCTGATGAGACGGAGTCGGGCATGTGGGGGACACATGACGGAGAGTGCTGGCTGGCACGGGCTGGAGCTGGGAGCTGCAGGACCCAGGTCCATGGGGACCAGCTCCCCTGTGCACCCCCTTCTCTACAGAAGGCCGTGTGATGACTGGGACCCATGTTCCCACCTTGCTGCCCACTGGCCAGTCCAGCTGTGTGTCCCTGCCCCAGTGCAGAGGGAGTCAGCATGGCTGGCCAGAACCAGCCTGGTGCTGGTTCTTTATAGGGTACGAGCATCAGAAAAATGGGATCCCCCTCCACGGGGGCCCCACAGCCCGAGAGAGCAGGCAAGTCAGGCGCACAAATAGCCAGTCATCTACACGGAGAGGCAGGCGCCGGGAAGGATAAGCAGTCTCAGGGGCGGGCTGTTCCCTGAGAGGCAGGCCTCTCTCATGAGAACTCTCCCCAGTCACTTGGCTGAGCTGGGAGTTGTGGCCGAGAACTTTCCATCAGAGAGAGACGTTGGTCAAGGTGGGCACCCTGACGATGCAAGTGGACTTGTGTGACCCCTTCACAGTGAAAGATTCAGGAAAAAAGCAATGACTTTGGAGTTGAAGTGGGAAAACCTCCTCGTGGCATTTCTCTCTCGCAGTAATTGTCAAAAGGGGAAGTGTTCAAAACAGCCAAAGGCAAAGATCCATCCAGTAAACTATTGACTAAAGAAAGAGCCATCTCTAAAAAGGAAGGCGGAAATGATCCATGTGTTTTCACTCTGGTTAAGAGGTGTCTCCCGAGTTGCCCAGTTACGTCATCACTGTGTGAAACGTCATGGGAACCGCTAGCGCCGCGGTCATTCTGTGCAATCGGGATCAGGTGTTTTCCCAAAACCAGTCCTGCAGTGTTTTGCTTCCCTTGAGAACTTGATATTTATTATAGAAATAAAGCTGTACAAATAAAGCTATAAATCTCATTTTTATTTACATGTGTGAAACACCTATTTAGGAAACAGGCTTGGTGCTGGTTCTTTATAGGGTCCGAGCATCAGCAAGATGGGATTCTCCTCCACAAGGGCCCCAGAGCCCGAGAGAGCAGGAAAGTCAGGCACACAAATAGCCAGTCATCTACACGGGGAGGCAGGCGCCAGAAAGGATAAGCAAATCCCACTGAGCCGCAGAGGGTCCTGTCTACCTGGGAGAATCCAGGACAGCTTCACAGGGGAGGGGACATTGGCCTCGGGTCTAAGGGGGATTTCCCGCAGAAGAAGATGGGAAAATGAATCCTGGTCGGCGGGGGGGGGGGGGGGGGCGCGCGCGGTGCGCGGGTGGGGGGGGGGGGAGGCGCAGCCCTCACCCCCTCCAGCCTCATCCCGCCCACCAGCCAGAGTCATGGCCCGATGAGCAGATGCAGAAATGTCGGACTTCTCCTGGGACCCCCGGTGGCCACCCTGCTCCCAGACCAAGGTCACACTCTCTGAAGGTCATGGCTCATGGGCCTTGTAAGGTTCGTCCCTGCTCTGTCTCCCAGCCTCCTGTCTGTCTAGAAGCTCGCCCCTGTCCCCTACACCCTGCCTTACTGATTTCCAGCTACCCAAAGCAGCCCAGCCTCCCAGCTCAGACCCCCATGGACTGACTGATCCCTCTGTGAAAAGTGCTTCTGCAGTTGTGCTCCCTTCCTTCCCGCCCCTCCCCCCCCCCCCCCCCCCGTCCCTTCCTCCCCAAATACAGACTGATCTGAGTCTCCCAAACAAAAGGGCAACAATACAACAACACGCAGGTCAATAACACATTGACTCTAAAAATACTAAAGATCCACGAATGCTTATTGACCCCTGGAAAGAGAGAAGGATGTAACATCTCTGATAAGACTAGTTAGTTACTTTAGGTGCCCCTCCATCCATGAATCATTTCTTTCCTCCAGGGACACGCCTTCATCCAGCACTGTCACTTTCTTGTTTCTCTGGCTGATTCTTCTCAGAGGACCAGGTGTCCTGGGCAGGCACGGGTGGGTCTCCTGCCCCAGTGAGAGCTGTGACCTCCTGTGGGTCCTGAAAGGTGCGTCAGTTGCTCCATAGGCTTGGAGCCCCCAGCATTTCTGGGCCCAGGTTCTCTCCCAGGTTCTGCCAGGCAGATGACACATTCCGTGAGCTGTGGTTCAGGCAGGTCTTCTGTGACCCCATCCCAAGAAGTGAGGGTCCTCTCAGCAGCCTGGCTCCCTCCGGGGCACTCTCATCACTCCTGGGAGCTGTCCTTCCTGTATCCTCCTGACAGCCACGTGGAGTCGAGTCGTGGAGTCAGGGCAGGAGAGTGGGGAGGGAGCCAGTACGAGGGTAGGCGCTGTCCAACCACCAGGGCGTGTGGCCTCGGGGTCCCAGAAAGGAGGGCACGTCCTCCACCCTGACCCACCAGAGCAGCTTGTCCTTTTCTTGCCGCTCCTCCCGCAAGCCACACAGAGAGCTTCAGGTGCTTTGGAAAACTCCCCATGGACATCATGTAGACAAGCATCCTTCCTTTGTCCTTTGTGGGGGGACAAGAACCAGGTCATCGGGCACTTGACGCTTCATACAGTGTAAACATGATGGCCCAGAAATGTCAGTTGGGGCTTTGCAAGACCTTGCTGTTTGAGGTTGAGAGCAGCCCTGGTGGCATAGGGCGGGGGGTATCTCTGCTGTGGATCAGGGCAGGGCCTCTGCCTGCAGAGCTTGGGGTCCCTGCAGCTCTGGCCTGGCTGCTCTGGGTGGCTGAGCTCTCTCTGCAGCGGAGGCCCAGGGCAGGGAGGCCGACAGGACCAGCCTCTAAGAAGGAGGCCAGGTCTCCAGCTCAGGCTGGGGCTCAGGACTGGATTCCTGGCCCGGGGAGGGGACAGGCCAGCAAAGAAAGGAGCAGTCCCGGGCTCCTGCAGAGCCCGACCTGTCAGGTAGTGGAGCAGAAGGCCGGTGGGGAGCAGCCCTGAAGCTGGGTCACGGGAACATGGCAAAGGGAAGCGGCAGGACTCAGATGGGCGACAGCTCTCAGAGCAAGGAAGGAGCTGGACCTCAGAGGACAGGACCCAGCTCAGGGCGTGGGGGCACCACAGGGAGGTGCCTGAGTCAGGAAGGCCCCTGTGAGCCCGCTGGTGGACCTAAGTCTCAAACCATCCCCGCCCTGGTCAGTGGACACAGCGCCCCCCGCTCAGACCGTCAGCAGGGAAACCGCCCAGGTGGATGGACGAGGGGCCGGACCTTCACCCCACACACCAGGAGCGAACACGTGCTCTCCACAGTCACCGTCACCACGTATGTGCGCGCTGTTCCGTGTCTGATCGCAGCAGATAAGCTATGCCTGTCGTTAACGGGTGTGTCATTCTGCTCTACCAGGAAGAAGATGAGATGTGGAAAATGTCACCGAGTGTCTTCCTTCATACGATGGAGGAAGGAAATAACGTCTACAAAGGTCAGTTTACCAGGACGGGTGTGCTGACTGGCGTGTCCTCGTTGGGCAGACGTCGGTGCCCAGTCATGAGAGGCTTTTGTCATTGTTTACTCGCTCACTCGTGTCTGACTCTGCGTCCCCATGGACTGCAGCACATCTAACTTCCCTGTCCCTCACTGTCTCCCGGAGTTTGCTCAAACTCCAGAGGCTGCAAACATGCAGTTCACTACGAAGTCTGTCTGTCCGTCTCGCTTTTAAAATTGCTTTGAGTGGCTTCAGAGCATATAGGTGGTAAAAGAGCAAGATCAGAAAATGTCTCAATCTCTGTTCTGTTTTAAACCCTTGAGACGTCAGCTGAACCTTCTCTTACTTGGAATGAAAGGAAAGAAGGATTTCCCCTGGATTGTTTAAATTAAGAAAATCAGTGCCGTATGTACAGTAAAACGTTGTGATCCTATTAGACTAAGACACGTGCCTGCACGCTGACACCTAATTCTTTTGTCCCGTGTTCAGAATGTAATCTGGCTCTTTCGGCAAGTGTATGAACTGGCCTTTGAGATGTTCTCATTAAAATTTACTGGAATGGTTGTCCAATTCCTTTGGTTCCACTCCACCCTCACAATAAATCCCAAAACAGAATGACCTGCCAGGGTGACCCTGGTCATTAGTGCTATTTGGAAACTCCTGAGAAATGCCATAAGGGTGTGAAGTAGAATATTTCCATGCTTGAGTCACGCATGTGGCTCCTTCTTTATCTGGCCTTAGCTGGACTGCAGTGGGACTGTTATTTACTTAATATGTATTTTTAACTGATGCATGGTTTCTACCCCCAGTTAGTTGAGCCTCATCCTTAGCAACTCTATCAGAGTCATGGCAGGTTTGATGGGCTGGCTGGTTCAGTAAAATAGGAATGTCTGTGTCTCTCCTGCAGTTCTCTCGCCCACCACTAGTGGCCAGGGTCCCACTTGGCCGGAGACGCTGCACTAAGGCAGAAGCACAGAGAAAGGATGACCTCGGAAGGATTTGGCAACTGCTTTTAAGGGGGGATGGATAAGGTCAGAGGGTAAATTAACATTGATCAGGCGCCCACGACATGGAAGGCGTGTTTTCACGCCCATCTCACTTCTCTTTACAACAACCGGGAAGACATAAGCATCACCCAGCCCAGTCAGCAGATACGGTCGGAGACCTGCCATCATTCAGGCTGAGAATATCAACTCTTCCCTTTCCTTTTCCATTATGGTTTATTACAGGGTGTTGGATGTATCCCCCTCTGCTTGTACTGTAGGACCTTGTTGTTTATCCATCCTGTATATAATAGTTTGCTCTGCTAATCCCAAACTTCCAATCCAACCCTCCCCCTCCCCAACCCCCTCTTGGCAACCATACATCTGTTCTTTATGTCTGCGAGTCTGTTTCTCTTTTGAAGATTAGTTCATTTGTGTCATATTTTAGATTCCACATATAAGTGGTATCATATGGTGTTTGTCTTTCTCTTTCTTACTTCACCTAATATAATGATATCTAGGTCCATCCATGGAGCTGAGAATGGCATTATTTCATTCTTTTTGTGGCTGAGAACTATTCCATTGTACATATGGGACAGATCTTCTTTATCCATTCATCTGTCAGTGGACATTCAGGCTGTTTCCATGTCTTGGCTACTGTAAATAACGCTGCTGTGAACACTGGGATGCATGTATCTTTTCACACTGTAGTTTTGTCCAGATGCATGCCCAGGAGTAGGATTGCAGGGTCACACGGCAACTCTATTGCTTCTGTCAAACGCCCACTCGCTTACATACTCCCTCAGCAAACATTGACTGGCTCCGGTGGGCACGTGCAGTGCTCGCCTGGAGGTGCACAGGCGGCCCATGCCATCTGAGGCTCACTACACACCCAGGGGCGGAGCTGGTGGGCGGGTGGGGACAGTGGCACCAGCTGGCTGGCTTGTTAGTCTGGCCACAGCCACTTCCAAGGGACCTGGCCAGGAATCGCGGTAGTCCACGATTCCTGCAGAGTCCAGGCCCAGCTGGGGTGCCCCTGGAAATCAGGGCTAGGCCCCACACAGAAGCTGCCCTTTGTCACAGGACATTATGTCCTGGTCTGCACACACCGTCTCTTGTCTCATATTCTTTGTATCTATCACCAGCCTTCGAGATACCTTCCAGGCCTTTGAACTGTCAGCTCATTTGCTTCTAAACACCCCCTTCCCCCTTTCTGGAGCCCTGCTGGCTGTCCTTGGGGCTTCTTGCCTGTCTCTCCTTCATTCTCCTGTTACTCCCTCACCATGTGGAGCCCAGCCTCCAGGGGGTCCTGAGAGCAGCCGCCAGTGCAGAGGGAAGTCTCGGGTGCTGGGTACATCTCAGTAGTGTCTTACAGTTGAGAAATGGAGTATTCCTGCCACATCAGTAAACACGGGTGTCACAGCCATCAGCGGTTCCAGCCCTCCAGATGTGAATTTCTGAGCCCTAAGGGCACTCAGGAAGGAGAACAAATGCCTGTTTGGTCTGGCAGCCATGAGGCGGCGGCCACTCCCTACGGTGAGCACCAAGGAACTCGGGATGTGAGACACACAGGACGCCGGCCCCAGAGAGCTGAGATGCATGTGAACTAATGACTTCAGCGAGCCCAGACTCTTGCATCTTCCTGTCCACAGAACAGCGCTAAGTTCCTTAACTCGAGATATCTGGCTTTCTTTAATTCACAAAAATGCTTTTAACGTTCAGACTACCTGCCCTTTGTTGGAAGACTTCTTTACATCTCTGTCTCTTTTGCTGTCTCACATATAGGCTCATCATTAACATCTTTCTAAATTCCATGACTATTTTTTAAATCAGCACACGATCAGGAGTTAGAAAGCGTGGCTCCCTTCACCTCTGATCATAACATCTTGGATGAAGAAAGAAAAGTGGGAGAGCAAAATCCTCCTCTACCTTCACAGGGAGTCAGGCACTTGTGTCAGGAGCTTCTTGATGAGTCAAGAAGCAGATTAGAATCCACATATCCACACTATTGATACTGTGTATAAAATAGACAACTCATGAGAACTTACTTTATGCATGAAACAGGTGACTGATGAGAACATAAATAGACAAAAACAATAGAATGGGAAAGACTAGAGATCTCTTCAAGAAAATTAGAGATACCAAGGGAACATTTCATGCAAAGATGGGCACAATAAAGGACAGAAATGGTATGGACCTAACAGAAGCAGAAGATATTTGGAAGAGGTGGCAAGAATACACAGAAGAAATGTACAAAAAAGATCTTCATGACCCAGACAATGACTATGGTATGATCACTCACCTAGAGCCAGACAACCTAGAATGTGAAGTCAAGTAGGCTTTAGAAAGCATCACTACAAACAAAGCTAGTGGAGGTGATGAAATTCCAGTTGAGCTATTTCAAATCCTGAAAGATGATGCTTTGAAAGTGCTGCACTCAATAAGTCAGCAAATTTGGAAAACTCAGCAGTGGCTGCAGGACTGGAAAAGGTCAATTTTCACTCCAATCCCAAAGAAAGGCAATGCCAAAGAATGCTCAAACTACACACAATTGCACTCATCTCACACGCTAGTAAAGTAATGCTCAAAATTCTCCAAGACAGGCTTCAGTAATACGTGAACTGTGAACTTCCAGATGTTCAAACTGGTTTTAGAAAAGGCAGAGGAACCAGAGATCAACTTGCCAACATCTGTTGGATCTTCAAAAAAGCAAAATGGTTCCAGAAAAACATCTATTTCTGCTTTATTGACTATGCCAAAGCCTTTGACTGTGTGGATCACAATAAACTGTGGAAAATTCTGAAAGAGATGGAAATACCAGACCACCTGACCTGCCTCTTGAGAAACCTGTCTGCAGGTCAGGAAGCAACAGTTAGAACTGGACATGGAACAACAGACTGGTTCCAAATAGGAAAAGGAGTACGTCAAGGCTGCATATTGTCACCCTGCTTATTTAACTTATGTGTAGAGTACATCAGGAGAAATACTGGGCTGGAAGAAACACAAGCTGGAATCAAGATTGCTGGGAGAAATATCAATAACCTCAGATATGCAGATGACACCACCCATATGGCAAAGAGTGAAGAAGAACTAAAGAGCCTCTTGATGAAAGTGAAACAGGAGAGTGAAAAAGTTGCCTTAAAGCTCGACTTTCAGAAAACAAAGATCATGGCATCCAGTCCCATCACTTCATGGGAAATAGATGGGGAAACAGTGGAAACAGTGGCTGACTTTATCTTTTTGGGCTCCAAAATCACTGCAGCCATGAAATTAAAAGACGCTTACTCCTTGGAAGGAAAGTTATGACCAACCTAGACAGCATATTAAAAAGTAGAGACATTACTTTGTCAACAAAGGTCCATCTAGTCAAGGCTATGGTTTTTCCAGTAGTCATGTATGGATGTGAGAGTTGGACTATAAAGAAGGCTGAGCACCGAAGAATTGATGCTTTTGAACTGTGCTATTGGAGAAGACTCTTGAGAGTCCCTTGGACTGCAAGAAGATCCAACCAGTCCACCCTAAAGGAGATCAGTCCTGGGTGTTCATTGGAAGGACTGATGCTGAAGGTGAAACTCTAATACTTTGGCCACCTCATGCGAAGAGCTGACTCATTTGAAAAGACCGTGATGCTGGGAAAGATTGAGGGCATGAGGAGAAGGGGACGATGGAGGATGAGATGGTTGCATGGCATCACTGACTCAATGGACATGGGTTTGGGTAAACTCTGGGAGTTGGTGATGGACAGGGAGGCCTGGTGTGCTGTGGTTCATGGGGTCACAAGGAGTCAGACACGACTGAGCGACTGAACTGACTGACTATATGTATGAAATAGGTTACTAATGAGCACGTACTGTATGTATGAGATAGGTAACTGATGAGAACGTCCTGTACCGTGCAGGGAGCTCTGCTCCGTGCTCTGTGGTGACCTGAATGTGAAGGAAATCCAAGAAAGAGGGGCTGCAGGAACAGGCCCAGCTGATTCACTTTGCTGTGCAGTAGAAACTAACACAACATTGTAAAACAACTATACTCCAATAAAAATTAAAAAATAAATTACTGCAAGAAAAGGCTGGGACTTAAAAAGAAGAAGCAGTATAAGAGTGTTATCTAAATGTTAGGAGAGGAATAGAGAAAGCTGGAAGAGCCCCCATGAAGCTGGACCTTTGCATCCTCCTCCCGCAGGCCCCTTGCTCTTCCTCCCACAAGCCGCTCACACTCACACCTCCGAGCTGTCATGCCTTCTGTTCCCTTTGCCTGGAATGCTTGTCCCTTCAAGCCTCACCTGAGACCCAGGTGGGGTGACAGTCTCCCGCCTCACCTGTGCCCACCCCAGAGCCGCAGTATTCACCTCCACCTGACTTCCAGGGGTGTGGTTGGTTCCATGTCCCCACAGGGGGGCAGCAGTTCTACGAGGACTGGGCAGGTATGTCAGTCACTCAGTCACATGCAACTGTTTGTGACCACATAGACTGCAGCCCACCAGGCTCCTCTGCCCGGGGTATTTCCCAGGCAAGAATACTGGAATGGGTAGCCATTTCCCTCTCCAGGGGGTCTTATCCCAATCCAGGGATAGAACCCAGGTCTCCTGCACTGCAGGCAGATTCTTTCCTGTCTGAGCCACCAGGGACAGGGCATGAATATCATAATTTACAAATAAATCTGGTTTATGGATAAATCTGAATCTAGCCAATGCATTTTATTTTTTTTTTTCATTTATTTTTATTAGTTGGAGGCTAATTACTTTACAATATTGTAGTGGGTTTTGTCATACATTGACATGAATCAGCCATGGAGTTACATGTATTCCCCATCCCGATCCCCCCTCCCACCTCCCTCTCTACCCGATCTCTCTGGGTCTTCCCAGTGCACCAGGCCTGAGCACTTGTCTCATGCATCCAACCTGGGCTGGTGATCTGTTTCACCATAGATAATATACATGTTTCAATGCTGTTCTCTCAAAACATCCCACCCTCGCCTTCTCCCACAGAGTCCAAAAGTCTGTTCTGTACATCTGTGTTTCTTTTTCTGTTTTGCATATAGGGTTATCATTACCATCTTTCTAACTTCCATATATATGTGTTAGTATGCTGTAATGATCTTTATCTTTCTGGCTTACTTCACTCTGTATAATGGGCTCCAGTTGCATCCATCTTATTAGAACTGATTCAAATGAATTCTTTTTAATGGCTGAGTAATATTCCATGGTGTATATGTACCACAGCTTCCTTATCCATTCGTCTGCTGATGGGCATCTAGGTTGCTTCCATGTCCTGGCAATTATAAACAGTGCTGTGATGAACATTGGGGTGCACGTGTCTCTTTCAGATCTGGTTTCCTCGGTGTGTATGCCCAGAAGTGGGATTGCTGGGTCATATGGCAGTTCTATTTCCAGTTTTTTAAGAAATCTCCACGCTGTTCTCCATAGAGGCTGTACTAGTTTGCATTCCCACCAACAGTGTAAGAGGGTTCCCTTTTCTCCACACCCTCTCCAGCATTTATTGCTTGTAGACTTTTGGATAGCAGCCATCCTGACTGGTGTGTAATGGTACCTCATTGTGGTTTTGATTTCCTTTTCTCTGATAATGAGTGATGTTGAGCATCTTTTCATGTGTTTGTTAGCCATCTGTATGTCTTCTTTGGAGAAATGTCTGTTTAGTTCTTTGGCCCATTTTTTGATTGGGTCATTTATTTTTCTGGAATTGAGCTGCAGGAGTGGCTTGTGTATTTTTGAGATTAATCCTTTGTCTGTTGCTTCATTTGCTATTATTTTCTCCCAATCTGAGGGCTGTCTTTTCACCTTGCTTATAGTTTCCTTTGTTGTGCAAAAGCTTTTAAGTTTCATTAGGTCCCATTTGTTTATTTTTGCTTTTATTTCCAATACTCTGGGAGGTGGGTCATAGAGGATCCTGCTGTGATTCATGTCAGAGAGTGTTTTGCCTATGTTCTCCTCTAGTTTTATAGTTTCTGGTCTTACATTTAGATCTTTAATCCATTTTGAGTTTATTTTTGTGTATGGTGTTAGAAAGTGTTCTAGTTTCATTCTTTTACAAGTGGTTGACCAGTTTTCCCAGCACCGCTTGTTAAAGAGGTTGTCTTTTTTCCATTGTATATCCTTGCCTCCTTTGTTGAAGATAAGGTGTCCATAGGTTCGTGGATTTATCTCTGGGCTTTCTATTCTGTTCCATTGATCTATATTTCTGTCTTTGTGCCAGTACCATACTGTCTTGATGACTGTGGCTTTGTAGTATAGTCTGGAGTCAGGCAGTTCCATTCCTCCAGTTCCATTCTTCTTTCTCAAGATTACTTTGGCTATT
Source organism: Dama dama (assembly GCF_033118175.1). Classification (NCBI taxonomy): domain Eukaryota; kingdom Metazoa; phylum Chordata; class Mammalia; order Artiodactyla; family Cervidae; genus Dama; species Dama dama. Next base: position 112,463,946 of record NC_083700.1, on the reverse strand, counting down.
CAAGGTTTTTTGTATTTCCATACAAATTGTGAAATTATTTGTTCTAGTTCTGTGAAAAATACCGTTGGTAGCTTAATAGGGATTGCATTGAATCTATAGATTGCTTTGGGTAGTATAGCCATTTTGACAATATTGATTCTTCCAATCCATGAACACGGTATGTTTCTCCATCATTTTGTGTCCTCTTTGATTTCGTTCATCAGTGTTTTATAGTTTTCTATGTATAGGTTTTTTGTTTCTTTAGGTAGATATACTCCTAAGTATTTTATTCTTTATGTTGCAATGGTGAATGGTATTGTTTCCTTAATTTCTCTTTCTGTTTTCTCATTGTTAGTGTATAGGAATGCAAGGGATTTCTGTGTGTTAGTTTTATATCCTGCAACTTTACTATATTCGTTGATTAGCTCTAGTAATTTTCTGGTAGAGTCTTTAGGGTTTTCTGTGTAGAGGATCATGTCATCTGCAAACAGTGAGAGTTTCACTTCTTTTCCTATCTGGATTCCTTTTACTTCTTTTTCTGCTCTGATTGCTGTTAGCCAATGCATTTTAAATGAACCAATGAATGTAGGAATAAATGCCCTTGGAAGGTGTAACTGGAAGGCAGAGTTTTTAAAAAATCATAATCTTTTTAATACTCTCTGACTTCAGTTCAGTTCAGTCGCTCAGTTGTGTCTGACTCTTTGCGACCCCATGAACCGCAGCACCCCAGGCCTCCCTGTCCATCACCAACTCCTGGAGTCTACCCAAGTCCAAACCCAAGTCCATCAAGTTGGTGATGCCATCAAACCATCTCATCCTCCATCGTCCCCTTCTCCTCCTGCCCCCAATCCTTCCCAACATCAGGGTCTTTTCCATTGAGTCAACTCTTCGCATGAGGTGGCCAAAGTACTGGAGTTTCAGCTTCAGCATCAGTCCTTCCAATGAACACCCAGGACTGATTTCCTTTAGGATGGACTGGTTGGATCTCCTTGCAGTCCAAGGGACTCTCAAGAGTCTTCTCCAATAGCACAGTTCAAAAGCATCAATTCTTCGGTGCTCAGCCTTCTTTATAGTCCAACTCTCACATCCATACATGACTACTGGAAAAACCACAGCCTTGACTTTAAGGTACACGCATTAGTTTGATAAAAATTAATTTGGGGGACATCTAATGTTCCTATGGGAAGTCCACGTACCCACCCAGCAAAGCTCTTGAAACAACCCACGCCTTGTGTGTAATTTACCTTGCAAGCCCATCAAGGCTAAGAAAACTACAAGCCACTCAGGAGAAGGAAACATGAACCATGATTTTGCTCGTTGGCTGTTGGGGTGTTTGATGAGATATCCATCCTGTCTTCGGTAACTTACAGAAATTCAGTGTCTTCATCTGAGCATTCTTTTCATAAAAATCAAAGGCTTTCCTTCTCAAAAGAAGTATTAGCATTTTAATCACTGACTTTATGCCCCCTCCTTGGCCCACTTCTGAGCAGATAAAAACTACCCCGGTTCTGGCTTCTCCTGCTCTCAGATTAAAAACTCATTCTCTGCTACAGGAAAGAGCAGGCCGTTGTTTCCCTTTGAGAGTCATGAATAGCTTCCTGCATTTATAAATGTCCATGAAATTCTTGAAGGGATTGAGACGTGCCCTGTGCAAAAGTGTCATGGGAAAAACAAAGTTTTAGTGGAAAACTAGGTCCGTTTACATAACCTCTAGGTAAAACCCACGAAGGCTGCTCGGAACTGCTTTATCTGTAAATCAGAGTCACGGCTCCAGAGTGAGGATGTCACGAGGTGCCACTGCTTCCACATAAACAGTCGTATCTTGCTTTCCTTTCTGTTGAATATTCTGGGTCCCTTTCATTATTAAATGCATTGCTTCCTGTCTTATCTATCCCCTGAAAAAGCAAAGTGGCTTCCTTTGAATAACAAAGTCATTTTGCTCTAAAAGATCTTAATGAAGCAGGTGGGTTTTGCTCACAGAGATTTAATCATCAACCAAGATTCAGTCATCATCTGTTAGAAGAGAGTTGTTATTGTTATTGCTGAGTGTTGTTTTTTTTTTAGTCGATAAGTCCTGTCTGACTCTTTGCAACCCCATGGACTGCAGCCCGCCAGGCTCCTCAGTTCATGTGATTTCCCAGGCAAGAAGACTGGAGTGGGTTGCCATGTCCTTCTCCAGAGGATCTTCCAGACTCTGGGATCAAACTCACGTCTCCTACTTAGCAGGCTGAGATGGTTGAATGGCACACAATGAACGTGACTTTGAGCAACCTCCAGGAGTTGGTAATGGACAGGGAAGCCTGGCGTGCTGTAGTCCACGGGATTGCAAAGAGTCAGACACAACTGAGCAACTGAACTGAAATGAACTTGGCAGGTGGATTCTTTACCACTGACCCAGCACAAAAGTCCCAGTGCTATTGACGAATAGAACATTTTAGCACAGTTACATTTTCAAGGGGGAGAATGTACAATTTTAAACCCATAAAAAAGAATGTTAAACCCATATTATTCCTACATTTCAGAGTTTCCCTCAGTGTAAGCTTATGTAGATTTCAGAAAATGCACAGAGAAGGAGCAGTTGCCTTCAGGCCTGTGAATTAACCGCCCTTCATGTACTCACACCTCACAAGCTCACTGCAAAATCTCCCTTCTGGGGGATTCAGGCCAGATGTTTATGACTTAAGACATTTTTCACATCAAAGGGGTGGTATAGACCATGTAGGCAATGCATTCTTGCCCTGAACACTGATGAGCAGGATAGTTCTCTCTTGCTGACACTGTCCATGGGAATGACTATTCAAAGTGATGACTCTTCAGAGCCAGCTTTCCAGTCATTTCCTGTGTGCCCATCCCTGCCACACCTGGCCCACATCTGTCTTGTTCCAGCAGTCCCAGGCTGGCTACCTCCCCCATCGGGGTGGTGATTCTGCTTGAAGTGAGAGTCCCTCAGTCGTGTCCGACTCTTTGCCATCCAGTGGGCTAGACAGTCCATGGAATTCTCCTGGCCAGAACACTGGAGTGGGTAGCCATGCCCTTCTCCAGGGGATCTTCCCAACCCAAGGATGGAACCAGGTCTCCCACATTGCAGGCAGATTCTTTGCAAGCTGAGCCAGAAGGGAAGCCCAAGAATCCTGGAGTGGGTAGCCTATCCCTTCTCCAGAGGGTCTTCCCGACCCAGGAATCAAACTGGGGTCTTCTGCATTGTAGGCGGATTCTTTACCAACTGAGCTATCAGGGAAGCCCTGATTGAACTTTTTAAAAAATATTTATTTATTTGGCTGAGTATTAGTTGCAACACGCAGGATCTTTGATCTTCCTTACAGCGTGTGGTTCTTGGTGGCATTCAGACTCTTAGCTGTGGCATATGAGACCTAGTTGCCTGGCCAGGGATGGAACCTGGGCCCCCTGCACTGGGAGCGCAGAGTCTTAGCCCCTGGACCACCAGGGAGGTCCCTCACCTTGACCCTCACCTCTGACAGATGTCCAGGAGGCACACCCCCAAGCCCCTCCAGCCCCATCATCGCATCCCATTGTCTGAGTCTCAGTGGTGGCTGGGCCACCTCTCACCTGGCCACCTTGCTGGGGAAGAACCCATGGGTGCATCAATTTTATGAAAATTTCACCACTTTTGTGATGTGTTATCTTTTTCTGATAAATTCACAATAGTCACCCTGGAAAAGATCTGGGCACTTTCAACCTCTTCTTTTTCAAAAACCTGCCCCTGAAACTTTGCATCACTGGTAGATTTCTCCTTCCCATCTTCCTAAGATTGGCCAAGGATTGGTGGAGCCCTGCGCAGGCCACACTGCCCTCAGTTTAACTGGGGGGAGACTGCTAAGCCTGAGAGCCCTTGCCAGGCATGAAATCCAGACAGGCCAACCCCTCTGCCCATGCAGTAGCCCAGGAAGTGAGCCGGCCCACCAGACCTGTGTGAGGTCAGCAGTTTGTGATGACCCTCTTCGGCTTCCAGAAACCTCCCTGCCAGCCTCTGGGAGCAGCATCAGGGTGTCCCCCCAGGGCTTGTGCACCCAACCCACACTTCTGGAAAATAGGGTCTCCCTGTTTCCCTCCATTTGTGTCCTGTGTGGCCCTGACTCAGAGCCCTGTAAGAGGACATGCCCCGTGGTCCTGTGTCCCCGCTTGCACTTGCTAAAAACAATGTTTTTAAGTGTTCTTAGCACAGCCACTGTCCCACTGGCCCCTCGCCCCTTGGGGGTGGAGATTGTTAATAAGCAAAGGACCACGTAAGGCCAGCAGCTGGTAGGTGGTAGGATCCCTGACGGGTTCCCCCTGGCCAGAGCCTTGGGGCCATTCCCTGCCTGGCTGTGCACCCTTGTGTGTCTGCCTCTTGTGGCCCTGTTGCTCTGTCGCCCGGAATCTGCAGCTCCCACCACGTCTCATCCCTTCTCCTTTCCTTTCTCACTGCTTCTGCTCACCACCCTCCTTTCTCGTCTGTGTGCCCACTTAGCTCTCTTGAGAATCTTCTCTCCCCTCTGCCTGCAGCGTTGACTCCTTGGCTCCCTGTGCACCCAGACATGCATTTCTGTCTGTGACTGTCCTCTGGGTGTTGAGTAAGTGCCAGCCCCTCCCTGCTTGGTCAGCTGTGTTGGGGGATACACTCCTGTCTGATCTCAGGATCAATGGTCACAGGGGAGGCTGTGCTTGCGAAGCTTCCGCCCCGTCACTCACCACCCGCCGTCCAGACCCAGCACAGGCCCCCTTTCTTCCCAGTCTTAGCCATTGTCAGACGAGGTGGGCCACCCCGTGGTCCTCGACTGCCCTCCCGAGTTGAACAGCATCAGTGCCCCCAAGGGACCAGCTCCCAGCGAAGTGGCCCAGCTGCGTGGTGGTTGCAGGTTTGGTTCCAGCAGATTTTCATCACAGTCTGAACATAAATTCAAGGAAGAGATCTCTTCCCCAACTGGCAAGTCTTTTTCCCTTGGGAGATTCTCCAATCCCACGGCCAGGGTCCAGGGGTCTGCACCTCTGTGAACATTTGGAATTCCCCTTCTGAGAAAACAGTTTTATTTCCATTTATTCCAGTGATTCAAAATTACCCTTATTTCCTCTAACCATCCTCCTAACTGCCAGGGTAAGGCCAAAGGGACATGTAAAATATATATGATTTCAAAAACATCCCAAAAGTAATACAAAAACACAGCTGTTGAATTCGGGATGAGTGATGGGTACTTGTGTGTTCGGTGTTGGCTTTTAATAGGGGCCAAGGTAAATCACGGGTAAGCTGAACTAGCAACAAAGTCTCTCCCATTTCATTGAATCATTTGAATAATAGAACTAATGGAAAACGTATTACAAAAACAGTTACCTGTAATTCCATAACCCCATAATTATTGTTGTTGTTGTTCAATAGCTAAGTCATGTCCGCTCTTTGTAACCCCATGGACTGCAGCACACCAGGCTCCCTGTCCTTCACTGTCTCCTGGAGTTTGCTCAGATTCATGTCCATTGAGTCGGTGATCCTATCCAACCATCTCATCCTCTGTCGTCCCCTTCTCCTCCCGCCTTCAATGTTTCCCAGCATCAGGGTCTTTTTCAATGAGTCGGCTCTTCACATCAGGTGGCCAAAGGATTGGAGCCTCAGCTTCAGCATTTCCAATGAATGTTCAAGACTGATTTCCTTTAGGATTGACTGGTTTGATCTCCTTACAGTCCAAGGGACTCTCAGAAGTCTTCTCCAGCACCACCATTGGAAAGCATCAATTCTTTGGCGCTCAGCCTTCTTTATGGTCCAACTCTCACATCCGTACGTGACTACAGTGGTACCGAAGAGTACCATTTGTTTCATACTTCGTTATTGGAGCTTTTCACATTAGCAGTTTTCTTCTTTATTTTTTAGACGTTGTACAGGCACAGTTCTTCCATTTGGAAAGTGGAAAAGAAGGACATAGGGTGGAAAATTGAGTTTGTGTTATATTTCACAAAACTGCCTTCATTCGTCTTCAAGTAGAAAAAAATTCATTTTCTTTTCCTTTCTCCTTCTGGAGTGCAGACCTGTGGAAGAATAAAGACGAATCGTGGAATTTCCCCCAGGACTATGACCCTGAACTGATCAAGGAGGACAAACGTAAGGAACTGGAGTCGGAGATCAGAGTGCAGGTAAAGCGGCTTTAATGTTAAAGTCCTAGTAAAGTCTTTCACTGCAGTGCTTTTTTATATCGTCCTGTTAGTAACCTACCCAGAATTTAAGCTGTTTCTAACTTCACAAAGAAAACACAAAGCAGGCAAATTGACCTAAAATGTAGTATCTTTTCTGTTGACCTAGGTTGATGAGCTGATGAGACAGGAACTAAAAAACTTAAAACTAGCTGTGAACAGAGAGAAGGAACTATCAGTCAGACCAGGAAAGAAGAAAGGAGGTAAAAAGGTGAGTGATGCTTATGCTCGGGAGGCGGAGGGCAGAACTGAACTGTGACCAGGAGCCCGACCCCAGCGTCCAGGACTGGTCCAGGCGGGCCTCAGGCAGACCCTGGCTGCCCCGGGCTGCTTTCCAGGAAACGTGCCTAACCTGTGGTGACTTCCCTGGGTCCACTATGCACTGGTCTACCAAATGCATAGCCCTCAGGGTTGTGGACTCATAAGTGGGATAAATCTAGTCTGGGAGTGAACTCCCCACCTTCATCACTGTGGATCCGTGGTACCCAAGCCCACAGGTGGGATGAGAACTCTCAAAGGAGCTAGGACATGTGCCTCAAATGCCCACCTGTCTCACCTGTAGATCTGTGTGTGGAGGCCAGAGGCAAAGAGCGGGTTCTTGGAGAGTCAGGGAATCTGATGAATTGAATTTTAAGTTGCCACTCATCCATCTCCTGGTGGTTTAGAGGCCAGCCAGATCCCAATATACAGTGTTATGCACTGGGGTCTTGTGAGGTAATAGAAAATGTTCTGTATTGGTCTCTGCCCCGACTTGCTGGCATGGAGCTCCTGGAACCCTTGTAAATTCCTAAGTGATAAGTGCACTGGAAGCCTCTTTTGTTACAATGAAGCAATGCTGGGTGGGTTTCTGGGTGGCTCCCAAGTTGGGACTTGTTACTACCAGAAAGACCAAGCCTTGATCAGAAGCCTGGAAATCTCAGTTCCGCCCACCCCATTCCCAAGTCAGAGGAAGGGAGCTGGACATGGAGTTAATACCTGATCATGCCCGTGTGAGGGGGTTTCTATAAAACCCCAGTAATCATGGGATTAGGAGAGTTTCCAGGTGGGCGAATGCAACCACATGCTGGAAGGGTGGTTGTTGTTCAGTCGCTCAGTCGTGTCTGACTCTTTGCGACCCCACGGACTGCAGCACGCCAGGCTTCCCTGTCCATCACCAACTCCCGGAGCTTGCTCAAACTCACGTCAGTGATGCCATCCAACCATCTCATCCTCTGCCGTCCCCTTCTCCTCCTGCCTTCAATCTTTCCCAGCATCAGGGTCTTTTCCAATGAGCCAGTTCTTCACATCACATGGCCAAAGTATTGGAGCTTCAGCTTCAACATCAGTCCTTTCAGTGAGTATTCAGGATTGATTTCCTTTGAGATTGACTGCTTGGATCTCCTTGCAATCCAAGAGACTCTCAGTAGTCTTCTCCAACACCACAGTTCAAAAGCGTCAATTCTTCGACATTCAGCCTTCTTTATGGTCCAACTCTCACATCCATACACGGTTACTGGAAAAAACCACAGCTCTGACTAGATGGATCTTTCTCAGAAAAGTGATGTCTCTGCTTTTGAATGCACTGTCTAGGTTTATCATAACTTTTCTTCCCAGGAGCAAGCATCTTTTAATTTCATGGCTGCAGTCACCATCTGCAGTGATTTTGGAGCCCAAGAAAATAAAGTCTGTCACTGTTTCCATTGTTTCCCCATCTATTGCCATGAAGTGATGGGACTGGATGCCATGATCTATTTTTTGAACTTTGAGTTTTAAGCCAACTTTTTCACTCTTCTATTTCACCTTCATCAAGAGGCTCTTTAGTTCTTCTTCGCTTTCTGCCATAAGGGTGATGTCATCTGTATATCTGAGGTTATTGATATTTCTCCCAGCAGTTTTGATTCCAGCTTGTGCTTCATCCAGCCTGGCATTTCACATAATGTACTACTCTGCATAGAAGTTAAATAAGCAGGGTGACAGTATACAGCCTTGATGTAATCCTTTCCCAATTTGGAATCAGTCCATTGTTCTATATTCGGTTCTAACTGTTGCTTCTTGACCTGCATACAGGTTTCTCAGGAGGTAGGTAAGGTGGCCTGGTATTCCCATCTCTTTAAGAATTTTTCAGTTTGTTGTGATCCACACAGTCAAAGGCTTTGGCATCATCACTGAAGCAGAAGTAGATGTTTTTCTGGAATCCTCTTGCTTTTTCTAGAAGGGTAACACACCCCAACTTCGTAGAGGCAGAAGCTCCTGTGCCCAGGAGCCTCCCAGACCTTGCCCTGCACACCTCCTCATCTGGTTGTTCTTCTGTGTCCTTTATTGTGTCCCTTGATGAACTGATAAGTATGTTTCCGTGAGTTCTGTGAGCCACTCTAACGAATTCATCAAACCCATGGAGGGGGTCATGGGAACCTTAGATTTACAGCCTGTTGATCAGAAGCACAGGTGATGATCTAGACATGTGATTGTCATTTGGAGTGGGGTGGGGGCGGTCTTGTGGGATATATCACCCTTCACCTGTGGGATCGGACTCTATATCTCGAGGTCGACAGTGCCAGAATTGAGTTAGATTGTAGGAGCCCCATCTGGTGTTGCAGAAGATTTCTTGATGGAGGAAACCCCCATACAACTAGCGTCAGAAGTGTGTGAACATGGTTCCCCTTGGTCCAGAGCCAGCTGTGCCTCTGGGGCCAGGATCCTCCAGGCAGAGGAGCTGGCAGGAGTGTGGGCTTTCTCAAGTTCCCATGGTCCATCAGCCCTCCCTGTCCCATCAGGGACTCACACACTCCCTGAGTTTGTCACACTCTCAACTGCGTTAGTGATTAGTTTGCCAACCCAGGGGGATGTGTGGTGTCTACAGTGACTCTATCCTGAAGCCTTCTGTGTTGATTTTACAGTTTACAGTTTTATAGCTTGCCTCTGACTCTTCAGATTAACACCTGAATGTCCTTCATGCGCCTCCTTGGAGCCTCCATCATTGTAGCCCAATGCATGCTTAGTCACTCCGTCGTGTTCCACTGTTTGTGACCCCGTGGACTATAACCCACCAGGCTCCTCTGTCCTTGGGATTCTCCAGGCAAGAATACTGGAGTAGGTATCCATTCCCTTCTCCAGGGGATCTTCCTGACCCAGGGATCGAACCTAGGTCTCCTGCATTGCAGGCAGATTCTTCACCATCTGAACCACCAGGGAAGCCCATAGCCTGATGAAGGTTCTCTATATGTAATTTCCACAAGTAAGTGAGGGCACCTATTTATGCCACTCATTGACCTATCGAATTGACTGTCTTCAAAAAGTGATGCTTTAGTGACTGAATGTGGAAATCAAGCCAAACAAAAGGGGAAATGAAGACAGGAGGTGACTGCCCCCTTTCAGCTGAGACTAGGCTTCCTCTTCTTAACCACAGCTGATAATCGGTCTGGCCCAAGGGTACCTTCCGCACTGCTGCTCCTCTCGCTCCTTGAAGCCTGGTGTCTGCCCTCACCACGTCCTAGCTCATGAAGTGTCCCAGGATGGGGCTGCTATGAATTTCCCTCTTACAATTAAACTGGTTGAACACACACTAGATGTGCTCAGGGTACCCCCAACAGATTGATGGTAATTGTGTAACTGTAGAGTTTTGAGTTCTCAAAATTCCAATCCAAGCGACCTTGGGAGACATAAATATGATTTCATTTCATAAGCTGAGACTTAATTAGCTATATTAAATCCCCCCCTTAAGAAGACCATTAGCAGAAGGGGAATGGGCAACCTTGAACATCAGAAAGGAGAAAAAGGACTCAGAGGAATACAACTTATCTGTGTTATTCCAGCTTTATCCAGAGAAGGTGACTTGATCAGAGGTCATACAGCCGCCTGAGCACCCCTCTTGAAATACAGATATGACCTTGGCACTCCATGCTGAAACCCTTCAGTGACACCCTAGTTCCCACAAGGATAAAGGTGACAATCTCCTGCCAGGCTGACAAAGCCATGCCCGACCTGGCACGGGTTCTCCTCTTCAGGCTCATCACCCGCTTCTCCCTCCCTGGCTGTACTCCAGCACCTGACCTTCCTCTCTGTCCTTCAAACACACTGTGCTCCCTCCCACCACAGGACCTTTGCACGTGCTGCTCTCTCTCAAGAACTGTCTTTGCTCCCACCCTCAGTCCCGAGTGTAGTTAAACCCCTACTCATCCCTGGGGTCAGTTCAAGTCCTTTTTCCTCGAGAAAACCTTCTGGGACCTCCGAGTAATTCTGGTTGCTCTGCATGCACTTGACACTGTGCTACAGTGGCTTCCTGGTGCTTCATCGTAGTTTTCATGTTATATTTACTGGCGAGATCTTTTTATTAGTACCTGCCTTCCCATATCTACTGAAGTGCAGAGACTGGGTGACTGTCTTTGCTGCTCACTATTGTAACCTTTTCTGGCACATAGCAAGTCCTCAGCACATGTTATGGAGTTAGTTAACTCATCAAACCTAGATCCTATGCAGATTGACCACTCTCAGCTAGATCAGTGCCTTAAGATGCCACAGTCATGGCATCGGTGAAAATTCAGAGCATCCAGCCACTTTCTTTGCTATTCCATACTCAACAAGCAACCTCCCAGTGAGTTACTGTGACTTCATGTTTATTTTGTAACAAGAGAGAAAGCTACAGCCTGTTTCTCACAGCAATTATACTTCACAGTACAGTTTAATCTACTTAGCTTACAGTTTCGTCCACCTTCTCTTGTGATTTGGAGATCCAAAATCTGATATTGAGGGACAGATCCTCTTTACTAATTGTTTCATTCAGTAGTATTTATTGAGCACTGTATGCCAAGTCCATTTCAAGGCGTTTGAGGTACACAAGGTAACGAGACAGACAGAGAGTGTATTGTGGCAGAAACAAGTTCCCAGGTACACAGGACTGTCAATCAGCCCTGGGTGGGCTGTGGCCCCCATTATGACATCACTGTCATAGCAAAAGGATCCATGGCAGGTGCTCTCTGGGGAGCTGGCCCACTGTGGTCTGGCCCTGGCTTCCACATCCTACCCTGGAGTAACCTGGAGCACGTGTGGCCCCCAGCTTTGACCATGGCCAGTGTGGCAGGTAGAAATTTAGAATTGTCTTTTTAAAGAAACAAGTAAATATTCTACAGCTGAAAAATATGGTATCCAAAAGTATGAAGTCTTCTACCTGGCTTAACAATACTGTGGACATAGTAAATGCAGGTTGACCTCAATCACAAATCAGTAGGAAATACAAACTGAAGTACAGAAAAAAACAAATAAGATAAAGAACAGACAAGAAGGGATATTTGAGGCATAGTCGAATGTTGTAACATATGTACAATTAGAATTTGCCCCCAAAAAAGGAGGATGGAACAGAAGCAATAAATAAAAAAGTAATGTTTGTTAAATTTTCCAATTCAGATGAAATACACCAAGCCATGAATTCAAGAGCTTCACTGAGGTTCAAGAAGAATGAGTCCAGACACATCAGAGTCAAAATGCTGAAAGTCAAAAGACACATTAGAGTCAAAATGCTGAAAGTTACTAGATTCTTTTTAAAAGCACATTTCCTTCAGGGTAATGAAAAATAAGAAAGACTACTGAGTCTCTCAGCAGAAACTATGAAAGCCAGAAGGAATTGAATGGCATCTTGAAGCACTGGGAAAAAATAACTACCAATCTAGAATTCATACCCACTGAAAATGTCCTTCAAAACTGACAATGAAATAGAGATATTTCCAGACAGACAAAATCTGAGAGGACTTATCAGCAACAGACCCATAATATGAAAATACTAAAGGGATATTATTCTTCAGGCTGAAGGAAAATTAGTTCAGATGAGAGAACAGAGAGATAAAAGAAATTTTCAGCTCTGAAAAATGTAAATATTTGGGTAAATATAAAAGGCTAAATACTCTTAAAATAATCTGATTTTTAAAGCAAGAATAGTAAGAGTCATGTGTGTCTACACCATATATACAAGTAAAATATAGAACAGCAGCAGAAGAAAAGGCAGATAGCAGTAAATGGACTTGTGGCATTATTGCATTTCTCAGGAAACCATGAAAGGCTAATTTAAGGTAAATTGTAATAAACTAATGATGTATTTTGTAATTCTTTTTTTTTTCCCTTTATTTATTTATTTATTTTTTCAGTGGGTTTTGTCATACATTGACATGAATCAGCAATAGATTTACACATATTCCCCATCCAGATCCCCCCTCCCACCTCCCTCTCCACCCGATTCCTCTGGGTCTTCCCAGTGCACCAGGCCCGAGCACTTGTCTCATGCATCCCACCTGGGCTGGTGATCTATTTCACCATAGATAATATACATGCTGTTCTTTCGAAACATCCCACCCTCACCTTCTCCCACAGAGTTCAAAAGTCTGTTCTGTACTTCTGTGTCTCTTTTTCTGTTTTGCATATAGGGTTGTCATTGCCATCTTTCTAAATTCCATATATATGTGTTAGTATGCTGTAATGTTCTTTATCTTTCTGGCTTACTTCACTCTGTATAATGGGCTCCAGTTTCATCCATCTCATTAGAACTGGTTCAAATGAATTCTTTTTAATGGCTGAGTAATATTCCATGGTGTATATGTACCACAGCTTCCTTATCCATTCGTCTGCTGATGGGCATCTAGGTTGCTTCCATGTCCTGGCTATTATAAACAGTGCTGCGATGAACATTGGGGTGCACGTGTCTCTTTCAGATCTGGTTTCCTCGGTGTGTATGCCCAGAAGTGGGATTGCTGGGTCATATGGCAGTTCTATTTCCAGTTTTTTAAGGAATCTCCACACTGTTCTCCATAGCGGCTGTACTAGTTTGCATTCCCACCAACAGTGTAAGAGGGTTCCCTTTTCTCGTATTTTGTAATTCTTTAAAATGACACTAAAATATATAGAAAAAGAGTAATAGCAAAGATAAGTAGAAAAATAAAAATTAATTGAAAAGAATACAGGAAAGGAAAAATAGGAATAAAAATAAAAGTGAATTAATAAATAATAAAAAGAAAGGAAATACAAATATGATTGAATTAAACTCAATCAAATCCATAATTACATGAAATGAAAACACACCAAATGTTTTAATTAAAAGACAATAATTTCCATACTGAAAAAATACAAACTTTGTACTGTTTATAAGAAGCACAATTCAGTTCAGTTCAGTCACTTAGTCACATCCAACTCTTTATGACCCCATGGACTGCAGCACACCAGGCTTCCCTGTCCATCACCGACTCCTGGAGCTTGCTCAAACTCATGTCCATCAATTCGGTGACACCATCCAACCATCTCATTCTCTGTCATCCCCTTCTCTTCCTGCCTTCAATCTTTCCCAGCACCAGGGACTTTTCTAATGAGTTGGCTCTTCACACCAGGAGGTTAAAGTATTGGAGTTTCAGCTTCAGCATCAGTCCTTCCAATGAATATTCAGGATTGATTTCCTTTAGGATGGACTGGTTTGATCTCCTTGCAGTCCAAGGGACTTTCAAGAGTCTTCTCCAACACCACAGTTCAGAAGCATTTTGCCTTTTCATACTGTTCATGGGGTTCACAAAAAGATATAAATAAACAAAGTGTGCTCACACTTTAGACTTTAATTTTGGTTGGGGTATAACTGCTTAACAATGCTGTGATAGTTTCAGGCGAACAGCAAAGGGACTCAGTCATACATACACATGTATCCATTCTCCTCCCATACCCCTTCCCATCCAGACTGACATATAGCATTGAGTAGAGTTCCATGAAGAAGCATGCTTTAAACATAATGAATAGATATGTTGAAAATAAAAGAACAGTCAACCATAAACCATTAAAGCACTAACCAAAAGGTACCTAGTGCAACTCAATATCAGACAAAGAAGACTTTAGGTGATAACCACCCTACACCATTCAAACAATGGAAACAGTGAGAGACTTTATTTTCTTGGGCTCTAAAATTACTGCAGATGGTGACTGCAGTCATGAAATTAAAAGACGCTTCCTCCTTGGAAGAAAAGTTATGACAAACCTAGAGAGCATATTAGATAGCAGAGACATTACTTTGCCAACAAAGGTCCATCTAGTCAAGGCTATGGTTTTTCCAGTAATCATGTATGGATGTGAGAATTGGACCATAAAGAAGGCTGAGTGCCAAAAAACCGATGCTTTTGAATTTCAGTGTCAGAGAAGACACTTGAGAGTCCCTTGGACTGCAAGGAGATCAAACCAGTCAATCCTAAAGGAAATGAGTCCTTAATATTCATTGGAAGGACTGATGCTGAAGCTGAAGAAGCTCCAATACTTTGGCCCCCTGATGCGAAGAGCCAGCCTATTAGAAAAGACCCTGGTGCTGGGGAAGATTGAAGGCAAGAGGGAGAAGGGGATGACAGAGGACAGGATGGTTGGATGGCATCACTGACTCGATGGGCATGAGTTTGAGCAAGCTCCAGGAGATGGTGAAGGACAGGGAAGCCGGGCATGCTGCAGTCCATGGGGTCACAAAGTGTAGGACACAACTAAGCAACAGAACAACAACAACACGCCATTCAAACACCTCAAAAAAACAGGATCCCTGCTCCAGTACACACCAGCAAAGCTGCATGAGGAGCCTACCCCATGAAGACGTAGGAGGCAACCCAACATCCTCTGTGGAGTGGTGTGAGAGAAGACCAAAATGTCACCACCCCTCCCTCCCTCCTTGCTGGGATGCATCAGAGGAAGCTAAGTGGACAGTCAGGACCTTCACCAGTTCCCAGTGGTAACAAGTGTCATTGGAAGACCACATGGGGGGGCCAGAGGTCTTGCCCCCCCCCCCAGAAATAGAAGGAACTCCCCCTCACAATGGAGTGAGGAATCTATCCTTCTACCTTCCTGACAGTAACCATACAACACATACACACAATTCCCCTGCCAGAGTGGTGTCAGAGTTTAAACAGAAGATTTAAATTCAGAGTCTCATAGCATAACGGGCTTCCCTGATAGCTCAGTTGGTAAAGGATCCGCCTGCAATGTGGAAGACCTGAGTTCAATCCCTGGGTTGGGAAGATGCCCTGGAGAGGGGAAAGGCTCCCCACTCCAGTACTCAAGCCTGGAGAATTCCATGGACTGTAGAATCTATGAGGTCACAAAGAGTTGGACACAACTGAATGATTTTCACTTCACTTCACAGCATAATACAAAAATGTTTAGGTTTCATTGAAAGTCACTCATCATACAAGAACCTGGAAGATCTCAAACTGAAGGAAAATAGATAGTAGATCTCAAGTCTGAAATGTCAGAGATGTCAGAATTATCTGACAAACATTTTAAGGTTGTCATGATTAAAATGTCACAATGAGTAATTATGAAGCTTCTATATACAAATAAAAAAATAGAAAGCCTCAACAAAAAAGTATATAATACAGAGAAGAACCAAATAGATATTTTAGAACTGAAAAGTACAGTATCCAAATTATTGGTTGAGCTCAGCAGCAGAATAGAGGTGACAGTGGAAAGAATCACTGAATTAGAAGATAGGACAATAGAAATTATGCAATATGAACAACAGAGAAAATCAACTGAAAAGAAAAGATAAACACAGAATCAGGGACTGTGGGACTGTTAAAAAACATCTTGTATTTATGTCATCAGAGTCTCAGAAGATAAGGAGGATGAAACTGAAAAAGCATTTCAAGAAATAATGATTGAAATCTTCCCAAATTTGATAAAGAGATATAAACCTGCAGATTTAAGAAGCTGAGTGAAACCCAAACAAAATAAATACAAAGAAATCTGATCTGAGATACATCCTAGTTAATCTTCTGAATACTGAAGACAAAGAAAAAGTCTGGAAAGCATGGAGGGTGGGGCAGGGGTGGAAAAGTGACTCTTTACCTGTAGGGGAAAAAAAACACCTTAAATGACTGTGGATTGCTCACAAGAAATTGAGGCTAGAAGAAAGGATACAATACTTTTTCAAACACTGAAAAAATTTATATGCCACCAGAATTTATACCCAACAAAACTATTCTTCAGCAGTGAAGAGGGGGAAATCAAGATGAAGGAAAACTAAGATTTTTTCACCAGTAGAATCACCCAGAGAGGATTTCTAAAGGAACTTCTTTAAATGGAAAGGAAAACCTGGAGTATCAGAAGGGAAGAAAGAACTTGTAAGCAAAAACATAGGTAAAAAGCATAGGCTTTTCTGCCCTTTCTAAATTATGTTATTTGATGGAAGTAAAAATTATAATACTATTTGACATGGTTCTCAAGGTATGCAGAGGAGATATTTAAGAAAATGTTAACAAATGATGTTGGTATGAGTTAAAGGATATAAAGGAAATTAAGATTTTTCTACTTCACTCAAAATATGACATGAATAGACTGTGATAGTTATACATATATAATGTAACACCCAGAGCAACTGCCAGAAAACTATGCAAAGAGATACACTCAAAGAACACCATCAAAGTTAAATTCTAAAAAATAAATGTTGAAGTCACTCACAGGATGACAGAAAAAACCAAATAAAGAAACAAAAAATATAACAGAAAAAAAAAATAAAATGGTAGACTGAAGTCCTAACATATCAGTAATTACATTAAATGTAAATAGTCTAAAGACAATAATTAAAAGACAGAGGTTAGCAAAGTGTATTTAAAAACATGACCCAACTGTATCTTCAGGAACCTCATTTGATATATTATGAAATAAGCAGGTGTAAGTAAAAGGATGGGGAAAATATACCATGCAAACAATCAAAAGAAAGCTATTATAATATCACATAAGGTAGATTTCAGAGCTGAGAAAATTGTCAAAGACAGGGAAGAACATTATATGTGGTAAAAGAGCCAATCCACAAAAGACATGGTAATCCTAAATGTTCATACACCAAACAGCAGAACTACAAAATATAGGAAACAAAATCCAATAGAAAGAACAGAAAAACAGAAAACTCTACAATTACAGTTGGAGACTCAACATATCACTTTTAAGAATTGATACAATTCTAGGCAGAAAATCATTAGCAAGGATATCGCAAAACTCAACAACACCAGCAACAGACAGAATCTAGTTGACATTTATAGAGCACTCTACTCAACTTCCCTGATGGCTCAGACAGTAAAGAATCTGCCTGGAATGCAGGAGATCCGAGTTTAATCCTGGGTTGAGAAGATCCCATGGAGAAGGAACTGGCAACCCACTCCAGTATTCTTGCCTGGAGAATTCTATGGACAGAGGAGCCTGGCAGCCTACACAAAGAGTTGGACACTACTGAGTGACTAACACCACCCAACAAAGAGAATGCATATTCTTTTCAAGTGCCCACAGAACATCTTCCAAGGTGGACCATATTTTGTGCCATAGGACATATCTCAATAGATTGAAAAGAGTTGAAATTATGAAGAATGTCTTCCCCTACCACAGTGGACTCACACTAGAAATCAGGAACAGGAAACTAATGAGAAAATGTCCGGGCACAGGGAAACTAAACAACACACTTCTAATTCATAGAACAAAGAAAAAACAGAAATAAAAACATATAACAAAAATATAAGATATAAAAATATCTGGGATACAAGCCAAGTGGCCCTGAGAGGGAAATTTGTAGCCTTAAACACATACACAGGGGCGTCCCTGATGGTTCAGTAGACGAAGAATCCCTGGCAACTGAGCAAGTCAGTCACCCTAGGCCCTCAGCACTTTTGCCATCATGGGCCCCTTCCTGGATGAAAAAAATACTAAAAAGATTACATGACTGGTTTGGTATAAAGGCAAGTATATAGCAATAGGGACTTCACAGGTAGCTCAGTGGTAAAGAATCCACCTACCAATGTCAGAGACACAGGAGATGCAGGTTTGATCCCTGGGTCGGGAAGATGCCCTGGAGAAGGAAATGGCAACCCACTCCAGTATTCTTGCCTGGAGAACCCTATGGTCAGAGGAGCCTGGTGGGCTACAGTCCATAGGGTCACAAAGAGTCAAACGTGACTGAGTGACCAAGTGAAACAGATACAGTAGAAAAAAAAGAGGAAAAAGCTCAAATTCATCAGCCAAGCTCCCACCTTCAGAACCTAGAAAAGAGGAGAAAAAAGTGAGCAGAAAGAAGAAAATAAAGAGCAGAAATCAGTGAAATTGAAAACGGAAAAACAGCA
The DNA here is from genome assembly GCF_033118175.1 of Dama dama. Taxonomy (NCBI): domain Eukaryota; kingdom Metazoa; phylum Chordata; class Mammalia; order Artiodactyla; family Cervidae; genus Dama; species Dama dama. The sequence continues at coordinate 112,445,713 of NC_083700.1, read as the reverse complement.
CCGAAAGTAAATAAAACAGCTGACTTTTTGGAAATTGTCAATAATTGACAAACCTCTGGTAAGACTAACAAAGAAAAATAAAGTCACAAATTACCAACAGAAGGAATGAAGCAAGGGTTGTCGCCACTGACTGCAGACATAAAAAGAATAATTTAATAAAGGATACTGTAAACAACTCTACACACATAATTTGACAACTTAACACAAGATGGACCCACTTTCCCTAAAAATACAAACTGCCACAACTCATTTGATATGAAATAGATAAATTGACTAGCTCTGTAACCATACAGAAGTTGAACTGTAATTAAAACAATTCCCCACGTAGAATCTCCAAGGCCAGATGATTTACTACCAGAATTCTACCAAATATTCAAAGGTAGATTAACTCCAGTTCTACACAGTCATGTCCAGAAAACAGAAGAAGAAGGAACACTTCCCAACTCATTTCATAACAAGCTAATATTACCCTTAAATGAAAACCAGACAAAGACAATACCAAAAAAAGAAATCTATAAGCCTGTATCCCTTATGAATATAGATGCAAAATTCCTTAGCAAAATATTATCAAATAGAATGAAACAATAAAGGGAATTATAAACCATGACCAAATGGACTTTATTCCAAGAATGCAAGCCTCGTTCAATATTTGAAAATCAGTAATGGAATCAACTATGTTAATGGGCTAAAGAAGAAAAAAAATCACATGATCATATCAGTTGATACATAAAAAGCATTTGACACAATTTAACCCTCACCCATAATAACTTGCTCAGAAAAATTGGAATAGAGAACTTCCATAACGTGATAAATTTACAGAAACACCCACAGCTAACTTTTTACTTAACAGTGAGAGACTAAATGTTTTTTTCCTAAGACTGGGAACACGGCCAGTGTGTCCACTCAGTAAACTTTCATGAGCATAGTGTAGACATTTTAGCCAGTACAGTAGGACAAGAGAAGGAAATAAAAGAAACAGTCCTTATTTGTAGATGACATGAATGGCTATTTAGAAAATCCCAAGGATTCTACAAACTCCTAGAAATAAAAAAGTGCATTCAGCAAGGTTTTAGGATACAAGGGGAACATATAAAAATCAATCGTATTTCTATTTACTAGCAACGAATAGGTAGACACCAGGGTTAAAAATATATCACTTAAAATCACTCAAAACTGAAGTACCTAGGTGTAATGCTAACAAAACATGTATAAGACTTGTATGCTAAAAGAACACCATGCTGATGAAAGAAATCAAAGATCTAAATAGATAGACATACTATGCACATGAATTGGAAGACAAAAGGTTGTAAAGATGTCAATTCTTTCCACATCAGTATACAAGATTAATCCAATTCTTATCAAAATCCCAGAATGATAGTTATAAACATATATAAGATTATCCTAAAATGTATATGGAAAGACAGTGAATCTAGAATAGCTAAAATGACTTTGAAAAAAGAGGAATAAAGTAAAAAGAATCCTTCCTTGTGATTTCAAGACTTGTTACACAGCCATAATAATCAAGACCATTTGCTGTTTGTGGAGGGTTAAATCACGAATCAGTGAAACAGGACAGTTGAGGTATCAGTCAGTTCAGTTCAGTCGCTCAGTCGTGTCCGACTCTTTGCGATCCCATGGACTGCAGCACGCCAGGCCTCCCTGTCCATCACCAACTCCCGGAGTTTACTCAGACTCATGTCCATCGAGTCAGTGATGCCATCCAGCCATCTCATCCTCTGTCGTCCCCTTCTCCTCCTGCCCCCAATCCCTCCCAGCATCAGGGTCTTTTCCAATGAGTCAGCTTTTCGCTTGTTGAGGTATAGGCTTGCACAGATAAGCCTGACTGATTTTTGACAAAGATGCACATGTAATTGAAGCAGAAAGGATGACCTTTTCACTAAATGGTGCTGGAGCAGGTGGACATCCACAGATTAAAAAAAGAAGAAAAACAACTTGACTTCTAAAAAAAACAAAAACAAAAAACTTGACTTCTGAAAAAAAAAAACTTGACTTAAGTATTACATCTTGTACAAAAATTAACTCAAAATGGATCATGGACTTAGATGTAAAATGTAAAACTATAACTTTAAAAAAATATATAGGGTAATATACACAATGGAATATTACTCAGCCATAAAAAGGAATGCATTTGAGTCAGTTCTAATGAAGGGGATGAACCTAGAGCCCATTATACAGAGTGAAGTAAGTCAGAAAGAAAAAGATAAATATTGTATTCTAATGCGTATTTACAGAATCTAGAAACATGGTACTGAAGGATTTGTTTGCAGGGCAGCAATGGAGAAACAGACATAGAATAGGTTTATGGACCTGGGGAGAGGGGAGGAGAGGGTGAGATGTATTGAAAGAGTACCATGGAAGCTTACACTAGCATATGTAAAATAAATAACCAACGGGAATCTGCTGTATGTCTCAGGAAACTCAAACAGGGGCACTGTATCAACCTAGAGGGTGGGGTGGGGAGGGAGATGGGAGGGAGTTTCAAAAGGGAGGGGATATATATTTACCTATGGCTGGTTCCTGTGGAGGTTTGACAGAAAACAACAAAATTCTGTAAAGCAATTATCCTTCAATTAAAAATAAATAATTTTCTTAATTGATGGAAAAAAATACATAGGGAAAATCTTTTGGGTCTAAGGTTAGCAAAGCATTCTTAGAATTAGCACTGAAAGCACAAATCCATTATAGGAAAATTAGAATTTCATCAAAACTAAACATGTTTGCGAAAGAGCCTGTTAAGAGGGTGAAAAGACAAACTACAGGTGGGGAGAAAGTATTCTCAAACCATATATCTGATGAAGAGCTAGTATGTAGAACATAAAAAGAACTCTCAAAACTCAACACTTAAAAAACCAAACAATCTGACTATAAAATGGACTAAAGACATGAAGCGACATTTCACCAAAGTGGATGTGCAGAGGGAACATGAGCACAGAAAGGATGTCTAATGTCATGAGCCATTAGAAAAAAAACAAAACCACAAAGAAATCACTCCATACCCACGAGGGTGGCTGAAATAAAAGCATTGGCAACATCAGGTGCTTAAGAGGACAGGGGCAAACTATTATCACTCTTATTTGATTGGTGGGAGTGTAAAATGGCGTGATCAGCACATGAAATTTGGCATTTCTTAAAAACCAAACATGCAACCATGGGTGTGTGCGCTCAGTAGGTAAGTTGTGTCTGACTCTTTGCAACCCCATGGACTGTAGCCCGCCTCTGCCCATGGAATTTTCCAGGCGAGAATACTCAAGTGGGTAGCCATTTCCTTCTCCAGGGATCTTCCGGACCCAGGGATTGAACATGCACAGAAGGACTCCTGTATCTCCCATGTTGGCTGGCAGATTCTTTACCACCTGGGAAGCCCACAGCAACTGCCATACAACCCAGCAATTGTGCTCATCAGCATTTATCTCAGATAAATGAAGGCTTACACACACACACACACACACACACACACACACATTTGTTGTGCCTTAATCAATTCATAATAGCCCCAAACTGGAAACAACAACTGGAAGAAGAATAAACTATTCATGCATGCAATAACCTGGAAACATTTCCCGAGAATTATGATGAATGAAAAAAGGGTTTTGCTGTTAGAACATTGCTAAAAGGACAAAAATTATAGAAATAGAGAAGGGATTAGAGGTTTCTAGTAAAGCTGGGGTGGCCGAGAGAGCAACTTGAAGGATCCTTGTGGTGATAGGAAACCTTCTTGACTGTATCCACATCAGATCAATATCTTGGTTGTGACCTTGAGAGAAAGTGCTACAAGACGTTACCATTGGGAGACACACCCTAAAGGTTACATCTCTCTGTATCAGTTCTTGGAACTGCATGTGAATCTAACATCATCTCAAAATAAAAAATTTCAACTTTTAAAATGCTGTAAAACATCAAGTATGGCTACGTGCAACCACATACATGAATGTAGTGATCATAATACTGATTGGAGGAAGTCAGACATTGAAGAGTCTGTATTATAAGACCCCATGTCCAAGAACAGGTGACGTGAGTCCACAGAGAAGTCAGAGGAATGGTTACCTACAGACTGGAAAACCACGTGAGAAGAGAGTTCAGGAATAATGAAAATGTGTTCTGGATTTTAAACTGGGTGGCGCTGATGTGGTTCTATGTAAAAAGTTTATCAGCCAGATGTGATGATATTTTACATAAATTATGATGTAATAGAAATGATAAAGCATGAATGAATGGATGAATGGGAAATGGACAGAGTGCATATATACCCTACTGTGTATAAAATATGTAACTAATGAGAGCCTACTGCATAGCACAAGGAGAAAAGAGAAGGACCCATATGTGAAACAGATCACCAGGCCAAGTTCGATGCATCAATCAGGGCACTCAAAGCCAGTGCACTGGGACAACCCAGAGGGATGGGATGGGGCAGGTGGGAGGTGGGGTTCAGGATGGGGACACATGTACACCCGTGGCTGATTCATGTCAGTCGGTCAGTTCAGTTGCTCAGTCGTGTCCGACTCTCTGCGAGCCCATGGACTGTAGCATGCCATGTCAATGTATGGCAAAAACCACCACAATATTGTAAAGCAATTAGCCTCCAATTAAAATAAATAAATTAATTTTTTTTAAAAAGAGAAGGACCCGGAGGGAATCCTGTGTAACGGGGAACACACATCACCTGAGGAGCATGAGATACGGCAAAGAAAGATAGGGGTCAGGCTGGGAGACTCGAACTGCATCCTGTGGGCAATGGGGAGATGCTGGTGGATATTTTAGACAGAAGAGTTCAAGATCTCTGAGCTCTGCCTTAAGGGACCACGTTCCAGCACCGCCCTTCCGCCATCACAGGGATCTGAGTGCGAAGCCCTTGGGGAAGCAGAGGCCGCCTGGCCTTTCCGGCTCCAGGTTTGGGGCCGGATGCTGACTGAGAGGCAGTCAGAACCAAGGACAAGCACAGCTGATTGTGCACTGGGCGCTCTCATCCTTTGTCGTAAGCATCCCAGGACCCAGAAGAAGACCCAGGACGCCCGGCGCCTGCTGAGAGCTCAGGGTGCATGCGGGTGTCGGGGGGCCACTTCCCCTGCCGACCCCTGTGCGCACGAAGTCTCGCTGCTCCAGATCCAGGTCCCACGATTGACTTTTATCATTCCCCACCCCCTAAACCGGCCTCCTCGGCTCATTTCTAGAGCTCATTTTTCTTCATTTTTACTAAACTTTTTTTTTCTCTTCCATTTTCTTCCAGAAAAATAAAAAGAAGAAAGGCAGAAAAGGGAAGAAGGATAAAGACCTGACGGTGGATAGGTGAGGGGTGCACCCTGGGGGTGGGCAACCCAGAGAAGAGCCTGGGACACGGCCAGATCCTCTCGGCCTGGCCTGGGAGAGGCACCGCCCCGCCCGGCTGTACGCCACACCCTTCATCCTGGCAGAATGGGTGGGCGAAGCCCCGGGACTGCCCTGCAGTCCCGCACCCAGACCGGCATCCTCGACTGGGGAGACACAGACTCGGCCCCGTCGCTTCTGAGGCTGTGTGACATCTTAAGCTTTAAAATTCTTGGGGATCTGAATAAGTTTATTAAGAAATAGCATCCTGCTATAGCTTCTGAGGGAATTCTGAGACTTGAGGGCAGACACAGTTCTTATTCCCTGCCTGTCCCTGGGTCTGGCCCCTGGGGCCCTTTATAAATGCTCCTTGAAGCAAAGGATGAGGACTCATCACAAAGGGATGGTTCCATCTCCTTGAGCTTTGTTGGCTGAACTTTGATATTAATGGGTAATTGTAAAAGCTCACTTTAAGCTGAAATGGCCTTCAGTGCTTTAGCATTAGAAATAGTTAGGGCCCAGGTTTTCAAACATTTTCAAGGAGTTTAATTAAAAATCCCCTCTAAGGGAATGTCAGGAGTCATTTTGAATGCATATACCTTTCTTCCCCGTGGGTTTGTTAACAGGTGACAGGTGTTGCTCCCTGGGGTGTTCCCTAGTTCCTCTTTGGACTTCCCAAGTGGCGTTTGTGGTAAAGAACCTGCCTGCCAACACAGGAGACACAGGAGATGCAGGTTCGATCCCAGGGTTGGAAAGATCCCCTGGAGGAGGAAATGGCAACCCACTCCAGTATTCTTGCCTGGAGAATCCAGTGGACAGAGGAGCCTGGTGGGTTACAGTCCACGGGGTTGCAAGAGTCTGATGCAACTGAAGCAGCATAGCGTGCATGCATGCTTGTTCCTCTCTGGGTGCAGTGATACAGTCCCAAACTCTACTTGAGAGAGGACCCATGAGAGAAAAGGCCAGCTTGGGACCATCCACGTGGGAAGTGGGAACCAGCACCCCAGAGCTCACGCCCACCCCGGAACCCCGGCAGGAAGCCTCCGCCGTGTCGCCCAGCCTGGGTGTGGCCTTGGCTCTGGGGAGAGACGGCTTCCTTAGGATACCGCTGGAAGGAGGAGCTGCTGAGTTTCCATTGTTCGGGGAAAAGTTCACGGTCAAAAGCAGGGGCCAACCGCTGCCTGGTCAGCATTCTGAGACACAGGCCCCCAGTTCCTGGGGAGGCACCGCCTACTGGTGACTGATGCCGACGCCTCCTGGGGACACAGGGACATCATGGTCCCTGACCTGGAGGAGGGTCCAGCCCCTGCCTGCACGCGGAGCCGCCTCTGTCTTCAGTGACTCTTCCATGCCACTTTTCTCTTGTGTCCTTCCATCAGTCTTTCTGAGAAGATCCTGCTAAGTGTCTTACTGGATAACCACCCAGAGCTCACCTCAAATCTGCCAGTACAAGCCGACTGCTAAGTTAACATTATCCACTCACTCTTAAAGAACCGCTCGACTGAGTCCCCCTCTGCTCTGACCGCACGGAGCACACACGTGCAGCTCACGGGCCGTGTCCGTTAGACAACGAATGCGTTCTTGGCATATGTTTCTTTACAGTTCAACTGTCATAAATGAGCCACAAGCAATTCTCTAGTGAAATGAAGACGATTTTATGGTCTTTAAAAGTATTTTATTCACTTTTATGCCCAAAAGTACAGAGATACCTAGTCATCTCACTCCTGGAAGACTTTTTATGTTTGAAAGCTTTAATGACTTTAAGAGTTAATGAATGTTACTCATTAAGTAGGATTCAGTTAGTGGGCTAGTTCTCCACCAAGACACTCTAAGACAACTTCTGTTTCTCTCACTCACTTAGCATTAACCTGAAATCAGCACTTTTACCGCAGATGATAAGGTACATAGTTTTAGAGTTAAAGTTTTTTTATTCCATAGCAAGAGTCGATTTCACTGGAAAGATCCAAGTATAGGTTTGTGTTCCAGACTTCTTAAGATATTTGGTTTTAATTATTTTGGTGAATCTTCTTCAATTTTATGTGAATATTTTACATATATTGCTTGTATTAAATATTCAAGTTCAAACACTGCAATTTGTACTTCCTTGATACAGGTCAGATACGTCATCCCAAATTCCATGTACGGTGAAAACTTGCTTACTTCTCAGCTGAGAGCACATTATTGTAAATATATTCGATAGAATAAAATTTCAGTCAACCAAAGGCTGGAGTCATTGAATTAACATCTATCCCAATAGTATTTGGCTTGAATCTCAGTGATGTACTTGAGTCTTTTTTTTTTAAACTTTAAACATCTTATTTTGTATTGGAGTATACAATGTTGTGGTAGTTTCAGGTGAACAAGAAGGGCCTTAGCCGTACATACACGTATCCTTTCTCCCCAAACCCCTCTCCCATCCAGGCTGGCACATAACATTGAGTTCCAAGTGCTATACAGTAGGTCCTTGCTGGTTATCCATTTTGAATTGAGTCTTTTTTTAATCACCTTGAATCATAGAACAAAGAACATTTTAAACATAGTTATACTTAAAATTCTTCAATCTAAAGAAAGACTAGGCTGAACCAAATCATAAAGGCCCCTAGAAATGAAATGGGAAAAGACGAAACATCTCAGAGAGCTATATTGGACCATATTTGAATTTGATCTATCAGAATTCCAGCAACCCAAGTCCCACTTAATTTCATTGGGAGTTTCATTCATTAAGTGGAAAACTGTCTTCATTTTTCCCTCAATTAGAATAAATTGCCAGTGTGCTGGCTACATGCCCATGCCCCCTCCCCACCTTAGAGAAGTGATTTTGTCATCTGTAAACAGTAGAGAAGAGTTTAACATGCTCCTAAAGAATTACTACACTCACAGCTTTTGACATTTTGTCTTTTTTCCCTTATAAGCCTTTGTTCCTTACAGATATTTTTCTTAAACTATTATGCTATGGAGTTAAAACGAAACATCAATTTCGCAAAGGATTAATGATCGACTACAGCTTGCAGATGCTAACTGAATGTATAATTACGGGCCTGTTACATTACTATTATTGGGTAATTTCTAACTCATATTTGTACCATTATGAAGGCTGAGGAAAGGGCAGACTTCAGGAGTTATAGCTGGTCTCAGATGCCTAAAGATATAATTCTTATTAATAGGAAACATCAGATACACCCATGGATGAGTGAAAGTATTGTTTTTAAAAAGCCTAATTCATCCCCAGATTGTAGAAAGGGTCCAAACATCAATTTATTTGTGTACATATGAATGTACTTTGAATCAGATCTGGTTAAAGTCTGCTACATTTGTGAGGATTAGCATAAACATTGCAGATTTGATGTGTTTGCTCACAGAATCGATGGTCTTCTTTTTCCCCAGGACCATTGAGTCTCTGTATAAGGAACTCGTGGAAGAAGGCTTGCTGATCCGGGCACTGAAAGTCAACCTCTCAGATTACATTGGTAAAGTCCACCAACAGTGATGCATGTGTGTGTCACATACGTATGTCACCTCTTGGGGTTTAAGGACCCAACAGAGGGAGGTACCTTTCATCTGTGTTTTATCCAAAATCTGGCCCCTGGTGGCTTGTAGTAAATGTTTGATGGATTGAATTGGTTTGAGCTCTTCCTGCGCTGGGATCTAATAGGTTTGACTGTCTCCCTTAATGTAGGAGAAGCAGGTTTCCAAACCTACTAGCCAGGCTCCCTAAGGCATTCTTTCTGGCTGAAGCTGAATTGAGGAAATGAAGAATTGTTCATGCTCTCATGATTATCAAAATGCCCTAGAGGGAGCACCTGGTATTTCCAACACAGAGTCCTTTCATGAGGAATTCCTTCCAGAATTCTATCTAGGGGCCACCATGGGAGTAATAGGGAGGAATGCACTCCGCTGCTCAATCATGTCCGACTCTTTGTGACTCCATGGACTGTACCCACCAGCCTCCTCTGCCCGTGGAATTTCCCAGGCCAGGATATTGGAGTGGGTTGCCATTTCCTACTCCAGGGGATCTTCCCAACCCAGAGATTGAACCCACGTCTCTTGCATCTCCTGAATTGGCAGGCAGGTTCTTTACCACTGAGCCACCTGGGAAGCCCCAGTTGGGAGGGATGAGGAGAAGATATTTGCTATCACCGTCTTCAGCCAATTTCTCTCTTTTAATGTTTAAAAAAAACAGCCTGAAGACCTGAAAACATATTTAAAGCTTAAAATCTTTCCACCTTAATACAAACCTCATTTTCACTTTTGTGCATTGACAATCAGCGAGGACATTCTCCCACATAACCACAAAAGGATAATCACACTCAAAAATGTTTACATCATACAGTTGATAGTCCTAATTATGTCCTTTGTAACTGTCTTTCTCAATCCAGAATACCATCCGTGAATCATGGAGGTGATGGCCATATATCATTTTCATTCCTTTGCATGTGTGCACACTAAGTTGCTTTCAGTCATGTCCAACTCTTTGCAGCCCTATGGACTGCAACCTGCCAGGTTCCTCTGTCCATGGAATTCTCCAGGCAAGAATACTGAAGTGGGTTGCCCTTTCCTTCTCCAGGGGATCTTCCTGACTCAGGCGTCGAACCCACATCTCCTGCGTTGGCAGGCAGACTCTTTAGAGCCACCAGGAAACCCTTCATTCCTTTCGTCTGCACCAGTTTACAGGCTTTTTCAGTCCTTCCTAATGTTGACAATTTAAAAGTGTCTGAACTGTTTTACAGACTGTCTTTCAGCTGGGTTGGTTTGATGGTTTCCTCCTGACTTGATTCACGTTGAACAATTTTTACAGGAAAAAAAAAATGACAATATTGTGTCCTTCTCAGCCTTTCACACTGGAGGCATATGATGAAGCTTTGTCCCATGATTGGTGAAGTTAACTTTCGTCCCTGATGAAGCTTCCCCAGATCCCTCCATTGTAAAGCATCATTTTCTCCTTTATAATCAATGATAATCTACAGGGGACCCTGGGGGCTCTGGAGATTCTGCTCCCAACCATATTAAAGGTTTTAGCATCCACTGATGATCTTTGCCTGCATCGATGGTTGCTGTGGTGCTCATAAAGGGGGAATGTTCTAGTTCTATCTCCTTTTCTTTATTTATTAGGTAACATTCTTCTGGAAAAATTTCCCTCCCACCTTGCTTTTAAAATTATTGTGATATCAGTGTGGACACATGGACTCTTTTTTTCTTTTTTTAATTGCATTGTAACCCATATCCATGTGATTCGTTCCAGTGTTTACAATGACCCAGTTTCAGCCTGTGGGAAGGAGCAAAAAGGCTAACATTTCCCTTGGATCAAAAAATGATACTTTAATCCCTTTGAAATAGAGACACATTTCCTTCTTGGACACTTGGAAGAACCTTCATTTTTTCTAATGTTATAAGATTTTACCAGGCTGTGTATTGAAATATGTATTGGGTTTCTATTTATTTCTTGTTTCTTCTTCAAGTACTGTAGGGTTTTTTCCTGGATTGCCTTGATTATGTTCTGTTAATTCTGTTTATATGAAAAAATACCACTGTTAGCAGAAGTCTATCTCTTTACTTACAGTTGAGATCTCTGAGTTCTGTCTGCTTTCTCCCTTCACATCATGTCTTTTATTGCTTCACTGAATTCCTGGTATTAGTACAGAGCCTGGCCGATGGTAGAGTCTTAAAGAATTGTTGTTGTCCAGTTGCTAAGTCGTGTCTGGCTCTTTGCGACCCCATGGACTGCAGCACGCCCGACCTCCCTGTCCTCCACTGTTTCCCAGAGTTTGCTCAAACTCGTGTCCACTGACTCAGTGATGCCATCCAACCATCTCATCCTCCACTGCCCCCTTCTCCTCCTGCTCTCAATCTTTCCCAGCATCAGGGTCTTTTCCAAAGAGTCAGCTCTTCACATCAGGTGGCCAAAGTATTGGAGTTTCAGCTTCAGCATCAGTCCTTCCAATGCATATTCAGGATTGATTTCCTTTAGGATTGACTGGTTTGATCTCCTTGCAGACCAAGCGCCTCTCAAGAGTCTTCTCCAGATCCACAGTTCGAAAGCATTAGTTCTTCAGCACCTGAAGAATTAATGGACGTATTTCTCACCTTTCTTCTGGTTTCTTACCCATCTTGGATTTTCTCAGTGCGCTCTTTTTTTGATTTCTGGGTAGCATCTTAAAGTTGCCTGAGGTCAAAGCAGATAGAAATCAGCCTCTGAAGAGTGTCCTCAAATGGAAATGACCCAGTCCAGCAGAACAGTCAAGCTGCCTCCAGCCATGGCTCCCTCTTGCCTTTTCCATGTTTTTCTCATTTCTTCCAGTTAAGGGTCTTATCTTGAAAAGGTGGCAGTGGATCCTCCTAGATCCCCACATAAAAAATAGACAAAGCAAAAGCCCATGGACAGCATTTACACCAAAACAAAATGACCCAAGTTTCCCCTCAAAGCCCAAAGTACAAGCCACTGGGGACAAAAAAAATGGAAAAACCCCACAGTAGCCAGCAAGCACTCCCTGGAGAGCAGAGTGGGACCACGGTAGTAACTGCAGCCGGAACCAGGAGGGGTTTGCCCACTGCACCGCAGATGCGTGACAATGGACAGCCTCAGAATGTCTGAGCAGCTAAGAACAGTCCACCCGCTAGACACTCCTGAAGTTGACCCTTCGAAGACAGGGCCTTATACTGAAAGGGAGCTCTTGGGAGTAGAACTGAATTGGAACAGCTGAATAGGAACAATAGAGATGAAGGAGAGAAAAGATCCAGAATAAATTGGGGGAGAGGAACAGAACCAGGACATCACAAGAAGCAAGCCACCATACTAATAGCAGATAGGAAAACTACAGAAGACAAGGGCTCTGTGGGATTTAAAAAGCTACCCTGACCCCAAGTGTCTTCTCAGCATACGGGAATAGTAGCTCATAAGTTTAAGCAATGAAAAGTTCAAGGTCAAAACCCATGCAAAGCTTCTATTTAAAAAAAAGGAAGAATAAGGAGCAAGGTAACATCACAGAAAGATATACTCATAGAGCAGACATACCTGGAACCTACTGTTTCAAACCAAGCAAATAAACATTAAAGGAAATTATAGAAGGGATTTATAGAAGATACGTAAGAATATACAAAATGGAATTGGAAAAGTGCAGAAATGAGTTGGAAAAACTGGAGTATTTTAAAGGGAAAAATCATTTTAGGAAAAAACTAAATTACAGTGAATACAAGAATGAATAAAGTCAACAAACCAAGCTTTAAGAGAAATGAAATGTGAAATACAGAAACTTTTTAAATAAAACTGGAAATGAAAAGTGAGATTAAAAGATTTGCAAAGAAAGCAGCAAATACTAAAGGTAGGCAAAGAAAATCCACACAGGCAGGCAAAGATAATACACATCCCTGAAGAGGAAAACCAAAGCAAAGGAGGAGAACACATACTGAGAATTTTTACTCATGAAAAATTTCCCAAAACAGAAGTGCAAACCACATAATGGGTGATTATACTTTGTATGTGGGACCATCAACTCTCATGGACCAATGCCAAGACCTATTCTAATAAAAGTACCAGACTTAGGGAAGGAGAAAAACCTTTGGGCATTACCCCTTCTCCTTTTCTGGCTCAAAGCTGGACAAGCAGGGCAAGTTGTCTGTGCCTCGCCAATTCCCCATCCAGGCTGGAGTTGTTTGAGGAGCTTAACATGTGTAATTCCACTCTCTTCTCAACACCATGCAAATCCCAAAACCGACCAGAGTCATAGCAGCTAGGGCTGAAAGAGACTCAGAAGACAGGATGTTCAAGTTCGTCATGTCTGGCCCCCCAAGGCTCAGCTCCCAACGCTGCCCCCTGCCACCCTGGTTCCTTGCTGTGCCCCTCCACATCTGCCCAGCCCTGAGCACTAGCCCTGTGCCCGAAAGCCAGCTCCCACCGCAAGCTCAGGTATGCCAGAGCTAGCGTGTTTCCTTACCCTTTATATCACTGTCATTTAGCATCACAGCTGCTAAGCGGCCGAGGTTATTCAAACTCGATCCTTACAGTGACAGACTTTATTTTCTTGGGCTCCAAAATCACCGCAGATGGTGACTGCAGCCATGAAATTAAAAGACGCTTACTCCTTGAAAGGAAAGTTATGACCAACCTAGACAGCATATTAAAAAGCAGAGACATTACTTTGCCAACAAAGGTCCATCTAGTCAAAGCTATGATTTTTCCAGTGGTCATGTATGGATGTGAGAGTTGGACTATAAAGAAAGTTGAGTGCTGAAGAATTGATGCTTTTGAATTGTGGTGTTGGAGGAGACTCTTGAGAGTCCCTTGGACTGCAAGGAGATCCAACCAGTCCATCCTAAAGGATATCAGTCCTGAATATTCATTGGAAGGACTGATGCTGCAGCTGAAACTCCAATACTTTGGCCAACTGATTCGAAGAGCTGACTCATTAGAAGAGACCCTGGTGCTGGGAAAGACTGAAGGTGGGAGGAGAAGGGGACGACAGAGGATGAGATGGTTGGATGGCATCACTGACTCAGTGGACATAAGTTTGAGTAAACTCTGGGAAACAGTGGAGGACAGGGAGGCCTGGCATGTTGCAGTCCATGGGGTCGCAAAGAGTCAGACACGACTGATTGACTTAGCACAGAGTAGAAAGGAAATGTTAGAAACTGATTCCACCTTGATTTCTTAATATTTTTTATTTCTTATCTTTTTGTTCAATATGTATTTGTTTGTTTGGCTGTACCTGTTCTTGTCCACCTTGATTTCTTAATATTTTTTATTACTCATCTTTTTGTTCAATATTTATTTATCTATTTGGCTATACCAGGTCTTGATTTCAGTATGTGGGATCTTGTTTCCTGACCAGGGATCGAACCGAGGTCCCCTGCACTGGGAATGCAGTCTTAGCCCCTAGACCACCAAGGAAGTCCCTGTTTGTCGTCATTTTTTGTGTGCTTGTATGTTCCTATTCTCTGCATTTATTTCCTCTTTCTGTGTTCATTCACCAGGGCTGCTGTAACAGGTACCACAGTGGGGCGGAGGGGGCAGCTTAAACAACAGAAAATTACTCTCTCCCGGCTCTGGAGGCCAGAAGTCCAAGGCCAAGGCGTCAGCGGTGTTGGTTCATTTTGGAAGCTCTGAGCGCTTCCAGCTCCCCACCTCTGTCCTGCTTCCTAGACCCCTGCTCCCTGGAGGCTGAGCTGTCTTTGGGCTCACGTGGCCTACGCTGACCTCATCCTAGCATCTGGTGTCTTACCCCGTGGTTTGCTGTCAACTCAGTCACTGGCGTTTCTTGGCTTCTGCTATATCTCCCGTCTCTGCCTCCATCCTCATGACCTCCTTCCTGTATGTGTGTGTGTCTGTCTCCAAACTGCCCCTTTTTATAGAGGACACCCTCTTATTGGATTAGGACCCACCCTAAGAATCCACCAGGGATTGAACCCAGGTCACCTGAATTGGGAGGCAGATTCTTTATAGAGTTTCCAGGGAAGCCCCACTCAGACACATTTTAAATGTTTCTTAGAGCCAAGGCTAAAGGGAGATTTTAGGCTTTCTATATCATATGTGTGGGGCTTTCACAGTGTCCAAGTGATAAACAATGTGCCTGCCAACGCAGGAGACATGGGTTCAATCCCTTGGTTGAGAAGATCTCCTGGAGAAGGAAATGGCAACCCACTCCAGTATGCTTGCCTGGAAAATCCCATGAGCAGAGGAACCTGATGGGCTACAGTCCAGGGGGTCGCAAAAGAGTCAGACACGACTTAGTGAGTAAACAGCAACCACCCTAAGAACCTCAGCTTAGTTCATTTCCTCTGCAATGACCCTATTTGCAAACAAGGTCACATTCTGAGATACTGGGAGTCGGGGCTTCCACATACGGATTTTAAGAGGATGCCGCGCCCGACCCATGACACGTTCCTGTTTCTCTTCCTGCTGTTGTCCGAGGTTTCCTTACCCTTTTTCATGCTGTCTATCTCCAGTGCATTTTCCTCCACTATTTCCGTCTTCTGTCCCTCATGGAAGACCTCGTGTCTGCAAGGAATGCTGAAGTCGCTAAGTACTGAATGAGTCCACGGGAAAAGTTGATTACAGCTTCCATGCTGGGAAATAGCAAAACGTAGTAACACGCTTTCGGAATGAGTCTCATCACTTGGCGAAGGGTCCTTCCCTCTCTTGGAACCAGCACCCACCAGTTCAACTTCATCTCCCTAAATAAAATCTGCTGGGGGTCTACAAAACCGGGCACACCTGGGTATTAGCTCTGATTTACTTAGGCAGGAACAGGGGGTCCTTTTCACGTCCCCTCTAATGTCATATTTACAGCGAGAAGTGCAGGGTTGAGCAGTGGCTGCAGGACACCTTCCCGCTCCAGGGCAGGTGAAATTAACCACTCTTCTGTGTATTCCCTGCTCATTTCAGAGCGTGGGGCTCGGAAGCCGTAAGGCGAGCTTTCCTTATCACTCGTCTCCTTCACCAAGACCACTGTCCTTGCCAAGGACTCTTTTCATGTGGAGGCTTTGAAAGGCTGTCATCCACAACAAAACAGCAATCATCACCTAGTTTTTAATTCTCATTTTCTTAGCACTTGAAAGTGCTTTAAAGCCCTCGATATTTTCAGGACTTCATAGGCACATGGATGTATTAATGTCCTTTTAGTGTTTTCATACAGACATAAAGGTATTTGTCATAAGTATATAACGTTGGGAGCTCTGCAAGATCCCAGGTGTTATGAGAAGGAAAAAAAATCAAGAAATTGTGATTCATTTATGAAATATTTTTCCTTCAGATTCAGGTACAGATCAAGAGAGAATCGAGTGAGCATGTAAAAGTCCATCCTCATGACAAATGAAGACAGCCAAACTAATTTTCCTGGTGACCTTATCTAAATTAGTTGGAAAATAACACTTCAGATTTATGACTAGTTACAATTAAGCTCTTTGAAGCCTTCTAATTAAACCTGTAAAGATTTATTTCTATATTATTCCTTTGGTAATCCTTTAAAAATGATAAAAATGTTAATGAATATCACCCTCAAAAGGAGATATTTCTGTTTATCCTAAATTAGACTCAGATCCTTCCTTTCAAATGATTGCATTTCGGGTTCAGATTTACACACGGCCAATACAAATTTCACATCCATTTTAAATAAGTTATTTTTAAAGTTTGTGAAAATGTTAGACATAATCTCTTGGAATAGAAATTAAACCAAACCTGTTGTGTTTTAATTTACTTTATATGTCCTCCATATGTCCTTGCTCTTCACATATATAACATATGTCCTTCACATATGTCCTTGCTCTTCACATATGTAACATATGTCCTTCACATATGTCCTTGCTCTTCACATATGTAACATTCAAAGGTTATTTTTTAAAATACTAGGAGGCTGGTCATACTCAACAGAATTCCCAGTTATTGCAGTGAGTATAGAAATGTTTCTGTGGCTGGAAGCTTTTCTTCAAGCCTTTATCTTAAAAGTTCTTCATGATGACTCTTACGTAATACAATTATATTTGCTCAGAAATATTAAATTTGTATTCTCTGTTCATTTTTGTTGCTGTTGTTCAGTTGCTAAGTCATGTCCAACTCTTTGTGACCCCACGGACTGTAGCATGCCAGACCCCTCTGTCCTCCACCATCTTCCAGAGTTTGCTCAAGTTCATGTCCGTTGAATCGGTGATGTCATCCAACCATCTCATCCTCTGCTGCCCCTTTCTCCTCCTGCCTTCGAATTTTCCCAGCATCAGGGTCTTTTCCAGTGAGTCGGTTCTTCACGTCAGGTGGCCAAAGTATTGGAGCTTCAGCATCAGTCCTCCCAATGAGTATTCAGGGTTGATTTCCTTTAGGATGGACTGGCTGGATCTCCTTGCAGTCCAAGGGATTCTCAAGAGTCTTCACTTGTTAATTCTGCAAACGACTAAACGATGCGGCTCAGACTGGCATAGTTTGCCGTTCATTCATCCTGTTTCTTTTCTCCCCAGGTGAGTACAGCTACCTGGGCACGAGCCTTCGCCAGGTGTCCATAGAACCCATGCCTTCCCTCCTGGATGTCCGACAGCTCATCACCCTGTACGGGATCCTGCCACTAGGTAAGGGCTCCACCTGCCCGGCTGTGCCTGTGCTGCAGGCAGGGGTGTCTGCTCGTGTCTTCCTGGTTGTGGTCAAGGTACACTGCAGTTTAACTCTTCCTACCGAGAGCTGTGACTAAGGGCCGTTCCACTGGATTGAGGCATCCTGGAGCATCCAGGGAGGTACTGCCCGGGAGCACCGCGGTAGTGCCTTGGAGTGTCTGCTTCGCATCCCTTTCTTTTCACTGGCGTCTAGTCACTTCCCAGTGTTGTGTTAGCTTCTGCGCGCAGCGAAGTCAATCAGCCACACACACGTGCACATGTCCTCTCCCCTTCGGACTTCCTTCCCATCCAGGCCACCATGGTGCCTTGAGCAGAGTTCCCTATACCGTATGCTATACAGCATGTTGTCATGAGTTGTCTATGTCACACATGTTCCCAATAGTGTCTATGTGAGTCCCAGTCCCTCCCCTCTCTCCCCCTTAATATCCATACATGTGTTCTCCACGTCTGTGTCTCTATTTCGGCTTTGCAACTAAGGTCATCTATATCATTTTTCTAGATTCTGCATATATGAGTTAAAAGTGAAAGTGAAGTCACTCAGTCGTGTCCAACTCTTTGTGACCCCATGGACTGTAGCCTACCAGGCTCCTCCGTCCACGGGATTCTCCAGGCAAGAGTACTGGAGTGGTTTACCATTCCCTTCTCCAGGGGATCTTCCCGACTCAGGGATCCAATCCGGCTCTTTTACATTGCAGATGGACACTTTACCATCTGAGCCACCAGGGAAGCTATGAGTTAATATACAATATTTGTTTTTCTCCTCCCGACTTACTTCACTCTGTATGACACTCTCCGCGTCCATCCATGTCTCTGCAAATGACCCAGTTTCGTTCCTCTTCTGGCTGAGTAGTATTCCACTGTGTGTATGTACCACATCTCCTCTACCCAGTCCTCTCCCGATGGACATTTAAGTCGCTCTCTTGTCCTGGCTGCTTAACGTTCTGGGCTGAAACCCCTGATGGCCAAACTCTGGAGAAATGATAGACAAAGCCAGCCCCTGCCATTCAAAGTAACCTCAGCCTGAGGTTAAGCTTGCCTTTTATGCATAGGCTCTGTCACCAGCTCCTTAATAGAGCCAGCCCTTCAGTGGAGCTGTATTTCATAGATGTAAAGAATCAAGACTCTGCCAGCTTCCACTGAGGTTCAGTCACAATTGTTCAAACAGACCAGAGTCTGCAGGAAAGTCTGGGCTTGCCGTAAGACATACCTGCTGCCCTCCTTCACTTTTGTGTGTGTTCTCATGACTTCGGTCTGTGTGTGACCTGAGTCTCTGGGGCAGGGGCAGGAACCCCGGTCAGGCTCTGCTCTGATGATCATTCTGAACTGTAAATCGCATTCTGTTTGTTTAATTTGCTTTAAAGTGAGATGGAAATAGTTCGGACACTTCTTATCTTATTCCACTTTGGGTTTTTTTTTTTTCTTTGTTTTTTTGCTGCATCACGTGGCATGTAGGATCTTAGTTCCCCAACCAGGGATGAGACCCTCGCCCCCTGCAGTGGAAACGATGAGGCTGAACCCCTAGACCGCCAGGGAAGTTCCTCCACTTTGACTTCAACAAGAACTTAAAGTTCAGGACTTGCCTGCTCATTCCAAGGAGAATCTGCCTGCCAACTCAGGGGACGCAGGTTCCATCCCTGATCCGGGAAGATCACAGCAGCTAAGCCCATGCACCACAGCTATTGAGCCTGAGCTCCAGAGCCTCGGAGCCGCAACTCCTGAGCTCACATGCAGCAGTTACCGAAGCCTGCGGGCCCTAGAGCCCGTGCGGCACAGCAGGAGAAGCCACCGCTGCGAGAAGCCATCACCACAACAAGAGAGGAGTCCCAGCTCACTGCAAAGCCGCTCGCGCAGCGGTGAAGACCCAGTGTGGCCAAAAATAAATAAATGAGCAACTTTAAAAAGAACCTAAACCTATTGGCAAGAAATAGCTCATTCTTCTTTCAACTTCATGTCGGAAGTAGTACGTGGAATTAGGGGTCAACATAGAGCAGTGCAAATCGCAGTCGTGTCTGACTCTTTGTGACCCCACGGACGATAAAGTCCATGGGATTCTCCAGGCCAGAATACTGGAGTGGGGAGCCTCTCCCTTCTCCAGGGGATCTTCCCGACCCATGGATGGAACCCAGGTCTCCTGCATTGCAGACGGACTCTTTACCAGCTGAGCCACCACGAAAGCCCAGGGTTCGACATAAATAAGATGCATATATAACATAAACATAAATAAGATGCATATATAACATAAACAAATACATAATCCTTGGGGATCAGCATAATTTGGGGTCAATAAAATCAATGTACAATGCTTTCAGGACCCATGTAAATAAACAGATGCGCCCTACACCCCCATCACAGTGTAATGGAAGACAGTAGAGGGCCAAGAACACCAGGGGGTGACAAGATTTTCAGGGAAGGCCTGACCAATGAGGCTGTGGTGGATTCGCATCATCGGCAGGTGTGGGGCGTCGGCTCCAGGCTGCCTTGAGGGTCTGGGAAGAAGTGTGCCCAGGATGCATCCTGCCAGGACCCTCCTCTTGTCACTGAGAAACCTGGAGTCCTCGTGGGGGTCTGCCCACCCCAAGCCACAGACCCAGCAGGGCCTTTGTTCCCATGACCCGTTCATGGGTTTGCAACCTACCAGCAAGTCGGACAGAGAAGCTCGCTCCCGTGGCAGATTGCGAGGGCTCCATCTAAATACCATACGTCTGTAATAGCATCCGGTCACAAACAGGAGTGTGTGTGTCGGCCTGACTGTTCAGGTCGCCACTGCCAGGGTGAGAGATCCTTTGTCTGGACCGCCTGTCTCTGCTGTCGTGGAAACGGGGTCTGCTCCATCGTGACACAGTATCGTCGCCCTCGCCAACCGCAGATGAAGCCTGCCCGGGTTATTTCATTTTAGAGAGAAGGTGCTCAAAACTACTTTCGAGGCTTTTGTGGCACATAACAGGTAACCATAAGCCTTCTTCTGATGACGCAGATCAATTCCCTGTGTCTTGTCGATCACACACAAAGAAAGAGAAGCACAGTTGTACTTAGAATATGAGTATATTTCCAGCTGACCCAGAAGAGCCCAGCGGTGGGCCCAGCGCAGACTTGTGTGACAGCGGATGTTCTGACCGCAGCGCTCCGCAGGATTTCGTTCTGTCCACTCCCTGACGAGTTGGTGCTAACATGTGCTCCGATCATGTTCAGAATGATGGGAGAGATCAAACCCGAGTCCCAGTCTGGACTCAGAGGAGATGGACAGTGTGGTGGAGCACAAAAGCCAGAGACCTCTGAGTGACCCAATGAGTCTCATCATTCCATTATCAAGCATCGTGTTCACTCTGCCCCCACTGACAGGCCAGACCCCAGGGCAGGAGAAACCACCCTAGACTTAACTGCATAACACAAGGAACTCAGCTCAGTATTCTGTACTCACCTAAAGGAGAAGAGAACTGGAAAAAGAATTGATACACACGTATGTGTGTAACAAAACCACTTCTCTGTACGCCTGAAGCCAACAGTGTTGTTAATCAACTGTACTCCAGTGTAAAATAAAAATTCAAAAAAAGGACCCAGGCTACCGCCATCTGGACCTCAGCTTTTCCCCTTTCCCCCTGTATCTTCCTGTCCACTTCACATTCATCTACCCAAGCCTTCAAAGGGCGTAGTTGCTGACAAGCAGAGAATCCCCTGCCCCCTCCCCACAGAATGCTGGAGGTGAGTTATCGCAGGAATGTTCTTTAAAATTACAAGTTTAGGGAGAATGCTGGGGTGAGGGTGAGAGAGAAGTGATGTATTGGACACCCAAGGAGACCCGACCGCTCCACCTTGATGTACAAATCAAAGGTGTCACCTAGCCGGCTGAGACAGGAGGCGCGCCCCTGGTGAGAATGCTTTCAACACATCCATCACTGTTGTCGAGACTGGGGTCACGCCGTGGAGTCACGGCCTTGAGGGATCCTGACCTAAGAACCTCTTGTTTTTTTGGCAGGCTCTTAGAGCCTCTGCTTCTGCCTTTCTTTAGGTTCTGCAGCTGTGCACGAGAAAGCCCCTTTGGTGAAGTCCCTGCTATTGGCCGGACCATCTGGGGTGGGGAAGAAGATGCTGGTCCATGCCATCTGTACTGAAACGGGAGCCAACCTCTTCAACCTGTCTGCCGCCAACATCACCGGGAAATACCCAGGCAAGAATGGCCTCCAGATGATGCTGCATGTGGTCTTCAAGGTATTTGTCACATTTCCCGGGCTCCGGTTCTCCTCCTCCTTTCATGTTAGATTTTCAAATGCTGCAAGGTGAGGTGGTTAGATGGCATCACCACCTCAATGGACATGAGTTTTAGGCAAGCTCCCGGAGACGGTGGAGGACTGGGAAGCCTGGCAGGCTGCAGTTCATGGGGTCGCAAAGAGTCGGACGTGACTTAGCGACCAAATGACAACAATTTCCCTAAGTCACCTAGCACAGACCCTTTCCTTAACTGACATGCACGTCCCTCTTAAACATCCCCTTTGTGTCCTCTGGTAAATTACTTTATCATTGCATCTCGCTGAGCGTCCAACAGCCAGACACAGCTTCTCTCTTGGTAAGCACCCTACTGTGCCATTCAGATCAGCCTCCTCTGTCACGGGAATGCTCACATCTTCCCTCCTGCAGTGCTCACGTCTCCTTAAAAATTAAATCTTTTTTCAGCCCACCTCCCTCTAATAATGGCACCAGATATTTGCATTTGGGGGGTATTCTTTCTCACATGGCTTGTGAACTGCAGTCAGCTCCTCATATCCAATATAAGGAGGAACCCACAGGAAACTAAGCTGACCAGAGTAGTGTAGATATTCAGTTACATGGCATCACAGACTCAATGGACATGAATCTCAGCAAACTCTAGGAGATAGTGAAGGACAGGGAAGCCTGGTGTGCCACAGTCCATGGGTTGGCAAAGAGTCAGACAGGACTTAGTGCCTGAACAACAACAGCAACCCAGTGTCAGGTAGCAGGGTCCTAAAGATGCTACTCAACCCAGCACTGTGATCTTAGACAAACTCTTCACCTCCCCGGGGCTCTGTTTCATCATCACCAAGATAAAGGAGTCAGATCAAACGATACTGTCAGCCCTAAAAGCCATGATTCCATGATACCATTTAGATATAGATGGTGATGGATGGATAGACTTCTGTTCTTGTTGAGTTGCTAAATCATGTCCAACTCTTCTGCGAGCCCATGGACTATAGCCCGCCAGGCTCCTCTGCCCATGGGATTTCCCAGGCAAGAGTACTGGAGTGGGTTGCCATTTCCCTGTCTTGGAATCCTCCTGACCCAGGGATAGAACTCACATCTCCTGCGTTGAACAGGCAAGTTCTTTACCACTGAGCCACCTGGGAAGCTAGGATATATAGATAGATATTAAGAGATAGATAGATAGATAGAGGCAAAATATACACACACACACAAGGATTGCCAAGTTTTAGAGTATTCTGACACTGAATGTTTGTGTATTTATTTAATATTTATTTTTATTTATGTATTTTATTTGGCTATTCAGGCCTTAGTTGCAGCACGTGGATCTGTAGCTGTGGCATTTGAACTCTTAGTTATGGCATGTGGGATCTAGTGCCCCCACCAGGGGTTGAATCCAGGCCCCCCTGCATTGGAAATGTAGCCTCTTAGCCACTGGACCACCAGGGAAGCCCCCACATATTTATATCTAATATTAAAACTGGACAGGATTTCATTTTCATTTGGTTGTGTACTTCAAGGATGTCCTTAGGCTGTTCAGTTCACGTTTGGTTTCTAGAATGCCAGGTAAGCCAGCTTTGACTCTACCAAAACATTCCTGTAATAAGTATTATCCAGTACGTGGAGCTAGGTGTTAGCTCTGCTTCTGCTTTTAGGGGAGATGGTTAGATGTGAGCAGCTGCTCAGACGGGAGCAGTTCCTTTTCCGTCTTCTCCTAGCAGACAAAAAGGAGGAAGTGATGGCCGCGGGATTTCTCCTCCCAGCCACGTGGACCCCACACCGCAGAGTCAGCGCATCTTGGGGTTTGTTTCCGTTTGGCTGCTTTTTTTCTTGACTATGTGTCACATGTTTCTTTTTCTTCATAGTGTATCACTCTGTCGTATCATAGTCATGCTCGGCCATGTCTGACTCTTCACAACCCCATGGACTGTAGCCCGCCGGGCTCTTCTGTCCATAGGATTTTTCAGGCAAGAATACTGGAATGCATTGCCATTTCCTCCAGGGAATCCTCCCAACCCAGGGACCGAACCCACATCTCCTGTGTCTCTTGCACTGCAGGTGAATTCTTTACCCATTGGGGAGGCCTGTTTCTTCGTATGATTAATAAGTTTTTACTGGAGATTAGACATTGTGGATAATATGTTGTTGACACTCTGAAGCATGCTAGGCTTAGTTCTAACAGGCAGTTAAATTACTGGCTGATCAGCTTGAACTTGCAGAAGTTTTGTTTTCCATTTCATTAGTGAGGGTCTATTTTGATTTTGCCCTTAGTCCTGGAAGCTTGTCTTTACTTTGAGGTTTCAGTGGGAATCTTGAGCTGTTTACGAAGTTCCTTTAACTTGGCAGAAGCTAAGGTATGTGCTCAGTTGTTTTACTTTTCCAGCTGTTGCTTTCCACTGAGCTTCTTGGAATCTTCCCCCATGGATGCATACTTGCAAGGTTAACCAAGAACTTGGAGGTGAGCTGGAATTTGAAGCCCAACAGCCTGACTCGTGGCCTCTGTGTACTTAGCCACCAAGCTCAAAGCACTGAGTTCTTCAGAGGAAAGGTAAAACTCATTCTCTTGCCCAGAAGAACGCCTCAGGGAACTCATTCTAAATGCCAGATTTTGTTGACATTGTTAAGTAACCAACAGAAGCACATGCCTGTAAAAACATTGGCATTTCATGAGCATCTGGGCATCACAGACCTTACACCTCTCTGTGTTAACTCAATCACTCCTCACAGTAGCCTTAGGAGGTGGGCAGTATCGTTATACCCATTTTGCTGATTTAAGAAACTGAGGTACACAGCATCTAAGTAATTTTCCAGGGCTGCAATGCCGTGAGGTGAGCCTGATCAGTCTGGGTGCAGAGGCTCCAGGCCTAACACCCGCATTATTCAGCCTCTGAATTAAGCCTCCCTTCTCCACCCACCAAAGGGCTTTGTCGTTCAGACTCTAGGACAAAGCCAAGGGCATGGTTGTTTTATTTGCTCATGCCCCTGAGAAGTTTGTCTTGATATCAGACAAGCTGTCTTGGCATTAATTTGAATCATTGCAAACGAGCATTCTGTGGAGAACAAAATGCTGGATGTCAGATTATCAAGATGTGGATACAGCCTGTGTATCCACCCTGGCCACTCCGCGTCAGAGGGCCTGACATACACCTCATTACGCTTCACCTTTACTGTGTATGTAAGTGATTAATGGAAGGCCCAGAGGTCTCAGGAGTGGGAGTCATTCAATTAAAAATCGCACTGAGCCACGGTCCCCTGGCAGGACTGCAGAGCAGCTATCTGCATTGCAAAGGGGTACTTGCTTTTAATTAATCGGAGAAACGCAGAGAGCCCCACACGTGGGCCTGAGGGCAGCAAAATTAGGATCTGAGGCATTTGCTCGAGTAGGTGAAATAACAGAAGGGCCTGGTTACTCATCACGTCTTCTCGTAAAGAATTCCTGTGGCTGAGTTCCTCTCTGCAGCGCTAAGAATGCAACTCTTAGAAAACATCACTTCTGCCTGGAGGCCTTTCCCTCTCGCACAAAACCATGTGCACGTGGGAACACGCTGGTGAAACAAGTCTCTGATTTGTTTTCCAAGCACAAATTCAGATTTTCCAAAAAAAATTTGAAAATAATTTAACAAAACATTCTATTTTGTTCTCATTATTATGGGAGGGCTTCGTTATTCCACACAGAATAACTCCAGTGTGTTCCTTCACACATGTGTGTACAGCACAGGTAAACAATTGCCACTTAAAATTCTCTCTTCCAGTAAAGCTAGATGGGGGAACAAATACACATCTATTTGGTGGTGGTGGTAGTTTAATCACTAAGTTGTGTCCGACTCTTGTGACCCCATGGACTGTAGCCTGCTAGGCTCCTCCTCCTGCTAGGCCTCCTCTGTCCATGGGATTCTCCAGGCAAGAATACTGGAATGGGTTGCCATTTCCTTCTCCAATACATCTGCTTAGTTAGGACATATTAGAAATGCATCTAACAGTTAAGAACTGTGGGATAAATGATTTTTTTATTTATTATCTTTGGCTGCAGGGGGTCTTCATTGCTGAGAGTGGACTTTCTCTAGTTGCGGCAAGCGGAGGCTGCTCTCTAGGTGCGGTACCCTGGCTTCTCATTAAAGCGGCTTCTCTTGTTGTAAAGCATCGACTCTAGAGCGTGGGCTTCAGTCGTTGCAGCCTAACGGGATAAGTGATTCATATTTAATAGATGTTTTTTGGACAAAAGCTATCCAGGCAGGGTGCCAGCCTCCTCTGGTGTTTTGTGATGGTTGATCAGAGGATGAAGGCGCGAGGAGGACTCGAGTTGTCTGGCCAGGAGTCCAGCACATGCTAAGGAGTTTTTTATTCACCTTCCCTTTTGATTGCCCCAACTCCTGGTGAGGCAAGTATTAATGTGCCCATTTTACAGACCAGAAAACTGAGGCTCAGAGTGCTTAATTTGACCAAACGTACGAGAGAACTAAGGCTTCTCTTAGTTGGAGCTAAGCTGGCACTAGTGGTCAAGAACCTGCCTGCCAATGCAGGAGACATCGGAGATGCAGGTTTGATCCTTGGGTCAGGAAGATCCCCTGGAGAAGGGCAAGGCAACCCACTCCAGTATTCTTTCCTGGAGAATCCTCATGGACAGAGAAGCCTGGTGGGCTACCGCCCATGGGGTCGCCAGGAGTTGGACACGACTGAAGCAATTTATGCACGCACAAGAGAACTAAGGGGCTGGCATCTGGATTTAAGCCTAGGTCTGATTCAAAAGCCGTCACCTGATCCCCAGCTGGCCTTTGGGGGAGTGAAGGCTGGGTAGTCCTGTTGTAGCCATGCATTCTGGGAAACAAACTCACTCAGAAGGACAATGCAGATAGTGGAGTGCAGTTTATTACACCGGCGGGCCCAAGGCAGAGTCTCCTCTTAACCAAGGACCCCGACCAGTTTTTCTGAAAACCTTAGATAGCCTAAGTGTATGTGCTCAAACCCACCTCCCCAAATTCTCTGAATTTAGTCTGAACAAAGGAAAAGAAAGATACAATCAAAGTTAACCCATGATTCATATGCCTCAAGCCTAGGTAGTGAACAGTGGACAGTTATCAATAGGCTTGTGGTCATATACAGTAAGCGTAATAGAATTTATGATTCTATTCGGTCACACAGACAATTAGGGTATTCTTTCAGGTGACGGAGAGTCTAAGTAAGAGTCCTGGGGCTCATCCAGGGGGCATGGTTTTCCAGCTGGTATGTCGTTTCCATAGATACTGGGCATAGAGCTCAAAGTCCACGGTCCGGCCCAAGCTGGAGTCCTGCTTTCAATGTGGAGCCTGTTCTGTCTGTTTCCTCCTTCATCCCCTGGCCCTGTGAGCTCTGTGCCCTCGAACCACCGCAAAGGCCATTCTGGGGCTGGAGTATCAGCCGGGACATTTCAGCGTGAGAAGGTGAAGAACCTAGAGACCGTAGCGTCCTGTTGGCAGGTCCCGCTGTCCCCATGCCTTCTGGATTCCCCCTTCCCTGACCCTCCAGACTGCCCGGGAGAAAAGCCAAGGAGAGGCCAGGGCACCCGGAGGGCAGGCAGAGCAGAGCATCCTCTCTCCTGAGGTCTGGGAGAGACGGTGCCCCCTCCCTGGGGCCCTTGCTTCCTCCCCTTTCTCCTCTGTTAGAGACCTCACCCCCCGAGGGCTGGCCTCAGAGGGAGGCTTCAGAGAGCAGGGCTAAGGGGCCGCCCAGCCAGGGTCGAAGCCACCTGGCCTGCGAATCTGGACCCAAGAGAGCTGAGATGTTGCTCGTGCCTGAGCACCACCCACCGGGGCTCCTTGCTGGGCTCCCAGCCAACCGCCTGTGGCATCCGGCCAAGAGATCTCACCCAGATGTGCTGGTGTAAACTCAGCTGGCCCAGGAGGCAGGAGAAGGGGAGCCCCACCAGTTACGTCTCTGTAGCTCACAGAAACCTCTACTCCTGGTTAATAACCCAGAGATATCATGGATATTCGTGGATGATTTTAAAAATAAAACAGATGTATAATAAACAGAACAAGTACGTCAGCCCTGCCTTTACAAGGTGAAATTCAGGAAGGACAGAGCAAAGACCTACACCTGACCCCCCACCCCGAAACAGAGCTTCAGTGAGGGAGGAGAGGAGAGGACAAGAGAGAAACAGGAGATAGCTGCTCTGGTGGAGCATCAGGTGTGGAAATAGAGGCACCGGGGTGGGAGGAGGGGGCCCGGTGCCCATGAGCCCTGAGTGGCTGCTGTCAGGAAGCAGGGCCCTCCTGTGGGGCCACAGAGAGGGTTTCAGGTTGAGCAAAGGCATCAAAGAGATCCAACCAGTCCATCCTAAAGGAGATCAGTCCTGAATATTCATTGGAAGGACTGATGCCGAAGCTGAAACTCCAATACTTTGGCCACCTGATGCGAAAAACTGACTCATTCAAAAAGACCCTGATGCTGGGAATGATTGAAGGCAGGAGGAGAAGGGGATGAAAGAGGATGAGATGGTTGGGTGGCATCACCAACTCAATGGACATGAGTTTGAGCAAGCTCCGGGAGTTGGTGATGGACGGGGAAGCCTGGCGTGCTGTGGCCCATGAGGTCTCAGACATGACTGGGCAACTGAACTGAACTGAAAGACATCAAAACCTCTCTCTCTCTTTTTTTTTTTTAACCACAGACTTTCTATTTTAGAGCAGTTTCAGTTCACAGTGGCAGTGAGAGCGTCCCACACCCCCAAGGAGGATGGCGGCTCGGAGGGGAGGGCGGTCCCAACCGTGGATGCCCCAGGGTGCCGCCTGCCGTGAGGATGCCCGTGGGTGCCACGAGGCGCACAGGACCAGCTGAGGGCTGCAAAGCACGGTCCACATCTGCTCCTGCTCGGTGGTGGGCAGTGGGGGTGAGCAGGGATGATGTCACAGGCACTAAGGGATTTTTAGCCAGTTTGAAAACCCTTCAAGCAGGGGGTGCCCTAAATGCAGCTAAAAGGTGCCTGGGGAAGGTGAGTGAGGCCTTGTGCCCAGGTGTTAACTCCTGCGCTTCTCAAAGTTGGCACAAGGTCGGGCAGATGGGCGTGAACCCGTTATTTCTGGTGTGGCTGGGAGTGAACCAGGAGGAAGGGGTTCCAGGAGGCAGTCTGGATGGTCTTGTAAGCCTGGCGCCCTCCAGGCATCAGCCTCCACTGATTCCAGCAGTGGTATCAGTGGGCTCCTGCCAGCAGCACTGACCCGCTTCCCCATGCCACCTGTCACAGCCCATCCTCTGCGCCTCCATCCCCAGCTCCCTCCTGGTCCTCTCTTCCACCTTCCTTCGCCTTCCTGCACGTCAAGGGTCAGCCCCGCCCAGCTCTGGACTGTTTAATCCACCTCTGCTCATCCTGTGACTGATATTCACGGTTTATCCCAGCTCACACCCAGTAAGGACTTGGAGTATTGGGTTGGCCAAAAGGTTCATTGAGGTTTTTCATCCGGCGTAACGAGAAAACCGGAACAAACTCTTTGGCCAACCCAGTAACCTGTACAGTTACATGAAAGATAATACAGGGAAATAGAAATTTTACAAATTATCATCTTTAAATAATGGAAGTAGAGAACAAGCCATCTTCACATATTAAACATGGAAACAGAATCCTGGTGACTATAGTTCGGGAAAGTGAGCGCCCCCCATTGCCCCTTGCCCCGGGTCTTCCCCAGGATGGCAGCTCCTCCCTGGCCACTGCCGGCTGCCCACAGCCCCCATTCAGACACAGGAGGGGCCACTCCCTCTGCAGGCAGGGACCGTGTTTCCCAGCCCTCCCTGCTTACCACTGCAGATGCTCAGCAAATCTGTGTGGCTTGGATGGATGGATGGAAGGGTGGGCAGATGGTTGGCTAGGTGGCTGGACTGTCCTTTTCAGTTTGGTAAAGATACAACCCCTAAACCTGGGTTTTCCTGGGGTTCTCTGTAGCAAGCAGAATAGCACGCTTTCAGAAAGAACTTCCACAGCTTCCAAGAGTCATTTGGGCAGATCTAATTAGTAACTCAAGCATGCCAAACACAAACTGGTTTTCATCGTTAAGCCATTATATCCCAACCGAAGAGAATCGCATCCTGATGGCGGATGTTTGACAGCATTTCTTTGGAGAATGCAAAAGATCAAATCCATAAAATTCACGGGGATGGGGAAGTGACTGTTGGCTAGACCTTTCCAGAAATTGAGAAAGCGCGTGTTGGGTGAAATGTATTAGTCTGGAATTGATAATTCGGTAGGACTGCAGAGCCCTCTACTGGCGATGGAAATAAACTATCCCCGGTAACTTCGGAAAAGTTCCGTTGTGAATTAATTACATTTAATTGCCCATGACCTCCAACTATCTGTGGGTAATTTACATGACGCCTTTCCATTACTAAATGAAAATTAAAAGAGCAAAGGATACCATTTTTCATTAACAAATTGGCAAAGGGTTTTTTTTTATTGTTAATGCTTTGTTGAGAAAAGCGTGAAAAAAATTTGTGGCTGGAGAAGAGTGAAGAGAGGGCCTCCAGGAGGGCAGGTGGGCCACACGGGCGCAAGTGTGACAAGCTGGCAGGCAGGTCCTTCGACCTCGGGGCTTCATGGACCCAAAAGGCCCATCTTAAGCCCTGTTTGGTTTAGCGAGAAGGCAGAGAACCATCCAGATGTTCAAAACACAGGGACTAAATCCATAAGTGATGGAGCTTCTTATTAAAAGGCTGTTGGTGAAATAAACTGCACACAGAGTGAACAGGAATATAAAGCAGTGTGGGAAGAGTCATCTCATGCTTGCAAGTATTGATGGAGAGAAAGGTCTGTAAAGACAGGAGACAACTGATGAGTGGTTCTCAGCAAAGGGGGCAGAGGGGGCATGTCTGAATGTATATTCTGAAATTTTTACCAATACTCCTTTGGCGTGGCAAGACAGGACTGAATTTGCAGGGCGCATGTGTCCAAGGGGATGCCCTGGTAGATGCCCTGACTGGCAGGCACCCTGCCTGCTCCCACCGTGGTCCTCCCCACTCCCAGTGGCTATATAGCAGAAAGGGTGTCCCCCCTCAAGGTCATCCTCTCCTGGGCTTTACCTCCCCACCCGGTGCCGTCTGCAAGCTCTGCCCTGCCCACCTTTCCTGTCTCTGTCCCGTGCGCTCCTCGGCTGCCTGTCACGTGGCTCCTGTCCCCTCCACACCACCCGTGACCTCCTGGTTGCCAGACACTCAGGCCAGCACTGCCCACCGTCACCGGCTTCCCGCTGCCCCTCCCTGGGCTCTGAGACCGCCCCTTCTTCTGTGCCCCTTTGACCTCCCCAGTCTCCCCTTCCTTCTCCCCATCAGTGTCTCCACCCTGTGGACCCCACTCTGCGGCCGGGCTGGCCTCCTCCCCTCTCCCCGCATCCCCCACGCATTCCCATGACCCCACTGCAGCCTCAGAGCCCTTTGCAGCCCCACCTCCCTCCTGCCCACCCCCTCCCGACCAACCATTCCTCCTGCCTGGAGGTCCAGCTGCCCTCTGGCTCCCGTGGCCTAAACAGACCTCATCTTTCATCCCTCATATGGTCCCCTGTTTGGATTCCTGGGCCCTCGTCCTCCTGGCCTCCAGGCCTCCCAGCACTGGAAACGCCCTATTTCTTCATCTCTCACCCAACCATCGCCAGGTCTCACTGCTGTTGTCCAGTTGCCCAGTCATGTCCAGCTGTTTTCAACCCCGTGGACTGCAGCACGCCAGGCTTCCCTGTCCTTCACTCTTTCCTGGAGTTTGCAAAAACTCATGTCCATCGAGTCGGTGATGCCATCCAATCATCTCATCCTCTGTCGTCCCCTTCTCCTGCCTTCAACCTTTCCCAGCATCAAGGTCTTTTCCAGTGAGTCAATTCTTTGCATCAGGTGGCCAGAGTATTGGAGCTTCAGCTTCATCAGTCCTTCCAATGAATATTCAGGATTGATTTACTTTAGGATTGACTGGCTGGATCTCCTTGCTGTCCATCTGGCAGATCCTAAATGCCCCTCACACCCATTTCCTGCCCTCCTGTCTCTCCTTTGCTCAAATCCTTACCTCTTTTTCCTCCAAAAGCCTCCTAAACTTCTCCCTGCTTCCAGCCTCAACTCACTTCCCAGCACAACCTCTGGGGACACCCCACCCCCTTTCCGGGAAACAGCCAGCTGGTCATGCTCCTCACCCCACCAGAGGGATTTGTCGGTAACACACCAGGATTGAAGGTCATGATTCAAGGCCCTTATAAACTCCAAACAGCTTCCAGGATAAAAGCAAACTCCGTGGCAAGGCCAAGGCCTTTCTGACACCTTCCAGAATGACCTGAGCAGCCCACGTGGGCACAGCCCTAGCCTGCACCCTGGCTCCTGCCCCTAGTGTGGCAGACGCATGCCCTCCTCCAGGCTGTGGACCTTCTAGAGACCCTTGCAGGCTCTGTCTGCTTTAGCCCTCGTCAGCACCCTCCACGTCTGCTTGCCGCCCTCATCCCCTTCTCCCTCCTTCTGTTGGAGGTGGTCCTTGCTGACACCCATTTTCCTGGGCCTGCCCTCCCAGCCCCACCTCACCATCCCCTCCCACCGGTGGACTCCTTGAAGTCAGGGGCCCCAGCACCCAGCAGAGTGGCCAGCACATCAGAGCTCCTCTGCCGATGTTTTATGAGAGGAAAATGAGAGAATGGATTTCACTCTACAGTGCGGTTGTTTAGTTGCTCAGTCATGTCTGACTCTTTGTGACCCCATGGATTGTAGCCCGCCGGGCTCCTCTGTCCATGGGGATTCTCCAGGCAAGAATATTGGAGTGGGTTGTCATTTCCTTCTCTAGGGCATCTTCCCGACCCAGGGGTCCAACCCGCATCTCCTGCGTTGGCAGGCGGGTTCTTTACTACTGAGCCACCAGGAAGCCCTGCATTCTACATGTGTGCTTAGTCACTCAGTCATGTCTGACTCATTGCAACCCCATGGACTGCAGCCCACCAGGCTCCTCTGTCCATGGGGATTCCCAGGCAAGAATACTGGACTGGGTTGCCATGCCCTCCTCCAGGGGATCTTCCCGACCCAGGGATCCAACCCAGGTCTCCGGCATTGCAGGTAGATTCTTTACCATCTGAGCCACCAGGGAAGCCCTCATTCTACATACTGGACCCAAAATGATAAAAACCACTTTCCTCCCGACAGCCATTCCACTATTTGAAAACGGTTCACTTGCTCCCTGGAGTCTTCTTTTCCCCAAGGAAAAGAGCCTCGGGTCTTTCCATCCTTCCTGGGCCTGGCAGGGCCCAGGCTTCTGTGCCTGCCTTCTCTGCCCAGGACTGAACATGGTCCCCAGGCATCCCCTGAACAGGCTCACCACCAAGGAAGGTCAGAGAAATAGAGATTCACGCTCTGGAGGACAAGACAGTGATGGTTTTTAAAGCCTTTCTTCCTATTAGAATGAAAGGTGATAGGAAGGGACACGGGCCAGGGGTAAGGAAATGCTGTGGAATAGGCATCTTGTCTCCATGGCAACGTGGCAGCTTGCTGCCTGGGTGATGGCATGGGCCTGCGGGTGTCAGACTGACCCAGGGATGCCTCCGGGTTCCACACATCCCAGTGCACACGTTACTGACTTCTCTCTCCACCTTGGCAACCTCATGCATTAAAGGGGGGTGGGGGTGAGGCGCGCCTTGCTTCACACCTGCCATGTTGTGAAGGGGCAGCAGTGGTGTGTCCCAGATCTCAGGCAACTTGTGAATGACCGTTCCTCGTACCGTTGTAGTATCATCCAAGAACTTGCCTGGGAAATGTCTTCTGTTCATTTGATAATCCCTGAGCCCTTCCAAACCACGTGGTCACCCAAGCCCCCCACACAGCCCTGGGAGCCCCAGAGCAGGTGACCGTCCTGAGGAAGGAAATCCTTCACAAGTGCATGTTAGAAACACAGGAAGTGTGGAATTCCCCCACTGCTCAGAAAGAGGGAGCAGTTCCTTAGCGTTCACATTCAGTGGAACATTGTGGCCACGTTTTCAAAACAACTTTAGATGAGAGGCTGGAAATAAGACTGCTGCTTTCACAATTACCCCACGCTAAAAAGATGCCTGTGCTTCCAGTCCATCTATGCAGCTTACCTTGTTAAAAGCAGAAAAAAAAAAAAAAGCAGAGAGAGAAAAGGAAAACGGGGACACTTGGTACTCACATATGCAATTCCCGTTAAGAACAGCCGGACTGAGAAAACACAGGCACACAAACCAGAGCTGGGGAAAAGCCGTTGTTTGCCAACTGGACACAGGAGAGGCCAGTCTGCAGCCTCCACGAGCACCCGAGTTAGCCTGAGACAGGAGACAACTGTTGATGTGAAAATTGTTTTGCCATTGGTTTCCGTTCTAGAGCTAAGATTTTTTTAGGAGGGATTGCAAAGAATAAAAATTGTGCCTTTGTTATTACACAGTATCCTTTTTCTCAGAAGCTGAAAACCTTTTATGTCCAGTATCTCGTTTTCTTATTTTCTTTGGGGGCTGGAAGTAGAGAAGCTTTTGACTTCAACTCCAAATAGCTTTGAGCAGAACAGCAGTTCCTTGGGGCCTGCCCCCGGGGCACTTGAGTGGGTGCAGTGGGCAGGCCAGCTGGAAAGAAATAGCAGGTTCACATCAGGAGCTGAGGGAATGGATGAACTGATGTGGTTGAAAGAGATTAGGACGGGGGTGGACAGACTTGGGGATGGTTCAGTGTGGCCGGTAAAGCCAGGGAGGATGCCTGAGGGTCTGGCTCGAGGAAGTGAGGGGAACTGAGGATGTGGTAGCCAGCACCCTGGCCTGGCATCCTGCTTCTGCCACCATCTAGCTGCATGACCGTGGACGGGTCATGTAGCATTTTTGAGCCTCAGTTTCCCCATCTGGAAACAGGGATGGTGATGATGTTACCTGCCCCATAGTGCTGTAATGAATGTGAGTGAGTTATCACAGGTCCCATCCTCTGAGTAGAGGAAGCGCTGTTCGGTGCTGGCCGTGACCTTGCATGTGACAGAGGCCGCGTGCGACGCGTGTGGCCCGAGCCTGGCTCACTGGCTATTTTGTATGCTTCCCATCAAGCTGCCTTGGGTACTGAGATTGAAACTTGGGGTTCCGGATTCCTAAGCTCTGTGGCTCGGGGTCTAAAACATAACGCCGACCAGAGGGTGGTTGGCTGGCACCATTTCCTCTCTGAACATCCTGGCGCGTGTGGGACTGGACACAGCCAGCCCAGGACCAGACCGGCCCCGGGATCAAGCTGAATCCACTTTTGTCTTTGAACCTGCATAATCTGCTTCCCTTGCTAGGTAGTGCCGGGGGTAAAACAGACCCAGCCAGTGTTCCAGTGACTTTTCCATCATTTATTAAATATCTGTCTTGGTTTAAAAATCACACCTGCTGCCTTAATGATGTTTAAATATATATAAAAATAAGAGTACATAACACTGTATTCGCTGTGACTGGAGACGGCTTTTATCTGGCACAATTTTGCACAAAGCACAAATTGTTGCAAAAATACCCGAACTCCGCTATCATGGGGGAGCTTTGAAGAGATTGTTAGGTGTGTGGCAATTATTCACCGGCCCACGGTAAGTCCTAGCGCTGTCACGAAGCCCCGCTCGCCCCGGGAGAGGCCCAGAGCCACCTTCCAGATGAAACCACGGCCACAAAGGCAGCAGGCCCACGGAGACGAACAAACGGCATCACGGGGGCCCTGGTGCCGAAACGGGCTTTTCTCAAAATGAGCAAACTTGAATCAGCGTGGGAGTGGGGCGTAGGCTGTAATTAAACCTCGTGGCCCAGTTCCCTTCGTTTGCAGCAGAAAACTACTGGCTCATTTCAAGCCAAAGCGGGTGGACGGTCGGTGTCCTTGGAGCAGGATGTAGGGACCCCCAGGGCACCCTGACCACCGGCGCCCACATCCTGCGGCGAAGGAAGATGCAGCGCGCATGCGCAGTGCAGCCTTGCGAGGTGCTGCTGTCCCGGGGGGCCGTCCCCGTCTGTCCTGCTGTTCCCAGGGGGGTCAAGAGTGCACCCCAGAGGAAGCACGTTTACAACCAACCGTTTCTCCTCACAGGTGGCCCGCAAGCTCCAGCCCTCCGTGGTGTGGATCGGAGACACCGAGAAAACCTTCTACAAAAAAGTGCCCCACGCGGAAAGGAAGGTGAGGGCTTCCCAGTGGATTCTCAGTGGGGCCTTTTCCCTTCTCCCAAGGGGGCCCCGTCCCAGGGACCACCTCGATCTCTCAAGAAGGTCTTGCTTCTTCAAGGGAGGAAGGAAACGAGGGGCCAGCGTCCCTCTGCCCTGAGCGCTTGTCTGTATCTGAAAGGATCCAGTGTCTGATTTTTACGAGGCATAATTTAGAAGAAAAAATGAAAGAAAGGATGGAGAAGGGGGGAGGGGAGCCTTAAACCCAAACATAGGATTCACAGTAAGGAACAATCGAGAGAACTCTGCTCGGCCATGGCAAACGGCACACACAGGAGTTATTATTAGGATTTCCTATTGTTCATCATAATAAATAGCCAAAGGCCTGAAATTTATGAACAAAGACGGTGCATAGACCCGCCAAGCGCCCCCACGTTCAGGGTGCCCCCCCCCCCGGGAGCCCTCTGTCAATTGCTTCCTTCCGCCTTTTCTCTCCTTTCAATGGCTCCCCTCCCCCGCACTTCCCCCCACGGCCTCCCCCACAAATCACCAGCAAATTTCCCACAAGTTAAAAAAAAAAATTTGAAGACACACATGATTGTTATTCCACATCAATTTGCACCAAAGCAAATAGTGGTTAACTGTGAATTTCTGATTAAATTCATAAGGATTTTAATCACTTTTGATCCTTATGTATTATACATCATTTTTAGCA
Organism: Dama dama; assembly: GCF_033118175.1. Taxonomy (NCBI): domain Eukaryota; kingdom Metazoa; phylum Chordata; class Mammalia; order Artiodactyla; family Cervidae; genus Dama; species Dama dama. Next base: position 112,409,299 of record NC_083700.1, on the reverse strand, counting down.
GGTAGAGATGATTTGGATTAAAGAATGAAAGCTCAATCTTTTCTTCCCCAAATGAGCCTTGATTGCCCTGTCATTTTGGAAACTCTTAAGAGGACTCATTTATTATTTAATCTGGGAAGCTGGTAGGTAGCTCCCTCTGCTGGCGATGTTGCTACATTTAAAAAAAAGTCCCCACACAGTAAAGCAACTAGACTCCAATAAAAATTAGTTTTTAAAAAATAATAAAATTGTAAAAGTTCACGTAGATGTGAACTTGAAAGTTGCTACAGTAGATATCAAGAGAGATGAAAGGCAGTGTTTAGTCCAAGGTGTCACACACCTAATGTCATCGGAATTTCGGTCTCTTTAGTGGGCAAAGGACCTCCCTCTGGGCATCAGCCTGGAGAATATGAGAATTCAGGAGAAGTGTGTCCTGGGCCTTCACCTTAGTTGGCTGTATGTCCCTGAGCAAGTAAGTTAACCTCTCTGAGCCTCCACCCCCTTAGCTGGCTAAAGAGTTGCAGAGAGACCAGCCTCTGAGTTCACGAAGCCCCCCTCAAGTCCTCTTGAGGACCAGGACCCCCTCAAGCTGTCTGGTTGTCACCAGCAATTAGCTCTGCTCCCCTGTACCCCTGTGTTGAGGGACAATAAGAGGGATGAACAAGCCCATTTGAGAGCCACAGGGGGACGGGCTGGCCGGCTTTGAGGGAGTGCTGACCTCAGGGAATAAACGTGGGTTCAGCAGATGCCCCCCACCCCGGCAAGGGGGGGTCACCGTGAAGGGGCCCCAGAACCCTCCCCTGGGCCCTTTTCTTGCTCACCCCGGGCACAGGCTGTGGTCGCACAAGTGTGGTCCCTGACTAGTCTCGTTCCTGTAGAAGGTGAAGGCCTTTGGTGGCACAGTCTTTGTCATCGACAAATCGCACATTTATTCTGTCCGCCTCTGCGTTAGAAAAGTCTGTCGTCTGTCAGAGGAATTCACTGCACTGGAGACTGAGTCACAGTCTGGGGAAATCCCAGGACGCCTGATGAATACAAGCAGAAGGGACCCCGGGTCCCCAAAAGTCTGCAAGACCAGCTGGGCTGCCTGAGCCAGCCCAGGCTCAGACAGAGTTGCCGGGCGGTGGGGTGCAGGATGCAGACCCCTCTGGCCCTGCGGGGACCCCGGCTCCAGTGCCCTGGCCGGAGAAGGGCCCGGCGGGCAGACAACCAGCCCGCGAGCATCTTCTGGCCCGAGTCCTGTACCTGCCCCCTGGGCAGCGGGGTTCCTGCTGCCTCCTGCCTCCGGGGGCCAGCGCCGGCCCGCTCTCCTCTGCTTCCCTCCCCGCCCCTGGCCACTGACTTCTGTCCTTGCCCAAGTACCCCGGCCACCAGGGCTCAGGGTGGCCGTGAGCATTGGACAGTCCCGCTCTGAAGGTGACCACTGAACGTGTTCACTGCATCCACAGACGAGAGGCTCCACGTGCATCACCTGGCCACCCAAGGACCCCAGCATCCTAACTACCACTCGGCCCAGCCTCCGTCCAAAGGCTCCCCACGCCCAAGGCCCTGAGATCTAGAGAAGCATGTCCAGCTGCAGAGACCGCCCCCCTGCCACGGCCACAGCCCAGAGCACTCCCGGCGGCAGCCTAGGGAGTTCAAGGGGGTTCCAGGAACACCCCTTGGGAAAAGCTCTCACCCACAGTGACTAACTCCACCCTCGATGCCTCCACCTCTGCGTCAAGGCCCTTTCGGGGGTACAGTGTGGAGGCTGGCCCAGTCCTAAGGAGTGGCGGCTCCTGGTGCAGAGCTTCGGGGCGCAGGGACCCCGCGGGCTGCTGCAGCAGACGGCAGAGGCCCCGGGGGCACACGGCGTAGGTCTGGAAGCACTTAGCGGTCCTGGGGAGAAGGAAGGCGGCGTTCCCCTGTTCCGCATGTGCTCAGTCCTCTCTGACTCTTGGCGACCCCATGGAAGGCAGCCCGCCAGGCTCCTCGGTCCATGGGATTCTCCAGGCAAGATTACTGGAGTGGGTAGCCATTTCCTCCTCCAAGGGATCTTCCTGACCCAGGGAATCGACCGCACGTCTCTTGCATCTCCTGCACTGGCAGACAGATTCTTCAGGAAGCTCTAAGCCAGAGAGGGCGCACCGTTGGTCCCCGGCAGCTCTGGGACTCAGACGCAGGCCCCTTCTCCGCACCTGGATGCAGGTCTGGCGTCAGCACCGGCTTCCTGTTCTGCCCTCCGAGCTTCTACTACCCCTGTGTCCGCCCTCCTCAACCCCCGTGCTCCAGACCACGTCCTGAAGACTGCGCGTGGGGCCCTCCAGTCACAGAGCCAACGGTGCTGGGCTCCGGAGCCCCCTGGCACCCCAGTTATCCCCCCGATGACGTCCTCGACGCCCAGCCCCCCAGACACCGGGCGGATGCTGGGTCTGCACCCTCCCCCACCCTCCCCTCCAGGAGGACGGCCGTCCTCTCCACGGTCCTCGGCTGCCCCATCAGTCTATTGTGAGTGTATAAGACGAAGGCAGTACAGCGTGAGGCAGGACGAGACGCTGCTGCGTTTTCTGCCCCATTAGCCTTGTGGCTGCAGCGCGTGGGAGCCCTTCCTGCGTCCTAGTCAGGCCTCCACAAGGGCTGGGTTGGGCCTGGCGGCTGCCATGATTTAATGAAACTGACTGCAGAAAAGCACATGGGGACTGCCGCATGCACATCAGACACGAATTTGAAATCGCCCGCAACAACAAGGTGGGGCCGGCCTGGCAGGTCCCGCTGTAGGGGCATCGGCCGCAAAGGCTGCCAGGGTCAGCGGGGATGTTGGCCAGCATGACGCATGAGCATGTGGGTCTCGTTTATATGGACGCGGCTCTGAACAGGAACAGGGGTGGCCCGGGTGCCAGGGGACTGCTGGCTGAACGGACTCATCTTTCACTTTCATCCCCTCCTAAGGGGACTCACCTTCCACAAAGATGTCACTCTGGAGCCAGCCCAGGATCAACATTTGTTATCCAAGCAGGCTGGTTAAGTTTGTTCATCCCTGCCATTGACAGGACACAGCAATATCATCTCCTGCTTCAGAACAGGCAGGACCACACCACTGTCACCATGGCAACCAGTTTGCAGGGGATGGGCTCAGACCTTGCAAGTGCATCTCTGCCTCCCACCTCTCCCCAGAGTGGCAGTCTCCAGCCCCACCAGGGTCCTGGATCAGACCTCCTTCCAGTCTTTGGGCAGCTTCATGTTACCCCACGCGTGCCATAGTTGCCTCCAAAACCTTGCACTATTCTCCATCAAGCTTCTTAAAAGACCAATCTATTCTCAACCATCCCCACTCACTCTTCAACCCACTACTGTCCACTTGATGCTCTCCAGCTCCATGGAAACCGCTCTCACAAAGTTTTTTGAAACCCATTTTGCCAGTGAGCTCCCATTTATAAAAGTCTGTCCTTTCTTAGCCTCTATCGCTTTGCCTTCTCCTGGTCTCTCAGGCCCCACCAACACTTTCTTCTTTCTCTCCTCCATGCACTTCTAAACACTCAGTGACGCTCACTGAGATGCCATCTCAAGCCCATGGACCTTTTTTCCTTGCCCTCCTTGGGCATAGCTCATAACTTAAAGAAGTCACCACTTAGCCAACAGAGGCTGCAGTCCATCCCCAGTCTGTAGCTCTCCCCTGAGGGTCGGATGCAGACACCTGGCATCAGCCAGAATCATCCATGGGACGCCTCCACCACAATGCTGCCAACGCAGCCAGGGCCTGCCCAGCTCTCCTCCTCCATCTCCACCTTCATCACCCTGCTCCTCCCTAGTTATCCAAAGGGTTATTTTTTTAGTTTAACCATGGCTCATATGCAGATGATACTACTCTAATGGCAGAGAGTGAAGAGGAACTAAAGAGCCTTTTGATAAGGGTCCAAGAGGAGAGTGAAAAAGCTGGCTTAAAACTCAGCATTTAAAAAACTTAAGATCATGGCATCCAGTCCCATTACTTCATGGCAAATAGAAGAGGAAAAAGTGGAAACAGTGACAGATTTTATCTTCTTGGTCTCCAAAATCACTGCGGACAGTGACTGCAGCCATGAAATTAAAAAGACACTTGCTCCTTGGAAGGAAAGCCATGACAAACCTAGATAGCATGTTAAAAAGCAGAGACTTCATTTCACCAATCAAGGTCTGTGTAGTCAAAGCTATGATTTTTCTAGTAGTCATGTACAGATGTGAGAGTTGGACCATAAAGAAGCCTGAGCACTAAAGAATTGATGCTTTCAAATTGGGATACTAGAGAAGACTTTTGAGAGTCCTTTGGACAGCAAGGAGATCAAACAAGTCAATCCTAAAGGAAATCTACCCTGAATATTCATTGGAAGGACTGATGCTGAATCTCCAATACTTTGGCCACCTGATGTGAAGAGCTAACTCATTGGAAAAGACCCTGATGCTGGGAAAGATTGAAGGCGGGAAGAGAAAGGGATGACAAAGGATGAGATGGTTGGATGGCATCACCGACTCAATGGACATGAGCTTGAGCAAGCTCAGGGAGATGCCAAAGCATATCTCAGTCTTCAGCACACACAGGGCAGCCCAGTGTGTGCAGTCCATAGGCTCTCCAAGAGTCAGACACGACCTAGGGACCGAACAACAACAATTGCCTGTTATTATGGAGTTCTTTCCTTGAGCTTTTCATTTTTGCACACAGCCTGGCCCCCGTGGGAAGTTCGGTAGCACAGTCAAGGCCCAACAGACGTCTCTCCCGTCCCAGGCAGCCCAGAGGCATGGATCTGAGCAACGGCAGATTTCTGCAAAGGCCTAGGCTCAGGGTTGGGGTGCTGCCCCTTCGAGAGGAGGTTTCCGTCCTGATGCCCATTTCCGGGGTTTTAGGAAGCCTCATTCCCGGTCACCCCTCTCCTGTGCTCTGCCCTCTTTTAAGCTCCACTGTTGTCCCCAGCCCCCCCCCCCCCCATGCTTCCTGGATGGAGTCCTGCAAAGCCATTGTTCCCTCCTGATGGAGCCTTGTAGGCTCTGGACTCCTGTGAGTGCAGGAGGAAATGGTCGGAAGCTGCCCGGTGGTCTGGCTTCAGGCCCAGACTGTGGGATTTATTTTGCCGTAAAAATCCCATCTTGTTCTCTCTGTGAGTCACATTACAGAAAGTCTCTTCTCAACTGAACCTAACAACACAGAAAAAGGATTATACAGCATGACCGAGTGGGATTTAGCCCAGGCTTAACATCCAAAAATCAATTAATGTAATACACTATATCATTAAAATAAAGGACAGGAACCACACCGTCATCTCAACAGATGCAGGAAAAAAGCACTTGACAAAAGCCAACACCCCTTCATGATTTAAAAAAAAGAAATAAAGAGAAGGAAACTTCCTCAGCCTGATAAAGAGCAACTACAAAAAATCCAGAGCTAACATCATCCTTAACGGTAAAAGACCGGATGTTTTTCCCTTAAGATCGCCTCTTTTCAGTTCAGTTCAGTCGCTCAGTCATGTCCGACTCTCTGTGATTCCATGGACTGCAGCACGCCCGGCTTTTATCCAGCATTATATTGGAGGTTCTCACCAGGGCAATCGGGCTTCCCCAATGGCTCAGCAGTAAAAAAAAAATCTGCCTGCAGTGCAGAAGATGCAGGAGATGTGGGTTCAATCCCTGGGTCAGGAAGATCCCCTGGAGGAGGAAATGGCAACCCACTCCAGTAATCTTGCCTGGGAAGTCCCGTGGGCGGAGGAGCCTGGGGTCGCAAAGAGTCAGGGACAACTAAAGCAACTGAACAGGAACAGGCCCCAGGGCAGTCAGGGAAGAGAGCTAAATAAAAAGCATAGTATTGAAAAGGAAGAAATAAAACTATATTTGCAGATGACATGATCTTGTATATAGAAAACCCAAAGGAATTCACTAAAAGCAGTTTTAAAAACTAACGAAAACATTCAGTGAGATTACAGGGTAAGATACAAGACAAATATACAAAGTAACTTCCTTCTATACACTTACTGTGAAAAAATTAGTATTAAGAAAACAATTCCATTTATAATAACATTCAAAACATAGGAACAGACTTCACAAAAGAAGTGGAAGACTTCTACTCTGAAGACTACAAATCAAAGTTGCTGAAAAAATAATGAAGACCTAGATAAGTAGGAGGATACATCATGCTTGTGGATTGAAAAACTTAATACTGTTAATATAGCAAGAATCCCCAAATTGATCTACAGATTCAGCACCGTCCCTGTCAGGATTCCAGCTGGCTTATTTGCAAGAAATTGACAAGCTGATCTTGAAATCCATACGGAAATTCAAGGGACCCAGAACAGCCAAAACAGTCTTGGAAAAGAACAGAACTGGAGGACTCTTCCCGGTTTGAAAACTTACCACAAACCTGCAACAATCAGGACAGTGTGATGCTGGCCTCAGGAAAGACCTCTCAGTCAATGGAATAGAGCTGAGTCCAGAAATAAACCCTCACATTTACAGTCAATTGATTTTTTTACAGAGGTGCCCAGACAATTCAATGGAGAAAGAATAGTCTTTTCAGCCAATGCTGTTAGGACCATTGGATTGCCACCTGCAAAAGAATGAGGTTGGACCCCTACCTCACACAGGTAACCAATAATGCCTCATAGACCTAAAAGAAAGAGCTATGCCTATAAAATCCTTAGAAGAAAATAGAGACATGAATCTTCGTGACCTTGCATTAAGCAGTGTCTTGGACATCACATCAAAAGCACAAGCAACAAAAGAAAGCTTAAATGGAACCTCATCAAAGCTAAAAATTTTTGTTGTAAAAGAAATCATCAAGAAAGTAAAGAGACAACTCAGAATATTGGCAAACCATTTATCTGACAAAGAATTTGTATCTAGAACATATAAATGACCCTTGCAACTCAACATTACAAAGACAACCCCAATTTTTAAAACGGCAAAAGATCTGAATATACATTTTTCCAAACAAAGTATACAAATGGCTAATATCATTAGCCCCCAGGGAGATACAAGTCAAAATCACAACGCAATACCACTTTACACCCATGAGGATGGCTAAACGAAAGGAAAAAAATTAAGGAAAACAAACAATCACAAGTGTTGGCAAGAGTCTGAAGAAACTTAAATCTTCTGCTCTCTGCTAGGATTGTAAAGTAGTGCAAATACTTTGAAAAAGAGTCTGGCATTTCTTTAAAAGGTTAAATGTAAGAGTAACCATATGACCTAACAATTCAAAATGAAAACATTAGCACATACAAAATCCTATACACAAATGTTGATCGTGGCACAATTCAGAAGAACCAAAAAGTAGAAATAACCCAAATATCCATCAACTAATGAGTGGATAAAGTGTGGCATAACCATACAGTGGATATCATTCAGCAATTGAAATACTAAAGCATACCACAACATGGGTGAACCTCAAAAATGGCATGCTAAGTGAAAGAAACCAGACATACACACACACACACACACACACACACACACGTTTGAATGATTCTATTTGTGAAATATCCAGAATATGCAAATTCATAAAGAAAGTAGAGTAGTGATTGCCTAGGATTGGAGAAGGAATTTGGGGGAAAGTGGGCAGTGACTACTAATGGGTGAGATCTTTTGGGAGCAAATACAAAAATGTTCTAAAATTAATTGTGGTGATGGTTACACAACTCTGTGAATATACTAAAAACCACTCAGACATTTTCTTTTTTTACTATTTTAATTTAATCGGAAGCATGTGTTTTAAATAGGTGGATTATACGGCATATGAATTATATCAATAAAGCTGATCTATACCTTATCAAACCAGTCAATGCTAAGTGAAATCAACCCTGAATATTCATTAGAAGGACAGATGTTGAAGCTGAAGTTCCAATACTTTGACCACATGATGCAAAGAGCTGACTCATTGGAAAAGACCTGATGCTGGGAAAGATTGAGAGCAGGAGGAGAAGGGGGCAACAGAGGACAAGATGGTTGGCTGGCATCACAGACTCAGTGGACATGAGTTTGAGTAAACTCCGGGAGATGGTGAAGGACAGGAAAGCCTGGCGTGCTGCGGTCCATGGTGTCGCAAGGAGAAGGACACGACTGAGCGACTGAAAAACAAGATACCACAATAATGATATAAATATATTAACATATAATGTAATAGTAATAGATCTTTTAAGTCTCCTTTGCAGCTCTCAGTTGCTGTAGGCCCTACACAGGAAGGGAATTGGAGGGGTCAGCGGAGAAGAAGACCCCTGGCACATCCCCCCGAGAGACAGGGCCCCCCAGAGTAGGGTAGGGAGCAAGGTTCTGGAGTCACCACCTCCATGCTGGCAGCCGGGGTCCTGCTCATGAACTCTGAGTAGATCTCCAGACCGCCTGATGCCTCAGGCCAGCACCTCCCCATTGAGGGTGAGAACAAGTCCCTCTAATGGGGTGCCTGTGAGGATCAGGTGAGAGAGTCCACGCCAGGCCCTGAGCAGGGCCCTGGAGCCCCGCAGTTGGTGCCCCCAGTGCTGTGCATGCAGGCTGGGCATAAGTGATGAGCAAGGCAGACGGGCACGGAAGTACAGCTGCCCTGTCCTAGGGTCAAGGCAAGCCCCAACCCAGGGCACCCTGGGAGCTGACGTTCCTGCAGCTTCCCGCTGGGCTTTGCTCCTAAGGGCCCCTTGGCAGGGGTAGTGCTCCTTCTCAGCCTCTCATGGTCTTTTCCCTGTGCCCCGTGAAACCGGGCCCTTCCACAGGTCAGATGGGGGAAGGAAGGAGGCACTCAGCCCTGGGGCCCCTGCTTGGCCAACAGCCCTGCCCCTCCCCTCCCCCCACTGGCACCCACCCCGCGGGCTGCATGCCAACCCCCACCCTCCGGCCCTCTGCCCAGCAGGCTGGCCATCCCCCAACACACAGTGGCCTTGTCCCCAAGGCCCTGCAAGCCATACACAGCTCTGGCACCCCCACGCCCCCTCAGCCTCCAGTGCCCTCCTCTGTTCACTTTTGTTCCCGAGGATGGAATTTATCACACGCTCCCTCCCTTCCCTAGGCGTCCCCAGCCCCATCCTGCAGACAGGCGTGCAGGGCTATCTCTCAGCCTGAGGGTGCAGGACTCACAGGGCAAACATCAGGTGGCCTCATCTCTGTAGAGGAGCTCACAGGTGCCGGGGCATTTCCAGGAAACCCCAGCCTAGGTGAGATCTTTAACTCTGTGTCTAAGTTGCCCCTGAGCCAAAGGGGAGCGGAAGAGGCTCAGATCATGCTCGGGCATCTCCATGGAGGCTCCCCACCACCCCTCACCGCTTCCTCTCCTCTTGCTGCCCTGGTTGAAGGCCCGTGTGTTGCCATGGCAACGTGGCCAAATCTGCTTACCACCACCCCAGACCGGAAATCCTCCTCCCTCCAGTGCCTCACATCTTGCTCCTGACCCTCAGTTAGTGAGGAGGCTATACTGAAATAAAACAGCTTCAGACTACATCCAGACTGCTTCAGAGAGAAGTGGTATCACACCCCGTATCACGGGGTGTTTTCAGACCTGAGATCCGGGACCTCGGATCCTCATTGTCACGGCCATCAACAAAGGAAGTCTTGAGTTCACCTGCAAAGCAGCTCGGAGGAACGCATCAGAACCCATTGTCAACCCCAGGCAGCTTCCTTCCACTTGGAAATCCGCCCCGTTTCCCATGCTTAGGGCTAAGATGCTAGAACGTTCGGTCAGGTGCTTCCCTCCTTCCCCCTGTCCAAATCTGAACACCGGATTTGAGGAAAGGAAGGGCCAGCAATTCAGACCACGCCAACCAGGAACCACGTCCCGAGACCTGGCCCAAGGACACACTCTAGGAAGGTATGTCCAGCAGCCCTGAAATCACATTAGTAAGGGCATCCCACAGTGCATCCGAGGCTGGATTTTCTTTAGCTCTTAACTCTTTTTTCTATATGTGGGTTCATTTCTTTTCCTCTCTGTTTCTCCCAGATGGAACCTAAGCGTCTGAAAAAGCAGCTTCCCAAAATGCTGAAACTCCTGAAACCAGACGACAGGATTCTGATTGTGGGGACCACAAAGCGACCTTTTGATGCCGAACTTCAATCTTTCTGCAAAGTTTACCAAAAAATTATTTTGGTTCCCAGACCAGACTACGCTTCCAGATATGGCGAGTACCCCCTCACCCCTTCCCGTGTGCAGCCAGCGAGGCTGGGCCATCCGCGATGGCCGTGCTGCAGTGAGGGGCCGGGAGGGTAGCCTTCGTCCCCCAGGAGCATCAGAAGGGGGCGTGAGGCCCAGTGTGCCGGGGTCAGCTGGACTCTGAGCTACAAATGCGAATACCAGGTCAGAGGAGCAAAGCGTACACCTCTGTCCTATTGTTAACGTGATCGCTCTTCCCTGGACGGAAAGAAACTGGACAGGGGTTACTATTTTGAGCCTGGAAGGACACAGAAGCCTTGAGGGTGTGAATTGATCTTCCGACAGGTGGATTCGGGTCCCTCGTTTTGTCCCTGTGGTGGTGCTGTCTTTCATCCGGCAGCATTTCTTTTCACGAAGTCAATTTTTTTTCCCCCAATCTTAAAATATTAGTTCAGGAGAACATTGATTGACTTAAACGCTAAATATAAGAGCTTACTTTTTTCCATTTTTTTATTCTTGAACAGACAGATTCAAAATCCATGTTTTTGGAAACCTATTATTAACAGGGAACCATACCAACAAGGGACCCTGGGAGACAGGGCAGTGAAATGGGGAAGAACCGTGAGATCTGGGCTCTGGGCAGACCTGGGTCTGATCCCAGCATGGCCTCTGGATCACTGGTGACCTTGACAAGTGGGCTCACCTTCTGAGTCTCTCTGCTCTCTCACCTGTAACATAGGAGAACTGTGGAGTTCGCAGGGCGGTGGTGACCCTTATGTGAGATGGCTGGAATGCCCAGCACCATCCCAGCCCCCCAAGAGCACAGGTGGTGGTGGAGGAGAAGGGGGGATAAGGTGCTGGTGGTGGTTGTGGAGGAGGAGGATTTCCACGGCTGGGTGGTAGGTGGCTCGGGAGCCGGCAGTGGTGATGATGGGGTCTCCACGTACCCTGCCGTGTGACAGACCTCCCCAGGGGCTGGAAACAACAACGTGTGCCTCTGGTGGTTCTGAGGAGCCACTGGGTTCAGCAGAGGGTTCCCGCCCCCCGAGGCGTTTCATGACAAGCGACTGGAGCTTCAGTCGTCTGAAGCCTGGATAGGCCTGGACATCCGAGACGGTTCCCTCTGTGACTGGATCAGCTGGAAGCTCAGCTGGGGCTGGGGGACCAGCTCTCCATTCCCCATGGCCTTCTGCACAGCACCCGGGTCCCCGAAAGCGCATCCTGAGAGCACACGTTTCAAAAGATTCAGGCGGAAGCTGGAAGGATTCTTGTGACCCAGCCTCAGAAGTCACACAGGGTCATGTTCACCACACTCTGCTGGTCAAGAGAAAGTCCCAGGGGCAGCCCAAGGTCAAGGACAGTGGACGACAGAGCCTGTGGAGGCCAAAGGGCAGCTCCTTGAGGGGTCATCTTGGCCAGTCATGGTGGTGGCGGTGGTGGTGATAGATCTGGTTTAAAGATGGTGATGATGGTGATGGTGTCAGAAATCGTGGTGATGGTGACTGCAGTCTGAGGTTGGTGGTCATGACTGCAGCCTGGGGGTGAGGGAGATGCTGGCGGTCACGGTGGTGCTGGCAACAGAGGAGATGGAGGTAGCAGTGGTACGGCAGCAATGGTTAGCACTGATGATAGTAATAAAATCTACCAGGTCAGACTCGGTTTCTGTTAATCCTTCACAATAGCATCACCAAAACAGGATATATGGTCCTTTCTGGTTGTTCTTCAGCTCCTGGCTAATGTGATGTGCTGAAAGAACAGCCCTTTATTCCCCATACATGAAAATCTCTTATTAGCCACTCGGTTTGCAACATGCACTCATTTCTGTCTCCATAAACTGTAGTCCTGACTTCATAAATCAGTGTTATACACAAAGCCCTGGAAGACTTTGGATGCAGTTACTTCTCCATCACCTAGGGGCTTCTCTGTCTTCTGGGGCCTGCAAGCCCTCCACTGGATCCTCTGCAGCCAACCAGCATCAAAGGGAGAAAAAGATCATGTAAATGATCTCTCAGGGGATTTTAGGAACCAGACCCAGGTGGGGCCCACAGCACTTCTACCCATGTTGGCAAGAATGACTTATGTGATCTCAGGTTCGAGGGGACAGGGCTGTGTAGTTTAGCCCAAGAGATGGGTGGGCACCAGCATGCTCTGCCCACCATGAGTCACTACAGAGGACTCCTTGCTTCCAGCTTCATCGGAGCTTCCTCAGCTCGTTAGCATCTCTCTCTCTCTCTCTCTCTCTCTTTCTCTCTCTCTCTGCCTTGTATATATATTTTTTAAGCTATCTTAATGGAATAGAGTAGTGTATTATTAATTTTCAGGAGCTAGAACGTTATTCTTGACTTTGGATTCAGTAGTTTCCACTGTTTGACAAAACCAGAGGCCCTTTAAAAATGGAGCTATTGATGTCTAACGAGGACAATTGTGTTCTTTTGATGAAGCATCAGGCCTCTCTGGGGACTCAGATCACGTGACAGTGTCCAGCCTGAACCCCTTCCTGCAGCCACGAGGGAGAGGAGGAGAAAGCGTCCCTTCACCTGTGAGCAGATGATGAACCCTCCGCGGCAGCTGTCTTGGGCTCGGGGCTCTGTCCGCTCAGCCACATGCATCTCACATATCTCTTTGCTGGTGGGTGATTTGTGGAGGCCGCCATTCTTGCCAACGTCATAAACGCCGCCTGCTTCCTCCAGTGACCTTGAAGTTACCATAGCCACACTGACTGGGACATCTATCTTAAAGAAAGACTATTCCTGTCTTTGCATTGATCAAAAATGGTCTCTCACAGCCCGTAAAGCCTGGCCTGCAAATTCATAACTTGGGCCCTTGCTTGTCCATCTGTTTGCAGGCAGCAGAGTGCTGAAGGTGTGTGCAACAATCACCATCCAACTTCTCAAATTCCTCCAGGTGGGGAGGGGACAGGTGACGGGGCTGAGAAGCTAAGGGTAGATCAGCCAGAGGAAACATGGTCCTTAAGGTTTACCAAATATAATTCAATATCTACCTCCTTTCCCCAAATCAAGCTGTTTCCTTCAAAATGTCTCTGCAAAGAAAACCCACCCCCTGGTTGATGAATGCCGTGTCTAGTCCCCAGAAATCCCTCTGGGCTTCCGTCTCTCCACGTTCCTAATGCTCTACCTCCTGCCTCTCTTCCCTGGGGTCTGTTCCACTAATAACCCAATTCATCACAGGCTCCCCACCCTGGACCCAGTGTCTGCTCGGAGGAGTCCAGCTCGTGTCTTTCGATTTTTCTGGAATTCTAGACTGCAGAGGCCAGAAGCTCATCCAAATCGTATTATTCACCCCTGTGTGCTTGTGTAAGACCCCAAATGAAACTGAACTTTAAGAGGTGGTGTCCTCTCAGCAGTCAGGGTGGAATCAGTTTGGAATGGCAAAAGCAGAGCTGTCGCTCAGCCGTGTCCAGCTCCTTTCGGCCCCAGGGACTGCAGCACGCCAGGCCTCCCTGTCCATCACCAACTCCTGGAGCTTGCTCACACTCATGTCCGTTGAGTCAGTGATGCCATCCAACCATCTCATCCTCTGTCATCCCCTTCTCCTCCTGCCCTCGATCTTTCCCAGCATCAGTGTCTTTTCCAATGAGTCAGTTCTTCGCAGGGGACCCAAAGACCAGATTCCTTTCAGTCTACAGAAGGGGAAGGGGATGTAGATCAGTCTGAAGAACTGAGAAGCCCTCTGCATACACAAGAAGAAACTGAAATACAGCACCAGGTGCAGAGAGCCCCTTGTCTGCCCTCCGCCCTTGAGACTGAAGCTGTCCTGGGTCCCAGTCTGGGGTGTTTTCTGGCTCCTCAGCTTTAGGGGTTTTCACTTGTGCCATAAGGCGTGTTCCCTTCTCAGCTTCCAAGTCACCACTCAGACCTGTTTGCACAGTTTTTAGATGTAATGAATGTGGACAAGAGACAGACTAGATCCCAAGGGGCGGTGTGGTCTGGTGGTGGTTGTTGCTGTGTATTTTTACCACAGGTTATGTGTTCTGATCTGTGACAGTTGTATTTAGATAAGAGTAATCATTAGCTGCTCCAGGGTCTTTACACAAATATGCTTAGCAATACTCTGTAGTTTATTTCGTGTTAGCTTTGATATCAGTCATTGCTGTTTTAGTGAGTGTTAGCAAACTTTGGTACAAAATGCAGTGTTGCTGCTCTTCAGGTGCTCAGTCGTGTCAGACTCTGCAACCCTGTGGACTGTAGCCTGACAGGCTCCTCTGTCCATGGGATTCTCCAGGCAGGAGTTCTGGAGTGGATTGCCATCTCCTTCTCCAGATGGTCTTCCCCACCCAGGGATCGAACCCATGTCTCCTGCATTGGCAGGTGGGTTCTTTACCACTGAGCCCCCTGGGAAGCCCCGCAAAATGGAATGACTAATAGTAGTTACAGAAATAGCAGTAATAAAGCTATAGAAAACAAAATGCCCACGGTGTATCAGAACGGTTTCTTCCAATTGCTTTCTGTACTTTCTTGTCCTTATTTCTCGCAGGAGCCTAAGGATTAAATCTTTCTACTCCTATTTACAGCTAACCTTAAGATGACTTCAGGTTTAAATAAACCCCCCAAGGAAGTGGCAGCGTAGATGCAGGGGGTAGATGTTGCTTTAGGTCAGATTGGGGGCCCCTATAGCCCTCGCAGGCCTCACTGTGGCCCTCAAGCCTCAAAGACTAACCTCCCACAGCTAGAAGACACCACAGGCCCCGTGGTAACATACCCCCTTCCCAGCAACTCAGCTCACCTTGGAGCCAAGGATCCCCCACCAAGGAGGACAGAGAAATAACTTGGGGCCCCAAAACCAGACTCTCTTGTGTGGGTCATAGTTATGTCCCAAGTCATTCTATTCCTTGACAGTCATTGGACCGTTTCATTTCACCCGGTATTTTGGGGTCAATGTGTTTGGATTATGTAGTCATTCCACACGCCTGACAGTGCTCAGATCATGCAGGAATCTTCATTTATAAAAGACTGACTGTGACCTTCCTCAAGGACGGTCGAAACTCTTTAGAGACATTTAGCCCAACCTTCGCCGTGCCAGGGCTGGCTCTGAGATGGACAGCCTTGTCCCTGCCCAGTCCCTTCCTCACTGTCTGAACACATCACAGTTCAGTTCAGTTCAGTTCAGTCACGCAGTCGTGTCCAACTCTTTGTGACCCCATGGACTGCAGCACGCCAGGCTTCCCTGTCCATCACCAACTCCCAGAGCTTGCTCAAACCCATGTCCGTTGAGTCGGTGATGCCATTCAGCCATCTCATTCTCTGTCGTCCCCTTCTCCCTGCCGCCTTCAATCTTTCCCAGCATCAGGTTCTTTTCCAAGGAGTCAGTTCTTCACATCAGGTGGACAAAGTATTGGAGTTTCAGTGTCAGCATCAGTCCTTTCAATGAACACCCAGGACTGATCTCCTTTAGGATGGACTGGTTGGATCTCCTTGTGGTCCAAGGGACTCTCAAGAGTCTTCTCCAACACCACAGTCCAAAAGCACCAATTCTTGAGCACTCAGCTTTCTTTATAGCCCAACACTCACATCCATACATGACTACCGGAAAAACACATCACAGCAGGTCTCAATTTATTTCCATAGAACCTCTCTTACAGAATGGACACGGTATTTGAAGTGTTATGTCTCAAATGTTGTGTGGGAGACCATCCTGTCTCTAAGGTTAAGAAGTACCAGGGATTATTTCTTCATTTGTCTTCACAGCATCCCCATGTCATAAGTAAAATCTCCCCGTTACCCAAGGTCCCACCGACCCAGCAGCCACAGGGCACCATCCAGTAGATCTGTTCATCTGTGCATGTTTGCCGTTGTTGGGGGCAGAGAGTATACGTCTGTTCACAGGACATGTTCTGCAGTGTCGTACGCCTAACAAAACCAAGCCCTGCAAGGCTGATGGAAATCGGACTGTGTTACAATTCCACATGTATAAATCACATACGGAATGACCTTTGTAACTCAAACAAGTCAAGCTCCTACTTAACCGAACGCTGTAAATTTCCAGTTTTGGAAGAAATTTTGAACATCTTCGAAGGCTCCACCCTAAATCTCTACTGACCTTTTTTAAAGATTTATAATTGGAGTGTAATTGCTTTACAAGGTTGTGTTACTTTCTGCTGTACGGAGTGACTGCTAAATGTTTACATATATCCCCTCCCTCGTGGACCTCCCTCCCCGCCCCCACCCCACCCCCCTACGTCATCACAGAGTCCCGAGCAGAGTTCACGGTGTTGTACAACTGCTTCCTGCTTGGGATCTGTTGTATTAATACACATGATGGTATATCATGTGTATTAGTCACTGGAAGGAGGTGTATATAGTCACTGGAAGGAGAGGTATACTGTCCCTTTTTAAATTTTTTCTTGTCAATTCACAAGGGACTCAGGGATCTGTAGAACTCAGGGCCATTGATGTGCATGCCTTGTGGGTGAAAAAGCCCTCAAGGCAAAGTGTTTGGTTTTTTGGCCCCAGGCTCATACGAATTGGAGCAGACCCCCTGTGCTCTCCTTTCTCGGTGAGAGGCAGGTTTGTCCCGGGGACTGGGTTAACCCTGTTTTCTCTCTGCTGACTCTCATTCTCTGTCTTTGCCATCATCTTGGACACAACAGTTCTGTGGAAGGAGATCATTCAGCGACACGGCGGTGTCATCACAGACACTCTGAGTGTCAGTTGCCTGGCGAAAATCACTGACGGCTTCACACAGGGACACATTGTCCGAGTGGTGAAGGAGGTGCTCACGGAGCGGAGAATCCGCCAGCAGCCCAACAAGCCACTCACCGCCCTCGAGTTCATCGCCTCTCTCACCAGCATGAATCCCGTCTACCAGGAGGAAGAAGACAGCTTTAAGGTAAATGCAGCACCTATCTCATCAACAAAGGCTTGTCACACGCAACACCTCCTCCCTCCTCCATTCATGCATTTGGACTCTGCCATACCCAGTGAAATTTGGAAATGTGAAATTTGGGGTCCACAGTATCTTCTGGCCTTAGCAATAAAGTATGTGTCTTCTAAATCTTAGGAAAATTGTGATCCGTTACCTTATAAGTGAAAATGAAAGTTGCTCAGTCGTGTCCGACTCTTTGTGACCCCTTGGACTATACAGTCCATGGAATTCTCCAGGCCAGAATACTGGAGTGGGTAGCCTTTTCCTGCTCCAGGGGATCTTCCCAACCCAGGGACTGAACTCAGGTCTTCCGCATTGCAGGCAGATTCTTTACCAGCTGAGCCACAAGGGAACCTTATAAGAGAACAGTCAAATTGCAGGATTGAGTAGCAGCTTCAAAACTATTGGATTTGCACACACACACACACACACACCCTGTTCTCATTGGTTTTTACTTTCACAATTCACATAATGGAACAGGTTTTGCCTGGAGAAAACCATTCCCTGAACAGTGTACTTCTGGCCAATGCTGATTTGTCTCATATGTGCCCAGGTTCACTTGTGATAGGAAATTACGAGAAAATCCAGCTGAATTTAGTTTTCTAATTTTTGAACACATTCTGAGATGTTCACAGAATTGTTTTCTTCCAGATCCCTCTGCTATAGGAGGAAAAGAACTAGCCAAGAATGATGTGCCTTCTCCAAGCACTGTCAGAATTAGCACCCTCACCCCCCAAGGCCCAGGCCAGCAGGCAGCCCTCCAAAGCCTTTACATAACATTGAGTACTGTTGTGGTCTCTTTCTGGACCTGAAGGTAGTTTTCTTGGCCAACTAGGAATAGAAAGAAGGAAAACTGTATCCATGAAATTATATCTACCACCATCTTGGCCATTCAGTCACCAGAAAGAGAGTTGGAATTTTCATTCAAGCCTCTCATCTCTCATAGCCTGCCTGGGATTAGGAAAATTCCCTCTACAATGTGTCACCTTTCCACCAACTCTAGGAACTGTTCCCCTTCTGCTTTGCCAGTGATGGGTTAATGAAGATGGAAAATATTCACCACACTGATTTCAAAAATAACAGTCTACACAAGAGTTGACAGACTTTTTCCTTAAAGGGCCAGATAGTAAACGTTTTAGGCTTCAAAAACTACACGGTCTCTGTCACAACTATTTAACTCCTCATCCTGCCTCAAAAATGTCCAGGCACAGTAAATAAATGAATGGGTGTGGCCGGGTGCCAATGAAACTTTATTTGCAAAAACAGACAACCAACCAGCTTTGGCCCATCAGCCATAGTTTCCTGATCCTTGCTCTGGAAAAGTCAGAATAAATATTTCCAACTCCAAGTTGAAGTTTTTGCTAAGCATCTGAATTATACTCATTAACTATTTAAACCTTGTTAGTGTTGATTGCAAATATTAATTCTCTTCAAGTGATATATTCTTGTTAGAAATTCCCAGCTTATTTCTCCTTTGTAAAATGATAATGTTCCTCCCTATTGTGAGGAACTAGGTTTAGGTGTTTTCTCTTAGTTGGGTTTTTTACTGTCTGAAATAATCTCTAGAAGCTTTCTACCTGTTACAGGTACTTGAGATCCAGTGACTAGAATCCATCATATTAATCAAAAGAAGGAAATGCTGCCATTTTATAACCTGGGGTGAGAATGCATATGTTTCTTGCATATGCTTCTCATACTCGTTCTTGTTGGTGGTTTTTTTAACTCCAAACTTTTGTATTTTGTATTGGGGTATAGCCGATTGACAATGTTGTGATAGTTTCAGGCGAACAGTGAAGAAACCAGCCATGCAAATACATGGATCTTTTCTCCCCCAAGCTCCCTTCCCATCCAGGCTGCCACATAACACTGAGCATAGTTCCATCACGTTCGTTTTTCAAAGGAACTAAATCATTTTACCACCATCATCACTAACCCACCCCCCCATCCATTTCCACTTCCTGTCTTTTCTCCAGGATTCGCACAACACCTGGCCCCACCTAGATGTTCAGTTAATTTGTTTAGCGGCACATGGATTGAGCAGATGGCTAGAAGGAATGACACTGTCGCTCTACTGAATAATGAGATTCCGTGGCTGTAGATGCTGGTAACCAGGTCCATCACTGTTACCTTGAGAAGTTTCACCAAACTCTGCTGCTGACAGTTTGTCAGACTGAGGTCTTTCTTGTAGGTTCTCCAGACACATGTACCTGCTCCACGGACGTGATGGAGAACATACTGAATGATAAGAATGTGATAGTCATAAGAGTGTTAGTTAACACTGTTGTGACTATTAGTCAGGCACCCTATGAATTCAGACCTCACCATTGCTCTATTTTGCAGATGAAGAAACTGGGTTATAGTCAGTTTCAAAGAGGTCTACACCCAAGTCCCTGGAACCTGGGCATTTGTCAGATTACATGGCAAAGGGGAATTCAGGTTTCAGACGGAGTAAGGTTGCTAATCAGCTGACCTGAAGACAGATCATCCTGAATTGTCCTCATGAGTCCAGTGTGATCATAAAAATTAGAAGAGGGCATCAGAAGAGAAACAGAAAGAAGGCCACATGAGGAGTCACTGGACCTCCAGGTAGCCCAACACTGCTGCCCAAAGGTGGAGATGAGGCCACCAGCCAGGAGAGCAGGTGGCCTCTGGAAGCTACAAGAGACAAGGGGACGGATTCTCCCCTGGAGTTCCAGAAAGGAATACAGCCTGCAGACACCTTGATTTTAGCCCCATGAGACCCATTTTGGACTTCTGACCTACAAAACTGTAAGATATTAAGTGCTTTGTTTTAAGCCACTGTGTAGTAATGTGCTACAGCAGCCAAAATACAACAGAACCAGGAAAAAAAAAAAACCACAAGAGGCAAAATGGCTTGTTCCAGGTGACACAGCTTAAAAGGAGCAGAGTTGCAGTTGAAACCTTACTCCGAAGCCAGTGCTGTTGAACACAGTCCATCCCGTGTCTCAGTAAATCAGGAATCTGTCACCTTAAGTGCTTGGCTGCCTCACCTTGCATTGAAAGGTAAGCCAAAGCTAAAAGAAGAATGACAAAATCTCCAAGTGCCAGAAACAAAGATAAATCCCAAACACAGGGACAGCCAGATGTCTGGCATGCAGCATAGAGAGAAATAGGAATAGAAATCAAAATGGGTTAGGAGTCGTGGAAGATACAATGACAAATCTGATGTCTCTATGACTAGACCTTTGACATCCCAGTATCACCAAGGAGCATCTTATAAGACTTCTAAACATCCTATAAGACTTGGTTCTGAATGTGGGTTTAGGGAACCACATGGAAGCAACTTCAGTACTGCTCAGGAGCAGAGACATAATGAGAGAAATAGAGAGAGGCCAAGACAAATCTGAAAATCAGAATTCCACAACATTTCAGAAAATCTAGTGCTGAGTACAATCTTCAAACAAATATGATCAAAAGACAATAGTTTAAACAAAAATCTAATTACGTTAGATTTTTAATCCATTATGTTAGATTAGATTAATATATTAGATTAATATAATGAAACTGCAGCTTCCATTAGAGAAACATACAAAGTTTTGAAACAGACAGGCAGAAATGGAGTAAAAACAGATAATTATTAAAAAAAAAAAAAAAAAACACAGGAAACTTAGAAATGAAAAATATAGTCACTAACATAAAAAGTCAAAAAACAAGAGAGATGTGAACTCTAGACTAGAGATGGTCAAAGAACAGATTAGTGGAATGGAGGATGGTTCTAGGGATCTCCCTCAGAAGGCAGCACAGAAAAATAAACAGATAAAACCTATAAATGACAAGTGAGAGCCTTTGAAAACATTGGCACCCAACTAATAGTTTTGGAAGAAGAGAGGAAATACCAGAGGAATGATTATTTGAAGAAATACTTGCTAAGAGCTTTCTTAAGTTAAAGACATGCATTCTTAGACTAAAAACAAATTCCACATGCCCAGCCGAATAAGTAAAACAGATCTACATCTACATGCATTATTGTCCAACTGAGAACAAGATGACAGGCCAGTCTTATGATACCAGATTACCTGCAGAGAAGCAATGGGGGAATCAGATGTCTCCTTGGCAATGATT
Organism: Dama dama; assembly: GCF_033118175.1. Lineage (NCBI taxonomy): Eukaryota > Metazoa > Chordata > Mammalia > Artiodactyla > Cervidae > Dama > Dama dama. The sequence continues at coordinate 112,388,289 of NC_083700.1, read as the reverse complement.
AATGCCAGAAGAAAGTGAAAGCCTATCTTCAAAGTGCTGAGGAAAAATAACCGGCTGCCTAAAATCTATATCCAGCAAAACTAGCATCCAGGGGATTCCCAGGAAGCCTAGTGGTAAAGAATTTTCCTGGCAATGCAGGAGACGCAAGAGACACAGATTCAATCCCTGGGTCGGGAAGATCTGCTAGAGGAGGAAATGGCAACCCACTCCAGTATTCTTGTCTGGAGAATCCCGTGGACAGAGAAGCCTGATGGGCTACAGTCCGTGAGGTCACAAAGAGACATGACTGAGCTCACAGCACACATACATACATACAAACTAGCATCAAGAGATGGGAGAAAATACAGACATTTTAAGAGAAAAACAAAGACTGAGATGGTGTCCTACTCACACCCCTTCAGAGCACGGCTTGGAAATATCAGATAAAATTGAAAAGGCTCATGACCTACCTACAACCCCAGGAATTCTTTTTCTGGGTATATGCCCCAGAGAAGCTTTCTAATATAAGCTTTCTCATATATATTAAACTTGTGAATTTCAACAGTGTTCATAATGACAAACAATTGAAAATCACCTATAAGTCCATCAATAGGAGAATTGATAAATAATGTTTATTATAGTCATTTAAGGGCTTCCCGATGGCTCACTGGATAAAGAATCCACCTGCAGTGCAGGAGACACAGGTTCAATCCCTGGTTCCTAAAGATCCCCTGGAGGAGGAAATGGCTTTCTCCTTGGAAGAAAAGCTATATTAGCCTAGACAGCATATTAAAAAACAGAGACATTACTTTGCTGACAAAGGTCCGTCTAGTCAAAGCTATGGTTTTTCCAGCAGTCATGTACGGATTTGAGAGTTGTACCATAAAGAAAGCTGAAGAACTGATGCTTTTGAACTGTGGTGTTGGAGAAGACTCTTGAGAGTCCCTTGCACCACAAGGAGATCCAACCAGTCCATCCTAAAGGAGATCAGTCCTGGGTGTTCATTGGAAGGACTGATGCTGAAGCTGAAACTCCAATACTTTGGCCACCTGATGGGAAGAACTGACTCCTTGGAAAGGACCCTGATGCTGGGAACGATTGAAGGCAGGAGGAGAAGGGGACGACAGAGGATGAGATGGTTGGATGGCATCACTGACTCGATGGACATAAGTTTGAGCAAGCTCTAGGAGTTGGTGATGGACATGGACTTCTGGCGTGCTGCAGTCCATGGGGTCACAAAGAGTGGGACACAGCTGAGCAACTAAGCATAAGCACAAACAATAGTCATTTAGTGAAATATGACTATAGAATTTGTAAGCCAAAGTGTTTCTCAGATTTCAAACAAAAGTGAAGGTTGAGAAAAATGTCATTACAGAGCCAGTTGTGATTATTGAGTGCTTTTTTGATATTTTGGCTCCAGTGTTTCTGTCATGTTTTCAACAGTCTCCCTCAGAGTGTTTGAAGCCCTCCCAAGGTTCATAGTTGAGTCATCAGTCCAGCTGATGATCTTGTCTGAACCACAGGGAGCTACTCACATTACCAAGAAAACCTTGGTAACTTGGGATTAGAGCAAGACTCCCAGGAAGTCAAGTGACTTAGCGGGAAGGGCTCTTGGTTTGACCTGGCGAGTGGTCTCTCTGTTAACTCTTTAAGGTGAAAGTTTCAAATAGTGTAGAAATATACAAAACCCACTAAGAAAGAACATACCTTAAATGCCCAGTGTTTAATGGCTGCTTGCCCCCTTCAGCAAGCTTTTCTTTCTTTTTAAGGGCATACCAGTGAATTCATGTCATTTTGATATTTTCCTAAACATCTGTTTGATTTCAGAACTGGTACGCCAAGACCCCTATGGGTAGAAAGCGAGCCTTGGCATTAACAGGAGGTAACAAAGAAAATGAAAAGGACAAAGGAAAAAAGGAGAAGAAAGGGAAAAAGGAGAAAAAGAAAAAGTAATGCCTTTCTGAGGAGCTGGGAATGCAGGTGTCTCTGACTTGACAGAGGAGACTGACCATTGCCCGTCTGAAGACCCACACTGACACGCCATGCCCATCAGCCCTGCCCCACTCAGGTCCTCAGAGGTTGACCACCAAGTTAGCTGTCCATGACAACTATTTCTACAGCTTGTAACTGTTTCTTAGCCTATTTAAAGTTTGCATATAATCCAAACTCACTCTTCACATACTCCACAATCTTTCCAAGTTGGACACTTCATCTCATCAGTACCAGTTGCCAGATTTAAATGTTGATAGTTAGAAAATATTCTAATTTGACAACTAGTTAAGTTCAGTCTGTCATTGATACTACTAGGTTTTTATTAACTCATGTATACTGTATATTATCTTGCACAAATTTTAATAAATTAATTCTTTGCTCTATTCATATCATTTAAATAATGGAATAAAAACTGTTTTTCTTGAACTGACCCAGTAATTTGGCTGCTAAAGCTAAAAAAGGGTTTTTAAATTAATGATTTCAATCTTCTGACTTTATGGGGAGGCTAAGACCCAGGGTCACAGAGCTAATATTTAGAGCATTGAGGCTGAAGTCATTGCCTCAATTCCCAGGTCTTGAGATCTTGAGAAGCACTGGAATACTGGCAGGCCAACAGCTAGATGAAAAGTACTACATGAAAATGGGGTAGAGACATCCCCAGCGGTCCAGTGGCCTTGGGTTCAATCCCTGGTTGGGGAACTAAGATCCCACAAGCCGTGAGGTGTAGCCAAAAATAAAATGGGATAAGAATTGTAGAAGAGAAATGCTAAATAAAGAAGTAAAAAATGCTAAGAAAAAAAAGGATTAAAGCATAGAAAGATGAGGGTCAAAAGATAAATTTCAGTTTTGTATAAACATGAATGGTTATTTGGTAGAAGACGATAAGTGACCCACTTCTCCCTTGTGAGAACACAGAGGAAGGAGACAAGCTGAGGTGGGATAAATTTAATTAAATGTAATTCAAATTAACTGTTGCACAGTTTGGGGCTATGGCACAGAAAGTTCTACAATCTCCTTCTCTGTAGACCAAGCTCCATCTCCAGGCTTTCCCAAGATTTTCAATGGGTTAGATCTTTAATGCCCCCGAAATGACCAGTGGTTCCCAGGCATCTTCTGGCCATCAGCACAGACCCCTCAGCCTGTGTCTGTACAGGACATGGACACAGATTAGGAGAGAAAGAGACAGCCCACGGCCCAAGGGCACCGAATCTGCTCTGCATAAACTGGAAGGTGTCTGAATCTGTTCTCTTCAACAAGCCACTGTTCCAAGTGCACTGCCATAGAGCTGCCAAAGGAACCCGAACTTCTGCAGACTCTGACCCCTTAACCACCCCAGATCATGTCTGGTCAAGGCTCCAAGAGGCCTGAGGGGTGGACAAACTCCCCACCCTGAGCCCAGGAAACAGGGAAACCTTCATCTCTCCAGCGTGGTTCCCCCTCTTCTCACGTGTCGTGGGAGAAAACCCTTGGTTGTGACCCCAGATGGGAACTTCAAGGCTCTAGGGTTTGGTGTTCATTGCAAATAATAGAATCTAGATTATAAAGCCATGAGAATCACTACGTCATCGTCCACTGGCCAGCTCATCAAACCGTAAGCCTGTCAGTGATCCATGTTTAATTTATTTTTACTTACTTTTTGGTTGGCGGTGCCACTCAGCATGCAGGATCTTAGTTCCCCAACCAGAGGTCGAATCTGTGCTCCGTGCAATGGAAGTGCAGATTTTTAACCACTGGGCCACGAGAGAAGCCCCACAATCCATGTTTAAAATCTGAGGTCCTCCTGGGAGAATGATGCAGCCATGTGCTACAACCCCTGATCTTACTGGATGCAGGGAAATGACAGCCTTTACTCATGGGAGAAAAGGAAAATAAAAGCATGCAAAGAGAGGAAGAAGGAAGGGACTGTGGGAAAGAAGGACAGACACTTCTGAGCTGGGGCCTGAGCTGTTTCTGGGCCATGATGTGACAATTCATCCCTCCTGAGAACGTTCTTAAGTGAAGGAGACAGTAATGAATGTCATTAACCCTCATTAAGGGAGCTTCTGTACAATGAAATCTGACTAAAGTGGAATTAAAGCTCTCGGTGACTCTGCCCTCAGCCTGCCCTGTTTTTGGACCCAGAACCACTGCAGGCTAACTCAGCATTCCTTTGAGCATGTTCCCGAGACCGTGGGGCCTTAAACAGACACCTCCGACCAGAACTAGCAGGTTTAGGACACCCTAATGCTGAGGCTTCCCAGGTGACAAAGATGCTAAAGAACTCACCTGCCAAACCAGGAGACATGAGTTGGATCCCTGGGTTGGGAAGATCCCCTGGCAGAGGAAATGGCATCCCACTCCAGTATTCTTGCCTGGGGAAGCCCATGGACAGAGAAGCCTCGTGAGCTACAGTCCATGTGGCCTCAAAGAGTAGGATATGACTGAGCACATCTGCAAAGTTCAAGTGCACAACACTCCAGAAACTATTTTCGAGGTTCTTCCTAATGCTCCATCCATGTGTGGTATGAAGACAGCAATTGTAGGTGGTGTCACATGGTTATTCAAAGAGTGACACCAGCTTCAGCCACTAATGACTTTAAGGGACCCAAACTACTTAGAGAAGTGGCTTCTGGTGCCCTTACAGGTCTGAAGATTTTAACAGAAGCATAGATGATACTAACAAGCACAGAGAAACCACAAAAGACCAATGGGTTTGAAACCAAGAGGGTAGCTACTTCAACAGGAAGGTTTGGAAAATCAAAGGGATCTTGACCCAAAATACGTCTCCCTGCACCACTAGGCTTCCCAGGTGGCACTAGTGGGAAAGAACCCACCTGCCAACGCAGGAGGCAGATGAAGTGATCCCTGAGTGGAGAAGATCCCTTAGTGGTGAAGATCCCCCAGAGAAAGAAATGGCAACCCACTCCAGTATGTTTGCCTGGAAAATCCCATGGACACGGGAGCCTGGTGGGCTACAGTCCATTCAGTCGCAAAGAGTTGGACACAACTGAGCGACTTGGCACCTTGCACTGTTAGAATCACTCCTTCACTGATGCGTGGTCCCCTTATCCATCCCCAGTCATTAGAAAGCACAGCTGCAGTATGCAGGGATGTGGGGTTCATTCTCCAAGCCTATCATTGAGCAGCCCCTATGTGCCAAGATGCTCAAGGGAACTGCTTTGCGGTCTAGAGGGGGAGGGGCCATCAATAAAAGACTTGTGTATCGGCTGCATGGAGCCAGATCCAAACAAGGGGTGTGGGGACCGGGGCACCCACCCTAAGACTTAGCCTAAGGGATCCAGCTTAGCAACGATTTCTGGATGGAGAATCTGAGATTCCATGAGTATATGGCAGGTCTATCTGATTCCTTAGCTCTTCAAAACGGCTGCAGTTACTGCCCATATAACTACCTAAGAGGGCCTATTTAGGGCCCCTGGCACATGGAATGTACTCCCTATGGGTTTATTGCCTTGTAGACATTTCACAGTGCACTTTGCATATTGGGCTTTGGGGTGATAACCCGGAGCCCAGGAGTCTGCTTCCAGGAGTCCTGGTCTCCGCCCCCTACTCCACCCTCACACCCACCACCACCCTCCAACTCCCCCAACCCACGCCCACTGGAAATCATTGGAAATCTCTTGCTTCACACAGGGCAGCTCTCCCAGGTCCTCCACACGGCAAGCAGAGACGGGGTCTCACTCTTACCTTGTGGCCTAGAGATGAAGCATCTTAGAAATTCTGTCTCCACCATCTATTCTAGTAGTTTAGAGCAAAGGCCTTGACTGACCCACCGCCCTTCCTGGCCCCGTACCCTCCGCGTCTTCATCGGGCAGGCGTTTGGTCTCTGCCTTATGGAGCTGTGGTGAGGAGCTATCCCAGCTCTGACCAGTGTGCCCAGCAGAGCCGGGCACCCGGTGAGGTCTCTGTGAGTGCCACCTGCTCTTCCATGGCAGGTCCTCAGCTTCCTGAGATGACAGTGCAGTGTGGTGACGTGATGGGGTGATTGCCCTGAGATACCCTGGCCTCCCCAGGGCCGGTGTGCACGTGCAGAAGCCGGAACCCTCTGCAGGGTGCCCCCATCACCCCCACCCCCAGCCCTTCCCCTTGACCATTTCCCTTGTGAGCCCGTCTGGGGTCTGGGAGGCCTCTGTTGCAGCCTTGGGGACACCGCGGGATCACCTCTAGAGCCCCTGGGTAAAGAGACCACCGCTCCAGCCTGTCCTCAGGTCTCTCCCGGCCCGTCTGGAAAATCAGCCAGCGTCTGGGAGGAGGGTCGTGGCTTCTTGGAAAGCCCCGTGGTCTGGGCTGGGCTGAGTCCAGACTCACAAACGAGCTGGGTGACCTTGAGCCAGTCCAACGATATGCATCCACACACACACACAACACATACACTGCACACAGAATCACACATGCCACACACATACATGCACAGACACATAAACACATGGATAGACATAAAACATACATGAACGGATACTCACATATGTACACATCCCACCCCTATAAACACATGCACGCCCACACACCCATCAGCACATGTTCACATGCACACATGCGTGTACACACCCCCATGGCCCCCACTTTCGCAGCAGGGCTGATGGCAGGTGCCCTTGACGCTGGCATCCCTGAGCCTCAGGGCTTCCCCCCTAGAGCAGCACCAGAGGGAGGCGTCCCCACAGGCCCTCCTGGGCCGGGCAGTGTGTCTACGGGCTGCACTGAGCAAGTGCATTGTGAAGACATCTGCCTCCTCATCCCCGTGGGAGGGGTTTTAGGGTCCCCCACTGCAGCTGGAAAGGCTAACGTGCCCCTCCATGGCTCCCCGCTGCACAGGGAGCAGGAATGGCCGCTCAGAAGAACGCGGCCACAACAAACCCAAACCAGACTCCCCACTCTCCACACGGAGCTCAGAGAGGTTGTCAGCCTTCCCAAAGTCACACAGCTCCTCCAGACAGCACCAGACCACACGCACAACTCGGGGGGCGGGGAGGGAAGCTGGACACCAGGCAAGGTGGGGCCCATCCTGGGGGTCCCCAGGAAGCCATGTGTGTTTCCTTGTCTATGAGACACCTGGGGTGAACCCCATAAACATCCTTCTAGCTCTGAGCTCCTGTTGCCCTTGGGATGGAAGCATTCCGGAGAAGAAGGTCTGTAAGCTGTAACCTGTGACAGTCATCAGGGCCACTAGGTTCACCCCGACTCCTAAACAACTGGGCTCGGACGCATCCCCGAGGAAAGCACCCGCAACATCGCAAGGCAGAGTCCTCTGCCTGCAGCCGAATATTCAGCATCTCTACAGAGAACTGGGGTCGGGGTGGGGGCTACCCCGAGAGAAGCAGACCCAGTGCTGAGGAAAAAGGTGAACAGCTGGAGTCAGAGCTGCTGTGCTCTGCACGTGATTCTCTGAACATCCTGGCTGATTTTATGTCCCAGAATTACAGATTTAGGGCTGGAGCCCTGTCTGGTGAGAGGTCGTCCTCACCCTGGAGAGCAGGGGCAATATTCGTCTGCCCCTGCAGAGTCGGACACGACTAAAGCAACTTAGCACAAACATGCTCTCAGCACCTGAAATTGCCTTTGGAGTCTTTCTTCTGAAGGAGAACTTTCCACTAGTCTTTTATCAAAATGTGAACACTTGTAAGAGGGGATGTGCATTCATGATTTTATTGAGTTATGACACAAATACAATAAAGGCACTTTGCTCACCATCCAGGATATGAAGGGGAGGTGTTGGCAGCACTTTAGAAGCCCACTTGCAGAGATGTCCAGTCAACAGACAAATGGATAAAAGAAGATATGGTACATATATACAATGAAATGTTGTTGCCGTTCAGTCACTAAATCGTGTCTGACTCTTTGCGAGCCCATGGATTGCAGCACGCCAGGCTCCTCTGTCCTTCACCATCTTCTGGAGTTTGTTCACGCTCATGTCTGTGAGCTACCAACTCATCACCAACTCAGTGGAATATTACTCGGTTATAAAAAAGAAGGAAATAATGCGATTTGAGGCAGATTATCATACTAAGTGCAGTAAGCCAGACAGAGAAAGACAAATATCATATAATATTGCATATTTGTGAAATCTAAAGAAAGAAGGTATAAATGAACTTATTGGCAAAAAAGAAAGAGATTCACAGACATAGAAAATGAACTTATGGTTACCAAAGGGGAATGGGGGAGGAGAGGGATAAATTAGGAGCTTGGGATTAACACACACACTATATATATATATAAAATAGATAACCAACAAAGACCTACTGTATAGCACAGGGAATTATACTAAATGGATAATAAACATAGGCAAAAAGAATCTGAAAAAGAATATATGTATATAAATAACTGAATTATATCAATATATGTATATAAAGCTATGACCAATGTACACAGCATACTAAAAAGCAGAGACTTTACCTTGCCAATAAAGGTCTGTCTAGTCAAAGCTATGGTTTTTCCAATAGTCATGTATGGATGTGAGAGTTGGACCATAAAGAAAGCTGAGCACCAAAGAATGGTTGCTTTTGAACTGTGGTGTTGGAGAAGACTCTTAAGAGTCCCTTGGACTGCAAGGAGATCCAACCAGTGAATCCTAAAGGAAATCAGTCCTGAATATTCATTGGAAGGACTGATGCTGAAGCTGAAACTCCAGTACTTTGGCCACCCGACGCAAAGAACTGACTCCTTGAAAAAGACCCTGATGCTGGGAAAGATTGAAGGCAGGAGGAGAAGGGGACGACAGAGGATGAGATGGTTGGATGGCATCACCGACTCAATGGACATGAATTTGAGTAAGTTCCAGGAGTTGGTGATGGACAGGGAGGCCTTTGGTGCTGTGGTCATGGGGTCACTAAGAGTTGGACATGACTGAGCGACTGAACTGAACTTTTGTGTATAAACGGGGCTTCCCAGGTGGTTCTAGTGGTAAAGAACCCGTTTGCCAATGCAGGAGACATGAGAGACTTGGGTTCGATCCCTGGGTCAGGAAGATCCCCTGGAGAAGGAAATGGCAACCCACTCCGATATTCTTGCCTGGAGAATCCCATGGACAGAGGAAACTGGCGGGCTACAGTCCATAGGGTCGCAAAGAATCGGAGGACACAACTGAAGCAATTTAGTGCATGTATATAAATAACTGAATTACCGTGCCATAAACCTGAAACGAACACAATACTCTAGATCAGCTATACTTCAATAAAAAAATAAATAAATACAAGAGAAAGAAAAAAAGAAGTCCACTTGCTGGCTTCTGCTCTGGGTGTGGCACACACGGGCCACTTCCAAAATCATCCACCCAGTGAGATGTGGCATTTTCCTCACCAGCCAGGCTGCCAAGTCCACGAGGCTCAGTGGCGTGGAGGTCTCCTTGGGCGGTACCCTGGCAGGGCTGGACCTGAGCAGATGCTGGTGCCAGCCAGAAACCTCGGTCTCCCCACGGCACACGCGGGGCTGCGGTGCTCCGTGCCCAGACCCAACCAGGTCCTGGGAGCTCCCACGGCTCCCTGAACACAGCAGGTCACCCCGCCAGGTGACCCGCAACAGCCAGAGCGGGGATGACAGCCTCCGTCCTAAAGGACAGATTTTACTCCAAGTGGAAACTAATTGATTCTGCCTCAGCAACTTTCCCAATTTGCGAGAATTCTGCAACTGACGGATGAGCTGATGGGGAACGTTAGCTTTATATAAAACAGTTAGCCGCAGACTTCAAAGGGTTCTCGAAGGTAAATTTAATTACATCCGCCCCAACCAGACATCCAAAATACCCTCGCTTAGCTTTTGTGTGTGTATTTATACTAAGCACAATGCCCACGTCCTGTGACATTAGTATGTCTCTTTACATCATTGAAAATTGGAGTCCTTTGGAACTGGTTAGAGCAAATTATAATGCCCCCAGCCAGGTCCTTTTGTTACGCAGCTCTTCAAAGGGGGTGCCTGCCTGGCCCTCTGAAAGCTGTGGGACCACTGGAGTTCATTTGAGAACCCTCTACCCCAAGTTGGTCTTGCAAATTATTTCTGCCCTATGCAGAGTCTCTTTACTGTCCTCCTGGCATCAAGTGACTTTGAATCTTGCATAATACATGCTCACACATACACAGGGAAGGGATTATTGTGCTGCCAGGATTTAATAGTGTTTATGGTAATGAGCTGAGGGGACGCGGGATGACAGAGGTTTTGTGTTCGTCCCTGGAGCGCGATGGTGCCATGTCCGGTGGCGGGAGAGCGTCCGAGCTGTGTGGGCTCGGCCTGCACCTACAGACCAGCCTCCGCCGTCCTCCAAAGGCCCCAGATCCGGACATGGGCGGCATTTGACCTTGGTGAAGCCCATTCCGGCCTCCTCTCCTGGTCCTGGAAAAAGGAGGCGCGATCAGTCAGCCAACACCTAGATGACAACCTGACCACACAGGTTTCTAGTGCGGCTTCGTGGGCTTGGCTCCTGAGGCTGGGCAGTGAGCTTGCTGCAGGCCAGCACCAAGGGTCGCTCCACCCCAGACCCTCAGCTCTGTGGAAGGTGGACCCAGCCTCTCTCCCACCAGTAAGGAACCGAACTGGGACAGGCACCCCTGTGTGGATGGCAGCTGAGAGCTCGCCACCCCTGCAGAGTCTGGCATTGCTTCTTGGTTGGCCACGACAGCAGGGCTCTGTGCAAAGCCAGCCCCAAAGAACCAGACACTCAGCTCAAGGCTTCTGTCCTCTCCTGTTCTTCAGGGAGCGCCCTGAGAGTTGGATGAAGAGCTGGACCAGTCAGGCGCCTGCCCAGGGGTCCAGCTGAAGGGACACCGGAACAACCCTGGGACCATAGTGCCCTCAACTGGAGCATGGCCAGCACTGCTCTTGGTCAGTCTGGGATGGGGAACTTGCTCTGTTAAGCCCAGGTCATGCCGGAAATCTCTTATTCTAAATGTAAAGGCATGTATCTTGAATACATATGAGTAAGTATCACAGGTATAAATATCATACCTACAAATAAGTATCTTTGTTTACTAATAGAATGCAGGCTATTCTGCCATCTCCAATAAACAAATGTACAAATATTCAAAGAATGCCCATTATTATTTTTTTTTTTCTTGCCTGCTTGGGTGACCTCCACCCCTCAGCCCATCCCTGCCATCTCATCTATTCTGCGAACATTCACAGGAAATGTCCATCACACGATTGTCCCATCCTGGGGACCATGGGACATCTCAGGGATGGACAAGTATGTGTGGAAAAGGGATAGAAGAGTGACCATGAGTGAGAGGAGATGATTATTGAACCAGCAATTCCTTTGGACCTATTCCATGCATGGCACAGGCAGCTACCAACCTCGTGATGAAAGTGTTTCTCAAGAGTGAGCCGACCGAGCACGGGATGGACTTGGGCCAAAGGCGGGTCCTGGCCGTGGGGGGCAACTCGGAGTGTGAGGTTGCTGGGCAACAGAAGGTCTCAGCTGACTGCCCGGTGCTGTGGTCCCAGCAGAGCCCTCACCTATCCGATAGGAAATTGTGCAAGTAAGATCCCAAAGTCCTACTCTTGTAGCAGGTCTTCAGTCACTAACTTCTCCTACCTGATCATTACTGTTGGCCAGGGTCTGCCCAGGAGGACCACACGTGCACGCTAAGTTGCTTCAGTCATGTCCAACTCTTTGCAACCCTATGGACTCTAGCCCACCAAGCTCCTCTGTGCATGGGATTCTCCAGGCAAGAATACTGACTGGGGTGTGTGCCATGCCCTCCTCCAGGAGACCAACCCAGGGATCAAACCCCTGTCTGTTACGTCTTCCTGTATTGGCAGGCGAGTTCTTTACCACTACCGCCATCTGGGAAGCCCCCTGGGAGGACAATGACTTTGGCTTAAAAGATGGACCCGGAAGACTGCTGCTGGCTCTTCCCCCGGCAACCGAAGGACATGTTCTTTATCTCAGCGGTAGTAGCATCAGCTGGCCGCAGCTGACCATCTGGGCCACAACAATGCTGCCACGATAAACATCATCTCAGGCGTAGCTTTGTTCAGTGCCTCGTCTGTCTCTGCTGGATGGATTCTCAAAAATGGCCCAGCTGGGTCAACATTTCATGCACACAGAAATTTGCAAGTAGAAAGTAGCGGGGAGTGAAAATCATAGACTACAGGGCTGTGGCCTCCTGCCAGCCCTCCAGGGCTGAGGTCCCCTGGGTCATGGACACCCCAGCAGAGGATGCCTGTCCATCATTTCTGCCATCCTGGAAACCGGCCGAGGACAGGTGGTAGCAATGTCGGGAGAACCAGGCCCTGTTGGAGACATCTGAAGGATCCGTGTCTGCAGTCACCTTCGGAGGGGCCCCAGTTCCGCCCTGGCTCCACCCTCTCCAGGGTCACTCATTAGTGGGAAAACAGGCAGGCCTTGATGCTTGTGTTGTGATGTGTTAAACAGACCCCAGCCCCTCCTACCACACCAGACACAGAGGGAAAGAGGAAGGGGCAAGGAAGTCGTGGTCAGGAAAGGGTTGAAATAAACTCCCATCACCTTCATCGGAAGGACTAATGCTGAAGAACTGATGCTTTCGAATTGTGGATCTGGAGAAGACTCTTGAGAGGCCCTTGGTCTGCAAGGAGATCAAACCAGTCAATCCTAAAGGAAATCAATCCTGAATATTCATTGGAATGATTGATGCTGAAGCTGAAACTCCAATACTTTGGCCACCTGATGGGAAGAGCCGACTCATTGGAAAAGACCCTGATGCTGGGAAAGATTGAAGGCAGGAGAAGGGGACGACAGAGGGTGAGATGGTTGGATGGCATCACCGACTCGATGGACATGAGTTTGTGCAAACTCTGGGAGATGGTGAAGGACAGGGAAGCCTGGCGTGCTGCAGTCCATGGGGTCACAAAGAGTCAACAGAGCCACTGAGCAACAACCTTGAGAGCAGGGAAAGTGCTTCACTCAGACTCCCATTCCCTGCATTCTCTGGCGAGATGGACACCTCCAAGAGGCGGTCCCCTAGAAGCTGCCACAGGGCACGAGGTGTCCTGCTTGTGACGGTCAGTATAGCCCCCGCTGAGGGGATCGCTGGCAGACATCTGAATTTGCATCAGAATGAGGTACTGAGTGGGGAGGGGAAAGGGAAGCTGCTAATCAACAAATGTAAAGTTTTGATGAAGCAACATGAATAAGCTCTAGAGACCGGTACCCACAGCATCGTACCCATAGTCAACAAGACTCTGCGCATGTGAGCACCATCAGTCGTGTCCGACTCTGTGACCCCACGGACTGTAGCCCACCAGGCTCCTCTGTCCATGGGATTCTCCAGTCAAGAATACTGGAGTGGGTCTCCAAGCTCCCCTCCAGGGGATCTTCCCAACTTGGGGATTGAACCTGCGTCTCTTGTGTCTCCTGCATTGGCAGGAAGATTCTTTACCACTGAATGATCTGGGAAGCCCAGCAAGACTATTTTGTCTGCTTAAGAAAGTAGATCTCAAGTGTTCTTACAACAATGAAACAAATTTGTTTTAAAAAACAAGGTGATGGTGGGAGGACTTTCAAACTATCAATACAAGAGGTAGGAAATCACCATTTGACAATGCTCTTCAAGGCTTCAAAATATGCTCGAGGATAGAATTTTAGAGGGAGTCCCTCAAAAACAATAGAGTTGGTTGTACAGGGCAGAGACCTACAGTAACCAGTCTCTGCCTGTATCCCCTCCTACCTCCTGGATGGTAATCTACCCTCCAACATGATCTGTGACTGGTGATCACAGGATGCAGAGACGATGTTTGAAACGGGTGCTCTGCTGGGGCCATCCCCATGCAAGACACAGAAGAGGCAGATCTTTGGCATGGAGAATCCAGGAATGGATGAATCCATCTAAATGTCTACCCTTGAGTCTAGACACTCTTCCAGTAGGCAACATGGGGTGCACAAGGTAGAGAGAAGATGAGACCCATCTCTGAGAACAGAAGACTAAGAGTCAAGTGCAGGCTCCACTGCAAGCCCACTCTCCGGTTCCCCCCTAAAGACGCCCCCATTTAATCACAGGGGTATGAGCGGTAACGGAGGAAACGGGTGCTGGATGGGAGGGAGTTATGCAGTGAGGAAGGGGACGTAACTGGTTTTAGCTTCTCTGATCATTTACACATGGAGAAATAGTCGTGAGTGAAGGCTGCAAAGACCCAACATTTCAAGAGATATGATATTAACTAGACAGGCTTAATAGTCAAACGGATTTGGAGAAAATGCAAACAAGTGGAAAATCTGACATCTCCTCCTTTTCCTTCTCTCCTTTTCAGGACTGCGGAGGACTTCCCCAGGGGTACAGTGGATGAGAACCCACCTGCCAATGCCGGTGATGCGCATTCGATCCATGATCCGGGAAGATTCCGCTAAGCCGGTGTGCCAGAACTGCTGAAGCCAGCACTCCCTAGAGCCCTTGAGCCACAACTGCTGAGCCCGAGTGCGGCCACCACGAAAGCTGTGCACCCTGGAGCCTGTGCTCCCCAACGAGAGATGCCGCGGCTGCCACGAGAAGCCCGTTCACAACTAGAGAGTAGGCCCCGCTCTCCACAACTAGAGAAAGCCCGCGTGCAGCCACGAAGACCCAGCATCACCACAAATAAATAAAGAGAAAATAAATCTTTTAAAAACTGTTTCTTTAGAACAAAAAAGAACTGGGAATTCAACAAGCCTTGCCCAAAACTAAATAAATCTGCATTTACCCATTGTTTTCTCTTTGCCTTGGCCAATTACATTAGAATATGAGTGTTACCTTATCAAACCATCATCACTGCCCTATCCAGTTGTACATCAACAAGCACACACGTCTCAGCTGACGTCCATGATTGTGAAATGCTAAATCCTGTTGACTTCCATTGACCGTGAAGGAAAGAGCGAAGGTCCCTTGCATAGAATGCTTCTTTCAAAGCCTTCCTTCCTGTTGCCTTGGTGAATCCATGTGGAATGGAGATTGTCTTGGTGATAAGAGGAAGCCAAACCAAGAGAATGGGAAAGATGGTATATTGGGGCCAATAAACTCTCCTTGAAAGTTGGTTTCTTGGAGATGAGCTGGGTACACTATGGTGCTTTCAGCCAGCTCTCCTGCTGGCATTATTAGGTCCATAAACTCTCCTAAGATTCTATGAGCCAAATGGCCTCTCTCCCCGCACAATACCCCCAAGCCCAGGCCCTGACTTCCGTGAAGCGGAGGGATGCTGGCAGCTGAAATGCGATGCTGCTATCACATGGCCACCTCTAGGATGCCTTAGGGCAGCTGGAGGTCAATAAAATGTCTTGGAATCCTGCCCACCAGACCCCATCTGTGCCTGGGGTCCCTGGGACTTTAGTGAGAACACAGCTTGTAAGATGGGGAGAAGGCCCACTGCACAAAACAGATGCCTATTAACTAGGAAGGGTTCACAGCGGACCACAGCGGAGTTGGGAGGTATTTATGCAGTCAGGAAACAGACCACCAGGGAGGGAAGGGGAGGAGGAGGAGCAGCGGTGGGTCCCCAAGGTGGCCTGAAAGGGAAAAAGCATGAATGGCCCAGATCGGTCTTAAAGAGCCTGCCCGGGGCACCAGGACCCACCAGGGCTCCCGGCAGAACCTGCGTGCAGGTGTTGTTTGTGGGTCTTCGCCTGCAGTGACTGTACCGACATGCATCCCTGAGCAGCCCCTCTCCGTGTCGGATGTGCCCTTGAATCTCCCAGGGATCTTGTTAATATGCAGATTCCTTATCCCTTGGTCAGGATTGGGGTCCAAGATTCTGCATTTCTGAGAAATGTCAACCCACTCCAGTACTCTTGCCTGGAAAAGTCCATGAACTGAGGAGCCTGGTAGGCTACAGTTCAGGGGTCGCAAGGAGTCAGACACGACTGAGCAACTCTTTCTTTCTTTCTTTCTTTCTTCCTTTCTTTCTCAGATGATACTGATGCCGCTGGCCCCTGAACACTTTATGAGGAGGAGAGCATCTTGGGCTCCATCCCAGGCCTCGGGAATCAGAGTCTGCCTCTCATCACATCCCCAGGGGACTCACGTGCACATACAGTTTTAGAAGTTCTGTTCTAGACACTACTTACACATCAGAAATCAGAACAAGGGCATCAGAGAACTTCGTGCCCAAGAGCCATGCTTGGTACCCATGAAATGAGCCAATGTAGGGACCATGTGAAGCATCACCTTTGAGTTTCTGTCATCAGGGAGCAACTCCATCACAACTACAGACGCCGCCAGACTGAACACGCGGGCCAGGACGGGTAGTTCATTAGGCAGGACTTGTGTTGTCCTTGTATTTTGTCCCAGGGGCTCCCAAATGTCATTCATTCATGTGCCCATTTGGCCATTTGTCTTGTGGCAACAATGCCCCCAATTTTCTCTGATTTTCAAAAGGCAAGAAACCAATGGTTTTTGTTAAAACGTAGATGTTCCAAAACATGGTAACACAAAATTCCAGAAATTACTCCTGACAGGTCAAAGTCATGTGTGTTTCTGTGAAAACTCAATGAAAACACTAAAACACAAATTGACATACTTTGGGAGGCTTTGATTTTAGGCCTGGCAGGAAGCAGGGATTGCTTGCATAAAGGAAGACAGAAAAGCATTTTAAAAGTTTACCCACTGATAGGAAAATGCCAAGTATTACCAGCAAAGAGTGAGTTAAGTCACTCAGTCGTCTCTGATTCTTTGCGACCCCTTGGACTGTAGCCTACCAGGCTCCTCCGTCCACGGGATTTTCCAGGCAAGAGTCCTGGAGTGGGTTGCCATTTCCTTCTCCAGGAGATCTTCCCGACCCAGGGATTGAATCCAGGTCTCTCACATTGTAGGCACATGCTTTACCGTCTGAACCACCATGGAAATCCAGCAAAAGGAAGCATTAAATTAGTAAGAAGTGAAAGTTGATCTATGCTTTACCCAAAAAGCAAAAACAAAAATTAAAAAAATGAAGAAAAAGAATACAGAACAGGGAAGAAGACCCCAATACAAGCTCAGTTTTGTCACTAACGGGTGCGTACAGACCTTTGGATTCCCTGGTGGCTCAGTGGTAAAGAATTCACCTGCCAATGCAGGAGACACAGGAAACTCAAGTTTGATCCCTGTGTTGGGAAGATCCCCCGGAGGAGGGCATGGCAACCCACTCCAGTATTCCCGCCTGGAGCATCCCACGGACAGAGGAGCCTGGCGGGCCTCAGTCCACGGGGTCCCACAGAGTAGGACACAGTTGAGAGACTGAGCGTCAGCACAGACCTTCGGTGAGACTCCATCTGCCCAGACTTCAGTTTGTCCCTCAAATTGGGCATCTGCGTCCACAGCTCCTTCTCAGGTCTAAGAATCTAAGCTTTCAAAATCGAAGCTTTACATTTTGATGCTTTGCTGTGATTTTCAAAGTAGACTTAAACAGATGCATGTCACATATCATTTTTGGAAAGTGTGAACTGGAAAGACAACCTACAGAATGTAAGAAAATATTTGTATTGAGTTTTTTTTTTCAGTTGGGGCTAATTATCCACAAAAGAGTTGCTATAGATATTTGTGTACAGATTTTTTGTGTGAACATAAATTTTCATTTCTCTGGAATAAATGCCCAGGAGTAAAATTTCTGGGTCTATGAAAATCCCATGTCTAGTTTTATAAGAAATTGCCCAGCTATTTTCTGAAGCAGCAGTACCATGCTACGTTCTCAGCAGCGATTGGTGAGGGATCCAGTTTCTCCGTGTCCTTCTCAACACTTGGTGTTGTCGCTCTTTTATTTTAACCCTTCTGACAGATTCTGCAGAGATATCTCGTTGTCATTTTCATTTCCTGTTCCCTGATGGCTACTGATGCTGAACATCTTTTTTCATGCTTACTTGTCATCTGGATTCAGAGAAATATCTCTGTGTCTTTTGCCCACTTTCCCTCCTTTTAACTGAATTTGACTACCTAAAAAGCTCCGTGCTGCTTTTAGAGGAATAAGAAACATATATCCCTGTCAGAAAAATAAAATAAAATAAAGCAGGAGACATGCATCCTCAAACATTCACGGGAAGACCTGCAGAAATGTCCATGAAAAGCAGCTGAATTTATTAAACAGTCATTGTCGAGAAGCACATTCCGAAGGCAGAAGCCAAAGCTTCAGTGGTTCCTGCCAGATTTCAGAAGGCTCCAGAAGAATATTTCTGTATGATGCTCTTCAACAAGTTAGCATTTGTTCTTATTTTGGGGGGAGGGGTGCGAGGGGGAGCGTGTTCATAATTGGGCTAACACATCCTAGAGGCTCCATCAGAATTTCGTCCACATTCTAATATCCAGGGCTGACTCTAATACCTGGTTCTCTGAGCAGCGTGTTAAGATTCTATTTTGGTGGGAAATGGACATTAGGGAACCCTGGCTTACAATTTTCCAGCCCTCAATCATTTCTTCTCTGCTGTGTTGCATCATTCTGGAAGATACCTGGGCATTCCAGAAAGGAAACAGATTGCCATTGCTTTCTTTGAGAGAAACCCCAGGGCTGGGAACAGGAAATCCTGAGCAGGGGTAGGGGTCCATAGTGAACGCACAGGGCAGCTCCTAGCACGGCACCCTGATCCTTGCCTCACTCTTCACAGCAGCCGCAGAGGTGGAAGCCACCCAAGTGCCCGCGATGGATAAAGGGAAAAACAAGATGCAGTCCGCACACAGTTCAGGCTTGGAAAGGAAGGGGACCCTCACAGAGGCCACAACACACATGAACCTCGAAGACGCTAGCTGTGAAGCAAGTCAGTCATCAAAGGACAAGTCGTGTATGATCCCGCTTGTGTGAGGTCCCTAGAGGAGTCAAAGACACAGAGACGGCAAGTAGGAGGCTGGTTGCCAAGGGCTGGGGGAAGGAGCATGGGAAGCTGGCGTTTGATGGGGACAGAGCTTCGGTTTGGGAAGAGGAAAAATGCTCTCGAGGGGATGGTGGTGATGGTTGCCCAATGACGTACGTGTATTTAAAGCCACTGAACTACAGTCTGTGTGTGTGGTAGTCACTCAGTCGTGTCCAACTCTTTGAAAATGAAACGTTTAGAAATGGTTAAAATGGCAGATTTCACGTTATGTATATATTCCCACGGAATTCCCTGGTGGTCCAGTGGTTAGGACTTAGTGCTTTCTCTGTTATGGGCCCAGGTTCAATCCCTGGTCAGGGAACTAGGATCTCACTAATTAATTTAGGGGGTGGGGTGCTCCAAAATCACTGCAGATGGTGACTGCAGCCATGAAATTAAAAGACACCTGCTCCTTGGAAGGAAAGTTATGACCAACGTAGGCAGGATATTAAAAAGCAGAGACATTACTTTGCCAACAAAGGTCCGTCTAGTCAAGGCTATGGTTTTTCCAGTAGTCATGTATGGATGTGAGAGTCGGACTATAAAGAAAGCTGAGCACCAAAGAATTGATGCTTTTGAACTGTGGTGTTGGAGAAGACTCTTGAGAGTCCCTTGGACTGCAAGGAGATCCAACCAGTCCATCCTAAAGGAGATCAGTCCTGGGTGTTCATTGAAAGGACTGATGCTGAAGCTGAAGCCCCAATACCCTGGCCACATGATGGGAGCCGCCGTCCCGTTGGAAAAGACCCTGATGCTGGGAAAGATTGAAGGTGGGAGGAGAAGGGGACGACAGAGGATGAGATGATTGGATGGCATCGCCAACTCAGTGGACATGAGTTTGAGCAAGCTCCGGGAGTTGGTGATGGACAGGGAGGCCTGGCGTGCTGCAGTCCATGAGGTCACAGAGTCAGACAAGACTGAGCGACTGAACTGAACTGATATATTCCCACAATTTTTTAGAAAAGAAAAGGTGGGTTCTTTACTTTCAGACTCACATTGATCTCATCTTCCAGGTGACTGTCCAGGTCTGCTCAGAAGCAGCCTGGTTTTGATTCCCCAAACCTCCAGGAAAGAATAAAGTGTAACAACCTGGCAGCCGGTTCTCATTACCTTAGGAAGCCAAGACTGCTCTCCTGTTTGCCAGCAGCTGGGGCTGGCTTGATTAGACCCACTGGCAACCCTCCTCTGCTCTTCGAAGCAGCAGGAGAAATCGGCTTTAGAGTAGGAATTTAATGGAAATTCAGGTGTTGTTGGCAGATGAGAGATTTGATGAATTTTTCCTTATCCTCCCCATGCTTGATGGACTCTGCCTTGGGGGATTCAAAGCACTAACTTGGTTCAGATATCAAAGGCTTCCAAGCAAGAATGGACCCTGAAGATGGTTTAATCCAAGCCCAGCTGGGGAAAGAGACCACACAAGACAGCAGGAAAGGACAGACCCAGGCCACTGCCCTCTGACCTCCATCCAGATTTGGACTTTTTGTACTTCTTTTATCACACCATCTAGACCCCCAGCGAGGGTCTTTATTACAGTCAAAGACTCCTGGGAGGAAATGCCTGACTTCTCACCTGTGTCAGGCATGTGCATGCATGCTCAGTCGTGTCTGACCCTCTGGGACACCATGGACTGTAGCCCGCCAGGCTCTTCTGCTCATGGGATTCTCCAGGCAAGAAACACTGGAGTGGGTTGCCATTTCCTCCTCCAGGGAATCTTCCCGACCCAGGGACTGAACCTGAGCCTCTTGTGGCTCCTGCATTGGAGGCGGATTCTTTACCACGGAGCCACCTGAGAAGCCCCTGTGTGAGCTGTCAGCAGATAGATCCATCGTCCTCTGCAGGCAAGGGGGAGAAAGTCCCGGCTCACAAAGCTCATGCCCACAGTCACCGGGTTCTGATACCGTACCCTTGGCGTGACACATTGACACCTCACCGAACGACCATCACATAATCACAACAGGAGCACTGACCGCGTCCCGGCCACGGCCACACCGTTCACGTGTCAGCGCTGTGCTCCTCCCAGCTGACAGAAGACACCTGAGACGCAGAAAAATCAGTGAACTCCCAAGGCGCGCTGCTGGAAGGTGCTGACCCAGACCAGCTGCAAACACTGAGATGGCAAGGGTCCTGCCCAAGCTCAAGGGTTCCGAATGTAAACCCCAGGTCTCTGTGGTCTCAGCTCTTCCTTGGCGAATGGACATACAGCGTGCTGCGGGCAGTGACCCATCACCGTCTCAGGAGTCGCTCCTCCCAACTCAGCTCCAAGTGCTCTGAGCGCCGGAGTGAGAGGACCAGGCGGTGGGTCAGCTGCTGCCCCCTGCTGGACGGCCTGGGCTCAGCAGCCATTTGCTGGGGTCCGGGGGAGCTGGGGGAGGGGGGCGGGCCGCGGGCCGCGGGCCGGAGCGGGCCCGTCCGGGGAAAGAACGCCCCTGTGGGCAGTTCTGTGAGTGGCCAGTGTGGAAAGGTCACCTCTCCACCCCTCTCCCCTCTGCTGGTCCTCCTCCCTCCAGGGGATGGATGGAGGAGCTGTGAGCTGGTTTCTCAGCATCACTAAGACAGCCTCAACCAGCTCCCCTGGGGTGGCCCGTGCTGGTCAAGGAGCCCTAGCTCTCTCCTTCGTCCAGGGGAGGGCTTCCAACTTCGTCCTGAGTCCGGTGGGGGCCGAGGGGGCAGCCCTACCACACCCTCAGCCCCGACACACACACACACCTCCCTTTAAGTTTGCGGCCTGAAGTGTATGGAGTTCAAAGGGGACAAGCCTGTCCATTGACCAAGGCGGTTGACCTCTTGGGACTCCCCGTGGGTGGCTGTCCTGAGCCAGACCTGGGGAGCGAGGCACTCCATGTGAGCTTTAGATGATAAAACGAGCCGCTTGCTTTCGCCTTATTTAGACACAGAATTGTTGTGAGCTGCCAAGCTGTCTTCAAGCTGGTTTCAGACTCCGTGGCCTTTAAGCTACACCAGGTTGCCAGTACGTCATGCAAAGCTAGTCTGCGGCAGTGGGTCAGGGCTGGTGAGGAAGTTTTTGTTTTTTTTTTTAATTAATTTTTAGTTAATTTTGGGGGAAAGTAAAAACGTTCTACATCTCAGTTGTGGTGCAGGGACATGACTGAATACATCTGTCAAAACTTAGTGATAGGGGCTTCCCTGGTGGCTCAGTGATGAGGAATTCACTTATGCAGGGGACACAGGTTCGACCCCTGGTCCAGGAAGATCCCACATGCTGCAGAGCAACTAAGCCCGTGCACTGCAACTAGAGAAAAACCCACGCAGCAACAAAGACCCAGCAGAGCCAAAAATAAATATATAAATTAAATTATTTTTTTAAACTTAATTATACTTAAAGGAAAAATTGAGTTTTTTAAAAAAATTATCTCCTGGAGGGCAGTTTCCTCTTTCGTGGGAGGTTGACCAATTCATGCTCCCTGGTTATATGTGAATCCCCAGATGGAAACCTGGTTACCTGGCAACACCTTTTGCGATTCACTCCAGTGCTGATTTAGTAAACTTTGTGGGCTGTGTGGGCTTCCCTTGCAGCTCAGCTGGTAAAGAATCTGCTTTCCCATTTAAATTCATTTACCGTTTAAAGAATGGCTGTGTGCTCATTGCCGGCTTCCAGGTAGCAAAGTGCCCCAAAGATGGAATGCACTAGATCAAGGATGACTTTTCAGCTCATGGCTCCACCCCCAGGAGGCATCTCCCTCTACTCACGGCTCCTCAAGGCAGCTTTCCCATCAACCTTGTCTTCCTATTTTCCTCCTTGTCTTCTTACCCCAGATGTCCAGTCCTTAACTTCTCTTCCCTGTTATCATTCACTCCCTGGATAATATCCCTCCTGAAGGCCCCAAATATCTTCCAGTGCTGAGGACTCCTGCTTACATATCTCTTGCCTGGATCTTTTTCTCAGGCTAAAGACAGCAGATGTATCTCCACCTGCCAACTCAACATCCTCCTTGGAAATGCAATGGGCAACTCAAACTTAACAAGTCCAAAATCAGACTCTGGTTTCCCCTCCCCCAAAACCTGTTTCTCCCCAGGTCTCCCCCAGCTCAGAGCCTGGAAACGCCATCCTTTCATCGCTCAGACCCCAAAATCATCCTTGGCTCTCTCTTCCTCTCCCTGGCCCATCTCTTCCATCAGGAAATCCTGACTCTTCTGTCTTCAAAATATACCCAGACTCCACCTTCCTCTCATCTCGTCCACGATGCCTGCCTGGACCAGCGCATCAGTGTTCACCTGGACTGCTGTGATAGCTTTCTGGTTCTACCCGTGTCCCCTGCAGCCCGTCCTGAGCCCTGCAGTTCAGGCAGGTCGGCCATCCCTCTGCTCCAATGACTTCCCACCTCCCTGAGCAGAAGGTTCAGCGTCCGGACAATGACCACTAAGTCCTAATATGACTCAGCCCCAATCTACACCCACTTCTCCTCCAGTCTGGTGGCAGCCTGGCTCTTTCCAGACCCACCTCACATGTTCTTCACTCGGGGCCTTTGCACCTGCTGTTCTGTTAGCCTGGGATGCTCTGTGCTCGGACATCTCCCTCCCCTCCATGTTTGCTGACCCTCACCTTTGACCCAGAGCCTAGATGTGTGACTAGTTGTCTTATGAACCATCATATAAAGCCTTGGCAGGTGAGACTAGGTGGTTTTACTGCCTCCACTCTGCACCCCCCGATGGGGTCAGGGAAGAGAAAAGATACAGGACACAGACTTGTCCGATGTGATCAGTCTCTGTGTCACCTGACCCCCACAGGTGGGTGGTCTCAAGCTCAGGGGCGGTGGACTCCCACTCAGGGAGAGTTGCCCTCAGGGATGGCGGGGGGGGGGGGGGTCCCTGTAACCCCAGGCCATCGGGCAAGGTCTCAGGAGAACGAGCCCTCTCTTCTTCCCAGGCACACGTTCTTCCCCCACGTGACGATGCCGTCTGGCTGCCAGGGCAGGCGAGGTGACGGCACGACCAGGGCTTATGGATCCGCCCCACGGCCCATCCATCTGCGGGCAGAGACAGCGCTGCAAAACCGCGTGTTCTCACACACCCGGGCTGCTCTGCCACGTCTGTGTGTGACCAACATCCCCTGTTTTCTGTGTCCCTCTCTGGATTTCTCCCAACTTGCCCCTCGGGACAGTGTGAACCCCCCGCAGAGGCTCAATGCCACCGCTCACATCGTCTGCCAGGTCATACATGGACCTCCACCTCCCTGAGTGTCCTGGACGACCTTGCTTGGTGCCTGGAAATTCTTCTCAGTGATTCTGGACTTCTCCGTTACTCTAGACTCGGAGGTCACCAAACCCTTCTGGACTCTACTCCAGCTGCACCCTGGGGAGGGCTGAGGGCGCCAAACCAAGCAGCGATCACCGCTGGAGAACGCAGTCCGTGTCCAGCACTGGTGAGCTCCAGGCTGGCAAACGTGGGCCCGCGAGACCCTGGGAATGGTCTGCTGCTCTTGAGTAGCTGCTGCTGCTGCTGCTAAGTCGCTTCAGTCGTGTCCGACTCTGTGCGACCCCATAGACGGCAGCCCACCAGGCTCCCCCGTCCCTGGGATTCTCCAGGCAAGAACACTGGAGTGGGTTGCCATTTCCTTCTCCACTCCTACTCTTGAGTAGAAACGACAGCTAACGCTGATTGTTGACTTGCAGTTGCTTCCCCGCTTCCCTCCTCCCCTCTTGCCACCAACGGAGAGGGAGCTTCAAGCCAGAATACATTTGAATGGCAAAATAATTTATGCTTCATTAGGGTGCTGGATTTAAAATTAGAAGTTTCCATGCATAATCACATGGACCGTTTACTCTCATTGTTTTGCCACTCATTAGCGACTCTTCTTGGTGACACTGGAGTCTTCAACCTATTTCTAGGCCACCCCTTCCTCCCCTTTCTATAAACTAGACAGAATTCAGCTTCCTAAAATGCCACCCTGGTCATTTCGTAAGCTGACTCTAATACACATTGAGGAGTTGGGCATCAAATGGCATTGAAGACCTTGCATGCTGACCCACATGCCCGGCCCACAGCATCACGTCTGCTGCTGCTGGCCGAGTCCACATGCCTGTGGTCCCTCTGTATCCCTTTGCTCACTCTCTTCTCTCCATCGAGGAGGGAAGTTTTCTACCTACCAAAACTCTGCCCATGCTTAAGACTCAACTCAAAAGCCACCTGCCCATGAATTCTCTGGTTACTACAACAAGAAGTCTTCTCCTCACCACCATGACTGATGCCCAAGCTGATCAAGTTCCTTATTAAATATTCCTATCTAATTGTCCCTGGAACCAGAGACTTGATTCTACAAGCCTTTGTAGCCCATGATGGGGGCTCACTAAGATGATTCTTTTGGATTAAGGGTAAATGAAAGACAAGCCATGTCTCTCCTTAACCCTTTGTGATAGATCAGAGAACAGTAAGACATGTGATAAACTCAAAGCACAAAGCTTCGCCTACTGTAGGTGCCTCTAAAATTCTCAGGTTCTTGATGCCATCCGCAAATTTTCTCTCTGCTCCTAGTCAGCTTCCTCGCTCATCTAACCACACCAGATATTTCTATTACAGTTTCCACTGCTGTATTCAAGCTCTTAACCCTAACCATCTCTCCTAGCCCTCAGCAAATGACTTTGACTCATATTTCAAAGCAAAAACACCACAAGCCCTCCTCCCTTGCTTTTCGGACCTGGGGACAACCTCACCTCTGTCTTTGGGGCATCTGTTCCATTCTCCTGGCCTCCAGCAACAGGTATCTTCCTGCTTCGGCTGGAGGCCAGGGCTCCCACCTCACCCTGGTGACCAGCCTATCTGGTCCCTCATTTATTCCCCTTTCTGCAACATTTATGACACTTCTCTATAGCCTTATACCTCACTGAAAATACCCATGTTCAAACCTCTGCCACCTCACACAGTCACAGGGATGGCATGGTTAAGTTGATGTGTCAGCTTGACTGGGCCACCAAGTGTTCGGGTACTTGCTTGAATTTTATTTCTAGGCATGTCTGTCAGGGTGTTTCCAGACAAGATTGGCATTTGAATCAGAAGACTGAGTAAAATCAGTCCAACGGGGGCCCCTTCCAACGTGGGTGGGCCTCATCCAATCCGTTGAGGATCCAAATGTTGGGTTGACCAGAAAGCTCTTTCCCGTCTTCTGTAGCATTTTATGGAAAAGCTTGAATGAACCTTTAGGCCAACCCAACAGGACAAGAGGGCAGGGGAAGGGATAATTTGTCCTCTCTGCCTGTTTGGTCCTCGGCCTCAGCCTTTTCCTTCCCTTGGACTAGAACTTAAACCACAGGCTCTCCTGGTTCTCAGGCTTTTGGATTCAGGCTAGAGCTGGACCACCGGCTGCCCTGGGTCTCCTGCTTACAGAGACAGTAGGACTTCTCAACCTCCACAATCACGCGAGCCAATTCCTCATCTACCTCCAGAGAGCTAGTGTGTGTGTTAGTCACTCAGTCATGTCCAGCTCTTTGTGACCCCAGGCCTCTAGCCTGCCAGGCTCCTCTGTCCACAGGGTTCTCCAGGCAAGAATACTGGAGTGGGTTGCCATTTCCTTCTCCAGGGGATCTTCCCCACCCAGGGATTAAACCTTATCTTCTGCATTGTGGGTAGATTCTTTACCATCTGAGCCATCAGGGAAGCCCACAGAGCTATTAAAACAATTCAAGTATTTCATGGCACCCGGCCAGGGCGACCTCAGCTTCCTTTTCACAAAACATAAGCTTTTGCCTGTGGGTCTTTGCTGTTTGCAGTCCAGAGCCCAGAGGTCTTCTCCTTTGAACAGGAGGCCCCTGTTAGTGTTTTTGCCTAATTGACTTTGTTTTGAATGTATTGGTTCATTTAGTCCTTTTATAGTTGAGTCTTGCTGACTGGAAAACTATTCTCTCCCTTTTTATATTTTTATATAACTGTATATAAACCACATCTATTATGTGTTCTCTTATAAAAGAAATAGGTGCTCATTACAGAGAAAATATAATGCAGATGAGTGGACAAAGTGAAATAGAATACATCCTTCAAATCTTTAAATAAATAAACACAGAGTTTTCTTTTTTTTACAAATATTGGATCACAGCATGCATTCAGTTTTGAAACCAGATTTTCACTTAACACTAAACTGTAAACAAATTTCCATGCCATGAAATATCCTCTCATCACAGATTTGCATAGCTCTACAGAATTCCACTGAATCAATGTACCATAATTTATTCAGCCAATTTCCTATTAATTGGATATTTGGGTTATTTCCAACTTGCAGGGGTTCATCAAGTGATCCCTCCCAAAGAAAAACTCCACCACAGAAATGGCTCCCAAGCCTCCAAATGATAGTTTTTCAGCTTCAGCAGTTTTTAGATCTAGTAGCCACTGAGAGCGTGTTCTGGTCGTCTCCTCTGCCCCGTGGACCTGTGTTCCCCACACTCGTGCGTGCGTGCTGAGTCCCTTCAGTCCTGTCCAACTCTATGCAACCCTATGGACTGGAGCCCTCCAGGCTCCTCTGTTCATGAGCTTCTCCAGGCAAGAATGCTGGAGTGGATTGCCGTGCTCTCTTCCAAGGACTCTTCCTGGCTCAGGGATCGAACCTGAGTCTCTGACGTCTTCTGCATCAGCCGGTGGGTTCTTTACCACTTGGGAAACCCCTCTGCACCTGTACCACACTGCTAATCATTGTCACTTTGTACATTACCTTCCAAGGAAGGTCCATCTTTTACATTTTTCTCAAAGTTTTTAAAGTATTCTCATATATGTACAGTATTGGTTGGGGAGGTGATACTTCATCATGATTACAAGAGTATCATTTCTACTATAGAAAAATGAGAAAATTCAGATTTTAAAAAATAATTGTTTAGAGATAGCCACTGTTAACATTTGGAATCTGTCCTTTCAATCTTTCTCCATGCATATAATTTCATAAGTACTTCACCAAAAATAAAACCTGTAAGAACCTGCCTGCAATGCAGGAGACACGGAAGACTCGGGTTGATCCCTGGGTTGAGAAAATCCCCTGGAGGAGGAAGTGGCAACCCACTCCAGTATTCTTGCCTAGAAAATCTCATGGACAGAGGAGCCTGGCGGGCTATAGTCCATGGGCTCGCAAAGAGTTGGACAGGACTGAAGCGACCGAGCATGCACGCAGTATTTTTTTAGTTGATTGACTTGGATTTTCCAAATAACTGTATTATCTGCAAGTAATGTTTGCTCATTTTGATTTCTTTAATATTATTGTTCTTTCCCCTAGTTGTCACATTGGCTAAGCTTCTTGAAGGGTGTAGAATACTGCTAGAGCTCCCCTTGGCCTCAGGCTTCCACACACCAAACCTTGTACTTATGTGATGCTTTTGGCCTCCTTCTAATCTTGTATCTTTCACTCTGGGGGCACTTTATTGGTATCTTTGGGAGAGAATTTGCTTGCCTGGCTTAGGCCCCTCTGGATTCACTTGAGATCTGCCCATCTGAGAATAAGGGACTCTGTGGTCTCTCTGACTCTCTGGAACAGTCAGTCCTCATTGGGTGTGGGTGGGGAAAGTAGGGTCAGGGACTGTGTACCTTGCCTAATTCAGGGATTGCTAGCAAGTTCCTCTGGTTTCAGATCTAAAACCACCGACTTCAGTTGGCTTTCTCAGTAGTGAAGGTAACACTTTGAGTGGCAGCTGTCTGATGCCTCCTCTCAGTTGATTCCAAAGTGAGACAAGGAAGATGTAATAACATGATATTGGCTTGCTATTTTGTTCTTAATGGTAGTAAAAACTAATCTCTGTTTTAGCATAAATATGAGGTAGGTTGGCACTTTTAGAAAGATAATCTCTATCATGTAAGAAAGTATTCTTTGATCTAGTCTACTACAAGTTTTGATAAGAAATAGACATTGCATGTTATAAAATGGTTTTCATGTCTATTGAGATGATGTATGGTTTTCTCCCTTGACATATTATGAGATAAAATTTACTAGTGAAAGTAGCTCAGTCATGTACGACTCTTTGCGACCCCATGGACTATACAGTCCATGGAATTCTGTAAGCCAGAATACTGGTGTGGGTAGCCTCTCCCTTCTCCAGGGGATCTTCCCAACCCAAGAATCGAACCAGGGTCTCCTGCATTGCAGGCAGATTCTTTACCAGCTGAGCCAAAAGAGAAGCCTAAGAATACTAGAGTGGGTAGCCTATCCTTTCTCCAGTGGATCTTCACAACCCAGGAATCAAACCAGGGTCTCCTGCAGTGCAAGCGGATTCTTTACCAATTGAGCTATCAGGGAAGCCCAAAACTTATTAGTAGATTTTTCTTTTTAATTAGTAGATTTTTTTTAAAAATAAATTTGGCAATCCTACAACAAACTCTACTTGGTCATATAAATTCTTTCAACACATTGCTGGATTTGATTTGCTGATGTTTTACATAGAATTTTTGCAATTATATTTGTAATTGAAATTGGTCTAGTTTTATTATTATTGCTATGATTGCTATCATGTTTTTTGTGTTTCACTTTGGCTTTTTGTGAATATTTTCTTGATTATTTTTAAACTTTTGTTGACAAAATTGATGTGCTGTGGTTTTCTGTTCCTGCCTTATTTAGTTTTTGTTTCTTTCTACCTGAAAAAAGTTACCCATTTCATTAAGACTTTCAGACAAACTAAAATATATTTTCTTAAAGATTTAAAATTCTATTCCTTATCTAGTTATAGCCTCTTTTCTCCCAAAGTTACATATTTTTGCCTTCCTTTTGCTTTTTACTGATCTTACTAGAGATTTTTTTCATATCTTTCTTCAAAATAATGTTGAATTTTTAAATCACCTTCAGTTCAGTTCAGTTCAGTCACTCGGTCATGTCTGACTCTTTGTGACCCCATGGACTGCAGCACACCAGGCTTCTTAACTTAAATTCTTAAATTCTGAAGTTAAACCATCTTAACTATTTTTTTAAGTTATTCTATTTCATTATTTTCTAAATTTATTAGTTCTACTTGGTTTCTTGCTTTCTTGGTTTTATTTTTATATTACTTCTCTGTTGCTGAGATGAATGCTTAATTCCTTTATCTGCATTCTTTCTTGATACACAATAAAAGCATCAAAGGCTATGAATTTTCTTCTGAGAACAATATTAGCTGTCTCACATAAATGTTGTCATACAGTGCCCTCATTGTCGTTCATTTGAAACAATTTCTTACACTGATTTGATTTATCCTATAACTTTTGAGTTGTTCATAAAAAGTACTTATATTTGTTTTAAATATCCAAGTGCTTTGACGATTTTGCCTATCAAAGACTACTGTTACATTTCCATTTTATTCACTTGCAGCCAGAGAACATAAATACATTCACTGAAAATGTACTAATATTTCCTTTATGATCTAGGATATGAACACATGTCCATGTAACCCAGACATGTGAAAAGTCTATGTGCTCTTGATTTACATTCTATGAAATAAAATATGTATCTACTGCATCTGTGTATTTATCATATAAAAATAGACAGCATATCTACCCTGCCCAAGACACTGGGCAATTTCCTACTGATTTCTGTCCAGTTATTATCTTGGTTAAGAAGAGTTTTTCTTCTTCTCACACCATTATCCAGTTGGAAGTCACTTGCTCATTTTTCTACTGGGCTGCCTGCCTTCTTTTAATAGATTTGTAAGCATTTTCTCTTCAGTGGGCTTGTGGGTACCCGGACCACTAAGAGTCAGCTTCTCACCAGTGACAGGTCACTGAGGGGAAGAGCAGAAAGGCTGGGCAGTCCTGGAGACACCAAACATCATCCAAACCAGGTGCTCATTGGCTGGCAGGCTGACCTTTGACACACGGGGTCTGGAAGGTGAGCTAAGGGACCCTTCTGCCCTGGATCAGTCCCCATGGAGGCTCCTGGGGTTGACAGGGGAGTCTTACTCCTGTCTGTCTGGGGGATTTCTCCACTCATCCTCCACCTCCCCCAAATCAGGTCATTTTCTGGTTTCAGAGTATGAAGGAACTCTCAACAAAAGCTGCCCTGAATATTTCTGCCTGGTGTCCGTTTCAGTTGCTTTTTTCTTTGCAATAGCCTATCATTATCTTTTTTATATTATGAAGTATGATATATACAGAGAAAGTAAAAAATGAAGTCGCTCAGTCATGTCCAACTGTTTGAGATCCCATGGACTGTAGCCTACCAGGCTCCTCCATCCATGGAATTTTCCTGGCAAGAGTACTGGAGTGGGTTGCCATTTCCTTCTCCAGAGGATCTTCCTGACCCAGGATTCAAACCCAGGTCTCCCACATTGCAGGCAGATGCTTTACTGTCTGAGCCACCAAGGAAGCTTCTATATATATATCTGAAGTATATACAGAGAACTTCACACTAAACATACACACACTCGACTGCTCGATGGATCATCAGTAACACCCCTGTGACCACCAACCAGATCAAGAAGTAAAACTTTACCTGAAATTTCCCACTTTCTCCCTCTTCTCTCTCCTGAAAAATCAATCACTATCTTGATTTACATCCCTGTAGTTTCCTTTCACCTATTTTCTAATCTTTATGTAAACAGTGTCCCATGGAATTCACTCTTTTGTGTTGGGCAACTTTCATCTATTCAACATTGTGTTTGTGAGAGTCAAGCTCTGTTGCAGGTGACTGTGGTAAATTCCCCTTCAACGCTGAATCCTTCCTGTTGTAGGAACACCATTTATTTATTCATTTTACTGTTAATGTACAATCCAATTGTTTCCAGTTTGAGGCATTAGGAGTGATGCTATTATGATATTTCCTGAACATGCTTTTTATGGGAATGTGCAAACATTTCTGTTGGGCATTTACCTGGGAGGGAAGTAAGTTTGCACCTAGATGTGCATGCTTCAACTTGAGTAAATAATCCCAGTTTTCTAAAGTGGTTGCACCAGCTTATGCCCTAGTAGTTTTTGGAAATTGCTTCACATCATCAAAATTAAATTGCAGGCATTCTGGAGGCAGTGTAGAGGTATTTCAGTGGGGCTTTAACTTGCATTTCTTGGGTAACTAATGAAAGTAAACAGCAAATAGATGGGGAAACAATGGAAACAGTGAGAGACTTTATTTCTGGGGGGCTCCAAAATCACTGCAGATGGTAAATGCAGCCATAAAATTAAAAGATGCTTGCTCCTTGGAAGAAAAGCTATGACCAACCTAGACATCATATTAAAAAGCAAAGACATTACTTTGCCAGCAAAGGTCCATCTAGCCAAGGCTATGGTTTTTCCAGTAGTAGTCACGTATAGATGCAAGAGTTGGACTATAAAGCAAACTGAGTGCTAAAGAATTTACCCTTTTGAACTGTGGTGTTGGAGAAGACTCTTGAGAGGCCTTTGGACAGCAAGGAGATCCAACCAGTCAATCCTAAAGGAAATCAGACCTGAATATTCATGAAAAGACTGATGCTGAAGCTGAAACTCCAGTACTTTGGCCACCTGATGCGAAGAGCTGACTCATCAGATGACAGAGGATGAGATGGTTGGTTGACATCACAAACTCAGTGGACATGAGTTTGAGTAAATTCTGGGAGTTGGTGATGGACAGGGAAGCCTGGCGTGCTGCAGTCCATGGGGTGCTCAGACACGACTGAGCTACTGAACTGAACCGACTGAAAGCAAGGCCCTCGACGTTGATGTGCTGCTGCTAGGATACCCTCTATGGGGATGTGTCTGTGAAAGTCTCTGGGATACGTTTACACTTGGTGGTCTCCCTTTTTCTAGTTGATTTGTAGGAATTCTTTATATAATCTGAAAGTGAGCACTTTGACATTTTGCAGATATCTTGCCCCATTTTTTTCTCACGAGATGATGCTTATGAAATATTTTCCAATTTCTTTCATGACTGAAGATCTGTTTCTGATTTCTCATACATGACCATTAGATTGGCTGAAAATGGAGTTCTTTGAGATAGTATTTTCCCCTCAAAACTTTGTGGGGATTATTCTGTTCCGCTTTATTACATGAAGAAAACTGCTACCAATTAGGTAATGTGCGTTTTCTACTATAAACCTGTAAGAGTTGTTCCTTTTTCCTTGAAATGCCAAAATGTCATTGGAATACATTCAGGCATATTTCTAAATATCTTTTCAAAAAGTCTCTTGAAGGCTACTTGAAAGACAATTTAATCTTTTGTTTTTAAAGATGATTAAAGAGAATTTTAATTTGGAGAAGAGATATTCTTCAGCTCAGGAAACTTATCATAGCCCATTTTTTTGTTATGGACTACTCTAATACTGAGTTGGCCAAAAGATTCATTCTGGTTTTTTGAAAAATTGTATGCAAAAATCAAACTAACTTTTTAGCCAACCCAATAAACTGGAATAGATGGGGGGGGGGGGGAGCTTAAAAAACTTAAAGCTTGCTCACAGCTCTGGAGGCTGGGACGTCCAAGATCAAGATGCTGACAAAGTAGTGTCATTCTGAAGCCTCTGTTCTGGTTTATAGGGGGCCGTCACCTCACCATGTGCTCACATGGCCTTCCCTCTGTGTGCCCAGGGAGAGCGGTTCTTCTACAAGGACACCAGTTTTATCAGATCAGCCCTGACGCACACTCAGCACCTCACTGAACCTAAGCCACCTGTTTAAAGGCCCTGTCCCCACCAGAGTCACATAAGCCATTAGGGCTTCAACATATGAGCTTGGCTGGGGACACACTTCAGTCCACAGCATAACTTACTTTGTATTATTTCCTTGTTTACATGTTATATTCTCTCTGCTCCTATTTCTCCTAAGATATAATGAGATTCCTGAATTTGTCTTCAATGTTACTTTTCTTTATATGTCTCTTTTTGTCCCCTTTATAGTCTGAGCATGAGAAATTTTCTGTCTGGTCTTTTAAATCACTGATCTGATTTTCTGCAATCTCCAATCACTGTCTCCATTTCATTTTAAGACTTAAAGTAATGGTTTTCATCTCAGAGCAATCTTCCTTGATCTCCTTTTTTCCATATACACAATGTTCATCTAGATCCTCAGTGGCACCATGAATCAGAGATTTTCTCAAATTTTCTCTCGTTTCATGCAGCAACTGTTTCATAAAGAGACATTTGCTCTGATGACTTAAAATAACCTATCCTTTTGCTCCTCTGAATCACAGTTTGTGTTGGTTTATCCTTGGGTGGGGAAGGAGAGAGGAAACAATGAGATTCGTGGCTTTCTAAAAACAGTAGTTCAGGTGGAGGAATAATTATGTATTATTTCATAGCAAATTACCCCGAAAACCTAACAGCATAAAGCAGCAAGCACTTATGATTTTTCAGTTTCTGTGGATCAGGAATCCGGGCATGATTCATTGGAGGAGGCTCAGCTCAAAGCTTCTCATGAGGTTGCTGTCATATCAAGACTCAACGAGGCAGGCGATTCCACTGCCAGGCCCCGTCAGTGACAATCGGCAGCCTCAGAATATCCACTTTCAAGTTCACTCACCTGGGACCCTCCAGGATGCTGCCTCATCACGAGGAAGCTGGCTTCCTCCAGCAGGAGCAGTTTGAGAGGGAGAGAAACAGCATCCAGAAGAGAAGCTGCAGGCCCTCTGTGACCTAACCTCCAAAGCCAAGCCATCCCCTCTGCTGTACCGTGTCGATTAGGACCAGGTCGCCAAGTCCACACTCGAGGGGAGGGGATGACGCAGTGTGCGGAGATCAGAGATGGGTCAGCAGGGCCATCTCCCAAGTTGCCCACTACAGTTGCATAGATCATGGACCGTGTGTGTCCCTGAGGTCAAAGATTTTCAGACCCAAACGAGAGAAGTGTGTGTGTGCTAAGTCGCTTCAGTCATGTCCAGCCCTTTGCAACCCCATGGACTGTAGTCCACCAGGCTCCTCTCTCCATGGGATTCTCCAGGCAAGAACACTGGAGTGGGTTGCCATGCCCTCCTCCAGGGGATCTTCCAGACTCAGGGATCGAACCCACGTCTCTTATGTCTCCTCTATTGACAGGCGAGTTCCTTACGACTAGTGCCCCGAGAAGACACAGTTTAACCTTACAGACATGGTGCTTTTCCATAACAGATTTGTGTAGACTTGGAAAGAATGAGTAACAGGCACAGCCTGGAGCTTCACCAGTGGGCAGAGTGTTTCTTTCCAGGCTTTTGTTCATTTGTTTTGTCTCATTTTTTAACATACGAAGTGAAACTGAAAGTGTTAGTCACTCAGTCATGTCCGACTCTTTGCCATCCCATGGACTGTAGCCCGCCAGGCTCCTCTGTACAAGGAATTCTCCAGGCAAGAATACTGGAGTGGGTAGCCATGCCTTCCTCCAGGGGATTGTCCTGACCCAGGGACTGAACTTCCATCTCCTGCATTGCAGGCAGATTCTTTCCCATCTGAGCCACCAGGGAAGCCCCTTTTAACATAGAACTGTCTGGAATGGCCGGTGCGATGCTCCCTTCTGAAACATGCATGACTGAAACTGGAAGGCCATCAGAATGTAACTGAGATGCTGATGTTCTCGGAGCACCGGAGGGGCTTGGGGCCCTTCCCCAACCTGCGGAAGAGGCAAGACCCACCCCACACTCAGCCCAGGGCTCCTCTCCACTCACACCTGTGGTGAGCTGGCCCACCCTTCCTCAGTCTTGCCTGCCCTGTTTCTCAAAGAGACTTCCTCAACACTTTTGTTGTGGCGAGGCACTTCGTCCTTAACTTCAACCAGATACACATCTTCTGCACTTTTCTCCCTTTGCTTTATTTCCAGGACTATCTAAGATGGGAGGGCTTCAAACCTGAAAGCAGGTTACAAACTTTGCCCCTGCATCCTTGAATTGGTCAAGGTCAGACCAGGGGTACACAGACGGCTTTGCTCCATCAGGTAGATTTGCTATTTATTTCTTTCTGGCCGCGTCGGTTCTTAAGTTGCCGAACTCTGGATCTCCATCACATCACGCAGGGTCTTTCACTGTGGTGCACAGACTCTCTAGATGTGGCTCACGGGCTCCAGGGCACTCGGGTTCAGCAGATGTGGCATGTGGGGTTTCAGTTCCTGACCAGGGATTGAACCTGCCACCTTTGCATTGCAAGGCAGATTTTTAACCCCTGGACCACCAGGGAAGTCCCTATCAGGTTGATTTTAACTTTTAACCCTCAGAAGTCAAACTTTCCACCTTACAATATTGTGACTTGATAGGTGATGCCCTGTCTTCCCCAGCAGACATCAGTGGCACCCACAATTAGCTGGGTCACTCTTGAAAAACCGTGATTCTGGTGGTCTCGGCTCAGCAAGGTGTCTCTTGATCAGGAGAACGCCCTCTAGCCACTCGAGATTATTTCAAAGCACTTGCCGTTCTTTCTTTATCCAGTTCCCACCTACGTCATAGTCGCTCCTGGGCCTTTGCTCACGAAGTCCTTTTAATGTTCTTGGTCCCTGCCTCAGTCCTTGGTCCTCTTTACTTCCCTCCCATCCCTTCCCCATCTTTTGTCACAAGACTGCATCTCAAAAGAAAGAGCAAAATAGAAAAGAAGGAGGAGGATGAAACTAACAGAGGGCAGATTTGGGCCCAGCGGGGGTCTGAATACAAAGAATGGCCACACAGTTCTGAAGGGCACATCCCAACCCCTACATCTGCATCCTAGCTCCACCGCTTAGCTGTGCGCCCACCAGGAAGTTACTTCACTACTCCATGATGAGAGCCCCTGCCTCTCAGGATGGTGGAAAGAAGAGGTGTTCGTATATGCAGCATCTTTAGAAGACCGCCTCATGTACAGCAGGACTGTATAAGAAGTACACAGTATATACTATATTATATACATATGCTACACTTTTTAGTATATTCTATACCATATACTGCAGTATACAGTATATTATATGCCATATACTACAGTTTTTAGTATATTTATTTTTTTGGGCTCCAAAATCACTGCAGATGGTGATTGCAGCCATGAAATTGAAAGATGCTTACTCCTTGGAAGGAAAGTCGTGACCAACCTAGAGAGCATATTAAAAAGCAGAGACATTACTTTGCCAACAAAGGTTCGTCTAGTCAAGGCTATGGTTTTTCCAGTGGTCATGTATGGATGTGAGAGTTGGACTGTGAAGAAAGCTGAGCACCGAAGAATTGATGCTTTTGAACTGTGGTGTTAGAGAAGACTCTTGAGAGTCCCTTGGACTGCAAGGAGATCCAACCAGTCCATCCTGAAGGAGATAAGTCCTGGGTGTTCATTGGAAGGAATGATGCTGAAGCTGAAACTCCAATACTTTGGCCACCTCATGCAAAGAGTTGACTCATTGGAAAAGACCCTGATGCTGGGAGGGATTGGGGGCAGGAGGAGAAGGGGACAACAGAGGATGAGATGGCTGGATGGCATTACCGACTCGATGGACATGAGTCTGGGTAAACTTCGGGAGTTGGTGATGGACAGGGAAGCCTGGTGTGCTGCGATTCATGGGGTTGCAAAGAGTCGGACATGACTGAGTGACTGAACTGAACTGAACTGATACCACATACTGCAGTACTTACTGGGCTTCCCTGATAGCTCAGTTGCTAAAGAATCCGCCTGCAATGCAGGAGACCTGGCTCAATTCCTGGGTCAGTAAGATCCACTGAAGAAGCGATAGGCTACCCACTCCAGTATTCTTGGGCTTCCCTGGTGACTCAGCTGGTAAAGAATCTGCCTGCAATGCAGGAGACCTGCGTTCAATCCCTGGGTAGGGAAGATTTCCTGGAGAAGGGAAAGGCTACCCCCTGCAGTATTCTAGCCTGGAGAATTCCATGGACCAAACAGACATAGACTATACAAGAGTCGGACACGACTGAGCCACCTTCACTTCACAGTATATAGTATAGTATATTCTCAGCATATCAAGAAGTGTCTGGCATATATGAGAGGTCAAAAAGTGTTTATTGATGGGGGAATAAATTAGGAATTTGGAATAAACAAATATACTATACACAAAGTAGATAAACAACAAGGACCTACTATGTAGCATAGGGAACTATATTCAATATCTGTAATAACTTAGAATGGAAAAGAATCTGAAAAAGAATAGATATAGATATTTTATTATTATTGTTCAACACTAAGTTGTGTCCCATTACTTGCAACCCCATGGACTGCAGCACACCAGGCTCCTCTGTCCTTCACTATCTCCCGGAGTTTGCTCAAACTCATGTTCATTGAGTCAGTGATGCTATCTAACCATCTCATCTTCTGCCACTGTCCCCTTCTCCTTCTGCCTTCAATTTTTCCCGGCATCAGGGTC
Source organism: Dama dama (assembly GCF_033118175.1). Classification (NCBI taxonomy): domain Eukaryota; kingdom Metazoa; phylum Chordata; class Mammalia; order Artiodactyla; family Cervidae; genus Dama; species Dama dama. Next base: position 112,350,437 of record NC_083700.1, on the reverse strand, counting down.
TTTTCCAATGAGCTGGCTCTTTGCATCAGGTGGTCAAAGTATTGGAGTTTCAGCTTCAGCATCAGTCCTTCCAATGAATACTGAGGGTTGATTTTCTTTAGGATTGACTGGTTTGATCTCCTTGCAGTCCAAGGAACTCTCAAGAGTCTCCTCCAGCACCACAATTTGAAAGCATCAATTCTTTAGCGCTCAGCCTTCTTTACGGTCCAGGTAAGCCTCGGGCTGGTGAGTCCACTGGGTTAGACAGTGAGATTTGAGCCAAGAGCACTTGAGGGCTGACCTTCAAGGAACCTGAGTGTGGAAGGAGTTCTCCAGGACTTAAGAGTTTAGCAAGGGCCTTTCAAGCGCAAAGGAGCACTCAGTCTCAGAAGTGGACCCATTTCACAGTGGAATTATGCCACAGTCACTCTGAGTTAACCTGGCTATGCCTGGAGCTTGTCCCTGACCTGAAGTCACAATGGGGTCTGCATATAAGCAACTGACTGTTTTTCTAAACCATGACCTTCCGCTGGCAACCAACTTATTGAATTTCCTCCTGAGCAAGGCTGAGACTAAATTAGACCGATACTGTTTCCATTTATTCATCAGGCATTGTTGTCTTGCTGCACAGTAGTTCAAGACCAGGAGTATTGATAGAGAAAAACTTCCAAGGCTGGTGGTCTCAAAGACATTATATTCGTCTCTCTGCACAGTTATACCAAGCTCATCAGATGCAAATTGCGTGATGCAAGAAATTTTAGATAACATTTATGTTCTTCTATGAGGATCTGTGTTATTAGTCTTCAAGTCTTCTAACCAGACTTGTACACACAATTTGATGTAAGTCACATACAATATATCACTAAAACCCATGAGTCATGGTTGTTCAGTTGCTCAGTCGTGTCCGACTCTTTGCAACCCCATGGACTGCAGCACACCAGGCCTCCCTGTCCTTCATCATCTCCTGGACTTTGCTCAAACTCATGTCCATTGAGTTGGTGATGCCATCCAACCATCTCATCCTCTGTCATTCCCTTCTCCTCCAGCCTTCAGTCTTTGCCAGCATCAGGGTCTTTTCTTGATACTGGGAAAGATCATGAATCATGGTACCCTCTGATGATTATTTAAACCTCCAAGTGGAACAATGAAGCGATCTTTAACTGATCCAGAGAAAGCCAGGATCTCTCTACCATTGATTGCTTAAATATACGCCATACCTTTCAAGGACAGTGGGTGAAGGAGAAAGTCAAATACAAGATTTCCAAGAAGTTCAAGGGGAAATATTGGTACTTGGTCCCTTCCTCCTCAAATGATGGCTCAGCCCGTGGGGGACTGAGGCATGGTGGGCAGTTGGGGATCCCATGAACTAATCAAAAAAAGGAAAGACAAACAGAAATCAGAAGATTCCACAGTGAAATAAAGAAATTCATGTTGCCTTAAATATAATTTGTGTTAGTTACATTTCAATTCCTAATTTATACATAGCAGGTTGATAAAGAATTACATTATAACAAAATTAGCCAGAATAATTAGCATAGTATATGTGCTACTGATTAAACACCCAGCAGATAGCTTGATAATTAAAAGCAGTGAGTGCCATATTTTGAGGCTTTGTCATCTTATTATCTGCCTAACAAGTGCTTCATCTTTACCTCCCTTCTGATTTGAAGTTTGATAGCAATCTCTAATAATCCTCATTTTATTTCTTTAAGTCACCTTACCCAAATTCCGATCAATTTCCTGTGATCACTACATTTCCTCTCTTTGTATTGACACAAATGAGCTGGTGTTAAATTTCTTTCCAAATGTAAGGCATCTGATGCTACAAAGCATTTGTGTTTGGAATTTCAGATTTAAAATCTCTTTCAAAACCCATCATTCTTCGGTTGGAGAAAGAACCAGAGGCCAACCACAGACTCTCCAAGTTAGTCAGATATCTGAATACAGATTCCCAGAGTTCATTTCTCCTTTCCAGGCAGAGCCCCATTGCCAGAGATTCCAGCAACGTCTCCATCAGGATCCATCAGCAGCCCCTCAAGTGGTCCTGCCTGGTTTCTCTGATGACCCTAGCCTGTGATGCCACTGTTCCTCTGCTCAAGGAGTCTGGGGTAGGCTGCTATCCCTTTAACATTCAGCAAGATTTTCTAATAGAAGACCAGAGTTCAATTACCAAAGAATGGAAGGCTTAGAGAGTTGACTCACATTCTTTGTCCTATGTCTGTTGCATCTCTTTCAACCAATACCAGAATGTGTTCATGACTTTAAAGGCAGAGTGAACACACTACCTACATCAACCAGGAATACTTTCATCTGCAAGTCACAGAAAACACATGAAGAGTACTTAAGGAATAAAGATAGGAAGTCTGGAAATTGGCAGCCTGAGGCTGGGACAAAGGTTCAGAAATGTCATCAAGGAACCATCTGTCTTGCCCCCTCTTTCTGTTCCACCCACCTGAGTATGTTGAGACTTCATCTCATGTCTGTCCCCTCATGACTATATTATGGCTGCCACAGCTCCACACATCATGTCCACATTCAAGGAGAGAAGAAAGAGAAAGGAAAGAAGTGCCAGCCACTACCTCCCCTTTCAATCAGGAAAGCAAAAAACTTCCAAGATGCACCAGAGCAGATCATGCCTGCTCTTACTGGCCACAACTGTGTTACAAGGGAGGCTAAGAAGTCTAGTAGCTAGCAAAGGAGACTAGGGCAGATATTGCTGACTAAGATCAACATAATTCATCACCATGGGCCAGGCCCATTATCGCAACAAAGAAAACCCAGGCTTGTTAGGTAGGAGGAAGGAGAACAAATATTGGGTAGGAAGTCCAGGGCTGGCCCCTCAAATACAGATGTGGACGTGTCAGGGAAAAGCATCAGCATATGGAACAGAAGATGCAAAGTCCTGCAGAGAAGCTGAGAGGAGAGGGGTGTGTTATTCAGGGTTCTCCAGAGAAACAGAAGCAAGAGGATGCGGGGGGACTGTGTGTGTGTATATATATATAGCCTTAAAATAAAGATACACAGGATTTATTTTTTAGGAAATCAACTCACATAACTGTGGCAACTAGTGAGTCCAAAACCTGAAGGGTAGGTCAGCAGGATGGAGACCCAGGAAGAGCTGCAGGTCTAGTCCAAAGGCTATCTGCTAGCAAAATCCCTTCTTGCTTGGGGGACATCAGTGTTTGTTCTATGAAGGTCTGCAACTGATTGGATGAAGCCCACTCAAGTTATGAAGGGTCATCTGCTTTACTCAAAGTACACCAACTTAAACATTAATCTTATCAGAAAACCTCACAGGAACATCCAGAATATGTTTGACCAAGTATCTGGGGTAGCATGGCCCAGCCAGGTCCACACATAAAATTAACCATCACACAGGGAGACAGAAAAGAAAGAGGTGGCAAGACTGAGACACAAGTTGAAGGGGTCTCTATAAAAGCCATATGAGCACATACATACATACTGGGTTGGCCAAAAATTAGTTCAGATTTTTCCACAAAATTTTATGTATGGGTTTCCCAGGTGGTGCAGGGTAAAGAACCCACTTGCCAATGCAGGAGACACAAGAGATGCGGGTTCAATCCCTGGGTCAGGAAGAATCCCCTGGAGGAGGAAATGGCAACCCACTCCGGTATTCTTGCCTGGAAAATCCCACGGACAGAGGAGCCTGGTGGGCTACAGTCCATGGGGTCGGCACAGAGTTGGACACGACTGATCACAATACCAATATATGTATAACTGAATCACTCTGTGTGCCCCAGAATCTACCACAACATTATAAACCAACTACATTTCAACTGAAAAACTATGTTTAATTTTTTTAATTTTAAATATAGAAAAAAAAAAAAACTAGGTGAGGGCAGAGAAGATAGATCACTGGAGGGCACAAACTTGCAACCAGTGAATAGGTAAGTCCTGGAGATATAGCCCACAGGATGGTGATAATAGACAACAGTGCTATACATGAACATCAAACTTTCCAAGAGATTCAAAAAACTTAAGTATCTACACCACAAAAAAAGAAAAAATCTTGCAATTCTGTAACACGACAGAGGTGTCAGCTAACAGTACGATGACAATCGTATCACAATATATAAATGCATCAAATCAACATGACCTATACCTTCAACTTGCACAGTATTATGTGTTTGGTATATTCCAATTTTTAACGTAAGCAAAAATTAACTTTTAAGCTAAACGGCCCAGCCGGGGCCCCTCAGATCATCAGAGTACCCAGGCACCACTGGAGTAGCTGTGTTTTGCGCCCAGGTTGATGGAGGAGATACAGGACCCCTAGCGACAGAGGTTATGGGGGGGAAGCCCCTTATCCCCAAGGAATGCACAGAGACCAGCATCAGTGCCCTGCACTGCCATTGGGCATGGAATTGGATGCTTTAAGCCGAGGTTAGCATCCTTAAGAAGTACAGAGGCTGCCGCTCACACTTAGGTTACTCGTCTGCGTTCACTTATGTGACAACCTTGTCTTCTCTGGACCAGCCGGTCCATCTCTGAATTTAGAAACCAAAGATTTCCCTGCATTCTCCTCAGTTTCAAGTCAGGTCAATTTATAGTCAACCAGACTCTCTATTTAGATGAAGTGAAGAGGTACAGTGGTGTATTAACAGAACGTTAGAAAACGTTCCTTTCAACACCACAGATATTTGCAAGCCCAATCTTAAGGAAAAGGATTTTAAACATTCAGGACAGAGTCTCACTTTGACAAAAGAAGATGTTGATCAGCAGTGCCCTGGACAGCTTGACTTTTTACAACCCCGTGCTCTCTGCTTCTCCTACTCACAGACGCCTTTACTGGCCCCCTCTCTAGGATGCTATCGGAGGCCTTGGGGAGATTAATTCCCGTCTCCCGTGGAAGGGAGCGGGGAGGGCTGCTGGCAGGTGGCCAGTCCCCGGGGCTGTAGCTGACCAGTTTCTTCTATTTATAGGCACGCCCACAGCCCTGGCCACACAGCTGCTGGCTTTGGACTCAGTTGAGAAGACCGATTTGGTTAACACACAGGCGACAGTACAATGTCGATCTCTGATCGCCTTCCCGATTACCCGGTCAACTCAGATTTCGTAAGGAAATTAAAGTCAGCCCTGGAAAGCAGGGATGAGGCGAGACTGAGGGACTTGATCTGCGCTGACGTTCGGCACGTGGACGCCGTGATAGAACTGGCCAACGACGACTGGATGAAGGACCCCTCCGCCCCGCTGCCCCCCGGGGTGCTCGTAGGTAACCGCCACGTATCTGCTGGGTTCCCCACTGTGCACGCGCAAGGGGTGGGCTTTGGAGTGTGGAGGGCGGATGGTTGAAACAGGAGAACGATACATGGCCAGCTCTGTGATTACTATTTATAAACATACGTACATGCTGCCTATATTGTGTATACATATATGTACATAGCATATACCTGTGTGTATATACAGTATGTATCATAGTATATAGCTAAATGTCATAGTATGTATACACATATTTACTATGTATATACACAGTATTCATATACATATACTAGGTTGGCCAAAATGTTCCTTCAAGTTTTTCCATGGCATCTTAGGGAATAAATAATATATATAGGTACCATGTATATAAATATATATAGTATACATACAGATAGATATACATATAAGGTATACTATAAGTATATACATGTTATATATATATATATATTTATATATACTATGTATACATACATATGTGTGTGTTAGCTGCTCAGTCGTGTCCGACTCTTTTCAACCCCAAGGACTATAGCCTGCCAGGCTCCTCTGTCCATGGAATTCTCTAGGTAAGAATACTGGAGCGAGTTGCCATTCCCTTCTCCAGGGAATCTTCCCAACCCAGAGTTCAAACCCAGGTCTCTCACATTACAGACAGATTCATTAACATCTGAGCCACCAGGGAAGTCCTTATACATATGCACACACACACATACACACACACAGTATATATCTGTGTGCTGCACAGGCAATAATTAAAGCAATAAAAAAAGTTTAAAAAGAGAAGAATTAAACTATGGCATCATCATCCCAACACAGGGCCTCTTCTCATTTCCCCACTCTTTTTCTGAGCTAGCCTGTTTGCATGTGTAAGTTCCCTCTACTTACGTTCGTGGGGTAGATATAGTTTTTTGCTCTGCTCTATTGAGTTAATATACCTAAAGTGTTTGCCGTGTTGCTACCTGGTCTTCTTAATTTCAATCACCTATTGAGGTGATTAACCACGAAATACTTAAACCAAATTCCTACAAGAAGGGACTGTGCGTTTACATTTTTACTATCAATAATACTGTAATTAGTGTCTTTATTAGCATTCATATGCTTTTTTTCTTATTCAGGGTTGTGTCCTTAGGATAAATTCTTAGGAGCAGTATTCCTGGGACAAGAATAAATTTTCCAAATTGTTCTCTGAAAGGATTTCTATTCCATCAGTGAGTGTGTGTGTCACGTCCCACCCTGAACATTACGGGTGATTAATACTCACATTTAAATCTCCAATTTAGCCAGCGTACCCTGGCCCTTCTCTAATGCTTACTCACCCGCCCTCTCTTTACTGCTCAGGACCAAGTCTTAACCACAGGGTTTGGGTTCTCTTTGCAGACCTGTTCACATGTGACTTGTCTAGTCAGGTCCTGGGCAATATCTCCTCATGTCTTTATATGCTTTTTGACATCTTGTAGGTCTCCTTCATAGATATAATACCGTTGTCACACTTGCTGAAAATATTTTCCCTGACCTGAGATTAACTTTTAATTGTACCAGGCTGCTTCCCAGCTTGTCAAGTGTGCCCTCTGCAAGTCTGTCTTGACTCCTAAAGGATGTGCATGGCTCCCCTCCCTACACGAGACAGATCCTTTTCCAACATACGTGTGTGAGTGCACACACCTGTGTACCATTGCATGCACGTGTACCATCACACACACACACAAACACGTGCTCATTCATGCAGGCAGGGCACCAAAAGGGAACACACTTGGGCCCTTGGTGCTGGCGAGTGGAGCTGTAATGTGATGAAGGGCAAGATCAGAGCATGGAACTTCCGGGCAAGATCGGAGCCTGGCACTTCCGGGCATGATCGGAGCCTGGCGCTTCCGGGCAAGACCGGAGCCTGGCACTTCCGAGGGGGTGATCATCCCTCTGCTCCTCCCTCCCCCAGCCTCCTCACCCCTCCACCACCTCCGTGTCCCCTGTGCTGCCTTTCACGGGGGGTATAAGCAACCTGCAGAAGGCTTTAGGGAGAAACCAGCTCCTGCTTCTTCTTTTCCTTGGTGTTTCTGATACCTGGGCCCCAGTCAGGGTGAGGGCCCAGCAACCATGTGCCCAGAGAGCACTCCGCCTCTGTTCCGACCTTAGCTCTGCCTGGATGGGGCGGGTCCTCACCGAGAACGCATCAATCCAGAAGCCTGCACTGGGGCGAGGAGGGACTCTGAACTCCTCCACTGCGCTTCCCAGGAGTGCTGAGCTCTAGATTCTGCATTTGCCCTCCCGAGCCAGCCTGCCCACTGCCCAGTGCCCGCTCCTGGGGTGACTTGGTGAGTCGCGTTCTCCTGGCCCCGAGCTCTCTGACCCCTTGTTGGGTGCAGCTAAGGCCAGGTTCTGCGAGGAGCGGGGAGGGCAGAGTATTTGCTCCGGGGACCTGTCCCTGCCAGACGGCCCCTGTGATCTGGCTTCAACGTTGGGCTGAAGGCTCAGCCCCCAGGTGTCAGCTCTTACCTCTGGGCTTGCCCCTTCAGACACAGGCACTGGGGCTCCCAGGGTGCATCTGGAGACCCCATCGCTTCCCTGAGCCCTGCATGCCCACGAGATGCCCTGGATCCCCGCCACCTGCTTTCTGCCGGGATGCTGGCTGGAGCGAGTACCCGCTCCTCTTTCACAGACCTATCCCAGAGGGTTAGGGCTTTGTATATTTGAAGTCCCTGAGTTAAAATTTCATTTCTTGTTCTTTAACAACAGATGTGTGTGTGTGTGTGTGTTGGTCGCTCAGTCATGTCCAACTCTGCGACCCCAAGGACCCCGCCAGGCTCTTCTGTCCATAGAATTCTCCAGGCAAAATTACTGGAGTGGGTAGCCATTCCCTTCTCCAGTGATCTTCCCAACCCGAGGATCGAACCCGAGTCTCCTACCTTACCGACAGATTCTGTTTACCATCTGAGTTACCAGGGAAGCCCAACAGCAACCTTAATTTGTTCTTTCTTTATTCACTTTATTCTGGGGTGCGCTGGGTCTTCATTGCTGACTGCTGGGTTTCTGCAGTTTCGGCGCACAGGCTTCTCACCACGGTGCCTCCTGTGGTTGTGGAGGGCGGGCTCTAGGCCTCCCGCTTCAGGAGCTGCTCCAGGACCACTCTGGCGCGCAGGCTCAGCAGCTGTGGTGCATGGTCTTCTTTGCCCCCTGGCCTCTTGGCATTCCCTTGGATCTCCCCTGACCAGGGATCGAACCTGTGTCCCCTGTATTGGCAGGCAGATTCATAACCACTGGACCACCAGGGAAGTCCAATCTGTTCTTTTGATTCATTTATTAAATAGCAGAAATATTTTCACAATAGGACACACAGTCAGTGCTACACGTTAATATAAATTACAGGTAACATCTTACTATTTTAAATAGCTAAATCTCTCAGTATTAATAACATATTTTTATTAATCCAGGATAAAAATCTAGCCTATCCAACAAAAAGTAAAATATCGTTTATTTTCACGTTGCTGATTTCCCTGCGCCATCTTTATTATCCCCACCTTTTTACTGCGCACTTGAAACCAATGAAATTTGTGTGAAGGGAGTCCTATTTCCCCCCACAGTGAACCTATAGGTTCTAAATCACACCCGTATATTCTTCTCCCTGCCCAACGGCACAATTCAAAAGGGCAGGGACAGGTCAGTGCTGCTGACTTGCTGTAAGGATTTGGGCTTGTTCTGGGTTGTTTTCTATCAGGATGCTGGTAACTGAATGATTAAGCTCATGGCCTTAGGGCACATCCTGTTACCAGTGATTTTATTGCAGGGGAAGCAGTCTGGGCTTGAACCTGGGGTGGAGATGCATGAGGCAGCTGACGTGTGAGAATAGGATTTGAAGGCAACATGACAGGTTAGGAAAGAAGATCTAGTTAGGAAGTGATGGAAGGCGGGCGCCCAGGTCCAGACAGTGAGCTAGATAAGTGACAGACAGAGATAAGTGACAAAGCTGAGAAACGCTGGGAAGGGCTTAGCGGACAGGGACACCAAGTCAGACAGAAATCAGAAGGATCTATGACTGTGATGAGGTTTGAGCTTTTGCTGTGAGCCCAGCAGAACGAGGGGAGACTGGAAACAAGAATAACACAGAGGATGGCACCCCAGGAGTGCAGAGCCCACCCGGGGTCGTCACAGGTAGCCTGTCAGGGGCCTCAAGGAGCCTTGGAGTGAAATGCTCCAGTGGGAAGCTTGGGTTCTGCCGCCCACGAGCTGTGTGGCCTCAGAGAAGTCGCGTTCCCTCTCTGAGTCAGGGCCTTTACTTGTCACTAGTGCGTGAGGTTTGATTACTGCTTCCCAAGCAGGGGTCCCTGAGCAAAACTCCATGGAGGAGCAGACTTGGGACGCGGTCCCTGGAGACCCATGCTGTTGGAGGATGCTGGAGGACAGGATAAAGGCTTGTGTGGTTTCACCAGCAGTAGGGGGGTGGCGTGGGAGTTGGCAGGTTTGGGGGAGGGATTGGTGGTTTGCAGACGCTCTTTGGGAAATATGGCTAGAATCACTGTTGAGGCCCCGTCCAGCTCCATGCTTCTCTCGAGCCATGATCCCCAAATCTCACTGTCTCGGCCTAAAATGGAATGACGCTGCCTTTTTCCAGAGTGTGGGAGTAAACGGGCTCTTTTCCAGGGGAGGGGTAATTGTGAGTCGTCGGGCAACACACCTCAGAGGAACAACAGCCATTTGCATTCAGACGGACACGTGGGGGCTTTAGAACGTGTGGCGAGTGGTCAGAACTTGGGGCAACATCTTGAAATGCCGCACACGTTGGGAGTGGATACAGGAAAGAATTTCAGTTCTCCCAAGGAGGAAGGCAGAGACCAAGGGATGATGAGCAGAAAGACGGGGAGGGACCCAGCAAGGGGCAGGCTCTGAAGATGCCCCCAGACCAGGAAACACAGGGCCAACGATCAGGCTGAAAGGCGTTTCAGGGGAAAGGGAGGCTCAATCGTCCATCCCAAGGATAGCCTTGGTTGAAAGAACTCCGAGTACTATTTACAGGATGATAATTTGCAACAGTAAGATAAGTAGCCATTCTTTCTGCTTGTCAACATAAATATCCAGGGACCATGTTTTGCTCAGTGAGATCCCCATGCTCGTGTGTGAGCTTATTACTCCTGCAAAATAGAGCAGAAAAAAATAATTATTATTTATTTCTGCAGATCCATGTCAGCATCCCAGTAAAAGCATAGGGAAAAGAGGTACCAGCCAGGAAAATGGCAGGAATGACGTGTTCTAGAGAGCCCTTCAGGTGTACATGGGGCCCCTTGCAGGGGGAAGAGGACAAAGGAACTTCAAAATTCAGCCTCAGCAGATAACAGGGCAAAGTGCCAAAAGTACTTGCCCTGCCTGGCATGGGGCAGAAGAGTGGGCCTCAGTCAGGTTTTCCCTTAAACATGCAACTCACCTGTGCCCTTGAGAAGCTGCCTGCTGTCCTGCAAAGATGTACCTGGGATGCCCCGTGGGGCGGGGAAGTGCATGGAAGTCTCTAGCGGGCATTCAATCCCAGTCAGACTCAGACTGGCCCGCTGTGAGGAACCAAGGAGGTTGTCCTGGAGCTGGGCAGTGTGTGTGTGATGAGGGGAACAAGCCTGAGCTCCAGTTCATCCACAATCTGCTCCCTCGTCTTTCCCACCTACCCCCTCCTAACAAAAACCTCCCCGCCAGGACAAAACCCAGGCTCACCTAGACCACCGTTTCTCCTAGATCGTATAGAAGGTCACTTCCCTAGAAAGCCCACTCTGCCCACCCAACACACAGACCCACCTCCTCCCACCACGAGAGCACAAAGCCCTCAGTCTCCATTTCTGAAACACAAAACCTTGCTGAGCTAATCTTTATACCCACTGAATGTTTCATTCTCAAATATGACCTCCTTGAGGTCAAGACCTTTGCCTGGTGTCCAGAGCCAGGCAGAAGGTCTTAGCCCTCTGTGTGTGTGCTCAGTCATTCAGTGGTGTCCAACTCTTTGTGTCCAACCAGACTCCTCTGTCCATGGGATTCTCCAGGCAAGAATACTGGAGTGGGTGGCCATTTCCTTCTCCAGGGAATCTTCCTGACCCAGGGATCGAACTTGCGTCTCCTGCAGCTCCTGCATGGGCGGGCAGATTCTTTACCACTGAGCCACCTGGGAAGTCTAAGAAGGGCTCAAAGTCTGGATGGCCTGCCTGCATGGGCAGGCCAAACTCCTTTGCTAACATTCAGCCAGGTGGACACAGTCTACACTTCCACAGACACGATTGGAGTGAACTCTTTCTGCAAAGAAATATTTGATTCTACTTTCTGCTAAAGCCAAGTTTGTACTGTTTAGTATTAGCAACAGTGGACACAGTCTGCATTTCCACGGACATGACTGGAATGAGTCATTACACAAAGAAATATTTGATTCTGCTTTCTGCTTAAGCCAAGTCTATGCTGTTCAGTATTGGCAACAATGGAATTATTTGACCTCACCTCTTTGCAACGCCTATCAGCTCACTGACTTGAGAGAACACAGCAAGAGAGAAAGGATGGCGGGGGAGGGGTGGAGAGACCCTGCTTGCCCCCCAAATGCATCAACTGTACAATTTGGTAACTGGCGTAATCAAACTACTTAAGAAACAACTGATTACTAATTGCTATTATTAAGGATGTCAGCATTCCATGATTTTGCTGCTGATATATTATATACAAGTCAAGATGCTACTTGAATTCTTGATTGAAATAGAAAAACTAGAGGCATTATGTTATGTTTGGGGTAATGGTATTTAAGCATCTGGAGGCAAGTTAAAGAAATACTAATTGGGTTTTTATTAAGAGAGCTCATGCCGCCGCACATATAGGTGGAGAATAAGTGTGGGTTAACATGGGATGGACAAGGGCCCAGTGGTGTCTGCTGGTGGAATTCGACTCTTCATTCAGTCAGCTCGATATTTAGCATGCCATGTGGTCAGGGCTACACCCACCTCCTTCTGCATGCAGGGGAAGGTCCCCCACGGAAAACTCAACAGTTGAATGTAAGTTAAATAAGCACAACTCCCACCTTGGAGGACTCACATTTGAATGAATGACAAGCGCGTGTGCATCGACAGTGTAATGGACAAGACAAGAGACTGCCAGTGACGTGACCTGGGTTCAAACCTGGCTCTCCCACTATCTGTGTGGTCTTTAACCTGTATGGTCTGTTCTTTTATCTGAACCCTAATTTCCTCACTTAAAACTATAGGATTGTTGGGAATTCCCATGCAGCCCAGTGATTAGGACTCAGAGGCCCAGGGTTCAATTTTTGGTCAAGGAATTAATCCCGCAAACCACACCATGCAGCAAAAAAAAGAAAGAAAGAAAGAAATGGGATTAGTGGGGTCATCTCTCAGGGTGCTTCCAAATGGGACAAACTGGAACTCTAAGACCGACATGTAGTATTTTTGGAGATGGACAAAAACCCTGTTGCCTTCATGGGTGTGTAGAATGGGCCCCACTTTCATAGGAACCGTCGGCTCCAAGTCAGATGGGCAGGAAAGGTGTCTCCTGGTGAGAGGTGGGTTTATGAGCTTGAATTGCCAAAGAGCAGCAGCCTGGGCCAGAGCCAGCCTTGTTCTGATCGTTAGGAGAACAAGTCTGCAGACTATAGACTGTCCATGCTACAAGCAGCCCCAAGTGGAGACAATGATGGAGGAATCGCGTGCAGTGAGGGTTCCAGTAGGTCTGTTTCCCAAGGACTGCTGTCTTTCCCATTTTCCCAGCAGAGGAAAATGAGGCTCAGAGAGGTTGAGTTCCACATCTCAGGTCCCACAGCTGCAGAAGGGGAAACCCAGAGCTCTTCCCACCTATAATTGTCCTATGGCTGCATGCCTATAATTGTCCTATGGCTGCATTCACAGACCGGGACACCAGAGTTCTCACATTCCCTTACTGGGCAACAGTCAATTAGGAGCAGCACACAAACCAGGTATGTTCCCTGACTTACAGTCAAGGGTTCTTGACACAAACCCACCCCAAGACATGTAGCTGAAAGATCCATGAAAAATGTCCCCATGGAGGCTGTGACAACTCTTAGAATTTACATTACACACACACATACAGGCACACATGTGCGCAGACACGACATCAAGAGCATGGAGTCCATCACTTCAAATAGTTCAGAGTATTAAGAAACACTTTTCAAATAGTATTAAGAAATACTTTACAAATAATAAGAATATTAAGGGAAAAAAATGAGTGAATGAGTGGGGTGTCTTGGCTGCAGAATAAAAACAAAAATGGACAGCAGGAAGTCAGTGATGGCGAGGAAGGATGGGGAGACACGGGCTCTGCTGTCTTGGCTGCAGCCCTGATCAGAGCGTGTGGGGGCAGGGAGACCCTGCTCGAAGCAAAATGAAATTAAACCTTTCTAAGTACTTATAAATCAACACCTAATGACACTATCCCACCACCAGCCGGAGCATTGCTCTTATTACTTTGATTCACAAGCCAGGAAAAGATCCGGAATTATGCACAAATTATTGTCCCATCTTCTTAATTAACGCTGATTGCAAAATTCTTGCTAAAGTCCTTGCTAACAGACTCAATTATGCGCTGCCTGAATTGATTCACCCACATCAAGTGGAATTTATTAGAAATACACTTTCCTACAATAACATCAGATTATCTTTGAATATAGTTAAATTATTTAGGAATAAAATAGTTCCAGCAGCAGCCCTTGCTTTAGCTTCAGAAAAATGTCTCCCACCACCTGGAATGAAGATAGTCCTTTGCTTTCCACCAGACACACACCCTAAGCTCTTTTTTTCCCCAGAAGCAGGTTGAATCGCTGTGATGAGATGAGATGTATGCCTTCGAGCTAATGGTCCAGCTTCAAAGCATATGGGCAGGAAGAAAAATCCTGCAGGGTCAGGTCTCAGCTTCCCCCGGTATGAACCGTCACTGCCTGTGGAACACAGTGAAATTGCAATTAGACTAAATCAGGATATTTTCAGAATCAAAATTGAGAAACAGGCTAATAAAGACATAATGTATGCTGATGACACACTTCTATTAGCATCATTCCCCAGCACACTGGAGGGGTTCCAAAGAACAAAAAGAAAGGAAGATGAGAGGGAAGGTGCTTCTCTGCCTTTCCAGGAGGGCAGTGGTCCCTGCAATGGAACACCCTGCTCAGGATAAATATTCCAAGGAAACCAACTGGAAACAGCAAATGCACTGCCCATAGCCTGGTACCAAATACTAAGCCCAGAACCTGGGCATTGAAAAGGGTCTGGGCTCATCCTAGTGGCCGTACCTGGGCACAGAGTAGGTACATAGTAAATATTAATAGACAGAACAACATATGGAAGACACTAAAAATCTCCTGGACTGTCCCTTGAAAGACGAATGTGCATCTGATGGGCTGTGATGGAAAGGAAGGGGCCTGGACAGAGGGAGCAGATGTGCAGCATACAGCCCACCCCCGCCAGGGAAGTGGGACCTGGCTGGAAACAAGGTGTGTAAGTCAGAGGAGAAGGAGGAATCCCTGGGCGAGCAAGTTGGGATTGTATTGTGCGAGGCCACAGATTCTAGACATAGGCATTTACATGTGTTGGGAAAGGCAGTGAGGAGCCATTCAGCAATGGAATGAGGTCATCTAATCTTGAAAACGTTAAAAAGTCTCGCATAGGTAGGAAGGATAGAGGTGGGGAGACTGGTGCCCTGAGACCAGCTAAAAGCACCCACTTCCGTCCTCCTTTACCACCAGAGTCCCTGTGGCAACACAAGGTGCCTGGCTGGAGAAAGAACAACACCATTCCTCCCTTGAAGCCAGGGTGGCCGCGTTCTCATCAATAAAGGGCCAAACAGCAGCTCCAAGATGACAGAAGAAAGAGTCAGTGAATTTGAAAACAGATTAAAAGAAAGTATCCAGTCTGAAGATCAGAAAGGAAAACGATTGGAAATAACATGAACGGGGGCTATGGGACAACACAGATCTGACACATTCAGACAGAATCCAAGAAAGAGACGAGAAGGAGAATGGAGCAGAAAAAGGGTTTAAAGGAACAATTGCCAAATGTTTCCCAAGTTGGATGAAAGATATAAATTTACAGATTCAAGAAGGTTAGCAAGGGCCCCCCTGGTGGCTCAGTGGTAAAGACCCCTGCCTGCCAATGCAAGAGACACAAGTTCCACCTCTGACCCGGGAAGATCCCACACACTGTGGAGCAACTAAGTCCTTGCACCATAACTACTGAGCCTGTGCTCTAGAGCCGGGGGGCCACAACTACTGAATCCATGTGTTGTAACTACTGAAGCCTTCGTGCCCTAGAGCCTGTGCTCTACAACAAGAGGAGCCACTGCAGTGAGAAGCCCTCAACTCAGTTCAGTTCAGTCACTCAGTCGTGTCCGACTCTTTGTGACCCTGTGGACTGCAGTATGCCAGGCCTCCCTGTCCATCACCAACTCCCAGAGTTTACTCAAACTCATGTCCATTAAGTCAGTGATACTGTCCAATCATCTCATCCTCTGTCATCCCCTTCTCCTCCCACCTTCAATCTTTCCCAGCATCAGGGTCTTTTCCAATGAGTCAGTTCTTTGCATCAGGTGGCCAAAGTATTTCAGCTTCGGCATCAGTCCTTCCAATGAATATTCAGAACTGATTTCCTTTAGGATGGACTGGTTGGATCTCCTTGCAGTCCAAGGGCCTCTCAAGAGTCTTCTCCAACACCACAGCTCAAAAGCATCAATTCTTCAGTGCTCAGCTTTCTTTACAGTCCAACTCTCACATCCATACATGACCACTGGGAAAACCATAGCTTTGACTAGACGGACCTTTGTTGGCAAAGTAATGTCTCTGCTTTTTAATATGCTGTCTAGATTGGTCATAACTTTTCTTCCTAGGAGCAAGCATCTTTGAATTTCTTGGCTAAAGTCACCATCTGCAGTGACTTAGGAGAAGCCCTCACACGGCAACAAATAGCCCCAGTCACCACAACTAGAGAGAAGCCCGTACAGCAGTGAAAAGCCGGCAGAGCCAAAAGTAAATAAAGAAATAAGCAATTTTTAAAATTTAAAAATTTTTAAAATAAAGAAGTTTACCAAACCCAAAGCAGGATAGACACAAAAGAAAGAGACAGATGTGTGCCTGGTACCCAATGCTCCACTGCTGTTGAGTCAAATTTGCTATGAGAATTAAGAGCACATTTCACTGAAGTGAGGGGTGGAAAAAGTATGCAGAGGAAGATGCAATCACTTTCCTATTTGAGGTTCATGTGACTCTCCTGCCTGTAAGCCTGCAGGCGTTCCTTACTGCGTATAGCAAAGGCTTGCAAACTGTTGCCTGTTTTTATAGAGTTTTATCAGAACACAGCCCTACCCATTCATTTACATACTGTCCATGGCAGTTCTCATGCTACAATGGCAGAGCTGAGTAGTTGCCACAAAGGCCATAAGATGCACAAAACCTGAAATATTTATTATCTGACACTTTACAAAAAAGGCCCAGCAACCCCTGTCCAACAATGAACAGTTCCAATTTTATAGCCCGTGTCTGAGGGCTTAAAATATGTGCTGTGAACGAACCCACTCCACCACCTCTCCCGGCATCTCTTCACCCACCCTGTACTCCAGTGACTGGTCAATACGGGTGCTACTCACAGCCCACTGAGGGTAGGGCGTGTTCCATAAAGTGTTCGCTGTGACAATTGACAGCAAACCTTTAGAAACATTGACATCAAGACAGTTAACATAATACCCACATGTGTGATTACTGGACTTGGAATTCTGCCTTTTTTCCATTTTGTTTTTTCTTGTAATTAGTTTTAATTGTGTTCTGCAAAAGAATCACTCTATGACAAATTGGGACCAAAAAAAAAAAAAAATCCTTGGACTGTCCTGGTGGTCCAATGGTTAAGATTCCGAGCTCCCAATGTCCAGAGTGGGAGTTTGAGCATCCCTGGTCAGGGAAGAGCCTGTATGCCACATGGCCAAAAAATTTAAAAATAATAAAAAAAAAATGTTTTTAATCCCTAGTCCTTCACCTGAGGTGGTTGAGAAACCCTGGTCTGCCCCAGGCCTCAATGACACCCCCCCCTCCGCAAGCCCTCTTGCCCCTCCTGGCCTTGGGACAGGCCGTCTCTGCTGCTCCGTCTTCACCCACTCTGGCGACACGCCCACCCGTCCTTCCAGGTGGCCCTGTTCACAGCCAGGTGATGTGGCTTGCAGGGTGTTTGCTGGGCATCCACACCTGTGAGGGGGAGGGGAGAGGGCTGGATGGGCAGAGGGGAGGTTGACCTGCAACCCAGGCCCCCCCCACATCTCGGCCAGGCCCCAGGGGAGCATTAGAGCTGACCCGGGTCATGCTTTCCCCACATGAAGTCACCATGGCAGGACCCGTCTACCGGCTCCCTCGGTCTCTAGGTCTGCCCCACTGGGGGCTGTCCCTTTGGGAAGGAGGTGGCTCTCTCCCCAGAAGGAGCTCACAGCGGAGCAACAAGTCCTCCCTAATAGCAGCGTCTGGGCAGCGCACCTCTGTGTCAACCAAGGTCTAGGCCCTCAACTCTGATCCCCAGACCTGCTGGCGGTGGCTCACTTTCTCCCCAGGTCTCCACTCTGCCTGCCTGGTCTCCTAAGCGCCCACCCTCCAGACTGCACCCTGGGCCCCACCAACACAGCCTTGAGGTCAAGGATGCTTGCCTCCTGTTCAGCCCGGGATAACAGGACACAGGTCCCCCAGCTCAGGCCAAAAGAGGAAAACAGACACCCTCAGGGACCATGAGCCATCTTTTCCTTCAATTCCCTCTGTACTTTACTCAGATGCCACCTTCGGAAAAAGCCTGTCCCACCCCTACTTCCTGTCATTCTCATAACTTCCGTGATCCATTCTCATCTTCACACCTGGACACCTATCCATCAGGGATCTCACTCCACTTGCCAGCTAATAGCCATCTAGTCTCGCTCTCTCTTACTAAGTGTAGCCCTCCTTAAAGGCAAGGATTTCTACTCTGAAGCTCTGTAGGCCTCTGGTACCTGAAAAATGCCCCCATCCATGTACACTCAATATAGAATATTTCCAAATGGTATAGAAATTTACCTTTCCACCTGCAAACTCTGAAATATGTTTCACTAAACTCTTCCAAAACTTGATTTTTTAAAAAACCTTTCAGAGGACTTTCCTGGTGGGCTTTTGGTTAAGAATCCACCTTCCAATGCAGGGGACTCAGGTTCGGTCCCTAGTTGGAGAACTAAGATCTCACACACCGCAGGACAACTAAGCCCACTCGCCACAACTACTGAGCCAGCATGCTCTGCATCGTGTTCTCCAAAACAAGAGAAGCCTGGCTCCACAACTAGAGAAGCCCCTTTGGGCCACAACTAGAGAACGCCCATGTGCCGCAACAAAGACCCAGCACAGCCAAAAACTTTTTAAAATTAAAAATCCTTTCACAATTGGATAGATGAAAAAGATCTCTTTTTCTAACTTGCATTTCACATTGGTAAAATTGGATGTTGTGTATATGTTTTGCAGTCATTTCTATTTCTTATCATGCCTTTTATTTTTCTGTTGGAAATTCAAAGTTCTCTCTCTCTCTCTTTTTTTTTTTTTTTTTTTGCAAACAGAAAAATAAGGTCAATGAACTTTCAATCCATCAGACATCACTGGGCTGGCTTTGCTCTGTGCAGAGCTGCAAAACAACCAAGAGACCACCGGGCGTACCCCCCCCCCAATTGCAGGATCAGTAAGCTCCTCATTTCTAGGAGGGATGTAAAGGATGATGAGATATAACCATCAGACCAAGCCAACTTCAGGAGAGAAGCATTTTGCTCCCTGTGTGAGATTCATAAAAAACAATCAGTCTGAACAGGCAATTTGTCTCAAGAGGCAGGAGCTGCAATTTTATCATGTAATTAAATCCCCATGACAGTTGTAAAGAAACGCCATCACCTTTATCAGGGAGAGCTTCAATGAGCTGCTCTCCTGCACGGTTCCCCAGAGTCTGTAAATGTCCTTCCAGGGCTGTTTACTCGTGGTTGTGCCCGCCGAGGACCAGGCTACTCCATCTCCCCCTCGGCCACCGTGAGGGGCGGCGCTCAAGGGCACCTTCACTTCTGAGCATCCAGAAGAGCCCTCCTGGACTCTGGATGAGAGCAGCTCTTGACCTTTGGATGAGATGGCATTTCTGATGAGAAGTGACCGTGTGGCTTGGCAGGATCTGCCCCGAGCTGGGTCTTACTCTTTGGAAATAAGTTAGCGACACCCACCCCCCGCCCCTATTGTATTCTTCCACATGATGGGAATGAGATTTCTTAATAATGTGAAATCAGTACAGACAATTTAAGTCATTATTAATAGATACACTTGGTCTGAGGAAGTACGATGCTTTAATGTTTTGTTAAATGAGGTGTGCTGTGCTAACATTGTTATTTGGAGAGAAGGTTAGGATACGTCCATGTTTCGGATGCTATGTCTGTGTGACTGGCTTCAGGGAGTGTGGATGTGTCCTGGGCTCCTAAAAGCAGAGTCTTACAGGACTTCTCTGGCCGTCCAGTGGCTAAGGCTTCACCCTAAGATGCAGGGAGTGAGTGTTCGATCCCCAGGCTGAGAGCTAAGACCCCACATACCTCCTACCAAAACACAAAATATAAAACAGAAGTAATATTGTAACAAATTCAGTAAATGCTTTTTAAAAAATGGTCCTGAAAGAAACCAGAGCCTTCCATACCTGCCCAGCTTATTATTTTTAAGAAATGTTTTTAATTTTTTTGTGACTTGCTTCTTCCACTTACATATTTTTTGATGTATAGTTGATTTGCAACATGGTGCTACTTTCACAGCAAAGAGATTCAGTTATACATCCATATATATATTATTTTTCAGATTCTTTTCCCTTTTAAGTTATTACAAAATTTTGAGTATATAGACTTCCCTGTGCTGTACAGTAGGTTCTTGTTTATCTATCTTATATATAGTAGTGTGTATGTCAATCCCAAATTCCTAATTTATTCTCCATGGTAACCCTTGGTAGCCCTAAGGGGAAAATTGCTGTCATTTTAAAAAGCTTTAGGGAGGGGGAATGAAGGAGGAGTGGCCTTTAGAAATTAAAAAAAGGAGAGTGAGGATCAAAAACCGTGTGAAAGGAAACCCATAGTAAGACGGGGCTTCCGTGCCCGGCAGGGTGTTATGCTTAGTCGCTTGGTTGTGTCTGCCTCAGTTTGACCTCATAGATTGTAGCCCACCAGGCTCCTCGGTCCACGGGACTCTCCAGGCAAGAATGCTGGGGTGCGGGCCATGTCCTCCTCCAGGGGGTCTTCCTGACCCAGGGATCGAACCTGCTTCTCCCTCACTGGCAGCAAATTCTTTACCACAGAGCCACTGGGAGGCCCAAGCCAGGTGGTACGAATGTGAGACTTAGTCCCTGGGTATTTACAGAAACGATTCATGTAGGAAGCAGAAAACTGACCAGGATAACGGGATGATACATTGGCATACTTGAGAAAGTGCTCAGACTTTCATGATGTCCCCAAAGGGGATGACATCTTGCCTCACTGTCCATTTACTCGGACACTAGACCCCAGAAGGAAGCTAGACCTTGGCCTAACAGCCTAGGAAAGAATCCACACAGTAGCCCTTTTCCAAGAGCACATGGAAACCATGCCTCGTGGCCCAAACACATGGAATGTCGAAGCCCCAAAGAAGCAGGCTGACCCTGTAACAAACCCACTAGCTTCACATATCAGGCTCAGCTGGGTTTTCCACAGAATATCATCAGAACTCATCCTCTGATGCTTCTGATGAAAAGAAAATCAATCATTCATCAATTCAATGGCAGGATGCAAAGACCCTGATATCACATGAAAATAATAATTACCATTTGAACACTAGCTTTTGTTTATCTCATTATCATTGCAAGGTGGATTTTTTTTTTTTCATCTCATTTGATTGAGAAGCAAAAATTCCCTCTTGTTAGCTACCAATGCTACAAGCCTTGGTGGGGAAACAGTTTTTGTGTCTCCCACGGACAAAACATTATACTTGTAAGTCCCTAACATATTCTCTACAACGCTGTATTCACATCCGGTGAACTACCTGGCCAGCTCTTAGAGAGATTTAGTCTGTTCAGATTCTGGGCTTCCCTTTCGAGCAAGGGCTGCATGTTAGAGGCATCTGGAAAGTCTCTCACTTGGCTGATTCTCAGGCTGTACCCTCCAACCAATTACATCAGAATCTCTCAGGCATCAGTGTTTCTAAAGCTCCCGTGATTCTGGAATTCAGCAATGCTTTACATGTACCATGTATGCTATTTCTCCAGTTTGAGATTTTTAGCAAGATTTTCCTAAAGAATGACTCGTATTTTCTCCATCTTCTCTGAAAGATTTTCAGTCTTATCTATGCCTACCATATCTATGCCTACATCTCACTGTATTTTAATGAGATAAACATGTCACAAAATAAAATTATCTTAGTCCACCCTGACTTCTTCCTAGTGACCCCAGAGCTCCAAGTGCCCCCACTTCTTTTCTAAATACTTCCAATCCAACCTTTTCATGATCCATTTAGGGACCTTGCCCAAGACTGATGTCAGTTCAGGCTTTGAGGAATCAAGTTCTCTTCCCATTTGAAAACTAAAATTCTCATCTCCTGGTCCTTCTTCTGTTTTATTCAGTTCCTCAAAGATTTTGACAATTGCTGAGCAACTTTGTATGTAAATTCACTCTTGAAAGAAACTGTTTTTCATATCAACTGATGCAGGCAGAGAAGATTAGTCATGGGTTGCATCTTGAAGGCTATATGTTGCCTTTAAAGGAAGCTGAGAAGGTGAGAGTGATGAAAATGAGATACAGACAGTCCTCTGCCTATAATTTAATAGAATTATTTCATTTTTTGGTATTGAGCTGTATGAATTCTTTATATATTTTGGATATCTTACCAGACATCTCATTTGCAAATATATTCTTTCATTCAGCAGGTTGCCTGTCTGCTTCATTGATGGTTTTGATGTGCAAAAGTTTTCTAGTTTGAATAGGTCCCATTTGTTTTTGCTTTTGTTGCCCTTGCCATAGGAGACATATCCAAAGAAATATCGGTTAGACTGATGTCAAAGAAGTTACTGCCTATATTTTCTTCTAGAAATTTTATGGCTTAAGATCTTATATTTAAGAGTTTAATTCATTTTGAGTTTATTTTTGTATATGGTTTAAGAGAGTGGCCCAGTTTCATTTTTCTCCATGTAGTTGTTCAGTTTTCCCAAAGCCATTTATTGAAGAGATGTTTTCATATCACATACCCTTGCATCCCTTGTTGTAGATTCACTGACCATACGTGCATGGGTTTATTTCTGGGCTCTCTATTCTTTGTGTCTGTTATTGTGCCAGTACCATACTGTTTCAATTACGTAGCTTTGTAGCTAAAGCTGTAGTAATTAAAGTCTGAGAGTATGATACCTCCAGCTTTATTCTTCCTCCTTGAGATTGCTTTGACCGGGAATTCCCACATGTCCAGTGGTTAGGATTTGGTGCTTCCACTGGGGCCAGGGTTCAATCCCAGGTTGGGGAACTTAGACCCTGCGAGCCTCTAGGTGCGGCCAAGAAAATAAAATTTAGAAAAATAAAAGGATTGCTTTCATTCTTTGAGGTCTTTTGTGGTTCTATACAAATTTTAAGATAATTTTTTCTAGTTCTGTGGAAAATGCCATTGATATTTTGATAGGAATTGCATTGAGTCTGTATATTGCTTTGCATAGTATGAACATTTACAATATTGATTCTTCCAATTCAGGAGCACCAAAAATCTTTGTTTGTGTCACCTTCAGTTTCTTTCCTCAATGCCTTTCCATTTTCTGAGTACAGATCTTTTACCTCCTTAGGTAAGCTTATCCCTAGGTATTTCATTCTTTTTGACACAATTGTAAATAGGATTGTTTTCTTCATTTCTCCTTCTGATAGTTCATTATTAGTGAATAGAGATGCAACAGATTTCTGTATATTAATTTTGCATCCTGCAACTTTACTGAATTCATTTCTGGTTCAAGTACTTTTTTGGTAAAATCTTTGGAGTTTCCTATATATAGTCTTATGTCATCTGCAAATAGTACCAGTTTTACTTCTTTCTTTCAATTTAAATGCATTTTCTTTCTTTTTCTTGCCTAATTGCTGTGGCCAGGACTCTGTGTTTCTTGAGGGTAAATACCTTTTTGCCTCTGAATCCCCCAAACCCAGCAACACATCCTAGAACATAATATTACACAAATGATTATTGAATGAATAGGTGAATGAATGGGTGGACTTTGGGCCATTGTGGGAGCTTTTTGTTTGTTTGTTTACTTTGACTTTTTTGATGTCATAGTTACACATACAGCTCTTTTTCTTTAAACAACAACCCTGCTATGCTCCTGATAATCTCCGTGTCCTACTTATGAAACCAATTCCATCTACCATGAGCTATTTTTAAAAGCTCTCACAAAGAACCAAGTCTGTTTCTGGACTACTATTCCCTACCCACTGAAATCAAGCTTGGGTATTTAGGGCACTGTTGACAAATATAACACTTGGAAAGCTAAATTTAGCATAGAACACAGGATAGAATGGCTCTTATCACTGGACTCACCTCCAGGCTTCCACCCCTTTTAAAAATAACCCATGACAACATGCATCAGGTACAAAAGAATGCTCCAGTTTAAAGCACAGTCTCCAGCTGGATCCTGGATTATAGTTGTACATGAAAAGTCTTTCAGAAATGTATCTATTTACAAACTATCAGCCTGAGAATATAACTGGGCAAAATGGCTATGTTTAAAGAAATGAGATATCCAAAGAATTAATATTGCTATTGAAATGAATAAGGCAGTGACATAATTGGGAAATGAAAAGGGAAGAGTCAAAGGTTTTGTTTAGTGGACATTCTAGAAGGGAAATGGTCTTCACAGTGATGCATCATTCTCTGTACGCTGCTGTCTCTTGTGTCCAATGAAACCTGTGTGTTCCTTGCAAACATGATCTGTATACTCTAGCATTGCATTTTCCACAGCACCCAGCAGTGTTCGCAGTCACCCCCATCCCCTACGCTATCTGCCATCCATGTGAGCTCTTCAGCCTTCAAGACACAGTCAGCTCAACCTATGTGCCTGCACAAAGGCAACACAGATGAGCAGACAGACGGCCACACCTCTCCTGTCCCCTTCTGTAGAGGAGATGTGGGCTTTACCGTCGGAAGAAGCTCCAGGCCTTGGGTCAGCCTGTGGAATACATTTATGCCTGTAAATCAGGTCTATGATGAGGGTAAAACACATCTTTATTAAGTTATGCTGCTGTTTAGTTGCTAAGTCAAGTCCAACTCTTTGTGACCGCAGGGACTGCAGCCTGCCAGACCTCTTTGTCCATGTCGTACTAAAATATTCGTGCCTGGCCCAGGCAAGAATATTGTAGTAGGCTGCCATTTCTTTCTCCAGTGGATCTTCCCTACCCAGGGATCAAACCTGTGTCTCCTGCATTGTAGCTGAATTCTTTACCGCAGAGTCATAAGGGAAGTCCCCTTATTAAATCACAAAAGCCAGTGTTAGTTGCTGAGTCGCGTCCGACTCTCTGTGACCCCATGGACTGTAGCCCGCTAGGCTCCTCTGTCCATGGGATTCTCCACGCAAGAATACTGGAGCGGGTTGCCATGCCCTTCTCCAGGGGATCTTCCCGACCCAGGGATCAAACCCGGGTCCACATTACAGGCAGATTCTGAGCCTATCTGATACAGCCTATCTGAGCCACCGTAAGAGCCTCCAATTTCCCGTCCACCCTTTACTGCAAGTTCCACTAAGAAAGACCCAGGGGCCTCTGCTGGGTCCCCCTTTTCGTGGAAAATCTTGATGAAAGGGGCACCCCAGGGAATATAGGACCAAAATAAAGGCCCAACACAGAGATCCTGCTCAGGCTTCAGAAGGGCTTAAAGAGAGTAGGGAAGGTCAGTGGGCTGCTCTGGGGAGTGGAGGAGACTGAGAGAGAGGCACGTGGGAAAAGAGGGTGCCTAGGAAGTCCAGATGCGACTAAGGAGGTGCTGCCTCATGAGCCCTGTCCCTTGATGTCGGAGCTTTTTTCCTGCTGTCTCTCTGCTGGGTGTTTGTCTGCAACACCATGTAGCGATGGGTCCCTAGGCT
The DNA here is from genome assembly GCF_033118175.1 of Dama dama. Lineage (NCBI taxonomy): Eukaryota > Metazoa > Chordata > Mammalia > Artiodactyla > Cervidae > Dama > Dama dama. Next base: position 112,325,154 of record NC_083700.1, on the reverse strand, counting down.
ACCGCTGGTACCCAGAGGATGGCGGCCACTGATATCTCCACTCCCTCCCCCCGAGTCTCTGTGCCTAACTCTCCTGGGCACCGGCTCCACGGCTTCCCCTCCGAGGACCAGGCCGCCCCCTCCTGCCACCTTCCTCCCTGCAGCCTCTGGGCACATGCTTTGTTACAGCTCACAGCTTCCGGGAGCCCCGCTGCACTGGCCCTTCCCAACTTCCTGGCAGGGGAAAACCAAGAACTGGAAAAATATGTGAGAACTGGATTTTATCTATGCTACAAGAAAAAATAACCTCACTAGTCTTTGTTTAAATTTTTTATTGAAGTATAGTTTATTTACAATGATTCAGGGTTACAGCAAAGTGATTCTGTTTCATATATTATATATATGTGTGTGTGTATACATATATATATATACATATATATTCCTTTTCAGATTCTTTTCCATTATAGGTTAATACAAGATACTGAATATAATTTCCCGTGCTTACAGCCTTGTTTATCTGTCTTATATGTAGTAATGCGTATCTGTTAATCCCGAATTCCTACATGCATACATGCCAAGTCACTTCAGTTGTGTCCGACTCTTTGCGACCCCATGGACTGTAGCCCACCAATCCCCTCTGTCCTTGGAATTCTCCAGGCAAGAATACTGGAGTGGCTTGCCATGCCCTGCTCAAGGGAATCTTCCCGATCCAGGGATCAAACCCATGTCTTCTGTGACTCCTGCATTGCAGGTGTATTCTTTATTGCTGAGCCATTAATCCCAAATTCCTGGTTTATTCCTAATTTATCCCTGTCCCTACTTTCACCTTTGGTAACCATAGCTATGTCTGTGAGTCTAACTTCTTTTTTTATAAATAAGTTAATTTGTATCATTTTTTTGGATTCCACATATAAGTGATATATGTGGCTTTCTCTGTCTGACCCACTTCACTTATGGGGTGATGTATGATAATCTCTAGTTCCATCCATGCTGTAGCAAATGGCGTTCATTCTTTTTTATGGCTAATATTCTTATTATATATGTGTGTGTATGTGTGTGTGTGCATGTGTATACCCACATCATCTTCTTTATCCATTCATCTGTTAATGAACATTTAGGTTGCTTCCATGTCTTGGCTATTGTATGTAAATAGTGCTGCTATGAACACTGCAGTGTATGTATCTTTTTGAATTAAGAGTTTTCATCTTTTCTGAACAAATGCTCAGGAGTGGAATTGCTGGGTCATATGGTAACTCCACTTTTAAACCTTATTAATGTTTAGACAATAAAATAAGCCCTGAACTAGTAGCCAGTAACTAGTGAGTTACTAAGAAAGAGCTGTTACCATTCATTAAAAAAAAAACCGTGGCATCTCTCATCTTCAGCAAGAGAGGCACATCTTGGGATAAGTTCTCAACAGCTGGAAGAAACCCGCAGGTCCCAGATGATGGTGCCTTTGGGAATCCCCAGTCTGTCCTACCATGGGGCCTCCGCCCGGGACACCTGTGCAGACCTGGTCATTCACAGTGTCCGGCTGGGTCTCCCTGACACGGCCTCAGGGCCGACACCACCCTTGGAACACACATCCGCTCACCACTGGCCACAGCAGCTAAGGAAGAGGATGAAATAAAAGAAGCCATCCTACACAGCAGGAACAAGCTGCCCGCCTATTTCAGGCTGTCTGCCCGCGTGTTGTGGAGAGCTGTTTGGGAGACACACAGATGGGCCTGGCTCTCAGAGTTCACATGTATACAATCGCAAGGGGGTGGCTGAGCTCTTTGGCGTCTCAGTGGTCACATGATGCTGGTCATACCGAGTGACGGTTATCACATCAGAGCCCACAGGAGTTATAAATACACCACCACCCAGCCCCGGCTGGATGACAATTGAGTAATGACAATAGAAATAGCTCACACTCCAAAAGACCATCTTTCCCCTTCCTGGAGAGCTTTTCTGAGATCATCAGCATTGCGATGGACAGACGGCCAGAGCCAGTTCGAGGGAGGCTTCAGATCTTTCAGAAGATGGAAAAAGAGCCTCAAGCAAGAGCTGGGTCGCCGGTCCTCCAGTACCACGCTGCCTTGGTCACAGGAGACCTGGAGCATCTGAAGCCCCTCATGGACAAGTTCTTCCAGGATGCCAACGTGGTGTTTGAGATCAAGAGAGATGAGATGGTGTGGCAGGTGAAATCCCCGGCCACGTTTGGACTGTCAGGTACCTTTGCTCTTTTAAAGTCCTGTTATTTTTAAGGAGCTGCTAACACATGTCTGAACATATAGCTGCAGCATGTAGACTGCTCACCAGGGTGCTGCATTTAACATGCTTGAAACAAAGACATCGACAAGCCAAACTCTGCGTGTACGATTTTTCAGACAGTTTCTAGGTGATCAGATACGAGCGATCAGATTGGAAAAGCCAAACAGTGGGTGAGGAGTGCCCGTGCGATGCTGGAAGTGGCCTCTTGTCTTTAAAAAGAGATCTGGTTTGGGTGTTGATCTGCCAGAGCCTGGATCTGGCAGCCAGGGGGTTGGGAGATAAAGCACACCCTCCTTCGAGTGTGCCTGGAGCGGGCCCCCGGAGGGCAGGGCTGCACATTTCCTCTGTGAATCTGTGAACTCCAGGGCAGAAGCAGGCACAGAGCCAGCCATGGGCAGGGCGAGACCTCAGGAGACGCTCCTCCTGGATCCCAGGGCAGCCCGGGAAGGGGGAGGAGGGGGAGAAACCAGAGGGCCTCAAGTCCTATATCCCTGCATTCTTGCCACCTGGACGCTGTCGCTATGCACCGGGCGGGCAAACATGCCCCCAGGTAGAGAGAAGCCCGTTGCCCGCATCTGGGGTGGACGGACTAGCTGACCACCAGGCTGCAGCGTGGCTTCCTCGGCTGGAGCTCTGCCCTGGCCACCCTTCCGCCCCTGCCTCCCGATGCCACCCGTTTACCAAGAGGGTCCACATGTTGGAACCCGTGAGGATGCAAGGCTCTGTGATCAGCGGGCCAAGGGCCAGGGCCCCGAGCTCTTGATTCGTGAGCTCTGGCAGACCAAGAATGAGGGTGGTTTCCAGAGCACTGACACAGTCTGCCTGCACCTCACACGGGGAGAAGGGAATAAACCCAGACCCTGCCAAAGGGCTAAGCAGCTCAGAGCAGCCAGCGAGGCGGCAGGGGCTGTGGGGAAGCGGGCACAGGTCTAGTCTGGGCATAACCCCTCCCAGCCAAAGGCACCCCAGCCTTTCCATGTCTCCTCTCCCTCACCTGTCCCAGATCCTGTCCCAGACGGGGCATGCATCTTCCTCCAAAGGGCTATGGGATGATCCAATCAAGAATGCCAACTGCCTGAATGCCTGATTAATGTATTTTTTAATCACATGCTTCATGGCCCTGGACACACTGGCAACATGCTGGAATGATGTAATTTCAAATAGATATTAGTGTCAGCTCGTGGTCTGAATCAAAGTTTCCTTCCTCTTTACCGCCTTAATGTTTCCACCCCTAAGTGTGCTGTTTTTCTGTGGTACAACTGTACGACAGGAAATCAGAGCACCCTGGCAGGGAAGGGATGTTGAGTTATTACCGAGCAAAGGGCAGCCCGGAGCGTTGGTGCTGGCCCGTGGCCTCAGCACGGGCTGGGAAGACAGGATGGACGCTGCTGGCCTCCACGCTCCTTCAGCTCGGCCACCTGACTGCTCCACACTGGTCCAGCAGCAGAGATGACCCAGCCCAGGCTGAGAACTGGGGCCCCCATGCTTCCTGCGGCCAATTCAGTGCCTCATGAAGGGAGCCATTGGGAAGGGAAGACACAGGTTCACAGTCGCCAGCCCCTGGGTGCCACACCCACGATGGAATGCTGGCCCCCTGGAGCTTGTGTCCCAGGAAACCATTCCCACGGAGGATGATGCTAAGGAGTAGCTCAGATGGTAAAGAATCTGCCTGCAATGCAGAAGGCCCGGGTCCTATCCCTGGGTCGGGAAGATCCCCCGGAGAAGGGCATGGCAACGCGCTCCAGTATTCTTGTGTGGAGAATCCCATGGACAGAGGAGCGTGGTGGGCTACAGTCCACGGGGTCCCAAAGAATCAGACATGACTAAGAGTCTAACACTTTCACGCACACACTTTTCACACATCACGTGGAGGGAAGCCTGCTTCTGTTTTGCTCCTGGTGGCAGAGCCTGGAGCAGGGGAGGGGATTATAAGAAGCGGATTGCTGATTCAGGTTTCTGGACTGAGAGAGCTGCCTCAGAAGGGGATTCTCTCGGAGGCCCGATAGAAGCTCATCACCGTCTCCAGGGACCTGGAGGATGGGGCTGGCCCTAAGCTACGGCAGAGCTAAATGGCCATCCATGGCCTCTTCCTATGAGTCCAGGGGAAGACTTTGGCATCTTAGCTGGGTGAACAGAGCTGCTGATGGTGGGTGGAGTAGAGCTGGGAACTTAGCATGCCCTAGTAAATGGAGCACCTGCTTCCTGGCCCCTCAGTACCTAAACTTCCTATCTAGGGGAAATGAGTAGAATCAAGGAGGAGGAGCTGGCCCCTACAAGAATGTATTCTCGCCTGGCGAATTCCATGGACAGAGGAGCCTGGCGGGCTACAGTCCATGGGGTCGCAGAGAGTCGGATGTGAATGTAGGTCACTCTTATCATCAAGGGCCAGATAAATGCCTCCATCAAATCAGACCCAGTGAAGACAGGGGTCAATGTAGAACCACATCCCCGGGGCCTCCGGCCACCATCACCCACCACCAGGACGACAGGCCCCTCTTCTCCCAGCAGTACACAACCTCCAGGCTGGGCCTTGGGGACCCGGGGTCAGGCTAGAACCCTGCACTGCATTGAGGTAGGTAATTATGAGTGGTCTTTCAAAACTGCTCAGCATGGGTCCCATGAAGGAGGTGGCCTGTGAAAAGGGTCTCCTCCACAGCTCATTACAGCCACGGTATCGATTCTTCCATCATAATCAGAAGGCATCCCTGCCATGTGAAATCCTGTCCCTTGAAGTGTATTCACCAGGGACAGCTCTCCCCATTTCCAGGAGCGCTCATGGCTGCTAACAACCTTCCACGGGCCTTTTGAAAGCCCAAAGTTTTCAGAGAAGTGAAATGTATAGCTCCTGCTCCATTCATCCTTCAAGAAAGAGCAACCTTACACACACACAGACACACACATGCGTGCACACACAAAACCCTAAAAAGCGCAAAGAAACAAACCAGGATTGTGCTCAATGCAGACCACCACATCAAAGGATGCTTCTGAAACCCGGCCACTTCCAAGACAACTAAACTTTCTGAGTCCTTTTCTTGAGCAGCCTTGGTGATGTGGGTCAGTTTGTTTTGTCTGTTGTCTTCTCCTCTTAATGATAAAGGGGCTGAAATCGGGGACTCAAAAAGAGAGGGCTTGGATTCCAGAAAAATCCACAGCTCACTTGCCACCCTCCAGCTGCCCCAATTCAGAGCCTGGAAAGTGTGAATTCCACCTTGAATGTTCCTGCTTGTTCAGCTTTTTAACTCCTCACATCTTCCCTGAGTCCCCAGTCACCCTCATATTTGGCAAAACCCTCTTGCTTGTCAGTAACACCCTGCTGCCCGCCGCGGCCCGGATCTCTCGGGCTCGGTTTCAGTCTCCTTCTGTCGCTTCTCTCCCCCAGGTCTCCATCCCTGCCCTCTCCGGGTCGCCCTCTGTGCTGGATCGCCCTCTCTTCCCCCACACTGCCTTCCCTTGCTGTCCCCCTGCCCCTCTCCGTCAGGGCTCTTACACCGCTACCCCTGAGACCTCCCTCCATCCCTCGTCTGTGGTCCAGTCGGACCTCACCGGTTTCTCTGTCCCTAAGTCCCGAGGATCTTTGCGTAGCTCCCCACATGCCCACCTGGCCCCTCCTCCTAACAGATGGTTTCCCTCTATTTCAGTCTTAACGGACACCGCCCCTCACGAGCGCCCCCCTTTCACCTTCCCTCTCCCCACTCGATCCCCAGGCCTCTGGACCCTGGAGTACAAGCGCGAGCTCACCACGCCCCTGTGCATCGCCGCGGCCCAGGGCCACACAGCCTGCGTGCGCCACCTGCTCGGCCGCGGCGCCGACCCCGACGCCAGCCCCGGCGGCCGCGGTGCCCTGCACGAGGCCTGCCTGGGGGGCCACACGGCCTGCGCCCGGCTGCTGCTGCAGCACCGCGCCGACCCCGACCTGCTCAGCGCCGAGGGCCTGGCGCCCCTGCACCTCTGCCGCACGGCCGCCTCGCTCGGGTAAGGACCCGGGGCCCCGCACTCCGCCCCGGCCCCGGCCCCGACCCCGACCCCGACCCCGACCCCGACCCCGAACCCGGACCGCCGACCCCTAACCCCGACCTTCGACCCCGCCCCTGGACTCCCGGCTTTGCGCGGCGTCGGTTAGCGCCCCAGGCTCCGCCCCTGTAGGCCCCGCCCACGGGCCCGTGGCCACGCCCCCAGACTCGGGCCCCCGCCCACCGACCCCGTCCCAGTCCCGGACGCGCTCCAGGCCCCGCGCCGTGTGCCCCGCCCCGTATGCCCCGCCCCCAGAGCCCGAAGCCCGCGGCCTGCACCGCTGTCCCCGCCGTCCATCGCAGCCCCGCGGCGGCCACCAGGCCGCTCCACCCGCGCCCCCCGCCCGGCCTAGGGCCCCAGCCCGGCCCGCGCCGGTTTAATTAGTGCTTGATTGCGAGCGCGGGGGGGGCGGCGCCACACGGAGGTAATGAGCCGGTGATCACCGGCCCGCAGACGCCCGCGCTGGAGAATGCTAAAAGGCCACTGGCGGGGTTGGAGGCTGAAAAATTAGGGTTTTTAATGATAATTTTATGCAGAATAATTGTCACAGTGTGACATAAATGGTTAGCTCCTCGGGCGGGGCTTTGGAGCCCCACAAGCCAGTCGAGCTGTGCCCGCATATTCTAGCACCACCCCTACCCCCACCCCAGGCCCAGGTGCCGGGGTTCTAGAAGTTCTGCCGGTTCCGGGTCCAGCCCCGTGACTGTCCTTGCGGAGGCCTGTCCGCTTTGGGTCCAGTAAGTCCCGGGAGAGGCGGCAGGTCCCCGTGTTATAGCACGGGCCTTCTCTTGCCGCGTTCCCAGCTTTCCTTGTGTCCATCTTGACGTTTCTTTTAGTCAAAATGTTCTAGTCCCTTTTCTCGGGTTTAAGTTTTCGTGGCCTTCTGTCTCTATGGTGAGGATTAAATAAAAGCATCATGTTAAGTGCAGGCAGGCAGGACTGCTGGGCTCTCAGGGATCAAGATGGGGGCACCACCTACCAATGTCACCCGTGTTCAGAGCAGGGACTCAGGAAGCCACGCGGACCACCAGGAGGCTTGAAGGTGACTGAAAACAATATAATATCTAAAAGCAGCATTACTGAGCTGTAATTGCATGTACTAAGGTGCACATGCTTAAAGTATGCAATCTGATAAATCTGGACACAGGAATGCAGGTGAAACCATCCCTATAACCGAGGTCGCGAACCCAACCATCACCAGCAAAATGTTCCCTTGTCCCACCGGAACCTCTCCCCGACTTCTCCAATTTCCCACTGACTGTTTTTTTGTCACTGTGGTTTAGTCCAAATTTGCAAGAATTCTGTGTAAATGGAATGTAGTCTCTTTTGTCTGACATCTTTCATGCAAAAATCTTACTTTCAGATTTTTTTTCTTGAATCACTTTTTATTTTTATTTTATATTGGAGCATAGTTTGATTAGCAATGTTGTCTTAGTCACAGGTGTTCAGTGAAGTGATTCAGTTATACAAGTCTCTTTCTGTGGTTCAGTCACTAAGTTGTGTCGGACTCTTTGGGACCCCACGAATAGGTAGATACATATATCTATTATTTTTCAAATTCTTTTTGCATTTAGGTTATTACAGAATAATAATGTAATTAGGTTATTATTACAGAATAACCTAAATGGGTTATTTAGGTTAGAGCAGAGTTCCCTGTGCTATACACTAGGTCCTTGTTGGTTATCTGTTATAAATATAACTGTGTACATATCAATCCCCATGCTTTTGAGATTGATCATACTGTTTTGTGTATCCATAATTCACTCCTTTTCATTGGTGAATGGTATTCCTTGGTACAGAATAACACAATGTGTCTATCCACTCACATGTTAAAAGACACTTGATCATTTCCGACTTGAGGCTATTGCAAGTAAGGCTGCTGTGAACATTCATGTACCAGCCTTTGTCTGAGTATATGCTTTCATTTCTCCTGGATAAATACCTAGGCATAGTGGTGTCACATGATATGATTAGGAAATGACCAAGCTGTGTTCCAAGTTGGAACTACCATTTTACATTCCCACCAGTTACACATGATTGTTCCTGCTGTTTCCCATCCTAACACTTGGTACAGTCACTCTTTAGCTGTTAGACATTCTATAGGGATTTAGAACTATTCCACTGCAGTTTTGATTTGCATCTCCCTAATAACAAGTGATGTTGGGCATCTTCTCATGTACTTATTTAGCATACATTTATTTTCTTTGGTGAAGTGCTTGTTCAAATCTTGTGCCTTTTAAAAATACTGGGTTGTTTGTTTTTTTCTTAAATTTTGAGATTTCTTTATGTATTCTGGGTAAAAGCCCCTTATCAGGTACGTGGTTAATAAATATTATCTTCCAGTCTCTGGGTTATAGTTTCTTTCCTTAAAAGTGTCCTTTGGAGAACAGAAGTTCTTACTTTTGGTGGAATCTGATGCCTCAGATGGTGAAGAATCTGCCTGCAATGCAAGAGACCCAGGTTTGAGCCCTGGATTGGGAAGATCCCCTGGAGAAGGGAATGGCAACCAGTATTCCAGAATACTGGAATACAAGTATTCCAGGAATACAAGAATACAGTATTCCAGTATTCTTGCCTGGAGAATCCCAAGGACAGAGGAGCCTGGGGATTACAGTTACAGTGCATGGAATTGCAAAGTGTCAGATAAAACTGAGCAATTAACCCTTACAACAGATCCATTTTTTAATTTTAGGGATCATGTTGGGTTATTTTCTCTAAAAAAAAAAAAAAAAAAAAACAACTTTGCCCAACCATGGACACAAACATTTCCTCCTATGTTTCCCTCTAAAATGTTAACTTTATGTGTTACATTTAAGTCTATGACCCATTTTGAGTTAAAGTCTGAATATGGTGTGAGGTAGGGATTAAGGCTTTCTTTTTTTTCTCTGCATGTAGTTATGCAGGAGTTCCAGCACTGTTTGTCAAGGAGCCTTTTCTTTCTCCACGGGTTTGCCTTTGCACTTTAGTTGAAAGTCAACTTAAGAGCATATGTATGGGTTTATTTCTGGCTCTCTTGTCAAGTACACGCAAGACAGGGCAAGGCCTGACTGATTGAGTAAAGACCCAAGGAGCCACTCCTCGATGCAGACACTTGTAGCACTTACTTGCATAGTGAGAAGAAACACAGCCACAGGTTCCAGCTCTGCAGGGTCCTTGCCCTCCACACCCAAACAAAAGGAGACACATTGTGGCAATGTGACTCGCAGGACGCCCTGCTGTAGCACACCCGAATCTGGATGTCAGGTGAGCTTTATAGGCCACAGCTCTGATCTCAGGCGGGCAGGCCGGGAGTCCCAAACCTCACCAGAACCCAGGAAGTGATAAGACACATCTCAGGACAGCCTCCCAGGGGACACAGGGAGGCGTGTGGACAAGGGTCTTATCGCAGCCCCTTAACAAGTTCTGGAGGATTGCAGGGTGCTCTGCCAAGACTTGGACCAGCAGTGGTTCAAACTTTTGTTTGTGTGGCCAGTGTGGATACATGCAAGGCCGCCAGGGCTCCGTCGCAGAGCTATTGCTCTGTGTCTCTGTTCTGTTAGACCTCACTCTATTGCTCTTTTTTGACAGCAGTACCACCTTGTACTGAATGCTGTAGCTCTGTAAGAAATCTTGAAGTCAGGTCACATAAATTCTCCAGCATCATTCAAAGTTGTTTTGGCTATTCTAGCCTCTTCACATTTCCACATAAATTTTAAAATCAGTTTGCCAGTTTCTACCAAAAAAAAAAAAAAAAAAAACCCCACTGTGTTTCCACTGAGGTTGATGTGAATCTATAGATCAATCTGGGGAGACTTGATATAAAAATATTGAATCTTTCAACCCATGAACACAATAAATCCCTCCATTTATTTAGCTCCTAGTTTCTTTTAGCTTCATTTGATAGTTTTTAGTGTACAATGCTTGGATATATTTTTCAGATTTATCCCTAAGTTTTAAATTTCTGGTGCTTTTGTAAGTAGTATTTTTATTTAAATTTCTGTGGTGTTAGCTACTATATAAGTTGATAAGAATTTATTTTTCTGTATTAATTTGAAACCTGCAACCTTGCTAAGCTTAGTATGTGTTCTAGTAACCTCTCATAAATTCCAAAAGATTTCTATGTAGACAATCATGTCATCTTCAGATAAACAGTTTCACTTCTTTTCCAGTCTGGATGCCTTGCTCTTGCTTTATTGCACTAGATAGAACTTCCAGTGCTATGTTGAATAGAAGTAGTAAGGGAAGACAACTTTCCTTATTTCTGTTCTTGGTGGACTGAAAGCTTTAAGTATGATATTAGATGTAGGTATTTTGTAGATGATCTTTTTCAGATTGAGAGAATGCCTTTCTATCCCTGGTTTGCTGACAGTTTTTTCTATGACTGGATGTTGGATTTTCTCAGATGCTTTTTCTGCATATATTGAGTTGTTCCTGGAGCTTCCCAGGTGGCACTACTGGTAAAGAACCTGCCTGCCAACGCAGGAGACGTAAGAAACATGGGTTTAATCCCAGGGTTGGAAAGATCCCCTGGAGAAGGAAGTGGCAACCCACTCCAGTATTCTTGCTGGGAAATCCCATGGACAGAGGAAATCCCAAGGACATAGGAGTTGACCCTATGTGTGTATTTTTAGTCTGTTAATATAATTATTTACACTGGTTGATTTTCAGATGTTAAGCCAATCTTGCATTTTTCAGACCACAATTTATAAATTCCTGGGTTTGATTTGCTGAAAATTTTAAAACATCTGCATCTATCTTTGTTAAAGGTATTGATCTGCAGTTTTTTCTTGTAATGTTTTTGTCTAGTTTTTATACCTGATTGATGCTGGCCTCAAAAATGAGCTGAGAGGTGCTTGTGTAAAATTATTTTTATTTCTTCTTTAAGTGTTTGGTAGAAATCATCAGTGAAGCTGTCTTGGCCTGGAGTTTTCTTTTTGAGCAGGTTTGCAGCTATGAATTCAATTTAATGGCTATAGTGGTATTCAGGTTCTTTCTTGAGTGAGTGAGCTTTGATAGCTTGTATCTTTCAAGAGATTTATCTCTTTTATCTAAGTTGTTAAATTTATTGTCATAAAGTTGTTTTCTATTATCCTTTTAATAGCTGCAGAATCTGTAGAATCACCACTTTCATTCACGATAATGGACATTGTGGTTTTTATTCTTTCTTCCCTGATCAGTCTATTTTGGGTTTTACTGATTTTCTTTTTTGTTTTACTGTTTTATTTTCCATTGATTTCTGATATGATCTTCATTTCCTCTTTTCTTTGCTTATATTGAATTTCCTTTGTTCCTGTCTTTCTGATTTGTAAGATGGCAGCTAATGTCTTTGATTTGATGGGTTTTATTTTCTAATATGACTTCCCGGTGGCTCAGGTGATAAAGAGTCTGTCTGTGATGCAGGAGACCTGGGTTCAATCCCTGGGTGGGGAACATGCCCTGAAGAAGGAAAGGGCAATCAGCTGCAGTATTCTTGCTGAGAAATCCCATGGGCAGAGGAGTCTGATGGGCCACAGTCCACGGTATAGGCTTTCAGTATTATACATGTACCCACTATGTACTACTCTAGCTGAATCCCACATGTTTTAATAGGTTAAAATTTCCTTCTCAATCAGTTTAAAATATTTTCTGATTTGTTTTTTTCATTTGTTTCTTTTGAGTTTTTTTCTTTGAAAGATAGGTTATATAAAAGTGACTTTGTTTCCAAATATTTGGGTATTTTTCAGGTATCTTTCCATTATTTATTTCTAATGTAATTCCATTATGGTTAGAGAATTTACTTTGTATCACTTTGCTCCTTTTAAATTTACTGAGTCTCTTTTGATGATCCAAAATATATTCTATCTTGGTAAAAAATTTCTGTGCATACCAGAAAAGAATGCATGTTCTACAGTTGTTGGGTGGAGTGTTCTATAAATATCAATTAAGTCAAGTTGCCTATATCCTCCCATATCCTTCCTGATTTTCTGCCTACTTGTTTTACATGTTGTTGAAAGAGGGATGTTGAAATCTTTGACTGTAACCCTGGATTTGTCTATTTCTCTTTGTAGTTATATAATATTTCAAAGCTCTATTATTAATTATCAGTACATAGATGTTTAGCATCATCATGGCCTCTTAAAGAACTGGCATCATTATTTAAAGATATTCTTTATCTCTGGTAATAGTCTTTGCTCTAAAGTCTACTTTGTCTGATATTAAAATATCTAGTCTGACATTAATACATATTTCTTTTGACTAGTGTTAGCATAGTATACTCTTTTCCATCTGCAATAGCAATCTATTGCTTTGTAACAAATTACCACAAACTTAGATACTTACTACAGCACACATTTATTGTTTCACAGTTTCTATGAGCAGAGTTTGGGCATGGCTTCACTGAGCCCTCAACTGCAGCATCTCTCACAAGACTGCAATCAAGGTATCAACAAGGGTTAGGGTCTCGAAGGGTCAGCTAGGGAAGGATCTGCTACTAGATTCATATAGTTATAGGCAGAATTTAGTTATTTGGGACTATTGGACTAAGGGTCTCGGTTCCTGGCTGACTATTGATTAAAGGCAGTGCTCAGTTTGTGTCTTTATTTTTCAAACAGATCTCTTGGAGTCAGGGTATACCTGAGTCTTTTTTAATCCAATCTGGTAGTCTTTGCCTTTTAATTGAGTGTTTAGATCATTTACATTTAATAAGATTTTAATATGCTATGATCAAATCAAACAGCCTGTTATTTTTTTCTATTCATATCATCCATTCTTTGTTCCCTTTTCTTCTTTTTCTACCTTCTTCTGAATCAACTATTTTTCATGATTCCACTTTATCTCCCTTTTTGATTTATTACATATAACTTTTTGTTCCATTATTTTAGTAGTTGCTTTAGGGTTCATAGTCTACATCTTTATTTTACCACAGTCTGCCCTCAAGCGATATTATACTACTTCATGTATAATATAAAAAACCATATGACTATTCTTCCATTTCTCTCCTCCTCACCTTTGTGTGATTGATATCATATATTTTACTTCTGTATATAAGTCTCAGAGTACGTTGTTAATATTTTGGTCAAACAGTCAATTATCTTTTACTGAAACAATAAGAAAAAGTTTGTATGTTGATCCACGTGTTTCCCATTTTCAGCTCCCTTCATTGCGTCTGAGATCATCTTCCTCCTTCTCAGAGAACGTTCTGTAATATTTTTTGCAGTGAGGGTCTGCTGGAGATAAATCCCGTCAGCGTGTGTGTGCTTGGGAAAGCCTTTGTTTCATGTGAGTGCTTGCAAGGCGCTCTTGTTGGGCAGGGGATTCTGGGCTGACAGGTTCCCTTCTTTCAGTGTTTTAGACACGGGGCTCCACTGGCTTCTAACTTGCCTTTTTAATGGGAAATCTTCTATCCATCTGTGTTCTTTTGTATATAGTGTCCTTTTTCCTGGCTTTAATATTTTCTCCTTATCACTGACTTTAAGCAACTTGATCATGGTGTATTTTGATGTTGTTTTATCTTTCTTGTCCTTGAGATTCATCAATTTCTAAATCTGTAGGCTTATATTTCTCATCAAATTTGGAAAATTGATGGCAATTATCTCTTCACATTTTTTTCTGTATGATCCCTCCTCTGCCTCAGGGAGTCCAATTGCATGTATGTTATACCACTTGAAGTTGTCCCACAGTTCATTAATACTCTGTTCATTTTTCTCTTATGTAATTGATTTATCATTTGTTCTGAAGTCCCTGATCTGCCATTAATCCCATGTAGTATATTTTTCATCTCAGACACTATAATTTTCAACTTTAGAAGCTCAGTCTTAGGCCTTTTTAAAATATCTTTCTTGTCTTTACTTAACATGTTGAGTCTTTCCTCTAGCTTCTCAAATATACAGAATATAATTAAAATAACCATTTTAATGTTCCCATCTATCAATTCTATCATCTGGGTATGAATAACATTTTATTTTAACTTTGTTCCTTTTGTAAATTTCAGATTCATCTAGGCATAATATGTGGGAGATAAGATATACACATATAAGATTCAAGAGTAGAAATGCTTATGAATACATTTTTTGATGATTTTTTAAAAGCTATAAGTAGACAGCCATTCTGCAGGGATACTAAATGAAGATTAACTTCTGCATCATTTTAACTTACAATTTCTATCCTTGAGACATTTGTTAGGTGATTTGCTGGTGTACAAAGTTGCCTTCTGATGACGGAATTATAGAAACCCCACCTACTTTCAAAAAGCACAGCTCCCACGTTTCATTATTGGATGAACCATTCCTACAAGCATTCAATAGCCAATTGTTGAACTCTATGAGGTGCTGGACTTGTGTTGCACTATAGTCTATTTCCTCAAGATGCTTTCAATTTCAATGGAGAGGAAGGTAATTTACATCAGTGTGCTAGACACTGGACCAAGGGTATGCAGAATACACTATGTGCGTGGAAGTTGAGGGTGTGGGCTGGTAGATTTCAACTGGAAATTTTCTAGGAGACAAAGGGGCATCAATTTTATTAAAGGACATAAACCTACCAAATCAAAGCAAAAGAAAATGGGCAAATTATTAGGCAGTTTTACATTGATTTTATTCAGTTTTGATATTTTTATACCTTACAATTTCATATGTTAGAAGTACACATATTGCTACATTTGAGGTCTAGGTTGAACTCTAGCTGTGCAAGCTTGGGCAAGGTATTTCATTCATCTGTGTCTTGGTATTGTCATCTGTAAAACAGAGATAATATTTGAGCCTTCTACATAGGGTGACCAGGGGAATTAAATGAGCTAGTGTATGGAAAATGCTTAGAAGAGTGCCTGGCACATAGTTAAGAATTATGCAGGTGCTGACTACAACTACTGAGGTCTCTTGTACAATCACTGTGCTATCTCATGGGAATTGAAACAATATTTCACTAACTTTAATTAATATGGGGTTTTGTGGTTTCTTTATCTCCATATTTGTTGGTCATCTATGATTTATTTCCAGTAATATTCCTAGTCAAGAGCATACTCCCAATTTTAACATGTTCCTACAGAAAATATAACCCATCTGATGGTATTCCATGTCTAGGAACACACCATGCCTCCCACCACCCCTCAAAAGTCATGTCTATATTCAGTTTTGTTCAAAATTAAGTTCTACAAATGCAGCATGGTATCCTGGATTGGATCCTGGAGCAGAACATGAACATTAGTGGGGAAAGTGGTGAAATCCAGATAAAGTCCACAGTTCCGTTAATAGTATTGGATTGATGTTAACTTCTTAATTTTGACAAAGGCACCATGATAATATATGATGTGGACTTTACAGGAAACTGGGTGAAGAACATTTGCAAATTCTCTGTACTATCTTTTCAATTCTTCTGTAAATCTATAGTAATTTTTAAATAGGATTTTAAAAACCAAGTTTGCTTCATACCTTGGACTCAAATCTTCCACCTTATAGTCTTAGAAAAAAAATGTGGCTTTTTACTAAGAAATAAGAATGTATCGCCTGCTCAGAACACAAGGGTATTGCAGACCCTAACAGCAGCCCTTAAGACAAGCCAAGAGGCTTACATTCAGTTGTCATAAGGAGCTGAGGCATATGCAGAGCTACTCGGCTTACACAGTGTGATAGGAACTAATTTCCTGACTTCAGCTGGTTTCTCAGAAATCATTCAAATCCAGCACATTGCTTAATAAAGACTTTTAAAATGTCTTTGTATTAAGATGGGCTTTGTAAAGACCTCTTTCCTTTTGTCTTTCTCTTCCTCTTCTTATCCTTCTCATTTTCTCTTCTGTCTCCATGTGTCTCTCTGCATGAGTCTTTCTCCCTGGTGATTTCATTTGACAGTCTTGACTTATTTAAATCCAAGTTATTGAGGAAAAGTTTAAGATAAGTGATGGACATAGCATAAGTTCAGGCGGAACTATGCAACAGCTGACTCAGAATCCCTTCAATATCAATGATTTGATGGAAGATGCTGGCAGGTCCCACTGAACACCTCTACAATAATATAGCCAACTCCCTTGAAGGATGAAAGTTAACAGATGTCAGAGAGGGACTGAGCTTTAGACTGCGGCTTTTCAGCTCTGAAGAGTCCCCCTAAAGTTAGACTCCGAGGAGGTCTGGCTTCGGGTAGTATAAACATTATCACTTTGACAGGAAAGAGCGACTTTTTCCAGAATCTTTTTATACATAGTAGATTTTAGGTCATCCTTAATTTTTTTACCTTTCAGTAGAGAGGGGGTCGTTGACCTACATACAGAGCCATTTCATTTTCTTACTCTTGATGACAATGGTCTCCACACCTAGGGACCCAGTTCTGTTCCAACCCCTTTTAGTCAGCAATTCTCCATGGGTGCAGGACTTTAAAACCTTTGAGTCTCTGAGTTCCTGGGATTAAAAAAAAAAAAAAATCATCTGTGCTTCCTTCCAACCCGCAAGCTTCAGAATTCAGAATTCAACACACAAAAAGGAATATCAGAGCTTTAATCTAGGAACCTTTTGAAGAGATTTTCCCAAAAAGAAAAGTTCCAGTAAAGTTACTCTCTTCACGTTAGTAGCCTGCATGCCAGCCTCGCCCTATTTATTACCAGATTCCACTCCTTGACCCTTTTTAAAATTCTGAGATAATTAAAATGAGAGAAGAATTAGCAGAGTCCTGATTCTTTTTCTCATGTAGAGCTATCTCGATTTATGCAAAAGTGAGGCGAATTCGCTTCCTTCCTGAGCCTGTCAGTCAAAAATCATGCACGTTTACTTCTCCGTCTCAGCTGTGTCAATTCAACTAAATAAAAGTTCATTTTAAGCCAGAATTGGACTTGTGGAAGCAGCTAATTATCTTAGGAGGAAAAGATTATTGAAGAAAACTACTGGGCAATTTTTTTCTAACTCAAACCTGGCAGGATCAAATCTGGGCAGAGAAAAATGAAGTATGCCTTTCCCTGAGGCAAGAAAGGCACTTTCTGGGCAGGATTTGAGCAGGAACAATTATTCTGAGTCCTCACCCCAACCCCAAAGCTTCTGCCTAATAACAAGAGGTTTGGTTGCATGAGCACCAGCTCATGGGCACTGATGCACAATCCAGAAAACAGTCCACTTTCTACACCGCAGATGAGTGAGTGATTCATTATTCACGTGGAGAGTAGAAAACATGATCCAGTTCCACAGGACTGTGAGGCATCTTGAGGAATACCAAAGAACAAGGAGTCAGTGAGGGGCTGCCCTCACTGGATAATTGGATATTTGTACGGGAACTTCACATTCCGAGCTCGTGCAAGTGCCTGACTTGCTATGATCCTCCCCGACAGGCTTGCAAGGCATGGTTATTCCCAGTTTACAAGTTAGAAAGCTGAGGCTCACCAAGAGCCTATGTTTTATCAGTAAAATGGAAAAACATGGGCTCTTGGTAAAAGACTACCAAGTAGAAACCATCAGAACCAGGTTCAAAAGCCAATAATGGCTCTTCCCTGGTGATCTAGTGGCTAAGACTCCCCATTCACAATGCAGAGGGGCCCAGGTTTGATCCCTGGTCAGGGAACTAGACCCCACATGCCACAACTAAGGGTTCACATGCAGCAACTAAATATCCTATGTGCTGCAACTAAGACCCAGCACAGTCAGACAAATAAATCTTTTTCTAAACAATTGAGTTAAAAAAAGAAAGCCAATGTCATAAGAGAGATAGATGTTGAAAGATAACTTCTCCCTTGTTAACCTAACTTTTTTTCAAAAACCGCGAATTGTCAGAAAGTAGCTCTGCTCATCTCTGATCACGACCTTTCAAACATGCTCTGTCATAGGTTTATCCTCTTTCCTTGCCGCTTATAGAACCTCAGGCGGATTCCTCACCTTTCTGGTTGCTTGCCAAGTTCTGTTTGAATGCATACAACTCACTCTTAGGAATTAAAACAGGTGATCCAGGCCAAATCCAATCTTTACCCTCTGGGCAAAATCAGACACCTCAAGAAAGATATACAGATGACCAATAAACAAATGAAAGGTCCTCAACATCATTAGTCATCAGAGAAAAGCAAATTAAAGCCATGAGGAAATATTCTTTATGTCACACTCTTTAGGATGGCTAAGGCAAAAAGACAGACAACACCAAATGTTTGCAGGAATGTGGAGCAACTGGAACTCTCATACATTGTTGTTGGGAGTATATAATGATGTAACCACCTTGGAAAACTGCTTAACCATTTCTTTTAAAGTTAAATATATACCTACCAGCAATTCTACTTCTAAAGATTTATCCAAAAGAAATAAGAACATATGCCCACATGAAAACTTACATTAAAATGTTCATAGCAGCTTTATTCATAATAGCCAAAAAGTGAAAATGCCCATCAGTATCAAAAGGAGAATGAATTTTTAAACTGTGGTATAGCTATGCAATTACATGTGACTCAGAAATAAAATAGAATGAGTTACTTGTGAACGCAACAATATGGATGAATGTCAAAGACATGTTACACTAAAGAAGCCAGATACAAAAAAGTAGAAAATTCTAGAAAAGACAAAACATGGGGGAGAAATCAGAATCATGGTTGCCCGTGGTGACTGACCAGCAGCAAACACAAAGGAACTTTTTGGAGAGATGAAAATATGCTACATCTTGGACATCCCCCATGGTCCAGGGGTTAAGATTCAGCCTTCCAGTGCAGGGGATGCGGGTTCAGTCCCTAGTCAGAGAACTAAGATCCCACCTGCTGTGTGGTATGGCCAAAAAAAATTTTTTTTAATATGCTATGTCTTTATGTCAATATGCATATGTCAGAGCATATGTCAATGTGCTATGTTGATTACACACATCCTCTGCCAAAATTTGTACAGCTGTACTCTTCAGACATGGGCATTTCTCTGTATGCAAATTTTACTTCACTTAAAAAATATATAAAAACACGTATATAAAACTTTTCTCTCATACAAGAGACACAGATATAAAGAACAGACTTTTGGACTCTGTGGGAAAAGGCAAGGGTGGGATGATTTGGGAGAATAGCACTGAAACATGTATATTACCATATGTGAAACAGATCACCAGTCTAGGTTTGATGCCTGAGACAGTGTGCTCAGAGCTGGTGCACTGGGAAGACCCTGAGGGATGGGATGGGGAGGGAGGGGGAAGGGAGGGTCAGGATGGGGAACACATGTCCACCCATGGCTGATTCATGTGAATGTATGGCAAAAAACACCACAATATTATAAACGAATCAGCCCCCAATTAAATCAGAAAAAAAAAACCATTCTCTCATACAAATCAAAGTTCCCCCACCTCACCCCGATCTTTTTGGTGACTGTTCAGTCATTCTCTTCTCCAGACGGAGCTGGGGTTCACATCACTACCTAAAATGAGAGTTGTTGTTGTTCAGTCACTAAGTCGTGTCTGATTCTTTGTGATCCCATGGACTGTAGCATTCCAGCCTTCCCTGTCCTTCACTATCTCCCGGAGTTTGTTCAAACTCATGTCCACTGAGTCAGTGATACCATCCAACCATCTCATCCTCTGCCGCCCCCTTCTCCTTTGGCCTTCAATCTTGCCCAGCATCAGGGTCTTTTCCAATGAGTCGGCTCACTGGAGAATACCCTTGAGAGCCCCGTGGACTGCAAGGAGATCAAACCAGTCAATCCTAAAGGAAACCAACCCTGAATATTCATTGGAAGGACTGATGCTGAAGCTGAAGCTCCAATACTTTGGCCACCTGATGCGAAAAAGAGAGTAGAGTCTTTTATTTCACTTCTCTCCTCCTTCTCCTCCCCTCACGCTGATGCCTCTGGGTTTCCCCCTTCATCCAATGCTGGGGCCAGGGCAGGAGAGGAAGGTTGCCCATTTCTTGTTGAGGAGGGGATACTAGTGAAGCTTCCAGAAAGTCAGATACTCCTTCAATGGAGAGCAGGGCAAACAGTGGAACTGAATTCTCAAAGTTTGTTCCTTCAGTCATTCCTCAGTCCACCAAAATGCAGAATTTCACTTGCAGTTTGCGGGGGGGGGGGGGGGGCCGGACACGGGGAATTTGCCTAAAATATCATTAGCAGCCACAACCACTGAACACTTCAGAAGCAAATTAAATGGCAGCCATTGCTCCAAGGAAAACCATAAGGATAGACATGGCCGGGCAGTTTCCTTCTCCATTCTCCCTGCTACCCTTCAGGATTTGTCCGTTCGTATCAGCTATTTCAATTGTGAATATCTATGCTTGATAGTCTCACAGCTGAGCATCCTGGAAGAAAGGGAGGGAGAAGAAAATACAGAGCAGAAAGGGGCAGGCGGCAGGTCCCC
This sequence comes from Dama dama, assembly GCF_033118175.1. Taxonomy (NCBI): domain Eukaryota; kingdom Metazoa; phylum Chordata; class Mammalia; order Artiodactyla; family Cervidae; genus Dama; species Dama dama. The sequence continues at coordinate 112,304,676 of NC_083700.1, read as the reverse complement.
AAAGGAGAGGCTCAGTAGAAGGTCCAGAGAAACCAAGTGGGAGCTGCTCCTCCATCAAAGTCAGGGCAGCGGCTTCCCCATCCTTCAGCTGGAACCAGCCGGGGAGTCAACGCACAGAGGCAGTCTCCCTGCGATGGCTTCATTGGAAAGCATGGCTGTGTTGTCCCCCAAGTCTCCCCACCATGTCCCCTGTGCACCAACCACCCCGCCCTGCAGTCCTGCCTTGCTCAGCATCCAGCCACACTGCTGCCCCCACGGATGGACCCAGACTTGGCCCCAGCCACCCTGCCCCAGGGACGTGTCTCCAGCCCATCTGCCTCCATGTCAACTCCAAGGAGGAACAGTAGCTTAATGATGATTCGACATGACTGGTTCATGACACCCATTACTCTCAGCGAACACACTGGCCAGGAGGGGTTCGGGCAGCAAGTACAGGAGGACAGTGAAGGGCAGTCAGGAGGGTCCAAGGATTTCCAGCAAGTGAAGCTATTGCTCCGGAGACAGATGCTGAACCCACCTGACAGAGGGCTTGAAAGGAAGGTCTGTTTCCCCTCGAAAAACATGTAACTGACCTTTGTGAATTTCACCCTGGTTTTGGTGGTTCTTTGTCCTTGTTGTTGCATTGCTCTTTGGGTACCATCATCCTCTGACGACTGTTGAGTCATTCTCTTCTCCAGCAGTAGCTGGGTTCACATCTCAATCAGGAGGTTCTGACTTGACTGTGGGGTCACCGTTCTCTCCTGGGTGTCTACCCTTGAGATCACTGCTTCAAGCCTCAAAAACCACACCCTCACTGAAAACCAGAGAGAATGAAATCTCCGATGCAGACTTGCCCAGAGGGCTGGTGAGAAGCAGGTTCCTGTTCCCTGCCCGCTAGCATGAGGCCCACCAGCCAGGCAATGTCCTCAGCCTTCTGTGCCTTAGCATCCTGTCTGAAGGTGGTCCAGGAGCCCATGGAGCGCTCAGAGAGGAGACCCTTCCCTCTGCCTTGACCTGGTATACAGAGCATGGAGGATGCTCTCGACTTACTGAATGAACCAATGAATGAAAGGTTTAGAGAGAGCTTCTGGGAAACGCCTAGTGCCTTGCCTGACTCACAGAAGGTGCTCAGCAAACAGTACCTATGGGAGGAGCAGCAGGGCGGGATGACAGAGAACTAAGCCAGACATAGCAGCCGGGGCCTCTGCTCTGCCACCACCTGGTTGGATGGCCCTATCTGAGTCACTGGTCTTCTTCTGAGCCTCAGTTTCCCCACCTACAAATTCCACCTACAGTGCAGACTTGTCGCAAAGCCTAAAGATAACATTCTTCTAAAAAATAAATTAAAAGACCACGTGCGGGGAATGCACTGACGTCCCAGCTCAGAACCAGAGGCTATGAAATACTACTTTTGAGGGTTTTGTGCCACGGGAGGGGTGGGGAGGAGGGAAGCTGGAGAAGGAAAGCCTGGAGCAGGCTCTGTCTCGTGGGGTGCAGGGCAGTTTGGCAGGTGGTGTGAGCGGGTAGGAAGAGGCGAGCGCTGAGGAAGCCGGGCTGAGGTGCTCGGCACCATTTGCATCTGCCCGGTGAGCGGGGATGCGGTGCTGTGGAAAGATGCTGGAGGTGGCTCGGAGCTGTGTGCCAGATGAGGGCTGGGAGTCCTACTTCTCTCCTTACAAATAAGTCAAAATGACATTAATTCAGCCGCCCTTGATGGGTTCATCTCTATTAACTCCAGCCTTTTGGCTCAAGCCACTTTTTCTGTGTACTGTCAACCTTGGGCCCCGTAACAGCTTGTCACGATGATCATTATCAAAGACGGGGAGGAGGGATGGTGGGGGGCTGGGGGAGTGTTTGCCCAAGTTGCTTCGTATCAGAGGCTGTTCAGACAACAGTGTCTCCTTCATCTCATAAGACAGAGACAAGTCGTTTTGACATGGTCAGATGAGAATGTACCCTTGGCTCCTGACAGTGACGGTCTCACGCTGTCTGCCACCAGGGAAGCCCATACTGTCTCCAGGCCTTCCGTATTGTGTCTCCCAGGACAGCAGGACATCTGCTCGAGAAAACCTCGCTTGGCAGGAAAGAGCTCAGCCAAAGCAGAGCTTCCCACACAGTCCTGCAGAGGCTTGGGGGACGCTTTCCTGCTGGGCCATTTCTTCCTTGACTGGAGACCCTGACAAACACAAGGTCAGGTCTTTCAGGTCCCCAAGACTGTTAGTTACACTGCTCTGCTTGTCACTAAGGACCCTCCACCCACCCCCCACGCTCTCCTCGCCTCTCACCTTCTCAGAGGTGCTGCACTACAGCCTTCCCAAGATCTCTGCTTATACCTGGACAGATCAGTGGAAAATCTGAGAGCATTCTGGAAACCTGGAACGCCGAGCTGACATTCTTAGAATCCATGAGCTGCTGCTGTGGCTGGCGGGGGATGGTTCTGTTATTAATAACCTCTGCTGTTGTTCTGCTGTCAGACTGCAACTCTGATTCACTTTGGAAAGTGAATTTGAAAATACTGGCAAGCAAGAAGGAAATAAAAGCACCCTTCACCCCACCATCCAGAGGTGAACACGCTGGCTTGTATGTTTCCAGGCTCTCTTCCCATGCGTGTACATATCTACTCTTTTTTTTAATAGGAGTGTTCGATGCTGTTTCAAACCCGGTCTTTACACATGACCACTGCAGACAGCTTTCCATGTCATTAAACAGGCTCCCACGCCTTCATTTTTAATGACTGCCCAGTGCGTGCCAGCCAAGATGTGCCCCAGTCAATTTGTTGTGTTGTTTTCTCTCGTGCCTGCGGTCTGCAACTTACATCATGACCCGCTCTAAGGAAGTGCCAAGGTTTAGCCAATTAGAAGCTCTTCATTAAAAATGAAAAGGGTATCCTCGGTCCTCCAGAGGCTGGGCCAGTGTCCTCATTCTTCTGAAAGCTATCTTTGTTGCAAAGAGCAACCTGGCCATCAGCCTGTTAGGCTGCGGACGTGGAAAAGAGACCCACTCGTATTTCCCGGTGGACTTCTTCAGAGAGGCTGGGCTGCTTTAAAAAAAAAAAAAAAAGAGCAGGAGAAAATGTTTGGTAATTGTTTGTGAGCGCACACAGGCTCAGTGGCAAAATGAGACGGAACCTTTGATTTCTAACCTCCTGCTGCACTGTTCGAAATTCCTCCCAGAGAGGCACGGAGGAAGCAAACTGAAGCACTCTGATTGTCAAATTTGCATCCTCTCTTAGCTGCTTATTGTCCCAAAGGACGTTTCACATCAAATCGTACTTGTTTGTAAAGATCTTTCACCCAAGACAGACCACTTCTCAAGATACTGCTGATATGGAGGATAGAGAAATATGGAGAGAGGGTTTAAAATATTGCGGGTCCCTGGGTAGAAATGTAAACAGATTTAACGCCAGCGGCTTCCAGCCTGGAAACCCTCAAAGGATCCAGTGCAGAGTCCCAGTCAGGTAAATACCAGGAAAAACAGCAGCCATGCAAAGGAAAACTGAAAGACGTTCATTAAGGAAATGCATCTGTTCAACACACTTTTAGGGAATACCAGTAGTGGGCCAGCCCTGCCCTAGGTGCCAAGAAGCCGAAATAAATACACGTCCATTTCTATATCCAAGGAGCCAACCATCCAAGAGAGACGTGCCGAGAACACTTGAAACACTGGTGTGACGAAGGCTGTACCCGTGGACGGCAGCTTAGGCATGAGGAGCGTGACAACACGGAGGCGTGACCGAGAGGAAGAGGAAGGGAAGACAGGATGCATCCTCAGAACCACACCTGGCCACGTAGGATCCAAGCACAGGATGGAGCACCGGGAAATGAAACTGGCGAGGCCACAGAAGCCGGTTCACGAGCTGTCCTGTGTCCCAGAGGAAGGAGCCTGGGATTTCTCCAGCAAGCAGGAAGAGCCTCAGGGTTTTCAGCCAGCACATGTCTTATGATTCACACTGGAAAGGCTACCAGAAAAGTCTGGGTAGCATGGAGCTCATTAAGATTGGTACAGGAGAAAAATTAGCAGATTGTCCACTTTGGGCAAGAAAGGATTTGGGGCTTCCACAGAGGACCATGACAACAGGGCTGGAGGAAGGAAGCAGTTCAAGTGATTATTGAAGAGATGGAATCGACAGGGCTGAGTGACCAACTGAAGGAGGTGGAGATGGACCTCGGGGAACTGGGAAAAAACAAAGGGTGAGTAACATACAGAGCAAGACCCCGAAGGAAGCAGGAAAGGACCACACCGGGCCACAGGATGGAGAGGGAGTCCCTTCCTTAGATACATGAAGTAGCGGAGGACGGTCATGGAGAAAGACTCTGCCAGTTGTCAAGGTCGCCTCAGCGGCACACAGCAGGAAGGTCGGCTGACGCTGGGAGAATTGCACTTGCTGAATAAGTAGGGGTAGACTGCTGAGAAGGCCGGGAGTAGAATCAAGACCTCTTGGGACTTCCCTGGGGGTGCAGTGACTAGGACTTCACGGTCCCCATGCAGGGGCCCGGGTTCGATCCCTTGTCAGGGAACTAGATCCCACATGCTGCAACTAACAGTTCACATGCCCACAACTAACGATCCTGCATGCCACAGTGAAGACTGAAGATCCCTCGTGTCGCAGCTAAGACCTGGAGCAACCTAAATCATCTTTTTTAAATAAAGAAATAGGGTTTCTTGGGGATGGTGATCAACGTGTGGAACAATCACTAATGGGCAAGGAATGAGGAGCTGGCCTTCAGTCCCAGGAATTGTGGACCAAAGGGCGCTGAGGACCAGTGAAGCGCAGAGGCCAATCTCCATGACAGGGGTTTCCTCCAGGGGCCAAGTGGGGAAGAGAGGGTGGGTGGTGAATGGCTGCCCATAACGTGGCCAGCTGATGCAGGGGATGGCCATGTCCCCTCCACCCAAAGGAACCGAGGATGCCGAGAAGAGAGAAAGAGAGCTGCCCAGGGAAGGAGTGAAGCCAGGAAGGGCTGAGAGGGCCAGGGGCCAATGGGCCAAGTCTCAACAGAGCAGAGATGAGGAGGGCGCCAACAGGAGGGTGGGCTACAGGGACCAGGGTCTCACCCTCTGCAGTCAGCATGTGGGCCCATTAGACTCCAAAGGTGGAGCAAACACGAGGGCAGAAACATCCCAGGAGGCAGCCCAGGAGTAGGGGCTGACGTGGGGCTGCTGTCCTGTCAGTGCCCATGAACGCCAAGGGCCAGCAGATGGAGGAGGGGCTCGGGTCTGTGAGACTGTCCTGCTCTCAGGCTGGGTCAGATTCGGTTAGTTCCCCACCAGTGTCCAGGGCCCCGGTCCAGCAGGCCTATCAGCAGCTGCCCCCTGGGCTTAGGTGGAGATGCTCCAAGTCCTCCCACGTGTGTAAGAAGCTCTAAGGACACTGCCCTCCTGGGAGAGCACAGTCTTGGCACCGGCCTGAGGGACCTGGAGGCGGCAGGAGACACCCACCTCAGGGGGAGACTGGCCTCCCCTGGGAGCCGAGGAAGCCCCGGACAGCACAGTGGGACTTAGCTACCTCCAAAATCCACATTCCGTTCAGGGAGACTTCAGTTGAAACAATGATGGTCCTACAGTTAGGCACAGTTGCATGTTTTGCCCACGCTTCCAGTCGTGTCTGAGGACACCCCAGTGCCAGTCCACTGCCGTGTCCTGAGGGACCGATAGATGTCCTCCCTGGGAGTAGGGCAAGCCTTGCCTCACACCATCACCAAAAGCAGAGGTATATGTCGGCTGATAAACAGCCCAACAGTTTAAGGGGCCCTCCTTACAACCGTGACTTCCAGGCCCTCAACTGCCACCTGTGACAAACAGCCCAGGAAATTTGTCTTTCCAGCATTTGAACCGTATTACCTTTTCCCTGGCGACTCAGACGGTAAAAGAATCTGCCTGCAATGCAGCAGACCTGGGTTGGATCCCTGGGTTGGGAAGATCCCCTGGAGCAGTGAATGATGACCCACTTCAGTATTGTTGCCTGGAGAATCCCACGGACAGAGGAGGCTGGCAGGCTACAGTCCATGAGGTCGCAAAGAGTGGGCCATGACTGAAGTGACTTAACACGCACACATACGGTGCTACTTTGGAAGGTGTGTGCTGTGCTTAGTCGGGCAGTCATGTCCGACTCTTTGCGACCCCATAGACTAGCTCTCCAGTCTCCTCTGTCCATGGGAATTCTCCAGGCAAAAATGCTGAAGTATGTTACCATGCCCTTCTCCAGGGTATCTTCCTGACACAGATCGAACCCACCTCTCTCAGTAGTCACAAATTACAAAGTTTTAACGCTGCATGTGGAGGAAAAATTTCCTACCTGTTTCCACCATTTAGTAACTGGTGAGCCTTGTAGCCTCCACCACCCCCATCCCCAGCTTTGCCGTCATCGCATTTCTTTTGAGGCCCAGTGTGAACTCCTGTATTGCCTGGACACAGTGGAGATCTGGATTCCCGCCCTTGGCATTTGAGGACCAACTCCCCAGGGGAGAAGGGCAATGGGTCCAAAGCCCCAGAAGCGGTAGGCAGGGCGTGCGGGGCTGGGGCAGGCAGGGCGCGGATGCCGGCTCACCGCCCCATCCCAGTGACCGACCTTGACCTCCCGCAGGTGCGCGCAGGCGCTGCTGGAGCACGGTGCCTCAGTGCAGCTCGAGGGCGGCGCCGGCCGGGACACGCCCCTGCACGTGGCGGCGCAGCGCTGCCTGGACGAGCACGCGCGCCTCTACCTGCACCACGGGGCGCGCGTGGACGCGAGGAACGGCCGCGGCGAGACGGCCCTGAGCGCGGCATGCGGCGCAGCCCGGCGGCCCGATGAGCACGCGCGCTGCCTGCGCCTGTGCGCGCTGCTGCTAAGGCACGGCGCGGCGGCAGACGTGCGCGACGAGGACGAGCGCAGCCCGCTGCACAAGGCCTGCGGCCACGCGCGCCCCAGCCTGGCGCGCCTGCTGCTGCGGCACGGCGCCGACGCGCACGCGCTGGACTATGGGGGCGCGTCGCCGCTGGCCCGCGTGCTGCAGACGGCCGCCTGCGCGCCCGAGGCCGAGCCGCAGCTCACGGTGCAGGAGCTGCTCAACCACGGCTCCCCCACCGTGTGGCCCGACGCCTTCCCCAAGGTAAGAGGGCCCCTGGGACAGGCCGCGACTACTCGGCCTGCAGCCCGATGCCATGCCGCGCTTCTCAGACTTTCAGGGGCCGGGGAACCCCCTGGACACGGGTCCAGGTGCAGATTCTGAATCCGCAGGAGACGGGTGGCGGAGTCTGGGTTTCTAGCAAGTTCTCAGTGAAGTCTTGGGACCACACGTTGAGGAGCGAGGGCTGGGAAGCCTTTTCTAGAGTTCCTAGGAGATCAAAAGGTTGGGGTGTCAACGAGCATACTCGAGTGTGACCTTGCCAAAGCGTCCCCTGGGAGTGCCAGGGACTTAGTTCTATGATGCTGTGACGGCTCAAAATATTTTGGCCAAGATATCTTTGGGTGTAATTGGTGAACAATGAAATCAGCCCCTTCTCATATCTGGTATCTGACTTGAAATTAAATACCCTATGTGGTCATCCACCTGATTAATGGGATTACCTCACCACACTCCTGTGAAACACTTCAGACTCCTAACATTCCCCAGCTGGGTTGTCGGTCAAGTGAAGTGTCCTGTCCAGGGTCAAGGTTGTGCAGGGATCTCAACTCTACTTTGCAGACTTGACTCTGAGCAGCTCCTCGCCTTTCCACATGTCAGATCTACACTGAAATGAGACAGATGAAGAATAAAGATGTCTTATCAGATGGACTTCCCTGATAGTCCTGTCGTTAAAACTCCAAGCCTCCACTGCAGGGAGCAGGGGTTTGATCTTTGGTGGGAGAACTAAGGTCCTGCATGCTGACAGGCACAGCAAAAACAAAAAATAAAATCTAAAATAAATTTTGAAGAAAAAAAAAAAAGATTTCTCATCAGAGAAAACAATCAGAGACAAAATGTTTCCAAAAGAAAAGTTCTCAAAATCCTGGTTAGGAGGTTGTCCTCCCCAAAGACTTCATTGAAGGGAGGCCATTCTATTAGATAGGCTTCCCTGGTGGTTCAGAGGGTAAAGCGTCTGCTTGCAATGTGGGAGACCCCGGTTTGATCCCTGGTTTGGGAAGATCCCCTGAAGAAGGAAATGGCAACCCATTCCAGTATTCCTGCCTGGAGAATCCCATGGACGGAGGAGCCTGGTAGGCTACAGTCCACAGGGTCGCAAAGAGTCGGACATGACTAAGTGACTTCACTTTCTTTTCTTTCTTTTTATTCCATTAGATGTAAAATTGGCTATGCTTAATTTAAAATTTATCCCAGTCTTGCCAATCATATGCAAGAGACATATTTTGGCCTGATAGGTCTTACACAAATAGCTTAAAAACTGTTACTCAAAAAGGATAGTATGCTAGATGATCTGAAATAGTGAGATTCACACAGTTCTCAGATGCCAACTTTGCATTGTGGGTGCATACAGAACACAGTTCTTGTCTCTCAAAACATAGGTGAGACATGGAAAATCCACCCAGACAAGTCCCTGGGCGTTCCCTTATTTGACAAACAATATGACTATTTCTTATGCCAACTCTTGCACTGTCTTCAAGTAATTCTCTTGAGATACTCTACTCATGCTCTACTAGTGATTTCAATTTCCTGGGCTCTTGAAAGGGAAGAAATGCCAGCATTTTTATAGTCTATAACATTTATTTTACAGACTTTTATAATATATTCATAATTTACATTTTGACATTTCCCAATATTAGCAGGCTTAGTCCATCAGCTGGTAAAATGGAAACAAATGAAAATCTCCCACCCCTCCAGTTCACACCATGAACCAAGATGCATTTTTCAGCCCTTTTGTTGTGAAACTGCACAAAGAATGAATAAGAGGGCTTCCCTGGTAGCTCAGTGGTAAAGAATCTGCCTGCCAATACAGGAGAAACGGGTTCGATCCCTGATCCAGGAAGATCCCATGGGCCAAGGAGCAACTCAGCCCGTGTGCTGCAACTACTGAAACTGTGCTCTGGAGCCCAGGAGCCACAACTACTGAGCAGCCCACGTGCTGCAACTGCTGAAGCCTGTGTGCCCCAGGTCCTCTGCTCCACAACAAGAGGCCACTGCAATGAGAACCCCACGCAATGCAACTAGAGAGTGACTCCCGCTGACCACAACTAGAGAAAAGCCCATGCTGCATGAAGACCCAGCACAGTAAAAAATGCATAAAATTATTTTTTTAAAATAAGAATGAATAAGAAACAAAACAAGAAAGACTTTCCATGATGAGCCACAGTGAAAACCACCTGGGGCAAATTCTTTTAAAGAGGAAAAAGTCAATATATGTTAATGGTGACTAGTCATACCCTTTGTTGGCCTGGAGGTCCTTCGATTTGAGTGATCTCCATCCAGGTGTCTGTCTGAGGTGTAGCACCCCAGGCAACATTCTAGGGACAGGACTTGCAGCCTGTGAACTCTGTTTCCAGGGCTGGAGGAATTGCCCCAGTTTGATCCAGAGATGCAGGGCAAGACCCAGTGCCTCCCCTCCGGGCCTCCAGGGGCCGTGTCGTGGGATCCCCTCGGGGAATCCTTTGTCAACCACTCAGGAATGGAGCCGGGTCAGTGGGGTGCAGGCTGGGTGAGGTTTGCATCTGGGACCGGCTAGTTGCAGTGCAGAGCCAGGGGCCAGGAGAGGCACTTGGCTCCTGGAAATGATGATGCATCTCCCAGCAAGTCCACACCACTGTGGAAGGAATCGGAGTTTCTCTGAGAAATCTTAATCTCCAGACGGCTTTCACAGGATAGCCGTATGGCCTGCCCTAAACAGGGCCCCGTGCTGGCGACCTGCAGACCTTCCCTCAGAGTTGGTTGAATGAGAGAAGAGTATTCCAGCAACTTCACCGCCCCAGGGCCTGCACTGAATCTTTGGAAATGGGCATCCCACCTCTTTATTCTGAAGATCCCCACACCTCCAGAGGGCATCCCCGCATGGGTGTTAAGGGGGTCCACAACCCCGCCCCCTGGCACCAGCGCTAGGAACAGGTTGTGGACAAGAGCGCGTTCACCACCGCCCTGGGCATCCTCCGAGCCAATGTGAGACTCTGCCCTCGCCGCCCCTCACTCCCCACCCCCATACAACCAAAGCGAACACTCTGGAAATCTGGCAGGAGCATCTTCCTCCACCCAGGCCCCCTGCGCGTGCTCCACCGGGGAAGGGGTCTAATCACCCCGCGGGACATCAAAGGGCAGACCCGACTCGCTCAGCAGCCCCGTGAAGCGCGCAGCAAACACGCTGAAACGAGCCACAAAGACGCTCGGCAGGCAGGACTCAGCGCCATGGCGAGGCGTACACAGAAGCACCGGGGAATGTCACAGAGCACGCCGGCCGTGGGCAGCCGCCGCGCTGTAAATAGATGTAAAGAGACACCCACGGAGCTCAGAATTACTGAGGCAAAAGGTTTCACAGCGAGCTCATGACATAAATCACAGTTCCCCCCCACGCCCAGACAAAGGCGCCAGCACCGGGGCGGGCGGACTCAGAGCAGCCGTCGGAGCCGCGCGCAGTGCGCGGCCGCCGACATCAAAGCGGTGTCACGGCTGGAGACGCTGGTGTGTTGACAATGCCAGGCCTTTCTGCCCGGCTGACCGCTAGTTAACACCAGAGTCAGGTCGGGGCGCAAGGGCAGGTGCAGGCGTGGTGTTAGGCTGCAGCCAGGTTTGAATCCTGGAAGTTGGGACGGAAGGGTTCCCGCCTGGAGGAGAGCCGCCGGCAGGAGGGCGGAGAAACGCACGCGAGGGTGGGTCTGGACTGGTTGCGACTAGTTGAATTCGCAGGTTGGATGCTTGGTCTAGAATAAAGACTTTGCTCACCTTCTGCTGGCCTTCTGCCCCTCACTTGGGCAGTCATAAATAATTCCCGCTTGGAAGGCCTCCCAGGCTTCCCTGGTAGCTCAGCTGGTAAAGAATGCGCCTGCAATGCAGGAGACCCAGTTTCGATTCTTGGGTCGGGAAGATCTGCTGGAGAAAGGATAGGCTACCCTTAGCCCAGTATGCATGGGCTTCCCTGGTGGCTCAGATGGTAAAGAATCCACCTGCAATGCGGGAGACCTGGGTTCCATCCCTGGGTTGGGAAGATCACCTGGAGGGGAGCATGGCAACCCACTCCAGTATTCTTGCCTGGAGATTCCCAAGGACAGAGGAATCTGGCGGGCTATAGTCCTTGGGGTCACAAAGAGCTGGACATGACTGAGCGGCTAAGCACAGCACATAAGGCTTCCCAGTGGCTCTGCAGTAAAGAATCTGCCTGCCAGTGCAGGAGACTGGGGTTCGGAAGATCCCCTGGAGGAGGAAATGGCAACCTGCTTCAGTATCCCTGCCTGGGGAATCCCATGGACAAAGCAGCCTGGCGGGCTACAGTCCCTAGGGTTGCAAAGAGTCGGACACGACTACAGTGACTGAGCACACACACAGACCTGCCCACGAGTTGGAGACATGCCTAAACACCAGTGATGAAAGCTTCCCCCACAGGCATCCTTAAAGCCTTGTTCAACAAACATTTCTAGGAGCGGCTGTGCTCCAGGCTGGAGTTAGTGTTTAATTGACACATAGAGCTGCCAGTCACCTGGGTGAGATGACCATAACTCAGACAACCACATACACCACTATGAAGTTGCTGTGGTGTGAAGGCCCTGCAAACCTTGAAAGTGCCAAACGTGGGGGGAGGGGGGAGGTGCACGGGGGCCAAACCTGGCTGGGCGGAGGTCCAAGGCTCCTTCGAGCTCTTATAGTGCAATCCCAGATCTGAAGGCTGAAGACACAGCTATGTGGAGAGGGGAGGAGAAATCATTCCAGGCAGAAGGAACAGCAGGTACAAAGGTCCTGGGGCAGGAGGAACACAGCAACTTCTGTGGGGCGGGGAGGGGAGGGTAATGCAGTAACTGGAGAGGAACCAGCAAAAGGGAACCAGCTGAGCTGGGACACTAGGCAGAGCCCTCCTTCAGAGTTGGAGCCTTTGTCTTAAGAACAGCGGGAGTCTATTACGTCATCTTAAGCCATCAAGAAAGTGAAAGTGTTTGTCACTCAGTTGTGTCTGACTCTTGGCAATCCCATGGACTAGCCAGTCAGGCTCCTCTGTTCGTGGAATTTTCCAGGCAAGAATACTGGAGTGGGTCGCCATCCCCTTCTCCAGTGGCTCCTCCCAACCCAGGGATCAAACCGGGTCTCCTGCATTGCAGGCAGATTCTTTACCAGCTGAGCCACCAGGGAAGTGACATAATCCAATGAGAACCAGGGGTCGGTGGGGGTGGGGGTGACTTCTCTGCTCAGGGGTAGAAAAGATGCTGGTGTAGAGGGCTGCTGGAAACCACAGACTGTCTTGCACACCAGGTGAGGGATGGAGGTAGCTGGAACAAGGGGAAATGGAGGTGAAGGACGAGAGTGACTAGGGTTCTAGAAACATCTGCAAATCTCATGTCTTGCCTCTCCTTCTGGTCATTGACCACGCTGCCAATATGGACCTGAAGTTTTTGTGTTTTCTTTTTTACCTAATTATGTAATTTGGCAAGGGGACTTCACACTCCAGTTTCCCAGGGTTTTCTGTGAGGGGAATCTGGGTGGAGCAGTAGTCAAAACCCAGGGCTCCTCCACCTGCCTTCACACAGTGGTGTGTACTCACGGTCCCCCACGTGTCAGGAGGGGTAAGCTCTCAGCAACAGCGCGCCTCTGTTTCCCTGGCTCTTGTTTTATTTCTCCATCCACACAGAAAGCAATGTGCCCGTGTGATTTTTCCCCCCTTAATTTTCTTTCTGCCGCCTCATTAGCCGGAGAGAGCGTGCGCGGACCCTAATGACATCAGCGTTGTCAGAGTGATGCAGCCGCCGCGTTTCGGCAGACAGCAAGGAGGCGGCGGAGATTTTTAAACCGTGTTGGCGTAGAAATAATGAAGGCGGCCAGCTGCCTGGCAAACATGAGGGGGCGCGGGAGTCGGGGGTGGGGGCTGGTCAGGGGGTGGGGAGGGCCTGGAGCCCCAAAGAGGTGGAACAGAGGAGAGACAGGAAATGAATTCCCAGAGACAGGCAATAAGACTTTGTCACAGTCCGTGACCCCGGGAGGAGGGGTCTGGAGGAGGGTAGCTCTTCAGAGGATGGGGGTGGGGAGGTCCAGGTTGCATGCAGTCACTGGGAGCCATTGACTGTTTTGCTGAGAAGTGAGAGGGCTGATGGGAGTGTAGCTGGAGGCTCCAGGTTGGCCTGAGGAAGATCTGAAGATGCAGGAACTGCCTGCTGCTAAGCTGCTAAGTCGCTTCAGTCATGTCCGACCCTGTGCGACCCCATAGACGACAGTCCACCAGGCTCCCCTGTCTCTGCCTAGAATACCTCAGAAGACAAACAGGCTAGATGTGCAGAGGTCCAGTGTGAACTGCTCTCTTTAACGGGGCATTTCCTCCCAACGCGGAAAAGGGGCCGGTGGGGTTCAGGGGCTGTTGTGCTCCGGGGAAATGCATGTTGTTGGTGGCTCGTGTAAGCCAGAAATACCAGCACGTCAAGAGCCCACCATGGGGTGCAAGGCTGGGAGACTGCACGCCTGCCTGGCTCTCCTTTGCAGCCCAGCCTCCTGTGTTCACTCTCTGTCTCTCTCCTTCTCTAAAGCCCACTTAAGCCTGGCCTTGTGACCATCATGGGTTAGGGAAAAAACAAATTTGGGGTAGGTAGGGGACTAGAGATGATAATGGTGATATGATTATCAGTTTCAAAGAACAGCTGCTTCTGTCTTCATGTTAAAGTATCTGTGAAGAGATACACAAGAGGAGGGAGGGAAGGATGGAAGGAAGCAGGAGAGGGGGAGAAAGCAAATCCATGCACCAACAGGAAGACCTCATGTCTGAGTCAGGAAGGGCCAACGCACCTCTGCTGCATGGCCCTAGTTTTCAGGTGATCAGGTGGACATTACAGGCAAACGTTCAAGTGGATGCTGGTGGTGATGCAGTGCATTGTGGGAGATGCAGTGAAAAGTGCAGAGGTGGAAACTGGGGAACCCAGCTTGCGTAGCAACCTGCTGACTCTGCTGGGGGGAGGCGGGGAGGAAGAGGCCTCCTGGTGGAGCCCAGGTGGCCAGGAGAGTGTACAGACTAGGACCCTCCACAGAGAAAAGGACCATGGACTTCCCCTGCGTGTCCACAGACCGCGTGTCTGGATCTCACCTTAATCAGAAATGAATACAGGGAAAAATAAATGGATTCATGGGGGAGCAGGAAAAAAATGAGATAGCATCATGAGAATAGAGAGGAAATCTGTACCTCTCCTCAAAAGATCCAGAGGAAAATCTGAGAAATTGTATGCCTGTGTGCCGTCCTGTATGGAATGCAAGATGATACAGCCTTTAAATCCATAAAACCAAACAAGTTAAGATGAGAAATCAACAGAATGGCATGAAAAGGAAGATGGAGGAGATAAATTTATACCAAGAAAGCAAGAATGCAATGGCAGATTAGATTACATTCAGTTCAGTTCAGTCACTCAGTCATGTCTGACTCTTTGCGACCCCATGGACTGCAGCACGCCAGGCCTCCCTGTCCATCACCAACTTCTGGAGGTTGCGCAAACTCAGGTCCATCGAGTTGGTGATGCCATCCAACCATCTCATCCTGTCGTCCCTTTCTCCTCCCACCTTCAATCTTTCCCAGCATCAGGGTCTTTTCCAGTGAAGTTCTTCACATCAGGTGGCCAAAGTATTGGAGTTTCAGCTTCAGCATCAATCCTTGCAATGAATATTCAGGACTGATTTTCTTTGGGATTGACTGGTTTGATCTCCTTGCAGTCCAAGGGACTCTCAAGAGTCTTCTCCAACACCACAGTTCAAAAGCATCAATTCTTCGGTGCTCAGCTTTCTTTAAAAATAAAGAAAGCTGAGATTACATTAAAGGAAGTAGAAGGCAGAACTGATTCCTAAAGAGAATCAAATCAAGGATGCAAGTGAGGGTGCTGTGCTATCTGTCTGTGTGACCCAGATCCAGTCCCTGCTGTCTCTCTCTTCTACTCTGCATCCTGACAGGTTGTGGGCACTGTGGTTAGGACCTTCGAGCTAACACACAGTCCCGTATAGCTGGCTTCTGGCTGGGTTCAGCCAGGGGAGACACCATGGGAAATTGGAGGTGGAGGGAGGAAAAAAGCCAAGGTGTTTCTCATCCTCTTCCTCCATCCTGAGTAGCTTCTATAGCAACACGTTCATCTCCATGGCTCCAGTATCCCCAGACAGCTCCTTCTCAAAGTCACAGCCTCTGCCAGGCAGCCCCTGCCTGATTTGGTTCCAGCCCCCTTTGAATCTCTCATAACAAGAAGCACAGGCTTCACGATTGGTTATTTCTGAGTCTCAATGACATCACCAAAGAACCATATGCCTTCCGAGCTCAGTAAGTCAGCCTTGCCCTCAAAATGGTCCTTTTCTTGGTCCCTAAATGGCTTCCAGCAACTGTTCCAACCAGTTTCCTGTTCAGATCTAGCCTCTTTTCTCTAGAAACTCTGAGGAAGTCCTTCTCTGTGTTTTATTGACCCCAGTTGGCTTCCTGCCCTTCCCCAAACCATTAACGAGAATAGAATGATCATGATTCAATTAATCTAACTGTCTGGAGTGTTGGGAAGTCAACCACAATGTTCACTACAAAGGACTAATGTTAAAAGATCTTAATTGCAAAAGAAAATAAAAGTCAAGAAACTAAAAGACAAAGTGATAGTCATAAAGGGAAGAGAGCCAACTCACAGATAAGTGATGTTTTTGAAGAAGCTACAACAAATGGATCAGAAATAATCATCAAAGACGTAATAGAAGAAAACATAACTGTGCTGAAAAGTCTCAAAGTATAGGACTTGAATGGATGTTCTCTACAAATCAATGATGGGAGACACATACCTATATACAGTCTAGCAAAAACATTCTAAAAAGGCACAGAAAAACCTAGCAAAGCATCCAAGTAGAAAACAGGTTATTCCTAAAGGAGTAAAAATCAGGCTAGACTCTGAGTTCTCTGCAGTATTATCATGGGACAATTAAATATCATCTACAGATTTTTTTTTGACCAGGCCATGTGGCTTGTGGGATCCAAGTTCTCCAACCAGGGATTGAACCCAGGTCATGGCAGTGAAAGCACCAGATCCTAACCACTGGACCACCAGAGAACTCCCCATCTACAGATTTTTTAATTTTTTAATTGAAGGGTAATTGCTTTACAGTGTTGTGTTGGTTTCTGTCATACAACAACTCAAACCAGTCATAGCTATATATATATATATAAACTATATATGTGTATAGTTTTATGTATATGTATATGTATGTATAGTTTTATGTATATATATATAAAACTATATATATATATATTTATATATCCCCTCGCTCTGCAGCCTCCCTCCCACTGCACCACCATCCCACCCCTCTAATTAGTCACAGAGCACCAGGCTGCCATCTACAGATTTTTAAACAAAATGTTTAGATGCTAAAATTGTATATTCAGCCAAGACAGCTTGCATTTTTCTGGCAAAAGAAAGTTTTAGATATCAAGGTTCATAAGACATGCCTCCCGAGTGCTTTTTTTTTTAAAATAAAAACATACTTCTATTTATCCATTATTTATTCAACAGATATTTATTGAGCACCAGCCATTTGCCAGAGTCACACTAGGTGCTTAGGATACCTAATGAGTGACTAGACTGGGGGGAAAGTTTTGCCGCCCTCATGGAGCTTACATTCTAATGGGGGAGACGAGCATTAAACAATGATTATCTATGCTAATGGGCCAATAATAAATAATAAATGGGCCAATAAACTGATAAGGACTGGGAGAGAGGAACCAGGGTAGGAGGCAGCATGTTTTAAAGAGGGTATTAGGATGGATGGTTTTGAGTAGACTTGAGCGAGGTGAGGGAATCAGCTAAGCAGGTGTCCAGGAAAAGAAGAGCCCAGTAGACAAGCCAAAGTCCACGACTCTAAGACTGGAGTGAGCCTGACTCATGTGGAGAACAACAGGGGAACCAGCGAGGCTGAAGGTGGAGAGAACCCATGGGACAGCATCAGGGGGTGAGAGAGCTGGAGGAGGGGACAGACCGTGGGGTCTCTAGGACACTGCAATGACTTTGGCCATTGGAGTGGTATGGCCTGACTAACATTCTATGAGGCTCCTTGTGGTCTCCATGCTGAGAATCTACTTAAGGAGAAGCAGAACAGAAGTGGAGAGGTGGGTTAGGAGGTTGTGGCCACAGTCCACCTGAGGGATAATGGCGTGGATGAGGGTGGTGCTCTGAAAACAGGGAATGCCTGGTGGCCTAGTGGCTAGGATTCCAGGCTCTCACGGTCATGATCCAGGTTCAGCCTCTGGTGAGATCCCACAAGTTGTGCGGCACGGCCAAAAAGGAAAATAAATTATGGATTCTGGATATCTTGTGAAGGTAGAGCCAGCAGGATTTCTTGACAGATTGTATGTAGAATGCGGGATGCGTGAGAAGAGGAGTCAAAGATGACTCCAAGGCTTTTAGCCTGAGATGCTGGAAGGATGGGTGTGCCATCAAGGGGTAAGGGGAAGCTTGGGGGAGAGGAGGTCTGGGGCTGGGGGAGACTCATGTTCTGTTTTCAATGCCTTAAGTGTAAGATAGAGCCAGCCACGAGGAGATGATCAAGTAAGCAGTTGGATATTCAAACCTGGAGGTTGGGAGGGAAGTCTGACCAACCTGGAGACAGACTTTAGAAGGTTGGTGGCCTCTGGATGGTGTCTGAAGCCAGGAAATTGAATGAGATCACCAGGGAGGGAGAGGGAACAGAGAGGAGGAATGAGGACTGAATCCAAGGCCATCCCAACATGAGAAGACGCGTAGGTGAGAGAGCAG
Organism: Dama dama; assembly: GCF_033118175.1. Taxonomy (NCBI): domain Eukaryota; kingdom Metazoa; phylum Chordata; class Mammalia; order Artiodactyla; family Cervidae; genus Dama; species Dama dama. The sequence continues at coordinate 112,286,858 of NC_083700.1, read as the reverse complement.
CAGAGGAGACTGGGTAGAAGCAGCAGTGTGGGTGGTGAAGGAATGAACGCGTGGCTTCCGGAAGCCAAGGGAAGAACGTATCCCAGTGGAAGATGTGGTTAGCTGTGTCAGAGGTGCTGATACAGCCCCAGGCGAGGCAAAGCCTTGACCACCAGGTGCAGCCAGCTCAGGGGTGCTCTTGGAAAGGGCTGATGGGGTGGGGGTAGGGGAGGCTGAAGGCCAAATGGAACGAGGGTACTCCAGCTGACCAAGAGATGATGGGGAAAGACTGTCTCAGGAATGGGAAACTCAGTCTGCAGATTCTCTCAACTCAACCTCTTAAATATCTCTCAGTCGTCTTTTTCCATCCGGCCTGCCACCAGCTGAGTTTAGGCCACCACCATCTCAGTGGTAAAGAATCCACCTATCAATGCAGAAGACGTAAGAGACCCTGTTTTGATCCCTGGGTTGAGAAGATCCCCTGAAAGAGCAAATGGCTACCCACTCCAGTATTCTTGCCTGGAGAATCCCATGGACAGAGGAGCCTAGTGGGCTACGGTCCATGGCGTTGCAGAGAGTCAGACACGACTGAGCGACCGAGCATGCATGCATCTCTCCCCTGGATTGCAAAAATATCCTCGTAACCCAACACTCTGCTTCCAATGTGGCCCTGTGGAACTCTTCTCAACACTGTAGCCATGGTGATAGTTCTAAATTAAAATCTGACGCTGTCACTTCACCACTCATCACCCTTCAAGGGCTTTCCGGTGCCCTGAAGATAAAGTCCAGCTTCTTATCGTGGCCGACAACACTCTTCCGGCTCTGACCTGCTGTCCTCTCCCATCTCAATTCTCACTACCCACGCACCCCCCATGTCAAACCTCACATCACAGTCAATATTTTTTATATATGTATAATTTATTTGCTTATATTTGGCTATGTTGGGTCTTTGTTGCTTTGTGAGAATTTCTCTAGTTGCAGCAGTCGGGAGCTACTCTTCATTGTGATGTGTGGGCTTCACACTGAAGTGGCTTCTTTTGTTGGGGCAGGAGCTCCAGGGAGCTTGGGCTTCGGCAGTTGTGGCGCATGGGCTGAGTTGCTCCACGGCACAGGGGATCTGCCTGGACCAGGGATGGAACCAGTGTCTCCTGCATTGGCAGGCAGACTTTCATCTACTGCGCCACCAACGAAGTCCCACAGCCAGCACTTTCTGTCCCCTCTCACCTCCCATGTTTGAGAATTCTTTTCTATACCTTGAACATCCTAGTCCTCAGAACTCTCCGCATCTTTTGGAACTCCCATTCTGTGTTGTAGCTTGAATTTCACATCCTCCAGAAATCTTTCCTTGACCAACGCACCAGGCCATTGCAAATCTAGGTCTGACTCGGGTGTCATTTCTAGCACCTGGTGATTCCTCCACCAGAGTACTGTGGCACCTACATATTTATTATTATTACTACTACTACGATTAATATTATTATGAGGCTATGTTGTTTGGGACTGTAAAATTCTGTGAAGTCAGGGCTTGCCTTTGTATCACACAAACATAACCCAATCTCTAACTGCTAGTGAAGTGAAGTGAAGTGAAGTCACTCAGTCGTGTCCGACTCTTTGTGACCCCATGGACTGTAGCCTACCAGGCTCCTCTGTCCATGGGATTTCCCAGGCAAGAATACTGGAGTGAGTTGCCATTTCCTAGGAACTTGATAAATATCTGTGGAACGAATGTCTTAAACAATCTGGTTAAAATAAAGAAAACTTAAATAATTGTAAGGCAGTTTGCAAAACTAAATGCAACTACCAAAAATTATTTCTGAAGGAGATATTTAACATAAAATAAGAGCTTGTACTAATTCTAATCTGGAACACAAACTTCAGGTATTATTAAGGAGAGAGAAGGATTAGTTAAGAGAGGGAGACATCAGAGAAGGGATCATGGCACATCTAGAACACAAAAGATGCTATTTTGATGTTCAGAGAAATATAGGTTATTTTTTTTTATTTTGAAGGTAACCACTAGTAAAATCTTAAATAAGAATACAGAATTCCAAAATATAAAAGATAAATACAAAGAAAATACAAACCTGTATAACAGAAAGCAGACAACAAAGGAAACAAGAAGCATAAAAAATCATAAAGAATAAAATGAGATAGAAATAAGACACGGTAGATTATAACAATAAATGTGAATTTCTTGTTGTTGTTGTCCAGTCACTAAGTCATGTCCGACTCTTTGCAGCCCCATGGACTGCAGCCCACCAGGCTTCCCTGTCCTTCACCATCTCCCAGAGTTTGCTCACACTCACATTCATTGAGTCAGGGATGCCAGCCAACCACCTCATCCTCCTTTGCCCTCTTCTCCTATCGCCTTTGGTCTTTCCCATCATCAGGGTCTCTTCCAGCATCAGGGTCTTTTCCAGTAAGTAGGATCTTCACATTAGGTGGCCAAAGGATTGGAGCTTCAGCTTCAGCATCAGTCCTTCCAATGAATATACAGGGTTGATTTCCTTTAGGATTGACTGGTTTGATCTCCTTGCAGTCCAGGGGACTCTCAAGAGTCTTCTCCAGTACCACAGTTCAAAAGCATGAATTCTTCAGCACTCAGCCTTCTTTATGGTCCAACTCTCACATCTATACGTGACTACTGGAAAAACCATAGCTTTGACTATATGGACCTTTGTTGGCAAAGTGATAGCTCTACTGTTTAATACACTGTCTAGCTTTGTCATAGCTTTCCTTCCAAGGAGCAAGTGTCTTTTAATTTCATGGCTGCAAGTCACTGTCCATAGTCATTTTGGAGCCCAAGAAAATAAAATCTGTCACTGCTTCCAATTTTTCCCCTTCTATTTGCCATGAAGTGATGGGACAGGATGCCATGATCTTAGTTTTTTGGATATTGGGTTTCAAGCCAGCTTTTTCACTCTCCTCTTTCACTGTCATCAAGAGGCTCTTTACTTCCTCTTCACTTTGTGCTGTTAAAATAGGATCATCTGCATGTCTGAGGTTGTTGATATTTCTCAGCAATCTTGATTACAACTTATGATTCATCCAGCCCATTATTTCATGACATACTCTGCATAGAAGTTTAATAAGCAGAGTGACAATATACAGCCTTCCCAATTTTGAACCAGTCCTCTGTCCATAGAATTTTCTATGCAAGAATACTGGAGTGAGTTGCCATGCCCTCCTCCAGGGGATCTTCCAGGTTCCAGGGATAGAACCTGAGTCTCTTGCATCTCCTGCATTGGCAGGCAGATTCTTTATCATTAGCACCACCTGGGAAGCCCCATGAGTTTTTTTTTAAGCTACCCTATTACCAATATAGAGACTCTCAAACACTTTAAAATAACATGAAAAAAAAGGTTATAATTAAAGGGTAGGCATAGGCAATTCTTGGAGAAGGAAGTGGCAACCCACTCCAGTATTCTTGCCTGGAGAATCCAATGGACAGAGGAGCCTGGTGGGCCACAGTCCATGAGGTCATACAGAGTTGGACACGGCTGAGTGATTTAGCAGTAGCAGCAGCAGAGGCAATTCTAGCAAAAACTGAAAATAAAATGATACACTGATCATATGAAGTACAGAATTCCAGGGAAGTGCACAAAATAAGAAGAAAAGATTCACTTGACATTGATAAAGGACACAGTCCATAGTTCCCTGATAGCTCAGTTGGTAAAGAATCTGCCTGCGATGCAGGAGACCCCGGTTTGATTCCTGATTCGGGAAGATCTGGAGACAAGGTAGGCTACCCACTCCAGTGCTGTTGGGCTTCCCTTGTGTCCCAGCTGGTAAAGAATCCACCTGCAATGCGGGAGACCTAGGATCCCAACTCCTGGGTTGGGAAGATCCCCTGGAGAAGGGAAAGGCTACCCACTCCAGTATTCTGACCTGGAGAATTCCATGGACTGTATAGTCCGTGGGGTCACAAAGAGTCAGACACGACTGAGCGACTTTCACTTCACGTCACAGTCAGTAGTGAAGACATAATCGTTAAGAACCTTACATGCCAAAAAACATTATGTTAAAATGGGGAAGTTAACTGAAAAATAATCATTCTAGATGATTTTTACTTCATATCTCAGTCTTTTCCATAGATGAAATGGGAAAAAATATTTAACAGCTTCAAATCATACAGGTGAATATACATGTTGAACTTCGAGCCATGCAAACAGAATACAATACTAATACTCCAAAATCAGACATATTTAAAGCTGTAATATAATACACCAAAAAATTAATAGCAAAAGTTAATTCTTAAAAACAATTTAACTTTTTAAAAATTTCATTGCACACTCCCAAATGAATATGGCATCAAGAGTTACTTAACTGCAGACTAAGAAAGAAAGACAGTGACAACCGTGTGACTCAGAACCAATGGCTCTGACCACACCTCTGTTCAAAGGAAGCACTTTAAAAGTTACTGTTATTGTGACTTAAGGAAAAACACTGCAGGCGGACTCTACCAGATGAGCCACAAGGGAAGCCCAGGAATGCTGGAGTGAGTAGCCTGTCCCTTCTCCACCGGATCTTCCAGACCCAAGAATCGAAGAAAAGCTATGACCAACCTAGATAGCATATTAAAAAGCAGAGACATTACTTTGCCAACAAAAGTCCAGCTACTCAAAGCTATGGTTTTTCCAGTGGTCATGTATGGATGTGACAGTTGGACTGTGAAGAAAGCTGAGCACCAAAAAATTGATGCTTCTGAACTGCGGTGTTGGAGAAGACTCTTGAGAGTCCCTTGAACAGCAAGGAGATCCAACCAGTCCATCCTAAAGGAGATCAGTCCTGAATATTCATTGCAAGGACTGATGCTGAAGCTGAAACTCCAATACTTTGGCCATCTGATGCGAAGCATTGATTCCTTGGAAAAGACCCTGATGCTGGGAAAGATTGAGGGCAGGAGGAGAAGGGGATGACAGAGGATGAGATGGTTGGATGGCATCACCAGCTCAATGGACATGAGTTTGAGTAAGCTCCAGGAGTTGGTGATGGACAGGGAAGCCTGGCATGTTGCAGTCCATGGGGTCGCAAAGAGTCAGACACAACTGAGCGATTGAACTGTACTGAAGGAAAAACATATTGCCAAGTTAATTGAGCGGTCAATCCAAGAAGCTAGGAAGAGAAAAGGAGGAAAGGATTAATAAGATGAAGGCAAAAATTAATGGATTGGAATATTTTTAAAGAGAATTGATCAAAGAAATCCAATAGCTGATTTCTTGACAAAAAAAAATAATTAAAATAGAATTCCAGCAAGACATTAAATATGCAAAACACAGTGCAGAGACAATCACAGTGAATTTCAAATGAGAAAGGGTGCTTATTCCTAGATACAGTGCAGATAACTGCCCCCACCCAAATTTGTTCTCCACCTGCATGGACCCATCTGCAAGTCTCCTAGCTGTCTACAGGGCAGTGTCCCAGAAGCCGGGGAGGAAGGAGAGTGAGGTCAGAGGGCGTGTTCACTAGGTACCGTCTCAGCTTGAGGTTGGTGTGAGTGTCCCTCGCCAGAGATCTCTGCTCCTGGTAAGACACCCCACCCCACTCTCTCACCCTGCAGGCCCAGGGGCGGGAATCAGCGCCACTGCCAGCTCTGAATCAGCGCACTGTTCCTCGTGGTTTTTCTGCACACACACACCTGGCTCAACAAGCCCTGTATCAATAACCCTCCTGGAATAATCCTTCCTTAAATGTGCCCTCTGTTTCCTGTTACAACCCTGACCAGTATACATGCAATGCTGAATTTCTTTTTCCAGGAAAATATAGATGAACAAAATTAAGCCAAGAATAAATCAAAATAAAATATGCCAGTAACTGTGAAAAAATTGAAAATATTATCACCTGCAGCTAAAGGTTCAAATGCAAAGTCCATCATGCTTTCTTATTTCCTACAATTATCTACTTTTCAAAACCTCCCCAAGTATTAAAAAGATAGAAATCGTCTCACTTTTACTGAGTTAACACTTGAGTGACATTAAAATAGACAGTAATGTTAATAGCTCAAAAAGCTAAAACTGTAAACCAAACTTATTTATTAAAAGATGAAAAATATCTTAACAAATTGAATCTACCATTCTATTCAGAAGACCAGCCAAACAGAGACTGTTTTATGAAACAAAAATAGGGCAGTACTGGATCATCTTTTTGTAGTGACTTGGCTAGAAAACATTAAAAGCTTAAATCATAAATCTATAATACAAAGATATTTCCTTAACTTAGAACCAAGTATTTATCCCCTTCATGGTGCTGCTGCTAAGTCGCTTCTGTCATGTCTGACTCTGTGTGACCCCATAGACAGCAGCCCACCAGGCTTTGCCGACCCTGGGATTCTCCAGGCAAGAACAATGGAGTGGGTTGCCATTTCCTTCTCCAATGCATGAAAGTGAAAAGGGAAAGTGAAGTTGCTCAGTCATGTCCCACTCTTCGAGACCCCATGGACTGCGGCCCACCAAGCTCCTCTGTCCATGGGATTTTCCAGGCAAGAGTACTGGAGTGGGGTGCCATTGCCTTCTCTGTGCCATGGCAAACGGGCTTACATAACTTGAGGAAGCTATGAGCCATGCCGTGCAAGGATACCCAAGACGGACAGGTCATGGAGACAGGTAGTGGAGAGTTCTGACAAAATGTGGTCTACTAGAGGAGGGAACCCACTCCAGTATTCTTGCCTGGAGAACCCCATGAATAGTATGAAAAGGCAAAGAGACATAACACCAGAAGATGAGCCCCCAAGTGGGAAGGTGTCCAATATGCTACTGGGGAAGAGCGGAGGGCAGTTACTAATATCTCCACAAAGAATGAAGCCGCTGGGCCAAAGCAGAAACGATGCTCAGTTGTGGATGCGTCTGGTGGTGAAAATAAAATCCAGTGCTGTAAAGAACAATATTGCATAGGAACCTGGAATGTTAGGTCCACAAATCAAGGTCAATTAGACACGGTCAAGCAGGAAATGGCAAGATTGAACATTGACATCTTAGGAATCAGTGAACTAAAATGGACGGGAATGGGCAGACTTAATTCAGATGACCATTATATCTATTACAGTGGGCCAGAATTCCTTAGAAGAAATGGAACTATAAGGAACTATATTCCTTATAGTCAATAAAAGAGTTCAAAATCCAGTACTTGGGTACTGGACAGAAACTGTAAGGCCCTAAAAGAAGCAGAAGAGATTAAGAAGAGATGGCAAGAATACACAGAAGAATTACACAGAATGGTCTTAATTACCCAAATAACCACAGTGGTGTAGTCACTTACCTACAGCCAGACATCCTGGAGTGTGAAGTCATTTGGGCCTCAGGAAGCATTATTACAAACCAAGCTAGTGGAGGTGATGAAATTACAGCTGAGCTATTTAAAACCCTAAAAGATGATGCTGTTAAAGTGCTGCACTCAATATGTTAGCAAATTTGGAAAACTCAGCAGAGGCCACAGGACTAGAAAAGGTCAGTTTTCATTCCAAACCCAAAGAAGTCAAAGAATATTCCAACTACTATAGAACTGTGCTCATTTTACATGCTAGAAAGGTTATGATCAAAATCCTTCAAGCTAGGCTTCAGCAGTATGTGAACCGAGAACTTCCTGATACTCAAGCTGGGTTTAGAAAAGGCAGAGGAACCAAAGATCAAATTGCCAACATTCATTGGATCATGGAGAAAGCAAGGGAGTTCCAGAAAAGCATCTATTTCTGCTTCATTGACTATACTAAAGCCATCACTTCGTGGCAAATAGAAAGGGAAAAGTGGAAGCAGTGGCTGACTTTATTTTTGGGGGCTCCAAAATCACTGCAGGTGGTGACTGCAGCCATGAAATTAAAAGATGCTTACTCCTTGGAAGAAAAGCTATGACAAACCTAGACAGCATATTAACAAGCAGAGACACCAGTTTGCTGACAAAGGTCCATATAGTCAAAGCTATGTTTTTTCCATTCGTCATGTATGGATGTGAGAGTTGGACCATAAAGAAGTCTGAGCACCAAATAATTGATGCTTCTGAATTGTGGTGCTGGAGAAGACCCTTGAGAGTCCCCTGGACTGCAAGGAGATCAAACCAGTCAATCCTAAAGAAAATCAACCCTGAATATTCATTGGAAGGACTGATGCTGAAGCTGAAGCTCCAATCCTTTGGCCACCTGATGGGAAGAGCCAACTCATTGGAAAAGACCCTGATGCTGGGAAAGACTGAGGACAAAATGAGAAAGAGGCAGCAGAGGATGAGATGGTTGGATGGCATCACCGACTCAGGGGACATGAATCTGAGCAAACTCTGGGAGATAGTGAAGGACAGGGAAGCCTGACATGCTGCAATCCATGGGGTTGCAAAGAGTGAGACACAACTTAGCAACTGAACAACAACACAAAATTTATGTGAAACTACTATCCAAGATTATGGTGAAAGATTAGAGACAGTCCTATTAAATTTAGGACTAACATGATGATGCCCACTATCAATTACTGTTATTTAACATTGACTTTTAAAGCTCTAGTCAATGTAATAGGACATGGAAAATAAATGTTAATATTGAGGAGGATAAAATATTGTTACTTGCAAAATGATTGTCTATCTGAAAAATAACCTTAATTTTACCGTCTGAGCCACCAGGGAAGCCCTGAAAAATAACCTTAATTTAAAAAAAAAAAAAGTATACTTATAAATCAACGGGGATTCCCTTGTGCCTCAGCTGATAAAGAATCTGCCTGCAATGCAGGAGACCTGGGTTCACTCCCTGGGTTGGGAAGATCCCCTGGAGAAGGGAAAGGCGACCTACTCCAGTATTCTGGCCTGGAGAATTCCATGGACTGTATAGTCCATGTGGTCGCAAAGAGTCGGACACGACTGAGCGATTTTCACAATGGAAAAAAAGAACACACTATAGAGAAAATGAGCAAAAGACATAATCTAGCAATTCATAAAAGAAAGACAAATGGTTGACAAAAATAAATATTTCAACTTGTATCTATCAAATTTAAATAATGAGATGATCTGGGTAGGAAGAAAGAGGTCCTCTCATACTCAGTTCTTCAAAAAGGGTAACAAATTAGACACTTACAGTTTGGCAGTATGTTTTAAGACCTTTAAAATATACACAGTCTTTGACATGCAGTTCTCCTTCCAGCAATTCAGTATAAGCAATCTAAATAAGAATGGCTGGACACAGAATTATATTCAGAGGTATTCATTGTTGCTAAGATCAAAAAATATTGATTCAACTTACAATAGTTAATTCATTGAATTCATTATGATACATTCATACAATATTATATGGCTACTAAAAATAATGTTTAAATGCTCATTTGTAAGTCTTGAATTGTTCACAATCTATTTTGATGAAAAGTCAAGTTTCAAAACAATATGCAAATCACTAGCTCATTTTGTCATATATACTAATTCCTTTCTAAATACATAAAACCTTAGTATATACAAAATGTTGATAGGTGTTATATCTGAAAAAGAGAAATCTGAAATTTTTGAATCTTGCTTGGGCTTCCCTGTGGCTCAGACGGTAAAGAATCTGCCTGCAATGCAGGAGACCCAGGTTCAATCCCTGGGTCAGGGAGATCCCCTGGAGAAGCGAATGGCAACCCACTCCAGTACTCTTGCCTGGAGAATCCCGTGACAGAGGAGCATGGCGGGCTACAGTCAATGGGTCGCAAAGAGTCAGACACGATTGAGCGACTGACACTTTCACTTTCACTTTCTGTATCTTAAAGGGGCGATACATCTGAAAGAAGCTAGGTAGTGGTTTAGACACTGTGTCCTGTCTGACTTTTGCCACCCCATGGACTGCACCCCTCCAGGCTCCTGCCAGTGGGATTTCCCAGGCAAGAATACTAGAGTGGGTTTCCATTTCCTCCTCCAGGGGATCTTCCCAACCCAGGGATCGAACCTGGTTCTACTATACTGGAGGCAGATTCTTAACCGACTGAGCCAGCAGGGAAGCCCAGAAAGAAGCCAGGCAGGTTGTAAAGGGGGCAACTGCCTTGAGTGTGTTCAGGAGCCCCCGGGGGCAGGATGCTGGCCAGGCATGCAATTGGTTCTGACTGTTGTCTGCTGTGGTTATTTGGTGCCTGACCTCAGAAAAAAAATTGCTTAACCTCAGTTTTCTCAACCAAGACATAAACAGAACAGTTTCACAGCACTTGGTAAATACTAAACCTCAAAAATAGAGAGTAATGAATTTGCCCTCTGGTTATTTAGTCACTAAGCTGTGTCTTGACTCTTTTGCAACTCCGTGGACTGTAGCCCACCAGGCTCTTCTGTCCATGGGATTTCCCCAAAATCAAATCTAAACTCCAGCAAGCTTCTAAATCCAACTACTAATTTACAGAAAGCAGAGAAAAAGCGGCATCCCACAGGGATACAATCAGCAAAATCCCAACAGTGAGAAACTCCACAGGACAAATAACCCAGTTTCTTCAACAAATAAATCACACAAAACAAAAAAGAGAGATCTGAAAATATGTCGTATCAACCAATGTAAAGGTGTTGGTCTTATCTGAATTCTTATTCAAGCAAACAAATGATTGATTTGATACAATGGCATTTAAGAGAAATTTCTGAATTTAAACATAGAGTATATATTAGATGATACTAAGAAACCGGCTTCCCATGTGGCACTAGTGGTAAAGAATCCATCTGTCAATGCAGGATAGATGGATACAGGTTGGATCCCTGGGTCGGGAAGATCCCCTGGAGGAGGCCATGGCAACCCATTCCAGTATTCTTGCCTGGAGAATCCCATGGATGGAGGAGCCTGGCGGGCTGTAGTCTATAGCGTCGACAGAGTCAGACATGACTGAAGTGACTTAGCATGCATGCAGTAAGGAACTATTGTTAATTTCTCAGTTGTTACAATGATTCTGCATTTGTGTTTCTTCTAAATGTCCTTTAAGAGACACACAAATGTTTACAGATGACATGACAGGCTACACCGAGTTTGCTTTAAAATAACCTGAGGGAGGCGGCCTGGAAACGTGGCGAGGGCGAGATGGGCCCTGAGCTGACGGTGGGCACACAAGGGTATACCCTACTGTTCAGTCCACTTTTCTGTGCTTTCAGACTTCTCCATGACGACAACAAAAGAGTTCTACTTTTAAAAAGCAAACGCTCTTTCCATCTTTATGATGAAGCTGATGGACTTAAATTGCAGAATTTGCAAATTAGAAAACAAGCGCAGCCAGTAGGGACTATCTATGAAAATAAAACAGAAAGGCCAAGGGGAGAAAAAAATTCAACAGCAAAGCAACTCTTCTCCCCCAACTTCCTGACACATCAGAAAACTGAAGCCAGAAATTGGGAATGCCATCCTGGTGCAGACAGACTCCTTCCCCACCCCCCACCCCCCAGCCCGCACCCGCCAGTTGTTCTGATTCCTTTTCTCTGAACAGCTCTCCAGACCAGAGAGCCTGCATCAGCATACCCCTCCTGGGAACTCCTTGGCCCAGACTGCTCGGGCTTCTCCGTGCACTCCGCCAGGGGCCCGACCACGACCCTACTGTAATGTTACTGGGATGCTCTTGTTCCCTGGGAGGGTCGAGAGGTCACACAGCCAGGAAGTGGCTGAAGTGGGATGCAGGCACCCCCTTCCAGCTCCCCAGCCTCTCCCACCTGGACCCAAAACCCACCCCACCCAAACTGTGCCTCCCACTGTTTCCGACCAGGTGCTGAAGAGCTGCGCCGCGGTCCCTGCGGTCATCGAGGTTCTTTTCAACTCCTACCCTCAGCTCCGCGTCTCTGAGTCCTGGAAGGAGGTGATCCCTGAAGAAGTGTTTCAGGTGAGGGGTGGCCCACTCTTCCTCCCTTATACAGACTGTCGTCTTACTTACGTTCTCCATTGGGATTTTGTGCTCATATTCAGGAAAGGATGAAACATCTGGGGAAGGAAAGAGAAGGGCAAATCAGGGGCATGTCTGAGTGTTTCTGTTTTTCTTCTGGAGGCTCAGTACTCGCTCAGCCCACAGGTCTGGTTGGGGTGTGTGGGCTGCAAGGACCACCCTGGCTTAGGAAGCTCAGGGCTCCAAGGAGGGTGGGCCACAGAGATCCAGAAACCTGTGTGTCCACTTCACCTTCTGACATCTCAGGATACGACCGAGGCAGCTGCGGGCCCTGCATTCATACATGACAAAGTCCACAGGTGACTGTTGGTTAAGAAAGGAACTTTTTGTGTGTAGAAGCCTCTAGAAAATAGCCCCTCATGTTTTATTGACTTGAGTCCGGTGCAGATTGTACACATGCATGCTAATTCGCTTCAGCCATGTCTGACTCGGTGCGTCCCTATGTCCCTATAGACTGTAGCCCTCCAGGCTCCTCTGTCCATGGGCTTCTCCAGGCAAGAATACTGGAGTGGGTGGCTATGCCCTCCTCCAGCTGATCTTCCTGACCCAGGGATCGAACTTATATCTCCTAGGTCTCCTGCATTGGCAGGTGGGTTCTTTAGCAGGTTCTTTACCACTAGGGCCGCCTGGGAAGCCCCCTGTGCAGATGAGGAATTCGAGGAGATGACCCGTATTATCTGAGATCACCCAAAACAGACTTCCCTCTGACTGGGCAGGAGCCACCCTACAGAAAAGTGCCCAGACCCACTTTGGGTAGGATCTGGTGGTTCAGACGGTAAAGAATCTGCCTGCAATGCAGGAGACCCAGATTCGATCCCTGGGTTGGGAAGATCCCCTGGAGGAGGCCATGGCAACCCACTCCAGTATTCTTGCCTGGAGAATCCCATGGACAAAGGAGCCTGGCAGGCTATATATAGTCCACGGGGTCGAAAAGAGTCAGACACGACTGAGCGACTAACACACACACAAATACACACACACACACAAACACACACACACAGAGTGACTTACACACACACGCACACACACACACACACACACACCATCAGTAGCCATGAAAGGATTCCCCATGCCATCAGGGCTCTTCTCTCTGGGAAAAAGGAAAGAAGTGTGCCGGTTCCACGTGCCCAGACTGACACTCCCCGCCGTCTTTCAGATGCACCGGGCTTTCTACCGGTCCCTCTTCGCCTTGGCGCACACGCCCCGCTGTCTGCAGCATCTCTGCCGCTGCGCCATCCGGAAATCGCTTGGCAGAAAGTGCTTTTCTCTCGTGCCTCTGTTGCCCTTGCCGGAGACCCTGCAAAATTACCTGCTTCTGGAGCCAGAAGGGGTTCTGCACTGACACCCAGCATGTGGCCCACGACACGGCGCTCTTCTGACGGGCCTTGGATGGGGCCTCCCACCCACCCAGTGCACAGACCTCACCCCGCTTCAGGCTCACCTGGGCGCGGAGTTGGTAATAAAAGCCCTTTCTCCCTCTCTCAGGGTTGCTTGTGAGAATTAAAACTGTGAATGTCATAGTACATGTATCACAAAGTACCTTTCCACAGTTCAGTTCAGTTCAGTGGCTCAGTCGTGTCCGACTCTTTGCAACCCCATGGACTGCAGCACGCCAGGCCTCCCTGTCCATCACCAACTCCCGGAGTTTACTCAGACTCACGTCCATTGAGAGAGTGATGCCATCCAACCATCTCATCCTCTGTTGTCCACTTCTCCTCCTGCCTTCACTCTTTCCAGCATCAGGGTCTTTTCAAATGAGTCAGTTCTTCGCATCAGGTGGCCACAGTATTGGAGTTTCAGCTTCAGCATCAGTCCTTCCAATGAATATTCAGGACTGATTTCCTTTAGGATGGACTGGTTGGATCTCCTTGCAGTCCAAGGGATTCTCAAGAGTCTTCTCCAACACCCAACACCACAGTTCAAAAGCATCAATTCTTCGGTGCTCAGCTTTCTTTATAGTCCAACTCTCACATCCATACATGACTACATGGACTGCCTTTCCACAGAGGTTGAACTAAAAGGTGTATGTATTTTTCCCAGAGTTGGTCTCCCTGCTCATGATGGTTCAGCCACAGTCCTGCTGTCCCCACTCCCGGCCTTCAGACCCTCTGACTTAGGGCAGGAAAACATTACACCCCTTCTAGATCTCAGCCCCCCGGGAAGACTCTGCCCCCCAAACATGACAGACATCCACACGCAGAGAGGAGGACGCATGCTTCCGTAACGAGAGCCCTGCCCAGGGGCCCACTGGTGCTTCCAGGTGCATCAGCACCCAGAGCCCCTCGGAGGACGCTGGCGGGGTGGTGGGCAGACACTTTGATCCTGTGCGAGTCTTCTGTCCAACGGCCCCAGCACACCCGGCTGATCCAGCTGTGGGGGACAGTCCAGGATGCCAGATACAGACTCAGGTCCGTGGCAGTTGCCCTCAGCTCAGCCTGAGCATCCATAACAGGAGGAAGCTCTAAAGCCTAGGACTGGATTCAGTTCAGTTCAGTTCAGTTGCTCAGTCATGTCTGACTCTTTGCAACCTCATGAATCACAGCATGCCAGGCCTCCCTGTCCATCACCAAATCCCAGAGTTTACTCAAAATCACGTCCATTGAGTCGGTGATGCCATCCAGCCCCTATCTGTTGTCCCCTTCTCCTCCTGCCCCCAATCCCTCCCAGCATCAGGGTCTTTTCCAGTGAGTCAACTCTTCACATCAGGTAGCCAAAGTATTGGAGTTCCAGCTTCAGCATCAGTCCTTCCAGTGAACACCCAGGACTGATCTCCTTTAGGGTGGACTGGTTGGATCTCCTTGCAGTCCAAGGGACTCTCGAGAGTCTTCTCCAACACCACAGTTCAAAAGCATCAATTCTTCAGCTCTCAGCTTTCTTCACAGTCCAACTGTCACATCCATACATGACCACTGGAAAAACCATAGCCTTGACTAGAAAGACCTTTGTTGGCTAAGTAATGTCTGCTTTTTAATATGCTATCTAGGTTGGTCATAACTTTCCTTCCAAGGAGTACGCATCTTTTAATTTCATGGTTACAATCACCATCTGCAGTGATTTTGGAGCCCCAAAAAATAAAGTCTGCCATTGTTTCCACTGTTTCCCCATCTATTTCCCATGAAGCGATGGGACCAGATGCCATGATCTTAGTTTTCTGAATATTGAACTTTAAGCCAACTTTTTCACTCTCCTCTTTCACTTTCATCAAGAGGCTTTTTAGTTCCTCTTCACTTCTGGACTGGATTAACCACGTTTTTATATCTTTTATATTCTGGTGCTTTGACACCTGGGGCCTTTCGGACCGGGACTGCCCCCCTCCCCACCAGGGTTAGCCAGTTCTCAAAGACAATAAACAATGTACCCCCAAGTATCCTTTTCAAATACAACTCAACCAGTGCAGGGCTCACCCCCTACCACCTCCCTGGTTCTCCTGTCCCTATCCCCCCCACCGCCACCCCAACCAGGGCCACCCAGACACCTGGGGGCAACCCCTCTGCCTCCGAGCCCACAGCAGTTACTGAGATTAGCCAGTCCTGTGCCCAGGTATCCATCCCGATGGAAACTGCAATCAAGGCTCCTGCCCACATCTCCTTCCCCCGCCCCCACCTCCTGACCAACCCTGGTTCTCCCACATGTGGTGTGGCCCTTCTCTTGGGAACTGTAATAAATGATCTCTTCGCTGGTCTAAAGATCTCTCTTCTCATCTGTTGGCCTTGCATGCATGTGTGCTAAGTCGCTTCAGTTGTGTCCAACTCTTTGCAACCCTATGGGCTATATAGCCGGCCAGACTCCTCTGTCCATGGGCTTTTTCCAGGCAAGAATACTGGAGTGGGTGCCCATTTCCTTCTCCAGGGGATCTTTCTGATGCAGGGATCAAACCACTGTCTCCTTCACTGCAGGCAGATTCTTTACGCTGAGTCACCAGGGAGGACCTCGGCTTCCAGATCAAGGGTTCTGAACTCCCCTGGACAGGCTGTGAGGAGCCATGGAGCAGCAGGTGAGAAGGTGTGGTCCCAGCGAGACATTACGTGTGTGCCTGCTGTCACTTCAGTCATGTCCAACTCTTTGTGACCCCATGGACTGTAGCCCGCCAGGCTCCTCTGTCCATGGGATTCTCCAGGCAAGAATACTGGAGTGGGTTGCCATGCCCTCCTCCAGGGGATTCTTCCCAACCCAGGGATTGAACCCAAGTTCCCTGCATCTCCTGCATTGCAGGCAGATTTTTCACCTGCTGAGCCATGGGGAAGCCCCAGGGAGATACTGGGAAGTTCCTTTGTCCTGGAAAGGGATGCAGTACACTGGAGGAGTCCACGGTGACACCCCAGACGTAGGGCTTCAGGTCCAGGCTGCTCCACCGAGCAAGAGGAACCGTTCCTTAACCAAAGTTGGCCGCAGTTTGCTCAGGTGGGAAGTGAATGCATGCGCACCTCTCGGAATGGGGCAGGACTCAGCGAGATCACGCATGACAGCAGCAGGCTTCTCCACTCTGAAGGGATCTTGTTAAAATGCGGATTCTGACTCTGGCATCCACAGTGGGGCCTGGATTCTGTGGGTCTGGGAACTTTAACATCGCTAACGAGCTTGGGTGACACCCCTGCCCCTGGGTGGTCCTACTGAGTGCACAGAGCAAAGCCTTAGAGCCAGAAGTGGTCCAGAGAAGGAAGACCATAAATGGTTCCTTCTATTATTATGATTCTTTTATTATTAGACGAAAATAGCCTAATACTGGGATAAAGACTGTAAAAACGGAAAAGCAAAGTGACGTTATTTATGAGAACAAGTGAGGAAGGCAAACAGTAAGAAATACAGGCCCAGGCACCACTCAGGAGTCCTGGCCTCGAAGGATTTTGCAAATGAGAATCTGAGTGAACCTGCCAGCCTGACACAGCCTATTCTTCAAGCTCCCCTCTCCATCTCATCCTCCTCAGAGAACACTTTGGTTGTATTTCTGAAATGTACTAAATTTTAAATATGTTTTGGAGTCCTGCCACAAAGTAGAACTCTTTTAAAACCATACCACATAGCTTTCAGGACCGTAGTTCCCTGACTAGGGATTGAACCTGCACCCTCAGCAATGAAACCATGGAGTCCTAAACCATTGAAATGCCAGGGAATTCCCCATATTGACTTCACATTTCTAAAACTCTGACGAATAATGACCAATTAGTACATTTCCAAAACATACTTCCCCCCAAATTACTGCTTAAAAACAACATGATTCTCACAGTGAACCTCAGACACCTCCCAGTAACTGCCTGAAATTCCTCCAGGGCTGAAGAATTTGTTTTCATTATTTCATTCCCAAGAATTTTATTGGACAGCAAGCAAGGAAACCAAACCAGTCAATCTTAAAGGAAATCAACCCTGAATATTCATTGGAAGGACTGTTGCTGAAGCTGAAACTCCAATACTTTGGCCACCTGATGCAAAGAGCTAACTCGTTAGAGAAGACCCTGATGCTGGCAAAGATTGAAGGCAGGAGGAGAAGGGGGCGACAGAGGATGAGATGGTTGGATGGCATCACCAACTCAGTGGACATGAGTTTGAGCAAGCTCCTAGAGATAGTGAAGGACAGGGAGGCCTGGTGTGCTGCAGGCGATGGGGTTGCAAAGGGTCAGACTCAACTGAGCAACTGACCAACAGCAAAGCAAAAACTAAAATAACTGAAAAATTTGTGATAGTGATGACTGGGTCTAGTCCTGGCCTGTGCTCCACGTGGGAGGAAGTTCCAAAATGAAGGAGACTTGCAGAATTCCACATAGATAAGAGAAAGAAAAGAGGGGAGGAGAAGGACAAGACTAAGAGAAGGAAGAGAGGAAGGAGGGAGAGAGAAAAGATATTGGGGGAGAGAAGTAAGTTAGCTGAGAAACATCTGAAACTACCTTCTGCTTTAAAGCTAGAATTATCTTGGCTGACTTCTTTTCCAAGGGAAAAAAACATACCCTGGTATTTCTTTTATTAAAGAGTAAAAATGTTTTCCATTCTTAAACAGTTCACATAGAACATCATTACTTTTCTCTCTGAGTATATTACATAAACTCAATTCCATAAGACCTAAACTTTCTTTAATTTTAAATGTAGTGTTTAATGACGCATTCACATGGTTCAAAATTCAGAAGGTAATAAAAGAGCAGATGCTCTTTCCACTAAAAAGGAAAAAGATAGCAGAGGAATATTTTCCCTCCAACTTTATTATCTCTGGTTATACAACTGCCATCTGACCACAGAGAGTCACCCTGGTTCTAGTGACTCCAGATGTGCTAAACAGGATTCCTGATTTATGGCCATGAGTACATGGGACAAAAATGGTGGTGGTTTGGGGGTTATCTTAATCATCAGATGGGATGGAATTCATTGATAGTATTTCAGACTTTAATTCCTGCTAGCAGTTTTCTTAAGGAAAAAATAAAATAACTGTGAAAAAATTTGTAGCAGGGGTGAAAATACAAAATGCACACACGAGGTTCTCCGTCAACGATGGTCCTGAGAAGATTCGCCCCTCTGCAGCATGAGTCAGACACAGCCCACAGGCAGGCAGGGCACAGACAGGGCCCCGTGTGACGTGCCCTCTGCCTAAGATTCTGAACAGCCTTGGGCTCCTCTCTCTAGTGTACTCAAAATCCATCTAATTTTAAGTTACATAATAGGCATCAATTCCGCATGTTTTGAAGAAAATCAAAACGACTCTTTAAGAAGCATTTGCAAATCCCAGTAACCGTATATAAGCACCACAGTTGCCATTTTCGAAATAAACCTTGTTTACATGTTGATAGGGCAGGCTGTTGAACTTTGGCAAAGGACACTTAACCCTCTACAAAAACAGTGTAAAATACAGGCTTGGAGAATGAGCTGGTCTGCGCCAGTGACCGGTCCTGACGGCGGACGTCTGAGAGTGCTTAATCACTGCAATTGTGGATGTTATTAGCTTGCCAAGTGCTTTTCATCTCTTAAGGGCTGCCCAAGGACCAAGTGATAAACCCGGAATATTGCATCTTTCATTCCATTATTTCAAGAATAAATTATTCCTTAGTCAAATTTTCTATGTGCATTTTGGATATTCATAAGTCCCAAAGTTTCAACTAGGATCAATACTGCATCTTACTTTTGGCTTTCAGTAGGCATTTCAAACCCCTGGGCTTGTCTTGAAATTGTCAGCATCTTTCTATTTTAAAACAAAAATTAATCTCATTACATTGCTAAAATAAGCCTAAGGTCAGTTTCTAGGGTCCAGCGGAAGAAGGATTCCAGTCTTGAAACTTATTTTCATGAAGTCCTGCAGGTGGCGCCATAAGCAAACGGTCTTACCCTGCCCACCCACCGGCTCTCCCCAGATTAAAAAGAGAAGAAAACAAGATTTTGACTCACAGGATAAAGGGGAGGAGGGTATAGGAAAACTATAGAATCGTGACATATCATATAGAATTGTGCTGCTATAATTTTTAAAAATCGTAATTAAAATATTGATTATGGCGTTGCCTACTTCCTTTGTATTAAATATGCGCATTTTATAGGCAATGTGTTTCTAAATAAATATAATTTTAAGTTGACTCTTTTATGATGCCATAATGACAGCCCAATCCTCATTTGTGTGTTCAACGTGTCCTTTAACAAAATTATACATTCACCACTGCGATGTAACTAGCTGGGTTTTCAGCCTTCATCTCATCTTCCAGAATGGTATTTCTTCCGTCCTAACACTCTGCTTAATCACTCCAATAAAAAGAGTAGATTTCTTTGTAATGCAATTTGTAAGCAATAAACATGATTGAGAATGCAGTATTCGCTGTCGACTATGTTTAATGCAGGGTTTTAATTCGGTGTGTAATTATTCATTCAGTAGGCACTTTTCCCATTCACATATCTTTTCCCGGATCTGGGAAAAGTTGGTTAAGTTGGGAAAACATCGGGGCAACAGGACTTCCTCCCACTTTGGGCAAGCAGGAGTTTGATACAGATGTTACAGGAAAAGACATTTTTCTTTTATCTGCTAAAAACAGGAGGTCACATTAACTCCTCGTACAGACACATAAAAATGTGATTATGGGTTCTAAACAGAACGCAGTGGGCTCCTAGTTAACACAATGAGATTTCTAGGAAGTGATGCATAAATTCTTCAAAAATGACACATTTCCACGTTTCATTCCAATTAAATTACTGAGGCAGCTAACAGCGATGAGCACAGAGAACGGGGGTAAAATGAAGGTTTTCTTCTTGTAACTCTATCTCTGTGAAAGTATATTTTTATGAGAAGCAGTTAATATTAAGCTATTATTTTTCAGCTGCGCTGGAAGGGATATCTCGACTCTCTCTTGTCGAGCTCTCCCTGGAAGAAGCTGCTCCTTTGTTTCTTGGGTTTGTTAATAAGAAGAGAGAATTGCTTCGCTGGCTTCGCCCGCCCCCGCCCCCCACCCAGGTCTCTGGAGCGAAAGGGCTCAGCCCGAAAGGGGTCCCGGGTGTCCGTCCCCAGGGTCCCAGGGTCGGGCCCGATACTGCCCACAGGCCTGCGGCCGCGTGACTCCAATATGCCCGGAGCTCCACTTGGAACCGCGACGCGGGGCCGGGGGTGAAGGGTGCCCGGAACCCCGCGCCCACCCGCGATCCGCGAACACGCGGGGCCGGTCCCCCCCGCGCCCGGTGATCCACGTCTCCGGATGATCAGTGTCCTGGGACCGGCCGCGCGGGGGGTTCTTAGCCTAGCGGTGCGGGCAGGGGTGTCTGGACGGGGGGAGACCTGTGTGGGCCGCTCGGACTGCCCCCCACCACCCAGCCCCGCCAGGAAAGCCTGGGGCCGTGGGGCCCCCGCCCCGGGACTTCTGGGTTCAGGGCTGCTCCCCCGCAAGCAAGGCCTGAGGAGCGCGAGGCCGCCCAGAGGGAGGCGGGAGGGGGCGTCGTCGGAAGACAAAAGGCTGTGAAGCTTTAAATTCAAAAAAAGATGTTTTCGAAAGCCTCGTCCTGGGGTTTGAAAGGCGCTCCGAGGACAGCGGCAGAGCGATCCCAATCAGAAATGCGATTTGAAGTCCTAATGAACTTGATTGCGTGAACATTTATAATCCCCCATGGCCCTAAATGAAATCAGATATAATCAGAAGATACAGGGAAGGGAGTGTTTACAGCCGACGCCGGGCGGCTGCGGGACGGGGAGACGCGGCCCCGGTATTGATGTCGAAAATGATGGATAACGCGGGAATGGCAAATATACTATTTGTCTAATGGCTCGGCAATTAAATTCCCCTGTAAATGACCCATGCCTCATTTCATCCTAATCTATGGAATTTTGATTGAATTCGTCAGCTCTAATTGAAAAATACTGCACTTTAATGTCTGCATTGCAGTTTCAGGACGAGAGTGGTTTTAATGAGACAGTGCCCCCCTGACCCGGGAATATTTGAGACTTTTATTCGGAATTTAAGGCCAGAAGATTGCTCAGCTGAGCGCTGCGATACCCACCCGCCGCGGTATCCACGTCCATCTATCTCCAGACGCGATTTAATAACCGCACTCGGGGATAAACGCGGCCCCGACCCTCGCACCCATGTGGCCGCCAAGGGCGCCGCATCCTGAGATGAGAGCGGAGGGGCCTTTAAGGTGAGGCCGTGGTGCGCCAGCGGAGGGGGGCTTCCAGGGAGGGGCCTGTCCCCGTCCTGGCCCCCGCGCCCAGTCGCTCTCCACCCCCCACCCCCAAGCCCCGGGCCCCATCACTGACCACGGCCTGCGAGACTTCCCTGGCCAAACCCAGGCGTCCCTCCCGGAGGAGGTGGCCCAGCTGGCTGCGACCCCCGCGCGCCAGGAAATGGGGGCGGCCTCCGACGCGCTTTATATGCAAATGAAGAGGCGAAGCCATCCCTAAGAAATTAGCTACTTGCCGAAGCATATTTACTAGATTGAAATGAATTAAAGAGAAACACTTTAAGTCGTGCAAACGAGATAATTGGGCCACATTAAAACTGGAGATGTTTGCTCCTTTCTCCACACTCTTCCCCCAAAAAAATCAAGTTGAGGGGGGCGGTAAAAATCGCCCCCTACACACACACACCTGAGACGAGACGATCAGGCTCCCGCTGCTCAGAGAACGGACGTCTGGAAGTGCGAGGGGCTGGTCCCCGTGCGGACCTGACCGGGCGGCCCTCGCGCCGGTGTCTGGGCAGCCCCGCTCCCCGGCTCCAAGGGGCCGATCCCGGCCTCGGCCCGCAGGGCGCGCGCTAGAGCCAGGTTCCTGCGGCCGCCGACGCAGGGCGCCGGTCCGCCCTCGGGCCTCGGCGGGCGGCTGCGTCCCGCCTCCCAGCTTCGTCCACCTCGGTGTCCCTACGGTGGGATCAGGATGGGACCCTGGGGAGAGGCGTTTGGATGGAAGTAAGAGGCCAGAATACTCGGCTCGCCTCTGTGTTAGTGGCTCAGTCGTGACTCTTTTGCGGCCCCATGGACTGTAGCCCTCCAGGCTCCTCTGTCCATGGAATTCTCCAGGCGAGAAGACTGGAGTGGGTAGCCAGGCTTTCTTCCAGGGGATCTTCCCGACCCAGGGATCGAACCTGAGTCTCCCGCAGGTTGCCGTCCCCCTCCCCCAAAGAGGAATGTGTTTGAGCTTTGTTCGTTTAGCTCACAGAGTTTACAGATCTTTCATCTAAAATGAAATAATCTGAAACGACGAGAACTCGTCTCCCTGGGAAGGCGGTGCCCAGCGCGCCCTCCTAACGCCGAACTTGGTGATGAGCGCGCCCTGCAGAGGGACCCTCCGAGACCCGGGGCTGTCGGCGCCTCCGCCTCTGCCTCTGCAAAGAGTAGGACGGCCTGCCGACGCAGGGGCGGCGCTTCGGAACTTCTCTCCACCCCGGGCAGGCGTCCTGCGTCCTTAAATACAGTCCTGCGTCCTGACCCATCGGTCAGAGGCTGCCCCAAGTTGAGACTGTCACTCTGAGCGCACAGCCTTGCGCCCCTGGCCGCCCCGCGTGCACCCAACACCTACATCACTCCGAAGGCTGGGGGGCCGCGGTTGCAATTTACAGACACCCACCCCACCCCCCACCATCCTCTGCGGGCCAGGCGCCCTGCCACCATGTGCTACGCGATCTACTTGGGTCCCTACGACCACCCGTGACAAAAGCAATCTATTAATTATCTGCGCTTTGGGGATGCAGTCAGACCGTTGGTGAGACAGAGCAGGCCTTCCCGCCCATTACGCAGATGGAAAAACAGAGGCCGGAGTGGGCTTGGAGGTGCATCCAGACCCTATAGGCCCAGATGTCAGAGGGTCTCTTATGCTTTCCGTTTCTAGGCCCTGCTCAGGGTGAGTCAAAGAACCAGAACTTTACATGGACTTTAAAGAGAGCCGGCGTGGGTTTTCTGTGATCACGTCCAAAATCTGATCATATTTCTGAATGCCTTGTGTAATCACGGAGGTCTGATTTTTACCCCTCTCATTTGTGACAAAGCTTTCTCTTGTAGCCTAGACGTCTAAAATGGAAAGAAATTGAGACTTTTTCTTGTGCAACTGAAGCCATGAAAAATACAGACTTCTCAGACCTTCTAATCCTGCAAAAGGGGAGCCGCCTTCAATTTCCTTGGAATCTCAGAGCCGAAACAAGCCCTAAAGCAGATGTCATTATCCGCATGGCCCATAGGCGGCGCTCTAGATCCCTGAGCGCTCTGCACACTCGAGGTGTTTTGCAGGCTAATAAGTTTGAAGTTTTGAAGCCTTAAGTAAAACTGGTTCCTGCCTTTTCCTCGTGGATTTATTAAATATATGGTACTTCTTTGACTTCTGTTTGCAGATATGAAATAACCTTGTTAGGTTATTAAAATTAAATTGTCAATGCAAATTTTGCTTCCACAATAAATTACTCACTTCTTTACATGTTAAAGAATAAATTTCCAAACAACTTACAATATGCTGAATGCATTGAATTTTAAGGGCTTGAGGGTTAGAAAGAACGTTAAAAACATTAAGAAGTCTCCCCTCTCCTAAGTTTTCTGGGGTTTTCTTGTTTCATTTTGGTTGCAGTTTAAGTGGTAGGAGAGAAACTTGAGGACAGGGAAAATAACTACCAAGAGATAAGGTAGCCCCAAGTGTCCAGGAGGAGAGTTGAGGGGCAGATGGCTGGAAGGGGGCCCACCCGCCCAGCCTGCACCTCTGCCAGGCTGTGGGGTCTGTGACTGTCCTCCATGGCTGCTCCGCTGTGGCCTGGTCGGAACAGGCAAGGGACACGGATGGAAGCCCCCAGAAGCAGCTTTCGAGTCCCCTGTAAGGGGCAGTAGCCTCAGCATGGCCCTGCTCAGTACCTGGGTGTGAAGGAGCTACAAGAATAAATTACCCGCAAGGGGTGGGGGGGTTGTTGTGCAGGATAAATACAACATAGTGAGGTTGAACAGCCTGTCTTTAACACCCTATTCATCATTCAAAAACAAAACACTCTTTCAACAAAGCCACATATGCAAGGAGCAACACACCCCAGGAAAAATGCTTTCATTTCCTGCAAAACGCAGAAATGTACCCTAGGGAAGCGTGGGGTACAGCCGCCTGAAGTCTCCTGGGTTTTTCCCACTGAGTCTCAAAGAACTGCATGCCTCTCCCCCTCATTTTCCTGTCTGGTGTTCTCCCGAAATGAAAACCCAGGCTGGGGTGGGTGTGGGCACGCGGGTAGGGGAGCGGGTCTGCCCTCTACCCTGCCTCTTGGTTCCTCCTCTCTCTAGAGTTTGACAACTACAGACTGCACCCTGAAGGAAAATATAATTGCTGATAGCAAACTTATGCAAATTGAGCACTCTGTATGTTTTCAGAAGATCAATGGAGGAAACTCAAAGAGATGCTTCTGTTTCAGAGGCCAGGAGATCAGCATTTGCAGTTCTCTCTCTTCGATCCCCACCCAGGAGGGGTTGCATACTGGGGGGATGTGAGGTGGCAAGTTGTAGAGGTTTGTTTAGAGACCTGCAAACAAGGATTGCCTTCTTCCAGTCTTCCAGCCTTCTCAGGCTCCAGGCGTTGAGGACACTGTGTGTGTGCGCGCGTGTGTGTGTGCGCACACACGATGAGGACTGTGTGTGTGTGTGTGTGTGTGCGCGTGTGTGTGTGCACGCACACGATGAGGACTGTGTGTGTGTATATCTGTGTGTTTGAACCAGGAAACAGTGCAGGCATGTCCCAGCCTGCCAAACGCAGAGGACCAGGAAACTGGCTCACCCTTTTGGGGCCCATGACTTACCCTCCGGTGGATGAGCAAAGGAGCCCAGGAAGGCGAGGATTCAGAGTCTTGGGGGTGGGGGTGGGCTGGGGTGGGCTGGGAGCCAGGGTTGAGGCCTGTGGCCTGCCTCCACGGACTGCCCTTCTCATGGGCTCTGGTTCTTGGTGGCTTCCAAGTGCCCCCCTCACAGGCGAGTCCAAGATCTACACGGGGCTTCTCCAGTGTGGAAAGGATCCACCCCAGCGATGCGCGGCTAAGCCCTCTCACTTCCTGGCCCTGTAAGCCGGGTGCCCCACGGTTAGTGAGGTGTTCCTCTTTACCTTTTCAGAGGGCCTCCGCATCTACTGCGTTATCTCCATTTAATGGTTGATTATAATCAAACAGCTCTCTCCCTCCTCAGCCCACACCCTCTCCTGCCCTCGAGTAGGAAACGTCTGTCATTTAAGACAGACCTTGGAGAGTCAGAGCTGTCCTTCGGGAAAACCTCAGTGGAGCTGGGTGGGTCAGTTACAGACGTACCTACCCTTGAGGTTGCAAGATGAGCTTATTGATAAGCAGACTTTTTACTACGACCTTTCCCCCCCGGAAGTCAGGGGTGGGATTCACCAGGAGGAGCAGAGGCCGTGCTCAGTCTGCCTCCCCATTAAGCCAACATCCCTCCCCTGTTTACAGCCATTGCCCTGCCCTGTCCTGTGACATCCTTTCTGGGTCACAGTTCCTTAATCGAAGGGGGCGGCAAGCAGAGGAAACGCAGCCCTGCTTTGCAAATATCTCCGCAGAAGAGGAGAGACGAGTTCCGCCTGGGAGCATCCCCGGTTTTCCTTCCGTGGCTGTAGAAGCTGAACTCAGAGCGGCCCCCTTGATGTGGTTGGCGGTTGATCCAAACACTCCCTTGCTCCTTGCAATGCGGTTTCCAAAGGGTTAAATGGATGAACTCTAGGTAAACCTCGTCCCCTTTAAAAGACAACACCCCTGCAGGGGGTCGGGGCCCTCCAGGGGTGGCAGCTGAGGCCCCAGTTTGGGAGGCCCGGGAGGCCCAGAGACTCCAGTCTGGAGTCCCTGGACTGGGTCTCCCAGGACACAGGATCCCCTCCAGAGCGCTGGAAGCGGAGGACACGCTGGCCATCGGTGGCTTCCCACGTGAGCATCAACTGGACGCTGGCTGCGACCGGCCCAGGCCCATCACTGTGTGTCCTCCGCCTGCCAGGACAAGGCGGCAGGGATGGGAGGGGATGGGACGGAGGCGGACAGCAGCTGACCCCGGCGTTCCGGGAGGGGTGCCCGCCCGGCGGTTCCCAACCCAGGCTGGCGCACCTCCTCACCCCTCGGTGCCCTCTGCCCGCCTCCCCGGGCCGCCGCTTCTGCTACCGAGGGATTAGCATCTCTGTGAAGTCCCCGCAAACAATGCCCCCCCTGTGCGGGGAGATGAAAAGTCCGGCGCCGGGTGGCGGGGCGCGTTTGAAGTCCCCGAAAGGTGGGGCCGCGGGGATCCGAGGGGACGGCTGCGTGGAGATGAAGGCAGGTGAGAAGTGCCGCGCGGCCTGCGCCCGCCTTCGCAGCGATCCCAGTCCTGGGGTTCAGGACGGCCGTGGCGGGAGCCAGCCCCCGGGGAACCCAAGCGCGCTCTACTCCCCGCGCCCCAGGCCTCTGCCCCGCAACTACCGCCCTCGGGCCGGCTCCTGGGCGGGCCTCCGCCCGATGCTTCGTCCTCAGAGCCTGGAACCCCAGGACGGCCGGGCTCAGTGCCCGCCGAGGAGCCCTTTTGCGCCGGCCTGGGTGCTTCCACTGAGATGCGCCGGCCCGGGGCTTCCAGGGACAGCGTGGCAGGCAATCCATTACCCCCTCGGCGGTCATGAGACTCCCTCTCCAACCTTCAGGGCTCTTCCGAAAAGGAACCAGGACCCCTGCCTGCGCCCTTGGAAGCCGAGACCCTGGCTCGGGAGTCTAGGCCGACGTGGGGTGGGAGAAACCTGGGTCTCCAGGCGTTCGCAGCCCGCGCCGGGGGTGCGCCGTCAGCGCGTCCGCGCCCGGAGCCCCGGAGCTCCCGGGCGGCGCAGCAGCCCCCAACCCACCCAACCCTGGCCCCCAGATCCCACCCGGGCTCGGCTCGAGGGCCACGCGGCCGTGGCTCCGCGCGTTTCTCCGCTCTGGGGTGGCGAGGGCGGCGCAGGTGTGAGGGTCAGGTTTCCCCCCCTGCAGGGCCACGGGGAACAATTTCCAACTCTTCCAAGGATATGCAAAAAAAGAAGAAGAAAAAGAAAAAGTCTTCACGTTTCTGGTCGGCGGTTTTGTTTGTGCAGTTTTGAAGGTGGGGACACAGAGCAAAACTTTCTACCTAAGAATGCCGCTGCCCACACGGTCCTGTAAAGTGTTTCTTCTTCAGGGCTCTTTAGGAAGAAAAAAAAAAAAAAAAAACCCGTCCTGCTTTCTGCACGGCCGAGGAGCAGAATAAAGAAACCAAAGACTTTTATTTTATAAACCACTTGATCTTTGCTTGGGAAACTCTATTAATTGAATGGGTTTGCCTTTTTTGCCAGTCCCCTTTATCATTATTTATGGGCTTTAAATTGTTTAAAGTTCCCTTGACGTTCAATTTACAAGTTTGGGGACTTTTTTTGTTCTGCCTTTTGTCCTGGAGAAAGACATCGTGTTGGAAGTGCTTTGAAAAGCCAAACACGAGAGGTTGGCAATGAAAGGGAAGCGGCCAGATCCCTTTTAATTCCGTCCTGTTGGTGAATGGCTCTTTTACATAATTGCAGGCGCTATTTCAAAGCCGGCCAAGGGCTGACTTCACTTAGAACCACATGGAGTCTATTTTGGGCTTTCAGATTAAAAAAAAAAAAAAAAAGGCTGAATAAAATAGTTAAAAAAGATGAGGCTTCAATGCTTTCTGCTACTTGCAAATTGGTGTGTCTGATGGGGAATTTTACACAAGCACCCCTTTGTAAGTTCGTCTTGGGCTTGGGAGGGACTGTTCTGGGTTAGCTGGGTGTGAATCCCAATTGCCCTTCCATAAATAAAACCCATCCCAAGCTATTTCCCAACTATTGCCAGGAGCAAGGGCTGCGGCAATGACCAAACGATCAGGCCACTCAAAGTCCCTATAAATAAAAACAACGTGGTTGCCCGAGAAACCGGCCTGAAGCCTGGGACTGGGCGCCGGGCGGGAGCGCCCTGCCCGCCAGGCCTGCGGGCTTCTCTGCTCCCTCGGAGACCCGGGGCTCCCACTGCCTTCTCTCCACGACCACCCGCGACCTCGACCCTGGCAGCAGCGTGACAGCGCGGCGGTTCGCGGTGCTTCCGCCTCCGGGCTGGACTCGGCAGGCCACCGCAAGTCAGCGGCATGAATATTCATTTACTTGTGCACTGAGCATTTTATACTCAGGCTCCATCCATACACCTGCGTGCAAAAGCTGACTGGGCCAGCCCCGAAGCGTGGCGACAACTTAATTACCATCACATTTACTGATGTCTGATGTTTTAAGTGGCCTAATACGGTCTTGACACCAGCTTGGCACCGGCCGAGGAAAGTGTCCAGGGGCTGGGCCAACTTCATCCCGGCGGGAGGTTCCCCTGAAAAAGAAGTTCGCCGAAGTTAACTGGAGTTGGAGGACTCGGATCGCCCTACGGCAGCATCTTTCGGTCTTCCTCACCCGAGAAAGCGGGGCGGGGGCGGGGGCGGGGCAGGGACTCTTACAGGAAAGTTGCAAAGATGTGTGCCGGACGGTTTTCCCGCGCAGCCTGGGCCGCTGAATTACCGAGGGCGCTGCAGTTTGAGGCCGTTGCCAGCTAGGCAGGTCGGAATCGGAAGGATGGCTAAGCCATGTACCTGTCTCTCGCTGCCCATAAATCTCTCCACGGAGCGGAGGAAAAATTCTAAAGGCTTTTATTATCCACTCTCCCCACGCTCTGAACGCTTTGCAGGTTGCTGAGGTGCCCCGAATGAATCTTGTTAATCACGGTGAAACACAGGGATCCTTTTATGACGCCAACAGTCGTTTTCTAAGCAGTTAAGCATTAGATGAGAAAATATGACTGCATTGCATTCCAGAAAAAGCACACTAGTAAATAAAAATTCATATCGATGAGACTTCTCTGAACTCACTAATAAAAGGAGATTAGTATTATAACCCCTGTAGTCAATACTTTCCACGGCAATTTATGGAGGCAAATAATATACCATCAAATTGTTTCAAGTGGACTTATAATTCAATGGACCTAAATCTTCTTGCTGAACTTTAAAGGCAGAATGATCACCAAAATAATCAAAGGCACCTCTGTTTCTCAGAGGATAATCAAAAGAAGGAAGTCCATAGAACAACGTTTTTATGCCAAAAGAGGAAAGTGGATGGCAAATTTGTTAAAATGAGCAACAGCTTATACAGACATGCCAGTGTCAAGCAGCGAAGGGACCCGGCTGTATCAACGTAAAACAAGCAAGGAGTCCGCGCTTTTTTTCCTCTTAGTATTCAAAAAACAAGGTAACCGTTCCCAAGACGGTGTGTCTATTAAGTATCTCATAATGAGAGGCAGTATTTATTATGCTCATAAAGAAATCAGCCTTTTGCCCTGGGCTTCGATTTTTTTCTTTTTTTCTTTCCTTCTGGTTCTTCTTTTGCAGGAGTGAAGAAAGGCGTGCTTACAGAGCCTACACATGCCTCCTTCCCCATGCCTCCATCCCAACGGGAATTCATTTTCCCTCGCTCCGCCTAAGCCACCTCGGGGTCTGGGCGTGAAGGGAGTGGAGGCAATACAGGCAGCGTCCTAATGAATTCCTTTCAAGCCGCCTGCTGCCGGAGCCATCTATTACTGCGGCCTGGAGTGGGGAAACGCGCCGGAGACGTCTTTGTCCGGGTGGTGGTGGGGCGGGGGGCGGGGGCGAAGACGAGGGCGGCAGGCAAAGGGGCCAGCGAGTTTTCTCAGCACTCCGGGGCGCTGAGGAGGCACCCTCCCCTCGCTCCTTCAGGGCCCGTTGGGTGGGCAGCGGGTCCCCGACCAGACTCCCGGCTGAGATGGTGGTCCGGAATTAAGACGTCCCCCCGAGGGGCCTTAGGTTAAAGCCGGAGAAAGAAGAGCGAGAAAGAACAGCGTCAAAGAATCGGGTCGATAAATTCATAAAGATCGATTTATCTTTATCTCCCAATTAAATGTGCTTGTAAGTGATACATAACACACGTCCAACACGGGCCAACTCCCCAACCACTAGCTCCTTGGCGTGAGCTGATTTTTAATGACCGGCGTAACAATGCCCTCTCTCCTCTCCTCCCGAGGTCCGGGGCCTGTCGGCCTTTTCGGGCAAACGTTTAGACCCGGGAAGTAGGAGCTGAGGCCCTGGAGGCGCGTGGAAGCCCCGCGCGCGCTGGCGCACTTTGCACCGTCTACCCTTGCCACGAAACGATGACATTTTAAAACGGAACACAAGAGCTGAAAGTTTGTGTTTTTACTATGCTGAAGGGGATAAGAACTTTCCTGGCACCCGCTCCCTCTCCGCCAATTCCCCTACTCCCAAATTCTGGGTTTTGGTGGGGGTTTTGGGGGGGGGGGGTTCTGGTGTTTTTTTTTTTTACCATTGTCGAGACAGGGAAACTATCCTGAGGGAACGGGCTCCATCCTGCAGTAGGCAGAGGGGAACCGCGCGCCCTCAAGTCCTCGCGCTGGAAACCCGGCGGTGGCGCCGGGGTGAGCGCTCCCTCCGTTCTCAACGTGCTTAATTAGCGCCTATTTACAAAACGCAGCTTTTATTTGAGCAAACATCATAAAGCTTTCATCAGGATAATCTCACGTTATACAATCCGGCGGCGCAGCAACTCCCCCCTTCCTCCCCGAGGATGGAGCAGATAAAGGACTCGCTTTATTATCATAATTATCTTGGCTGTTATTTTGGTGCGCGCCGGCAAAGTGTGTAAATAGGTGCGATGATTAAGAATGTCATGAAAAATGAGAAGGGATCGCTCGCGGGCGGGCCCGGCTCGGGATGGGGGAACCGGGCACCTCCCCGCGCCGCTGGGGACGCCGGGGCGCCGTGAGGAACCTGGAGGGTTCCCCGCAGCGGACAAGGGGTTGCCAGCTCCTGGCAGGCGCCCTAGGGGGCGGATCTGAAAGGGCAAGGGCCTCGCCCCCAACCCCGGGAAGCTCGCCCGAATCCCGGGCGCAGCAGCAGCAGCAGCACCCAGCAGGTTTCCTTCCCAAGCATGTATAAAAGAAAGAAAATAACCCGCGGTTTAGCCCCGAATGCTACCCTCGGAGGCCTCCCCGCCTGGGCTGATGCCGCCGAGACCCAAGTTTCGAGCCTCGGAGGTGCCAACCGCCCCTTTCAAGTTTGCGCGGAGCGGGCCGGGCGCACACGCTCCGGCTCGCGGGCCCGAGCGCTGCGCTGGCAGCGCCCACGGCCAGCTCGCGGCCAGTCGCGGTGGAAGGGGCGGAGTCCCGAATTCGCCCCGCCCACTCTTGGTGGTAGCCAATCGGCGGCGGCTCCAGGCCCCACGTGAGCGGAGCCGGGCCCGGCAGCAGGCAAAATGTGAATGAGAAAGAAGAGCGCGATTTAAAGGTGCTGGCGGCGCCCGCGGAGGACAAGTGCGCCGGCTTCGCGCGCGCTCCCCCAGCGGCTCGCCGGAGGCGACCGACAGCCGGCCAGACAGACGGACGCGCCGACGGCTGCGGGCCCGGGCCAAGGGCCGCAGGAGCGACACGCCAGGGCTCCGGACGTGGGGCCCACGGCGGGCAGCAGCTCCGGAGAAGCCCTCGCGGGGAGGGCCCGGGCGCCCGCTCCACTCCAGGGCGCACGGCCTCACCGCCCGCACCCGCGCCTGCCAGCGGCATGCAGCGGGCCCAGGACTGACGGGGGAGGGGGCACCTGCTCTCCGGGTCCCGCTCGGCCCCTGCCCGTGACTCCAAGCTGCGCTCCCGGCGCCCGGGGGGCTTCCAGGAGGCTGCGCGGCGCGGGGACGTTTCGCCTCTCGCGGGCCTCTCCCGAGCGCGTCTATGAGCGCAGCGTTCCCGCCGTCGCTGATGATGATGCAGCGCCCGCTGGGGAGTAGCACCGCCTTCAGCATAGACTCGCTGATCGGCAGCCCGCCGCAGCCCAGCCCCGGCCATTTCGTCTACACCGGCTACCCCATGTTCATGCCCTACCGGCCGGTGGTGCTGCCGCCGCCGCCGCCGCCGCCGCCCGCGCTCCCCCAGGCCGCGCTGCAGCCGGCGCTGCCGCCCGCGCACCCGCACCACCAGATCCCCAGCCTGCCCACAGGCTTCTGCTCCAGCTTGGCCCAGGGCATGGCGCTCACCTCCACGCTCATGGCCACGCTGCCCGGCGGCTTCTCGGCGTCCCCCCAGCACCAGGAGGCGGCCGCCGCTCGGAAGTTCGCGCCGCAGCAGCTGCCCGGCGGCGGCGGCAACTTCGACAAGGCGGAGGCGCTGCAAGCCGACGCGGAGGACGGCAAAGGCTTCTTGGCCAAGGAGGGCTCGCTGCTGGCCTTCTCCGCGGCCGAGGCTGTGCAGGCGTCGCTCGGTGAGTCGGCGGCGCGCGCGACCCGGGCGCGGGGGCGCGCCAGCTCCGGGTTCCCTCGGGGGAACGGAGGGAACGGAGGCCATGCCCCCGTGGGACCCCCGCCCCCTGCTCCCCCGGCCAGAGGAGCGGGAAGATGGGGCCGAGCTGCGCCAGCGGGGCCTGCGCGGGGACGGGGGCGGGGAGCGTCTTTTAGAGCCACCCAATAAGTGGGGGGTGGGGGGTAAGAGGGGCGTGCGTTTAGCGCCCCGGGGCCAGCTGCTGCGCGGAGCCGCAAATCTCTCCGCCGGCGAGGTTGGCGGAGTCTTGCACGCTGTGACCTGGGGTCCCGGGTAGGTTTCAGCCTCGAGGGCAAGAGGGTTGGGCTGCGCATCTCTGCAGTGCGTGTGCCTGAGGGCGCCGAGACCTATTAACCCCCTTTACCGGGCTTGTCGCTTGCCTGGGGGAACGGCGTGAGGGTGCTGGGGTGTCTGGTGGGAACTTCTCCTAAGGCTACGAAACTTCCCTTTGACCAAAACCCGACACTGTCTGGGGTCTGCACCCCCTCTGCGCCCCCCCTCCCCGGCTCTGGATGCGAAGAAATTGAAGTTCTCCGAATTTTCAGGCTGGGTGGGGGGTGGGTGGAGACGGGGGAGGCAGGATGAATGGTGAACTCCCCCTCAGCCCTCACCCAGCCCCCTCCCCAGGGACAAAGAGGACGCTCTCTCGGGCCTCGCGCCGCCTGCTAACTTCTGCCTTAAGCTGCGGGAGACTGGGAGGGTGCGGAGGAGGCCCGGCGGCCCCTTGAGTGATGGTTCTGGGCAAAGGGCCGTCGCCTGAACTGTCGCCTCCTCTCCCCTGAGCTTTCTCACGCCTCCCCTCCCCTCTCTACCCCTCAAAGGCCAGGAAATCACAATGTGTTAAAGTCAGAGAAAGACAATCCGCTAAGGGGGGTGGGGGGGGGGTGGAATGCCCGAGTGACGGTGGGAACGGGGAAGGAAGGCCAGTGTGCGAAATGTAATAAAACGCCGTTTGGTTTTGCTTTCAGTCGGGGCTGTCAGAGGGCAAGGGAAAGACGAGTCAAAGGTGGAAGACGACCCGAAGGGCAAGGAGGAGAGCTTCTCGCTGGAGAGCGATCTGGACTACAGCTCGGATGACAATCTGACTGGCCAGGCGGCTCACAAGGAGGAGGACCCCGGCCACGCGCTGGAGGAGACCCCGCCGAGCGGCGGCGCCGCGGGCAGCACCACGTCCACGGGCAAGAACCGGCGGCGGCGGACTGCCTTCACCAGCGAGCAGCTCCTGGAGCTGGAGAAGGAGTTCCACTGCAAAAAGTACCTCTCGCTGACCGAGCGCTCGCAGATCGCGCACGCCCTCAAACTCAGCGAGGTGCAGGTGAAAATCTGGTTCCAGAACCGCCGGGCCAAGTGGAAACGGGTGAAGGCGGGCAATGCCAATTCCAAGACAGGGGAGCCCTCCAGGAACCCCAAGATCGTCGTCCCCATACCCGTCCACGTCAGCAGGTTCGCCATCAGAAGTCAGCATCAGCAGCTGGAGCAGGCCCGGCCCTGAGGGCCCAGGGCGAACCACGGCCTGGACCACCGTGGAGAAGCCACAGCTGTGGACAGGGAACCCATGGTGGGCTGCACCATGTCTGAAGCAAACCGCAGAGCCACCCCCCAACTTTGGACATCCCAAGCAAATTGAGAGTATATCCATTAACGAGCTCGAAAGACTGCTTTTGAAGGAGCTACAGCTACACCTGGAAGACACACTAAAATATTTATTATTCTATCCTACTTTGTACATAGATATCTATATAGATTGGATCTCAGCTGCCGTATTTTGAAAGTTATAGGACCAAACTGCCCAGTAACCTCCTCCACCTACATTCCCTGAAGAAAACAAAGCCTCCGCTGCAACTTGCCACGCAGAGCAGCCTCCTTTCCACACTTTTCCAAAGGTAAACATCACGTGCAAGGACAAACACTGGGGTCACCACTTATTTTTGTTTCTGTTCTGGCTTTTTTAGTTGACTGAGAAGCAGACGTTTTAGGGGGCAGCCTGGAAATTCGCTTTGCTTTGGTTTTGCCTGGCTTTCTTTCCTGGGTTGCATATCCTATGAGCCCTGTCTGAAGCACGTCTCCGTTGTGTTTAATTTATTTCAATGTAGTTTATTTTTCCTATAAGTTATGACATTAAAACAATCTCAGTCTTGTGAATAATAAAAAAAAGAAAAGGAGCGAGAAAGAGAAAAAAGACCAATACTTGGGTCTCATAAGTATGTCTAGATTTGACTGTTTAGAGGCACCCTCCTGCCTGCCCTGGCCGAGCAGCTGGTCTGAGACCAGCATCGCATGAACACCCCCTGTCCGGGGCCTCCTCAAGCTGGAGGGACCAGAGCCATCCAGCAGCTCACCAGGTTTTAAATAGAGCAATAGCTCCAATTGGGTTACCAATTCGAGAAAACCTAATTTCCACCTTAGACATCTAACCTCTTCCCTTCTGTTCAGCCTAACCAATATCTGGGAAGCTGGTCAACTTTGGCCAGAGGAGGAGGTGGGCGCCGGAGGAGGGTCAGTGAGTGCGGGTATGGGTGGCTTTGCATAAAGTCTTCATTCCCTAAATCGACGACCGCCTGGGTAGGGGACGCGTTTCCCTCCAAGCATCCCCCGACCTGAAAAGAAGCGGTGCCCGCTCGCGGCGCAGTGCCCGGCACCGAGAGATCGGGTTCGGGGTGCGATCTTCCCGACAGGGGCAGAAACCCAGCTAGCCGAGCCGGCTTCCGGGCAGCGCGGGGCTGGGAGGCGGAGGCTGGCTGCGGGCGCCCGCGGGCCGGCACCTCCCTCTCCGGGCGGGGTCGTAGGGGGGCGGGACCCTACCACCGCCCCACCCCGAGGAACGCCAGCCAGTTGCGGGGGGTCGGCTCGCGGTGCGGGGTGAGCCCTGAGCACCTCCCCGCCTCGGGGGTTGGCTGCAGCCCGCTGGGCGCCGGAGGGGCGGGCGGGAACCCCGGCCCACTCCAGCACCGCGGACCGCGCCCCCGAGCCCGGCCCGTTCCGCGCGCGGCCCCTTTTCCGACACGAAGCACCCGCCCGGACGCGAGCGGCCGGGACCCTCCGGAGAAGGCCGCGGAGAGGCCAAGGGTGACCCAGGGGCGCGGAGCGGGCGAGCGCGGTCACGGAGACCTCGCGGCCGCCGAACCAGCCGCCGGGGGAGCAAAGAGAAGCCGTGGCTTCGCCAGCCTCAGGCTCCCGGGTGGAGGCCCGGGAGCGGGTTTGAGAAGCCGCCGGGCGCCGCGTTCACCGCGGTTCTCTGCCCAAGCGGCGAAACCCATCGCCATGGATCAATACGAATATTGACTTAATTTTTACGGCCTTCAACCCGTCACCTTTCCGCGGCGGAGGGGCACTGGGGACCCCGGTGTCTGCCCGAACTTAAGGCGCAGGGCGAGACCCCGATTCCCGCCGCGTCCCTAAGCTTTCCAGGGACAGAAAATGGCCCCAGCCTGGTTTTTGAGCGCAGTGATGTGGAGTGGCCATTCTCCGAGGGCCTCAGTCCGCTCTTGGCGGCGCGCAGAGCCGTGGGGGCGCCTGGCTGCCCCCTAGCCAGCGCCCTGGGCCAGTGGTGGAGGGGTGCGCCCCGGCCGCTCCCCGCCCCGCGCGGCGTCCGCCAGGCCCGGCCTCTCCGGCCGGTCGCCCGCCAGTGAGCGCGCCCGCCCGGGAGGCCCGTTGGCGTCATCTCCTCGGGGAGGCCCTCCAGGCCCCAGGCCGCTGCCGCTGCCGCTGCAGGGGAGGCCTCTGGAGACACGCCGTCCCCACCCCGCGCACCCGGGCCGGTCCGTTCCCGGGCCGCATAGGTGCCCCTGGCACAACTGTGGCCGGTGGCCTGGATTCCCAGGCCTGCGGGCCAGGGCAGCTGCCGCCTTCCGGCGGGGCGGCGATACCTCCACCTGGCACTCTATCCCTGGGGAAGGAGCCCTGGGTGTTGAGAGCAGGACACGCCCCTCCATACACCTTTCCACCATAACAGGTGTGACACCCCTGTCACCTTTT
Organism: Dama dama; assembly: GCF_033118175.1. NCBI lineage: Eukaryota > Metazoa > Chordata > Mammalia > Artiodactyla > Cervidae > Dama > Dama dama. Next base: position 112,250,341 of record NC_083700.1, on the reverse strand, counting down.
CCAAAAGCTCATGGTGGGGATGAGAGACACATCAGGGAGGGACCCACTGGCCTTGGCTTCACACACGTGAGGGGGAAGTGAAGCTCCCCAGGAATTCGGGGGGCACCTTCAGGGAGCCCTACATACGAAGGGGCTCAAGCTCCCAGGCCCATCCCCAGCTGTGCTGGCCCTCTGCCTCTGGAAGCTGCAGGAGTGGAGGCCCCCCGGGTACCCCAGCTTTGCAGACACCACACCACTGCCGGGTTGGCCCCTGCCCTCTCTGGGCTCAGTGCCCCCTCCTTACCGACCCCAGGACGCTGGGCGCCCCCTGAGAGCCCAGCCAGAGGAGGCCCAGGCCCCAGAGACAGGCCGAGGGGAGGAAGATAAACAAGCGGCGCTTGATGGCCGCTGTCATCATGGCCGTCATCATGGCTTTCATTTGGCTGCCTAATGAGTCACATCACAGGCAGAGAGAAAAATTGTCAATCGCCCGGGCCCTAATGAATTTTTTTGCAAATTGTAATCAAGCCAGGCCGTCTCAGCTGGCTGATTAATGAGACCCACGAGGCTCGGCCAGCACCTCCGCTTTTTATTCCATCCCGTCCTCCCTGCACTAAATTAACAGCAACTTGTCTGAGCTTCAAATTAACTCCCAATGATTAATTCTGATGGGGGGGCCTGAAGAATAGCTTGTTCTAATAGGCTCTGGCCTGAGATGCTGTTGGAAATTAATACACTTCCCCTTTGGCTGCCGGCTTTAATCCAAGGTTGGGTTTTGACATCACTATATTTGTTGTTACAATAAATTCCACTTACATCTGCAGATCAAATAATTACGCTTGGGAGCACCGCGGACCTGCGCCCCCCCCCCCCTCCCTGCGCTAGGGCTCCTGGGGGCTGTCTGCACCCTGGGTCCACCAGCCGGGGCAGGGGTCTGAAGTGAGGGGGGACTGCAGGAAGAGACACCAAATGGGATGAACCCCAGCCCTAGCCCCTCAGAGAACTGGGTACCCCTGGCCTTTGTAGAACCAAGGGTGCTTTGAAAACCTGAAGTCACATCTCCAATTTCTGGGGCAGGGCCCTCTTAGATTGGTCTCGGGTCTCAAATAACCTCCTCCCCCATGCTCCCTGCAGGGCCTGGGAGTACCCCTCGAGTCAGCGCCTTGGGCCACCAGTGCTTGGATTTTTCCCAACCCCAGCCCTTGCTGGAATTTTGGAGACTCAGCACAGGCTTCTGTGTGGTTTTCCCCTCCAGTCCTCAGGCCCAGGGTGGTTCTTTGGCAGGGTCTTTTCAGCTAAAGAGGGCGAACTGGGGTGGGGTGGGGTGGGGAGGCCTCCCAGGCCTCTGGAGACCGTGTTTGCCTGGCTGGACCATCCAGATGCCATGATTGTCCACGTGCTGGCCCGGCCACACTAGGTATGCAGCTGCCGCAAGTACCTGCCTTGCAAGATGCCCTTTCTCTTGGGGTCAGTGCCTGCTCCTTCTTGCATCTGTTTGTTGGAGCTTAATTGACTTAATCATTTCAACTGTGTCTGGCAAGCCTAGCACGGGCTTCTGTGGCTGCTCCCTCTGTCCCCAGGCCTGTCCCATGCGGAGACACTCTCTGTCCCCCCTTGGCAGAGGACTCTGGTGAGTAAGAAGCCAGCAGGGACACTCTGGCAGCCTTGGGATCTGGTCACCACCTGATTCTCGCCTCAGGGCCTTCTCAGCTCCGTGTGGAAATCCTGAGTGGAGGGTGGGGTGAGGTCCTGAGTGGTTGGAGCACCGTGCATTTCATGGCCTTGGTGGAAGTGTCAATCTTGGGTGACCCACACAGCCTAATGGTCTGCTAGCACCCAGCCATGGCCTCCCTGGAGAGGATGCTCTTATGTACGCACCCTTATTTCCGTCCCGGAAGACCCCAGGCCTCTGCTCAGGCACTCATGACTGGAGCAGGCGGTCTGCTTGGATGCTCTGATGTGCCAACCCTTCCCAGACAGGCAGGGCGCAGCAGGGCCTCATCCTGCCAAAGCTGAATGGCAGGCTCTGGGGTCTAGCCGGGAGCCGAGGTCTGGGGTCTACCAGGAAGGAGGTGCCTGGGCAAAGGGAGGTGGCATTAATCTTCATTTCGGGCCCTTATGGTGTAAACAGGAGAAATATGATCTTGGTAACCGAACGTGAATGCAAATCACACCGTCAGAGTAATAAAGCGCTTGAAACTCCAACACACAAAAGCAACACCATATGTATGAAGACAACCTGCATAAATTATAAATCACATCATAAAAATTGATTGCCTATTTGAACAGTTCAGAAGTGAAAGACCTAAGCTGACTTCCGCCCTCTCTGGCTTTGGGGCAAGGTCAGGGAGCACACGTTTGATAGGCTTTGGACCAGGGTACCCGGGCCCACTGTGGACGGGTCTGCTCCTGTGGAGGCGGGGCGCGCACAACCGGCTCTGTGCCACCAGGAGGGCACAGGCCTGAAACTCTGGAAGCCCTCCGGGCTCGGTGCCCACGAGGATCAAGGCCTGGTCTGGCTGCTCCACCAGACCAAGGAATGCTGCCCTTCCAGCCGGCACACGGTGCTGCCCGCTCAGACTGCCAACTCGGATGCAGAGGTCCCTGCTGAGGGCCGCCCTCCCCACGGAGTTAGCAGCGTGATGGATAGGGTGTGCATGCAGGCGGCTGTGTGCATGGTAGAGTGTTAATGTGTGCAGGTGTGCGTTTCCCTCTCACGTCTAACCCCGCCTGGCCGGGTCTGTTGATTTTCCTGGCTCGCGGGTATCCAAGAGCCGGACACCCCGGAGGAGCCGTTCCCAGGCGCCTGGCACACAGCATCTTCCACCTCCAGAAGCCGGGCCTGCGCCTCTGAGCTCTGCCGGGCTCCTGTTCCACCGCGCGGAGGCCCCCCGGAGCTGGTCTGGGTTCCCCACTTCCCACCCTCCAGCGCCCTCCCGCCAACCGCCAGGGTGCGGCGCCCCCCTTTCTGGTCTCCGACAGTCACCCTTCCCCACCCCCACTCCGCCTCTGGGGTCTCCCCCGGGGTCTGGATTCTGGGCTGCTCTCCTCCCCACCCCAAAGTCCACCCTCGCCCCGACCGCCAGAAGCTCCCCCAATACAAGCTTGGGGCCTGGCCTGCTCGCCTTCCACTGCCTGGGGCAGCCCCGCCCCGGAGCCAGGCCGCCCACTGCGCCAGGCAGAGGCCCACTGAGCCAGGCCCGGCCGCTGGAGAGACGCTGCTGGACCGCGAGGAGGCCCTGGGCCTCGAGGGAGAGAGGAAGGAGGCCGGGATCGACCCGAGGAGGCAGGGAGGCGGTCGGGGGGTCGAGGATCCCGCCCCCCCACCCCCTGCGACCTTGGCAGGGACGCTGTCCCGGGTCCGGAGCTCGAAATTGGAGGAGTGCCCCCGCCCAAAGCGTGGCCGCGGCTGGAGAGCGGCCTAGGGCCCCCGGCCAAAGCCCGGGGCAGAGTCCGGTCTGGGAGGCAGATGTCTCGCTGGACGCCCCCGGCGCCCCCATCTATTTCCCGCCACTGGACCCGCGCCTTTGTCAGGCCTGTCCGGCTCTGGTGTGGCCGCGCGCCCTCTTAAAGGGCCCGGCCCCCCCCCCCCCCCCCCCCCCCCCCCCCCCCCGGCTCGGGCTCCACGGCCGCCCGAATGACAAAGGCCTAAATGGGATTACACCGACCTGATCCCGTGAAGCCCTCCCCCCGCCCCCGGCCCGCGCTCCGGCGGCCTCATCCCCGCACGTTCCCCTCTGCCCCTCCCCAGCCCGACTTCCGCCCGCGCACCTGGCTCGGCGGGACCCTGAAGCCCCCTGAGCGCCCTGGGGGTTTGGAAGTGGCCGCCTGATCCCAGGGAGGGAGCGCGGCCCGGCTCTGAATGACAAAGCGCGGCCCGGCCACCCCGCGGCAGGAAACCGAGAGGGGCTGCCCCGGTCCAGCTTGGAGGGGCCGCAGGGTGGGGGCGGGGTGCGCAGCCCGGCTGTCGGAAACCGCGGCCTGGTGGTCTGGATGGAAGTTGCCCCGAGCATCTCTCCCAGGGGCCACAAGGTAGCTGGGGCCTGGGGCGCACGTGGGAACATGAGGGACTCACCCCTGCACCCAGGGCTTCACCTGCCCTCCTCACGCTGCCCTGCGGGCCCACAGCCAGGCTGGGGCAGTGGGCCCCGTCAGGGCGGCAGTGCAGTGGGGCCTGGATCACTCAAAAACCTCGGCTCTCTCTCCAAAAGCTCTGGGCCCTGAGGCCAAGGCCACTGGCTCACACACCCAGCCCCCTGGGTCAGGGGTCAGAGGCCAGGGAACAAGGACTGGCCTTTTGGGGAAGGCTGGTGATGGGCAACTGTTGGGGAGACAGAGCTCCCCCCAATCTTGTTGGTGGACAAGGGGTGATTGGGGGTGGGGCAGGGCTGGTGATACCTGACCCCTTTTTTGAGTTTTCCTGTTTCTTCAAGTAGAGAGTCCATCATCTGACAAGGATGAAGTTGAGTAGGTCTTCCAGAGAGGGGGGTGCAGAGCAGCACAGAGGACACGGGAGGGGAGTCAGATCTTAATGGTAACCCCCTTAGCTAACCTTGGGCTTCCCTGATAGATGAGTTGGTAAAGCATCCGCCTGCAATGCAGGAGACCCCGGTTCGACTCCTGGGTCAGGAAGATCTCCCGGAGAAGGGATAGGCTACCCACTCCAGAATTCTTGGGCTTCCCTAGTGACTCAGCTGGTAAAGAATCCACCTGCAATGTGGGAGACCTGGTTTCGATCCCTGGGTTGGGAAGATTCCCCTGGAGAAGGGAAAGGCTACCCACTCCAGTATTTTGGCCTGGAGAATTCCATGGACTTAGTCCATGGGGTCGCAAAGAGTTGGACATGACTGAGCAACTTTCGCTTTCTTTCACTAGCTAACCTTGACCAAACCAGCGCACCCCACCTCCCTCCCCTCTACTCTCCCAGCCCCCTACTACCCCTATCCCCCACTCCTCCCACCACCCCCCACACCCCCCTCTACCCCCACATCTGAACCTTTGTGTCTTCTCCTGATGACCTGGCACAAGGTCCCAGACTTCAGGACGCCTTGGTTTCTGGGGAGGTTAACGATAAAGCACAGTTGATGTGCGTGGTAACATCAGGGCCACCGCAGCAGCCTGCCTGGGGCCTCAGTGCACAGTTTTGAACTCAGACCACCTGGGTTCCCACCCTTGGGGGTTTAACTCTCCGACCTCAGTTTCCCCGTCAGCATCAGCAGGGCTGATCCAAGGGCCTGATGTGGGCTCAGGGCGCTGGGCAGCACGGGGCACACGGTTGGCACCATGAGTCACTGTTTCCATTTTTATTGGAACAGAAGCAGGCTCCCCAGATGAAGGCCAGGCAGAACCAAGGGCTGCGTGGACATGTCTGCCTCTGCAGCTGCCCCTCTGCGGGGTGACCTCAAGCACCTCAGTGAGCCCCCTTCCACCTGTCCAACCCGGGTTAGTCCCACCACGTTCACTGTTCAATCCTGTCCTTTGTGGAGATGGCCTGGAATCAGCAGCTCTGTCTTCACTCACTTGACAAAACAGGTTTAGGTCCTGCACAGGTGCCTTCTGCCCTCAAGGAGCCCAAAGTCCATGGAGGGAGAGAGCTGCCTGGGCTGGGGACCACCCAGGGCAGGAGGTACCTCTTCAGCCACGGAGACCGTCTCAACTCAGACTTCTTCCATGAAACCAAATGGCTTCAGTGATCCACACGTGCTAGCTGATGGGATCTGCTGTGATGGCAGCTAAGTGACAACTTGGACCCGAAGTCGGGGGTCCCTGGGGTGGGCCTGGGGGGAGGCAGGAGCCCAGCTCTAGTTGTTCTGCACAAAGCCCGACATCGGCGGTCTTAGCAGCTGTGTCGATTACGAATAATGATGTGACGTCTTGTTTCAGAAGGGGTTTCATCATGCCTCATATTTGTACAATTCCTCCTCGGCACAGACACTCATCTCCCTCCAGAGGGGCCTGGTGGGATGATTAAGAAAGCTGCCAGGAGCCCCAGCCCTGTAAAAGCTAAGATAAGCTTTTCAATGCATTGTTGTTGCCATCTTTAATCAGAAAATCTCCGAGTTGGGTGAAATCCAGCCACACTCAACATTTGATTTTGTACTAACTTGGGACACTCGGCCACCCACATGCAGAAATAGCATAGACCTTCATGTGATCATTCAGAATATTTGTGTTACCAAAGCAGTCATTTTCACATACGTGTATGTGATGATTACTTTTGGGCTTTAGACTATGGATCATTGAAAAATGTTTATCAGTAGTTTTGAAGTGGATTTCCATTTTCCATGACCATGGCTGGAATTTTTTTCCCCCAATAATTTTCATACTTCAGGATTTTGAGAGCTATAAATTGGGAGAAAAGAATGATAATTGCCCATCTCTAAGTGAGAGATTGTTAATTTGGGATTTACAAAGGACTTTCCTTCATGAATAATAGTGAAGACAAATTTGTCTTCCTGCCTCATTTTGCAAAGTCACATTTGTAAAGTCAGGAGGTTTCCATTCTTCCCTCTAATTACACTTTCCCTCCAGAAGGCAGTTCTGCAGTCCAGTGGCAGCCACCCAGGATCGACATGAGTGGACCAGAGTGGGACCCTGAGTTCCCAAGAGCGTCTTGGAACTCTGCCATCTCCTTGCCTCAGCACCACCTGCAGTCCAGGGCGTCTCTACCCGGGGTTTCGGCATCGCTACCAGGTAGTTCTTTGTAGTATGGACTGTCCCACGAATGTCAGAGATGGGACCCAGTTAAATGACAGCCAAAACTGCCCTCCAGGAGACTGGAGCTGTCCCTAGTTAGGAACACTTCTCCTGGGCAGGGGACCTGACCGGCCCCTGGGTGAAACACCCACCCTTGGGCACTCAGTGCCAAAGGGGAAGACAGCTTGTCCCAGTGTGGGGAGACCGGTGTGCCCTGAAGTTCATGGCAAGACCCTCGTCCCCAGCCGGTGTGGGCAAGAAAGGCACGCGGGGCAGAGGACCTGGGCGGAGGCTGCCCCACGAGCAGACATTGACCAGAGCCTGCCGTGGAGCTGCTGCCAGCCCCCAGGACTGCTGGCCAGCTCAGTGCTGCTCGCATCACCAACTGCCTACAGCTCAGTGCCCTGAGGGCTCACCTGGTTCCTCCGCTGCTCGGGTGCCCTCTGGGCTCCAGGATCTGCTTCTGCATCTATGAGAGTGATGCTGGTCACTTGCACACAGCAGTCACAGCCAACCGCAGCTGGGGACAGCCACACGGGATCTCAGAGCTCCAGGCACCCGGGCTGAGCGCTGACCATGAACGTGGGCACTTTCACCCCTGGGAGTTCTCTCTTCCCAAGTCACCTTCCTCTGCAGAGGTTGTCCGGCACATCCGTGGTTCCACGCCCCATCCCTTGAGCTCTGTGTATCTTGGGGGGCACAAGACCTTCAAGGGGGTCCACCCTGGCAGCCCAGAGCTCTTGAGGGGTCTCTGCCGACCTTACTCCCCTCGGGCTTTTCCAGTGCTTCCTCAAAATGAATAAATGAATGATAACAGTAATTATTAATAATAATCATTCTTTTCCCCTGATACTACCCAGTCACCAAAGAAATGGAGGGGTTTGCAGACAAACTTGGAGATGTTTAGCAAAGTCCTTGGTGAGACCAGAGACCACAACTTGCGTGTCATTCAGTCCTTGAAGCCCAGCGTCCACCAACACCCTAGCGCTGCCATCACTTCAGCTGAAGGAATTCGATGGTCCTTTCAGTCATGTTCTCATTGACACTGTCTCTTCTTGGCTGGACCGTCTTGGTCTTGAAATGATGATTTAGTCAGATGAGCTCATGTCCCCTCCAGCCCAGATGGGGAGAGTTCCAACTCCTCCCTCTCCTCTCCCTATAACCCTGCTGAGGGACGTCAGAGGAGTCCCTGGGAGGCCAGCGCGTGGCTGGCGAGAGGACAGGGATGCTAAAGATGTCCATGCTTTCCAAATTAACTGCTCACGTCAAGGCAATCCCAATCAGAATCCCAGAAGGATGATCTGAAAAGTTACTGAATGATTCTAGAGTACCTCTGGAAGACGGATAAACGGATGTGGTTGGGGAATTACTTTTGGTCATTTTGTTTATTTATTGAAATATAGAAATAAACTGCAACTTTGTCAGAACTTATTGCCTGAATGTGTGTTAATGTATTAACTGCATTTTTTAAGGTAAAGTTGCTATGGCATGTAGTGTACGTATAGGAAGTGAGAAGAAATGAAGATACAGCAGATTAGGTAGAATTTAGCATCAGGTTAGCTTTGAAAAACGATGTTGTCATATATGGATTTTAGCACATGCCACCCTTTAAAACCTCTTCTGGAGGAGATCAAATAGCTGTAACCTGGTTAATTTTGGGCAATGGATATTTTGGACTAATATGGACAACATAAATATGTTTTAGGGCTAGTGGATATACGGCATAAGGATTGATGAGAAAAATGAAAACCTGAGCTTTATAGTTTACAATCCATAAACTATTTTATAATGTTCAAAGATAAGATTCCATTATTGATAACATTGAATACAATTACCCTGAACATTGATGGGTCAAAACATTTCACTCGATTATGGAATGTTAACACAGGACTTGTTTTGATTCTTGGATGGACATAATAATGCCAACTAACTTTATTTGCTTTCTTGTTTACATATGGGGGGTTTTGTTTTTAAAGTTATTTTGTTTAAAAAAGCCTCAGTAAAGATTTATTGCTGTTAATAAATAAAGAAATACATGTAGTTGATTATAACATTGCATTAGTAACACAGCAGTGATGCAGTTACATATTTGAACTTCTTTTCCATCATAGATAAGTACCAGATGCTGACTATAGCTCCCCATGCTGGGCGGCAAGACCGTGTTGTTCATCTGTTTTATATACAGTGGTGTGCGTCTATCAACCCCCGGTTCCTAATTTATCCCCCACTTTTCCCCTTTGGTAACTGTAAATTTGTCTCCTATGTCTGTGAGTCAGTTTATTTTTCTGTAAATAAATTAATTTGTATTATTTTTTATATTCCACATGTACATGATATCATATCATATTTGTTTTTATCTGATTTTACTTCACTTAATATGATAATCTGTAAGTCCATCCAAATTGCTGCAAATGGCAATATTTCATTCCTTTTTTATGGCTGCATAATAGTCCATTGTGCACTGTTGTTTGGTTGCTAAGTTGTGTCTGACTTTTGCGACCCCATGGACTGGAGCCCACCAGGCTCCTCTGTCCATGGAATTCTCTGGGCAGGAATACTGGAGTGGGTAGCCATTTCTTACATATGTGTGTATATATAAATACACATGTACATATATATATGTGTATATATATACATACATTTTATATATACATTATACACACACACACATACATACCATGTCTTCTTTATCCACTCATCTGTCAATGGACATTTAGCTTGCTTCTATGTCTTGGCTATTGTAAATAGTACTTCAATGAACATTGTGATGCATGTGTCTTTTCAAATTAGGGTTTTTAGCTTCTCCGGGTGTATGCCCAGGAGTGGGATTGCTGGATCATATGGCAGCTCTCCTTTTAGCTTTTTAAAGAGCCTCCATACTGTTAAGCCTTTCTGACCAGAGCGAGGTGATACCTCATTGTGGTTTTGATTTGCATTTCTCTCATAATTAGCAATGTTGAGCATCTTTTCATGGGCTTGTTGGCACACGTGTGTCATCTTTGGAGAAATGTCTATGGAGGGCCTCTGTAGCTGGGGAATTTTTAAAGAGAAGCATAACGAGGAGAGCACTTTGATAAAACACACATCTAATGTCCGTGAAGGATGGGCCCTCTTCTGAGCCCTTACATTTGTCAATTAATTGAATCTTTACAACAGCCCTCTGAGCTATGTGTTGCATTTAACCAGAGGAAACTGCTGGTGCTTGCTAGAATTTTTTTATCTGCAAAGTGGCAATTTTGTACCATTGTCATCCACACTTTGCAGATTAAAAAAACCAGGGCACAGAGAGGTTAAGTACTGTGCCTAGGTCACACAGCTAGCAACTGGTAGATCCAGGATTTACCTCCAGACAAGCTGGCTTCAGGGCTAGTGCTCATAAGATGATATGATGTAGCTGACAGATTACTCAGAATTAGACTCTAGAATATATGAAAATGTGATCTATGATAAAGAAAGCTCCACAAGTTTGTGGAAAAGTAAGAATAGCTGCATCATGGTATTTGGAAAAACTGGCCAATTAGGGGAAGAGACATCTTTACCTCCCACCTTTACTGCAGATCAATTACAGATGGATTAAAGAGTTCAATGCATAAAAGGAAACCTCCAAGACCTAGAAAAGAGGATTAGGTGAATAATTATCTGCTGAGTGGGGAGGACACCAGGAAAGGATAGCAAAGCCATCTACATAAAAACACTGGAGCTCTTGTTCATTAAAAAGATCATAAAACAATTAAAAGTATAAGGAACAACTGGGAAAATCACTTGTCAGAAACTTGACAAGATGGATTAACACATTTCCATGTGAAGAGCTAGAATATAAGGGAAAGGAAATTGCGGGAGAGTGTAGAAGGACAATTCGTGGAAAGCAATTGTCAGGGAAAGCAAATAGGCAGGGTGACAGTATACAGCCCTGACGTACTCCTTTCCCTATTTGGAACCAGTCTTGTTCCATGTCCAGTTCTAACTGTTGCTTCTTGACTTGCATGCAGAGTTCTCAGGAGGCAGGTCAGGTGGCCTGGTATCACCTGATTGCTGGAAAGCAATCAACAAACTGATTGATTCCACAAACATCTGTAGAGCACGTATTTCTTACGAGACCCTCTTTTGGTCTTGAGAAGGAACTTGCCTTCTATGGGGTGAGACTGACGTGAAACAGACCAATAAATGAATGTGACCTAATGCCAGGTGTCATGAAAACAGGTATGTGACAGGAAGGAGTATAAGGCAGAGTAAGGAGATGGGGAGTGGGAGGTGCCATTTTAGATGGAGGGTCAGGGACCAGCTTGCTGATGCGGTGACGATTGGGTACCTCCCAGAAAGAAGTGAAGGAACAAGAAATGCACAGGTCTGGGGGCAGAGCATCCCAGGCAGAGGGACAGCACTGGGGCTCACGCTTCTGGAGCAGACTGGCAAGGAGGAGCGCCATGGGAGCATGGGGCCACAGAGGTAGCCAGACCCCCGACCGTGGAAAGCTTTAGAGGCTCTGCGAAGGGCTTGGGTTTTATTTCAACAGATACAGGAAGACATTGGAGGGGCCAGAGTACAGGAGCGCATACTTTTTCTCTAATTGCTAATAAACATATAAAACTGTCCAGAGATAACAATTAAAAATCAAAGTGAAGTAGGAAGGTAATTCTTCAAATTAGCAAAGTTTATAACATAAAAATGACATAAGAATCTATATTATTCCTCTAGCGCCACCTGGGAAGCCCCGAAAAATTTAGAATGTAAAACAGTTTGTAAAACCAGATGCTGATATGGTGTAGGGAGGTGGATACTCATTCATGGCTTGTGGAAGTACATCCATTCAATAAATAGCACTTGAAAAGCCACCATGCTTCCAAAATGAAAAGACAACCTACAAAACGGGAGAAAATATTTGCAAATGATGTAACAAACAAATGGATTAATTTCCAGAAATACAAACAACTCATGTAGCTCAATATATGAAAACCTAAACAATCTAATAAAAAATGGGCAGAAGATCTAATTAGACACTCTCCAAAGAAGACATACAGATGGCCAACAGGCATATGAAAAAATACTTAGCATCATTAATTGTTAGAGAAATGCAAATCAAAACCACAATGAGGTATTACCTCCTCTGGTCAGAATGTCCGTCATCAAAAAGTCTCAGTTCGGTTCAGTCACTCAGTCGTGTCTGACTCTTTGAGACCCACATGGGCTGCAGCACGCCAGGCTTCCCTCTCTATCACCAACTCCTGGAGCTTGCTCAAACTCATGTCCAGGGAGTCGGTGATGCCATCCAACCATCTCATCCTCAGTCATCCCCTTCTCCTCCCGCCTTCAATCTTTTCCAGCATCAGGGTCTTTTCCAATGAGTCAGTTCTTCGCATCAGGTGGCCAAAGTATTGGAGCTTCAGCTTCAGCATCAGTGCTTCCAATGAACACCCAGGACTGATCTCCTTTAGGATGGACTGGTTGGATCTCCTTGCAGTCCAAGGGACTCTCAAGAGTCTTCTCCAACACCACAGTTCAAAAGCATCAGTTTTTTGGCACTCCAGTCTTCTTTATGGTCCAACTCTCATGTCCATACATGACTACTAGAAAAACCAAAGCTTTGACAAGACAGACCTTTGTTGGCAAATAATGTCTCTGCTTTTTAACATGCCATCTAGGTTTGTCATAGTTTTTCTTCCAAGGAGCAAGCGTCTTTTAAGTTCATGGGTGCAGTCACCATCCGCAGTGATTTTGGAGCCCCCCCAAAATAGTCTGTAACTGTTTCCATTGTTTCCCCATCTATATGCCATGAAATGATGGGACCGGATGCCATGATCTTAGTTTTCTGAATGTTGAGCTTTAAGCCAACTTTTTCACTCTCCTCTTTCACTTTCATCAAGAGGCTCTTTAGTTCTTCACTTTTTACCATAATGGTGGTGTCATCTGCATATCTGAGGTTATTGATATTTCTCCCAGCAATCTTGATTCTAGCTTGTGCTTGATCCAGCCCAGCATTTCGCATGATGTACTCTACATATAAGTTAAATAAGCACGGTGACAATATACAGCCTTGACATACTCCTTTCCCTATTTGGAACCAGTCTTGTTCTATGTCCAGTTCTAACTGTTGCTTCTTGACTTGCATGCAGATTTCTCAGGAGGCAGGTCAGGTGGTCTGGTATTCCCATCTCTTTAAGAATTTTCCACAGTTTGTTGTGATCCACATAGTGAAAGGCTTTGGAGTAGTCAATAAAGCAGAAGTAGATGTTTTTCTGGAACTCTTTTGCTTTCTCAATGATCCAACGGATGTTGGCAATTTGATCTCTGGTCCCTCTCCGTTTTCTAAATCCAGCTTGACCATCTGGAAGTTCACAGTTCACATACTGTTGAAGCCAGGTTTAGAGAATTTTGAACATTACTTTGCAAGCATGTGAGATGAATCCAATTGTGCAGTAGTTTGAACATTCTTTGGCATTGCCTTTCTTTGGGATTGGAATGAAAACTGACCTTTTCCAGTCCTGTGGCCACTGCTGAGTTTTCCATATTTGCTGGCATATTGAGTGCAGTACTTTCACAGCATCATCTTTTAGGATTTGAAATAGCTCAACTGGAATTCCATCACCTCCACTAGCTTTGTTCATAGTGACGCTTTCTAAGGCCCACTTGACTTTGCATTCCAGGATGTCTGGCTCTAGGTGGGTGATCACAGTATCGTGGTTATCTGGGTCATGAAGACCATTTTTGTACAGTACTTCTGTGTATTCTTGCCACCTCTTCTTAATAATTTCTGCTTCTGTTAGGTCCATACCGTTTCTGTCCTTTTTTGTGCCCATCTTTGCATGAAATATTCCCTTGGTATCTCTAATTTTCTTTAAGAGATATCTAGTCTTTCCCATTCTATTGTTTTCCTCTATTTCTTTTCATTGATCACTGAGGAAGGCTTTCTTATCTCTCCTTGCTATTCTTTGGAACTCTACATTCAAATGGGTATATCTTTCCTTTTCTCCTTTGCCTTTCATTTCTCTTCTTTTCTCAGTTATTTGTAAGACCTCCTCAGAAAACTATTTTGGCTTTTTGCATTTCTTTTTCTTGGGGTTGGACTTGATCTCTGCCTCCTATACAATGTCATGAACCTCAGTCCATAGTTCTTCAGACACTGTCTATCAGATCTAATCCCTTGCATCTGTTTGTCACTTCCACCGTATAATTGTAAGGGATTTGATTTAAGTCATACCTGAATAGTCTCGTGGTTTTCCCTACTTTCTTTCATTTAAGTCTGAATTTGGCAATAAGGAGTTCATGATCTGAGCCACAGTCAGCTCCCAGTCTTCTTTTTGCTGACTGTATAGAGCTTTTCCATCTTCAGCTGCAAAGAACATAATCAGAACATAATCTGACTTCAGTATTGACCATCTCATGATGTCCATGTGTAGAGTCTTCTCTTGTGTTGCTGGAAGAAGTTGTTTGCTGTGACCAGTGCATTCTCTAGGCCAAACTCTGTTAGCCTTTGCCCTGTTTCATTCTGTACTCCACAGCCAAATTTACCTGTTACTCCAGGTGTCTCTTGACTTCCTACTTTTGTGTTCTAGTCCCCTATAATGAAAAGGACATCTTTTGGGGGCGTTAGTTCTAGAAGGTCCTGTAGGTCTTCATAGAACTGTTCAACTTCAGGTTCTTCAGCATTACTGGTTGGGGCATAGACTTTGATTACTGTGATATTGAGCAGTTTGCCTTGGAAATGAACAGAGGTCATTCTGTTGTTTTTGAGATTGCATCCAAGTACTGCATTTCAGACTCTTTTGTTTACTATGAGGGCTACTCTATTTCTTCTAAGGGATTCCTGCCCACAGTAGTAGATATAATGGTCACCTGAGTTAAATTCACCCATTCCGGCCCATTTTAGTTCACTGATTCCTAAAATGCCATTGTTCACTCTTGCCATCTGTTTGACCACTTCCAATTTGTCTTGATTCATGGACCTAACATTCCAGGTTCCTATGCAATATCATTCTTTACAGCATCACACTTTACTTCCATCACCAGTCACAGCCACACCTGGGTGTTGTTTTTGCTTTGGCTCCATCCCTTCATTCTTTCTGGAGTTATTTCTCCACTGTTCTCCAGTAACATATTGGGCACCTACTGGCCTGGGGAGTTGATCTTTCAGTGTCCTATCTTTTTGTGTTTTCATACTGTTCATGGGGTTCTCAAGGCAAGAATGCTGAAGTGGCTTGCCATTTCCTTCTCCAGTGGATCATGTTTTGTCAGACTTCTGCACCATGACCCGTCCGTCTTTGGTGGCCCTACATGACATGGCTCATAGTTTCATTGAGTTAGACAAGGCTGTGGTCCATGTGATCAGCTTGATTAGTTTTCTGTGATGGTGGTTTTCATTCTGTCTTCCCTCTGAGGGATAATGATAAGAGGCTTATGGAAGCTTTCTGATGGGAGAGACTGACTGTGGTAAAAACTGGGTCTTGTTCTGATGGGCGGGGCCATGCTCAGTAAATCTTTAATCCAATTTTCTGTTGATGGGTGGGGCTGTGTTCCCTCCCTGTTGTTTGATCTGAGGCCAAACTATGGTGGAGGTAATGAAGATAATGGCAACCTCCTTCAGAAGGTCCCATGCATGCACTGCCGCAATCAGTCAATGGCCCAGACCCAGCAGCAGGCCACCGCTGACCCGCGCCTCCACCAGAGGCCCCTGGACACTCCCAGGCACGTATGGGTCAGTCTCTTTTGGGGTCACTGCTCCTTTCTTCTGGGTCCCGGGGCACAAGCTTTTTTTTTTGTGCCCTCCAAGAGTTTGTTTCCCCAGTCCTATGTAAGTTCTGGCAGCTCTATGGTGGGGTTAATGGTGACCCTTCCAAGAGGGCTTATGCCATACCCAGCTCTGCTACACCCAGAGCCTCTGGCTCTGCAGCAGTCCACTGCTGACCCATACCTCCACAGGAGACACTCAAACGCTCAGAGTCAGGTCTGGCTCAGTCTCTGTGGGGTCTCCTGGTGTGCCCAGGGTTTTGTTTGAGCCCTCCAAGCGTCTCTGGCGTGTATGGGGTTTGATTCTAAATGCAGTTTCGCCCCTCCTGCCATCATGCTGGGGCTTCTCCTTTGCCCATGGACGTGGGGTATCTTCATTAGGTGGGAGCCAACATTCTCCTGTTGATGGCTGTTCAGCAGAAAGTTGTAATTTTGGAGTTCTTGCAGAAGAAGATCAGTGCACCTCCTTCTACTCCACCATCTTGTGTGTCTGCCACGCCCTGGCTATTGTAAATAGTGCTGCAATGAACACTGGGGTGCATGTGTCTTTTTGAACTATGTTTCTTTGGGTACACACCCAGTAGTGGGATTGCTGGGTCGTGTGGTAGCTCTATTTTTAGGTCTCTCTCTCTCTTTTTAAGTATTTATTTGTTTGCCTACACCGGGTCTTAGTTGCATCATGCAGGATCTTTCATTGCCCACATGGTCTCTCTAGTTGTAGCACTCGGACTTAGCTGCCCCAAAGCGTGTGGGATCTTCCTGACCAGGGGTGGAAACTACATTCCCTGCATTGCAAGGTGGATTCTTAACTTCTGGACCACCAGGGAAGTCCCTATTTTCAGTTTCTTAAGGAACCTCCAGGGCTTCCCTTGTGGCTCAGCTGGTAAAGAGTCTGCCTGCAATGTGGGAGACCTGGGTTTGGTCCCTGGGTTGGGAAGATTCCATGGAGAAGGGAACTGCTACTCACTCCAGTATTCTGGCCTGGAGAATTCCATGGACTGTATGCATGTGGTCATGAAGAGTCAGACACAACTGAGTGACTTTCACTTCACTTCATTTCGAGGAAACTCCAGAGTGTTCTATATAGTGGCTGTATCAATTTACATTCCCACCAAGAGTAGAAGAGGGTTCCCTTTCCTCCTCACCCTCTCCAGCATTTATCATTTGTAGGTTTTGTGTGGTTGGCACAGCTGTCTTCTGGACTCGAGTGTCCATCTGTACCCACTCCAGGCTGCTCTCTCCTGAGGTCTCACCAGGAGACCAGGTGCAGGCTGGCTGGGCATCCCCTGTTCTCACCCCACCCCACCCTGGTAGGGGCAGACAGTGCCTTTCGGTGGTTTTTGTTTGGACTCAATGAAGAACTGACTCATTGGAAAAGACCCTGATGCTGGGAAGGATTGAAGGCAGGAGGAGAAGGGGATGACAGAGGATGAGGTGGTTGGATGGCATTACTGACTCAATGGACATGAGTGTGAGCAAGCTCTGGGAGTTGGTGATGGACAGGGAAGACGGGTATGCTGCAGTCCATGGGGTTGCAAAGAGAGGGACACGACTGAGCGACTGAACTGAACTGAGCTGAGCTGACTAGGTGGCTGGGGTGGTGGGCAGAAGCCCCAAACCTCAGGGCTGAGCTGGTTTGCCACTCTTACTGTGGGGTCCGGGCCTGAGATCAGGGCTCCTATATGTCTCTATCAGCTCTGGGGTACCAGGGCAGACCTGTGGGCTAGACAGGCCCAGATGCTCTGAGAGTGCCAGCCAAGGCCACATCCCAGAAGCCAGCTCCCTGGGGATCCTCAGGGAATAAATTCTTGAGAGCAAGGAGACCCCGTCAGGAGGCCAAGGACTCGATGCCTGGGGCTGCTGAGTGGGAGAGTCAGGGGAGGAGGGGCTCGGTGGGTGCTTTCAGCAGGGCTTGGGGTCTGGTGAGGAGGACTTCATGTGCAAGCACAGCTGGTGTGCAGAGAAGGAAGGTCAGGGCATGGAGATGGGGGGAGGTGAGGGAGAGAAAGGAAAGGTCTAGGGTTTTCTTTCTTGGCGCCGCACGAGGGCTCTGTGTGTTACTGAATGAATGGGCCAACCCAAGTTCTGAATGGACCTTCCACTGAATGGACTGATGGGCCGACCCCTGTTCCGCTCCGGACCTTAGGTGCTGGGCTGTGGCTGCCGGGAAGGACATCTGTGTGAGTGAGGCCATAACTGCCCCCAGTAATACACGTTCTGCTGGGACAATGCCAACCAGAGTGGAGATGACATCCCCGCCTCGCTTGCTATGGGACATGGCCACATGATGGGGTTCTGGACAGACCGCGAGCTGGAAGCCTTCCAGGAAAGTGCCCTTCCCGCCTCTGGGTCTCTTCTCCCGTCTGCAGCCCAGCTCACAGCCGCCGCCTGGGGCCATAAGAAGGAGGGTCGCCCTACTGAGAGTCGAGTGCTGAGCTCATTGGAGTCCACGTTCCCCAAGGACTCCACCCTCCTTGGCAGGGCTTGAGAATTTTTACTTGATCCCTGATGGAACTTGAGTCTAAACTTTCTGTCTTGTGGCAACCACTGCCGATTTGGGGGCTTTCCATTTCTGGCACCATCTGAAATCTACCCAACACAGTGTGTCCATGAAGGCCTCCCCACCTTGCCCTGGTTCTCACTGCCATCCTGTATTAGTTGGGGACTGTGGGTGGTGCCCGGGGCCCACCACCAACCATGAAATTGGGATCTTTAGGGATGAGGCCAGAGTCCATATTCTCTAAAAGCCCCAGGTAATTCCAGTGAACAGCTATAAGAGTTATAAGGGAACAGCTATAAGGGAATGAGTGATCTACATAAACAGAGGAAAAATGGAGTGTATTTGTTCTTCCTCCAGCTATTATGACGTCAGGCACTGGGGGCCCATCTCGCTGCCCATCTGGGCAACTGCATGTGGCGAGCTCCAGGCAGTGAATGAATTTCCTAAGCAATGTGGAGAGGCCAAATGTATTTATTCAATACATTTATAAGCACTTACTCTATGCAAAGAGGAAAGTGAAAGAGTTGACTTAAAACTCAGCATTCAGAAAACTAAGATCATGGCATCTGGTCCCATCACTTCATGGCAAATAGATGGGGAAACAATGGAAATGGTGACAGACTTTATTTTCTTGGGCTCCAAAATCATTGCAGATGGTGACTGCAGCCATGAAATTAAAAGACACTTGCTCCGTGGAAGAAAAGCTATGACCAACCTAGACAGTATATTAAAAAGCAGAGACATTACTTTGCCAACAAAGGTCCATCTAGTCAAAGCTTTGGGTTTTCCAGTAGTCATGTATGGATGTGAGAATTGGACTATAAAGAAAGCTGAGCACCGAAGAACTGATGTTTTAAACTATGGTGTTGGAGAAGACTCTTGAGAGTCCCTTGGACTGCAAGGAGATCCAGCCAGTCCATCCTAAAGGAAATCAGTCCTGAATATTCATTGGAAGGACTGATGCTGAAGCTGAAACTCCAATACTTTGACCACCTGATGTGAAAAACTGACTCATTTGAAAAGACCCTGATGCTGGGAATGACTGCAGGCAGGAGAAGAAGGGGACAACAGAGGATGAGATGGTTGGATGGCATCACCGACTCAATGGACATGAGTCTGAGTAAGCTCCAGGAGGTGGTGATGGACAGGGAAGCCTGGCGTGCTGCAGCCCATGGGGTCGCAAAGGGTTGGGCATGACTTAACGACTGAACTACAATGATCTGGCTTCCTGGTAGACATTAAAGAAAAGGAACAGCAGAAGAAGCAGGGAAGGCAGCCTGGTATCGGAGGTGTCCGTTGCTTGGATCTGGGTGCAGTGTTGGAGGGAGTGATACGTGGTCAGCTCTGGGAGGTATTTTTGGAGAGGACAGTTGATAAGAAGTCATGGCCAGTGTCTGTACATTTGGACAAGCATCTGGCAAGGGCGAGCTGATGTTTACTAATGTGGGGCTTATTGGGGAGGGAAAAATTAATTTCTGCTTTGAAAACAATGCACTTGAGATGACAATTAGATTTCAAAGGCACTGTTAATTGGCTGCCCCAACACCTATTCCCAGCCTCCTTTTCTGTTTCTCCACCCACAGAACAGAGGGCAGAAAGGATAAATATTTGTTTTATATGACTAAGTCCTGCCCAATGAGACAGTTGTAAAGGGAAAATTTGCTGGAGGATGGTGGGAAATCTGGGAATGCCTTTGCTCTCTTGATTAAAAAAAAAAGATAGATGTGGCTAGTTCCATCACTTTATCCCGTGGACATGAACACAATGTCTGGAGCTATGGCAACTGTCTTTTGACTGTGAGGTAGCTTGTGAAGGTAGTGAAACAGCATGAAAGAAATTGAATTAAAAAAATAAACCAAAATACTGCTGAGCCACAGCACCAGACTTGGACTATCTGCTTCCAAATACTTTGTTATGTGATACGATTAAATATCTTTCATGCTTAAGCCTCTCTTACTTGAGTATTCCATTGTCTATAACCAAATGCATTCACAACTATACAACATCCAAATACCTACTCAGCCACGGATATAAGAATCTAGAACTCAGGGCAAAGACAAGGTAAGAAATATAAATTTGGAAGTCAAGGGCAAATATTGAAAGCCCTGGGCCCTGATGAGATTGTGAGAAAGAAGACAATAGGTCAAAGATCAAGTCCTGAGACATCTGGCTTTTGGGAATCTAAAAAGGAGGAGGAGCACCCAGCAGAGGAGACCAGGAGGGACCTAGCATATGGTGGGTGTGTGTGCATGTGTCTATACACACACATACACAAGTGAGACCTTTGGTTTGGGGGTCATGTGCTACATGTCTATGCATTGCTCTGCAATCTGACTATTGAAAATTTATTTTATTTTATTTATTTTTGGCTACCACGGGTCTTCATTGCTGGGTGTGGGCTTTCTCTAGTTGCAGTGCAGGGGGTTCTAATTGCGGTGGCTTCTCTTGTTGCGGGGCATGGGCTCTAGGGTGCCAGGGCTTCGGTAGTTGTGGCACATGGGCTTACTGGCCCTGTGGCATGTCCTGGAATCTTCCTGGACCAGAGATCAAACCTATGTTCTCTGCATTGGCATGAGGATTCTTAACCACTGGACACCAGGGAAGTCTTGCAACTTGACTTCTTGTTAGCAGTATATCACAGTCACCTTCTTACTTCACTACATGTGAAGTGAGAGTGTCAGTCGCTCAGTTGTGTCCAACTCTTTGCAACCCAATGAACTGTAGCCTACCAGGCTTCTCTGTCCATGGAATTCTGCAGAGAAGAATACTGAAGTGGGTTGCCATTCCCTTCTCCAGGGGTATCTTCCCAGGCCAGGGATTGAACCCAGCTCTCTTGCATTGCAGGCAGATTCTTTAGCATCTGAGTCACCAGGGTCTCAGGTCTCAGAATATAGGTCTACTTTTTTTCTTTTTAATGGCTACTATTATTCTATTATATGGCTATTCCATAATTTAGGTGTCATATGTTAAAAAATCTTCCATCCTATTGTTTTATACATGGAATTGGTACGATTAGCTAGCCATTTGGAAAAGATAAAATTTTCACAAATGGAAGATGAATGAAAAGCTTAAATGTAATAAAATACTATTAAATGATAGAAGTGTACCACAAGAGAAATTGAGTTTTGCATAACTGGAGTGAGGAAGGATTTTCTATGCATCAACTAAGGGTAAGAACCATAAAAGTAAAGACTGAGTTGAAGACATAGGTGTTAAAATTCTGTACATTAAATAAATCATAAAATTGGAAAAGAAATGAAACAATGAAAAAAAATTTGTAAGTGTTCTATGTAAAGAGCTAATGTCCTTTAAGTTCACACATCATTAAGACAAAGGTAAATACGCCAAAGGGAAAGTGAGTGAAGTATATGCAAGAGTGTGTTGCTGTTGTTTAGTCACTGAGTCGCGTCCGACTCTTTGTGACCCCATGGAGTGTAGCCTGCCGGGCTCCTCTGTCCTTGGGATTTTCCAGGCAAGGATACTGGAGCGAGTTGCCATTTCCTTCTCCAGGGGCGTCTTCCCAATCAGGGATCGAACTTGTGTCTCCTTCATTGGCAAGCAGACTCTTTATCACTGAGCCACCAGGGAAACCCACATGCTAGGGTAAACAAAAACAAAATGCAATTTGTTATTAAGCATTAAAAATGTCAAGCCCAATACTGTTAAAATGCAGGCAAAGAGATCGTATTCTTTGCCTTTCAAATGGGAAAAAAAACAAATGTTAGCACTATATCAGTGATGTGCTGGGAACCAGAGAGCCTCGTGCCTGAGTGAGTGTTTAAATCATATGAGCTTTTTTTTTTTTACATGAAAAGTTGTTCGTGCTCATTTAAGTTTAAAGAAGTAGGTTATCATGACAATTAAGAACTCCGTATGATTATTGATTGAATCTTGGATGAGAAGAAAATCAGCTATAAAAGACATTATTGGGACAATCGAGGAGATTTGAATATGGACTGCATATTATATCATATCAATGGTAACCGTCTTGGGAGTGATAATGGTCTTGTAGTTACGACAGAGAAAGTCCTTGTGCTTATTTATTTAAGGGTGAAAAAATCATGATGTTGGTAATTTACTTTCAAAGGGTTCAGCATCATGTTTGTGTGTGTACATTGTCTATCTCCTATCTATGTATCTATTATCTATCATCTAATCATATATCATCTATACAGAAATCAATGGGTTAAAATGTTAACAATTGGTGAATACAAATGAGGCATCTCTGAATGTTCACTGGAATATTTTCTTCTTCAGCTTTTCTGTAGATTTGAAAAATTTCAAAGCAACACCTAAAGGGAAGAGTAGGCCGCCAACAGTTTGAAGGTATATGTATTTTTAAAAGAAAAGTACACCTGGGACTTCCCCAGCTGTCCAGTGTTTAAAACTCCACCTTCCAATGTAGACAGTGTGGATTTCATCATCGGGGAACTAAGATCCCGCCTGCCACAGGGTGTGACCATAAAAATTTTTTTTAATAAGTAAATAAATAAATCTGGTTTTGCTTTTTTT
The DNA here is from genome assembly GCF_033118175.1 of Dama dama. Classification (NCBI taxonomy): domain Eukaryota; kingdom Metazoa; phylum Chordata; class Mammalia; order Artiodactyla; family Cervidae; genus Dama; species Dama dama. The sequence continues at coordinate 112,227,933 of NC_083700.1, read as the reverse complement.
TTTTTAAAGAGAAGTATACCTGTAGTTTTTAGAAGCCTGCAAGGACACACATTCAAATGCTATGGGTTCCCATCTCTGGTGTTGGTAGTTGTTATTTCACTTTCTTTCCTTATTTTAAAAATATCAGAAAATTTGAATAAACAGAGAATAAGTTAAAATTGTGAATAATCTCAGAGAGAATCCCTGCCGACATTGGCTGCACGATCTTCTGGAGTGTTTCTATGCACATATACATGTGGTGTGCTAAGTCGCGTCAGTCGTGTCCGACTATGCGACCCCATGGACTGTAGCCTGCCAGGCTCCTCTGTCCATGCGATTCTCCAGGCAAGAACACTGGAGTGGGTTGCCATACCCTTCTCCAATATGTACATGTGCGTATATGTAATTCTGTGTATTTTTTTCCAGCCAAAATAGAGAATTCATGGTATGTACACTGTTCAATAACTAGCTTTTTTTGCAAACTCTGACTCTGCGTTATAAACAAACTCCTATCTCCTGTAAGATGTTCATTGCTTGCATATAGATTAGGGGGGATTTTAATATTTTGTGTGGTATTGCTTACTTTTTAAAAACGTTAATTCATTAATTTGGCTGTGCTAGGTCCTAGCTGGGACATGTGGGACCTAATGTCCTGACCAGGGATTGAACTGGTGCCCCTTGCATTGCAAGGAAGATTCTTAACCACCAGACCACCAGGGAAGTCCCCGGTGTTGCTTACTTTGATGTTTCAGATTTTCTGTGATAATAATGCTGGTGTGATTTTTTAATACTGTATGCTCATTAAGCACTGTTCTAAGTACTTTCTATGTATTAACTCATTTAACCTCAGCCTTCCAATGTATTACCATTATACCCACTTTACAGAGGAACACCCACAGAGTAATAGAAAAGAAACTTTGCATTCTACTATAAGGTTTTTTATTTCTGGTCACACCACTAAGCTTTAGGGATTTTAGTTCCCATAGCAGGGATTGAACCCCGGGCGCAAGCAGTGGAACGACCGAGTCCCAACCACTAGACCTCCAGGAAATTCCCTCTATTACAGGTTCATCACGATAGGGATGTTGCCTAGAAGCTTAAATTATACATAATGACCCATGTCTGGGAACCCTGCCTCCCAGGTGGTGGTCATTAAGCTGAAATGCCATAGTTTAGCTCATAGGAAACAGCCTGACCAAGCCCACCGGGAATGACGGCAGGGAGGAAGAAAGGAATGCATGCCCTGTGGAGGCTGAGGGCACCAGACAGCATCTGACTTTACTGCCTCCCCTTTTACTAATAATATTAAGGGAGCCTGAATTCTAACTCAGGCAAGATGACTCTTTGGCACACGAGTCCACCAGTCTAACAGCTTTCTGAAGGAAGTCACTTTCTTTGCCCCAACAGCTCGTCTCTCCTTCATGGGCCTGTCTTGCGGTGAGCAGTAAGGGCCTGGACTTGGTAACAAGAGGGTCTAGAAAGCCCAGGCTCTCTGGGTGCACAATCCATGTCTAAACCCAATACGGCTTTGGCAATGAGCTTGCCATTTTGTTGCTAAAAGGCAATATTCCATGTTCACACCAAACAGCTCGGGTGCTACGAGAAGCTGCATCCCAGCCCTCCAAGAACTTGGCATCCAGGCCAGCACTTTGTGTTCATTTTCCTGAGTGTGGGTTGGCACAGCCAAGGTGAATGGGATGGGGTAACGTGACCAATTGCCCTGTGTTTCAGAAGGGCACAGGTCTCTGCACACATATGGTCACTGGGTCCTCAGCCAGGAGCAGTGCAGGGGCGCACGTGGTACTTGAGTGTGTGATGTGTATAGTGTGTGTGTGGTGTGTGCCATGAGTGTAGGGTGTGTGGTGTGTGATGTGTGGGGTGTGTGTATGTGTGTGTGGAGTGTGTGTGATGTGTATGGTATGTAGTGTATGGTTTCTATATGGTGTGTTAGTGTGTGTGGTGTGTGTGTATGTGTGGTATGTGTATAAAGTGTGTGAGTGATATGTGGTGTGTGGTGTGTAGTGTATGGTTTGTGTGTGGGTGTAGTATGTGTGATATATGTGTAGTGTGTGTGGGGTGCATGTGTGTAGTGTTTGTGTGGTGTGTGTAGTGTGTGTGCTGTGTTTGTGATATGTGGAGTTTGTGTGTAATAGGTGTGATGTGTGTGTGATATGATAGATGGTGTTTGTGTATGTTGTCTGTGTATATGTGGTGTGTGGTATGTAGTGTATGGTTTGTGTGTGGTATGTGTGGCGTGTACTGTGTGTATTGTGTGTGTGGTATGTAGTGTGTGTGTGGTTTTGTGTAGTGTGTGTGTAGTATGTGTATAGTGTTTGGTATGTGTGTAGTGTTCGTGTGGTAAGTGTGTAGTGTATGTGTGTCATAGTGTGTGTATGGTCTGTGTGTAGTTTGTGTGTGGTATGTGTGGTGTGTAGTGTGTGTGGTTTTGTGTAGTGTGTATGTAGTATGTGTATGGTATATGGTATTTGTGTAGTGTGTGTGGTGTGTGTGTGGTGTGTGTGGAGTGGAGTTGTGCAGTATGTGTGTAGTGGAGCTGTGTGGTGTATGTGTGTCGTGGTGCGTGTGGAGAGGAGTTGTGTATGTGCGTCATGGTGTGTGTGGAGAGGACTTGTGCGGTGTGTGTGTGCACGTGTGCGTAGTGTGCCCTCTGCAGTGTAGTGAACCAGTCCTGTCCCTCCAGCCTGGCGTGCACACAGACCTTGAGGCGGGAGCCGAGCGTGGTCAATACCACGTGCAAATAAATAAGTGCTAATTGCCTGCAGTGTCTTTGGGTGTCAGGTGCGGTTATCGGACCACATTTATGGGCCAATTAGGCTCCTCACCGGACTCGCTGGTGATAAATCGTGGCTTAGCGGCTCTGCGAACGTGCTGGGGCCGGGGGGGCTGCCGGCTGTCCCTGCTCCGAGGAGCTGGGGTCTGCAGGTGGGGGTTCAGGGAGCCTGGCTGGATGCTGGCCTGGGGCCGGGGACAGGGCTGAGGTCCTGCTGCGGCGTCTGGGGACAGCTGGGGGACCTGACTGCCCACGGGAGGGGCAGATGCTGAGCTGGGGGCCTCCCTACAACCTTCCCCCTTCAGCCCCTTCACAGTCACATGAGGTTCAATTTTCTCAACAGCAGAACCACCCAAGAAAATGGTGTGTGTGTGTGTGTGTGTGTGGGTGAACTGGAAATACGGGGTTAGCAGGTACACACCAGTATGCATAAAATAATCAATAAGGATCTACTACGCAGTGCAGGGAACTACATTCAATATCTTAAAATAACCTATAGTGCAAAAGAATCAAAAAGTATATAGATAGATATATTATAGGCTATATATAGGATATATATGGGCTTCTCCGGTGGCTCAGACAGTGAAGAATCTGCTTGCAACGCAGGAGACCTGGGTCTGATCCCTGGGTCGGGAAGATCCCCTGGAGACGGGCATGGCAACCCACTCCAGTATTCTTGCCTGGAGAATTCCATGGACAGAGGAGCCTGGTGGGCTACAGTCCATGGGGTTGCAAAGACTCAGACATGACTGAGCATGCATGCACAGCATATGTGAATCACTTTGCTATACACCAGAAACTGACACATATTGTAAACCAACTATACTTCAGTATAAATCAATAAATATTAAAGGAAAAAGAGAAGACGGTGCCACCGGGACCGCTGGGTGGGCCGTCCGCACCCCAGAGCCCCAGGCAGGGCTGTCTCTGCCTCCTGAGCCCTCGTTCAGGCGATATTTGAGCAGAGCGCAGGCAGTCTGGGGGCCACCAGACGGACACGGAGTCGCGGATCCCAAGTGAGCCGCAGGAGTGGGCGAACGCAAGGGGGTGCCCCGTGATGGTCAAGGGGAGCCTAATGCGAGAGTGGGGGCCAGGCGGAGGGGACCCTCAGGGTGGGGGAGACCTCCTTGCGGAAGGGGCAGTTCTTGGGAGACCCTAAAGATGAGGAGGAGCTGGCGGGCTGGTTGGGGGGGCGGGGTTCTTCCCAGGGAAAAGAAAAGATGGACAGAGGTCCAGAGCAGGAGACAGGCCTGAGTGCTAGGGTGAGGGGCCCTGGGGCAAGAGGCGGGGCTGAGAGAGGTGGGGGTCAGAGCAGGAAACCCCGAGGAGGTCCCCTTTAGGATGGTGGGCTTTCCCATGGGAGCTTGAAGAAGTTTCGAGCAGGGGCGTGGTGAGGTCAGGTCCCCAGGAGGACGGGTGGTTGTGGGGAGGAGGGCTTAGAGGGGCCTCCAGTGGGCAGGAGACGAGCTGTGGTCTGGTGGGAGGGGGCTGGCAGACAGGGACAGAGGGAGGGGAAACACTGGAGCCCCGTGTGCGGGGAGGAGGTGAGGTGGCCCTGGTGAGCCCGGCCTTCTGGGTGGTTCCCAGCTCTGTGTGCTGAGACTGTGGTGAGGGGTCTGTTTGAGCTTTCTTCCTTCAGATTCTCCATCTCAGTTTGCTCCCAACCTGAAAGCTTCCTAATTTTTAATTGACTTGTTTCCATACTTTATTAATCAGTTAAGGGATCATTTCACCAGTTTTGTTGTTCAGTCGCTAAGTCGTGTCTGACTCTTTGTGACCCCAAGGACTGCAGCACGCCAGGCTTCTTCTGTCCTCCACTATCTCCCAGTTTGCTCACAATCATGTCCATGAATCGGTGATGCCATCCAACCATCTCATCCTCTGTCATCCCCTTCTCCTCCTGCCCTCAATCTTTCCCAGCATCAGGGTCTTTTCCAATGAGTCGGCTCTTCGCATCAAGTGGCCAAAGTATTGGAGCTTCAGCTTCAGCATCAGTTCTTCCAATGAATATTCAGGACTAATCTCCTTTAGGATGGACTGGCTTGATCTCCTTGCAGTCCAAGGGACGCTCAAGAGTCTTAGTATGAGTAAAACATACATTAATAAAAAAACCTAACCACTTTCTTCAAAGTCAGTGGCAAACCGTGAGCTTTAAAATGTACCTCAAAATAACTTTTAAAAAATGCTTACTTATGGGGAACAGGTGGACAGTATAAAGAAGAAAAGAAAAACCACTCAGAACTCCTCATAGAGAGATGCCATTGCTAACATTTTGGATATTTTTTTCTGGATACAAGAATGTCTTTATTTACATTGAAAAAGTCTCTTAATAGAAACAACAGTAAAAAAGAAAAAAAAAAGAATGTCTTTAATAGATTAGTCTTAAATACACTGTTTCCTAATTTTTAAATGTATATTGTATCATTTCCCCAGGTGATAAACACAACCTGAAATGACTTATCTTCCCTTATATATGCATACACACACACATATATATATATATATATGTATACTTGAATCGCTTTGTTCTACACTTGAAACCAACATAATATTATTAATCAACTATACTTCAGTAAAAATGTAACTATCCCCCTACTGTTAGACTTTGTGTTGATTCCCCATATTTTATTATTACAAAAACTGTAGCCATGAACATCTTTTACAAAAACGTCTAATTAATCACGTTACTCCTTGGCCACATTCCTAGACATTGAGTTTGCTCATGTAATTAACACATATTTATGGAGCTCCCACTGTGATGATGGCTTGTCTGGACCCTGGATTCCTGGGCCAGAGGAGAGGTTTTCAGAGCCTCTGCACACAATTTCACATCGCTGTGCAGAAATGCTATTGTACCTGGTCTCCATCAGCAGCGTGTTGGGGGCAGCTCCATTGCAGGCTGACCAGCACTGTAAGCGTTCGCTTAAAAAAAAAATGTGGCTGTAAACTCTAGGCACTCAGTCTCGACTTTGTTATCTTACTGACCTGGCAGAACATTCCTCAGGCCGGCAAGGTGCGGGATTCAGCTGCCCACCCCTGGGGCTGGAGAAGCTGTGACCTTTCAGGGGGCAGAAGGGATGCTCTGAGGTTGACGCAAGAGCACCGGAGGGAAGGTGGGAGTGGTCAGAAAGTGGCAAACCAGGATGGACCAGGAGCCACCGAGCGACACGGAGCCCAGGCCAACCTGCCCCCTGGACAGCTCCCTGGGAGGGTTTTGGGTGTCGGCAGAAGGGTGTGTTTGGATGTTGGGGAACCTAAGGGTGGAGGGGCAGAGAGCCAGGGCTGCCCACTCAACAGCTGTTCCCCCTTCCTTATCACCAGACCCGGCCCTACGACCCCCCTTGCAGCCCTGAATGACCCCACGCGGTCAGGCCTGTGGTACGTCAGTGCCACAGGTGGGACTCCAAGGACGCTGAATTAGAAGGGTCAACTAGGCTGCCCCTTCCCTTCTCCCCGCCTGGAAGGCAGGCGCTGGACGTGGACTAGCCCTCAGTGGGAACCGGGAAGAGATGAGCACCCACAGACGGTGGTTGACCAGGTGGCCAGGCCCAGGTGGCCTTCTGGTATGGTCCAGGCGGCCCTGGCCTGCCTTCCTCCTCCAGCTGTCTTCCCTTATTTAAGCCACGGTTTTGTAAAATCTCTTACCAAATAGATAACCAGTATGCATGAGACATTACTTTGCCAACGAAGGTCCGTCTAGTCAAGGCTATGGTTTTTCCAGTGGTCATGTATGGATGTGAGAGTTGGACTGTGAAGAAAGCTGAGTGCCGAAAAATTGATGCTTTTGAACTGTGGTGTTGGAGAAGACTCTTGAGAGTCCCTTGGACTGCAAGGAGGTCCAACCAGTCCATCCTGAAGGAGATCAGTCCTGAGTGTTCCCTGGAAGGACTGATGTTGAAGCTGAAACTCCAATACTTTAGCCACCTGATGCGAAGACCTGACTCATTTGAAAAGACCCTGATGCTGAGAAAGATTGAAGGTGGGAGAAGGGGATGACAAAGGATGAGATGGCTGGATGGCATCACCAACTCAATGGACATGAGTTTGGGTAAACTCCAGGAGTTGGTGATGGACAGGAGGCCTGGCGTGCTGCAGTCCATGGGGCGCAAAGAATCAGACATGACTGAGTGACTGAACTGAACTGATGCACGCGAATGGAACTGACTCCTCCCGAAATCACTTTTCTTTGTCCTTCTGGGGTTTATTTCCTAGAAGACAAGTCAGCTTTGTTATGGTTTGAATTTGGCCTACTGGGGGTCATGTGACTGGATGGCCAGGTGGCATGCTGCGTCCCCAAGGATGGTGTCCCCTTCTGTTGCACAATTTGCAAGACATTTTGTGGTGATGTAGGCTCCCCATGCCATGGGGAAATCTCAACAGAACTAAACACTAGTATGTCCTGCGATCATGTGGTCCTGTCTTTACTGACATGGAAGACTTTGGGGGAGCGGGCAGGGGAGAAACCATCCTTCTGTCTGTAGAAAGAAGCATCTGGAAGGTGCTCAACTGACTAATAGTGGTGACATTCTGGTGGTGGCATTTGGGATGAGTTGCCTTCTTTATGCTTTTCTGATTTGGGTGGTAAAGATAGGATGTATTGTGCATGAGAAATTTTTATACATATATATATTTTTTGGGGATGCTGGAGACAAACATCTCTATTAAAGTCACCAGTAAAATTTTGGCAAATATTTAATAATAGCATCGTGCTAGAATGGGTTTTTTTCCTAGACACTGTGGACACCTTATCACATATCTAGCACAGTGCAGTCCAATGCAAAGATAACATCCAAAACATATGATGTATCAGAGCTTCCCGGACCTGCCAATTCCTGGCTGGAGGAACCAGGGCCTCTTGGAGTTTCTCGTAAATAAAAAAAGTCAGAAGAGTTGCTCCTTGTTTTTTATCTCTTGCCAAGACTACAGCCCCTGGGCCAGTTTCCTCAGGCAAGAGGCTGCCTGACCCTAAGAGAATCCCTTTGGTAAGCGAGTCCAATTAATCATGACAAATAACCCCTCCCCCTCCGCCCCTGCCCCACCCCCAAAACCCAAGGAAAACCTCCAAAGAAGCGATGTAGACATATTTCCATTTCTTTATTAGAAAGAGGCCTCTACTCTATAGCCACCTCTCTCCATTACTTTACACATTTTTCTTTTTTCTTTTTTTTCCCCCCTTAGAATACTGTACAGCTGACACAAAAAATCCCAAGGCAAGAAAATACAAACTGGCATATTTAATCAAAACAAGCTCATATGAAATAACAAGCAAAGTGAAATGTCTGTCAATGGTTTTAATTACAGTACAAACAATATAAATAAAGCATCATTGAGTCATTGTGAAACATAAACTTGCTGAATGAGGTAATATAAAAACAACCGAAAGAAAAAACAACAACAACAAAAGAACCCATCTCTGGATAAACCCCAGGCTACTCTTCCATCTTCTATACACGGCTATTTACAGAAAGAGAGAAATGCGCTAGAATGCGCCGCGTCTAGGCCTTCCCGTTACCTCCCCAAAATGCCTCTTGGTCATCACCTCTGACCTGCTCAGGCTTCCTTCTCGGTAACACACCCAGCCGCAAGATGGGAACCCTGTTCCAACTCAGAGGCAGGAGAGCGGGGGTCTGTCTGGGGCCGGTAGCCGCTCCCTGGGACCCACGTGGTGGTGCCAGCGGCTGGCATGGCCCAACACCAGCCCTCCCGGGGCCGCCAGCCCGCATGCCTTTGATCAAGGGCGCACGGCATCGCCAGAATTCGGGCGCTAAGCCAGGGCGAGGGTAGGAGCCTCAAGAATTTTCTGTATTTTAGATGCAAAAACCCGGTTGTAGGAGAGAAACTGTGCTGCTTTTCAACGTTTGGAGGAGGCGTTATTTCTAAGACCAAGATGCGTGAACGGCCATAAAGCACTTTCTAAGGGTACCCTCTGCCTAGCCACTCGAGTCCATCAGCGCGCCTGTTAATAGTCCTGGAGAGGAAGGGGCGGGGACGCTGGGGCGGGCCTGGGAGGGGCGTGACGTGCTCACGTGGCCAGTGACAGCGGCCTCCCCAGCTCCGGGCTCCGGCGTCTGTCCTCCCAGAGAGACGTGCCTTTTCCCCAGGTGGCTCAACGCATGGCCAGGTGAACCCCCAAGTACAATGGGCTGCCCACCAAGGTCTCTGTATGAAGCTGGGCCCTCAGGGTTTCTAACACAGGCGTCCATGAGGGATGGGGAGACCCAGGGCGTCCTTCGTCCAGCCCCCGACACCCCTTTTAACTTCCACGAGCCAGTGCTGAGTGTGAGCCTCCAGGGGTTGGGCACTCTCTCCGTTTTACAAGAGTATTTGAACCTGCTCAGACATCAGCTTCCAGGCCGGCGTGGGTGCCGCCTGGCAGAAGGGAGATGGGGGCCTGGTCCGATTTGGGGGCAACTGTGCCCAACAGAGAGTGCGTGTACCAATGGGGTTTGCCGCACTCCAAAGGTCCCCCAGCCCTCCCGCATCTCATTTGGTTCCTTTCTTTCATCTGCATCTCAAGACGAAGGTCACGGAATGCTCACTGACCCTGAAATCTGGATCACTCCTAAGTGCTCGAGGACGGGCAAGGCTCTCCCCTACTTCTTGACCAAGACCCTCAGGGGGTCCTTCTGGACAGACGCCAGTCAGACCCAATAGAAGACAAGCCTCACGCCCGCCTCTCACTCACACGGGCACCCTGCCTCACCTTGCGCACCGGCAGCACCTGCGTGGGGCTGGGTGTCCCGGGGCTGGGGGCAGCCTTCAGGACCACCATGCGTCTCTGCTGGGCACGCCTGCCCCAACCCTGCCCTCTCTTTGGCACCGAAGGCCTTTTTTTTTTTTTTTTTTGGATGGGATGAAGGCCTCAGATAAGGACATTTTAACCAAAGAGGCGAAAACCCCCAAACCAAATGCTGTCAACAAAAAAACAACACACTCTTAAGTGAAACGTGGTGAGGAGAGGTTTTCAAGTTCACGGTCACGGCCGCCTTGCTTTGGGGAGGGTGCCTATTACACAGGTGAAACAGAAATATGTCTAAAACATGGGCTGCAAAAAAAAAAATAAAATAAAATCACAGATTAAAAACAGACTTTCTTGTTTTACAGAATCCCCTGCTCATGAAACGTCCTCTAATTTCAACTCGGACCAAGACCACAACAGCCAAACTGGAAAAGAGGGTTTGCTCTATGTTTAAAATCAGCAGACGCCCAAAATGAGACAGGGAATTTATTCATATTTTTAAAAAAATCTATTTCAGGACAGCGTTTGTTTTCTAACGGGAAGAAAATCTGAGGTTTGGAGATAATAATGTCTTAGGTGGCTGAGACAGACGGGGCTGCAAACCCTGAGTGGCAAAGTTTGTCTCTTGGACGTCACAGCATCTTGGGGTCCTGGAACGACTTTCTGGCAGTGACGGGATTCAAAGTGCATCTACCCTAAGTGACCAATCCCCTCCCCTCCCCGCTTCTCTCATCTGCATAACCGGAAGGAATCTGAGGTCTTGACTGATGGGAGACCTGATTTAGAAACCAGAACCGCAAAGAGCAAAGAAGCTGTGTCGCGCTGGGCAGGGCAGGGGGCAGACCACGCCCTTCTCAGCCAGCCGGGTGCGTATCGGCGACCCCGCCCACACCTGAAGGCCCACCAACCACCAGGCTTCCTGAGGGCAGTCACTGGGGGGCGGGGGCTGGTCCAAAGAAGCACGGCTGACTAACGGCTGAGAGAGGAAAAGGCGAGTCTCATGCCAAAGGCCCTTATGTAGCTTTTTTGGTGAAGGATGAGGGTGAAAATGACTCCGAGACACGACTTCACAATGTGAGACCCACGTGTGAGGAGGCAGTTAGAAATAAATTATATTTCCTGGGGAAGAAAGATGTGTCTCTCCAGCACGTTTCTTTCTGTCTGAATTCCTTCCTGACGGCTTTCTCAATTCGTGCGCTTGAAGGACATAAATACAATCCAGGGGAGTTCTGGGAAAGTCGCGATGACCTTGGGGGGCGCTGGAGGGGTGCAAACAGCAGGTTGTGGGGGAGGGCCGCCTCGCCTTCCCACCGTCTGTGCTTTCTGAGCAGCTTCTGAGACCCGGCCCGGCTTGCTCACAGACGCCCTCCAGTGCGACTCGGCTTACGCGCCAACCCAGGCGGGAAGGCGGCGCGCCCCCTCTTGCTTCCAGAACATTCTACATGCAAGGAGAAAGGACCGGCGGGGTTGGAGCCACAGGAGCCCACGTCACCCCCAGGAGCACAGCTCGGGCTGGGGGGTTTGGTCGGGCAGGAAGCGGGGCCCACTCTGAAGGGGAAGGAGGTGACCACCACGGACAGGCGTGGGACAAGGCGAGTGGCACCCCTGAGAAGGAAGCGAGCTCCCGCAGGGTGGGTGCTCACAGACCAAGCACACAGGCTCAGGGAGGGACAGAGGAGAGAGAGAAAGGGAGAAGAAGGCTTTGGGGGGGGGGGGGGGGCGGGGGATAGAAGGAGGGAGGCAGACAGTGGAGCCCTATCTTGCCAACCCAGGGTGCCCTGTAAGAAGCTCTAAAGGGAAGTGGGGCAAAGGCTTGGATGCTGGGCAAGATCGAAGGCGGGAGGAGGGGACGACAGAGGACCAGAAGGTTGGATGGCATCGCCGACTTGATGGACATGAGTTTAAAGCAAGTTTTCCAGGAGCTGGGGATGGACAGGGGGGCCTGGCGTGCTGCACTCCCTGGGGTCACAGAGTAGGACATGACTGAGTGAGTGGACTGAACTGAGGGCAAAGACTCTGAACAGGGTCTGAACATGAGAGCGTCCAGCCGCCTCTGGGTGCCAGAGGAGGCATCTGCAGGGGGGAGGCCTGCGGCATCAACAATGTGGTGGAGAGTGGGGCAAGAGAGAGGGGTGGTCGCGGCCTGAAGCAGCGGGAGTGAATGGCATGAGGGAGACCCCCAGCTGTCCTTCCCTAGAAATGCGAACTCAGAGGAAGTGGAGGGTGCACTTCAGTGGGTGGGTTGAGGGTGCAGGGCAGGGTGGGCTCACTCCTGGGAGGGCAGCCGTCAGAGCCCAGCTCCCTCCTCTGATGCATGAATGGAAAGGGGCACTGATGGGCTCTGCAGGGACAGGGGCGCTGGACGAGAGGGTCCGGCAAACGGGCTCTGCGGCCAACTCCCGGGGACACTGGCTCGTGGCCGTGTGGCCAGCTCGGGGGGTGGGGAGGTGGGGTTCCTGTCCCGTCTGCGTCCTGTTCTTAATAAACACCCACGTGTCCTAAGCAGCCAGCCCCTGGCTGGGCGTCGGGCTGGCACTCATCACATGGGACCCACACCCTGCAAGGCCACTGGGTTTCACTGCTGCTGAAGGACCCGGGGAAGCTGGAAGCTGCTCAGGGCAGGGCGGCGAGGCCAGGTGAACCCAGGTCTGCTCAGCCCTGGGGCTGACTTTCTCATTGGACTGCTCCCTAATGAAGCGGTGACAGCTCCTTTGCAAGCACCGGGGCATGACGCTGGACGTGCGGGGGTGGCACACAAGTGGGAGGCCCCCAGGTGATGATGGAGGCCGAGGCCGGCTGCCAGCAGACCGCTTCAGGCTGCACAGAACCCCAGTGGAGGAGCCAGCTAGGGTCACAGCCACGGCCCGGGGCCCCGCAGGAAAGGGGCTGATGGAAGGATCGCAAGCCCTAGGAACGTAGGAAGAGCTACTCTCTCTTGCACCCGAGGGCCCCACGGTCAGCAAGCACCCACTGCCCTCACCTGCTTTCTGGGTGATTCCACACTGCGGGGAGGCTTCCTGGGGGAACAGGGGGCTGCACCTGCTTCTGGGATCAAAGACTCATGACCGTGACGCTCACCATTCATCTCCTGGGGAAGACAGGGGACGAGAGGGGGGACCTGGGACCCTGTCCTGGGGAACCATCCATCTGTCTACCCTAGTATTCAAGGTGCACCCGCGCGCCGGCAGAAATCAAGGCTCCTTTCTCTGCAGGCTTCCCTGGCCACCAGAGAAATCCAGAGAAGTCTGTGACACCCCCAGGGGCCCTTGTGAGTGGCCACCTGACCACATGCCTTCCCCGGCCAGTGGGTTCCTGGTCAAGGAAAAATTTTAAATTCTGAATAGAAAAGGTTACATGGATTCTACAGCGGTAACTCCCTGGGTCATTGTCATGTCCCTGAACTTACATGAAAATAAGCCATGAAAACGCGACTCCCTTCCCAAACTGGTTATGTCTACCGCAGGCCCTGCGTCCTTGCTTCTCTGGCCTTGGTGTCAGTAAGGCTTTACGATGGGAATGAGAACACTGTCAGCAGAGAAAGGGTTTCTAGTTTGACACTGAAACACAGATGAGCCATCTTTCTTTTAAAATAAAACCCTTGAAACCCACTACCACCTTCTCTCTGTTGCCAAAACTTGGGCTCAAAATTTAGCAGGCTGCCTCCTGGAGCACATCACCATTGCTAAAAATAGCAGGAAAGAGGTCGCCTTTTCTAGGGAGGAATCAACGAAGCCCCAGCGCTGGAGGGAGGGAAGGGAAGAAACCAGCGTAGCATACCGGTCGTGAAAGGCTAAGTGAAAAAAGAAGTCATCTGGGAAAATATTATATTATAAACACATCTAATAATCTGTACACACTCATATACATCCCAAAGAGAAGCCTTACAAGGAATTTCATTTCTTTTCAAAAGAAGGCTTCACTATGATAAAGCATTCCTATGATGGGAAGTAACTACAATGAAATAATTTAATAATTTTGTTTATACTCTATCTGCGTTCACTACATAATAACGTCTATGCTAAGGTGGGGGGGCAATGGGTGTGGCTGGATTAGAACAGTAATGCGTTCTTCAAAAATAGGAAGGACTTTTTTTTTCCCCCTCTATTCACATTTAAAATAACCACACAGTGATGAAACACAGAATTAAAAACCGGGCGGAGGGATTATGGCCCTGTCCTCAAGGTTCCCAGGCCGGAGGCTTGTGCACCTGTTTATCCTGGGAAACGGCCGGATTCCACCGAGCTGCGTGCAGGTGAGAGATGCCCGTGAAACACTGACCCACGGAAAAACTGTGTAAAGCTTTATTTTTTTTCCCCCCACCTACTTTTAATTTTTTTTTTGTTTTTTAAAAAGTCAAAGAAGAGGAAAAACTCTTACAAAATAGAAGGTTTCATATATGAGAGCAAGGGACTTCCCCGGGGGCAGCCGGGGAGTGTGGTCCTCTGTTTTGGTGCTGCCAATCCTGTGCTATCCTTCAAGGGGACACCCCGAATCCCCATCCTACCACCAAGGGGCTCAAGGCACAGTTGGCCCCTTTCTGTAACCTACGGTGTCGCCACCTGGTTATGTCTGGCCACCATGCTGGAGGCGGCCGAAGTCTGAAGCAGCCAGAAACCACGATGACGGCAAATCGGGTGACGTACTGAAATGATGGGCCTGGCCACCAGGTTTAAAAAAAGACAAAAAAAGTCTTAGGGAGTCTCATGAGTCAGTCTGTGCCCCCACATTGGCAGCGGTGGTCAGGGTGGACCTTTGCAAAGCGCTAGGGTCTGGGGTTTGGAGAGTCCCCCGTGTCTGAACACAGCGCTTCCTCGCAGTTAGCAAAAGCAGCGTCGGAGAGCAGTCGTGCTTTCAGTAATGAGCAGTCACGGGCCTCTTCCCCCCAATATGCTTGCTTTTTTTTTCTTTCTCCCCTTTCCTGATTTTAATAAGCAAATGGTACCACCGTCTTATTCTGATGTGCTCCTTTTTGAAAGCTGTATATCACATTAATGGAAGTGTTTACTGCTGGGAACATTTCCCATGTACAGTGATCTGTAACCCTCTTGTCTCAACTAGTTGCATATTATTAGTTCACATCCAGTTCAATTTATAAATTAACAGAGGTGCCATTTGTCTGTACAAAAATCAATGCATATTTATGAACTTCTTTTATTCAAATAGATTTTCAACACATCTCATCTAAAGACAGAATACAGAGGCCTGCGTGACTTGGGCCGCGTGGGCCCCGGAGTGACTGAGACCCCAAGACACCCACCTTGGCAGGAGGACACAAAATATCTCTCTGGTTTGGGCAAAAAAAAAAAAAAAATTAGCCTTTTACACATTTACTGAGTTTACTAAAATGTGCTTGAAATGTTGTGGTTAGCGGAATTCGTGGTTTCCTTTTGAAATTCCAAGTCACTCTTATTTATTTTTTTCCATTTTGTTTTGCACCAAGGAGACTGCAGTCAAATAATACTCAGCAACTGATTTCCTCTCTTTGGACTGAAAAATTAAACAGATACTAAATTATGACAGTGAATTTAGAAAGGAGGGCTCCAAGGGCTTGGGAGAACATGTCTGGGATAATACGCGGCTTCTCAGAGTATTGCGATCACATCGTGGCAATCACCCGAGCGTGCTGTGTAACTACCTCCGCCGCTAATACGCTTTCTTCCCGGTGATGAGTAATCATGTTCTATTAAGCAGCGGTAATGCTGGAAGAACTCAACTACACGAGCGTAATGAAGCCAGTATCCTCCCTGGACAGATTAGCTACAACTGATTTGACACATACCATCATAGGGGCTTCAAACCTGACAAACTCTGCTTGCTTCTGATTTATGCCGTCAAGCTCCTCGGAGAAGAGATGAAATCCAAGTGTTCCGTTTGGTAGAGGTGAAATGTACTGATGTGCTTAACTGCCAGTTAAGGAGAGTCACCCCCTTCCTGCTGGCTGCGTCGCCCTCCCCCACCCCACCCCCCGCGCGCCCCCCCACCGCCCCTTGTGCCCTGCGCGTCTTCTCCGCCGCCGGATGTCCCGGCGCCGGTGTGCTACCATCAAGAACCCAGGCCCTCCGGCCGCTCCTGTGTTGTCGATGAGGGGGAGTCTATGCAAAGGAATCAACGCTGCAGCCTCTTCGCGCCCCTCGAGGGCCGTCTGGGTTTTGTGATTTCGCTGGGGGTGAGGTGGGGGGAGAGGGGTGGGGGTGCGTGGCCGGGGACCACCAGAAGTGAGGGGGACCCGACGGGACTCACGTGGGTGACTCCCCAGGGCGCGCGTGGGAGGCTGCGGGCACACCGCGGTCCTCAGATGACGGTGGGCACCCTCCCGCCGCTGTTGTTGCGGTTAGTGTTCTTCCGGGACAGGTTGGGGGTGGCCATGAGCGCGAAGCGCTCGTCGGGGCAGCCGTATTGCAGAAGGACCTCGGTGCACTCCTGGCTGGAGGCCTGCCGCGCGTAGGCCAGCGCCGTGTTCCCGTGCGCGTCGCGGGCCATCACGTCCACGCCGTACTGCGGAGGCAACAGAGCCGTGTTAGAGTCGCGGGAGGGCGGGGACCCGGCGGTGGGTAGGTGGGTGGGGTCCACCCCGCGTGCGCGTGCGCGCAGGTGGGCGGATACAGCACCGGAGGTGCGGACATGCGCTCCAGGAGGGCTGGGGAGACCAGTGCCCAGTGTCGCTGGCGCAGCCTGGCAGCCCGCGCTCCCCGCTCAGGTGTGTGCTTTTAAGGAAACAAGGTGCTTTCTGCGTCCGAAACGGACCAAGGATAATTCTAGTTCTGCTATTTCTGTTTTGACTTTCCCATTGTAAACACAAAAAGATCACTCTTAGGATCTCAGAGGCAGTTCATTTCCATTGTAGGAAATAGGTAAGGAATACCTAAGAGCACAAGAAGGAAAAAAATCACTTATAATCCCGCTATTCAGAGATAATCTTGGTTAATAGCTCAGTGATTTCCTTCTAATGGTTTTCCTTTGAATCTAAATGCATTTATGGGTAACTGAGATTAAACTGGCACAAATTACCTCTTTTTTTTTTTTTTTAACTGAACACTGCACTCTGGTCATTTTCTTAGGTCATTAAAAATTATTCATATGCGTGACTCCTAAGAGCCAGACAGTATTCCTCCCCATGAGCATAATTCAGTTCCTCTGTCCTCGGTGGCTACACATTTTGTGGTCAAGTTGCCACCGGTGTAAACAGTGCTGTGATGTATGCCCTCATGTTGACTCTATCTCAGGGTCTCTGATGGTCAAGAGTGATGACTAGAAGGGGAAATACAAGATTAAATTACACCAATGTTTTTAACCGTCCGGGTCTTGAGAAAGGGTGGACTGATGATCACTGCTTCCACCACAATGGATGAGAGTCTCATCTCTTGTCTTCAGGAAGCATCAGCATGAAAGGGACTCTTGGCCAATGTGAGGGGGAAAGATGGCCTGTGATTTGTTAATGGAACTAACTGTCTTCTTCCCCCTCAACTTCTTATGTTGAAGTCTTCACCCCTAGTACTTCAGAATGTGCCTGTGGTTGGAGACGGCGTTTTTAAAGAGATAATTAAGGTTAACTGAGGTCATATGGGTAATGCTCTAATCCAATATGACCGAAGTCCTTATACGAAGAGAAAGGGACACCAGGGATGCTCACACACAGAGGAAAGGGCCTGCAAGGACACGGTGAGAAGTCAGCTGTCTGCAAGCCACGGGAGAGGCCTCAAGGAAAAAAGGTCCTGCTGTCACCCTGACCTTGGACTTCTGGCCTCGAGAACCGTGAGAAAATAGATTTCTGCTGTTTGAGTCCCCTCATCTGTGGTATTTTGTCAGGGCAGCCCTGGCAGATTCATATGCAATTGCTTTTATAACAGGAAGCCGAACACTGAGTGATTCTGATACCTCTGCGTCTAATTCTCCCATCACACCCCTCTCAAGAGTCAGGGAGAATATGTACAATGTAGCATCCTTCTTGGCTGTGTTGGACAGACCATGCCCTGCCCTGGGGGTGGGAGGAGAAGAGCCCCCCCACTTCTGGACAGTGTCCCACTACTGTGAGCACACACCTCCCCTTCCTGCCCAGGGACCCTCTCAGTCCAGCTGCCATCCTTGGAACGGGGGACCTCCCCTGGCCGAGGACCCCAAGGGCTTGAAGGCAGCTGCCGCGCAGGGTGAGTGGGCTTCTCGGAAGCAGCTCCTGGCTGGCATCATCATGTTCTCCCTTTTCCTCCCCATTCCAGCTGCATGGCAAATGCCTCAATAGAAATGTAAAACGACAAACTTTTCGTAATAGAAATTAATCAGAAGAAGCCCTCTGACAAACTCCTACCACATCAAATCTCAAGGCGTAGGGTCTGACAGTTCTGCGTTAGGTGAATGAAAAACCCAAAGGGGTGGTAATGGGAAAACCACACCGACCGTTGTGTTCATATCCACCCTCTCCACCCCCCCACCCTCAAAAATGATGTGAGTTTTCCGTAAAAGGAACAACAGGGTCATCACCAACTAAGTTTGACCTGAGGGAGTCACTGCAAAGATGAACTTGACAGAAACTGCAGAAAGTGCTATGCAGAGTGGAGCACTCTGCCTGCATGGGGGTGCACACCCCCCTGAGTTCATCCCTCTCTTTTAAATTGGTGGTTTTGCATGGTCCCTCACAAAGGTGGGCTGAAAGGCAGGGGGCCTACCCCACACCAAAATCCTAACTGCCCGATTCCTAGTATTTCCCACTTTTCAGGTGGATGACCATAGCCTTCACCCAGAAAGACGCCCCTGCCTCGCCTAGGCTCCTCGGCGGGCGCTGGGCCACCTACCCAGATGAGCAGCTGGGCCAGGACCACGTTGCCCTTCCGGCAGGCCAGGTGCAGCGCCGTCCGGCCGTCAGCCTCCCCGCAGGTTTCGTTCACCTCGTCCCGGGAGCCGTGCGCCAGCAGCAGGATGACCGTCCGCAGGTCCTCGTCGGCCGTGGCCCGCAGCAGGTGCTGGCCCAGGGATAGCTCCGTGCAGGGCAGCGGGGCCAGGAAGAGCTTCTGCTCGTACTTGGCCCGGATCCACCGCTCCTTCTCCTCCCTGCAAGAGCCAGCAGACGGGCGCGGTCACAATCCCAGGGTGGGGGACGGAGGTGACCCCTCTGCCCCACAATCCCAGGGTGGGGGACGGAGGTGACCCCTCTGCCCCGCCCCCAGCCTGTGTGGTGTGTGCCCAGGAGGCCGCCAGGGGAGAGGGCATGGCAGAGACAAGTGTGCTCACTGGGACCAGGAAGCCCCCCCACGAAAGCCTGCCCTGCAGCGTACAAAGTGGGTCCCCACCTGGAGCACCGCCTGGGATGTAGACTGTCAGGCCCCATCCCGGCCCCGCCCCCAGCAGAACCCCTGGAGGGAAGCGTTTCACCAGCCCTGCAGGGGATTCTGACACCCTAAGGTGTGAGAGCCTTGATTTCTTTTGCTTTCCGGGTCCACACCATGCAGGGCGGACGCCACCGGCCAGAGGCCCGAGCCTCACGGTTAAGCAGCCACGGTCAGAGCCAGGACCCTAGAGCACATGGCCGGAGTCCCCGGGGCAGGGTGGCGGGCAGACTCCCCCACCTGACGTGACCTTTGAGGGCTTAGCTCTCCACGCATCTGCTCAGGAGGGAGTGTGTGTGTTGAACTCAGGAGTCCAGACACTCCACATTCCTGGGGAAGAAAATGTGGCTGCAGACCACGTGTGAAAGAGCAGCGACTCCAGTGGGGAGTTTGGGAAAGGATGCAAGCAAAGCTCCTGTGCCTGCTGACTTTTCGATCTCTCCAGACACCTGGGGGAAACCCCAGTGTGGGGTCAACAGTTCCTTGACACGCATGCATTCATCACGTATGATATCTGTGTTTCCCTTTTCGACTTACTCTGCGCTGTATGACAGTCTCTGGGTCCATCTACGTCTCTACAAAATGACTCAGTTTCGTTCCTTTCTAGGGCAGGAATAGAGACGCGGATGCAGAGAATGGACCCGTGGACATGGCGGGGTGGGGGGCAGGGATGCTTGGGGGGCACGAACTGGGAGTGTCACTGACACACGCACTACCACGTGTAACACAGACAGCGAGCGTGAAGCTGCTGTATATAACGCAGGGAGCTCAGCTCGGAGCTCTATGGGGGTCTCGATGAGCTCTCAAGATGGAGGGGATACATGTACACACGTAGCTGACTCCCTTCACGGTACAGCAGAAACACACGCAACATGGGAAAGCAATTATACTCCAATAAAAAGTTTTCAAGCAAATAAAAAAGACTGAAAAAAAAAAACCAACCACCCCAAGTCCTTCCCGCCAAACAGCAGCTGGGTTTCTGAGGTCAAGTGTGGTGGGGCCCAGTCTACAGGCAGGCGGGCAGCCCCCTGAAGCTGAGCGGGGGTGCAGGAGGACATCTGGGAGGGAGGGAGTGGAGGTCTCAGGGGGGAGGGGGCTTAAGAATGGCAGCTGCCCCTCCCCCAAAGCACCACCCTGGCTGGGTGGGTGTGGCCACAGGCCCCCCCTTCTCCAGGCTCCAAAGAGGCCAGCGAGCAGCTGGACACACTGGATGGGGGGCTGGGCGGAGATGGGGGAGGGCAGGATGGGAGGAAGAGCTGAAGAAAGAGAAAAAGAAGCCGACAGCAAGGTGTGTTTATACGGACCGGAAGGAAGGGGCCCCGGCCGTCCACTCCTGCCCTCTGGCCGCTACTGGTGGATTTCAATTCTGGCTCCTCAAATGAGGGGTGAAAACCACTGAGAACAACTCAGCAATCCTCAAGGTCACAGCGCTGCTAGGGTGGGGGAAAGGGGGGCAGAGAAATGCCAAAGACGGAAGTGAGACTTCGCAAGGACCTCTTGAAATGAGAGAGTCCCGAGCACAGAATAAAGCGGGGGCAGGGGTGCTGGGGTGGGGAGGGGGCAGCTCAGGCCCGACAGATGCTTTCTGCTGAGGCTGATGAGAGAAGCCGCAGAAGCCTGCGGATGAGAAGGGACTTGATTACCCGTGGAGGCTTACACATGCAGGGGCCCACAGCTGCCCTCCCCTAAAACTCAGCCTTTTCTTTGGGGGTGTCAGCAGGGCACACAGCTAACAAACCGCTCAGAGGAATCACCTGGGGCCTCCGCCAGGCCCGAGAAAGAAAACTCGTTACTGTGACATTTTTTTCTTCCAGGGAAAAAAAAGACCCTGTTTACACCTTTTACCCGTGTTTACATTGCCCCTAGTGATCCAGTGTCGGGTTAGCCCTAATCTGTTTTTAAATACTTAGGCAAACAAATTCTTCCAGGAGTAAATCTGGATTAGTTTTGCTTCACTTCCCGGTCCATACGAGTGACCCCAGAGCGACCCCCGACCCTTTCATTCGGAGATTTCCAGGAGGAACACGTGGCCGCAGCTGAGAACTCACACCCACACCCCAGAGCTCGGAGTCCCGCTGCACACCACCCCTCGCCCGGGCCAGAAGACAGGCACAAAAGCGCCGGTAACATCTTGGAAAATAGTGGAGGAGGTGAAAGACAAAAAACCCTGGACCGGCCGTGTTTTTCATGTTATTTAAAAACCTTATTTAAAATGTATTAAACATATGTTGATGCATTTCATAAATCGCCAAAGAGCAAAACGTGAATTAAATGAAAAGGGACAGTGGAGGAGGGGGGAGCATACATCCAGATTTTCAAGTTCCAATCTGCTAGTTCTCATTTTTTTGGTTGGCATTAAAATCAGACGCCTTTTATTCTGCTCCGGTTGATTTTAATACTCATTGCCAAATCATTCAGGGGTAAACCAGAGGACGGAACATAGGAGCTACCGTGCTAACTGCAATTATCCCCTTTTCTTTTTCATGTGCGAATACCCCAGCCAAAGAACGAGGTCAGACCCACAGCTTCTGGCTGCTCTCCTGTGGTCAGTCCCACCCTCCCCACCCCAGCCTCCCAGGCTCACCTGTATTCACTGAACTCACAGGCATCTGAATCATGAGTGCATTTAAGTGGTCTTTTGCTTTTAAAAACCAGTGTTGTTCCCAATACATAACAAAGGCGGGTCCAGGTTTTGTGGGGCTAAAAGCACATACCATTTAGGGAGTCTTCTTTTTTTTACATTGGTATGTTGCATTTTCATTTTTATTCAGTTCAAGGCATTTTCTTTTTCTTTCTTTCTTTTTTTTTTTTGGGCCACAAGGCATGTGGGATATTAGTTCCCTGACGAGAGATCAAACTCTCGCCTTCTGTGTGGAAGTGTGGAGTTTTAACCACTGGACCACCAAGGAAGTCCCTTGGGGAACCTTCTTTAAGAGGAAGATTCAGGGACTTCGCTGATATTCCAGTGGTTGAGAATGTGCCCTCCAATGCAAGGGACACAGGTTCAATTCCTGGTTGGGGACCTAAGATCCCATATGCCATGGGACAACTAGGCCCTGGTACAGCACTTAATGCTATTTCCAGGTCATGTCCTGTGATTTCTGCCCACGCTCACACGCGGGAGGAAAGCCGAATGCTGTGTGCTTCCTGCAGTGGCCAGAGGGAGGCAAAAGAGAATCGACTTGGAGATAAAAGGCTGCGGTTTTTCGGTGTTGGAGACGCCGGGGTTTGGGTGCTCAGACCTTTGCAACGTCAGAAACTTCAGGGCCTTTGTTTCCTCATCTGTAAAATGGGCACAGCGACATATCCGCAGGCAAGGCGGCTTTGGGACTTAAAGTCTCATGTGTGGATGCTGCTCTGCCTGACCAACGTGCTCCCCCGGCAAAGCAGCAGCCGTGGGCGTTGGGATGACTGAAGAGACCAGCATCTCACGATTCTCGCCACGATCGTGCACACGAGAGCTCACCGTGGGGGAGCTGTGGGTGACACGGTGGTGTCGGTGGCAGGAGCGTGGGGCCTGAAATGCCCACTGGGTACTTTAGGCTGCCTGTAGGTAAGAGCTTCTCTTGGGCAACGTGCTCAGCAGGGTGGGGTGGGGTCCCTGGACAGAGGCCTTGACAAACCCAGGGGGGGGACCTGTGGGCCTCCCACTCCTGGGTGCAGGTGGGCCAGAGAGACTGGGGTGACGAGTGCTCAGAGAATTCAAACCACCTGAGAGCTGTCAGGGCCTCTGGGGCCAAGTCTGGTGGGCCTCTGCCCACGGCCTTGAGATATCTAAAGTCCTCCTGGATGCTACTGGACTCAATCATACCTGTCCCTCCCCTCCCCGCCAAATCCAGGTGTTGAAGCCCTACCTCCCAGTGTGACCGTATCTGGAGACAGAACTTTGAGGAAGGAATTAAGGTTGGATGAGGTCATGGTCCTCATATAAGAAGAGGAAGCTTTCTTGGCGTGCTCAGAGCTAAGGCCACGTGGGGACAGAGCCAGCAGGGGTGTCTGCCGGCCAGGGGGAGGCCTCCACAGAAACCAGCCCTGCCCACAACCTGACCTTGGACTCTCAGCCTCCAGAACTGGGTGAGGCTGGCCTCATCTCCAGAAGATAGATTTCTGGTATTGAATGCTCCCCCACCCCCTCACCCCCCAATTCGTGATATTTTGTTACAAGTGTCATTACAGCAGCTGGTCTGACCAACGCTGGACAGCCACGTGGCCCATCGTCTCCGTGTGGCTTCTATACCAACAGTTAACACGTGAAGGACAGATACTCTGATAGTGACTCCTTTCCTGCGAGCTTTCTTTGTGCACCTGTGGCTGATTCATGTTGGCGTGTGGCAAAAACCACCCCAATATTGTAAAGTGACTATCCTCCAATTAAAATAAATGAATTAATTTTAAAAAGACAAAAAAAAAATCATTCTGTTTATTTACTCATTTGGCTGTGTTGGGCCCTAGCTGTGGCGCATGGGATCTTTGCTGCATCATCTGGGATCTCTAGCTGGGGCACGCGGGCTTTAGTTGCTCCGTGGCACGTGGAGGGGGGGATCTGAGCTCCCCGACCAGGGATCGAACCCACATGCCCAGCACCGCAAGGCGGATTCTGCACCACTGGACAACCAGGGAAGTCCCTAGAATAGCCTGTCTAAAACCAACTGCCCCGAGAAACCACAATGCCAAAGCACAGGTGCACCAATGGTGACTCTGGGATCCCCGGCGTGTCTCAGCCCAGCCTCTCATTTTCCCCAAGGAAGGCCAGTTCAAGAGCAGTGTAGCCAGCAGTAGATCACCTCACCTCATTCCAGTCCCCTGGAGGCCTGCTGCTCACAGCCTCCGTTAGCTAATGAGCTAAAAAATGAATTATTGGCACGGCCGGCCGTCAGCAGAGAGGAAGAGGCCCGGCTGCTCCTCATTTGAGCCCCATGCTGACACACCTTTAAATAAATCAACCGCAAGGGAGCAGGGAAAATGAGAGAACGGGCCACTGATCAGAAGAAAGATACCGGCCCGGTCCCCCCAAAGAGAAGGCAAGACGCGACTGGAGGCACGATGGTAAATATTCTCCTCTCCTTCTTGCCTAAGGGGAAGCCCTTTCCAGGTGACCCGCCGGGCCCCTCTGGGCCCCAGAAGCTGCCTGGTATGTGAGCTCAGAATCCGAGGTCCCAGAGGCCACGAGTCCAGAGTCCTGCGGGGTCTGCTGGGCCTGCAGCCTGACAGATGAGGCTTTGCCACACGCTTGACCTTGAGGGGTGCAGACGTGGCCGAGGCGCCACCAGAGGCAGTCCCGGGGGCACGCCTCACCTGCAACCTGCAGATTTAGTGCCTGCCAGATGGAGTCAGGTGCGAGCACCAGCTCAGGAGGCGCGGACTCCCAGACGCGGGAGCGCGCTTCCTGTGACGGTGCTGATGGTGATGGCGATGCGGTGACGACAGTACCTGGCTTTGTGGACGATGCCTGACCCCCGGAGCACCCACCATGTTTTTACAAGTGACCTACGTGTTGTGGTGGCTCAGTTGGTAAAGAATCCGCCTGCAATGCGGGAGACCTGGGTTTGATCCCTGGGTTGGGAAGATCTCCTGGAGAAGGGAAAGGCTACCCACCCCAGTATTCTGGCCTGGAGAATTCCATGGACTGTATAGTCCTTGGGGTCGCAAAGAGTCGGACACGACTGAGCAGCTTTCACTTGCACGTGTCAGAAGCTGGATACCATGCGTGTGTGACAGCGGAGGTGTGGCCCTATGTGGGGAAGTCCTGACATTAAGGAAAGCCTTCAGGACAAACGAGATGGGGCATTTCTGCGCCAGGCTTCAGGCAGTGGGGGAAAGGGTGGATTCTGTAACTGACAGACGTGGCTTTTCCTTTTGTGAGCTGGGGCAGCCAGAGGTAAAGGCCTGGGGAAGCCCGCACCATCCAGGTTTGACAGGGCAGATGGAGGTGGCCCCGGCTGGGGAGCTGGGATGAGGTTCCCAGACCTCACTGGCTGTCAAGACTGGCCTGTGGAGGAGGAAGCCCTCCGGCTGGTGGGGACTTGCTGGGAAGGGCAGGGGAGCTTTCTAGCCCACGTGGGCCTGAGCGTGGACGAGTGCTGGCTCTGGTCCCCTACTGTCCATGGTGGTGTGAGTGTAACTCCTGGGGCCTATTAAATACACCAGGTGACCCCCACATGGCAAGGATGGCCAACTCAGACCATAACAGAGTCAAGGTTAGAGTCGAGAGGAGATGATGACAGGGGAAATCTGAGGCAGACACGAGCCTTTGTGTTTTGCAGAAGAAAATGTGTAAGGTCAGGGCTGTGGGGGAGGAGCACTTTCCTCCAATCTCTGCAGCAGTGACCCATGTGTGGGCCAGGCCAGGTCCCCCTGTGGGTCCCGGGGGCTGGTTCCACAGGGGTGAGGCCTGCTGGGCTGGGCGCTGGAAGGCCACTGCGGAGCTCAGCTCTGGGGGGATACGGGGTCACTGGCGAGCCAGGTGAGGTCTGCAGGCATCCAGAAGCCAAGGATGGCACCTGGGCAAGACCAGCCAGGTGACAACAAGGACAGTGTCCACGGCGAGGGCTCACCTGCGCTCACGTAACTGAAGGGGTGTCAGGGAAGGCTGGCTGTCCCTGCACTTCAGCCCCTGATATGGGGGCCAGGGCCGCCTTACCCCAGGGAGCAGAAACACTGCAGTGCGATGCCTTGCCCATGTGACGTGACTAGCACGTTGTCCTCAACAATGTTCGCTGGGGTTTTTCTGTGTGTGTAATTTTTTCTTTCTTCCTTCCTTTTTTTAAAAAAGCTTTATTGGAGTAGAGTTGATTTACAATGTTGTGTTAGTTTCAGGTGTATAACAAAGTGTATCCGTCACACATGTATATACACCCACTCTCTTTTAGATTCTTATCCCACATAGGTCTTTACAGAGTGCTGAGTAGAGTTTCCTGTGCTATACGGTAAGTTCTCATTCATTATCTATTTTATACATAGCGGCATGTATATGTCACGGGCTTCCCATGGTAAAGAATGTGGCTCAGTGGTAAAGAATCTGCCTGCAATACAGGAGATGCGGGTTTGATCCCTGGGTCAGGAAGATACCCTGGAGGAGGGCATGGCAACCCACCCCAATATTCTCGCCTGGAGAGTCCCAAGGACAGAGGAGCCTGGCAGGCTACCGTCCACAGGGTTGCAAAGAGCTGGACACGACTGAAGTGACGGAGCAGGCATGCGTGTGTGTCCATCTCTGCTTGTGTTTTACAGTAAACCTTGGCCTTCCTCATCCTTTCTCAAGCTTTATTTCCTAATTCAGCCTGGGCCAAGCAATGGGCTTCTGGTGATCGATCCACAGACAGGTCACTGCTAAATAGCTGGACTCTGTTCTATATTCTAGGAAAATTCCCAGTAGCATCAGAGCTAATGTTTACTAAGTATTGCTGACGTGTTAGCTGTTGGGCAGAGCAATTATCTAGTTTCACCCTGACAACACCTGGTGGGGCAGGTCCTACCACCGTCCCCTTTATTTTACTTATTTGTGGCTGTGCTGGGTCCTCATTGTTGCGTGCGCTTTCATGTAGCTTCAACAAGCAGAGGCTACTCTCTAGTTGAAGCTTTCACGCTCTTAAGCACTGGTTCAGTAGTTGGGGCACCCGGGCTGGGTTGCCCCACAGCATGTGGGATCTTCCCAAGCCAGGGATCGAATCCACATCTCCCGCACTGGCAGGCAGATTCTTTACCCCTGAGCCACCAGAGAAGCTGCCTTCTGTCGTTTTAGGACGTAAAGAAAATCTTGCTGGGTCCCTGACCTGTGATGGCTACCGCGGCTGCTCCTGGTGGTCACGGCCTGAGCTCTTCCTCTGGGCTCTGCTGCCTCCCAGGTAGGGACACTTGACCCCCAGAATGGCATCCCCTGGGTTGTGGGATTCCAGCTCTGTCCCCAATACCCTGCCTGCCTGCTCTCTTCAGCCATCTCAACACCTGGTGGAGGGTCAGGCGTGAGTGGCTTTGCAGAATCTCGAGCTGTACCACCCAGGGTGGAGTCAGCACAAGCCACAGACAGGTGTTTAAATTACTCAAAAGAAGTCCAGCTCCTACAGGCACATCTCCCAGGCCGAGTGCTCAGTGGTGATCGGGAACATCTCTATCACTGGGTCTAGAACACGTTCATCTTTGTAGAGGAAAAGCGCTGATCTCGACAATCTGGCCAGGTCGGGAAGCTGGAGGAGGGCATGGCAACCCGCTCCAGTATTCTTGCCTGGAGAATCCCATGGTCAGAGGAGCCTGGCGGGCTGCAGTCCATGGGCTTGCCACGACTGAGACAACTGAGCATGCATCAGACAATCTGGCCATTTTTCCCTCTCATTTTTTTTTTCTTTCCTTACCAAAAATTATTTGGGAATGAAGAGAAAGGAAAGCACCAGTGCATGTGTGTGTGTGTCTGGGGTGGGGGGGGGGGCGGTGGGCATGGGGTGGTGGTGGAGGGGCTGAGCAAACGGAAGGCAATGCAGATGCCAGCACTCAGGACAGAAGCTGGGTTCCCAGGGGACCTGTCACTGTGGGTGCAATGACGTAACCTGAGCACTGCAAACGCAGGTAGTCGGTGAGCAGCGAAGGGCAGGGTGGGTCTCAAAGGGCTGAGTGAGAGGCGCCCGGACTGGACCTGGGCCACCCTCCTTAAGGAAACCCTTCTTGCTGCGGTGGGTCCCTCATGCGCTCGGGGGCTGGGGGGGCTACAGGATGCAGATGCAGTCCACTGCCACCAGCTGCATTTGGGGTCTGGCAGAGATGGTCCAGCGGGCTGCCAAGGGGGTGACAAGGTTAACGGGTTGGATTCCCAGAAAACACCGCTTTAGTAAATAACCAGGACGCTTCCGACTGGCTTTCAGCTCCATTGTGTGGTCACCAGAGGCAGATGCGGAGCCGTGACCGGACGCCCCCCAGGTCCTTGCCCGTCGTTGAGGCAGGCAGGACGGACGATATTCTGGAAGGATGTCAGGAGTGGTCCTGTGGTGATTCTGGCCTTGGCCTTCCAGCCTCCACAGTCACAGCTTTCTCTGGATAAGATACCGGCGGCGAACAGCTTTTCCCAAAAGCCCGTGCAGTGTCAAATCTCATGCGTTCATTTTTACAGGAAACCCACCCCCCAAATGTTAAAGGGCCAAGAACTTTCTGAGTGCTCGCCACCCTGCTCCTTTCAGAAACATCTATTTGTTTCCCCCCCGCTCGCGGAGTGGGGAAGAATTTTTTTCAATGGTGATTTTAAAGGCGATTTCTGTAGCCAAGTATATTGGAGTGGAGGAGTGTCCTTAGGGAGGACGAGGGGAAATTGGAGGAGACCCGCATGGCTTTAACGGTGACCCAAGAGGACAGGAAGAGGGAGGAAAAGTGCTAGCTAGCAGCAAGGAATTTCCCAAGTGTCTTTTGGCCTCAAGCAAAACAGGAACTGGGAGGGGAGGCATGGTAGAGGGGGCTGGAACAATATGTTAGGAAAACAGAGGGGCTTCCTCTCTCGGCAGGGGGAGACCCCGGCCCGCTGCGAGCCCCGCACGCATGCCTTCTCCCCCGGCCGCGTTGCCAAGGGGGCCGGGCTCGGGATGGACGGAGGAGGAGGAGGACCAACAAAGACCGATGGCTATTTATTCCTTAATTACGAAAGCTTTTAAGAAACTGGCCACTGTAAATTCCACACGCGGAGGAGAGCAGGAGGGGACGGACAAGGATTTATGCTCACGGGGCAAAGACAAAATAAATATCCTGCCTGACTTTGGATCGATATTATGAGTGTTTTTGCCAACCTGCGGGGTGCTTTATGAGCTCGGAGGAACAGAAGAGGATCATTATTAATTAAATAAAGTCAACTGTATTAGGCTTATTACAGTCAAGTGTGCCAGGCAGCAGGTGTTGGGAGCGGCTGGGTGTGGGGCCAGGGGCCGGCCTGGGGAAGCCCAGGAGTGCCATCCCTTGCTCAGTGGCAGGCCTAGGGCACGCGGGCTCAGCCCTGCGTCGTCCTGGAAGGCTGGGGTCCGTGCGCCGGTCTCCCCCTGCATCTCAGGCTGAGGTCCAGGTAGAGGCCTGGGGCCCCTGTGGATTTGCGGTCACAAGCACTGGGAGCCTCCCAGCCCCTTCCTGTCTGGAACTCGACCAGGCTGAGTGGGAAAACATCCCAGGATCCAAGCAGAGATGCAGATACATCATCCCTCTAAACCTTGAGGACAACCTATGGGGCTATTGCTTCGGAACCTCCAAGCAAGAATAAAGGAGAAGTCAGGCTGGGTGACCAGCTTGTGCCGGCCTGGGAGTGAGAAGGCATTTGGTGAATTCATGAACAAACACTGGCTCAACTCCACAACTTGTCAGGAGTCTGTGATGTGTCGGTGGTCTCAGGTGAGAAGAGACCCGGCCTCTCAGGGACCCCGATTTCCTCCTGGAGAGGAAGTTCAAGGCCCCCAGGGGCATCTGCTCTGGAGGTAAATGATGGTAGGCAGGTCCTCGCTGTCGCCTGGGGACTGGGTGAACCCCACACCGTCACCCCAGACATCTCCCGTCTCATCAGATCTACGCAAAGGGACGCCTCCCCTGAGCTTTCTGTTTGGACAAATACTTCTGTATGGACAAATACTTCTGTACATCAAGTGGCACCCAGGGCAGCCACTCACTCAGAGCTTTCAACCACCTCGCTGATGCCCAGAGATGTGGCCAGGATGCAGCTGATGGGCCTCTCCAGCATACAGATGCAGTCCCGCCACTACCAGACCTAGACCCACAGAGGGGGAATCACCGAGCCCTTCCCTGGGCAGCCCCACGAGGGTCTTATCCGCTGGCCTGCTGCGAGCGACCTGCACTGTTTTCTCAGGCTCCATTCATGGGAAAAATTCATCCCAGAAGGAAAGAAAATGGCCAATGTTTACCTGCTGGTTCCTGGATGCAGCCCACCTGTCTCAAACCTGTCACTGACCATTCAGGAGGCCACCAGGTTAGAAAAGGTGGGTGGGAGGGGGGCTGTCTTCCGGATGCAATGGACAGAGCTGGGGGGGTTAGTGAGGGGCCCAGAGGCCAGGTTCAGGAGGCAGATGGACACGGTGAGGAGGCAAAGTGGGGCGGCTGAGAGCAATTTAGAGAAAGTTTAACTCTTAAGGCAATCATTTTTGAACGCACGTGATCCTAGCAGAAAAAGGTCAAACATCAGATTCGTTCCAGAAGCAGATGAAATATTTTCAACATTGTTTTTCAAATTTTTAAGTTCTCAGAATTTTTATTGAAAATATTTTTTTAAGTTTTCAACCTTTCCCCCTATTTTCTAACCTATTGAGAAATAAGGCCACAAAACACAGGGAGTGAAAAGGAAACCTCGCTATATCACCCCGCCTCCACTCATCCCCTCTCTTCTGGTCTCTGTGCTTCCTCCTTGTCATTTCCACTCGCAGACATATTTCATCTCGCTGGGATTTTAGTACAGACACCTCTGTTATTCTGCACAAAGCTAGTCTGACAAATTAAGTTTGTGAGTTAATTTGCAAATTGAGTGTGTGTTTTCACACAGTCACCCTAGCCGAGCTGCAGAAGCCACGCACGCCCTGGATGTTTCTGTAGTCCCACATTAGGAAAAATGCGGACAACCATTCAAAAGCATAAATCCCGATAAGTCTGTGCCAAGTGAGAGGGAGCCCGAGCCAGTCAAGTGAGGCGGTCCTAGATTCCGCGTAATGTGGCATGAAACGGGACGCACCGCGGTGGTACTCGCGTCAGCCCTGGTGCCTGGACCCCCATCACAGCGAATTAAGTTCACCATAACGTGGCTGATGGGACCAGCTTTGGAACATATCACATCATAAACAGATGAGGGAAGAGAAATGGCCCTTTTCCTCCGCTCGGAATACTGTAAAATGGATATAAGCCTCTGCCGGGTGTGCACCAGTGCCCCTTAAACACCAGGGAGCCAAAGCTCCACGGCTCTTAAAGGAGAAATTGAGGGACAGAATGGAGGGAGGCAGAGGGCGAGGCGTGACCCAGTGACTGCTGGCTAAGTGGTCATTAAGCAGAGAGAGACTGAGGTTGCAGGTTACAGAGTGCAAACACATATGGAAAGTGATGGAGAGGTCTGAGTAGGTTTCTAGTAAAAACTGCCAAGTGGTTTTAAGAATTACAGTTCTTGGTAATATTATTATTATTTTTAAGACACAAGACAAATGACTCTGAACAGCAAAGAATCTTAATTTTCCTTTTAGTTTTTTTCTGGGGGCTGGAGGAAGGGGACTGGAAGAAGAATCATATGGTTCCTCAATGGGGAAACAAACAAAACAACAATAACAATAACAAAACAGATTTTAAAAGAGGAAAAGCATTCCAGAAAGCCTGCAAATGGATGGAGGCATTTAAAGCATATGTGCATGTTATTTTTTTCCTCAAACTATGAAAACATAGAAGCATGCTGAGATACTAACACGACTGGGGGGCAACTTGATCCACACTCACACTCCTTACAGAAGGGGTGGCTTGCCAGCAGCTACTCACACCAGGCAAGATGAATTCCATTCCAGTGTAATGACAAGTGAAATTTTACTAAAGACTAGATACCCCTCTTAGAGAAGATCCAACAAATGAATAATGCTGGATTTTCATTCTCAACTAATCTTAAATGTTCAGAACATCAGACCCCAATCTACACATTCATTAGGTAGTTTTTTTTTTTTTCCTTCTAAATTTGGTTGTGACGGGGTGGAGTTGATCACAAGAATAATGCATCGGAAGTGATGTGAATTTGTGAATTCTCTAGAGGAAGGAAAGCATTATTATTAAATAAGATAAATTCTTTCCTTAAAATCACCAAACCTCTGTCTAATGGGATCAGGATGCAGAAACAGGACAGATGTTTTATTTTTCACAATTGACACAGAATTAAACTATTAAGACAGTAAGACTTGAAAACATTGGTGACACGGGATTCTATCTGCTCAGCTTTTTCCTGGAGACGGAAACTTAGAACAGTGGCATAAAGAAGACCTCAAGGATTTACTAGCCCAGGGCTGGTTCCATGTGGGTGCAAGCTCTGCAGCTGAACCTTGAGCTAGAAGGGGCCTGTGCTTAGTTTAATGGTCTGTGGTTGCTGCCTTGAGCTTCTTGATAATTAATTACTGGACAGGGGCCCCAGAGTTTCATTCTGCACTGAGCCCCACAAATTCTCTAGCTGGCCTGGGATGGGCCAGTTGCTTTCAAGTATTGCTGGTGGCAAAGCTATCACCAATCCACTGTAGTGAGGTTTCCATAAATCTAGATTTTTAAAAGTTTTTAAGGCAGTCTTCTGATGCTACATTCTTTCTGCCTTCTGGATGCTAACATTTCCTTTCACAGAATCACTGTTATAGTAAATGATTTATGTAATTTCCAAGTGAAGAACCAGCTACTACCCCACATCTATCCCCCCAGTACATTTTAAAACCTGACTTAGCTGGGAAACTCCATCTGCCTAGCCCTTTCCTGTGGATGGTTTTGTCCACGGCAGGACCACTTGCTGAGGCAGCTGGGTGACCAGGGCAAGTCTCTGCTCCCAAGACCATGCTCTTTCCAATCTTTCCTCCTGCATTAGGATGTTTGAGAGACTTTTAAAAAAGCCTTTTAGAAAAAAAAAAAGGATTTCATCGAGACAGTCAACACTCTAGTTTAAATATGTCAAAAGTCCAGACTCTGGGAAAATCCTATGGAGGATCCTCAAAAAATTAAAAAGAATTACCACAGGTTCTAGTATGCCACTCAAGAAGCAACAGTTAGAACCAGACATAGAACAAGACTGGTTCAAAACTGGGAGAGGAGTAAGACAAGGCTGTATATTGCCATCCTGCTTATTTAACTTATATGCAGAGTACATCATGCAAAATGCTGGGCTGGATAAAGCACAAGCTAGAATCAAGATTGCCAGGAGAAGAATCAACAACCTCAGATATGCAGCTGGTGGTGGTGGTTTCGTCACTGTCATGTCTGACTCTTCGGACCCTATGGACTGACTGTAGCCTGCCAGGTGCCTCTGTCCATGGGATTCTCCAGCAAGAATAGTTGTGTGGGCTGCCATTTCCTCTTTCAGAGGATCTTCTGACTCTGGGATCGAACTGGGGTCTCCTGCATTGCAGTCTGACTCTTTACCGACTGAGCTATGAGGGAAGCCCCACTAAAGAGATATCTCCAAGTGGAGATGCCAGGGACTGAACCGGGGGCCTTATGGATGCTAAGCATGCGCTCCACCACTGAGCTACAGCCCCGACGTGATATGCAGATGGCACCACTCTAAAAGCAGAAAGTGAAGAGAAACTAAAGAGCCTCTTGATGAGGGTAAAAAAGAAGAGTGAAAAAGTTGGCTTAAAACTCAACATACAAAAAACTAAGATCATGGCATCCAGTTCCATCATTTCATGGCAAATAGAAAGGGGAAAGTGGAAGCAGTGACAGATTTTCTTTCCTTGGGCTCCAAAGTCACTGTGGACGGTGACTGCAGCCATGAAATTAAAAGGCGCTTGCTCCTTGGAAGGAAAGTTGTGACCAACCTAGACAGCATATTAAAAAGCAGAGATATTACTTTCCCGACAAAGGTCCGTCTAGTCAAATCTATGGTTTTTCCAGTGGTCACATATGGATGTGAGAGCTGGACCATAAAGAAGGCTGAACACCACAGAATTGATGCTTTTGAACTGTGGTGCTGGAGAAGACTCTTGAGAGTACCCTGGGCTGCAAGGAGATCAAACCAGTCAATCCTAAAGGAAATGAACCCTGAATATTCATTGGAAGGACTGATACTGAAGCTGAAACTGCAATATTTTGGCCACCTGATGCAAAGAGCCAACTTACTGGGAAAGACCTTGGTGCTGGGAAAGATTGAAGACAAAAGGAGAAAGGGGGCGACAGAGGATGAGATGGTTAGGTAGCATCACCAACTCAATGGATACAAATTTGAACAAAATCCAGGAGACAGTGGAGGACAGAGGAGCCTAGCATTTTGCAGTCCATAGGGTCAAAAAGAGTCAGACATAACTTAGTGACTGAACAACAACCAGCAACTTCAATTCTGGGTTTATAGCCAGAAGTGTTGAATGGATATTTGTACTCCTGTGTTGATAGCAGCATCACTCACAATAGCCAAAATGTGCAACTGAAAATGTCATCGACAGAGGAACAAAATGTAGTCTATCTATGCAGTGGAGTATTACGCAGCCTTGAAAATGAAGGGAATTCTGATATAGACTGCAACATTTATGAACTTTGAGGACACGAGGCTAAGTAAAATAAGCCAGTCACAAACAGATATTGTATGATTCCTCTTACATGAGGTCCCGAGAGCAGCCAAATTCATAGAGACAGAAGATAGAAGGGTGGCTGTCAAGGGCTGGCAGGGAGGGGGTGGGATTTGGTGTTTCATGGGGACAGAGTTTTGGTTTGGGAAGATGGAAAAGTTTTGGAAAGAATGGTGGTGATGGCTGCATGACAATGTGAATGTACTTACTGCCACTGGACTGTACACTTGATGCTGGTTAAAATAGTCAACTTTATGTTATACGAATTTTGCCACAATTAAAGATAAAATCCAGAATCTGAATGCTCTTTTATTCCCTCACAAGGACACCACTGTGTGAGTCTCTGATGTTTCATGCCTGCATTTTGATGGCTCATATTATTATACCCCAGGAACTTAAAATGAACATAATATTATTACTGATACTAATCAGTGTGGTCCATATTTGGTTTTCCTGTGGCTCAGATGGTAAAGAATCTGCCTGCAATGCAGGAGACGCAGGTTCGATCCCTGGGTCAGGAAAATGCCCTGGAGGAGGGCATGGCAACCCACTTCAGCATTCTTGCCTGGAGAATTCCATGGACTGAAGAGCCTGGCAGGTTACAGTCTGTGGGGTCACAAAGAGTCAGACACAACTGAACAACTAACAACTTTCACTTTATAATGATCCCCAAATGTCCTCCAGAGTTGAATTTTTCTTCCAATTCCTAAGTCAGTCAGTGAGGAGGTAATGCACTTGGTCACCCCATTTCTTTCATCTCTAATCTAACAACAGTCCCCTCCAAATGCTCTCCCCAACTTTGGTCTTGCATTACATTGATTGTTTCAAGCACTCCAAGTTATTTCTATTGTAGAAGGTCCCCCATCCTGTTTTGTCTGATTCTTCAGGTCATGTATTTTTGAGAACACTACAAAGGCTCGAGGTGCACCCCCATCACATTAGGGGGTGCAGCGTGAGGGCGGTCCCCGATGCCGAGCCTGAGCACAGGGCTAAAGCAGAAGCCCCAGTTCTGTCCTCTGTCTGGAACCTTCTTCCCCTGAAAACCAACAAGTGATCTGGAGGCAGATACCTCGAGCTGGTGAGTCTCCTGTTCCTCTAGACCTTCCCCCAGGTGTTGCGGCATCACTTGGTGATCCCTGATCAATGATTACCTTCTCAAGGGGCAAGACAGAGCCTTCTCCCATTCTCTCATTCTTTCTGTTAATTAATTGGCATTTTCTGTAAAGAGGCACCCCCCTCCTCCTGCCTGCCTTTCTGGAGTATCACTGTAGACTCTTAAAGACTTTAAAAAATGAAGTGCGTCATATAAACCATCATCGACATTAGGCTGTTTGATTCTTAAATTGTTCTGGGTTTGGCCAGCGGAAGCCCCTGTGTGCAGCCCACTGTCCTATGTGACATGTCAGCTTTCGTCCCTGTCGGTCTCCTGCTTCCTGGCACAGCAGGTCCATCCGACTTTCTCAGATCTGGCGTGAGACATTTCCTTAAGGATTCCTGATTCCTTTTCAGAGAAGTCACCATTCATTTTGCTTTGCTTTTGTAACTTAAAATTGGAGACAATTGTAGATTCACATGTAATGGTGTTGGTTTAGTTGCTCAGTCTGATCTTTTTGACCCCATGACTGACAGCCTACCAAGCTTCTCTGTCCATGGAATTCTCCAGGCAAGAATACTGGAGTGGGTTGTCATTTCCTTCTCCAGGGGATCTTCCTGACCCAGGGATAGAACCCTTGTCTCCTGCATTGCAGGTGGATTCTTTACCCATTGAGCTACTGGGGATTCACATGTAGTTAGAAGCAATACAGAGATTCCACACACCCCTTACCTAGTGTCTCCCAAGGGGAGCACCTTGAACACAGCACAGTATATTAATCCCGATGGCTTCCTAGTGATACAATCCAGCCATCATGTTCAGATCTCTCATTTTGCCTGCGGTTGTTTGTATTTGTGTGTATGGATTTAGTTCTACACAATGTCCTTCCAGGTAAGTGTATCTACCTCCGCGTCAGGACATGGAGTGTTTCACTTACAAGGTTCCTTCTTGTCCCCCTTTTATAACCCAACCCACCTCCCCGCTGCCCATTCTCTGCATCCCTAACCCCCTCCACTTTTCTGTTCTGTTTCTACAATTATGCCATTTCAGGAATGTTCTATCAGTGGAATCGTGTGATATGTACTCTCTAGGAACAGGCTTTGTTTACTGAAAGCAATTCTCTGATGACCCATCTAAGCTGTGGTGTGTCTCCCAGCTCACCCCTTTGCACTGCTGAGTACTATTCCGCAGCACGGATGTATCCCAGCTTGTTCAACCCGATCACCCACTGAAGGACGTCTCCTCTTTTGGGCTGTTACAAATAAAGCTGGGTGAATACTACTGGAAAAGGTCTCTGTGTGAACATTAAGTCTTCTTTCTCTGGGATAAATTTCATGGACGGCAGCTGCTAGGTCACGTGGGACTTGTGTGTTTAGTTCTATAAGAAAAGAAGTTTCTTTAGCCACAACACAGGCCATGTGGGATCTTTAACTCCCAGGGATCGGCCCTGTGGCCCCTGCAGTAGAAGCTGGACCGCCAGGGAAGTCCCAGTTCTACTGGGAAATGCCCAACTGTTTTCCAGAGTAGAAGAAATCAGAATTTCAAAACAATAGTTGATGAAAACCGAATTTTATTATGAAAAAGGCACTGGGAGGGCCTTCTGAGTTAGAGGAACACAACATCCCTGTGTTTGAACGAGAACATGGTACCCTGGGGACTGGTGCCAGCCTCTGTCTTCATCCCCCCAACCCCCCGACACTCCTGGGCAGACGGAGAGGCACAGGTTAGTTTCAGAAAGTAGATGGAACATAAAAATGAGCAGACATGCAAATGTGTGTGTGTGGAAAGCATGGCTGAAGAGACAGGACGCAGGGAAGAAAGAGTGGGTTCACAGGGACTTGCCTGGTGGTCCAGTGGCTGAGAGTCAGCTTTGCCATGCAGGGGACCCAGGTTTGATCTCTGGTCGTAGAACTGAGACCCTACGTGCCGAGGGGAAACTGAGCCCGTGAGCTAGTACTGAAACCCATGCACGCTGGAGCCCGTAAGCCACAGCTAGAGAGTCCATGTGCTGCAGTGAAGATGCCATGTGCTGCAAGTAAGACCAGACACAGCCAAAGAAATAAATACATATGTATCTTTTTTTAAAGTGGGAGGACTTCTCTGGTGGCTCAGCGGTAGAGAATCTGCCTGCCAAAGCGGAAGACCCAAGTTCGATCCCTGACCCCGGAAGATCCCACATGCCTCAAAGCAACGAAGCCTGTGCACCACATCTGTTGAACCTGTACCCTAGATCCTGGGAGCCACAGTTCAGCCTGAGCGCCCCAGAGCCAGTGCTTTGCAACAAGAGAAGACACCGCAGTGAGAGCAGCCCCGGCTCCATGCAACTAGAGAAAAGCCTGAGCGGCAACAGAGCTAGCACAGCCAAAAATAAATAAATCAAACTGGGTTCATGCATACACTGTGGGCTTCCCTGACAGCTCAGTTGGTAAAGAATCCGCCTGCAATGCAGGAGAGACCCTGGTTCGATTCCTGGGTCGGGAAGATCTGCTGGAGAAGGGATGGGGTACCCACTCCAGTATTCTTGGGCTTCCCCGGTGGCTCAGCTGGTGAAGAACCCGCCTGCAATGTGGGAAACCTGAGTTCGATCCCCGGTTTGGGAAGATCCCCTGGAGAAGGGAAAGGCTACCCACTCCAGTGTTCTGGCATGGAGAATTCCATGGACTGTATAGTCCATGGGGTCGCAAAGAGTCAGACACTACTGAGCGACTTTCACTACATATACTCACAAGTGAGGACTGAGTTTACAAGGGGGTCAGAAAATGTGTAGCCCCACCTCTGCCGGTTTCCAGTAGAATAAAGTGATGGAAATAACACAGATCTGAACACTGGAAGGTGCACGGCAGACATGCTGGCTGCTCAGCACCGTCCAGGGTCTTGGCCCAAATGGGGCCCTTGGGTCTCCTGGCAAAGCCATGTCTTCATTTCCACACTGCCTCCCCGCCCCTCCCGAGTCTCTCCAGGGCACATTTGGAAATTATTTAAAAAGATAAAATGCCTCTAATCTGTTACCCATTAGAAGACACATGTGAATATTATTTTCTAATTTGTGACTCTTGAGTGTGTGCCTCAAACACCAGAGAGACGTAATTGAAATAATTATGTCTCCTCCTGAATATTTCTATCATGCTCCCGAAATAAGAGGGTGGATGTGTCCTCCTTGTGTGATATGCCCGGGGGTTGAATGGATCCTTGAGAACATCAAAGTGCTGGAGGAGAACAACCACAACACTGCAATTTCCAGCCCGCCCGGCGTTGGCCTGAGCGGCTGGGGCCCCAGGGCGGGCAACGGCTGAGCCGAGAAGTAGGGAGCAGCGGGGTTTCCCGGTAAATCTGGAATCTTCCCTGTAACCCGCTGGCCCCAAACTCCCCGACCCAAGTGACTCATTTGCAGCGGGAGCGCTGCAGTGTGAGGCATGAGCCTGATTTACAACATGAGCGGCGTGGATTTTTTTTTTGTGTTAAATCCAGTTATAGTGCGACTTGAGTGACTAACTCCTGAAAATTGGTAATTTCTTGGTGGTTAGCAGTAGAAGGTCCACCAATGAGAGGCAAGGCGTGCTAATAAATTTATAGGGCATTATATGCCAATTAGACCTCGTCAGCCATTCAAAAGGCAGGGCCACCAATCAGGCTATCATTCCACAAACGCACCCTTTATCATGGACACTCTTGCAATTCAATCCCTCTTTATGTGTTTGAAAAGCAGCATATTAATGCTGACTGTACAGGAATCTAATTTTCAGAGGCCCTTCCGGGTTAAACCACCTCCTCTTTCTTCTCTGCAAACACCTCTTTGTCCTCCATGGGAAACCAGGACTTGACATGATGAAATCTACAAGGAACAGGATTCCTACCAGACTCTGGGTTTCTCCACCAGACACAAGCCCTCAGGGAGCCTCAGGGTTACTGGAATCACAGTGTTATTCAGCCAGGCACCACTCAGTCGTATGCTGGTACCCAAGGCCTCGTGGGCATCCACGTTCATCTCATGATCACTGGACAGTACATCTGCTGGAACACACAGTCCAGGCAACTGGGGGACCCGGAGGCACTGAGGTCAATTCATCCTTTTCGGAACAGTGAGGAAACACATAGGTTTGCTCAGGGAAACAGCATGGACGCTTGCTCTTTGCATTAAAGCAGTTGACTGGACTGACTTTAAGTTTGTATGTTTTCTTTGAAGGAAAAAAAAAATTCACAGAAGAAGTGTATGCTCTTTGAGAAAAGAGCCAATCTGTAGAAAAGTACCAAGTGGGACGTCCCTGGTGGTCCAGCGGTTAAGAATCTGCCCTGCCAATGCAGGGGACACTAGCTCAATGCCTGGTCCGGGAAGATTCTATATGACTCGGGGCAAGTAAATCGTGTGCCGCAACTGCTCAGCCTACACTCCGCAACAAGAGAAGCTGCTGCAACGAGAAGCCCGTGCAACGCAAGGAAGAGCCAGTAAATAAATTAATAAAGTAAAAATAACTGAAGCAATAGCTTAAAAACACATACAAAGTGGGCTTGGCCACTGTCACCCAGGTCAGTGGTCGGGCTTGCCCTCTTTCCGCCTGGGCACGGCCTGCTCTACACTGCACCAAAAGTACAGTCTGCACCCCTTCTTTTGCAATTCCTTGAAGTGACGGATGTCAACTCCCTTCCGACTCTGTACTTTGAAACACAGAATCCACCCCCCAAAGTGAGTTCTTTGAATGTGATTTGATTACACCATCATCTAATGGCCTGTGAAGCATTCATTCTTTCAAGAAATAGCAATTGAGCGCTCACTAGGAGTGAGGCACTGCACTGAATCAGGTTCTGGCTACAGGTTGAGTAGAGACAGAGAGACAAACAATACCTCACAACGGGAAAAGACCTACATCTGTGGTGTTGACTGTGGAAAAGCAGTTCACAGAAGCCACACACGCTGAATATGAGAGAGAATCCGTGTGTTCTTGGTTTTCAACTCTGCAGACAGACCTGGATTTAGTTTACAAAATTTAAAATGTAGCTAAAACCAGATGAGAAAGGAACACTACTTCCTAGAGCCTAAGAACAGACAATGTATCAGTAAATTTTAGAGCATCTACAGCTTGTGATTTGGGCTTCTCTTCATGAGAAACGCTGGGCTGGAAGAAGCACAAGCTGGAATCAAGATTGCCGGGAGAAATATCAATAACCTCAGATATGCAGATGACACCACCCTTATGGCAGAAAGTGAAGAGGAACTAAAAGGCCTCTAGATGAAAGTGAAAGAGGAGAGTGAAAAAGTTGGCTTAAAGCTCAACATTCAGAAAACTAAGATCATGGCATCTGGTCCCATCACCTCATGGGAAATAGATGGGAAGACAGTGGAAACAGTGTCAGACTTTATTTTTTTGGGCTCCAAAATCACTGTGGATGGTGACTGCAGCCATGAAATTAAAAGAT
This sequence comes from Dama dama, assembly GCF_033118175.1. Lineage (NCBI taxonomy): Eukaryota > Metazoa > Chordata > Mammalia > Artiodactyla > Cervidae > Dama > Dama dama. Next base: position 112,187,360 of record NC_083700.1, on the reverse strand, counting down.
GCTTACTCCTTGGAAGGAAAGTTATGACCAACCTAGATAGCATATTAAAAAGCAGAGACATTACTTTGCCAACAAAGGTCCATCTAGTCAAGGCTATGGTTTTTCCAGTAGTCATATATGGATGTGAGAATTGGACTGTGAAGAAAGCTGAGTGCCGAAAAAGTGATGCTTTTGAATTGTGGTGTTGGAGAAGACTGTTGAGAGTCCCTTGGACTGCAAGGAGATCCAACCAGTCCATCCTAAAGGAGATAAGTCCTGGGTGTTCATTGGAAGGACTGATGCTGAAGCTGAAACTCCAATACTTTGGCCACCTCATGTGAAGAGTTGTCTCACTGGAAAAGACCCTAATGCTGGAAGGGATTGGGGGCAGGAGGAGAAAGGGATGACAGAGGATGAGATGGTTGGATGGCATCACCAACTTGATGGACATGAGTTTGGGTAAAGTCTGGGAGTTGGTGATGGACAGGGAGGCCTGGCGTGCTGAGATTCATGGGTCGCAAAGAGTCGGACGCGATTGAGTGGCTGAACTCAACTGAACTGAACTGTGGCTCAAATGGTAAAGATTCTACCTGCAGTGAGGGAGACTCAGGTTCCATCCCTGGGTTGGGAAGATCCCCTGGAGGAGGGCATGGCAACCCACCCCAGTATTCTTGCCTGGAGAATCCCATGGATAGAAGAGCCTGGAGGGCTACAGTCCATGGGGTTGCAAAGAGTTGAACACAACTGAGCGACTGACACATGTGCGCGCGTGCACACACACACACTACAGCCTGTGAATCTCTTAAACAAATGTTTTAAGTTCATGGAGGCAATCACCTCCAGATATATCTACCGCCCACTAACCCAAGAGTAAAAGGCAACCTCTCTGGAAACGCTGGCTCACTGACATGGGTATCAGAAGCAGTTGCCATTTCTGGATGGTGTCAGAGAGTGGCGACTCCAGGGCGGGAAACCACCCGTGCTCCTTGCTGAGTGGTCCTGCGGTTCCCCAGCAGAGCTGGGGCCATCTGACCACTGGAGTCACAGAAGCCTGCACAGCGCTGTTCAGAGAGACCCAGTTACTTGCACAGGAGATTGGAATATACCTCTCAGGCAGAAGGATGCTTCTGAACTGAAGATACTTAGAAATCAACAAATGCAGGAGAAGGCTTTCTCTGAATGACCTGTATCTGCCTACAAGCAGGTCCTCCATAAAAAAGAACTTCATGGCTGTGAATCCCCTCCCTAGGAGTTCCCAACCAGGGAAGAGGGACTCTGACCCAAGGAGAGATGAGGAGTTGGCACCACACCCACACAAACTTTGTCACAAGCTTTCATGGCTCTCATCTGGTCTCCTAGGGACCCATTTATCTTTCCTAAAAGTTGTTTATTCTATAAGCAGTATTTCTTCGCTTCCCGTTCCATCATGAAGATGACTGGTGTATAAAGCTCTCAAATCTCACCATCCTTTTCATATTTACATCTTTCCCAAATGCCCGATGTATGCAAAAGTAAAAATGAATATATTTATGTGGCTTTTCTCCTGTTAATCTGTCCATTGTCAGTTAATTCAGAGGCCCCCACAGACTGTACCTAAAAGTGTAGAGGAAATGTGTTGTTCCGCTACCCCACAGCCTCCCCACTGCTTGTGGAGGGGTGCTGAGACCTGGCAAGGCTGGGACCCAGGAGAGGGTGACCAGCATGAGTGAGGTCCAACATGAAAGGACACTAGAGAAGCTCCCTGCCTTTCTGGAATGGCTATCGCGGAGGCCGAGCCACTCTCTTGCTCCAGTGGGGAATCGGCCCGATCAGCACGTCAACACACTGGACCACCAGGCCTCTGTGAGCGGTCCCTCGGGCTGGGGGACCCTGAGCATGTCTCACATACCTTCCCGAACCCTGGAGCGGGCTTGGTGCTGGTGCTTTATCTGACTTGCCACACCCTGTCACTGCCTTCCGTGCAGGCTGAGCAGCCTTAAAGCCTCCGCACACCTTCCTGCAGGAGGCGGGAGGGTCTCCACTGCGCAGGCCGCCTGTGACACACCCTTGTCCACCAGGATGGCGGGCCTCCCCCCACCTCTGGCTAGATCCTTCTAGACTCCTGGATAATGATTAATCAGTCTGGGCTAAGTGAAGCCCACCTCCCCGGGTTGGTCCTTCACGGACAAAGAGGATGGCTATGTCTCTTGTTGTCACCTAACAGACGCCCCTCTGCGCCTCGCACGGAGGCAGAAGAGGGCCTTTACGGGGGCTGGTGATCAGTTGATCACGTCTGGGAGGATCCCTGCCCAGAACCTCAAATGGTCCTGTCCCCACCCCCCACCCCCACTTCAGCAGGAACCTCCCGGCAGGTAAAAGGCAGATGCTCTGAAGGACAGTGTAGTCTTTCCGGGAGGGGGCGTGGGGGGCGCTCCCCTCTGCCGATGCACACAGCCTGACCACCCCCCAACCTGGGCCCCCTCTCACTCCCACTTGGCCCTTAAATGCCACTGAATGCCCATCCCCTGATGGGCTCCATAATGAGAAGCGCTGTCAATCACAGCTCCATTAGCCGGGACAGACTTTCACTTCCTGAAACAATTTATTGGATTCCCAGAAGCAAATGGGCCTTCTTCCTTTTCAGCCCGGTTTTTAGGGAGCTATTCAGAGGGAGTGTGTGTCCCTTCAGCTCCTGCTGGGCGGCTTTGTCTCCTCCATTTACTCATGAAGACAGTTTCCTGAATTTACCTACCTCCTCTGTCCCAACCCCCCCCCCGCCCCCCCCCCCCACCCCGGAGTATTTGCCAAAACTTTTCTCCCCCCACTGGCTCCGTGGCTACACAATACCCACCAGCTGTTTCCAGCTACTGAACCAGGGAGGGAGCCGTGACTCTTATTTGCAGATTTTTGGAGAGGAGGCGGGGCAGGGTGTGGGGGAGGGGACAGGGGAGGCACACACTTGAAGAAATTAAAACTCAGCCCGAGAAATAAAGGAGCCAGGCTGAAGAATGCGATGGGTCTGAGCTGGAACAGTGGGGTCCTGGGCTTCCCCCACTCCCTTATTTCTGACCAAGAATTCTATAAAGCATAAAGATGCCCGAGCTCAGATTGTTATCGTAGAAGATTTCCAAATTCGGGGACTGTATGCACACTTCCAAGATCTATGTTATGAGTGGCACAGCCTGACTGTGATACGATTTCCAACTGCTTAAAAAAAAAACCCACACGACCTACAACATAAGCACTGCTCGAAGGGTTTCAAAGGTCAGCATCCCTCCCAGTGATGAGTAGAAAGAGAGGATTTGAAATTACATAAAATAATATTTTTCTTCTCCTGCTCTTCTTGAGGAATAATACACACCTTGCAACCACACTTGAGCTGGGAGCCCCTACCCTCGAAGCATAAATCATTTTAACTTTTAACCTGGGAAAACAGGCTGAAGGAGGCAGAGTTATGTTGTGCCTTCTGAGAGTCACATGTCAATAGTAAATCGGGAGTTGGGGTGTGTGTGTGGGGGGGGGGGGCGCGCGTGAACGCCGCTGAGATCCGATCAGGGCAGAATTATGCAGCCACGTAAGAAATAATATCTATTAGGCTAATTTAATCACCGAATACTTTACAGATGAATTAGGATTTAGAATCCAATTATTTCCGACATTCCGACTGTCAGAGCCTGTTTCTGAGCAGGAGGGAGAGATAAGGGAGGAAGAGAAGGGCAGATTTTAAAGATACAGTGAACGAACCACATGGACCCTCTTCTGCTCCCAGGCTGCCGCAAGAGTGGACACGTGACAACTGCCATCAGGCTTTTTTTGGCCATCACCCCTCCCCACCGAGCCCAGTGAATCCAAGGCCAGGACGCGGGATCTGCTATCCCTGACGGACAAGCCATTGTCCCCGGTGGGAGCCCTCCTCCCAGGCTGGCACGCCTTCTCAAAGGAAGCTGGCCCGGCCACATCCTGGGGTGGCCCATGGAGCAGGACTGCTCCCCAGGCCTGGAAAACCACAGGGTGCCCTCGGGGGCCATGGCAGGGGCCTGCCTACCCCTCTTGCAGGAGCATCCTCCCACCCACAGCTCTCTTTAGAGCCGGGTTTTTTTCATAATGGTCAGGGCCTGGGGCAGACAGAAATGAGGAAAATGGTGCAGTCGTGAATGAGTGCTGGGGAACCACCCCCCACCCCTGCCACTTGCCGGGCTCCGGGGTCTACAGTAAGCCAAGACTGCTGGGGACACGGTCAGTGGTTCCAGGTGTGGGGACATGGGGATGGATGGAAACTGAGGCTCGGCTGTGAGGTCAGCACAAGAGACCTGGCAGGAGCAATGCAAGCGAGTAAACAAAACATTCTTGCAACTGAAATGGGACTGATGAATAGATTTGTCTCAGAGTTCAGAGTCTGCAATTACTTAAATCCAAACAGACGCTTCCCTGGAGGAAAATGACTGGAAAAATAGATCTGCAACTCTTTTTTTTTTAGGACAGAAATACATAGGAGGCTTTTGCATCATGGCTGTTTTGCAATTCTCAAAAAGCTTCTATATTCTCATAACAGAGTGGGAATGTTCGGGGGGGGGGGGTGGTGGAAACCTCCACTTAGAAATCATTCCAGAATGATCCTTACAGCATGAAATGAATGAATGAACCCAGCATTTAAATTTTAATATGCCGGTGGGTCACGGGGCTGGCCGTCAAGACTGAATACACTTGTTTAAGTTTATGGCCACCATGCAGACCCCTCCTCTTCAGAAAGGCACAACTAAAGCAGGTTACAGCCCCTCCCCGCGGGGGCCTCCCAGCCCTACCATCAATGGGAGGGAAGTTGGGGTTTACAGACCATGGGCTTTTACGATGGGGGTGCTTCCTGCCTGCCTCGACAGACAGGTCCACCCTACAGATGTGGTGGGTCCTGTATGCTTTCTTCCGCCTGGCACACAATGCATCCTTATTATCCTTCTAATTACTGAGCTGGACACCCCCTGCTCCCTCACCACTAGAACCTTTGTGTGTGTGCACACACACATCTATCCCTTAGATTTGTTTAATTGAGCACAAGGCATTACAGAGGATCTCAGAAGAGACCTTCCTCGTTCTAGGATGATTTATTACAGCTCTTGAAAACACCTGTTCATCAATTTATCCTTTTGTAAAAAGATCAGACTTAATATCCAGTTTCTTTAAAGTACTTATAAAAATTTCCTATGGAATACATTAAGTTAAAAAACCCCACATAATTATAAGAAACTCTACTTCTCTATTTAAGAGTAATTATAAAAAGCTTCTCAAATTAGAGTGATTATTTCTCTCTGTGTATGCATGTACATACACACACACGATTATATGGAATCCCAGTGATACATTCTTGGTAACAGGGGGTGAGGTATTCTCTACATAGCAAAGGTGAGCTGCTAACTGCTTGAAAATAGTCTCTTCAAAGCAAGGCAACAGGAGAACCACTTGAAACGTGCAGGCCTCCTTTGATGAGTGCAGACCAAAAAAAGTCACTTCTTTATGACCAAACAAAAACTATCCTTTAAACTTTCCCTTAGGAAAAAAGTCAGCCTCCAAAGTCATAATATCGATACGACAGGGCTGTAGAGGAACCAACCCTGACATGTGACAAACCCAGCTCCCCACACTGATGGTTGCATCACGGGGAACACACAGGACAAGGGAAGGGCTTCCCTTGTGCCTCAGCTGGTAAAGAACCCGCCTGCAATGTGGGAGACCTGGGCTCAATCCCTGGGTTGGGAAGATCCCCTGCAGAAGGGAAAGGCTACCCACTCCAGTATTCTGGCCTGGAGAATTCCATGGACTGTATAGTCCGTGGGGTCACAAAGAGTCGGACACGACTGAGCGACTTTCATTTCACATAGGACAATGGAAAATCCAAGACCAATCCTCCTGTCAATCACGGATTCACCTGTAAATTCACTGAGTCAGCCAGTCTAGAAGGTGAGGCCTCCTTGCTTCTTCCTTTATTCTTAAAATTTTATTTTATATTGGAGTATGACTGATGAACAATGTTGTATTAATTTCAGGTGCACAACAAAGTGATTCAGTTCTACATATACATTTATATATTCTTTTCCAAGTTCTTTTCCCATTTAGGCTATTAAAGAGTATTGAGTAGAGCTCCGTGTGTTATACAGTAGGTCTTTGTATGTTAAGATAACCAACAATCCCCTTTGTTGGTCACCCATGTTAAACAAAGCGGTGTGTACATGTTGAACTCAATTTCCTACCCCTTCCCTACTGGTAACCGTAAGTTTGTTCTCTGTGAGTCTGTCTCTGGTTTGTAAACACGCTCATCTGTATCATTTATTTTAGACTCTGCACATCATACCATATTTGTCTTTCTCTGTCTGACTTACTTCACTTAGTAGGATAATTTCCAGGTCCGTCCATCCTCTCTTCTTTAAACTTGGTGAGATTCATAATCCAATCGCCACTGCAGGTGAGCTGTTTGCCCCTGACCCGCCTCTTGGGGATCATCTTCCTTTCTGTGGAGGGGGGTGGAGTGACGCTTCCCCAGCCCTCAGCTGCCTGGATGCCTGGGAAAAGCTCTCCCTCCCTGGGAGATCAAATGGGCAGCGGCCTCCAAGCAGGACCTGGTCCGTGAGCCACCGCCACATGCCTAATTAATGACCCTGCTGGTCGCAGCTGGAAGAGCTGAGCTGGGGGTGATTAATTAAATTAGCTGGCAGAGGAAATTACAGTGGAAAAGCCAAAGTTTGATTGCTCCATAATTAACCGCAGTGCAAATAATATCTGCATCTATAACTTCCAGCGATGAGATCAGAAGCCAATTGAATTTGGCACTGATTGAAGCTGTAAATATCCTGTGGTGAAAAATGATAGGTTTGTTCTAGAGGGAAAACTTACAGAAATGGACATCTAGCGAATGTGATCGGGGAAAGGGCACCAGGGGAAACCGCAGGAAGGAAGCCTTACCTTTCAAGCTGCCTTTTTCCAACATTAAAACAACTCCATTTTTTTTCATATTTCTTTTGGATTAGTGATGAGGCGTGATAGCCCATATACCCTGTCTCTACATTTCAGATTTGACTTCCCAGGCCTGGAACCTACGTGAGGGTTCCATTTCCCTTTCTCGTTCCAGGGATTAAAACGCAATCCTCAAATAATTTCATAGGCTGATACGAGGGGATCGCTTTCATCTCCCCCAGAAAAGGAATATTCTATTTAGACCATCAAATGTAGGAGCTATTGCTGCTTTTCTGGATAATGACATTTTTTTTTTCTTTGTAACAATTTCATGTTCAAAATATGGTTTCATTAGCAATAGGATTCTGCTTAAAAGAAAAAAAGTATTTTATACAGATAATTGCCCGGCACAAAACTGCAGAACTTTCAGCAGACGGAAACATGACATGTTCCACCACCCACAAACGTTCACTAGTAAGTCATTTCAAAGCAGAAGTCATGCATTTCTACAGGAAAAGCTCTTGCTAATGACTTGGTGACTTCTGACCAAGAGGAGTGGCATCTGCCTGACAACTGGTCAACATTTTATCCCCATCTGGACACATAGAGAGGCTCTTGGTCAAACGGAAGGGACCCGAGATTAAAAAAGGGACATACAGGGAGTCTGGGATCAGCCGACGCAGCTGACGCAAACCATCATATATGGAATGGATTAGCAACAAGGTTTACAGTGTGGCACAGGGAACTATATTCAACATCCGGTAATAAACCATAATGGAAACAATATGAAAATATATGTATAACTGCTTCACTGTGTTGGGCAACTGAAACTAAAACAAACATTTACATCAACTACATGTGCGTGAGTGCTAAGGTGCTTCAGTTGTGCCCGATTCTTTGCGACCCCGTGGACTGCAGCCTGCCAGGCTCCTCTGTGCATGAGACTCTTCAGGCAAGAATACTGGGGAGGGTTGCCTTGCCCTCCTCCAGGGGATCTACCGAGCCCAGGGATTGAACTCACGTCTCTTATGTCTCCTGCAACTGGCAGGTGGGTTATGACTAGCGCCACCTGGGAAGCCCCCAAAATATACTCCAATAAAATAAATCTTAAAAATGTGACAGACCGTGGCAACATCTTTTTCAGTTGGAGTGTAATTGCTTTACAATGCTGCGTTAGTTTCTGCGATATAACGAAGTGAATCAGCTATATGTATACATATATTCCCTCCGTCTTGAGCCTCCCCCGACCATCCCACCCCTCTAGGTCGTCACAGAGCGTCGAGCTGAGCTCCCTCTGTTACACAGCAGCTTCCCACTAGCCATCTGTTTGACACACGGTAATGCACATATGTGAATGTTGGAGAGTGTCAACATCTTAAACTCGTATATGGTTCAGAAGCGCACGCCCCAGAATTTCTCATGAGTTTCACAATAGTCTACTGGGTAGACCAGGCACGTGTTGCTATTCTCAGCTTTTCCTTAGTGAGGAAGTTGGGGCTCTGGGTGGTCACTGATAGGGCAGAGTCTGACCCAGCCTCCCTCGTCCCAGCCCTCATTCTAGCCTGGGACTCCCCCCTCCCCCGTTTCTAACTTTACATGGTCTTCCTTCCAAGAGACAGTTCCATCCTCAGCCCAGGCTGGGACGTGCCCACAAGCTCGACCTCTGGATGGAGAGAAACACGCGGGCAGGGCTGCGACTGGGGGTTGGATGGTGAGGTCACAATACCTGAAGAGAAAAGGATGGTGTGGCGGACAGATTAAGACTCTCCAGAGCTGTGCACATGTGCTAATTCTTAGTACATGTGACCACACTGCTGGGGCGGGGGGCCTGGAGTCAGAGGGCCTGTGGGGACAGGCACACGGGTCAGCGAAGCAGAGCCAGGGTGGCGTAAGCGGGTGCCTTCCCTTGGAGAAGGCCAGCGGATGGTTCTAGAAGGAACGCAGACTCCTCGATCCACTTTGGACTTCCGACACCCAGAACTGAGAGACGAGGAATGTGTGTGACTTTAAGGCATGGAGTTTGTGGTCATTTGTTACCGAAGCGGTAGAAATCTAAATCCACACCATCAGGAAGACGATTGAGTGAAATATGTCAGGGAGCGCCCTGGACGTCGGGCAGCCCCCGCCCCTCGTGGACACGGGGTCTCCACGGAACCTTCTGTGCCTTCGGCCTGGGGACTCCACAGGCCCCCACACTGCAAACTGCCCTCCAGATCTCCTCCCCAGCTGCCCCTCCAAGCCGCCAAGTCAGGAGGGTTCTGGACTCTCCAGAACTGAGGCTGGAGACTTGAGGAAAGAGGCCATCTGTCCTCCCTTCCTTCCTCTTGTCGGTGAACCATCCTTCACTGGCCAGTTGCATTTGCATGACCTTCCAGCAGAGGCTTAACTGTCTTTGTGTCTGATTATCTTTCCCGGAGTGCCTGCAGAGGGGACAGCCCCGCATCAGATGGGCTGCAGATGTAAAGAGCTTTCTGCCCATCTCTGATGGGTTCTCCAAGCACAGGGCTCCTCTCCCGTCGTGCTGTGTGTGTGGATGTCATTGGCCCCACTGGGAACTGGGGGGCACCGGAGGGAAGAGCTTTTCTTTATTTTTATTTTTTGGCTGTGCTGGGTCTCCGTTACTGAGCACGGGCTACTCTCTAGTCGCGGAGTCTGGCTTCTCGTTGGGGTGGCTCCTCTTGTTGCAGAGTACAGGCTCTAGTGCACGGGGGCTCAGGACTTCTGCTTCATGCGCTTCGCTGCTCTGCGGCCTGTGGGATCTTCCCAGACCAGGGATGGAATCTGTGCCTCCTGCATCGACAGGCAGATTCTTCAATCACTGGACCACCGGGAAAGTTGGGGCTTTTCTTTGCTTCTGACCCAGGAGTCACATCCTGAACCAGCTCCACGGAGCCGTGGCAGGCTCACTTGCTGTCCAGAAGGACCTCAGACCCATCACGATTTCCGACTGCGCCGGCCTTGGATGTTGATCTTCAGCATCAGTGAGACACCTGTTAACATGTCTGGCCACTTCCTGCCTGGGGTTTCTTTCTCTCCTGGATGAAGCCTCCCTGGGTTTCCCTCCTCCCCTCCTCCCACTACAGTTTTGCATGTATCACCTTCTCAAGCCTTTTCTCAGCAGGTCTGTCTCCTCCCCCGGCAGCGAGACCCCCGAGGGTGGGCCTGGTGTCCCCAGGCCCAGGTGTGGGCTGGCGCTCTGTGTGGTGTCGCCCCTCGTGAGGACAGGACTGGAACCTCACCGCTCGAGCTCCGAGGTCACTGCGTGGGGCCACACCTCCTGCTGGGACGAAGGCAGAGCTGGTGGCGAGGAGAGGCGGGCAGTGGGGTGGTCGCCCATCTGATCACACGGATGAGGGCTGCTCCAGGTGGAAAGGAAGGTGTGACCAAGGTCAACGACCTGGCCCAGGGCGGGAGCCTTTGGAGAGTGAGCAGTCTGGCTCAAGGACAGGACTGCTCTAACCCAGAGGGCAGACAGGGTCCAGGGTGTGAGAGCATCAAGTTACAGGAGCCAGGTAAGGACCAAAAATGTGAGGCTGTCAGGAGATACCAAAGTCGTTCAAGAGGACACTTGGCAGTAATATTTATCCACGGAGATCATCCCTTACAAGGCAAAAGGACCCAATAAAATGAACCCTCCTCCCTCCAGTAACTTCTCCTGGGATGCATTCTCCTGGCCATCAGAACCCAGGTGGCGATGATGCTCGACTCCGCCTCTCCACTTGTCCAGACTGTGGGGCCTAGCGATTTCACCAAACACATGTCTAGGTGTTACTGTAAATGGTTAACATCATCGACAGTCAGCTGCTTTTAAGTGAAGATCATTCTCAACCAAGTGGGTGGGTCACACCCAATCAGTTGGAGGCCTTTGGAGGAGGAGAAACCTGGAGGTTTCCTGGAGGACTTTGGCCTCAAGATTGCGGCACTAACTTCCATCTGAGTACCCAGCCTCTGGCCTGCCCTACAGATTTCAAATTTGCCAGTCTTCACTATCACATGAGCCCATTCTTAAAATACATTTTTCTCCTTGTACATGCATAGGTGCATGTGTGTGTGCACGCCTGTGTACACACACACACACACACACACACACACACACAGAATTGGTTCTGTTGCTTAGGAGGAGCCTGGCTGACAGAGCAGGTTTCTGGGGAGAGAAGTGATCTGATCAAAGCGGTGCCGTCCAATCACAATCCTGGAGGGGACATGTGGACCAGCTTCAAGAGACTGAGGAGCATGTGGTGAAGGGTGGAGACAAGGGCAGCATGCTTGGCGGGGGGTTGCAGGGCAGAGGGTACCACCTTTGGGGAGAAAATTGACACCACTTAAATTCTTCAAAAAATCCACCACCTTTGATCTAGTAATGCTCCTTCTAGGAACTCTTTCCTTAGAAAGAAACGAGTTGTAAGCCCCTCAAAGAAGGATACACAAATATGCTCATTGCAACCTTCTTTCAGCATTTCAGTACAAATGTTCCCAAAGTCCAAAGGTGAAGGACCGAAATGATGGCTCAACCATCAGATGAACTACTGCGACTTCATTAAAAATCAGGTTGTAAAAGAAATATGCAATTAAAGAAAGCAGATCATGATATAATACTAGTGATGGCTTTAAAAAAAGGCTATAAAATAGTTTTTAAAGCACTGTTTCTTTTCAAAAATTTTGCATTATTGTTGTTCATTTGCTAAGTCATGTCCAACTCTTTGTGACCCCATGGACTGCAGCATACCAGACTTCCCTGTTCTTCATTAATCTCCCAAAGTTTGCTCAGATTCATGTCCACTAAGTTGGTGACAGAATCTAATCATCTCATCCTCTGTCATCCCCTTCTCCTTCTGCCTTCATCTTTCTCAGCATCAGGGTCTTTTCCAATGAGTCAGCTCTTTGCATCAGGTGGCCAAAGTATTGGAGCTTCAGCATCCGTATATGTAGGAAGACTGTATGTAGTACGTCCTATGCTGACTGGTGGTGACATCACAGATATGTGTGTGTAGATGCACAAACAGTACAGTATACGCAGACATATATGTATATATTTTCAGCTCTCCACGGGAGAGCTTCCCAAAATGTGGACCTTGACCTTCAGAAGGTGTTTCTTTGGGAAGGTTCTGTTAAGTAAGCCTGGGAAGCACTGTCTTGCTCAGAGCAGAGAGTCCACACCCCTTACTGGCAGAAGCCACTGTATGTTTACTTTGGTTCTCAAACACACCTCTGTTTCCAGAAACACCTGTTACCACTCGCTGGAATTAAAATGCACAGGAGTACGTTCTGGATTTGACACAGTCTCCTGGTTCCTATGCCGAAGAAGGTCTGGCTGGTTTACCGCCCATGTTTAAGACGTTCAGGAAAGAGATGCTCTCAAGACTCCAAAAACCACAAAACAGTCTCCTGATGGTGAAAACAGCCTTATGTCCATCACCATATCATACTGGGACCTGTGTGTGAAGAAGGCTCACGATGGGGCGGGTGGGTCCAGGTGGAGCTTGGAATCTCCTTCTGGCTTCTGGAGGTTCCTGTGTGACAAGCCAGCCCCATCTGTGACAACCCGCTTCCATCAGGCCTCCTCTGCAACCCCGGCCTCCGGAAATCTGTCCTCATGGAGGCTTCCCCTGAACAGGCTTCTTCTCCAAATACTGGGTTGGCCAACAAGTTTGTTTGGGTTTTCCCTAAGACGTTACAGGAAACCCCGAACTTTTTGGCCAACCTGATACATTTTGGACTCTGAGCCACCTGCCCTGATCCAGGATTTCAAATCTAGCCCCAGTGGCAGCATCTCTACAGCTCGCTGGGTTGTTCACACATCTATGCTCATGGTCAGAGGCCCCTCTCGGAGCGGGGGACACGATGGACTGTATTGGAGTCTCAGGAGGAGGGAGTCTCAGGCTACTTCAAGTACCTGGGAGCCCTGGCAGGTTCCCTATTTACCTGAAGGTCTTTGGAAACCTAAGTCTAGGGCTTCCCTGATAACTCAGCTGGTAAAGAATCCGTCTGCAATGCAGGAGACCCTGGTTCTATCCCTGGGTTAGGAAGATCCCCTGGAGAAGGCAAAGGCTACCCACCCCAGTATTCTGGCTTGTAGAATTCCAAGGGCTGCATAGTCCATGGGATCACAAACAGTCGGACACGACTGAGTGACCTTCACTTTGGAGACCAAGGACTGGAGATGGTCCAGAGTCCCCGGCCCTCATCCCAGGCCGGGATACTGTTCCCTCTGACGACCGCGGCAGGAGACCTGTGGTGGTTTTGGGGGCCCCACTGATGTGGCCTTTTCTTGTTCTATGTTTTCCCTAGTTTTCTTAATAAACTTAATAAAGCTCCGCCCCTCCCCCCAGGAGGGGAGGGCAGTACTAAACCTTCCCCCCCACCCCAACAGCTTTATTGAGGTGTAATTTATATACAATTCACCTATTTAAGTTTACATACATTTCAACAATTCTGAGGACATTTACAGGGCTGTGCAGCCATCACCACAATTCACCGTTAGAGCCTTTTTATCACCGGCCAAGGCTCCCCCACATCCATCTGTGCTCAGCTCCCACTTCCACACCCAGGCCGTCACTCACCTGCTTTCCTTCTCTATGTGCATGTGTGTGCGGGCTCGGTCACGCAGTCGTGTCCTACTCTATTGTGACCCGTGGACTGTAGCCCATCAGGCTCCTCTGTCTACCGCAGTTCCCAGACAAGAATACTGGAGCGGGTTGCCATTTCCTTCTCCAGAGGCTATTCCTGAACCAGGGGCTGAATCTGTGCCTCCTGCACTGCAGGTGAATTCTTCACCACTGACGAACCAGGGAAGGCCCTTCTCTCTTGATGGATTTGCCTTTTCTGCCTGGCTCCTTTCACTGAGAACTCCAGCCCTATAACTATTCCACTGACAACTGTTAACTAAATGAAAACAGGACTTGCAAATAAAAAAAACACATCTGAGGGAGGGCTTTGCATTGAAGAAATATTTGGCCTAATGTTCAACCAATTCAATGAATTTTTCATACCATTTACACACATTTGTTTTGGCTCAGAAATACCTACTGTATTTAGGTACTAGGTTTTATGTAGACTGTTAGTGAGTATAAATAGACTCTTCTGACATTTAAAATGAACTTGAAATTGCTGAGTTTAAAATCTGAAAAGTAAGAACAGCCTATGCCATGCTGGATAAAACCTGATCGCTAACTTCCCAGAGTACACGATGCGGATTAACCCTCAGTATCTTTAGACATCAACTGGTGATGAAGTTGTCCATTCTGAAGAGACCGTTAGGGTAACTAACCCGAGGATCGGAGAAGTCTCTTTATACGGTGTCTTTATCTACACTCAGTCTAACTCACACCAAAGACATGTCGAAACCTTTTGTAGTGGATCATAAATGGGGGAAAAGAGGAGACTCGAAGACGGGGCTCCTTGGCGGAGTTCTGCTCAGCGTCTGATGGACACTGATGTTAGGAGAAGTGACCCACGCTGACACACGGCTCACACAGGTCAAGAACCTGCAGTTTCTACCAGGTCAGGCCGCTCACTCTCACAGTCGGGCGGTGTGGGAACTCCAGTCTGGAAAGGACTAATGTATTACCAAGGACATCGGGACAAATCTCTAATGAAAACTGTCATTGGACCTTTAATGAGAAGGAGGGCTGGCCACTCTAAAGGACTGTCTGGAAGGCAAAAATGACGGGCTCTTTGTTCCCGGGAAGCCCACAGCCTCCAACCTCCTGCTCTCATTGACAACGGCCCCGAGTTGCCTCTGGAAGCTGGTGGTTCTGATTTGTCTGGAAATGAGCCTGCAGGTACATGCCACCCCCTGCCCCCAGCCAGTCCTGGCTCTTTGACCAGGTCAGAGTTTGAGGAAAGGGCTAGGGGATGGGATGATGCTGATGGTTCTCAGGGGCAGGCTGGCTGAGGGAGGAAGGCTCTGCCAGGCAGGAGAGCTGAGGCCAGATAACTTCAAGTCCAGGCAGGGGGCCTCGACATACAAGGTCTCATTTTAGCCTGAGATGCAGACTATACTCAGGCTTGGGGACAGGAAAATCAAGTCTGAAGATCCAGCTGCAGGGTCCAGGGAACCAGTCCAGGTCCGGGGGCTGAGGGAGGACGCCAGGGCTTGGGAAAATGATCAAAATATAAGACATTCTGCCAAACAGGGATAAGGCGGGAATTCAGGGGGATCTGGGCACAGCAAGGTGATAACGTGTGTACCACTTACTGACCAGGGAGCCTTGGGGGCGCTTTACACACTTCTAGAGCTCGAGATGTTACAGAAGGCCGAGCGCCGGAGAATTGATGCTTTCCAACTGTGGTGTTGGAAAAGACTCTTGAGAGTCCCTTGGACTGCAAGGAGATCCAACCAGTCCATCCTAAAGGAGATCAGTTCTGAATATTCATTGGAAAGACTGATGCTGAAGCTGAAACTCCAATCCTTTGGCCACCTGATGTGAAGAACTGACGCATTTGAAAAGACCCTGATGCTGGGAAAGACTGAAGGCAGGAGGAGAAGGGGGTGACAGAGGATGAGATGGTTGGATGGCATCACCGACTCAATGGACATGCGTTTGAGCAAGCTCTGTGAGATAGTGAAGGACAGAGAAGCCTGGTGTGCTGTAGTCCATGAGGCTGCAAAAAGTTGGACACGACTGAGCGACTGAACAGCAACAAAGGTATGGCAGCAATCTAAGCGCCCATTGGTGAATGAATGGATATAGAGGATGTCATAAACACACACACACACAGTGTACTACTACTTAGCCATAAAAAGATGAAGTTTTGCCATTTGCAACAACATGAATGGACCTTGAGGGTATTATGCTAAGTGAAATAAGCAAGATTGAGAAAGACAAATACCATATGGTTTTACTCATATGCAGAACATTAAAAAAAAAAGAACAAATCAAACCAAACATGGTAATGGTTACCAGAGGGGAAGATGGAGAAGGTGAAATGGTAGAGGGGTTTAGCTTTATGGTGACTGACGGAACCTTTAGTGGTAAGCACACTATAGTGTATACAGAATTCAAAATATAATGCTGGATAAATTAGGGGTTTGGGATGAACAAATACACACTAATACATATAAAACAGATAAACAACAAAGACCTATGACCTACTGTATAGCACAGGGGTCTGCATTCAATATTATGTAGAAAGTGGATAATGGCAAAGGATCTGAAAAATACAGATATACATGAAAAAGTGAAAGTGTTGGTCCCTCAGCCGTGTCCAACTCTTTGCGACCTCATGGACTGACTGTAGCCCACCAGGCTCCTTTGCCCATGGGATTCTCCAGGCAAGAATACTGGAGCGGGTTGCCATTCCCCTCTCCAGGGGATCTTCCCAACCCAGGGATCGAACCTGTGTCTCTTGTGTCTCCTGCACTGGCAGGCAGGTTCTTTACCACTAGTGCCACCTGGGAAGCCCAATGTTATAAGCCACTGTTACCTGAATTTTAAAGGAAAAGATGTTCTTATAGAGACTGTTTATACTTAATGGAAGGTTTTCCCAACTTTTACTCTTAGAGCAGTGTTAGCAGCGGGAGGGCGGGGTTGAGGGTGCATTTCCACAAAGGATGACCATTTTCAGAAACATAACTATCTTTTTTTCCCCTGTCAGATGTCACCCATTGATGTGCAGCTATATAATTATTTGATTTCAGGAAGAGCTACTCCATGTTATAGGAACATACAGGGCATGCCCTTCTCTTTGCCAGACCATCTAGGCGGAGACCGATGGCTGACCCTGAAAGTCCAGTGACTGGGACTTGGAATGCAGTGCAAAATACCTCAGGGATAGTCACTGCTCTTCAGCTTCTGTGATCACACATGAAAATCACTTGTGACTCCTGAGTATCACCTCATAGGTACCGAACATGAAAGTTACAAGGGATGCAAAAGACGTCTACGAGATGAGTCTGCTTCCCCAGAATCAAAGAAGAAATATCATTTCATTCTGTTCTGCAGAGTCGTGCCACTCACTCAGCCACAGAATGGATCCCACAGGAACATACATTATTTTACACTACATCATAAGAAAATAATTGCGTTGTCTTTCCAGAAACGTCGTTCCTGTTTGTCCCAAAGGGCTGGCTCAGTACCAGTAACACTGCAGATACTGATGACGTTCTCTGATCATTCACTTGATTAAAGGACACTGAAGCCAACACGATGTGTGCACACAATAGTTTTCACATGAGCTTGTTGAACCTGACTCCACAGTACATGAACCTGGAGAAAATTCTCACCCTCTAAATACTTGGTGATTTTTTCCCTTCAAAAACAACAGATGACATTTACCTAGAATTCAGGCCTTTATTTAGAAACTTAGGTACTTGTCATGGTGCTGCATATCCTGCTCATTTAATCCTCAAAATCATGATACAAGGCAGGCACTATAATTATCCCCATGACGCTGACAGGGTGACTGAGGTCAAACACACAGAGGTCAAACAGCCCAGGATACATGACAAGTCAGTGACAAACTAAGATTTGACCCCGGTCAGTTGAACTTGAGCCTGAACTTGAACCTCAGCTTCAGAACCAGAACCATCTGGACATGTACCAGGCTTGACCCATGCATCTGATGTGTACCATGCGCCGAGGTCTTAGTGGCTAAAAAATTAAAAACAGCCACTGATGAGAAATTGTATTTCAGACATTCCTTTGAAAGAATAAGTATGCACACAAAAATACCATTGACAGAAGCAGAAACCTTTTCAAGTAATTTTTTGAGGAATAGATGTCAGCCACAAGAATAGTACATATGCTGCAATGCTATTTATATAAATACTTTGGTCACCTGATGCAAACAGTGGACTTATTGGAAAAGACCCTGATGCTGGGAGAGCTTGAAGGCAAAAGCAGAAGAGGGTGGCAAGAGGATGAAATGGCTGGATGGCATCACTGATTCAATGGGCATGAACTTGGGCAAATTCTGAGAGACGGTGAGGGACAGGGAGGCCTGGTGTGCTGCAGTCCATGGGGGTCGCAAAGAGTTGGTCATGACTTTGTGACTGAACAACATCTTGTCCTGACAGAGAGCAAATCCATGAACACTGTTTAATAGAGATCAGCTGGAAGGGTCCGAGGCCACTTCTTGGGGTGACAGAAATGTAACCACAGGAAAGAAGGTGACATGTGTATGTGGTTGTCAGAACTGCTGGAACTCCTGGCTCCCTCAGATGCGTGCAAGACACTGTATCCAGAATATGTGTGCATGCTCAGTCGTGTCTGACTCTTTGCAACCCCATGAACTGCAGCCCACCAGGCTCCTCTGTCCATAGGATTTCCCAGGCAAGAATACCGGAGTGGTTTGCCATTTTCTCCTCCAGGGGATCTTCCCAATCCAGGGATGGAACCCACATCTCTCGCGTTGCAGGCAGACTCTACTGCTGAGCCACCCAGGGAAGCCCAGGCAGAACATACCTTGATACAAATGTTTAAAAATTGCCCTTCCCCACCTCACTAAATAATCCAGTAATTGCAAGATTTCAGGATGTATCGCAACAACCTCACAAGGACATTTTGAGTGAGTTTTTTTTGTGTACATTCGGAATGAGAATAAAGTATTCAAGGGACTGGCACGGGTCTTGCACACTCAGGGCGGCCTGTGAGCGAAAGCCTCCTGCAGTCCGGGCTTTAGTAAATGGATGTGCAGAGTGAGTGGGCTTTGCTGAGCTTGGGGAGGGAGGAGGCCTTGTGATGATGAGGGGGAGAGACAGTGGACGGGAGGAGTCAGGCCAGGGGAGCAGGGTTTTGCAGGCGGCAAGGCCAAGCCACGCTGGGGTGCATGGCTATCAAGGTCAAGGGTGGTGACGATGACACCAATAGACACATGCGGATGTGGGGCCTTCTGGGCCACAAGATAAACCACTCCATGGAATCTCGGCAGAAGCGCTCCAGGGAGAAGCCACGGAGACCCGCAAGCTCATCTTCAGGGGCACAAAGGGTGCCCCAGCCAATGTGTTTGATGGGCAGCACTAGGGTTTGGGAAGGGCACGCCAGAGCCGGTGTCTAGAAGGTCAGCCCTGGGTCCCTCATTAAACCACAGCCCAGGTGGCCATCGCAGGACGCAGGGGCTCAGCACAAGACCACTGTCCAAAGAGCCCCCTTTCGAAAAGCACCAGGAGACGGGCTACTGTAGCAACAACCAGACTCCACCCCCTCACCTTGGGAGACAGGTTTGCACTGTAAATACGCACATTCTCTGCGCTCCGGGTCCCCGTGTGGCTCCCCCTTTGGATAATCACCCAAGTGTCCGTGGGCTGGCCAAATACTGGGGCTGTTCTGCAGAGAGCCTGAAGGAGGGTTAGCAACGGGACAGCAAAGCTTGCCAGGCTGCCTGCGAACACATGGGTCAGGGGACCGCTTTGATGGCGGCTTCACGGCCAGATGAAACCCAGCCTCTGGGGGGGTGGGTGGGGAGCGTGTTTCAGAAATCAAGCACGACCGGCAGGTGCAGAGGACCCGGCAGGCACAACAACGGGGTGAGCGGTGCAGAGGCAGCCGCGGACTCCTATCTCAAAGCCGGTGGCAGCGTTCCCTGCCCTTGAATAAGTGATTCAGCCTCCCCTGGCCCCTTGATTTCCAAACCAGGTGGGCAAACATGAGGAACAGAGTCCTCTTCAACCTTGTGCTGAGACCAGCGAGTTCTCAGGAAGCCGTGATGAAGTCGGAAGGCTCGCTTCCATCTCAGCAGAGCACCCCCTCCTCCAGGAGACGGGCTGTAGAAAACCACACGATGGAGAGGCTGCTGCCAGTCTGCCCTTCCTGCCTCTGCCTGCGTCTCTCCCCACCTCCCGTGAGCCTCTCTCTGCCCTCCGTCTGCTGCTTCCTGCATCCTGATCTCTGCTCGCTGTGAAGGCTGAGCTGGGATGAAGGCGGCTGGCTTAATCTGGCCTCCTGGGGTTTGAGGGGAGGGGAGCGGTCAGGGTCTGGAGGGACCTCGGTTGGGTTGAAGAGCTGCCTGTGAGCATTTACAGAGGAGGGCAGGCGAGGCCTGGAGGTCAGGTCCCAGGCCAGCAAAGCGGCAGCAGGGCAGCCCAGTGGCCGCAGACCAGACGCCTTGGTGCCCGGGGCGGGGGCGGAGGCGAGCTCAGGGATCGTCCTGGCAGCCCCCCAGCCAGCAGCCACTTCATGGGCAGGGGCCACACTCCCACGGCCGAGGCTGCCCTTTCCGGAGCACTTGGCTAGGGGCTTCCCTGGTGGCTCAGTTGGTAAAGAATCCGCCTGCAATGCAGGAGGCCCTGGTTTGATTCGAGAAGGGATAGGCTACGCACTCCAGTATTCTTGGGCTTCCCTTGTGGCTCAGCTAGTAAAGGATTCGTCTGCAATGTGGGAGACCTGGGTTCGATCCCTGGGTTGGGAAGATCCCCTGGAGAAGGGAAAGGCTATCCGCTCCAGTATTCTGGCCTGGAGAATTCCATCGACTGTATAGTCCACGGGGTCACAAAGAGTCAGACATGACTGAGTGACTTTCACTTTCAGTTGGCAGCTGCCTAGAGCATGCCTGCCTCCCTGCAGAGTCCAGGGAGAAAGGCAGGTGCTAGTCCTGAGTGACCTGCAGACCTCCAGACCCTCAGCTCTCAGCAAAGGTGGCGCATTTGACAAGAGGGCTGCGGGTTAAGGAGGGCAGAACATGTGTCTGGGGCGAGGCTTGGCCTTCACCGTGTCCCAGAAGAACTCCATTCCACCTGCGCTATCCACACTGGGGGTCTCCGGGCCTCCCTGGAGCTTGGCCAATGACCTGGGGGCCGCCGCCCCGTCCTGCTCCCGCTCTCCCGCACTAGGCACTGCCGGTCGGTGGGAGGGCCCCACCAGCCCCCTGGTCCCGCCTGCCGAGGTCTCCACCCTGCCTGGGGTGTGGGGACATCGGGTCCGAGAATACTCTGGATAAAGAGATGGACCAAACTCATGCCCAGGGTGGGAGGGGGCAGGACACACCTTCCACCCTTGAGCTGACTGTGTCAGAGGCTGGAGTCAGGACCAAGGCACGCAGAGAAACTGGGCTGGAAGGACACGGAGGGCGCCGGGCCGGCCCCGCTCTCAGCCTCTGCCCTCTCTGCAGCCTGAGATAAGCCTCTGCGGGCGGCCAGTGGCATCTTCCCACCTGACCTGTGCAAGCGCCTCGAGAGACAGGCACGGCTGCTCCCACTTTACAGATGACAAGACTGAAGCCTGGGCATGCTCTGCTAACTTGCACCAAGGGGCAGAGGGAGGACCAGAACGAGGGTGGGCCGTTCCCATAGCTACCACCTTTGTCCTCTCCGGAGAGCTGTTGCCTAAGGCTCTGCAACAGAAAAGCCATTATGCTTGTTACCATGAGAATAAACTCCGTGAAGTGCCCTTCCCGACTCCCAGATACTTTAGGAGACGGAGATGGCTGGGAGTGGGTGCTCCTTATGAGACAGTGCTGGCCGGGGCCTGGGGTTCACTCCTCACCCGGCAGGAGCCTCTCGGGCACCAGTGCCCGCCTCCAAGCTTCCTGCCCTCCAGTCTCCCCATCGGTGTCAAGCAGGCTGGCTCCCTGAGTCTCCTGCTCACCAAGAGATCTCGCCAAGGAAGGAACCCGCCGTCAGGGAGAAAACCTCCCACTCCCGGGTTACTACAAGTCTACGCGAGATCGGTATTTCTAATAAGCACCCCCAAGTGCCCCAGTTTCTTCTCTTTTCTCATACAAAGCGCTCAAAGGCCCCCCAGCCCTTCCCCAGAGCAGACACACAGTCCCAGCCCCAGGAAGCCTGTACTCCTGAGAAACGCTGACCAGCGTCTCCTCCCCTGAGGAAGCAGGCGGGTTGTGACCACGTGTCTGGGGAAAGAAGAACTCAGTGCCTCGGGATGGACGTGCAGGAGACTGACCGGTCATCCCTCGGTGCGTGCTAAGCCCGAACAAGAAACTAAAAACGCTGGCCATCACGTTCTCCGGCCGCCCGTCTCCACCGTGCTCAGAGGGCATCATGGTCCTCAAGCGTCAGAAAGAAGACCACGTGCCACACGGCAGGGGGTGGGCATGGGTGAGGGTGAGGCCCCTGCCCCAAGCAAGGGCCCGCTGGGTGTGGCAGGAGGTGGGGGGGACAGGCCCAGACACGCTGCCATCTGGCCATTCTGCGTCCTACTGAGCCCTGAGGGCGGCCGTGCTGTGTCTCACGGCTGGCTGGTGCCACAGGCAGTACCCTCTGGCCACTGACCCCCCAACAGCCCCGCGGCAAAGCACGGAGGCTCAGAGTGTGGGTTCTGGAGCCGGGCTCCCGGGGACAGACTCTCTGTCACCAGGTACCTGCCGTGTGACCTCCGGGGGGTTCTGGGAAATGTCGAGTATGAGGATGCCGTGCGACAGCTAGGGGACCTGTGCTCAGGGCTGTCAGGATGTCGGGGGGCTGGCAAGGCAGGACGGTGTGGGGGGGGGCTGGTCCGCCCGCCCGGGTGCTGTCGGAAGTGGGCAGGTCGGGGGCTGGCAAGGCAGGATGGTGTGTGTGGGGGGCTGGCCCGCCCGCCCGGGTGCTGTCGGAAGTGGGCAGGCATGCGAGAGCCGGCACACTCGGTCTTCACAACGCTGATGGGCCACATGGATCCACCCTGGAGGTTGTGCTTTGCAGGGAGGATGGCGAATGACTGCCTTCTCAGTCTCCCAAGGACTCGCTCGCCACCACCCCCAGCCTTTGGGGCTCAGCTCACCTCTGGCCTTGACGGCTTCAGGGTGCCGGGTGTCAAGGGCCAAGGTCACCTTGCTTTGGGCCACAGGCTCTTCAGTTGCAAAGATCTTTCACGAGGGCTGCGTGAGAGGCAGTGGTCTGGTTTGGGATGGTTCCCCTCAATGGTATTCGTAGACGGGTGGGCTTATTTCAGGATGTTTGATTCTATACCATTGATCTATATGTCTGTTCTTATGGCAGCATCATGATCTTGGATTATTATAATTTTGTAGTAAGTTTTGAAATTAGGATATATGGTTCTTCCAACTTTGTTATTCCTTTACAAAATTGTTTTGTCTATCTGAAGGCCTCGTGAGTTTCCATACAATGTATGGCATCAGCTTGTCCACTGCTACAAAAAAAGGCATTTGTAACTCTGAAAGAGACTGTGTTGAATCTGTACATTATTTTGGGGAGTCCTGCTATCATAGAAATATTGCCTTTGAATTCATGAACATGGATGTCTTGTCGGTTATTTGTTCTTGTTCAGTCACTGTCATGTCCAACTCTGTGACCCCACAGCCTGCAGCACACCAGGCTTCCCACTGCAGCACACTATCTCCCAGAGTCTGCTCAAATTCACATCCCCTGAGTCGGTGGTGCTATCTAACAATCTCATCCTCTGTCGCCCCCTTCTCCTTTTGCCTTCAGTCTTTCCTAACATTAAGGTCTTTTCAAATGGGTCAGGTCTTCGCATCAGGTGGCCAAAGTATTGGAGCTTCAGCATCAGTACTTCCAATGAATATTCAGGACTGATCTCCTTTAGGATGGACTGGTTGGATCTCCTTGCAGTCCAAGGGACTCTCCAGAGTCTTCTCCATCACCATAGTTCAAAAGCATCAATTCTTCAGTGCTGGGCCTTCTTTATGGTCCAATTCTCACATCCACACATGAAACTGGAAAAACCATAGCTTTGACTATATGGACTTTTGTTGGCAAAGTGATGTCACTGCTTTTTAATATACTATCTAGGTTTGTCATAGCTTACCTTCCAAGGAGCAAGCGTCTTTAATTTTACGGCTGTGGTCATCATCCACAATGATTTTTGAGCCCAAGAAAAAAAATCTGTCGTTGTTATTGTTTAGTCACTAAGTTGTGTCTGACTCTTTGTGACCCCATGGACTGTAGCCCGCTAGGCTCCTCTGTCCATGGGATTTCCCAGGCAAGAACACTGGAGTGAGAGGCCATTTCCTTCTCCAGGGGTCTTCCTGACCCAGGGATTGAACCTGAGACTTCTGCGTTGGCAGGCAGATTCTTTACCACTGAGCCACCAGGAAAGCCACAAAATCTGTCACTTTCCACTCTTACCCCTTCTATTTGCCGAAGTGATGAAACCAGATGCCATGATCTCAGCTTTTTGAATTTGAGTTTCAGACCAGCTTTTTCACTCTCCTCTTTCACGCTCATCAAGAGGCTCTTTAGTTCCTCTTCACTTTCTGCCATTAGAGTGGTATCATCTGCATGTTTGAGGTTGTTGGTATTTCTCTCAGCAATCTTGATTCCAGCTTGTGCTTCTTCCAGTTGGGCATTTCCCATAATGTACTTGCATATAATTTAAATAAGCAGGGTGACAATATACAGCCTTGTTGTACCCCTTCCTAATGTTGAACCAGCCAGTTGTTAGTCTTCTTTAATTTCTCTCAAAGATGCTTTGTAGCTTTCAGTATACAGGTTAAATTTATTCTTCAGTATATTATTCTTTTTGATGCTTTTGTAAATGGAAATGGTACCCTTAATTTTTATTTTGGATTGTCCATTTCTTGTGTATAGAGCTACAACTGAATTTTATGTATTGCTGAGGTCCTTTATTAGCACTAATATTTCATTGTTAATTCCTTTAGATTTTCTATATACAAGATTATGTCATCTGCAAATAGAGACAGTTTTACTTCTTCCTTTCTAATCTGAATGCCTTCGGTTTCTTTTCCTTGCCTAATTCCCTGGCTTGAACTTACAGTACAAAATTGAAGAGGAGTGGAGATAGCGGACTTGTCTTGTTCCTGATTTAAGGGTGGAAGCTTCCAGTACTTTACCATGAAGTTTGATGTTAGCTGTGGGTTTTTCATACATGTCCTTTATTAGGTTGGGGAAGTTTCTTTTTATTTCCACTTTGCTGAGTGTTTGTATCATGAAGGGGTACTGAATTCTGTCAAATGCATTTTCTGCATCTCTTGAGATGACTAGTATTTGCCCTTTAGTGTATCAATGTGGTGTATTATTACATTGCCTCACTTTTGACTGAACCAACCTTGAATTCCTGGGGAAAATGACATTTGATCATAGTATATAATCCTTTTGTACTGGGGCAGACATAGAGATATAGCATCTTTGGGATGGCATACTGGATAGGTCAGGCCCAATTAGAGTCTGGTAAAGAAAGAGGACTGATAACCTGGGTCTTCAGAAATGAGGAATAAAGTCCAGGGACTTGGGCTAAGACTGGGAGAGAGACTCCACACAGGCTGCAGGCATTTGTTTACACTGCCTGGTGTAGACCAGGGCTTCTCAAATTTTAATGTGCCTAAGAATCATCTAGAGAGCTAAAACTCATCACTGGGCCCCACCACAGGGACAATGGGGCCCAAGAATGTGCACTGATGATGCTGCAATAAACCACACTACAGATACAAAGCAAAATAAACACGGACCACATCCTCTACACCAGCACCTGAGGGGGCAAGGGTCACCTGCCTCTCTCACCATCAGCACGCAGGGCCCAGGCACAAAGCCGACCAGGTTTTCCAGACAAAAAGAGCCCAGGAAACTTCTTAAATATGATCCCCTTTCAGCATTAAATCTGCACGATTAAGTGGGTGGATTAATGACTAGTTTCATCTTACAAATGAGAAAATGCCCTGGTTTTTTAAAAATCACTATCATAGAAGATGCTGGGAGGTGGGTCATAGAGGATCTTGCTGTGATTTATGTCGGAGAGTGTTTTGCCTATGTTCTCCTCTAGGAGTTTTATAGTTTCTGGTCTTACATTTAGATCTTTAATCCATTTTGAGTTTATTTTTGTGTATGGTATTAGAAAGTGTTCTAGTTTCATTCTTTTACAAGTGGTTGACCAGTTTTCCCAGCACCACTTGTTAAAGAGGTTGTCTTTTTTCCATTGTATATCCTTGCCTCCTTTGTCAAAGATAAGGTGTCCATAGGTTCGTGGATTTATCTCTGGGCTTTCTATTCTGTTCCATTGATCTATATTTCTGTCTTTGTGCCAGTACCATACTGTCTTGATGACTGTGGCTTTGTAGTAGAGTCTGAAGTCAGGCAGGTTGATTCCTCCAGTTCCATTCTTCTTTCTCAAGATTACTTTGGCTATTCGAGGTTTTTTGTATTTCCATACAAATTGTGAAATTCTTTGGTCTAGTTCTGTGAAAAATACCATTGGTAGCTTAATAGGGATTGCATTGAATCTATAGATTGCTTTGGGTAGAATAGCCATTTTGACAATATTGATTCTTCCAATCCATGAACACGGTATGTTTCTCCATCATTTTGTGTCCTCTTTGATTTCTTTCATCAGTGTTTTATAGTTTTCTATGTATAGGTCTTTTGTTTCTTTAGGTAGATATACTCCTAAGTATTTTATTCTTTTTGTTGCAATGGTGAATGGTATTGTTTCCTTAATTTCTCTTTCTGTTTTTTCATTGTTAGTATATAGGAATGCAAGGGATTTCTGTGTGTTAATTTTATATCCTGCAACTTTACTATATTCATTGATTAGCTCTAGTAATTTTCTGGTAGAGTCTTTAGGGTTTTCTATGTAGAGGATCATGTCATCTGCAAACAGTGAGAGTTTTACTTCTTCTTTTCCTATCTGGATTCCTTTTACTTCTTTTTCTGTTCTGATTGCTGTGGCCAAAACTTCCAACACTATGTTGAATAGTAGTGGTGAGAGTGGGCACCCTTGTCTTGTTCCTGATTTCAGGGGAAATGCTTTCAAATTTTCACCATTGAGGGTCATGCTTGCTGTGGGTTTGTCATATATCACAGCAAGATCCTCTATGACCCACCTCCCAGAATATTGGAAATAAAAGCAAAACTAAACAAATGGGACCTAATGAAACTTAAAAGCTTTTGCACAACAAAGGAAACTATAAGTAAGGTGAAAAGACAGCCCTCAGATTGGGAGAAAATAATAGCAAATGAAGAAACAGACAAAGGATTAATCTCAAAAATATACAAGCAACTCCTGCAGCTCAATTCCAGAAAAACAAATGACCCAATCAAAAAATGGGCCAAAGAACTAAACAGACATTTCTCCAAAGAAGACTTACAGATGGCTAACAAACACATGAAAAGATGCTCAACATCACTAATTATTGGAGAAATGCAAATCAAAACCACAATGAGGTACCATTACACGCCAGTCAGGATGGCTGCTATCCAAAAGTCTACAAGCAATAAATGCTGGAGAGGGTGTGGAGAAAAGGGAACCCTCTTACACTGTTGGTGGGAATGCAAACTGGTACAGCCACTATGGAAAACAGTGTGGAGATTTCTTAAAAAACTGGAAATAGAACTGCCACATGACCCAGCAATCCCACTTCTGGGCATACACACTGAGGAAACCAGATCTGAAAGAGACACGTGCACCCCAATGTTCATCGCAGCACTGTTTATAATAGCCAGGACATGGAAGCAACCTAGATGCCCATTAGCAGATGAATGGATAAGGAAGCTGTGGTACATATACACCATGGAATATTACTCAGCCATTAAAAAGAATTCATTTGAATCAGTCCTAATGAGATGGATGAAACTGGAGCCCATTATACAGAGTGAAGTAAGCCAGAAAGATAAAGAACATTACAGCATACTAACACATATATATGGAATCTAGAAAGATGGTAACGATAACCCTATATGCAAAACAGAAAAAGAGACACAGAAATACAGAACAGACTTTTGAACTCTGTGGGAGAAGGTGAGGGTGGGATGTTTCAAAAGAACAGCATGTATACTATCTATGGTGAAACAGATCACCAGCCCAGGTGGGATGCATGAGACAAGTGCTCGGGCCTGGTGCACTGGGAAGACCCATAGGAATCGGGTGGAGAGGGAGGTGGGAGGGGGGATCGGGATGAGGAATACGTGTAAATCTATGGCTGATTCATATCAATGTATGACAAAACCCACTGAAATGTTGTGAAGTAATTAGCCTCCAACTAATAAAATAAATAAATAAATAAAATTAAAAAGAAAAAAAAGAAGATGCTGCCTGTGGAACCAGAACTATTCTCTGGTCCAGCTCCACATTTCATCATGCAGATAATAAAAAATATCAGTGTGAGGCTTTTGGGAAAACAAGCTGAATATTTTCAACAGACACTGTTGGGTCAGGGATTCAGGCAGGAGAAGGATGTGATTATGGGAAAATCTGGGGCTTGAACCCTTTGACTACACTGGCTCATTCATCAGTTTATGTATCAGCACTCTTTTTAAAAAAATTTTTTTAATTCAGCACTGTTTTCCACAGAAGCTCTAAGGATTAGCACTGACATCGGAAAATTAAGACTTCAGAATCATGACTGAGTAACTTAAAATATCAGGTCTGCTATATGAATGCAAACTAAAATGAATGATGCTTTATTATCCTCAAGTTACCATGAATGGGGCTACGAGATTTTATACATGGAAAGATATTACAGTTACATTATTATACATAATAAATTTACAGTAATAATATCTAAATGCAGACACAGGCTGGTAGGAGTATGAACTGGGGCCAAGGGGAGGAGAGAGAATGGATACATGTAAATGCAGTGGTACCTCTAGATGCCACAACTGGCCATCGGATGTGGCCACGTGATGCCCAACAGGAAAAGGACAAGAGCAGCTGGAGGACCAGAGATGGGTGTCAGAAGTTAGGTCCTGAGTTCAAATGACCTGTCCCTTAGTCCTGGGTGACCCTAGGTAAATGGCTCCAGGACCCTGACCTCACAATCGCTCCACCTGGGAAATGGGGGGGGGGGGTGTCATCCAATGTTGCAGGATGGCTCTGTGCTCAGAAAAAGTGCCCCATACCCTGTGAGCTGGGCTTCCAAGGAGGCACTAGTGGTAAAGAACCCGCCTGCAAATGCAGGAAACACAAGAGACACAGGTTCGACCCCTGGGTTGGGAAGATCCCCTGCAGGAGGGCATGGCAACCCACTCCAGTATTCTTGCCTGGAGAATCCTATGGACAGAGAAGCCTGGTGGACTATGGTCCATGGGATCACAAAGAGTCGGACGGGACCGAAGCGACTTAGCAACGCACACTGTGAGCTCTGGGCCCAGGTTCATTTGCTTCGGCCTCTTCCTCATTATGAGGAAGAGGAAAGCAGAACCTCCCTCAGAAGAAACAAAGTTTCTGGTGTAAAATGATCCAAACATCACTGAGAGGAAGGACCTTCTGGAAAGTTCTCTGCTGTGGAGGAATCAAAACACAGGCAGTTGTTTTAGACTATTTCTAGGCACCTGCTTAGAACATCTCTCATGACACATAACTCAAGCCTAAGGGATCACCTCCACATCACATTGCTCCGTCTACAACCACAAGTGGATGTGGGCTCAGAAGTGGTCAGGGCGCCTACAAGAAACAGATGCTGGCCGATGACTGCATTTTCAGCTTTACATGATAGTAAAAATCCTTACACATAAAAAAATTCCTGACTGTCTCCATGGCTACATTTCAGAAAGTAAATGAGAGCTTTTTTTCAACCCAAGACGGCTCCCTGGTCGCAAAGCTGGCTCCCCCACACTTGGTTTCCTGCAGGATCAAATAAAAGACAGGTTCGTGTGCGGCAGGCAGACGTGATGAACCAACAGCACTATTTCGTCCACCTGTTTCAAAGGCAGATGACAGTAGAGTTATGCTGCAAAACGTGGATCCCACTTTACTTAACCTAATGGAGAACCTTGTTAGATCCGCCTTTCTTATAATTAGGGCCGGTCTATCCCGAGAGCTTAATCAGAGAGTGCTGCCAATGCGTGGATTCCCTCCACACTCCCTGCCTGCAGTTTACTGGAGGAATGGCTCTGTTGTCAACTGTAATCTTCAGGTATTATTTTTGAGGCAGTGTTAATGCACTTCTCATTTGTACATTTCCCTAAATGGTTTAATACTTATAGTGGAATATTTCTGATCTGGGTGCAGAGCTCAGGGAAACCCTAGCTTATTTAGCAACGTGCTAATGAGGACCATCCAGTCAAGGAGAGTCTCTGAGTTACAGCTCTGGGGTCTGATTCGAAGCTGCCCTGCTCCAAGAAGTCACTAAAATATCTGAAGTCAAAGACTAGGTCCCCCGAGCAGCTGCTGGGTTTGCCGAGCCACGGACGTGTAAACTTCACAGGCAGTAAATGTCACTCCTGTGCGGGGGACGGCGTGCCTGCAAACCCAAGGCTCCTTGAAGCCGGCCAGTTGTCCCCACATGCTCAGGACGCTGTCCCCGCCTGGACCTGAGGCTGGGAGGGCAGGCCCCCCCGCTCCAGAGGCTGGGGCCAGGGCATGCCCGCTGACAGGCGTGCCGTGATGACAGAAATGCACCCGGAGTTGCAATTAGTGGCACTGTCATTTTCGGGGGCTCCTGCCAATTAATTAAGCCTGTCAAACAGAAAAACCATGGCGCTCACATGATAATTTATATTGGAAGAGACCAGCCTGCCGGAGCACAGCGGCTCCCTCTGCAAACAGAATTCTTCCCTCCGAGCGCGGAAACGCATAAGAGAAAATAAATAAAATAAAACAACAACACGAAAGGGCGGATGGGGTGGGGTGGGGTGGGGGCTTGGTCCTGCATGGGGAAGAAGAAAGTGAGGCTGTCCTTGGGATAATTGTTAACTCTGATCGCCAGAGTCGAAGACGGGCTGATTAAAACTCCCGAGGAGCCCCCAGCTCTCTGAACCCTCTGCGTCCGTCTGGGATGACAGAATCAGAGGAGTTTATTCATACCATTAAGCCCCAGAGAACTTAATTGAAAGAAGAGCACAGCCCGGACCTTGACAAGCGGGAGGTCACAGTAATTGCTGCCGGACATATTTAACATTAAGATAATCAGGCCATTAATTACCCTTTGGATCATTAAATCAGCCAGTTGCAAAATGAAATTTCTGCCTCTATTACTCACTTGAGAGACCACAGGGGTGGCCTTTAATTTATCAGTGAGCTTGAGATACAAAGGCTGGGCTGGGGGGAGGGCAGGCGGGGAGGGGGGAGGGGGTAGCCCCCCCCCGCACCCCCCTACTCCCCCCGCACGCGGTGGCTCGGGCGGCAGAGGCAAGGCATCAATCCGCCATGCTCGGTGATCGTGGCAAATTAACTAGGTAAGATAACCTCCGCTTCCAAAGGCAGAGGCTGGGGGTATGTAAATAGATGAGGGCAGACAGGGAGATCAGAGTCTGCACACCACTTAGCAGGATAATAAAGGAAATCATCCTTGATTATCAGTGCTAATTTGGACACTGCCGGTAGCTTGTTATGCGTGTTCTGAGTAGCATTTAATTAATTCAATTGCTTGTTAATGAGGGAAGTGACATGTGGGGAGCAGATGTCACCCAACTGCAGATGGGTTCTGGTCATCACAGCAAAGTCCTTTTTTTATCCCCCCCCCATGTTTCTCTCCCTGCCCATTTTTCTTTTCTTTTTTTTTTTTTTAAGGAAAGAAAATAGGAAAAGGTGTCAAGCATAGAGGAACACTCAAAAGAGACAAAACACCGACCTCAGCGGGGCCAAGAACTGTTGAAAAATAATAAGATGAGACAATCCTGGGGCTGCGTGGGTCCACATGTTCCCCGAGGCCGCATTTGGATCAGTGCATCTTTATGCCAGAAATTTGAGCCCGAGATTACGATATTGTGATCTTAACGATCAAACCTAACGAGACAGAGACGTGGCCAAGTGGGGCTGCTTTTAATATCTCGGAGGGAGCGGTGGGGATCCAATTATTTTCAGTTTGGATACATTTCCCCTTTATCAATATCTCCATGTGCATAAATAAGATGAAAGTGGCGTTCAGAAATCAAAAGGACACGGAACTCGGATCACTGGGTGGACCCGCTCGGCCTGCGAGTGTGCAGTCTCTCCCACGCAGATTCCTGACGTCCGGCCCCACGTCCTCCTCCCGGACTGACAGCCTTTTAGAGGTTAAAGACAAGAGGGGTGCCTAGGGGCCCAGGTGAACTGACAAATGACGGAACCCAGAGAAAGGATGCTCAGAGACGGAATGGAATGCACACCCATCGGCAAGCTGGGTTCCCTTCCGAGTGGGATCAAAGAGATGGCGGATGATTTCAGTTGGGCTCAGAGCTTTTCCCAAGGGCTCTTTCATGGAATTGAAAACGCAAGCTCTCCACTTCCAGGTTCCTTTGATTTCCTAGACCAAACCGGCAGGCCCCCAAAGCACCCTGTAAACAGGCTACCTGCCGTGAAATGCAAACAGCAACTGGTCCCTGCACACCCTCCCGCGCTTTGGCCAAAGCCTGCCACCTGCAGACACAAAGATGGGAGATGAAGAGAGAGAGCCGCTGAGCCCAGCAGAGCTCAGCTGCTGCCAAGAGGAATGCGGCTCTGGAGGGCTCTGATCGGCCATGGTAGGACATTCTTTTCCCTGCAAGTCAATCGAAAAAGCTTCTAAAGTGCAAGGGGGATGGGATCGAGAAGAAGGACCTGCCTTCAGTGATGCAGACCGGCCCCAGAGAACACCAGCGCGTGGCTGAGTGTGAGAGGATGCACACCGAGGCTTGTTGAGACAGTTTCATTGTGTGCTGGTAATTTTGCTCACAAACACACGATAGGCTCCGAGGCTGCAAGACCCCCTGACATGTGTATTCCAAGCTAGGCAGCTTTCTGTCTCACTCATCCACTCCAGAAAGATGCACGTGACTGTTTTAACATCTTTACCTCCGAATCGTGTCCTGACACGGGTACTGGAGCCTTGCCTGGTTGCTCCAGGCCCCGCGGGTGTCCACAAGACAACGTACCGTCAGGGGCAACCACACACTCAGGTGCTGACCGGCCTGCACACAGCAGACAGCCCCTCCATAAGCCCCTAACGCTAGTTCTCTCTGTTCCCACCTTGCCTCTACCTCTGCAGCCCCATTTACAATCAATATTTTAAGTGTGTGCTTAAATGGTATCAATAGCAATTAGAGGGGAATTCTGATTCCACCCCAGATGTAGTTAATTGTTACCACATCGATCTCTAACCAGCTCCTTTCTCCAAATTAAACCTCCATCACAGTGGGATGAAGGGCACCCTCTCCCCTCCCACGACAATAAATTTAATATCGAATGCACCGGGAAAAAAAAAATGGCAGTTGTTGCAGAATCCATCCAAAAAAAGATTTTTTTTTTTCTTCCTGGGAGTAATTAAAAGATGCTTTTCTTGACTAATGATCCCCCGGTTTAGGAATGGGAAGTCAATATGACTTTGCCGCCGTCAGCTTCGATTGATCTCCGTGCTGTTCAAGTTTGAACGGCAGTTCTCGGGGCAGCTGAGAATCGCTGGAACCAATTATGAGCAGCCCGAAGCTGGCCTAATCAGGGTGCAGGGGACAGACGGCTGGTCAAAGGACCCCGCTTCCCTGCGTCCTGTGTCACCTGTAGGCCTGGGCGACACCGTGAAAGATGGCTTCAGGTGTTTTTCTTGGAGAAGGGTCTGCCGTGTTCTACTTCCCCATGGTCCTGAGTGTGTGTGTGTGTATGTGTAAGGATCTGCTGTGTTCTACTTCCCCATGGTTCTGAGCCTGTGTGTGTGTGAAGGATCTGCCGTGTTCTATTTCCCCATGGTCCTGTGTGTGTGTGTGTGTGTGTGTGTGTGTGTGTGTAAGGATCTGCCGTGTTCTACTTCCCCATGGTCCTGAGTGTGTGTGCGTATGTGTAAGGATCTGCTGTGTTCTACTCGCCTATGCTCCTGAGCGTGTGTGTGTGTGTGTGTGTGTGTGCGTGTGCATGCGTGCGTGCTGGGGGAGGAACAGCACATTTCTAATTATATGCCACTGTCAGAATGAATCTTCTGAACAAGACAGAATGGACGGAGCTTCTTGGGAAAACAGCTGGGCCCCTTTTCAAAGAATTAGACTGGATATATTGCACTTGGCTTTTCCTCAGATGGAGATAAAAATTTATTAAAATATTTCTTTTTAGTATTACCTTAGGGCCACATTAGCGAGCCCTCCAGCTGTTTGCGCTAGCAAGCACTGCTTTTGCGGAGACAGCGAGGTGGGGCGGGTGGGGGGCGTATCTCTCCTGGTCTTGGGGAGGCAGGGACCAGGCCAGGCATTGCTTCTCACATCGTAGGTGAAATTCCACACGGACATTCCAGGCCAAACTTTTTCATTTTCCTTTCTGTTTGAGGAGAATGCAGGAGGTAGCGGAGGAGGTGGGGTCTGGGTTTTCATGATGCGATTATGTTGAGTGGTTTCTGAGTGTATCTGAGGCTCTCCCTCTGTCCCACCAGGACCACCACCTTCAGACGGGCCTCCTTGCCTGTCTCCGCCTCTTCCTACGACGCTGCTGGCTGCCTCTGGTCCTCCGGGGAACAGGTGGGACATCCAAGAACACATGAACAGCCCCAACAGCCCGCCCTCTGCCCACCCCCAGTGAGAGTGAAAGCTGCTCAGTCGTGTCCAACTCTTTGTGACCCCATGGACTATACAGCCCATGGAATTCTCCAGGCCAGAATACTGGAGTGGGTGGCCTTTCCCTTCTCCAGGGGATCTTCCCAACCCAGGGATCGAACCCAGGTCTACTGTCTTGCAGGGGGGTTCTTTACCAGCTGAGCCACCAGGGAAGCCTGCCCACCCCCAGAGTTGCTGTCAAAGCACTGCCCTTGGCTCACGAGGTCTTTGCTCTGTGGCCTTGCCCTTCCCCATCCCTCACTATATCCATGGCTCCACCTCCCCAGGGGCCCCCAGGCTTCCTTTGGCATTCCTGTCTTTGCCTAAGCCTCCACCACATGCTCCCCACACCACCAGGCCTGGAGAATCACCCCATGATTCCAAGCCCAGCTCAGAAGACATTTCTCCTGAACTTCCCTGAGACCATAGACCCCTCCCGTCTATGAATGCCGCTGGGTCCTGGCATCCTTGGCCGGCTCTGAGCACATACACCGATCACTGCAGACCTAAGGTCATCACCTGGTGACCACTTCTGTTCTATGAGAAAGCACTCGATGAGTATTTGCTGAGTTTAATTAAAAGTACAACTCCAATTACCAAAGGCACAGTCAATTCTCAAACATGCTTTATCTTCTTACGAGTTGAACAGAATTTAGAAACTCCAAAGTTATGCTGGGCAAGACCACATAACCATACCATCCTCACCATAGGAAGTTCATGACAATGACTCCACTTGTGAGAAGGGAAGACTCAAATGTCCGTAAGCTGTAAAGATACAATACGTATAATCTTGCACAGAAGGGGAAGTCATACACTCAGGAACTTAACTAAAACACTCAAGACAGAATAATAAAATACTCTTACATACAGTCTTCACTTATGAAGACAAAACTATTAAGAATTATTTCCCACTTAAAAACTTAACCTACATCTTTGTTTCTAATCATTCCAAACAGTTTCTAGTTATGACAGATGGGAAGACAAACTCTTCTAATTCATGGTATTAAAAATAGTGCATATGCTCCTTTTACACACAAACAGTAAGATGTATAAAGTTAATCTTTTCCCAATTTACTTCAATGTTTTCTGCATTCACACATTAAGCTCAATCGAATTTTCAATCATTTTTCTTTTTTCAGATCTAATTACCCTCTAGGGAAACTACATGTATGAAAAAATACATATTAAAACATGAACTAATCTTTGAAGAATGCCCCTAGTGGATGAACCAGTAGATTTCCATATTAGCGTTATATCAAAATCTAAAAACTATAAAGTGTATCACTTCTTCAGTTTGTAGGACAGTTGCCCACAGGGCATATTACACGACATAACTTATGTAGGAGCTCACAGCACTGAGCTGAGAGGTTTTAAACAGAGAGACGTCATGCACCTTTCAAGGACCCCTACCCGCTCTCCACAGAGCATCTAATACGAAGAGTAGGGTTTATGACACCGGCTTCATTCTCTCAAGTGAACCAAAGGTGGCACCCCAAATTCATTTTTCAGCATTGATGAAGCCCACCAACCTGCCACATCATCACTGCTTATCGGCAGAGACCGACTTCTTACCCTTGTGTTTGGCCCACCCATAGACGGACACCCAGGTTTCCTTGTCTGATCACCAGCAAAACACATGAGCGCTGGTGCTGGGAGACCCAGCGTCCCCCTTCACCGTGCACACACCTGAGACGTGAAGGCTGTGTCCACCCACCACACCTCTGCTTCCGACGCCGGAACATGCCCACTCAGAACAGCCTCGGAGACGGGACAGTCCACCCTGCCTCCGTGAAAGAGGCATTCTCAGAAGACACGTCATTTTATCACCTCTTAGGTATATTAAATATGCATGTATACTCAAAAACGGCTTATAATTGCTGTAAATGAAAAATGAGAGACACAATGGCCTCAAAATAAATGCGTTTTTTTACACTGGGTAACAATTAACAGTAATGAGGAGCCACCACATGTTACGTATGCCGTGCTTGGTTGATTAAATGTGTTAGGGATATAGTTTAGAAAATAAAATATGTTTGGTTACTATCAACTCACTTAGTGAGAGGTCAGAGGGGAGTGGAGCCAATGGAATAGATGCTTATTAAAGACATAAGAATAACAAAATCAAAAGAATCCCAAATTCCGTAATTAGTGTTAACAGCACAGCTTATGCCTATTAGAAATGCATTAATTAAAGTGATATATTCATCAGGTTAGAAGCTTAATACGTCTCTAAGAGAGGGAGAGGAATCCCCAAAGTGTAAAAACAAACGTAAAAAATTAAGGAGCTTGAATTATCTGTGCCTGCGGAAGACCAATTTTAAACACAGACGTTTCGAGCTGGGTTATCAGCCTTCCCACGGGTGGCCAGGGCGGTTCTTGTGGTGGCTGTTGCTAAGGTCACTCCCGGTTCTGTTGAGCAGTAAGCCGCGTGAGCACCCGCCTCCCCGCACCCCTACCTTGTGGAGTCCAGCGAGGGCTTCGTCCGCCCCTGGGTGCTCTCCTCCCAGACACTGTTGGCCAGCTCGTTCCCGATGGACGACATCACCTTGATGAGCTCAATGGGCCAGTCGTCGAGGTCCAGAGACCGGACTCGAGAGAGGTGGGTGCCGAGATTCCGGTGGATCCCTGAGCACTCGATACACATGAGGGCTCCCAAGTTCAGACTGGCCCAGTTGGGATCTGCGGGCGGAGGAAGGGGACGCCAGATGCGATCGGACCGTCATCACTCACTCCCAAGGCCCTTGGATCTCAAGAGCCAAGTGGCTAACCAGACTTCCCACTTCAGCAATCCCTCCTCGGAGTCAGGGCCTTAAACATGCTCCCTTGGACACCACTTGCAACTGTCTCAGGCATCTCAGGAGGTCTGATGTGATGGCGGCAACTTTCAAACATCTAAGGCTCTGGCCAAGGCCTTAGAATTTCCCACAC
Source organism: Dama dama (assembly GCF_033118175.1). Taxonomy (NCBI): domain Eukaryota; kingdom Metazoa; phylum Chordata; class Mammalia; order Artiodactyla; family Cervidae; genus Dama; species Dama dama. The sequence goes on along the minus strand of NC_083700.1, from coordinate 112,150,261 downwards.
AATACACAACTGAAAGCATTGGTTTGGAGAGAAAAATGCACGTTTGGGTACTTCCACAGGCTCTCCTGGTGGCTCAGATGGTAAAGAACCAGCCTACAGTGTAGGAGACCCAGGTTCGATCCCTGGGTCAGGAGGATCCCCTGGAGAAGGAAATGGCAACCCACTCCAGTATCCTTGCCTGGAGATCCCATGGACAGAGGAGCTTCGTGGACTACAGTCCAGGGGTCGCAGAGCGTCAGACATGACTCAGCGACTAACACACCCAGTGGGCACACCCCTTGAGCAAGCAGACACACAGGGAAACGAAATGAGGCATGACCTGGTGTCTCTCGTGGGATGGCTGCTGATGCAGGGAAAGAGAAGGAAAGAGAGGGACAGCTGGTCATTCCCAAAGCTACAATGCCCCTGGTACCCTCCTGCATCAGGGGCACATCAACGTTCTTAGTGACATGGTGGGCATGCTTGCAAATTTCAAAGATGAAAGAGAGGCACACAACAGTGAGAAAGTTGGACTCTCAGTGATCTTATTTAGGGGTAACCAGCCAAGCAGTTCCCATTTCTCCATCCTTCAGTGCTGGCAAGATGGTTAGGTTTTGGCTCAGCACGGTCAACCCTGACTCAGAACAAATCGGAACAGGCTTTGGGCTGTGACACTGCACCACAGACATCTCATGAGTCCAGGGAACAGCCCTGGGGCGCCTGGTGTGGAACCGCTGACCTGGTCAGAAGCCTGAGGACTCAGGCCCAGGGTCGGCTTCATGCTAGAATCACTAGCTGACTTCCAAAGAGGGGGCTGACCTTGACTGTCAACGGCTTTCACCACTGACAGAAGCAAATAAGGCTTAAATCATCCAGGAATAATCAATACCTCACTCCAGGTAGACTTGAAGAGTCAACAAAAAAACCAGGTAACTGACATCATATTTATTTGGAATCATTCTATAAACGGCAAATGACCAGGAGTGACTTCACGCTAATTCAACAGAAATCAGCCAGCCATTTGTTTAACATTTAACATAGCAAGGCAGGAAGCGGGTGGAGGAGATCATGGGGTGGCAGGAGAAGGGGGGACACACGAGAAGAGGGGTCTGTGACCTCAGAGATGGTCTTGGTTGGGGAAAAAGAAACGAATGCTTGCAAAAATAATAATAATGATAACACATAAAAAGCCAAATGGCTTTGCCACTGTGTCATCTCTCATACCCTTGACCTCAGTCCTTCTGTCTTCCCCTTGTCTTCTGAGAAAACACAGCGCGGTCTTAGATTAAATCCTGCTCCGTGACTGGCTCTTTTGGTGACCTGGGATGTCTAACTTGACCCTTCAGACTGTTCATGTCCCTCTAGGAGTGGGACCCACTGCAGTGCCAACTATTAGTCACAAGAATTAAGGGAGACCATGTCTGGAGGGATTGGACACAGACCTGAGAGATAACGTCATTTTAGAAATGGAAGCTCAGGATCGCTCTTCTCTCCACATTTGTCAAACGTGGCCTCACTCTCAACAAATGGGCCCCAGAGCCTCCCCTGAACCAGTCTCCCCTTCCCACTCACCCTCCCCAGACTGGGCACTCGCCTGCCAGGCCCACTCCCAGAAAACTCTCTCACCCTCCAATTGGCCACACACTGTGAAGCCAGTGAGCCACGGAATATTCCCTTTAAAGGGGTCTTCCAGATGGTGGTGGAAACCATCACGGACATGTCTCCCCATGGAGGTTCTGAGAGTACTCAGATTTTGTGCTGTTAAAGATCTCTGATAAAAAAACACTTCACGTGATGACTTCTCTTCTAACTTCATGGCATGACGTGGCTTGAAAGTAAAATTTAAAATTTTAAACAAAAGAAGATGCTTTAAAGAAGTCCCTCCAGGAACATGCAGAAGAGACCTCTTCTGTCTCCCGGAGGCCACAGACTTGGCCTCACTGTCCTGCTCTTAGCTGCCCTGCCAGCTGGGGTGGGCTCTCTCCCAGGCGGGCTCCCCCCTTCTCTTTGATGTGTGACAGTCCTGAGTTCTTCCTGTTAAGGCACCCCAATCCTGCCTGAGCAGCAGCTGGCCTCTCCCTGAACAATCCAGAGCCACCCAGCCGTGCGTCCTGCTGCCGCCCTGACTCCTAGCGCCTCCCTCCCCACCTCCGGTCCGGCCCACTTTCTGCACCAAGTCTGCACAGGGCGTCCCCCGGGTGTTGGATACGGCACCAATGTGGGCAGCTGACCGAAGCCCTAGCACCGGTGATGTGACTGTGGCTCATGGGGTTGCCAAGAGGCATCAGCAGGACTGGTGATAAGCCAGAGTGGAAAAGAATATGCAGAAGCATCCGCACAGGGACAACTCAGTCACTCTGCAGAAATTAACACAACACTGTAAATCAACTACACTTCATGTAATCAAAAAAAAAAAAGGAGAGAGAGAGAGAAATACTTATGGTGCCATCAGAGAGGCTTCTGTGAGAAGGGCACTGTGTTGAAGTCCAAACATTTCAAGGCCTTCCACGCCATTAAATCACATATCGTACCTTACACACCGGATGACAGACGTGGGTCTGCAGCAGCGTGGGCTGCGTGCGACCACCCCACCCCACTCTGTCCAGGGCGAAGCCTCCCGTCCTCGTGCATACTTACTCTGGGTCTCGCAGTCCACGCAGTGGGAGTTCCCGCGGATGTTCCGTATCGACTGTAAGGCCATGGCCTCACTCTGGCTGGTCAGCCGGGACTGGGCAAAGAGGGAGACATATAAACGGAAGCCGTGAGGACCCTGAGGTAAGTGTGCATGACTGCTAGTAACACCTGGGAACCACCGATGGATCGTGAGCAGACATAACATGAGGTTAGGTTCAAAAATGGGACTCCTCTCTAGATGTCTTTGGGCTTACCAGGTGGGGCTGGAGGGAAAGAACCTGCTTGCCAATGCAGGAGACGTAAGAGATGCGGGGGTTCGATCCTTGGGTCAGGAAGATCCCCCGGAGGAGGAAGTGGCAACCCACTCCAGGATTGCTGCCTGGGAGATTCACGGACAGAGGAGCCTGGCGGGCTACAGTCCACGGGGCTGCAAAGAGTCAGACGCGACGGAGCGGCTGAGCCCAGCACACTGGCTGTCTCTGGGATGGGGCCCAGCTGATGGAAAACACGTCAGGAGCATGTGGTGAGATGCGTCAGATGAGAGACTAGGTGCCCAAGACAGGTCTGGTGGTTCCTCGTCAGGAGACCACACCCCCATCACACTGTGCCTTGGGGACTCACTTCCCATTTCCAATTGGGCCAGTTGTCACAGCAACAAGGCCACCGTGCAGTGGGGGGTTGGGGGGGTGGGGGTGGGGGTGGGTGGAGAGGACTGTGCGGGTGGCTGGGGGCATTTATACTTCAACACATACTTCGTCGTCTTTTCTGAGAAAGTCAGAAAATACAAAGGGGGAAAAGAACAACATAAAAATGAGAAACTATCAGAGTTAAGTTTTATTAATAATTTGATATCTATTCTTCTAGACTTTCTTTGAAAAAAGCACATGCATATAGAGAGAAGTGCTTAAAAAAAAAAAACCAGCACAGTATACGTTACTTTGGAATCTGTCTAATGACGTGGCATCACCTCTCAATGGCGTCACATAACCTCTGGCATCATTTTAATTCATTTATTTATTGATGTGATGGGTATTCAAAAGTTTTATTTTTTTTATTTTAAAATTTGATTTTGGATGTTACTGATTTTCAGTCTTTCGCTACGAAGACTTCTTAGAGAAAGTGTCATAATAACTCTGGCATCATTTTAAATGACTGCATAATATTCCACTTATGATGACTTATTTATGAAGCTTTCTTTGATGGGCATTTAGGCTGTTTCCAGCTTTCCTCTACTATCAAGAGTGCTGTGAAGGATATGTTTACTGCTAAAACTTTACACGAATTCACGATTATTTACTAAGGATGAATTTTTCAAAATAGAGGTGGCCAGTAAAAGGATGTACCTTGTAAGGATTTTAAGGCTTATGATGGACACCTTTAATATAATGGTCAAAGCCAAATAAATCCCAGAGGACACTTGGAATAAGCTTGATGTTTGTGTAAAAATTATTCATAAATTGAAGCATCGTTATGTCAAATTGTTTGCTGTTAAATAATTGATATCTGACCACTTAATCACAAACTACAATTTATTAAGTGCTACCATTAGAGTAGCATAATACATCATTATGGTTTTATTCCCTTTGCTTAGATGCCCAAATATTCAAAGTGTGTTGAACAATTTCTGTTGGCATCTGGAGTGAGTGTGTGTGTGTGTGTGCACGCGCACACATGTGACCGCCTCTGTCTACCTTTATAGCTTCTGGGATTGCCACAAACTGATTATCCACGGGCAGCTAGAATACCTCACAGCCCATTCTTTTCCCTCCAGCTGTTCTTTGTGGGTATTATTTCCATGTTGTGCACCTGCACGCCTGGTCAGCAAATGCCCAAGGTGAACGGGTACGGGTCTGCCTTCCTCTGTGCCCAGTGAGTCCTCCTTCTAGGAGTGGTGCCTGCCCGAGAAGGCACACGTCCAGGGAGAGAGGAAGGGCAGCATCTCAAGGCTGGTGTTTGCATCAGGCCCAAAGGTGAAGCTGGCCATGTTCACAGAGCAGGGAGCTGGGAGGAGACCGGCAAGGGTGTGAACCAGAAGAGGCCAGCGCTGTTCTCCACCTTCCTGAGTCCGATCACCTGGTGTGGGTTCAGAGTCCGACGTGAGCTACTGTGATTTTTATGCAAAATCTGGAGATGTGTTTTGTCTATTCAGCCAATTCCTGTTCTGAAACAGGGTTCCTGAGCTTTGTGGGTGACATGTATCTTTGGTCCCCACTGACAGGAGACTCAGAAGCATCCTGAGTTTGCTTCAGAAGCCACATCTGTGGCCATCCAGGACTTAAGTAAAGCCAAGGTGCTCAGAAATGAAAGGCCCTGACTCTCCCCACTGTGGGTATAAAACTTCTCTTAAAAAGAGAGGCAAATTACATTATAATAATAATGACTGTGGTCTGGTTTACCCTGGTTAAAGAGGGTAATAAAAATAGATACTCCATCTTTCTGAAAGACAGACTCCCTTCTTAATGACAAAGCTGAACATAAATCATTGGCAGAAATTTCTTTAAATGGTTACAAATGAAATTGCAGGTTGAGAGGCCATGCTCTTTCTCCTGGTTTGTAGTTGTTCACAGTCTAAAAAATAAAAATACTCTCTAAGACGTTAGTGTCCCAGAGAAGGGGTTTAAAAATCCAAGCATAAAAATAATGATATTTGAAGGAATACTCTGATTGGAAAAAGAAAATGAGAAAAACGACCTTTGTATAAGGACTATTATGGGGCAGTAATTCAGAAAATGCAGGTTAAAATCTATTTCTCCTGGCTAAACAAATGCAAAGGAATTAATGCTAACTGAATAAAGATACATACCAGGCTTTATCAACAGAATTTAGAAAACAGACTTTTACCTTCCCTGAACTCTCTGCACACTCATATACATGCATACACTTTTTATTGAAGCCAGTACCAAGGGACAGTTTCCTAACCTGAGATGGATTTGAACTGGGCGGGGGACATTTGTGAGAATGGAACAAGGCTTCTTTTTAAACCAGTGCTTCTTTTCCTGAGGGTATTCTGCCTAAAAACAATAAAAGCGGATGTGGACACATAAGCCACAAGGATCCAAAAGATTCCATCCTTTACAATCAAAGGTCAATACTTTATATTTGGGATGACTTTGGGAGAGAAAAGACTTAAAACAGGATACTCTGCCATCTGGTTGAGCTACGATACTAATATACGATGCAGGATACGCATCGACAATGCTTTATTATCTCTGTGATCATTTCCCTTTCTGCTTGGAAAAAGTGAATGTTCTGTGGCCATCTCACAGCCTCACAGGATGCACCCACCCCCCAACCGCCCGCGCCTGTTTCCCTTTCAGGGTCAGTGGCTCCTGATTTGGGGGCTGGGCTGGGGCTGGGGGCCTGGGGGCGGCTGCTCCGGGTCTTACCTTGTTCTTGCTGCTCTCGCATGACTGCAAGCTGGCGAGGATTTGGCTCTCAATGGCCTGGACCCACGCATCTCGCTCCTCGTATGTGGTGGCTTCAAAGTGCCACGTCTGGCCAGTGAGGGACACAATGATAAACTCAAAGTTTTCTTCTTGCTCTGAAACACAGAAGAGTGGTGGGGATGAAGAGTTTAGCTTTCATGAGACCGAGGCCCCTCTGCCAAGTCCCCGGTCATGAAAGGGCCTTTGGGTTCAATCGCGCCTGCATGGGGCCGCGGGCACACACAGGACCGGCCGCCCCGCTGCGGAGATCTGAACCCGCACACCTCCAAACACTCCGGATTCGGTTCCTAAAGCCAGCGTGGCTTAGCTGGGTTTCAATCAATGCTCAGGGGAGGAGGAAAAAGGAAAACCAGCGTGTGATGTCAGCGCCTCTGTGCTGGGCACAGATGAAGCGACTCGAGGATATTGTATTGTAACTGGTGTTCTTGATATTGTAAGTCGGTGCCGGGCTCTGAAATTGACAGCGGGCTGAAAATCAAGTGAACCCTGCTCATCTCAGGGTGCAATTTAATTTCCTTACAAGCCCCTGGCCCCGCTCCACAGATAACACCAGAGCAAAGACGGAGGCCTCGAGGGCGTCTGTCATTTCAGGGCAGAAGACCAGGTACAGTGGGGAAACTCAGTGTGACAAGTGAGCCAAATACCAGGTGATCTGAAGGGGCACCTTGTGGACCAGGAAGAGGGCCCCCATGTTCAAAATCCTGCCCCACCAGCTGGCACACCGGAGTCTGGACAACTCAGCTGTCCTAGGCTCATTTCCTCACCCTTACCACGGGGACAATCCACCTTCTTCAGCGCGTTTTCCACACAGCTCAGGCCGACAAGGGTCTGGGCCAGGAGACCCCCCCCCACGGCCGCTGGGGCACGCTGCTCTCATCTACCCTCCTGCCTCGGACACAAAACAAAAGGCAGAGGAGGTGCTGGGTGGAGACAGCACCGCCAGCTGCGGGGAACCGTGAAGATGTCTGCGAACCGTGAAGATGTCTGCATGTGGAGTTCCGGGCGCCACGTCTCAGAAAATCGGTGGTTTCCCGTCACTGGCTGCTGGACGGCGCGGAGTCACCATCTCCCGGGTGAGCGATCGTTATCAATAATGCGAATGACCCAGCGCCCACCTGGCGGACTGCTGCGCTAGACTCTTGCCTCATTCTTTCTGCTCACATCTGACAAACCTCTGTCTGCCACGCTCCTGGCTCCTTCAGCCTGTGTCCCAGGCACCCCTCACGGCCTCTGACCTCGGAGGGGCCCGTACTGCCCGGGCTGGCCCCGCCCCTTCCCAAGGCCCCGCCTCACTGGGAGCCCTTCAGCCTCTGAGACAAGGATGCTCCCTGGGCCTCGGAAGCACCTGCAACCACCTGCAGGCCCCTCACCACCTCCCCTTTGGTCTCAGAAGAGAAGCAGCTCTTACTCCTGTGACTGAGAGACCCTCTCATCCGACCTCACTGATCCTGGGCAGGTGGGGACCAAACGCTCGTGTCTCTGTCCCGGGGCCAGGGGACCGCTCCCCTAAACAAACACGGACTGCCTGGGAAACGGGCCCGCGCCACCTTTTCACGGAGTCTTTATGTATTTTGAGGACGATAGTATCATGCTCTATGCAACATCAGCATCGCTGCTCTTTCAGAGCTTAACCTGCTGGTGGGGGAAGCCTGAGTCCACGGATCCTGCTCTGAGCAGCTGGTGAAGGCGGGTCAGGGCTTCTCCCACCAGCGCACCAGCCTCACTGGGTCACGTTTCTCCGACAAGAGGGCCCACGACTCCCACCAGCTTCTCACACGTCTGTGACCTTCCCTCCCGGCAACTGTTCAGAGCTCCTGTGATAAGGGTGCTTTGTGGGGGTATGGAAAAGCACTGGGGGGAAAGGAGCAGGTTGCAGGCCCACCCCAAGAAAGGGGCCAAACTGGGCATCATATGGAGCAGACCCAGGACAGCTCAGTGAACGGTTTGAATGAGAGGGTCCATGAAGCGGGAGGGGAAGGGCGGCTGGGATGCCACTGGACATCCAGAGCCAGGAGAACTCTTTTCCAAGAGCCAGAGTGGAATAACAATATTTTCATATAAAAACTGAAAGAGCCAATGACCAAGCGCCCTTCCCTAATGGAACTGTAGAATTCGGAAGATTCTACAAAGAAAATTTGAGCCAGATGGGTTGGTGAGCAAATGAACAGATATATATGTAGATACATCTAAACAAAAACTATACCAAATGCTGATTCTCTTATCATGTCTAATTTGGGGAAAGTACCCAATTCTAGAGAAATTAAAGTGGAGATGGGGACCCAGGAGTGAAAATGCCCTAGGATTTTTTGCACTATTGCCCAGGAGAGTTAAGGACTAACTTTAGACCTCGGTAAATTATGTACACGTGAGAAAATACCAGGGTTCACCTCTATGAGAAAAGAAGTATGTATGACTTCATGACATGAAGCATGTATGACGCCCTAACAAAGAAGACAGAAATTTAAAATATGGTTAAAATCTTTTATCAAACTAGGAAGAGAAGGGAATCCTCTTTCCGTGGACAAACAGTAGCTATGCAAACCCAAAGAACATTATTCTCAAGGATGAAATGTTAGAAGCAATCATTTCACATCAGTTAAAGGAAACCCCAAGGAATCTACAAATGATAAGAAATAATACTTGCAGTTAGTAAATGGGCAAGATAGACGACCAATATAATGAAATGTCCATTGCATTTCTGTATACAAGGATCTAACAGAAATCACATTTAGATGTACCTGTTTATAAATTCATTTTTTTTCATCTGTGAGGGAGGGAAGGAGAGATACAAAGAAATGTGAATGAGCCAAACAGTTCCCTAAAAGCCACAATACGGAGGGTGACTTGGGACTCGTAGTCAGTGTTAGCTGGTGGGAAAGAGAGAACCTCACACCGCATTAAGGTGATGAATCGACTCAAGAGTGTGCGTGGCCAGAGAGGTTTCACTCGTCTGTGGAAGATGAAAGCCTGGGTGGTCCACTAATGATAATGCAACACCAGAAAGGCTCAAAAGAGCAAACAAAAGCAGGGCGTCCCCTGCCCCCAGCCTGGTTGACAGCAGTTCATGAGAAAAGGCTGGGATTGGAAAGGTGAGCCGTGGGAACATGCCTGGATGACCCTGGAAAGCAAAACCATGTTTCACGTCCTAATTGAGAACCCACTGTGCAAACACCCCAAACTCGATTCATCTGACACAGTGTCCTTTTGAGAGGGGGAGTCCAGCGGGGTGACTGTCAAGCCAGAAAGGCACACAATTAATTATATGAACAATGAATATGGGAATCAGAACCCACAGTCCCAATACTTCGGTGACCGAGAGAGCCGCAGCCATAAACGGTAGTGGCTGTGACCGTCCGTGAGTGTGTTGTGTTTCTAGGGTATGAAGCACGTACTCAGGCCCCTCTCAGCCATGAGCAGGTATGTGTCGGGACTTGTGGTCAAGGCGTTCCAATCCATAGTAGCTCACTTTGGTAGTGAAACGCTGACCAAACGTTCTTATGTGAATTTTCTCTTGTTTTAAGCGAATGGCTTGCCCTCACCCTGGAGAGGCAAGGGGACGCTCCTTTAAGTTTTGGCCATGGGGGATCAGGCCACAGCTCTGGAACAAAGATGCCTCAGGTGGTGCCTCTGTTGTTGGGCTGGCCTCTCCCCAGCAGGCCACACTCAGAGGCTCCTTGCTGAGCTGCGGATGCAGACATCTGGGCTACCTGGAGGACGGGGCCCAACTCAGCCCTGGGAAGACGGGGAGGATGACGGGATGGACCACCTCCCATGCCATCTCAGTGCAGCGGCAGCCCACGGTGGGGCTACTCCCAGCCTTCTTTTGGATTTCAGGCCCTGGCGAAGATGTCTTTATACAGAGTCGGTCAGCTAGGTGACCTCACTTCCTGAGGAAGGGATTAAATCTGTGCATGGAGTTTAGTTGCAATCACTCTACACCAGCAGCATCCATGGACCCCAGCTTCTGCTGACGGCTTCGTGTGTTTCCCTGGATACTGCTGGTATGCAGCTGTTTTTCTTTTTGAGGGAGGTTAATATGTTGAAAGTTGCTCAGTCGTGTCCAACTCTTTGCGACCCCATGGACTGTAGCCCACTAGGCTCCTCTGTCCATGGAATTCTCCACGCCAAAATACTGGAGTGGGTAGCAAATGCTTTCTCCAGGGGATCTTCCTGCCCCAGGAATCGAATTGGGGTCTCCTGCATTGCAGGCAAATTCTTTACCAGCTGAGCTACCACAGAAGCCCAACATGTTAACTTCCCTGATGGAGCAGTAGTAAAGAATCCACTGGCCAATGCAGGAGATGTGGGCTCAATCCCTGGGTTGGGAAGATCCCCTGGAGAAGGAAATGGCAACAACCCACTCCAGTATTTTTGCCTGGGAAATCCCATGGACAGAGGAGCCTGGCAGGCTACAGTCCATGGGGTCGAAAATGGGTCAGACATGACTTAGCGACTAAACAATAACAATATGTTAACACTTACAGATACAGTTAAGAGTTTTCAGAACTGAATTAGATCTGCATTATGACTTTCTTTTGCCTCCCAAGATAAAAAAAAAAAAGAAAAAGGATTATAGAACAGTTACATTTTAAATCATGCTACATATGACTTCCATGAAGGAATACCTATTTCTTTGTAATAAATGTACTGCATGGAATAATAAATATGAAAACAATACTATTGGGCTCCAAGTTTGTGTCAGGAAAAACGCTAGGACTTTCTTGGCATCATCTCATTTACTCTGATCACTTTCTTCTCTCAAGGTGGCCAGCACTGCTTTGTTTCTTAAGAATGAACAAGCATTAAAAAAATTTCTCCTAGGGTGTCCCGTGGGAAGTGGAGGGGTCTCCCCACTTCCAAGTGAATTTTTCTGTTACTTTTCCCTCACTCCTGATGGCAGAACATGGTAATGAGCTATTTTAAAGGTAATTTTCCCAGAAACTCCTGGTTACTAGGTGCCATATTTCTCTTTTTTGTATTTTAAAATTATTATTATATTAAAAATTTTTTGACTGCACTGCTTGGCATGCGGGGTTCCAGTTCTCCCCTCCCCACGCCAGGATCAAACCTGTGTCCTTGTCTTGGAAGGCTGAAGTCTCAACCACTGGACCACCAGGGAATCCCCAGTGTCAAATTTCTTTTTAACTCGTCACATCTGGAGAATGCTGGGGACACACGGCTGTGGGTCTGGCAGGCATCAGTTGGGGCCGTTCCAGCTGCCATCTTCCTGCATATCCTGCTCCATAGCGAGTGATCCATCCATATGGGGAGGAGGGACACGCTCACGTACACCAGGACAGTCAGAGCCGGGGATGCTCGTGGCCGCTCTGGTCTGTCCTAGTAGGGGGCACATCAACCAACTGCTCTTATCCAAGTCGGGGCCGAAGAACTCCTTCCATCTCATCTGGGACCTCACCAGACACAGCCCACTGGTTATCCACAGGCGGGAAACCCTCTGCCATCGGGGCCACTACCTGTGGACAGGTGAGAACGCTGCTGACCAGCAGAGGGAAGCAGGGGTGGGATGGACCCAATGCCTGCTAGGTCCCCGGGGTCCCTGCAGCTAGCTCCAGCCACCTGTCCTGCAATTGGTTTGGACAAGCTAATCCATTCTCCTCCCTCCCCCCCCCCCCCCTTTTTTTTTCTTCTGCCTAAATCCATTTAAATTTCCATCACTTCCAAACAAGTCATGATGAATCCAGTGGAGAAAAGATCTGTTCCTAATGGGAGCCTCTGAGCTGCTGCCTGGTCATCATCTTCTTAGGTGAACACATGGTAAACCTCTAGATTTAGTCCTGGCTTGTATTTCTATACCATGGAGCTGACACTCATTAAGTAAACGGCAGATCTGGGGACCTAAATACTAAATATTACCCCTTCGTCTGTGTGGACAGGACATTCACAAGCTCCTCCCCACGTTCAAGCAGGACTTCTATAGGCGACACAGCCCCATTCCAACCACCAGCGGACCAGAAGGACCCCCTCACATCCCTGAAGCGACTCTGGGATGCTACTTTAGTATTTGCGACCAGATAAAAAAATAAAAATAAAAATAATTGGCAGTGAGAGGCCAGTGAGTCAGAAAGACAGAGCATTCCTCTCCAACGTCACCCTCATTTAGAAGATGAGGAATGAGAAGGCTGAAGTTCTCACTGGCTGCATTTCAAGTGTTTTCATTTCACTACTACAAACCAGCTCTTCGTGACCATCACAGCGGCTTATATTTAATTCATTCTGTAAATATAGAATTCAGCCTGCAGAAATTCCTGACGACATCTAAGGGACAGGCTGTTTCTCAGCCTTAGATACACAGGTGATCATGAAAATTCAACCCCCCGGTCCCCTGGTCGTGAAAAAAAAATCAAAGCCCGCCACACCCAGAGCCCGAAAAGAAAGACCAGTGTTGTCTCACAGTGTGACATTCCAGGGCTTAGCGCTTTCATAAAGTTCTGTGATTAGGCTCATAGGGATTTAAACAGTTTTCCGTGTTTAACGGTTAGCTGTGGAAAGTCCACTATAATAGTATTTTAGCACCATGAACCTGTCGAAACCGACCTGCCCAATTATTCCAAACGACATTAATAACACCGGATATTACACTAATTGCGTCCAGTTTCTATGCAGACGAGGCCCCGTGGGGCTCATTTCGCCTCCTTAGGGGCAAGCAACTCAGCCATCAGACTGATTTCACAAGAAATCCCTCCTCATTACACAAGTCCAGGCTGTCAAACTTTTTTTTTTTTAAAGGTTAATGGGCCAATCAGTCATCAATTATTTTTGTGGAATCTTAGCAGGCAAAGGGTTAAAGGGCTAAAGGCAGCTGCAACTGATTTCCACTTGGAGGTTGTTTTCAACAGGGCACGCCTGACAAGGATGCCTTTTGGGGAGCGGTTGGAAGGCGAGACGGACAGAAGCGCGCCTCCCATCTTGAGGGGCGGGAGGTCCGTCTTGAGCTGCCCACCAGGAGAACAAGGGCCCCGTGCTTCTGCGGAGGCTGAGAGGGTCCAGACCCTCCTGCTGGTCGGATGCACAGTGGCTTAGAAGGGCCTGCCAGATGCAGGTGTACTGTGTATGGTGATGCCGAATAGATCTGTTTCTCTCCTGCATTTGCAAGAACTCAAGGGTGTCTGCAGACATCACTCATTCCACGTTCTTCATTGGCCAGATGAGGAGTCTGGTCCGTGTTCCCCAGCTCCCCTACAAAGCTGGAACCTAGACCCTGATGTCCATTTCTATGCATGAAGCTGAGCGTCCTTCTGGATGTAGTTAAAGACAAATACATGATGAAAACCTGTTACTTTAATGGCGCAGAGATGACAGTGTCCAGGATGGATGGGCCACGTGTCCATGGGTAGAGGTGGCCAAAGAGTCGAGGCGTCACCGACTCCAGGCTTTTCGATAGTTACCCTCTCACAGTGCCCCGACCATCGCGTAGCCAAGGCTCGCGGGAAACGGCCGTCCTCTGCGCTCGTGACATCTGTTGTCAGAATTGGGACTTTCGTGTTAGGGTTCAGCGCAGTACCCTGATGACCGTGCCAACAGCAACTCAAACCATTGGTCACGCACGTCTCCTCCCGAGCAGAGTCTGCAATCGGCTTCTCCCTGCTCCTTTTTCCTCCTTCTAACTTTCTGTTTTATGTCGGGGGTAGAGCCGATTAGCAATGTTGTGAGAGCTTCAGGTGCACGGCAAAGGGACTCAGCCGTACACATCTCCCGGTTTCTGCCTGAACCTCCGCATTGTCTTTTCTTTGCATCCTTCAGGTCTTGGGCTCCCACTTTTGGGGTCCTCTCTCCCACAGTGCCCTTCTCCCTTCCTGCCCTGCCATGTCCTAACTAGGAACCTTGAGCTGCCCACTTCGCTTGGCTGGTCTCGGCTCAGTGGTCCAAGGAGGAGTGGGACAGACTATGAAGACAAAGGTGTGCTGTGCCTTCCTTTCTTTTGCCAGGAAAAGACCTTCATCACTAACCCCAAACAGCCTGATGGAGCCTCAGAATCCTTCCCAGTCCAGTTCTCCAGGCTGTTGTTCAGTCACTCAGTTGTGTCCGACTCTTTGTGACCCCAAGGACTGCAGTGCCCCAGGCTTCCCTGTGCTTCACTACCTGCCAGAGCTTGGTCAAACTTGTGTCCATCGAGTCAGTGATGCCATCCAACCATCTCACCCTCTGTCATCCCCTTCTCCTCCTGTCTTCAATCTTTCCCAGCATCAGGGTCTTTTTCAATGAGTCAGCTCTTTGCATCAGGTGGCCAAAGTATTGGAGCTTCAGCTTCAGCATCAATCCTTCCAATGAATACTCAGGACTGATCTCCTTTAGGATGGACTGGTTGGATCTCCTTGCTGTCCAAGGGATTCTCAAGAGTCTTCTCCAGCACCACAATTCAAAAATATCAATTCATCTGTGCTCAGCCTTCTTTATGGCCTAACTCTCATATCCGTACGTGACTACTGGAAAAGCTGTAGCTTTGACTATATGGACCTTTGTCAGCAAAGTTCTCCAGGTAGAACTTTTCCAACTTATTCATCTAAGTTGGAAACCAAGATGGAATGCATTTGCTAGTCTGCCCTTTTCCTAGTTCCTGCACAATCTATACCCTCCGAGACTATGCCAGGCTTGGTCAAACACAGCCTCAGGCTTTTATGCTAATTTTGAGGAGTCCTACAATTTATAAAATAGTTCAATATTTCTGCTTTCAAAGAGTATATTCAATAAGCATGTGGTTTAGATATTTTACCCAATTATGATGAAAATGACCCACGTTTAAGATTTCAGCCCAAACCTACCATAACATTGAAAGTCAGTTTCTATTTATTTTCAGTTTTTTGTAAGAAAAGATAAATGTGAAGAATACAGTGTCTGGGATTGTGCAGACCCAAGACCTATAGCGAAAAAAAATTAGTTAAAAAAATGCCCTCTTGCACTTGAGAAGCTGTTCATTTTAAACAAAAAGAAAAAAAAAATCATTAGTCTTTATAGACACACACGGGTCATGGTTCTCAGGTAAATATTTTTGCAAGCTCTCAGCTTGGTAAATGTATTTGTTTAGCCCAGAGTCCGACTGAAGTGTTGTACTGTGGCTTAATTTAGGACAAGAGCAGAATTCATGTTGTGAAAAAGCGAGACCCCAGAGGGAGGTCACAGAGTTAGGACTGTTTACTGCTCTGCGTTATCACAGGAAGATCCTCATGAAACACAGAGAAGGTTTTGATTTTCCCAACACATTAGACAGAGGTGCGAGGGCAGCCGGAGAGCCAGGCCACGAGACAGCTGTTGCTCCCCGAACCACTGGGGCCCATGTCGCGACTTCTAAATTACGGCGAGTGATTGGATCCCTAAATGAAACCTTCTTAGGAGGCAGAAGGTGGCTGCGTTAACACGCTGCCTGGCACCCGCTCGGGCCCAGGCATCCTGGGAATACTCAAGGCCCCAGCTTTCAGTTTAGAAAGAGAGAACCTAGAGATCCCTGTTG
This sequence comes from Dama dama, assembly GCF_033118175.1. Classification (NCBI taxonomy): domain Eukaryota; kingdom Metazoa; phylum Chordata; class Mammalia; order Artiodactyla; family Cervidae; genus Dama; species Dama dama. The sequence goes on along the minus strand of NC_083700.1, from coordinate 112,134,736 downwards.
TCATTTACCTGGTCACTAAGTGATGCTCCATACACTGTTACTAAGTGATTCTCTATACGCTTCCCATTTGCTACTCATTCTAACTTACGTTCATCACTTTTCAGAGGTCCCCTGCTCTCCGAATCTGCTGGGACATGGGGCCCAGGACCCTTCCTCTGCCCAGAGCCCAGGGTGAGAACAAGGAGACTCTGACGGGCAGGTTCCGGAACCTTCCACGCTGCCCCCACCTCCAGCTCTCCTCTCCCAGCTGCAGCTCAGCAAAGGGGTGATGACCTGTCTCATCTTCCTTTGAAATGCTGAGGGCTGGAAAAAGCTGGCAGTCTTGCTTCTCTCCCCAGAAAGCCAAATCCTGGAGCAAGCGCCCATGAAAGGGTTTCCTAAATTTGGATTTATCTGTATGAGATCTTGGCCGTTCGTGGTTGAAGAGGGCTGGCTTTGGCCGATCCTGCCCTGTATGGACACATTCCACGGGCCTAAAACGTCTGTGCTTCGTGCAGTGTGTTCCCAGAGATGGTTTGCCATGACGTAAGCCTTTATGACAGTTTCACAGCAACCAGCGTGTACCCAGTTCAACAGTCAGGGCTTCATCTGCCTCTCTCAGTTTCCTTTTCAGCTGTGCTTTGACGCAGGTTTTATGGTCTCCATCTTGGAGAAAGAAATCTAAGCAGGGGAGGAGAGACCCAGCAAGGCCAGGAGTTCATGAAGCGGGGACATGGCAGAGCTGGGATCGGACGCAGGCATACTGGACTCAAAAGCCCAGTTTCTACGTCTGATGGGTCTTTGGAGGACGAGGGTACAGTGGAACTGGGAGAGGTAGTGAAAAACGTCTGGGAAAAAGAAGTTTGACTTTTAAAACCCTCTCTTACACTTTCAGGGGCAATACTTCCTGCTGAATCTCAGCTCCTTGCTACGTAAACGATGCTCAACCTTCTGAATTTTCTTTGAGAGCGTCCATGGCATTTCTGACACTAGGAGCAGTGAAGTGGTGAGTGCGGGCACCGTGTTACCTGTCTCTGGACACATGACCTCACAGACTGTCCCCACTTTACAGATGGGGAAACTGAGGTGCAGAGAGGGCGTGGGGATGGCCCCAGCTTTGAGCTAAGAAGTGGGGATGCGAGAACCAGACCAGGACTATTTGCTTAAGATAGTTTTATGGTTTCTGAACAGGAACCAGGCTTTGACGACAAGTGTATGAATGACTTATGGTGAAGAAGAGCCTGGCTGTAGTGTGGAAGGCAGCCTCAGACGGTGGCCCCACACAGGTCAGCAGGCACACAGGGCTTGGGGAAGGCCACTGGGGCAGGGGGTGGTGGCAGGACACGATGCCAGGAAATCTGAGCCTTCAGCCCTGGGGTCCATCAGGGCTCTCGAGCCCCGAATCCAATGTGGCCTCAGTCTTCTCTCGACCTCCAGGCCACCAGAGCCTGGCTGGAAATTCTCCTTTCTCACCCTGCCTCAGGATCTCTGTCTGACCCTCCCTGGGCCGACTGTCAGCCTGTCCCCTCCATCTGCCTGAGGTCCAGCTCTGGGCACCTGCATCGTGGCAGGAACCCGGGACCTTGATAGGGGGGAGCACGTGAACATCTCCTGTAACGGAACAGGACGTGGATGAGGTGGGCGCCTCAGATCTATGCCTGAGGGCTCCAGAGGGTGGAGAGGACATCGCAGAGTAGGCCGGCCACAGACTGGCCTGCTTGTGTCAGCTCCTAGAGGAGGGACACTCTTGGCCATCCACTGGAGGAAGGAGGGGTGAGCGTGACCGGCCCGAGAGACCAGCCGGAATGAAACTTGCGCTTCTTCACAGTGGGGTCTGGGTGGAACCACGGTGCCTGGCACCTCCGAGTTCCCCCATCTGGCCTTCGTGCGGTGGCCAAGGACCCCAGACAGGCATCACACGCCTGCCTCTGGGGCGAGTTCCAGACCCACAGACACGGAGTCTACACCAGGGCTGAGCCGGCACTTCGGGCTGTACCGAATCCAGCTGGTACTCGACTGACATGTCCCACGCATACGACGTGGGTGGGCCCGACACCCCCAGAAGTGCTCCTGGTTCCCCGATACATCTCTTCTTTACCCATTTACGCTTTTCCATGTGCCTTCTTCTGTAGGAGCAGGGAGAGCTGAAAACTCCCAGAAGAGTCCATGGTTGGCCACCGCACAGTGGGTGATGGTCCGACCCACCCCAACGGTTCAGGGAACGTGAGGACCAAGGACACGCACACGGATCCCGCGTCATTCTGCCAGGGTGACGCTGCTCACAGACCACACAGCCGGCTGCCTGGCCGTGCGTCCTGCTACACAACGTCCGCTTCTGCTCAGGTCTCTCTGTCTCCAGAAACATGTTTCCCTTGGAGTTGAACATTCCCAAGTCCAGCCTCACCCACCAGACTTCAGATACGATTTCCCCTTGGCTTAACAGGCAGCTATGAAGTGAAGAACCACATCACAAACTTTCCATCCCACCTCGCACGCAGGCTTCTGAGATGGAAAAAATAAAGTTGCATTCTTGTTGAAGGAATTTAAATGTCACCAACTTGAGGAAAGAACTGAGTTTTTATAAAGTAAACGGAGGTTTAAAAGTTAGGGCAATATAATACATACAAATAAGGCTTCCAGCTTGGTTTCAGAGATAATTAGCCCCAGTGGACAGAAAAAAAAGTGGAAGAGAACATATTTTTGTTTGTTTTCTACTCCTGCCCATATGTGTCCCTAATTAGTTCTGTTTATTTTCATCCACTCCTGATATTCATCCTTGACTCTTTCCACGAGAACCCAGGAGAAGGGTCACGGAGCTGAGAGATCCGGGCATGTGGCCTGTCTCTGGAAGATGCCAGCTCCCGGTCCTGCAGAAAACCGTCTGACTTGTTTAAACTCCCACCTGTAACGAAGTACGTACCTGGCAGTGAAGATTCAATGAGGAGATGTAGCCCTGGGGCCAGGAGAATGAATATGAGTGAGAAAGGGCTTTGGAGTGAGACCGTCAGGCTCATTTCTTGGTCTTGTCCGTCTGTCATCAGCCTGAGTCCTGGGGTGAGCCCTACCATGTCTGAGCTGTTCTCTCTGGGGTTGCATGGAGGGGTGTGGACAAGCTCCCTGGACGGGGCCTGCCCACCACCCCTGAAACTCAAGTTCTAACTCCCTCTACAGGAAACTCTGGTGTCAACAGTATGTTATGGGTACCTCTGAACAAGTTACTCAAGCGAACCAGTTTAAAATACCATTCCATTTGGGGATGGGTATCTTTAGGGGAACACTCAAGGACTCAGGTTACAACAAAAGTTAGAATGTTTGAAACATGACTTCTCATGAAGGGTCAATTTATAGACAGAAAATAGGCAGTGATACCATATAGCAAAAGATGAGAAATCAGAAAGGCATTCTGATATTTTCATATAGTTACATGAATCCAGTATTATCATCTTAAAAGCTGTATGACATGAGACTTGGTACATACAGATAACAGTCTTGAAAGAAACCCAAAGTAAATGAAGACTGGTCATGTCACTTAACTGAAGATTCATAAATGTAATCGTGTGCTGAACAGAAATGAAGGAAGGTGAGACAGAGAACTGGCCACTGTTTACTCCAGCATCTTCAGGACCACCTAGAGTCCTGGCAGTTGATGGGACCCTGAGTGCACTGCAGTGTTGCCGTATTTAGATTTCAGAGAGCAGAGAGCATCATGGTCCCGCCCCACCCAGGAGTGCTGGGCAGGGCGGACTCTGCAGGTTACCTGGTTGGTCACGGCTGAGAAGTTCCCACTTCTGCAAATCGTCACATTTGTTGTGAGACACTTCCCTGCCAGTGTCTCCAGGAAGACCCCGTGAGCAAGTCTCAGGGGTGCCTCCTCCCCCCACCCCAGTTTGGTATACAACCACAGGTAAAACCAGACCTCACAAATATTGCTTAAAGGCTGGAAGTCAATCAACAAATCTGTTGTGACAAATGCACACACACAAGAAAAACATATCTGATAGGGACAGAGGGAAGAGAAATGATTATGAACCCTAAATTGAAAAACTAACATTAAAACATAGTGAATGAGGACACTTAAAACCCTTTAAAAGACAGCAAAAAATGATACTGCAGGTGACTGTTTCTAAGCTTCTATTTCTTTTCTCTCATTTTTGTCTCTCTTGAGTGAATGCTTTGAAAGAAAATACCAAGGTGGGGGTGGGGGTCAAGCTCCATTGGTACCTTAACAGATGACAGTTTCCCCTTGAGGAATGAAAAAAAAGATTATGATTAAAACAATAGGTCTTTAACAAGCCATCATGAAAATGTAATTTTGTTTTTCAGATTCCTTTTTTTTTTTTTTTTTTTTTTCTGGCAGAGAGCTGGGCTTTCGGTGGCGAGACAGGAGTAATTGTGAAAGGAAGGAAAAAAGGATGGTGATATAAATCAGCAAAGGTTAATGATCGGGATGTGAAGAGGGGGACTTGTTTACAGAAATAGCATGCAATTTAAAATTTACAAGAGATTTAATGCCACTGCTTGGCAATCACTAAAATCAACAGCCCAGAAAACAGTGACATTAAGAAAAATATTACAGTTATAATCATCCCCAAATAAGTCAATTAGTGTTAGGGCACGAGCTTGCGATTACTTGACCCATTTGGCTTGCACTTAAGTGAAAAAAAAAAAGTCCCCCTATTATACCGAGATCGCTGGATTGTGACCTATTTTGCATCGCACATATTATACACCAGCCTCCATTACAAGGGCTGGGGCTGATGGCGGTGGTTTTCTTTTGCCTGGCATCAAAATAATTCTGACCCTTGACATTTGTAATCATAAAAAAAAGGGCAATTTATAATTGTGTTGTTTCAAATGAAGGTGGGGAGGGGGAGAATTCAATCTGCTATTATACAAAAGCAATGATGGCTGTCTTCGGTGAAAAAAGCAACGCAAGTCAATTTGTGAACTTTGGCACCAGACGACCTTTAGAAACACAACAATATACTGAATTTACAAGCGATAGCAGCCCATGCAAATGACGCGGGCCTGGCTGCTTCTGGATTAGAGCTGCAGAGAGCATTACGGAGAATGTTTCCACAAAACAAATTAAGACTCTTACTTAAATGTCACGGCACACTATTGTATTCGGCTACAGATCATTACACCTGATACTAACACTTTTAAAAACTGTAATAACTTGGGAAATATTACACTGAGTGCCCACACGTAGAAAGGGAAAAGAAAAAAAAGAGGAGAAAATAGGTTTCTGAAGTAATTTAAACATCACCAGTCCAGGACGGCAAGGGAAAGGTCAAAATTTAAGTAAGCTGAAAGGAACATGAATGGTAAAAAAAAAAAAAAAAAATCAAACACACAAACAAAAAGATGAAAAGACCACAAGAATGACTCTGCAAACACAATCGGGGTGCATGCAGCTTTGGGCGAATCGCATTTCCATTTCTGCACCAGGAGGGAAGGAAGGTGGGAAGGACAGGGTGAGGGGTGCGGAGGGTGTGGGGGGCGGGAGGGGGGCGGCGTTACCTTCGGTGTTGGTGCTGCTGCTGTAAATATTTCGCAGGCTACCAACACGGTTTAGTTTCCATGCTTTGCGTTTGGCTGCATCCCGAGAGCAGAGAGGGGAGAGGGGGAGAAAGAGAGAAAACAAAAAGGAAAAGAAACAAATGAAAAGGGGAGAAAAGAAATGTCAAAGGAGCACGTGACATCACCTCCGACGTGCAGTTCCCGGGAGGCAGGTGGGCGCCAGGAGGGGGTGGTTCGTCTCCCAGCCGGGCCTTGCCAGGCCCGAAGCGCAGAGGGACTCGGGCAGGGCAGAGGGAGGCCAGCCAGCATCCTTAGCTTTGCACAGAATCTAGCAAAAGCCCAGACAAGGAAGTTCATGCACCGGCCTCGTCCTGCTGGTTCTACACGCACCTAGTGACAACAGAGCAAAGCGGGCCTTGTCCCTGGGGGCTGGTGTGTGTGTGCGTGCTAAGTCACTTCAGCCGTGTCCGACTCTTTGTGATCCCATGGACTGTGGCCCGCCAGGCTCCCCTGTCCATGGGATGCTCCAGGCAAGAAGACTGGAGTGGGTTGCCATTCCCTTCTCCAGGGGATCTTCCTGACCCAGGGATCGAACCAAGTCTCTGCGTCTCCCAGGCTGGCAGACGGGTTCTTTATTGCTAGTGCGTCTTTTGAAGGAGCTACCGAGGCCAGTAGACATAAGCCCTTGGATCTGGCAAAATGCTGGGTGAGTGTCAAATCAAATAGCTCCTGCATATGCTGCAGACCATAGGTCTGTAACTCCCAGAGCCATTAAAAAAAAAAAAAAATGAAGTGTTTTCTCCCCAGACATATTGTGATCTGGACAGGAACCTGGACCAGCTAAACTCAACTCAACACACTGCGGTTGACGATGGTTCCATTTTCCTTCCTACAGGAGGAGGCTCAGGGGCTCTGAACCGAGGCACCCAAAGAGCACACACCCCCTTAAGCTCTCCATTCACTGAAGAAAGCATCCAAGAGAAAAAGACAAACATCAAGAGATCCACAGGGCAGCCCTGGGTTCAGAGTGAAGCACAGGACGAGACCCCACGGGCAAGGCACGCCCACCGCTCCCACTGCGTGTGGTGACGACCTGGAGTGCTAAGCCCCGCTACCCACCTCCCCGACACTCTTCTCCACACACAGGTCCTCACCTCATCAGCCCCACACCCTCCCACCCCCCCGACTCAGGAACTAGACACCTGGGGTAAACAGGTTGCCTCCCATCAGCCCTTCAGAGGAGACATACCGTGAAGAGCAAACAGTTAGACAAGGTGGTTCTTGAGAAACAAGTCTTCAGGCTAATGCGGCTGAAGATCCTGCCAGAGACCCAGTGTGGACAGACAGGACGGCCAGAGTCACCCACGCTCCTGAAGACAGGGCATGATTGCATCACTTTTGACTTCCACAGCCAGGAAGAGAAACTTGTTGAGCCCTGCATGAAGCTTTCGTTGGATAGTGAGTGAAAGCCGCTCAGTCATGTCCCACTTTCTGCGACCCCATGGACTATACAGTCCAGGGAATTCTCCAGGCCAGAATACTAGAGAGGGTAGCCTTTCCCTTCTCCAGGGGATCTTCCCAACTCAGGAATTGAACTGGTGTCTCCTGCATTGCAGGTGGGTTCTTTACCAGCTGAGCCAGAAGGGAAGCCCACAAATACTGGAGTGGGTAGCCTATCCCTTCTCCAGCAGATCTTCCTGACTCAGGAATCGAACTGGGGTCTCCTGCCTCGCAGGCGGGTTCTTTACCAGCTGAGCCATCAGGGAGAAGCACTTGTTTAATGCAGGTATGAAGGGCCAACCCGGGGAGGCAGGTGTGTGTGTTTCCACAGGTGTGTCTGAGGCTCACTGCAGGAAGCCAGGCTGACACCCTGGGTCATGGACCACAACACGAGGCGTGCACTGGTCAGGGGCCAGCTGGCTCACCCCAGCGCATTCCTGGCTTGGGACAGGCTGGCTGGTCTTGCCTGCGGTAGCTTAGGGCCAAACGGCTCAACTTTAGACAGAACAGTGCAGGCTGTCGGGGTGTCAAGTTCTGGGGGCCACAGAACAAACAGGGAGAAGACCAGGTCTCCACAAGGACTTCTGCTGCTGACGCGAATGCCAAGCACTTTGGTGCACACTGGACTTCCTTGGCGCGACAATATGAGATATATTTGAGAAACAGTACTCTATAATCAGGATGCACATTTTATGTTAATGAGAGTAAAAACTAGCTGTGAGTTAGTTGTCACCTGATTCGAAAGGAGAAAAACTGAAGCTGTAACTAAATGACTAAGAAGGACTCTGTGGCTTGAAAACCCAAATTAATAAGAAAAGTCTTGGGAGTCTGGGGTTTAGCAGATGCAAACTGTTGTATACAAAAGAGTTAAATAATAACGTCCTTCTATATAGCACAGGGAACTCTACCCAAGATCCTGTAATAAGCCACAACGGAAAAGAATATGAACAATAATATACATATATATTGCTGAATCACTTGGCTGTATAACTGTTAACACAATATTGTTGTTCAGTTGCTCAGTCATGACCGACTCTTTCCAACTCTATGGACTGCAGCACACCAGGCTTCCCTGTCCTTCACCAACTCCCGGAGCTTATTCAAACTCACGTCCATTGAGCCAGTGATGCTGTCCAACCATCTCATCCTCTGTCGTCCCCTTCTCCTCCTGCCCCCAATCTTTCCCAGCATCAGGGTCTTTTCTAACAAGTCAGCTCTTCTCATCAGGTGGCCAAAGTATTGGAGCTTCAGCTTCAGCATCAGTCCTTCCAATGAATATTACGAATTGATTTCCTTTAAGATTGACTGGTTTGATCTCTGTGCAGTTCAAGGGACTCTCAAGACTCCTTACACGATATTGTAAGTCAACTATATTTCAATAAAATAAATTTTAAAAAGACAAAAAAAGAAATGTCATCTCTAACCTAGTAAGGTTGGTGAACAAGTCCCTTCTACACAGGTCCAAATTTAATTTTCCATCAGTGCAGAAGCTTCCCTAATCTCTACACCCTCAAGGTGTCTTATCTATAAGGTACTGTCCCAGGTAACACCATACCTGGCAACAGGGGCTTCAAGTACAACCAGTATTACAAAGATCATTTGAGACAAAAGAAACCAGTCATAGTTTTTAAGAGTTTCCTTGGGAAATGTTCAGTGGACAAATACCAGGTTCCTCAGGTACATGGGGCTTCCCAAATGGAACAGTGGTAAAAAAACAATCACCCGCCAATGCAGAAGACGCAAGAGACGCAGGTTCCATGCCGGGGTTGGGAAGATTCCCGAGTAGGAAATGGCAACCTGCTCCAGTATTCTTGCGTGGGAAATCCCATGGACAGAGGAGCCTGGTGGGCTACAGGCCATGGGGTCGCAAAGAGTCAGACACGACTGAGCACACATTCATTCAGACACATTCAGGTGCAAGTCATATGTTCACAGAATTAAGCATGTACTCAATAATCTCAACAGCCTAAGCTCTGGCATCTTGGCCCGTGTTTCAAAAGTTCCAGCAAGTCATAGCCACAGAGACTGCACTCCTCAGTGGAAAAACTTACCTCTTTCTGAAGCATTTACATATAAATAGGCAGAATCGGCGCTGGGCACCCCTCTGCAAGGAAGCGGAGCTGGTGTAGAAAACCTCTTTCCTGTCTGCTTTCCACCTGGCATTTTTCAAACCCCAGCCTCCCATTACTGTGTGGATGGATAAGCAGGAAGTGAACTCAAAGCCTGGTTTTCTATTAACCTATTGATGAAATAATCAATTTTAATGTGTAAAATGTCATGCCTTCTTCTTCCTCCTAAACAAATGGACATTTTCTGGCTGATACAGAGGTCCTGAGACACGCATTTGTCTCCTGGGGCATTGACTGCTCTAAATCCACTTGTTTAGAAGCTTCTCAATGAGAAAATACAATCATATTATCATCAATAAAATCTCAGGTTATGTGCAGCGCTGCTGCGTGGATTCACCTTCTGAGGAAACGAGGATGCTGCACCCAACAGACCCAGCAGTAAGCCAACTTGATGCTGCTGGCTGGATGCTGGCTCCATGGACCAGCACATACCAAGGCCATCATGCTGGCAGCATCCTTTGATCTCAGGCCTTTGGATTAGTCTGTGATTCTTGAGGACTTCATGTGGAGCTAGCTCAAATGACTAAATTTCCTGGGTAATCTTTATTTTAATTAAATATTCAGTTCTTAGTAGAGTTCTTTGTCTATTCTTGCCTCCTTTGTCATAGATTAGGTGACCGTAGGTGTGCTGGTCTATCTCTGGGCTTTCTCTCCTGTTCCACTGATCTGTATTTCTGTGTTTGTGCCAGTACCATACGGTCTTGATTACTCATTGCTCTGTGCTGACCTAAATGGGCAGGAAATCCAGAGAGGGGACGTATGTCTATGTATAGCAGAAACTAACACAGCACTGTAAAACAACTATACTTCAATACATTTTTCCAAAAAAAATTTAGCTTTTAAAAATGTTTCTGGAATATAGTTTCATGTTTTTAAACAAAGGCTAACTTACTTTGATTTTCTCACTCATTTCACATAAAACAATGATTTTAACATGAGAATCTCCTGTTACGGGACAAAAAGACAGCAGGGTGTGAGCGTTCCATCAGTATTCCCCATTCTACTCTTCTGCTAATTGGATAAACAACAGTCTTTTCTGTGAGCAGTTTCCAGAATGCCTTATGTGCCGCGTGCATGCTAAGTCGCTCAGTCATGTCCAACTCTCTGCAACCAGATGGACTGTACCCCACTGGGCTCCTCTGTCCATGGGATTCTCCAGGCAAGAATATTGGAGTGAGTTGCCAGGCCCTCCTCCAGGGGATCTTCTGGATCGAGGAATCAAACCTTCACCTCTTACATCTTGTGCATTGCCAGGCCGGTTCTTTACCACTAGCGCCACCTGGGAAGCTCAGAATGCCTTACTTAACTATTGAAAAGGCACAGTGCTTCAACACCACTGTCTCCAATGTTTGAGAACACACATGCACATTTTAATGGACACAGACTCAACCCCACGACATAAAATTCCAGATCTAGTGCAAACTAATCGTCAGTCCCAACGTAGATAGTCATATCTTTGGCCACTTGATGCAAAAGAGGTGACTTGCTAGAAAAGACCCTGATGCTGGGAAAGACTGAGGGCAGGAGGAGAATGAGGTGACAGAGGATGAGACGGTTGGATGGCATCACCGACTCAAAGGACATGAGTTTAAGCAAGCTCCGAGATATGATGAAGGACAGAGAAGCCAGGTGTGCTGCAGTCCATGGGGTCGCAAACAGTTAGAACAACAACAAATATAGACAGTGAGACAGGCCACATATCACTGCAGCCTGCAAATCATTATTTTTCAAAAATTTATTAATAGATTTGTGTTTTATTTTCTTGGCTGCGCCACATGGCATGTGGGATCTTAGTTTCATGAATCCATGCCTTGTACTGGAAGCACTCTTAACCACTGAACCACCAGGGCAAGTCCCCAGCCTGCAAATTAAGTGGATCTTTCTGAATCCCAGTCTTGGTCAGCAGAAACGTCAGTGGGCCTGGGAAAGGAAGGCTTTAGCTGGACACTGTAGCATTCTCCCCATAATGGCGACAAAATATGAACCATGGACTTGGGTGAAATACCAGGCAGCTGCTGGACTATCTCAACAAGAGGTGGTACACAGGGCAGACAGCTGAAGGTTGAGAATTAACAGCAGAGGGGGCAGTGAAACTCAACAGGAGTCTGGCTGGAAGATATTTTCTAAGGATTAAAATTGTGGAAAAGGCAGGTTAAGACAGTACAGAGACTCATGCTCCAAATTATAAGAAAACAAAAAGTTTACTGCCCTCTGATAACAAGGGTATTGTCAATTCCCCTTAAAACTGACAAACAGCCCTCTTGCTTATGAACACTGAAGGTATTACGAAAACCAACTTTAAAAGGAGATCTTTGAATTACAAAGAGAGGAAAAGAGAGGTGACTTTGGTGCAAACGTTGATAAGTATCGGAGCATGGGCACTGGGGGTGTCACGTGACCCTGCCCCTCCAGAGCACAGACCTGCTGATGTCCACATCCTCGCCTGACCGATTTTCTGGGGGAGTGGGCTGCCAGGCTGAGGGGTGGGTGGCCGCGACCCAGCTCGCCCAGGTCCCGATGGCTGCCAGCCGTACATCTAAAGAAGGAAAGCTGGTATAAAGTCTAATTCATGGAACATCCCTCTGAGGTGTCTGAGAGCGACGCACGAGTTTTGTGCACTGCACACTCAACTCCTTATAATTACTAACAGGCAGTCACCACCTTTTCAGAGGAAACAGAGAGAAAGGGAAAACGTGCAAATGATGGCTTTCGACTAAGTCAGAGGAGCTGGAATCACTTAGAGTTAACGACTCCCAGTTATTACACACCTCTTTACATTTGGATACTACGGCTTTTCATCCAAGTTCCCCATGATGATCATAAGGACTTAAAATTTTCTTTTAAAAGAAAATTCATTTTGTTTCTCTAAAAAAAAAAAAAAAAAAAAAATTTTTTTTTTTTAAACTACAGCATATGAATGCCTGAGAACTAATGACACAGCAAAATTCCAACAGAAGAAACCCTTTGAGTAGCTCTCTAAGTGGAATAAACATATCCCACAGTCTGTTGGCATACTCAAACGAGCAGGGTTTTATCCTAAACTCTTCCTCTGTCATTGCACCAGGAGACCACAGACTTATATTAATGTCACCACTGGTCTCCTCCTGACAGCGCTCTTTGTTGATTAGATAAATATTCCTCAGATAGCTGATTAAAAAATGAGGCAGCCAGGAGCGGTGTGTCCGAGCCCTGCCGGCCATGTTGGATGCTCAAGTGTGCGCGAGTTACATCCCTGGCGTGAACGGCGCAGAGCTGAGGAAACGCAGGCTGCAGCCCTCAGAATCAATTATGAGAACTAATAGGATCTCTTTAGCCCGGCGCAGGAAGGGGCTGGGTTGACGAGGGTGTGCCACTCATCTCTAAAGACTGCCTTGTCTCAGCACGAGACAAATAACCCTCTCCCTTCCTACTGGGGAGCGGAAACTTGTACCTCTTGGAGAAGCCAAATGATAACCGTGTTCGATAGCACGGCTCCCTGTCTTCCTTGGATGGGTATTTATTTACTTGGAGAGATGCCACTGGTATAAACGCTGCCGGGGCCGGGGAACTGCCTTGGCTCCGCGGAGCACTGCAGCCGGACCGTAGCACCAGGATGCTGGATAAAGACGGTCCCCCAGGAACCTCTGCAGGCGGGGTCAGACGCTGCTGCGGTTTTGTGTCTCTTCCACTTTAGTGCGCCCGGTGTTCCGTGATCTTTTGTCGGAGCAATTTCATTGTGAGGTTAGAGATTGGAGATTCCTTTTGTGTCGGCCATCTGAACATTCATGTGCTCAACAAGACTGGGTAAATGTTCTGTTCTTTTGTAAAAAAAAAAAAAAAAAAAAGCAGTGGGCTTTTTTTTTTTTTTCTCCCATAAGATGCAACCCCGAAGATTCTTCCACTATGTGAACTTACTACTTTAGCTGTGAAGGGGCTTGACATAATGGTCGTTTCCTAGAGGCTACCACACAGAGAAGTAGTCGTGTTGAAACGTCCATTAAAAGGGTCTTTGAGAGGATTAAACAAAACCAGAGGCCAAGCAAAATAGGACAAATGCGGAGACAGCAAAATAACTTCGTCCTTCCCCGAAGACAAGTGCTCTTTTTGTAATCTGAAGCCATAGAACACAAGACAAAATACCTAACGAAACAGAACTCTGAAATAAGGAATCGATCCTTAATTACACAATTTTAATTCCATTCCCAATAACTCATAACGACTTTCCTAACAGCAAATACAATTTCAACATCGGCGGCTTCTTTAAAGCTCTTACGATTTGAAAACAGCCGAGGGCTTCCACATAGTGGGCTGATGTAGACGAGCACGGAAAACACCATTAACCCCGGAAAACACTGAAAATAAAAACGAAGCGAAAACGCCAGGATACGCCATAAAACCAGAAGTTCCAATTAGGTGGAGCGTCGGTTTCCCTCTCGGCCTAGAAACACACTGAGTCGCAGAGCAAGGGTTCAAGTGTACCCACAATTAATTGGGTATTTCAGTTTGACACTGAGAGTGTAACTTTTAATAGGGACTGAAATAAAAAAGTGAGCTGAAGTAGAAATATCCCCACTCTAGGTTTGGCACATTCTCAGATGGAGATGAGAAATACATCGCTAAGTAATGGAAGCGTCTTTCCGTGTCTTCAAGGAGCAGCTATTCATTTCGAGAAGGGAAGGCTATTGGGGGGTGGCTTGTTAGGACATTGAAATTGGGGCTTCTTGGCCTCTGGGCGTCACTCTCTTCTGGGATGCCACGAGAGTGTGAGAACAGAAGCCACTTTTGGGTGTTGGGTTCTCAGCATCACAAAGGACATTCTGCTTTCTTTTTTAAAGCCTAGTTTTTCAGTGAACAGGGTTGGTTATACGTACTCCGACGATTCTGTAGTATAAGGACTGAACACCTGACCCTCAAAGCAGAAACAAAAAGCAGGGACCTGCCTGGTGATCCCTTGTTTAAGAATCCACCATGCAATGCAGGGGACTTGGGTTCCATCCCTCGTCAGGAAACTAAGGTCCCATCAGCTGGTAAAGAACCCGCCTGCGATGCGGGAGACCTGGATTCAGTCCCTGGGTTGGGAAGATCCCCTGGAGAAGGGAAAGCCTACCCACCCCAGTATTCTGGCCTGGAGAATTCCATATAGTCCAGGGGGTCGCAAAGAGTTGGACACAACTGAGCGACTTTCACTTTCACGCTGCGAGGGAACCAAGTCTATGCTCAGCAACTCCTGAGCCTGTGTGCCCCAACTAGAGAGTCCGCACAAAGAAAGATGCCCCGTGACGCAAGGAAGCTCCCGCATGCCTCGTCTAAGACCCAGTGCAGCCAAATAGAAATAAATAAGTCAATGTTAAAGAAAGAAATAAAAAGGAAACCAAATTCTCACTTAAAAGAAGTGAGGTTTGAATCAGTCTTTTCAGGCTGGATGGTGAGGGTGAAGCTCATCCTTTGCGAGCCGTGCTCAGTTGTGCTCACACAAGCAGGCAGGAGCAGGGTCTGGGAGTGGGTTCGGGTCTTCTGACCTGCCCCGTCTCATGTTCCCTCCCCGGGGGCCAGCTGCTCTGAGAAGCGGGCGGCGGGCACACGGGGACCACCTTAGGCTTTCTGAGACCACCAAAATGACCGATAATGGGAAACACTCATCTTTTCTTTTTTCCTCTTTTCTTCCCTCTTTTTCTTCTTCACAATCTCCTCCAATAAAACACACGGCAACTCTTTTTTCGATTTTTTTTTTTTAAAACACAACATCTTTTTCAGCAGTTCCAGAAAAAAGTTTAATAAAACTTCAAATTGTGCTATCGTATTTCAAAGGCAATGACCAGTTAGAGCAACTAATCAAAGACATAATGATTTAATGACTGCTGCTCGTGCTCCCTGGAAGGGCTGTAATTGAGGGGCTGTGATCACTGGACCACCAGCCTCAACAATGGCAGACGTTGCATTTGATCTGCAATCTTTGCAGCTGACTTCCTACAACCGCGGAGTTAAATGATACACTTTGGGGTTATTCAGTCCATCACGTTCCCCCCCTGTGGCCAGCTGAACCTGAGAAGACTGGGGAAAATATCTGCTAGAAAACCTTTTTAACATTTTGCATTTAAGAAGGACTTCACCGGAAATTCTCAAGAGCATTCTGATTTGTGGCTTGAGAAATCCTGGAAGCCATAAGATCTGTGGTACTTACTGAGTCAATCAAGTACAAAGATCAGAGTGGGAAACAAAAGAAGAATGCTAAACTCCTGATTCTTCTTGCTCTTATGGAAATACATTCCTTTAAACACTAACAGATTTCTTCCCCCTAAAACTGCTTTGACTATAACTTCACAACTTCTTAGCATGGTCCTTGGCTAGCGTGAATGATTAAACAATGTCATTATTATCTTAGGAGAAGCCAATACTGTAGCAACAAAATAAAAAATGTCTCATTTCTTTCATATGAAAATAATTTAAATACATCAACTTTTTTCAGCTTCAAGTAAGAACATATTAGAAGATTCTTAAATATTACTGTAGAAGCAAAATTAATTTCATTGTAGTTTAATATTGAGAATAAACTATGACCACTCTAACCATTCACTCCATTTTCCTTCTAAAGTTCTTATCCACCTACATCTGTAATGATCAGACTTACAAGTAGAGCTCTGATAGACTTGTACTAATTTTGTTTGTAAGGTGTTAAACAGTTACCACGGTTTTCAAAACTGTCCCTTTTAACAGTTGCATTGTGGGATTAACATATATCATAGTTGTAGACATTTGCACTGTAGCTTGCCAGGCTCCCCTGTCCCTGGAATTCTCCAGGCAAGAATAATGGAGTGGGCGCCATTCCTTTCTCAAGGGGATCTTCCCGACTTAGGGATCAAACCTGGGTCTCCTGCATTACAGGCAGATTCTTTACCATCTGAGTCACCAAGAAAGCCCCAGCCATTCCTTACTGTTAAACATTTAGTGATCTCTAATTTTATGCTATAGATACTATATAGGTACAAATAATTGCATACAGAAATATTTATAGATATGCAAATATACATGCTAGAATATAAACTGTATTTCTTTATTTTGCTAAATCTGCTGAGAGGACCCAGAAGAAATAACATTCCAGTAGCAACAAGCATACCTAAACCCCAGATCTTGGTTTCTAATACCATTCCCCAATAAATAGAACCAGGGCACCTTCGGAGAAATGGTTAATTCTAGGACTGAGAGAGGAAAAACACAAGATGAGCCTGAAGCATCTTGCAGTTCTAGGAAGTAAAGAACTGCTAAAACAAACAGGGAAACAAAACCCACCTTCATGGGGGTGATGACAAAAAGGCACAGAAGCCAAATGGAAGAGCTCCCAGTGGCTGAAGGCTGCAACGATGCGAGAACGAAGAAAGACAAAGCAGTGCTGGATCACAACCTCAGGTATAAAATAAACAGCCCACCCGGATATAAGTGATCAAATACATTAATAAATGGGGAGGAGAGGCAAATACTCCAGGCCGAAAGAATTTCAAGTTATTTACATCGGTACCCCTGCTAAAGGAGGGGGTGCATAACTCTCCACTCCACCTTGCTGACAGCGCGTAGCCTCGATGTGATGTGATGAAAATGGCACTTTCTCTCTGTGGTCTTCCTCCCCCAAACCTGTAACTCCAGACTAACCCTGGGAAAAACATCAGACAAAGCCCAACTGAGGGGCCTCCTGCACTATGCCTGACCAGTCCTCCTCAGAATCATCAAGGTCATCAAAGACGAGGGAAGTCTGAGAAAATGCCCCAGCCAAGAGCCGCCAAAGCAGACGAGAGGATGACGTGTCGCGGGGCAGCCAGGGTGCGGTAAGGATGGGACGGAGAGGCGTTAGGTAAAAACTAAGGAAACCTGAATAAAATACAGCTTTTAGTTAGTCCTAATGTACTGATATCAGTTCACCCATAACAAGAAACATACCATACTAATAAAAGACGAAAGTAACAGGGAAAACTGGATGTGTGTGTGTGTAGCATAGGGAGCTATCTGTGCTCCTTCCTCAATTTTTCTGTCTTACATTTCTCTAGAAAATTAAGTCTATTAAAAAAATACCATATGACATGGATGGACATAGACTACCATGCAGAGTGAAGTAAGAAAGAGAAAAATATATTAACACATATATATGGAATCTAGAAAAAGTGGTACAGGTGAACCTGTTTGTAGGGCAGGAATAGAGATGCAGACACAGAGAACGGATGTGTGGACACCAGGGGGCGGGTGCACAGGAAAGTGAAAGTGAAAGTTGCTCAGTCGTGTCCAACTCTTTGCGACCCAATGGACTATACAGTCCATGGAATTCTCCAGGCCAGAATACTGGAGTGGGTAGCCTTTCCCTTCTCTAGGGGATCTTCCCAACCCAGGAATTGAACCCAGGTCTCCTGCATTGCAGGCAGATTCTTAACCAGCTGAGCCACAAGGACAGGGGGTGGGATGAACTGGGAGACCTGAACTGACATATACACACTACTTTTCCAATGACTTGGCTGTTCGCGTCAGGTGGCCAAAGTACTGGCAAAGATCCCGATGCTGGGAAAGATGGAAGGGAGAAGAAGAAAGAGGGCGACAGAAGATGAGATGGTTGTATGGCATCATCGACTCAAAGGACACGAACTTGGGCAAACCCCAGGAGATGGTGACGGACAGGGAAACCTGAGTGCTGCAGTCCATGGGTTCTTGAAGAGTCGGACACGACTTGGCAAATGAACAACTATATACACTACTACGTGTAAAACAGATAGCTAGTGGGGATCTCCCGTATAGCACAGGAAGCTTTTCTCGGGGCTCCGTGACGACCTAGATGAGTGGGATGGGGCAGGAGGTGGGAGGGAGGCTGAAGAGGGAGGGGGTACACATAGACAGGGGCTTCCCAGGTGGCTCAGGGCCAAAGAATCCACCTGCCAAGCAGGAGACCTGGGTTCAGTCCCTGGGTTGAGAAGATCCCCCGGAGAAGGGAATGGCAACCCACTCCAGTATTTTTGCCTGGAGAATTCCATGGATGGAGGAGCCTGGTGGGCTACAGTCCACGGGGCCACAAAGAGTCGGACACGACAGAGCTACTAAACTGCAGTAACAACACAGCTGATTCACTTCCTTGTACATCGGAAACTAACCCAACACTGTAAATGATGCCATAATCAGCGTCTCTGGGCAGGAGTGTTTATGCCTCCCAATTATTTTGTTTCTTTAGAATAAAATGCCAGGAGTGACATTAACTAAACAAAGGGAAAATCTTGTAACTTGTAATATATACAGAGAGAACTATCTCATCACAGTGTATCATTGATTCTACTCACTAAGCCCACTTTTACAAACTAAAGACCATCTGAATCTTCGGGTGGCATCGATATTACGTGTCACGTGCACCACTGAAATTCCTAACATCTTGAACGCCCACCCCAATGGCCAGTTGTGTGAAAAGATGTGTATTTATTATTGTGAAGGTGGGTTTCAGTGTATGTTTGTTAACTAATCTTCTTTAGAAGCAATAATCTACCGATGCTGGTGCTTTGGGTTGCTGTTCTGTTCCCCTGTATTTCATTTAGAATTGCTGATCTTTAAATGATTTTTCCCTTTTAGTGATTTACAATGCATATTTCATAAAAATGCACCATGCCTGGAAAATCCCACGGACAGGGGAGCCTGGCGGGCTACAGTCCGTGGGGTCACAAAAATGTCAGAAAGAACTTTGTGACTGAGTGCAGACAAACATGTTTGAACAAGTTTCCAGCTAACTTTCAGGGTTAGCTGTTAATGACTAAAAAATAAGCTTTGATCCACTGAGAAAAAAGCTTGCTCTTGATAAATTTAGATCTCAGCTTCTAATTAGCACACAAAATCATCCTTTTAATAAAAGTGACAGAGTTTAATGAAGTTAAAGAGGTGAGCCATGCTAAGCTGGCTTCCTGAGATTCCCTGGGACGTATGCCTGCTTATCTACTCCAAGAAGGTCTGAGCTCTGGAACGGCCTCAAGACTGGTCAGGAGACAAAATCAGTGTCTTAAACAGGGATGAACTGTGATAATTACATATGAAAAACAAGTTTGTAATCACCAGTACATCCAGAAAATACTGTCTGACATAGATATGTTTTATCAGGACACATGATGCGAGGTGTTCTTCTGATCCATTTTGTATACAAAATTCTCAAATAAACAGCAAGGAAAAGAAACTAAACCAACTTAATCCAAAGAAGTACTGACATCATGGCCTGATGGTTTTAAGACCCGAGGTGGTCATCCATCACTTTCATGAATGGATAGGGAACATATAAATCTGTACTCCAAATGCATTATTTGTGTTTAAAAAAAACATATTATTTAAGCTTCTAATTCTGTGGGAGAGAAAGTGATGTTTTACAGAGTGGGCAGGACCTGCAAACTGCCCAGAAAAGAGCATGAGGACAGCTACGAACGGCTGCCTCCAGGGAGGAGACTGGCTGCAGGGCGTGTGTCTGGGCTCACTGGGTGAACCACTGAATTGGATCAGTGTGGTGTCTACACTGCCTTCCTCCCAAATGCCAGGTGTGACAAAGAACAGGTGAGGGAGGGGGTGGGTGGGGAAATGGGTGCTCAGGACTCCTGCCGCCCCACCCAGCAGCAGTGCAGGGTGACCGTGGGGTGACTTGGGGCTCTGTGCCCCCAGTCCCCTTGTCATCACCTCCATCAGGGACCTCCAGTACCTCCAGGGATGCCTCGAGGGCTAAGGGAGATGACACACCAAGAGGGGCAGAAAGTCTGGGAGGTCAAGACCACCCAAAGTACGCAGACCCTGGGAAAGGAAGTCTCTGACAGCTTGAAGGACACGTGGGTTGAACTCGTAACTTGTATGACCTTCTAATGAACCTCTACATGAGTTTATGGATGCTCCATGCTCCTTTTTTTTTTTTCAGTGAGCAAAGTAAAAGCAGTGCTGGAAGTATAGCAGGTGTCTTGAGGGCGGGCTTCAAATCTGGCCCCTCCTGTTGAAACAGATTTCATTCTTAGAAAGCATGGTTCAGTTCAGTTCGGTTCAGTCACTCAGTCGTGTCCGACTCTTTGCAACCCCATGGACTGCAGCAGGCCAGAAAGCACAGTCATTAAAAAAACAATCTGAGAACATAGTGAACTCAAGACAAGAATAGTATAAATGGAATGAAATGTGTTACTGAAATA
This sequence comes from Dama dama, assembly GCF_033118175.1. Taxonomy (NCBI): domain Eukaryota; kingdom Metazoa; phylum Chordata; class Mammalia; order Artiodactyla; family Cervidae; genus Dama; species Dama dama. The sequence continues at coordinate 112,114,464 of NC_083700.1, read as the reverse complement.
GCTTCCTGTAACTTTTGGTACAGTTCAATAATTTTATGAAGGCCAGACCGTTCAACATGACTCTTACGGCATCATCTGTCTACATGTCTCTCCTTTTTAATGTTTAAACGTCCCATCCGGGAAGGACGGAGGATGCAATGAGTTCGACCCTAAAAGGCCAAGAACCTCCAGCAAAGAGAAACAGATGAAAGGCTTTCTTACCAAAACACTCTGTAACAACAGCTGATGACTATATCATGCGGAGTGGGGGTGACACTATTTGTGGACAATTTTTTTTCACATCCTTTTAGTCATAAAATTTGAACCTGGAAGCAGTTTATGAAACATATAGTAGCTCTCTCTCAGACATAGGAGGGTTGAAGAGAGGAATTCCAAAAGAAGACTCTGCTAGAATTTAAAGGGGAAGACCCGAACTGTCCATGTGACTGGACTTTGAATTTTTCAGATAGCAGGAAGACAAATTTTTATTACATATCCTGGAGACTGCACTGGAGCAGCTTAGAAGGTCTCAAAATTACATCTTCTTAAACAATAAACAGAACATTTTGACAGAGATCAACATATAATCAACCACTAACCATATAGTATCCTGGCTGCAGTATCTGACCTAAATACTCCGGGAATTGAAGGCACAAGAAACATCCATAACCTTCAAAAAAATGTACGATCAAGGGGAAAAAATACAGATGATGAAACTTAAGAAAGTATGGAGGTATTTCTGACAACTGTAGAAATGCAGTTCAGAATGGTTTCAGGAATTATTATTTTTTATAATTCCCTCATTAAAGGCACCATGCATATACATATGTATACACACACACAGAGATGTACAGACACATCCACACTTCTCCACTCCTGGCCACACAGCACTCCAGCAGAATCATCAACTGAGATCCCAACGATAAACTCAGTGATGTCTCTCTTCTGCTTTTAGCTAATGGCAGAAATATATTTTCTAATAAGTTCAACTTGGGTGAAAATGTAAAACCAAATTAGCAAAAATCAATTTCTCTTAGTGGTTCCCAATTTTTAAAAAGCATGCATGCCCCTTTGGATGACTCTGATTCAGCAGCATTCTAAAGTGACTTTATTACTTCTTGTCAATCACGAAGTCAGTATATGCTCACTTGTGACTCGACAAGAGGACCCCTTGTCTCAAGACCCCCGGCACCTCCGGAGGTCTGTTCCCTGCAGGCTGGGAGCTCCACTCATTCTTTCCTGCCTCCAGACCAACTGGGCTTGATGATCAACAACAGCCTGAGGGTCAGCAGGGCTGCCACCAGTGACTTACTGCACGGATGAATAATACGACGTCTCTAATCGAGATGTTGTTATTGTTACTTAGTCGCTTGGTTTTATCCAACTCTTTTGCAACCCCATGGGCTGCAGCCCACCAGGCTTCTCTGTTTGTGAGATTCTCCAGGCAAGAATATTGGAGTGGGTAGCCATTTCCTTCTCCAGGGGATCTTCCTGACCTAGGGATTAAACCTGGGTCTCCTGCATTACAGGTGGATTCTTTGCTGCTGACCACCAGGAAAGCCCTCTAATCAAGATGGTGGGCATCTAAATTTAAAGGCAAAAATGTTTAAATAAAAGGATAGGTGGGAGGTCAGAGAAAAACCCCTTCCAATGACTAGACACCATGTCAAACGTGTGTGTGTGAGCTCAGTCATGTCTGACCCTGCAACCATATGGACTGTAACTGCCAGCCTCCTCTGTCCATGGGATTTCCCAGGCAAGAATACTGGAGTGGGTTGCCATGTATTAAGTCCAATACTGGACTTAAGTGCCCTTAAGTCACTGGGTTGCCTCCTCCAAAGGATCTTCCCAACCCAAGGATCAAACCCATGTCTCCTGAATTGGCAGGTGGATCCTTTAACATAAACGCCATCAAAAAAAAAAAAAAAAATTAGCAGATGGACATCAGACCCTTTTACCCTCTCCCACGTCAAGGTGCCGTGACGGGCAGGTCCGGCATCCTTCCCGCTGTGGGAGGGCTGAGCGTCAAGGTGTCTTCACCTCCCACTCGGGCGGGGGGAGCTCTGAGTGGTTAAGTACGGATGAGTACACGACAATGGCTGCTACTAATCGTTTATTGAATAATGAAACTGACACACCTGATAAAAGGTTTCAATCTTGAGAAAAATGATGGATCGTTCTTCAGTTTACTGGCACTGCCATTTGTGTGACAAACGGTGGGAGAGCCCCAGTTAATCTCCGCAGACCTCCAGCCCGAAGAGGCAGCTCCCAGGCGGAGCAGCCAGGTAATCACCAAGAGCTAATACCATGGCTGCACGCAGCCAGCGAGGGCTAGAGACCGGCGCTTTATCAAGGCTGATCTCCGAATCAATTTGCACAATGGATTTTTTTTTTTTTGGTGATGGGCGAGGGAGAGAAGAGATAGGGAAAAGAAAGAGCCACAACAAGAAAGAAAGATAAGGCCCGGCCAGAGAGTGCACGGTCCTAACGTGGAGAAATGGAATTGTCAGTGGGATCAAAGCATAAATGACTTCCGATCGGCTCGGGATGGCAGACAGATTTTCTCGGTGGTAAAGTCTGATCTGTGGCATCAGAGTGCCCTATCGAGGTTGTTTGTCACCCAAGCAGTGCTGCTGGGCTCGGAATCTGCCTTCCGCCCTCAACGGACACAAGATGTTCATTCTTTTAGTAGATTTTTTTTTTTTTCTGTTATTCTATGGGAGAGTAGGGGGCAGGGAGTGTGGCTTTAAGGACATTAAATATACAACACTCAAAATAGCACACTTATTTCTATGGTATTATGTGTTGTGTCTTATCTTAATTTTGGTACAAATCCAATCAATTCGACAGGCGCGTCTTCTTCCAAGAGACTGACGTAATGTGAAAACCAGAACTTGGTGTTCTGGGCCCTCTGCCTCTCCTTCGTGCCCGTATCACCAGACTGGGGGGGAAGTAACTAAAGAAGATAACGCACAGGGTGCAATTAATATAGAGTTGGCAGAGAAGAAACAGCCAACATTAGCTGTGACAACAATCAACGTTCAAATCAGAAAGGAGCAAGCCTCTACTTACATTACTATCACTGCCCACTGGCAAGGTCAAGACACACGTAAGGAAAGGCAGGGCAAGATTTCAGTTACATGAACAGAAATGAGTATGAGGTGCCCCTGATCAATTACATCACCCCCACTGACTACTCTACAGCATGAAACAGTCGGGGAACACGTCTAAACGTAACCAGGAATTTCAGGCAGGAAAAAAGTGTCAAATGCAGTAGACTTTTAAGGATGGACATTCTCTAAGATGACGATGTTTGCGGAGATGAGAGAATGAAACTACACAGTTATTAATTAGGACACACATGGAGAGTGTGTTATGTAACTTTAAGTGATTAAATGAAAGGTTCTTAACCCAAGCATGAGTGCTGGCGGCATTAAGAGCCTGGGGATCCATGTCTAGTTGGGGACCCTGGGGAAGGTGTCTGTATGAGAAGCACCACCTTGAAAGCCATCATAACCTTCCTTCCAAGGTTAAGTAAGTTAAGGGGGGTGGGGGGAGTTCCTTTCCTGTTTTCAAGTGGAGAACTTCTCACATAGTCTTCAAGTTGCTAACTGCTCAGTTGTGTCCGACTCTTTGCAACCCCATGGACTGAGCCCGCCAGGCTCCTCTGTCCATGGGATTGTCCCATGGGGCAAGAATATTGGAGTGGGTTGCCATTTCTTTCTCCAGGGGATCTTCCCAACTCAGGGATCAAACCTGGGTTTCCTGCACTGGCAGCAGATTCTTTACCACCGAGCTACCAGGGAAGTCCTTTGGTTCATTAAAGGACTGCAAAGAGTCGGATAGGACCTAGCGACTAAGCACTCACGCATATACCCTCTCCTTTCAGCCAAAGTGCATCTAAAACTCCAAGACGGGGCTGGACTAAACAACACTCTGAAAACTTCTTTAAGAGCATCTTGTTGGATTCACGTTTGATAACACAAACTTTGGAGAACACACTGGTTTATATCACCTAAAACCACCCTCGTCCAAAAGAAATACTTTGGAACCCAATCAGTAGCTTGTGTGGGCTTTTCCTTCTCAACCTGGGGACACCAGAAAGCGTCTCTTGCCTTCTCCAGCTTTGCATCTAGGTGAAGGGGCAGGGCCAGCCCACGTGAAATGTTTCAAAGTCACATACACAAAACAGCGCTGTCGCTTGGCAGAAATTGACTGTCAACTGAACTGCATAGATCAACATGAGTTGAGGAAAAGATCACTGGGTCCCCCACCAAAGGGCCAGCCTGTCAGGGTACAACCATCAACTGTGGGCATTCTACACACCTCGCTGTCAGCACCCAGGGAAAGGGTTCCATGTAGGAAACACTGAGTCCAAGATGCAGAGTCTTTAACAAAAGCTCCCGTTTCAGCTCATAAACATGCAAATCCAGGCTTTACAATGAAGCGGTTTTCCTTCACCTTTAATGGTAACTCCTGCCACTACTTAGTAGGGACCTTCCGTAACCCTGTCATGACATTGGTTGTGATGGTGCAGACATCTCTAAGTTGGCCTCTGTGGGGGGACGGGGGCTGGAGGAAGACAGTGAATGGTTCACCCTGGAGATCCACCAGAAGAGGCTGGAAGAGCCCAAGGAACGGGGCCCACTTCTGTGTGGAAGCAGCTTTAATCCATCCCAAAGTGCACCGGGAATGTCCACTGACCCCCGGGTGGGTAGAGCATTAATGGACGTGGTACTCTGGGTGAGGAGAAGGTTTCATCCACACCACTTACTGGATCACCTCTGGGGGTTACCGCCCGAAAGTGGAAAAGTCGCTCAGCCGTGTCCAACTCTTTGCGACTCCATGGACTATACAGTTCATGGAATTCTCCAGGCCAGAATACTGGAGTGGTAGCCTTTCCCTTCTCCGGGGGATCTTCCCGACCCAGGGGTTGAACTGGGGTCTGCTGCATTGCAGGCGGATTCTGTATGAGCTGAGCCACAAGGGAAGCCTGGTTACCGTCTACCACCCTTGACAAACACGGTTTAACTAGAGATCCCTTGAGAGGAAAACAGTGTCCCTGGGCCTGTGTTAGGCGAGCCAGTATAAACTACAAACGTACTGCAAGTGATTTGAGTCCTAAGAGCATTATTTTATTTTAATTATGATTTATAACTTATTTAATTAATTGATTTATATTTGGCGGCGTGGGGTCTTCAATGCTGCGCTCGGGATACTCCCTGCTTGGGATGCGCAGGCCCATCCCTGCAGTGGCTTCTCGTGCTGTGGGGCTCAGGCTCTAGGCGCACAGGCTTCAGTAGTTGTGGTGCACAGGCTTAGTGGCCCTGCGGCATGTGGAATCTTTCCGGACCAGGGATCGAACCCATGTACCCCGCACTGGCAGGCCGATTCACATCCACTGCACCACCACGGAGCCCCAAGAGTATGATGCTAATGCATGCAACCTGAATCCCAAGAAAGGAATTAGGTGCTCTGTCCTACACACACGAATCGCAGAACTCACGGCATCCTGACGGCAGTTCTAAGAGGTGTCATCCTTCCCTCTTATAGCTGGGGGCTCAGGGCAGGAGACACAACGAACTGGCCCAGGCCATCCCATCAGGAAGAGGTGGAAACCCGCTCATGATGGCCTGAGCTCCTGACCACCCCCCAGCTGCCCCGGGTCACTGCTTTTGCCATCAGGACTCCTGATGCTGTTCGGCCGGTGCCTGCCTGGACTGGACTGGCCGTACACCGCGGGAAGAAACACCAGGACAGCAGAGGCTTGCTGGTCACTGAGGACGAACAGGACAGCCGGGCGCCTGCAGTGCTGGCTGTGCCGCCTTCATGGACAGTGGGATTCTGAGCATTTCATGAAAGTTTGAATCTGTGAAGAATCTTTATACTTTTGATCATCGCCCCCCAGGCCCCCGACACTGACTCACAATTCAAGAAGATACTAGAGGAGACAAGTAGAGAAACATTTTCTAAAGTTGGAGCAATGAGTAGAAATAAAACCCTCCCAAGAAATATTTCAGCAAAAAGATAAATTTCTTCTTCTTCATTAGAATAAGGAATTGCAGAGTGAAATGCTTTAATTACCCATGAAGTGAGATGGCCTTACGTGATTGCCTTCGCTTTAAAAGCACTAGAAAGAATACCCTGTATTAAATGCTCCTGTCTTTTTCCAGTTGTAAGAAAATTCTCCATCCCATTCAGCAACCTCTGAAAGTAATCCCACACAGAATAAAACTATTTGAAAACTTTTAATCTACTTTATTTTCAACTGGTAAAGGGATGCATGTAAAAAGGCATTCGTTTTTCTTCTGCATCCCCTTGCGTGTGGTGGTTCTGTAGACCACTCTTTTTAAAAACATTATTTATTTTTGGCTGGGCTGGGTCTCCACTGCTGTGCGAGCTTTTTCTCTAATTCCAGCGAGTGGGGCTACTCTCTAGTTGGGGTGCAGGCTTCTCACTACGCTGGTTTCTCTTGTCTCAGAGCACAGGCTCTGGGCGTGTGGGTTTCAGCAGTGGCGGCACGTGGGCTTGGGAGGTGCAGTTCCTGGGCTCTAGATCACGGGTCCAACAGCTGCAGCACATGGGCTTGGCTGTCCCACAGCAAGTGGGATCTTCCTGGATCAGGGACCTAACCTGCGTTTCCTGCACTGGCGGGCAGCTTCTTTACCACTGAGCCACCAGGAAAGCCCTTTCGACCTCTTTTAAAAATGGTCTGGGGACTGCCCTGGTGGTCCAGTGGCTAAAACTCTGCGCTCCCAGGGCAGGCAGCCTGAGATCAACCCCTGGTCAGGGAACTATTAATAGATCCTGTATGCCACACCTAAGACCCAGCACAGCCAAATAAATAAATAATAGTAATAAAAGGTATGGTTTTCTGATTCAAAAGGTACGGTTTTCTGCACTGTTTGGAAAGAATAAATCCTGAAAACTCAGGAATATAATTGCATGTGGGGAACAAGCTAGAAGATACTGAAATATCTTTCTACTGGCTCTTCTCCTAAAGGTTGGAGAGAGAAGAAATATATGGTGGTGGTGGCTTGGTTGCTCATTTGCGTCCAACTTTTCAACCCCATGGACTGTAGCCCACCAGGCTCCTCTGTCCATGGGATTCTCCAGACAAGAATACTGGAGTGGGTTGCCATTCCCTTCTCCAGGGGATCTTTCCGACCCAGGGATTGAACCTGGGTCTCCTGCATTGCAGGCAGATTCTTTTCAGTCTGAGCCATTAGGGAAAATAAACTGTTTCTCCAGGTATTTTACCAGCAATTTATAACAGTGAGGTCAAAGTAAAAGTCAACTTGTTTGAAACAGTATAGCACCACATAAACTTGCATGTAGATCATGACATTGATGAGGGACAACTGTTGCATTTAATGAGGCCCCCGTAACTACAAGAAGAACACAATTCCTTCCCTGGGGACACGCAGACCCCACAGGGTCACCACCCACCAGCCTCGCCTCTGTGGGCTCTCTGCTCTGAGTCTCCTCGTGATCTTTCTTGGCCCCTGTCCCTCCAGCAAATAACCTGATGGACTCAAGTCTTCTTCCTCTGTTTCATCCCATGTCACTGCGTTGATCACAACCTGCCGTATCATACAATGACTATCTGTGACTCATTTTCCATAGGCAACAGCAACACTGGGGGTTCACGTGCTCGCCTAGAATCTCGCCACATTCCCGGTAGGAGGTAGAGTCTATTTCTGCTGCTTGGAAGCAGGACTTGGTTTTTCCCATAGATCACGGTGGAGTGGACGCTGCGTATCCTCCAAGTCTAGACACAGAAGGAAATGGGGCTCCTTCCTGTGTCTCCCCCTTGACACTTGCCCCCTGCACTGGGAGGACAGCTAGCCACGTGGGAATGGGGGTGCGGGAGGGTACTGTGTAGGTGCCTTGGCCCACAGCCAAGGTCCCAAGAAGCATCACCAAGAGTCAGACATGTGAGGGACCCAGACTGCAGATGCTTCCAGCCCCGGCATTTACAACATTCTGGGTGAGGCCCCAGACACCGAGGAGCAGAGAAAAGGCTTCTCAGCTGTTTCTGTCCTAATTCCCGATCCACTGAGGGCAGGGACGCTTCCAGGGGAGCACTCTGCTCGGCGGCTGGACGCTCCATCTGTCTGTGTGACCGGCTACAGTGGCAGGGCGAGTGGAAAGGGGAAGGTTCTTTTTCTTTATTTGCTTAGCTGTGCTGGTTCTTCGTTTTGGTGCACAGATTCTTTAGTCGTTTCAGTCATGTCTGACTCTGGGTTGCCGTGCCCTCCTCCAGAGGATCTTCTCAACCCAGGGATTGAACCTGTGACTCTCCCGTCTCCTGCATCAGCAGGCAGGTTCTTTCCCACGAGCGCTGCCTGGGAAGCCCTCGTAGTTGTGGTATGCGGGCTTATTTGCTCTGCGGCGTGTGAGAGCTTAGTTCCCTGACCAGGGATGGAAGCCTTGTTCCTTGCATTGCAACGTGGGTTCTTAACCACTGGACCACCAGGCAAGTCTGGCAGGTACTTTTTGAGGGGCAAGACTGCCTTGAAAACAGCAGTTATGACACAAATACAAATTCTGGGGTATTCAACAAAACAGTTAACAAAATTTGAGCTTTTATATGTTTGAAATTTGATTTAAACCAATAAAACTAGGAAAAATATAACATCAATACAACAGAGGAGGGACTCCAATGGCAGAGCACCTGGGGCAGAGTAATGCGTCCAGTGCTAAGAGTGTCCTCGGGGGCCTCCACGTCCTGGTGAGTGACCCACGCTCGGATGTGTCTGGACCTTGGTGTGCGTCCTTGACACTGTCCTAGCTGACCTTCACCTGAAGCACTGGTGCTCAGCCCTGATGAGTTGGAATCAGCGGGCATCTAGGCTCCCCAGAGGCCAGCTGGACCCAAATCTCGGTTTTAAATCAGTGATTTTAGAACCGTCCAGGGAGCTGGCTGGCTGGCCCCTCCCTTGTGCCTGCCTCCACTGGACCAGAGCAGTCACGTCGTACACCTGCCCCCAGAGTCGCCCCCTGTGACCTGACCCTCCCACTCTTACAGGCCTCTCCTGCAGGCGCTGCCTGGCCTGCCAGCATCTTCAGTCCTTCTTCCCCACGGCCAGGGTCCGCTGGCCACCCCATCCTCATTGTCTCCTCCACTCCCTCCTGCCTCCAACCACAACTCAAGGTTGGCAGAAAAAAAAGAAAGGATCGTCTCAGGTCTTTAAGATTCTATTTACTCACTGGGCAGCTCATTACTGGGAAGTGATATAAAAATGCAAGTATCCCAGAGAAGATGGAAAAGCTGACCTCTGCCAGCAAACTGAAACGGGAAGAGACGCCCGCGTGCCTTGACTACGCAACTGCTGCTGCTCGGGTAGAGAAGCCGGGCTCTCCGGAGAACACCCATCCTCACGTTTAGAGACCGGTTCCTGATGGGGAAGAGCATGGGCTGAGGGGAAATTCCAGAGTACCTAAGGGAGGCTGTGAGTGACCCGGGGAGGCAGGGAAGGGGAGCAACTGTCACTCGCGTACCAGTGGAAGGAAGTCTTCACTAAAGATATTTAGGATTTTCTAAAAAGGAAAATAGAAAGGTTTCAAGCCACATTAAACTTGTATATTTCTGTAATTAAGAGGCAGCCAAAAAAACGGATTCATTCAACTATAGGAGAGCTTCCATTTCCTGCTCTAGATGAGGAAAAAAAGGAAAGTCACAGCAGCAAAAGAAAAGAGGGCATCTGGTAGTTATTCAAAAAGCTACACATATTCCAAAGGCCCAGGGCTTCTCTGGTGGCTCAGCAGTAAAGAATCTTCCTGCGATGCGGGTTTGATCCCTGGGTTGGGAAGATCTGGCTTCCCTGATAGCTCAGTTGGTAAAGAATCTGCCTACAGTGCAGGAGACCCTGGTTTGATTCCTGGTTTGGGAAGATCCGCTGGAGAAGGGATAGGTCACCCACTCCAGTATTCTTAGACTTCCCTTACAGCTCAGCTGGTAAAGAATCTGCCTGCAATGTGGGAAACCTGGGTTCTGTCCCTGGGTTGGGAAGATCCCCTGGAGAAGGGAAAGGCTACCTACTCCAGTATTCTGGCCTGGAGAATTCCATGGACTGTATGGCCCATGGAGTTGCAAAGAGTCAGACACGACTGAGCGACTTTCACTTCTTTCACTTTTGGGATGATCCCCTGGAAGAGGAAATGGCTACCCACTCCAGTATTCTTGCTTGGGAAATGCCAGAGGAGCCTGGTAGGCTACAGCCCATGGGGTCACGAAACAGCTGGGTCAACTTGTCGACTAAAGGACAACAAGCAAAGGCCCCAGACCGCCCGCCACAGTGGTGGCTCTTCATGCGGGCACATCATCAGGGCACTGAAGGCAGGTGAGTCTCCCCCCGTCCCCCCCACATGGGGTCACTGTGGGCTGGCGAGTCCTCCCCTCCCTCTCACCTCCTGCTGTAGGAGTCTGATCCCACGGTGAGGAAAAAAAAACTAATGTTTCAGGGGGCGGGATTTAAGAAAGTAGTTGACTTAAACTGTTTACACTGTTTAATTAATCGGCCTTTTCAGGGTAATTACATGTTAATTACAGGAGGTATTCTGCACCCGGTGATGATGAAACTGTATTTTCAAGTTATTGGCTCTTTCTCTTTCAATGTGAGCATTGGATTCACTTGTTCAGGTAAAATCACCAGGCTGTAAACAGGTCATCATCATGTATGCCAGTTTCTAAAACTCCTACCTTAAACCTTAAACCATTTGCTAATTCTGAATTTGCTATTTTCCAACTGTTGTAAAAATATGTTTTTGTCAATATCAGTTCAGTTCAGCTCAGTCGCTCAGTCGTGTCCGACTCTCCAGGACCCCATGAATTGCAGCACACCAGGCCTCCTTGTCCATCACCAACTCCCGGAGTTTACCCAAATCCATGCCCATCGAGTCGGTGATGCCGTAGTTGGGGTAAAATGACAGAAGTTTTTAATGGCTTGAATATTAACTTATTATAATTAAGAAATATTCTTGTGAGCCTATTATATTCAATACAAGTCTTTGTTTCATATGAATTTAAGTCTTAGGGAAAGTCCTAGATAAGCCAAGATTTGTAGGAGGGAAGACCACTGAAAAGACACGACCTTCCAAAGGGAGGGGCGGTCACCATGGAGACTCAAGTGGGAGGCTCCTTTGAAGGTCAGGAGAGGACACCCGTGGAGGGTTTAATCACAGGGCTGATGGGTAGCAAGGGGTCAATAAGTGGGTGCAGTGATTATTGCCAATAGGTGATTAACCTAGATTTCCTGTTTTGTGATTTTCTCTTTTAAAGATACATCACTAATTCTAAATTTTGATAAAAGTTATTTTCTTTTCATGACAGTGAGAAATAATAAATCCTCTGTATGTGTGTATGTGTGAGTGCGTGTGTGTGTGTGTGTGTGTGTGTGTGAGAGAGAGAGAGAGAGAGAGAGCGAGAGCGAGAGAGCATGCAGAACATGAAGCTAAGGACTCCAGTAGTTTCTCTCAGGGCTGCCGAGTGACCATGCCTACAGTACACCCTGATTCTACAGATCAACTGAAGAGGAAAACCATTCCCGCTGCAGAAAGAAGACCAGTCCAAATGAAAACCAAGTCAAAGAACGAAGCTGTAACACCTACTCTTCAATTACGAAGACTCAAATCAGGTTATCGAGGTGCCCAGTGTGCAACTCAAGATTCCACCTTCTACAGCTCCCATACGGGGTGCAACAAGCCCTTGGGAATTTCCTAAAGTAAATCTACCTTGAATATTCCTTGGAAGGACTGATGCTGAAGTTCCAATACTTTGGCCACCTTATACGAAGAGCCGACTCACTGGAAAAGACCCTGATGCTGGGAAAGATTGAGGGCAGAAGGAGAAGGGGGCAACAGAGGATGAGATGGTTGGATGGCGTCACTGACTCAATGGACATTCTACACGCCAAGAATCTGAATTTGGAGGAATTAAAAAATCTTGATTTACGACAGTTTTTTCTCAAACGTACTAACATGTGCTTAACTAGTAGTTTCATAATAGGCAGCATCAAGCAATCATTCTGGCAGGAAAAAAATCCCATCCTTTCAAATCTCACTAGGTTTGGAGACTGACTGGAGGAGGAAATGGCCACCCACTCCAGAATCCTTGCCTGGATAATCCCATGGACAGAGGAACCTGGTCAGCTACAGTCTGTAAACAGTCAGACACGAATGAGCGACTGATGATGCCTGGAGACCGATATTGGGAGGTACACAGCCGGAGCGAGGACGAGGGGACAGGGGACAGTCCTCTGGGCACCAGGAGCAGAGATCACCACGCCCAGGCACATGGACGCACTCCCCACAATGACCAAAGGCGGGTCAGTGGATGGCAGGAAGAACTCATTACTTCTTTTCCTACAGATGAAAATATCGCTAGCTAATTAAAGCTCTTGGCTGAGACGGACACTAACCGACAAGAGATATATCTCCCCAAGCTTGAGACGGTACCTGGATTAATTCAGGAACCCAAACCACTGAGGTCCCATCGCTGTGGTCCTCCCCACGCTACACATGCGCTCGGTGGCCTGCGCCATGAAACAACTTCAGCATTCTCCAAAAAGCTCTCATTAAACAGAAATTAGACGGAGACAAGGGAAGCCTAAAAAATTGACTAGGAGTTCGGATGCTCTCAATGGCTAATGTGTCCGTTTTTCACCTGAAGTCTTCTCCAAATGCAGTTTTGCTATTAGGCAAAACTCAAAGAAAGGTAATCAATTCCAACGAAAAAAGCACTTATCCTGGGAGGACAGTATGCGCGGCGCTTCAAACCCCCTGGCTGCCTGCCAGAACCCAGACAACAGCCATCAATGTCTCTGACTAGGCGAGGAGCACAGGGGCCATGCATAATTGACTAGAAGATGGGCTAGAACGACGGCCAATCAGCGGGTGATCAGAAACGCGTGGAATATTCAGCACCACTTGATTACATGGAGGCTTGTCCTTTCGCTCTCCTCACGAAATCTCTTCAAGGTCCAGAGTACTGTAATAAGATCATTACTGTCAAGCGGTACGGATCGCAGGCAATGAGTCTTCGGATAGGAACTCATACTTCACAAGCTCCCCCGGTCTGTCTCTCTCTCTCTCTCTCTTTTTTTTTGTATTTTACTGCATGCAGAGGCGGCAAGGCGACGAGGTGGCAGATAATGATCACATCACCGCACGGCAACTAGAAAGGCACTTTTAAGAAGAAGCAGGGAGACATCAGCTGAAGAGAAACTAAAACATTTCCCCTCTGCCTTTTTTTTTTCCCCTCCTTTAAAAAAAATTAAATAGAATTAAACTGTGTGCAGCAGTCGCTTTCATGAACTCAGAGATAATGTCATTGAATTTAACCATTTGAGAGATGCTCTTGTGGCAGCAAAGCCCATTACCCCACAGACAAATGGCCAATTTTCTGCATGTCCCGAGTACAAAAGGAGGCTTGTTAGGTTGTGTGTGCATCTCAGGGGCGACGACTGAAGTTTTTTGCCGTACCTTCTTCTTTCATTGGCGGTTAACATCCTGGGCTTAATACCTGCGGCCCCGTTGTGTGTCTGAGATGAGAAAGGGGGTGGAGTTGAAAGGCAGGGGCGCATTAGCAAAGATTCCTAAATAAACACACCGAGTTCATCTCAAGCCACACCCGCTTGAGGGCGAGTGCGTGGAGATCAGACCCGCCAGCAAGATGAGACGGACATCTGATCAGACTTAGATCAGCCCAAGGCAGGGTTCCAATGAATGACGGGGAGCAAGATCAAAAGCCCCCTCTTCCCTCCGATTGTCCTTAAACACGATCACTCCTCAACTCCAAAAGCCCACAAAGAACATCGTCCTCATAATGAATTTAAAAGCTGGGCTGACTGCCTCTGAGTCAAACATCTTTAAGTCCAAAAAAAGTTACGTCATGTCCCCTGGACGTTCTCTAATCCCGCATGTTCTAATTGTCTGCAAAGTAACAGTGATCCTCAACCTTCCCGGAATGTATACCCCCTGCCAGAGACACACGCAACAAGAGCCATGTTGTTTGTAAAGGAGCCGTGTTGTAACAGGGGTCCTGAGAAGAGGCTGGGGTCAAAACTAGCAAAGGAATCGCTGCTTCCAGGTTCTTAAGGGCCATGGTGGGGGTGGTGGGCACCCGGCTGCGATGGGCAGAAGCCTCTCCAGGAGCCTCAGGGCTGACCCTGCCTGCAGAAGGCTCCTCGTCATGCCCGAGCCGCGGAGGGCCTGGCAAGATGGACAGCACAGGGGCACGGTAGATCATGCAGACTTCTGAGCCCCAGAGGCCTGAGGCAGTCCCCCAATTCACACTCATCTGCCCGCCTCTGGCAAATCACTCAACATCACCCAGCTGTAGTCCTCACTTGAGAACTCAACAGTAGATAACGCCACCTCCCCGTCTGACACTGTGGGTTGTACGAAGGATGCAATGAGGTAACACCTGTTTAAGAGCAGTCACTGAACCATGGCTTCCTCCCTGGGGGCTTAAAGGCCTATTCCAACAAGGGACCCAAGACTCTGGGGAGGGAGGGGGCAGTGAACACAACAGGTGGTGATTTGCAGAGTGACTGGATCCATGAATCCCACAAACAGGAAGAGAAGGTCACAGGTTTTATGAACTGAGTGTCTGTGTCCTCCCAAAATTCGTCTGCTGTTCATCACCCCCAACGTGATGACATATGAAGACGATGGTGGGGCCCCTAGGATACGGTTAGTGCCTGTCCAAGAAGGGGAGAGAGTGCTTTCTGTGCATTGAGCAAAGGCCACAGTGAGAAAGCTGACCCTGCAGGCCAGGAACCCAGTGGGTCTGCACCTTGATCTTGAATGATGCAGCCTCCAGAATGGAAAGGAGTAACTTTCTGCTGTTTAAGCCACCTGGTCTGTGGTTCTGTTATGGCAGCTAAACCAGACTGAGACCCAAAGTGTATGGTTTTTATTTGATATTTTCCATTTGCCGAGTTGCTTTTACACAGACTGCATTTTGCATTTTGTCACCATCCTTTTTGTTGGTTTGTTTTACATCTTCAGGAAGAGGAACGAAGTCTCCCCTACACATGAGATAAAACACGGCCCCGTTTCGTTATTGCTGGGGCCGGGGGCACAGACGCAGCGTACTCAGCTAGAACATCTGAGCACGCACCTCCTGGATGCCTTTATCTCCTCAAGTTGCCCGGACGCTTGTGTCTAATGTAGAGCATCTGCGGGTCTGGGGGCTGCATGAGACAGAGACGCAAGAGATGTAGACACGCCATCATGTCTATCTTCTGAGCATGACAGCTTCCGTTTGCGTGCCTGTACCCTTTGTGGTAAAATACACGCAGCGAGGCAAAAGGAGAAAAAGGACGCAAGACATCCGAATGGCAAAGAACACACCGGGTGGACAGTGCTCTGCCTGCCCTTCCTGGACGTTGGTCTGAGCAGATCACATCACACCCCCGATTTCATGGCTAACGAAGTGCCCTCCAAAGACTCTGACAGCTCTACCATTTTTTTGAGAACGTCAAGAAGATGAGAAATTATCTGAGAATCCCCTAAAAGTCAGTTTGACTTGGGAGGTCTCTCCACCCAGGCAGAATTCAAGTCCAGGGTTCCTGAAGAACAACGCCCATCCTGACTTCTGCTGATGGACACTGGAGGCTGTGAGAGTCTTGTGCAGAAGGACTCCGAGTGTTAGGGTCAGTAAAAGGAGGGCTCTGCAGCAGATCTGTACATGTAGAAAGCAAGCTTGAGAACAGCCTGCATTTTTCAAAGGCGAGTCTACTCGTCTGTACGGCAGGAAGGGGAGTGTGTCCTACTGCACCAGGAGTGTCGGTGGCTGGAGCTCCAAGCCACCTTGGGCGTGTCTGTCTCAGCTGCTTCAGTCGTGTCGGACCCTTTGTGACCCCACAGAAGCTGTAGCCCCATCAGGCTCCTCTCTCCGTGGGATTCTCCAGGCAAGATTACCAAAGTGGGCTGCCATACCCTCCTCCAGGGGATCTTCCCAACCCAGGGATCAAACCCACATCTCTCACATCGCCTGCATTGGCAGGCTGGTTCTTTACCACTAGTGCCACCTGGGATGCCCCCAAGCCATCTTACACCAAAATTTCTCATGTGTTCACTTTTTGTACTTTCCCCCCCTTTTTTGGAATAGCAGATATTTCACGCTGGTGCCTCCAGGACCCAAGGTGCTAGGCTGGGGTCCCTTGGGCTCCCTGCACAGACTGCTCTGATGGCCACAGTTTGTTTAGAGATCTGCTTTCTCCACTGGAGAGTGGGCATTCTGAAGGCAGGGCCCACCCCAGTCATTCTTCCATCCAGTCCTAGGCATAGCTCTTGGCCTGCACCAGGTGATTAATGCACTTTCATGGAACTCAATCTAACGCTTTCGTTTGCGTGTACTTAAAAAAAAAAAGGATCAAAAAATCCTTCTCGTTGTCAGCTCATCATGATGGGAATCGTCTGATCTGGCTTCTCCTGCTGTGATCAACTCATCTTTGTTTATTTCTGACCCGCAGACTTCCACAAAGGATCTGTGAGCGCTGTCAGCTTGTATGTGTTTGTGTTGGAAGGACTGAACCCTGCAGGATGGCTTTTGAGTCAACTGCGCCCCACCTAGGATGTCAATGTCTAGAGTAAACCCACATCTACTCAATTTTAGCAAGTTCATTCTTGTGGAAGGAAGCCAGAGTTACCACCTGAGAACTCTCTCAGGAAAAATGATCTGGTTTGTGGGGAGTAGGCAAGTCCATCAGGATATCCAGTGTCTCCTAACATGCCCGCCTCAAGGGCAAAGAACCCAGCCAACCTGGCCCCCTCATCAAAGGTCCTGCATTGTGGGGAAATCGTCTAGGAAGATGTTAACAGTTCTCGGGGTTTCACATTTGCTCTAATTAACTACTCAGTTCAATGATTCAGAGGCACTAACCTACTAGTTTACTAAGAAGGAGGTTCAGTGAAGGAGTCTTTACTGCTAGAAGGAAATATGGTTGATCACGGAATTTTGATGGAGTGGGTGATGGAGACCTCTGACTGTCTTTCCTTTCACGGAAGGCAGCTGCGAAGATTGTAACAAGTAGACACACTGCTGCATTGTTTACAAAGTAGGAGATCCAAGAGTGACCCATGATGGTAACACCTGACAGCTTTCCCAGTCTTCTCTGATTTTCCCCACTAACTACTTCCAAATAACACAAAATCCCATGAGAAAGGCCCCATGCTGGCAGCTTCTTGGTCATCATTATGTTTCCTGGCAGTCACGTGTCCTCCATTGCACGTAACATGGAGCAACCAGCGTGTTAACTGTGCCCACAGAGGGAAGGTGAGAGCATCAAGGTGAAAAGACACTTAAATAACAAAAGAAACAAACTACCCTGCCAAATCCCCAGATTAACCAGCGATGCTCCCAACTGGCCGACATTCAGCATCACCCAATGGTCACAGACGAACCTGAGGCCCCACGTACCTGCGGGCTGCTGCTTTTCTGTAAAAATGAGGATGTAGGGAAAAAAAGTTGTACAATGCTCCTGCAGAATTCTTCATTTCCTCCCCAAGTGTCTTCCAAAATATCAACTAATTAAAAAAACTTTCTCCCTAAGATGAAAAGACACTGATCAATTACAGCAACATCTGTTTTCTTGTGGGCAGGAGGAGAAGGGGACGACAGAGGATGAGGTGGTTGGATGGCATCACCGACTCAATGGACATGAGTTTGAGTAAACTCTGGGAGTTGTTGACGGACAAGAAGGCCTGGCGTGCTGCAGTCCATTGGGTCACAAAGAGTTGGACACGACTGAGCGACTGAACTGAGCTGACTGAAGTGAAAATGAAACTGTTTTGTGACTAATTCAATCACTGCCACTGGGGTTTTAGGCTTCTATAAATAATGACATTTAATGAAAGAGTGATGCCTTTTGTGGCATTTTATTAACAAAGATAACCACTGTGTATTAAATTTGCAGAATCTAACATGAAGTTCTCCATGTTAGCTTTCCCTGATTTTTATAACCCATTGTTGGTTTATCTTTCTTCTGGACCACCCACGCCCTTCTTACATATTCTGCCTGAAATCACAGGTACAGTCCCTGTGAATACATTTCGAAGAATGTATTTATTTTGTTTTCTTTTGTTGTGATGCACGTCGAGCACAAGGGCTCAGCAGCTGCAGTGACTGGGCCTAGTACCTCCTTGGCATGTGGGACTCTGGTTCCTGGTTTCCTGACCAGGGATTGAACCGCGTCCTCTGCTTTGGAAGGCGAACTCTCAACCACTGGACCACGAGGGAAGCCCCCCTGATGTGTGTCTTATTCCCACATTAAGACACTGAGTTCCTTGGGGTGAGAGAAGAACCGAGTTTTGTTTGTCTTATTTCCCACTGAGCCAAACACACAGTGCTTCCTCTGTGCTTGTTGTATGATATTTGATGAAAGAATATAATGATTCACAACTTCAGGCTGTCCTTTGAAAGAACGGAGGAAGACTAAGTCTCATCTGACCTCTGCAAACTGGAGTTAACCATGCTGGAGGCCTCACTTTGGATGGCTTAGAGGGTGCAGCTGTGGTTGGCAATTCGTTGTGATGTTTCCTCTACAGAGTATTTATCCACGATCAACCACACAATGGGTCTAAAAAGACCCAGAATGATCAACCAAGGGATGGAGTTGAGAAGGATAAAATAAATTCCCTTCTGAGACCTTTAGAACAAAGCACCAAGAACCCAAGGGGACAAAAAAAAATAAATTAAAAAAAATCAAACAAAAAAGAAAACAATAACAAAATGCCAAGAAAAAAATAAAACCCCCAACAACAACATGATTTCTGAATCCTCTCTTGTTATGATAAGATTGGGTAAATCCAGACTGGTCCTGCATTTTTAAAGAAACATCTTTGCTCTACCACCTCTGAATTTGATGATCCATATAAAAGTCAGGGTCTTTACATGGAATCTGAGAAATATCAAGGAAGCCACTCTGCCTGCCCCACTCCTAGATTTAAAAGCCGCTCCACACACCTCAAAGACTTGCTTTTTGCCTGGTGGAAAGAGCTTGAGGCAGAGAATCAAGAGACTGTTCTGTCACCTACCAGCATCCTGACCCTGGACAAGAAAGCCACTTAACCTCTCTCCACTTCGCCTTGTCACTGGGGAAACAGGGAAATTAGCACTTGATGCAAACTTGCATGAATGTTATAAAACTAACGAGAACTACCCGATTCGGGACCACGGAACCGGGACTGCAGAGACGACGGGCACAGTTGCAGCCATGATAACCTCTCTCCTGGACCCTGGATAAGAAGAATACCCAGAATGGATGGCAATTCAAAGGCAACGGCAAAAGATGGCAAGTCATTAATGATCTGCAAAATCCCCACTGCCCAGGGGATGTCCAGGCACACGCCCTTCAGCTTGACTCTGGCCATGAGCCCCCAGCCCCTGGGGCTCACATCCTTCCAGAACCTCGGTTCCCTTACGGTGGCCCAACCAGTGCTGGACGTGCCGTAGGGGACCTGGAACTTTGCCTCTCAGGCAGCCCCGGCTCTGACAAAGTATTCCTTTTAATATCTGAGCCAAAATCTGCTTGCTTGAAGGTTCCACCCGCTAGTCCCAATGAACTCCGTCAGGGCCACTCAGGACGCGCTGGGACTGTCTCTCCAAGGCTTGAACACAGTTAGGATGCCCTCACGCCCCTCGGGCCGGGTCACCATCCTCCTTCTCCATATCTGAATTTACTTTTCTTTTTTAAAAAAAACTTTTATTTTTATATTGGGGTACAGCCAATTCACAGCATTGTGATAGTTTCAGATGCACAGCAGAGCAGCTCAGCCACACATCAGACATACACACATATCCATTCTCCTCCAGGCTCCTCTCCTATCCAGGCTGCCACATAACATGGAGCAGAGCTCCCTACACTAACAGCAGGTCCCCGGTAGTTATCCGTCTTAAATAAAGCAGTGTGTACAAGTCCATCCCAAACCCCCTAACTATGAATTCACTTTGGTTGGTCTGTAATCACTGCAGAGTTTAGCCCCCAGATCGGAACCTACCCATTTTCTTAAATATAACTAACAATTCTGAGCAAATCAATTTAAAATCAAGAGTATCACTGATACTTTAACCCCACTGTTCCCAATGGCCTATTAAATAAGAATACAAGTAGTATTCATGATACAGAAAATTTTTTTTTTTAAAAGCTAAATGCCACCTTCACATTTTTCATGGGAAGCCTGGAGGATGCTGGTTTCTAAGAAGCTTACCCTCAAAGTTATACTCAACAGTGAAGTGCCCCATTGCTGACATTCTTCATGAATGGTCTAGTTTTCCCAGGTAAAAACATCACAAAGGTGTTTTTTATCATTACAAATGGGGCCACAGAACTGGAAAATGCTCACATATTTTTAGAGAATGCATATATGGAAAGAACAGACCTACACCTGCTGAAGTCTCCGGGTAGGTGGGTGGGGGGCCTGATGCCCAGTGATGTAGAGGGCAATGGAGACACACACAAGGTCCTCGCATGGTTAGCACCATGGCAGTCAGCCCCTCGCCTGCCCAAGGACACAGCTCAGCTCTCAGCGCTGGGAACACCTAGACACACACCCACCTTTCCAAGGCACTTCTGGCTTAGACGAGAGTTGGCCTATAAAGAAAGTTGAGCACAGAAGAATTGATGTTTTTGAACTTTGGTGTTGGAGAAGACTCTTGAGAATCCCTCAGACTGCAAGGAGATTCAACCAGTCCATCCTAAAGGAGATCAGTCCTGGGTGTTCATTGGAAGGACTGATGTTGAAGCTGGAACTCCAATACTTTGGCCACCTGATGTGAGGAGCTGACTCATCTGAAAACACCCTGATGCTGGGAGGGATTGGGGGCAGGAGGAGAAGGGGATGACAGAGGATGAGATGGTTGGATGGCATCACCGACTCGATGGACATGGGTTTGGGTGGACTCGGGGAGTTGGTGATGGACAGGGAGGCCTAGCGAGCTGTGGTTCATGGGGTCGCAAACAGTTGGACACGACTGAGCGACTGAACTGAATTGAATGTCACCCACACTAGCTTATACCTCGCAGTTCTTCCACACTCAGAACCCCCAACCCCGGAGGGGGCTGGAATACTCTATGATATTGACTCTCTCTATGGGCTTCCCAGGTGGTGCGGTGGGAAAGAATCCACCTGCAGATGCCAGCAATGAGGGTTCAATCTCTGGGTCAGCAGGATCCCCTGGAGGAGGGCATGGCAACCCACTCCAGTATTCTTGATAGGAGAATTCCACGGCGCCTGGCAGGCTGCAGTCCGTGGGGTCACAGAGTCGGACACCACTGAGCGACTGAGCACATATGAGGGCTGGGTTATATTTGAACCCAGTGACCATGTCGGAACTCAAAATATTCATGAAGGAACTCTTTGGTCACAGTTGCTACTCCCATAATTTATGAGACTCAATCCATTCATTTTAAATTGTAAATATAGGAAGATGACAACCGTTCTAGTTAATTCAACTATCCTGTGTAGACCTGTTCTTCTGCAGAAAAGAACCTCTGTAATTGAGTCTGATGAGGGCCAGGGCAGCGAGGAAGTCAGGGAAGCAAGATCCTTATGGCACCAAGGGCCCCCACGTGGACAGAGAGTTTCTGGATTTTCAGGCAACATAGATATTTGATGAGGGCACACTTTTAGTCTTTACCTTCTGAACAAAGACACCGCAAAGGTAAGAAATACCCAGCGACAGAAACTTGGTGCTCAGCTGAGAGCCTGGGCAGAGAGTGGGGCTCCTTTATGGGCTTCGGGGGGACAGTTCAGATGTGCACACGTGCAGCTCTGATCCCTCCCTCAGCAGGGCTCAGGCCAGGCCCTTGGGGGGCCACGGGGGACAGAGACTTCCGGTCTACTGCACTGATGTTAGATCAGGGGCCAGATGTGCCCAGGGGTGTGCAAGAGGCACTGGGAAAGGCACGAGCAACCCACAGCTTCTGCTAGCAGCTCCCCGCCGGCCCTCCACCGCCCGTGGAGGCAGGCCTGGGAGGTGGCCTCAGTAGCTCTGATGCCTCTGGGGTCTCATCGGGTTTGGCCGAGGAGGTGGCGGCAGGGAGGCCAGGGGCTTCTCCTGGGCTCCTCACCCTCAGCGTCACCAGACGGCACATGTCCTTCTGTTGAAGGACATATCCCCGGATGGAGGTCCTCCCCAGATGCCTCCCTCTGGGTCTTCTAACCAGTCCCTCCTTTCCCTGTCACCCCCTGGGGCCCCACACCACCCCTATAGCTCTTCCCACACCCTGCCCATGCCTGCACTGACAGTCCCTGTGGAAAATTCCCACCAATGACCCAGCTGAGGGTGCCATATTTTCCCCGGAACCTGGAGTGAAATAGCTGACTCTCAGTGGAATTGCATTTTTCTCATACTTTATAGAGATTTGAGTCTAGTCGTCTGATCCAACGGGGTGTCTCAAAAACTACACGATTCACCCATTGTATGGACATCGTCTAGAGAACTTGTTATATTTACAATTGCAACTTTTCAGCATGAAGTCAAGCCAAAGAGAATACACTGGCAATAATAAGTCACAGTGCTTTGCAGGAAACAGAAATAGAAATATTTTTAATAATTAAAATTAAACAATCCTCTAAAAATATACAACCACGTTTCACTTTAAGAAGGCTTAGCTTTGATGGTTCTCACAATACCTTTGACTAATAGTTATTAAGAAAATTTTAAAAACTGTGCATCATTGTGAATCTAAAATTATCTCAATTGAACAATGTGTTCTGACTTCAAAGATGTTAAAATGTGGGGGGAAAAAATAAAGAATAATATGCCTTGGATATAGCCTGTCTCCCCAAAATGACTCATTTATTTATAGTTGGGAAGGTAACATTTCCTAGGGAAAAATGATCCGTTTTCTTTTTACAGAGAACTCGTCTTACTTTCTAGTGGAAAGATGTCACGGATATGGCATCACAGGGACGGTCCTCTTAACTACAAAGTGAGGCATAGTGTCCTTTCTAGTCATTAGCACTGAACTTCTGAACACACATCAACCGACACCCATCAAACATGCCCGAGATGCTGTTGTGATTTCTAATTTGGGTGCTTCTGAATCTGTCTTTCTGTTTGCATCACCACCTCGGCAGGAAGGCCCCTAATGAAAGGGTCTGTGGCTGGCTTGGGGCTGAGGATCTGACTCAGCCTCGTCACAGGCTATCGCTCAGAGCCCATGGTACCACCGCAATAACGCAGGAAGTGGAAGATGGAAACATTTCAGGCATCCGATAAGCCTACTGTCATTTCTCGAACTTTCTGCGAACCCACTGGATGACGAGGATGCTGATTTGAACCGGCAGCCCAATTAAACGCGCAACCACTACTAATTTACTTTCAGGCTGGATCTTATTCACACAGTTTTCACTATGCCAGGAGGTGGGTGGAATGAATAGAAAGGATGAAATGTGTGTAATGAAGTGATAGGTGGACTTGATAATCAGTTTCTACCAAGTGGTACCTTTTAAAAAAAAGTCAGTAGTTGAAAACACACGACAAACACAGTAAGATGTTTATCTGTGAAATGGGCCTGAGACCTTTCCCTGAGGCAAATCTTACTCTTCCCCTGGGCCCGTGGGGCACCTGCTCCCCACCTGGCCAGTGGCCACGCATCTTCCTGACTTTACCCCAGTCCTCTTGTAAGAGGGGGTGTGTGGCCACCCATCTGTGGCTGGGGGTTTTTTGCTGAAGTTTTTGGAAGGCGTTGCATCAATGCTCAGCATCTGTGGGCGATTTATTTTCCAATGGGAAGGCCAGCAGTGTCTGAGTGGGTGCTTTGATCCACAATCATTATTTTTCACCACTGCTGATATAACAGAATCATCCTCATTTATCATAACAGGAGAAAATCGGTTTTTATGGGCTAAACTTGTTAGCAGGAAGCTATGGGAGGCAAAATGGTAAGACAGGCACTGAAAAAGGGCTTCTAGACTCTTTCCTGCCACCATGAGAGAGCCCCAACAAGCTCCCTGACACTCTGAACCTTGGTCTCCTCATTATAAATGAAAATGCCACGAACTCACAGAATTACGGTAAACGACATAGCGCGTGTACCGTAAACTCCGCTCCTGCCTTGCTAACAAATGCATCGTGGGTTTATCTCATTTAAGCTTATCTTCAGATATTAGGAAGGAACAGGCACTTTCTTTCACACTCATACTTGCAGTCTGAACAGTCAAAAGAGTATTTCAGAAAAAGTGCAGCAGAAATAGAGAAAGAAAAGGACGTAAGCTATAAAGGTTGTTTCCGGCATACATGGAATCCTTGTTGAAACCAGATTGTTTTACTCTCACTGGTCTCACCAATCATTATTCATGTTACACAACAATGTTTTGACATTTGAACTTTCTTTGAAGTATTTCTTTAACTTGTTTATTACACTGTAATAATTTCACCTCCCACCATGCCTGTGTACCTGTGTGCATGTCCACCTCCACTGGCACACCAAGGAATAAAAAATCTAAGTCCATCAGAAGGAGCCACTTCTGAGAGATCATATGGGCCCAGCCCTGAGCATCAAACCTGACTTCAACAAGTCAGAGGAGAATCAAGACAGACGGTGCCCACGGAAACACTAATGCAGCTCACAAAACACCAAGAGTGATGGGCATTAATAGAGGGGGCAGTTATCATCAGACGAAGCTGAAAGCCAGGATCGGAGTGGCTGTCTTAACTTGAAATTAAGTCGAGCCGGTATCAGGGAAGATTGCCACCTCAGGAGGCTGGTCTTTTTTGGAGGACGACACCGTGGCAAGGCTCAGCTGGAGCGGACACACCCGAGCCCAGCTTGCCGAGGTCGGGCAAGACCAAACAACCTGCCCAGATGTATGCGGGGCTGGGACACCAGTGTTAGCACGGACCCAGCGATACCTGTCAGGAGGTAAGACAGCCAATGTGGTTGGGCAGTCTGGAGGATCAGTGGGTAGAGAGAGGGCCCCCAGTACCACCTTGTAAACAGAAGGCACACGCAGTGACCTGCACCCCCGAGCGTTTGTGGTTCAGGGTAAACGATGCTACAAATGAGAGGAGTGAGAATTACTTTTCAGAAACGCGAACTCTGCCCCTGAAAGTCCTTGGAAGGTGGGCTGGGGCGGGGGGGCGCCTTACCGTCAGCGGTGCCGGAGAGGCCGTCGGCTTTGAAGTTGCTCGTGCTTTTCTTCCTCCGATGCTTCTTTCTGTTGGCGTGAGGGGAGGGGGGCGGGTCGAGCTTGGGGCTGGCGGTGCTGGAAATGCTGGGGCTTGAGCACAGGGGGTCACCCAGCCCCGTGTCTGCCGCCGGACCGGAAAAGGAAAAGAGCGCAGAGGTCAGCACGGAGAAACCAGACTCTGCCAAGGACCACAGCAACGTTCCTCCAGTTACCAAGCCCCGGAAACAGTCTCCAAACCGGGGGCTCAGAGCAAATCTTGTGGTAAAAGGTCAGGGCTCCCCATGCCCGAACACGCCACCTGCCATTCCAGAGCAGGAGCTCCTTTCGGCATCTTCTTTTTGCTCAGGAGGATTTACAGTCCTCCTGTTTTGTTTTTTTTTTAAGACCAGTGCTTCTCCAACTTTATTACTTTAAAAAATGTGTTATTGGAGTAGAGTTGATGTGAAATGTTGCTTTAGTTCCAGGTGTACCCCAAAGTGCGTCAGTGATACATATACACATACCCACTCTTTTTCAAAGATTCTTTTCCCACAGAGGTCATTATAGACCATTAAGTACAGTTTCCTGTGCGACATAGTAGGTTCTTCTAAGTTATTCATTTTATACATAGTCATCTGTATATGTCAACCCCAATCCCTTCTCCTTTCCCCCCGGTTACCATAAGCTTGTTTTCTACACCTGTGATTCCACTTCTATTTTGTAGTTAAGTTCGTTTGAACCCCCACCCCTTTTTTTTTAAGATTCCATATATAAGTGATATCATATCATGTTTGTCTTTATCTGATTTATAAAGTTCTTTATTTTGCATGTTTGGAGTTCTGGAAAAGGAAAGTTGAGGGGGGAGGTTTTTACTTGTTTATTTTTCTCTTCCCACAAATAATTTGATATATTAGGAACAAAAGAAATACTCAGGAATACATAGGAGAGTGTCATCTTAAATGGGGTTGACTCGTGTGTGTGCTCACACACAAGATACAGGTATTTCTGATTGTCTGTCTCCTTCCCTCAACATTCTGTAGGACCAAACATCAGTTAATTACTAGTGAGATGCCACAGGCCACCTCCCTGTCTCACCAATGTCTAGCAACAGTGCTTAGAAGTCCACAGTAGACCCGGCAATTTTTGATTCACTGAACCCTCTCACCAAAATGTTAAAATCAGTGCACAAATGTGATCATTCATTGGAAGTGAAACTCTCAACTTATGCTGTCTAACTTTACTTTATCAGAGAGAAGAACACAACACCCTTAAAAGACATGAAATGAACATGCAATTCAGCAGAATGAACAAGTTCACTGAGAAAGGGATGAAGGAACACCACCCAGATACCTCCAAGCTCCTAAGAATTCATCATTTCATGACAGCGTCTTTGTTAACTCAAAAGACAGAACCTTCTGGCCAACGAATGAATAAACATTCATTCATTCAGCGAACGTTCTTCTGAGCACTTACTGTGAGCCAGTCACTTTTCTAGACGTCCGGGATCCACTGCTGAGAATGACAAAGTCCCCCGTCTGAGTGGCATTTAGACAGCTGAGGGGCCACAACCCAGACTTTGTTACAAGGTGATGAGAGGGGAAAGGAGCCCATGGAGGGTGGACATTACAGAGGTGGTGGAGGGGTGGGGGGTACAGAGAGGGTCTTGATGAGAAGGCAACACGTGGGCCAATGCTTAAAGATGGTGAAGACATGAGAACTCACGTGCATACCTCGGGGAGGAGGAAGTCACCAGAACCTGACCCTAAGGCCAGGTGTGCATGCTGGCAGTGTCCCAGAACCACAGAGAGGAGGACGGGAGACTCAGAGAGGGTGTCATCAGAGAGGAAGAGGGGCTCGGACACTGTCTAGGACCGGCTTTTACTCTGGGCAGCCGCTGCAGGGTTTTGAACAGAAGGATGACCTGATTTTGAATATAAAGATACTTGAGGGTTTCCCTGGTGCCTCAGTGGTAAAGAATCCTTCTGCCAATGCAGGAGAGATGGGCTTGATTCCTGATCTGGGACGATCCCACCTGCCGCAGGGACAACGAAGCCCGTGGGCCATGACCGATGAGCCTGTGCTCTAGGTCCTGGGAGCCACAGCTACTGAAGCCCGCACGCCGAGAGCATGTGCTTCACAAGAGAAGCTACTTCAGTGGGAAACCTAAGTGTGGCGACTGGAGCCGAGCCCCTGCCCGCCACAAGCAGAGAAAAGCCTCTGCAGCAACGAAGACCCAGCATAGCCGAAAATAAATAAGCAAACAACACTTTTATAAAAAGATACTGGAAATCTGAATTGAAAATACTTCTATTTTCTGAACCTCTGGCACATTTTAGCATGTATTAAGAAATATTAAAAAAAAAAAAAAGCTTAGTTTCTTTTAAGCTCTACACCCGGCTCCAGGAATGCCCTAGGAAGCAACTTGCTGACGTCCTAAGACCAGCAGTGCCTTTCCCATCCCTGCATGGTCAGGAGGGTCAACCTTCTTCCCATCCCCGCATGGTCAGGAGGGTCAACCTTCTTCCCATCCCCTGCCGAGCCAAGGCCTCTCGGAGCCTGTCCTGGGAGGGGTGGAAGAGTCAGCCCACAGCTCCTTCCTCCAGGAGAACCTGCCTCCAGGAGACTGGGACTCTAGGTTGAATCTTTATCCACGTGGTCATTTCTTCTTCACTCTCTCCAACTTGCCGCCTGCTCTCCACCAAAGGCACGCCCACCCTGGGTCTGGCTCCCCCCCTATAGACCCTCCTCCCCATCCAGGTCCAGGAAGCATGGCTAACTGCAGGAGGGTTCACTCTGTTGCTAGCTTTTCACCTTTTAAATGGTCCCAGTCTTCTGCAATACAAATCTTTTAAAGAGAGCATTTCTTTTTTTCTTTTTTTTATTTTTTTTTATTAGTTGGAGGCTAATTACTTCACAACATTTCAGTGGGTTTTGTCATACAAGAGAGCATTTCTTATACACATATTTTTTTAATTTTTAAAATACGAGATCCCACTGTATATAATATACTCCATTGTACATAAGACTTTATGTAGACGTCAAGGGGAAAAAAAGGTTAGTCTAGTTGATGTTGTTGTTGTTTAGTCACTAAGTCATATCTGACTCTTCATGACCCCATGGACTGTAGCCCGCCAGGCTCCTCTGTCCATGGGATTTCCCAGGCAAGAACACTGGAGTGGGTGGCCATTTCCTCCTCCAGTGGATCTTCCTGACCCAGGGACTGAGCCCTCATCTCCTGCATTGGAAGGTGGATTCTTTACCACTGAGTCACCTGGGAAGCCTCCAGTCTAGTTAATACTTGTGGACAATTTCAGAGACTTCAGAAGCTGCCTGATACTGCTGAGGCATCCAGGGACCCCAGGATCACTGGCTGATCCTAAAGCAAACGCTTTTACACGTTAGTCAGTGCTCAAGCCTTACGATGAATATGTTTGTTATTTACTTTCTGCCCAGGTTTCAAAAATCTTCATGCTCTGACCATATCCTCTCTGACTCTCAAGTGTTAAGAACCCACCCTCTGCCAGGCTGGGTGACAGGCCATGGGGAAACTGGTCCCAGTGACCATCCCCATCCTCTAATCATGGAGGCTGATGGGGGGGGTACAGGCCAAGACAGCTGCCCTCTGCTGCAGCAGGACTGGTGTTTTGCTATTTCCCTCTGTCCCTTGGCACCACAGTTCAAAAGCATCAATTCTTTGGCGCTCAGCCTTCTTCACGGTCCAACTCTCACATCCGTCCATGACTGGACTAGAGGGTGAAAACCCCTGTCCCCATGGAGTTGACGTCTAAAGACTGAGAGGATACCTGTCTGGTCTCTTGCTTGATACCTCCAGGAAAGACTAGATCTCCTGGGCAATCGGAGTTTGAAGAGGGGGAATCAGATCTATGGCAGAAACACCAAGATCCCCTGGACAAGGAAATGGCAACCCACTCCAGTACTCTTGCCTAGAAAATTCCATGGATGGAGGAGCCTGGTGGGCTACAGTCCATAGGGTCGCAAAGAGCTGGATATGACTGAGCGACTTCACTCACTTTAATCCTATGTAAACAGAAGTGCCACCTACACACAGAGAGAAGTAAGGTGGGGAACCATCCACATGTCCATGGTCACCAAGGCAAGCTGGCTCCGTGGCCTCCCTCGAGAAACACGAACGTGGCTCCAGGAGGAGCCACCAAGACCCAGAGTGTGAGTGACAGAGACAAAGGAACCACGGAGCCTGGGAAAGGGCCAGGAGTGAGCTGGTGTGGGGAGGGTGGAGGGCAGAACAAAGAACACGGGTCCTGATCTGGGCCCTGAAGGCGGGGAGAGAGGCGGGAGGTGAGCTTGCAGAATAACTCAGGGCTCTCATCTAGTAAAAGAAACGGTGATCCCAGGGACCAAACCAGAAAGCAGGGCCAGCTGTTTGAGAGCCCCAAGAATCCCGTCTCAGACAAGGAGGGACACGAATAAAGGAAGTGATGGGCACCCGTTGCTTGGAAACCAAGAAGCATTTCCCGTCCACGGTCTGGCCTGCTGCTCACAGGACCAAGGTCCGCCCAAGAGCACCATCGCCGAAGTCTAGAGACGGCAGGCGAAGCTGGAGCCCCATCTCTTCTCCCCGCCTGGGTCAGTGCTCCAATGCTGGCCCAAGCCCTGCACACGTGATCCCAAGTCTCTCGCTGGAGGAAGGCCAGATAACCACGATGCGGTCGGGTGTCCACAGCGGGTGGGCTAAGCGGGAGTCAGGCACAGAAGTCCCTGGGAAAACCAGGTGCCCCAGGGTGGGGCCCATGGGGGCAGGCACAGCTCAGAGGTGGACAGCTGGGCACAGACAGGCAGCCGCCCAGGAATGAGGGGTCCTGCCAGGAACAAAAGGCTGCGTGTCGGGGCCAGGGGCCTGACTGCAGCAGCAGGAGCACCCACGATGCGAGCGGCCGGCGTCTGTGGCCCCGAGGACGGGGTTGGGGTAGTGGGTAACGATGGAGGCGGAGCAGGGGCAGGCCGGGTGATGGTCAGAGAGGCCTGGGGCAGAGAGGGTCCCCGGCAGCCCTGGCTGTTCTCCAGGCTGGGTGTCATGTCAAGGATGCTCTGGTTTCTAGTGACCTGGGTTCTGCGTCTGGGTGCTGGTATCTGAATGCCTGGCTCCTAGATCCTGAGAATTCCCTTTCAACAGAAGGTGTTTAAACGGTCCCCTGGTTTAAAATACGACCGATCAAAACACACTGGGCTTCCGTACTATGCTTTTCCATCTCCGATGACACCTCCTGCCTGACAAGGTATCCCTCAGCCTGAACAGCCTCTGACAGCCCGGCCCCGGACCCCGAAAAAGCACCTGCAGAACACCATCTACTCCTCCTGAGAACAAATAATGCATCTTGTTTTCTATCAATTAGTGGACACTGGACAGACGGCCCCGTCGACGGCCTTAAACGCGAGAGGGGGCAATGCAGAGGGCAGAAGAGGGGAGACGGGGAGAGAAGAAAGCCACAGCAAAGGAGAAAGGGGAGCGCCTCATTACGCCCCCTCTCACCCGGCTTTGATGGAGGGACCGGGAGTCCCCGAGACGCGGCACTGAGCCGGGATGGGCCAGTCCTCCGCCATCCTGTGCGCTCAATGCCGGCCATTAGTTCTTCCCAATCGGGCATCAATGTTCAACCCACACCCCAAAAAATACATAATACGAGCAATAATGATAACAATCTGCAGGCTCTCGAGCTTCGGGACGTGAAGTATGAGTCAAAGAAGCAGTTTCACTTTTCACTCGGAGAGCTGACAAGCATGACTACAGGGGGAATAAAATAACATTCCGTCCGCATAAATATCAAGCAGCC
The DNA here is from genome assembly GCF_033118175.1 of Dama dama. Taxonomy (NCBI): domain Eukaryota; kingdom Metazoa; phylum Chordata; class Mammalia; order Artiodactyla; family Cervidae; genus Dama; species Dama dama. Next base: position 112,083,547 of record NC_083700.1, on the reverse strand, counting down.
CGCTTGAGACTGATGGGCCAGGAATGTATTCTTAGCCATCATTCCGGCAGACAGGCCCAAGGACACTCATAACTTATTTTACAATCATTTAGTTTCAGCTCAAGTGGAAAACGTGACAACTTATCTCTGCTGACAAGATGCCATATCGAACCTTACAATTAACTCTCCTCCGATTATCTGCCCAGCCGATCATTAGCTGGGCCATTTTCGATGAACTGTTGCAGGGAGTGTGTCTCGGTGATGGCCGCCGATGCCAGGTGTGAGGATGGGTTTTTGACATCCCCGGCCGCTATTCAAATAGGCCGGGCTCCGTGCCCCAGACTCCCAAGGCCCTGCTTCTCCCAAGGGTCTCCCAGTGTGTGTGCCAGGTGGGGCGGGGCCGGGGGGAATCCGTCCACACTGTCTACGTGGGAGCTGAGCATCCCCATGACTATTAGCACCGCAACAAAACCGGTATCACTATGGCCAGTGCTCCTCCAGTGGATGTGTGCTCCTCACCCCCCAGAGTCTATTTCAGGGAGCCTGGGGCTCTGGAGGGACGCCTCCCACCACTCCTCCTTACTGAGCTTGACCTGCAGAGGGGACACCAAGAATCCCCTGCAGGACTCCCCCAACCTCCCCACATGCACGCTGTCTGGAGGGGCTGCTGATGGTCCCGAGGGCAGGCTGACTGTTAATTTCCTACATGTTGAAGAAAGAGGGCTTCCCCGGTGGCTCAGCGGTAAAGATACCACCTGCCAATGCAGGAGACGCAGGTTCCATCCCTAGATGGGGGAAGATCCCCCGGAGAAGGAAATGGCTACCTGCTCCAGTATTTATTCTTGCCTGGAGAAATCCAGCAGATGGAGGAGCATGGTGGGCTACAGTCCATGGGGTTGCAAAGAGTCGGACACGACTGAGCGATGGAACAACGGGGAATGCTTTAAAAGGCATGCTCACAAGAAGCCTGGAGGGCTTCCCTGGTGGCTCAGTGGTAAAGAATCTGCCTGCCGGTGCAAGGAGACATGGGTTCAATCCCTGGTTCAGAAAGACTCCACGCATTGAGGTGAAGGGAAGTCACAATACCAGGGCTCCAGAGCCCGGGAGCCATGACTGAGCCCATCTGCTACAGCTACTGAATCCTGAGTACTCTAGAGCCCGTGTTCCACGAGAGAAGCCGCTGCAGTGAGCCCAAGCTTCACAATTACGGAGTAGCCCCTTGCTGCAACTAGAGAGAAGCCCAGGCAGCAATGAAGGCCCGGCACAGCCAAAAAATCATAAATAAATAAAATTATAAAACAGAATCCAGAATGTCAATTAAAAAAAAAGGGAAAGGACCATGAATGCATATTAGCTCTTCTTTCTCACTCTCACATAGACCCCACCTTGCTTATTTGGCAGGATTAGGAACCACATAGAACTAAAAAAAAACTTCATGTTTTGGTATTAGGAGAAATTAAAAAATGATCAAAGACAGAGCTATTTGTCGGGGATGGGTGGTGGTGGTGGGGGAGATCACTGGAGAGCTAAAACCTTTCAAACACTCAAGATGAAGTCATCGCAGGAGCCGGTCCATTAAAACCCATTTCCTTCAAGACAAAAGCCGACGGTATAAAGCCAATTTGGACCTTCACGAAGGGCTCTGCTCTCCCTGGAGCTCAGAGAGACGTGTGGGCCGGTAAATAAAGAACCAGGCCACCTCTGCCATCCAAGGAAATCACAACATCCCGGGCCTCTGTTAAAAGGTTGAGTGTGAAGTGAAGTTCAAAACCTCGCCCCTTCTCACAGTCCTTTTGACGGGAGCTTTCAACAGGAGGAGGTTTACTTGAATCCCCATCTCTGAAGATGTTTCAGAGCCCGGCACATTGTCCAGCTCCCTTTGCGGCTGGCGGCGCGCGCTCAGAGGGTACGCGGTGTCAGAAGAAGGGGCAGCGGGGACACGGTGGGGGGCCCGGGAAGATGACAGCTGCTGGGGAAACGGGAGCGACAACACAGCGTCAGACGGACTCACAGAAGTGGGAGGAAAGGAAGACAATAGAAGGGGCCGGGGTGAAGGCAGAAGACGGGGAGAAGGGTGTCCTACCCGGCTGACTTCCGTTCCGCCTCGAGGTCTCAGTCGAGGAAGCCGGACGGGTCGGGATGGGTCTTCATTTACCTGAAGCCCTTCCTTACTGACATATGTTTCCAGAACAGCCTTCAAAATCCCCCAGAAATTCTGATCACTAATTAGGGCACGGGGTTTCGTTCCGAGGCAATGAAGATGTTCTAGGCCTGTGTGATGGTTGCCCCTAAAAGTACTGAACTGTCGGCGATAAATGGGTGAATTATATGTGCTCTGAGTGTTAATTTCAATAAAGCTATTTTCAAGCAAAAGGGAAAAAAAGGCGGTGGCGGGTGGCGGGGGTGTCATTGTATTAAATGGGCTTCCGTGGTGGCTCAGTGGTAAAGAACCTGCCTGCCAGTATACTCCTACACGTGGGTTCCTTCCCTGGGTCGAGAAGATCCCCTCGAGGAGGAAATGGTGACCTGCTCCAGTATTCTTGCCTGGGAAATCCCAGGCACAGAGGAGCGCGGTGGGCTACAGTCTGTGGGGTCACAGAAGAGTCTGACATGACTGAGCAACTAAACAGCAACACTGTATTCAGTGCTCAAAGCCACAAAAGGAGGGAGACAAAAGAAGGTGATGGGACAGGCTAGAAAGTCTGCAGGTCCGGGGTCAAAGCAGGTGGTCCCAGGGGGACTAGGGACATTCAGGAACCTAAGCTAAGCCGTTCCCAAGACTCAGGCCACACCATCGAGCGCGGGGACTTAAGTGGCTGCCTGGGTCTCCAGCCACCCACCAGCACCCGGTTCGACGTCTCAGATAGAGGGTGGACCCTGTGATGGTCATGCTTTTGAGGGAGCCGCCCCACGCCCCCCGTGTCCTACGGAGGACAGCACATGCCGCTGGGGGGAGCCTTGCTCTTCGCAAGCTCCCTCGTGGTCACCCTCTTTCTGAGCCACACCCCCTCCCCTCCACCCTCCTGGGACACACACTGCCCTGCGCTCTTCACCACCTTGCCACCTGCCCCTGCCTGCCCACGACGGCAGGCTCTGTAAGTGTCTCCTCGGGTCCCTTTAGCTTTTCTTCCTGCCAGCTGCTCAGCATGTCCTGATACCATCGCCCGATCTGGGGGAACGCGAGCCAGGATTTTATATTTAGGGGTCAAAAATCAAATTGTTCTCTAGTTGATTTTCAGCTGAATCAAGCTGAACAAGTTTAAATTAATCTGGTGTGCTCCCGAAAAATGCAAAAAGGTGCTCTGAGCAGTACCGTTAGGTGGAAATGAAATCATTTCAAGAGACTCCCACCTCTTGGCAGCCTCATCTCTTTTTACATAATCAGCCACAACCCATTTCTCAAGTTGGGCGCTGATGGTCGCTAAATGACAAAGAGATTCTCTTGCACGTGGGAGGCGCCACTGGCTGAGCAGGCTGGGGAAAGGCTGAGACAAGGAAACTCAGTTAAATAGAGAAGTTAATTAAATGCACGATCCTACTTTGATAACATAAATGTACCGTCTTTAGAAACTTAGCTGTTTCTATGAAAAGTCACTTGGAATCAAATTCCCAACTCCTGCACAAGAAACGGTCCTGACGGAGGTAGGAAGGCAGGCTACAGTTCCACAAGGCCACAGAGGGCTCTGTCCAGGGTCCTGAATGTGCTCAGTTGGTTCATTCTGATCAAGACACAGAAATACACGAAGACAAGGCTGTTCCTTCACGGCACATCCCTGCTCTTCATCTACTGACATCATGTGGTTTGAAAAAGTAGAGCAATGGTGCTCCCAGCTTTAAGAAAACCTGATACACAGAAGCCCAGACTAAAACAGGAGGTAATTTGGTTGTGACAGATCCTTCCATTGCTCCAGGGTCACAGTGCTAAAAAGGTAAATAAACAGTAGAGTGTGCTTGAGCATGCTTAACTATTTCCCTACTGCTTAGACGGACTGCAATTTTTTTTTTTTTACCATAAATCAATACTTTTCATATATTTGTAAATATTCATAATTATTGCATGAGGGCAGTTTACAAGGGAAGGGCCCAAGAAAACGAGCTCTGCGCTCCCCCCCGCCCACGGCAGTGTGTGAGGGGTGGCACTTGCTGGCTGACTCCCATTTCAGCTCTTATTTTGCATGCCTCCTGATGAGGAAGTTCAGGGTCCTCAGAACGGCTGACATCAAGTGGCCGAAGAAGAAGGCAGATGGGGCAGGGAGAGAACCACAGCATGAGTTCCATGGGAAGAAACTAGCCCGGCTGTCGGATCAGAAAAGCAGCTCAAAATTCCACCTGGCTATGTGGCTGGGCACCTCATCTCCCTTGGGTCTCAGCATCTCCACCACATTGGGCGAAAAGGCACCCTGAGCACCTGGCCCTGGCCAGCCACACCCCAACCAGCTCCTTCTCTGTCTCGGGCGACAGCAGCTCCGCCCTCTGGGAGTGCAGGTCAGCAGCTCGGTCCAGCCTGACTCGACTCTCCCTCTCACACCCCTCAGCAATCTGGGAGGACACAGTGCCACACGGCGCCTGGACCTGTTCCCAGGGCGGCACTGACCACCTGCCAGGTGGGTGGACAGACAGACCTGCCTGTCCCGGGCAGGCTGTCTTCTAGAGGTGTGCCAGCCAAACTAACACAGCTCCTGTCCTGGAGAATTTACATCCCAGTGACGAGGTGATGTCAATAAACACGGCGGACACAGACACATACACTCACACAGAACACAGGCGATGGTCACACTGAGCGGAAAGGCAATCCGGGTGGGCGTGAGGATCACTGGCCTGCTCCTCGCCTAGTCCTCAAAACCCATTAAACGTGGCCACAAAGGGGAATCAAGTCTTCGTTTTTAACAGTAATCATTCACAAATACCAAGAGTTGGCGGGGATGTGCAGAAACAGGAACCTCGTTCACTGTTGGTGGGAATGTAAATTGGTGCAGCCACTATAGGAAACAGTATGGAGGTGACTCAAAAAACTAAAAATAGAACTACCACATGAGCCAGCAATTCTATTCCTGCGTATTTATTTGAGAGAAAAAACCCCCACTAATTTGAAAAGATACATGCATCCCAATGTTCACAGCAGCATTATTTGCAGTTGTCAAGATATGGGAGCAACCCGAGTGTCCATCAACAGCTGAATGGGTAAAGAAGATGCGAGATATCTACTTATCTACTGAGCTAGCTAGCTAGACATCTATAGACACATACAATAGAATGCCACTCAGCCAGATAAGAATGAAAAGGTGCCACCTGCCACAACACGGAGGGACCTGGAGGGTATTCAGTGAAACAAGTCAGAGAAAAACAAACACTGGTGTCACTTATATGTGGAGTCTCAGAAACTAACTAGTGAATCTAATAAAAAAAGAAACCGACTCACGGATACAGAGAACAAACTAGTGGTTACCAGCAGGGAGAGGGAAGAGGGGAGGTTGCAAGACGGGGATGGGGAGTAAGAGCTACAATCTACTCTGCATAGAATAAATGACAAGGACGTTCTGTACAGCACAGGGGACACAGCCAATGGTTTATCATAACTATACATGGAATACAACTTTTAAAAATTGTGAGTCACTACGCTGTATACCTAAATCGAATGTAAGACTGGACATCAACTATGCCTTGACTAAAGAAAAAAAACCAACCATCCAATAAGTTGACACTGAGGACTCTCAACACAGAACTGCAATACCAGAAACATACATTACTGATCCCCAAAGAAGATTCTTTGGATGGCATCACTGACTCAATGGACATGAGTTTGAGTAAACTCCGGGAGCTGGCGATGGACAGGGAGGACTGGCGTGCTGCAGTCCATGGAGTCGCAGAGTCAGACAAGACTGAGTGACTGAACTGAACTGAAAGAAGATTATAAATTTAGGGGGCAAAGTTCTGATAGCTATTAGAGAGGGGCTGGGAGCCCAGGACCAGATGACCCTTTCCGTGACATCCTCCCTGCCCCTCTTCCCAGCTCCCACACAACACTGCACCCCTACCACCACCTTCAAAGTGCTGTGATCTGATTCTGGGGGATGTCTTCCTCCCGTGGTGGTGTCCCTCTGAGCTTTAACTTCTTTATGATTGTCTAGCAGCAAGTAGACATCAAACACCAAATATAAGTGCTCAGTAAAGTCTTCCAAAAAAAAAAAAAAGGCCAAGACACAAACTGCAGCACAAAAAACCCTACATATTTAAGGAAAGTCTCTGAATGCCGGAAGAAACAAAAAATCCAATATATCTATCATTGTATATTTATGACCTAGAGGATTTAAATATTATTTAAATGCTGGCTGAAAAATCTGTATTAAATATCCTTCCAGTTTTGAGCCCTTTGGAAAATAAATGATTACCCTATGAAGATGATAAATTGTACCTTCTTTTCAAAAAGATCTCAATTTTCCCTTGGGTGTCATCACATGTAACATTATGTTTGAACTCAACAGTGGCTTTTTTTTTTTTTTTTTGGATGAAATCAAATGGTAATTTGCAAAGTCACAGAAATAATATCTTCTCAACATTTAAAATGATACTTGAAAAACTTGTTGTTCTACATCATCTCACTACTGTCTCCGAAGCCGTGGGACAGGAGGCTTGATTGTGGTTCCCACGCCTTTGTTGAAGGTGGGTGGCAGGCCAGTAAGTGATGCTATCAGGTGCTTCAAACGTCCGGCCGCTTGAAAGGGAGGCCCCGCAGGTCTCAGAAACCCCATTCCTTTCCGCACACCTGGGCCCTAACAATTGCCCCACTCAAGGGGTTGGGGGATAGGAAGCAGGACCCTCTCCTGCCTTAAGCCCCTCAGCCCACAGGAGGAAGGGCACAGGGCTGGTTTGAAGGGTGGGCTCCGTTGGTAATCCCGTCTCAGTGGTTCTGCACAGAGCTCTGGAGCTGGAGAAGGGCAGCGGGCAAGCCCTGGGGACCACAGGTGACAAAGCCCCTGCTCAGACGAGCATGGTCTGACTACAGATGTGCACAAGACAGCAGTCTGCAAGTAACTACCCAGCACCTGCTTTGTGAGAAGCACTGTTTTAGGCCCTGGGGAAACAGCAGAAAGACACTATGTGTTTGCACGTGTGTGTGCTAAGTCACTTCAGTCATGTCTGACTTTTTGAGAACCTAAGGACAGTAGCCCGCCAGGCTCCTCTGTCCATGGGATTCTCCAGGCAAGAATACTGGAGTGGGTTGCCATGCCCTCCTCCAGGGGATCTTCCCGACCCAGGGATTGAACCCAAGTCTCTCAAATTGGCAGGCGGGCTCTTTACCACTAGCGCCACCAGGGAAGCCCATGTGTTTAAAAAAACAGATACAATTAGTGCAAAACCAAACAGACCAATTCAAATGTAATTCGATACTGGACTTGAGGAGGCAAGATGTACTCAGAATACATTTATTTAAAATTGCATCTTGAGCTGCTGTGGGCACCTGTCTCATACCTGTATACTCTTTCAACAAACAAACATTTTTGATAAAAATGTGGATCAACTCTATATTTAAATGTGAGGATTTGTCTTAACGAATTTTTTTTGAAAAGTGTGAGATGACTTCTGTAACTGCCACTGAAAAGAGAATATTTCTCTTTCCCGCTGTTTTAGAATTTTGCTAACCTGCTGCTAATGACTAATGACTCTGCTACATATTTTATGTAGATTCCAAGGCTGGGGTTAATCTCTAACTTCCTCTGCCTGAACACTAGATGCTATCAACTCACTCATGTCTCTAACCAGAGGCAGGTGAGGGTTGGTACTGCATTCATCTGAATAAAGAACTTGAGACATTCAGGTCGTCTGCACTTTGAATTTGGGAATCAGTCTGTGTGGTATTAATAAGATGAGGTTAATGACACTGAAAAAGTGAAAGTGAAGTCGCTCAGTTGTGTCCAACTCTGCGACCCCGTGGACTGTAGCCCACCAGGCTCCTCCATCCATGGGATTTTCCAGGCAAGAATACTGGAGTGGGTTGCCGTTTCCTTCTCCAGGGGATCTTTCCAACCCAGGGATCGAACCCTGGTCTCCCGCATTGCAGGCAGATGCTTTAACCTCTGAGCCACCAGGGAAGCCCATGACATTCACCAGGTCACAAATATTAATATGTATTAGGTAGGATAACAGAGGGCTTCTCGGGTGGTGCTAGTCATTAAGAAACTGCCTGCCAATGCAGGAGATGTAAGAGACACGGGTTCGATCCCGGGGTTGGGAAGATCCCCTGGAGGAGGGCATGGCAACTCACTTCAGTATTCTTGCCTGGAGAATCCCATGGACAGAGGAGCCTGGTGATCTATCATCCATAGGGTTGCAAAGAGTCAGGCATGACTGAAGTGACTTAGCACGCAGGATAACAGAAACTTCCCCAAACCAGATGGCAAATGAGTAGATCAGAGTGGGCTGTTTTGTCTCTACCCAAATCTGGTAGCTAAGATTTCTTCTTTGGAAGGAAACTTGTAGCTTTCTACATTTGGTAAGCCCTACATTCCGATGATGCAAAAACTGCCCAGTGCATTCAGGGACTGGCAGGCTGGCGTGGTACAATGCATCGGAAGCCCAAGATTCTGACCACTTAGGATACAAGCATACCACTGACTCTGGGCTGGAATAAAACGAGTAACTCCCACGGATTGTGCCCACGAGGAACAAAGGCTGTACCAAAGGGTACAAACCAGTCCATCCTAAAGGAAATCAACCCTGAATATTCATTGTAAGGACTTTTGCGGAAGCTGAAGCTCCAATACTTTGGCCACCTAACGCAAAGAGCTGACTCATTGGAAAGAGCTGAGCCTGATGCTGGGAAAAATTGAAGGTGGGAGAAGAAGGGGACAACAGAGGATGAGATGGTTGGATGGCATCACCAACTCAATGGACATGGGTCTGAGCAAACTCTGGGAGTTTGTGATGGACAGGGAGGCCTGGCGTGCTGCAGTCCATGGGGTCGCAAAGAGTCGGACACAACTGAGCGACTGAACAACAACAAAAGGGTACTCAGATGAGCCAGCTCAACTAGGGTGACAACACCCTGCTTCTTCTGGAACAATCCCAGGTTATGTCTGTTTTGCAGCATAATTAATCACATATGGTCACCACAACCTCAATCTCATTCTGCCATCATTTCTGAAAATGACAAAAAGAACAAAGCTAAAAGGAAATCTAATAATTATGACTATTACGCTTCAGGCAAGTAAGAGGTTTCATGAAGGCTGAAAAGCCCGTCTGAAAACCTGCCCTAAATTTCTGTGTTCTATGCTATTGAATCTCATGACCATTTCATGTCAATCTCAAATCGAAAAGCACATCTGGGACGTATAAAGTTTGTAACGTGACACATAATTTTACCTTGCCTGAAAATCTGTCAAAGATTATATTTAGGATAGCTGCCTCTCCCAGTAACCCCGTGGATGAAGACACCATGAATAATATCTCCATTCAAAACCGCAGACCAAAGACCATTTCATTTCTGAAGTGCTGTTTAAAGTATAGCCTTCTTCAGTAGTTTAATAATATTGGCCAGATGAGTGACTCTTATTTTGTCTTTTTCACAAAAATGAGAAATCAGAGTGTAACATCTAAAATTAATGGTGGTGTTTAAAAACTAATATTAAATTACTTCTGACAAAAAAGCAGTTAATAATTCAGCCTTCAGTCCAGAACATTCTTTAAAAAAGAAAAAAAAGAACTGACTTCCTTCATACTACTCTAGTTTTATCATTTTACTTTCAGTATGGCCTTGGAATTTAGGCTTTGTCCTGGCAAAAGTAAAATAAAATGCAATAGAACACAATAAAGAAGAAAGTGTTTGGAGATCTTGACTTGGATTTGCGGGGAGTTCAAAGCATTTTCTTTATCACGGCTAAAATTTTGTCAATATGGTTCCATCAGATACTATGGTGGATCTTTGGGGAAATTGCTGTAAAATAAAATGAAAGATAAGATTGTGCTCCCAAACATAATAACTGACATTTTTCTCCTTTTCCTTGAGCAGGAGCCCAGCCCCCTGTGGCTAACGGAGGGTCAGTGAAGGATGCGGTGGCCCCGGCCGGGAAGTAGAATCCGCCGCCCGCTATTTACCCGGGGATCGCTCATTCCCATTCTCCCCACGCTGCCTCTGATCCCCGGGGATGAGGTTAAAAGAAGCGAGCTCCCACAGCCTCCCCAAGTAGGATGCGACCTCCTTGCCTCAGCCAGCCCCCAGTCCTCAGGAAGACGAGTCCTCCCCTCTTCTCCCCGCCCCTCCTCCCTGCAGAAGGTTCTGGCCATCCGTGATGCTCTCTTACATACACTCTCGCCAACTGTCCCTGCCCACACTCCCTGTGATGTCCAAGCAGCCGTCCCCAGCACTTTCTGGCAACTGAGATCGGTTTCGTGGAAGACAGTTTTTCCACAGATTGGAGGGGGGAGGTTTCTGGATGATCCAAGTGCATTACAAAGACTGTGCCCCTTTTTTCTCTTTTGTGGCCATCTCAGGATATCCTGCCTTGACTTGAAGGTTAGGGTTCATGCTCCGACGTGAATCTGAAGCCACTGCTGATCTGGCAGAGGGGTGGAGCTCCGGCGGTTATGCCGATGATGGGGAGACACAGGTGAAGCTTCACCCACTCACTGGGTGCTCAGCTCCTGCTGTGCAGAGCAGTTCCCAACAGTCCCTGGACCGCTGGGGACCTCTGTCCCACAGCATGGGGCGGCTGGGACCGGCCAGCTGTCTCCTGCTCATCACGGGTTCTGTCACTTTTGGGGGCAGAGGAGACTCTGAGCCCCAAGGTGGGGGGGCTTTTAGGGTTTCCTGCAAGGTTTCCTACCCCAGGTTCCTCTAGGTCCGGGGGGCTCTCACCCAGGTTAGACCCCACCGTCACCCCGCTTCCCACAGTCTCAGACGGGCTCTTGGGAGCAGCTGCTATTTTTAGTGTCCTCTCTGGTTCCCTGGCTCTGGCTCAGAAAAGGAAGAAATCAGGGTATGTATTTTCTTCTTTCTTCCATGAAATTCAAGTTCATTTTCTAATTCTAGATCTCAGGACACTTTTTCCCAGGTGAAGGTGTCTCTTCTGTCCTTTTCAGAGACGGACCTTTGGAACTACAGGTGACTGAGTTCTAAAGACATCCCGGGGGTAGGAGGGCAGCGAAAGGTGCTGGGCTTGCTTGTCTGCCGGGCTGTTTATGTAGCTGGGGCAACTCAATGGGTTTCTGCCCTTATTTCATGAGGGTGAGTGGAAAATAGGGAAAAAAAAAAAAGAAGATACTGGTATTTGTGAAGAGAGCGGGGACTTACAAGTTTAATATGCAAAATGGGCACAAGAATGGGATTCGGTAGGCACTCAAAGTGGCGAACCTACACGACCTTGGCTACTTAGGAATTTAACCAGATCTGTTTTGATTGTGAAGAAAGAGATCAAAATGATGATATGGAGACAGAGTGCAGAGAAACAGGCTGAGCTGAGGCGTAATTTGGAATTGCACAGTATTTTCTAGCCCTCAGAAAAAGCACAGCCTGACACCACTCTCTTATGAGGCGCTACAGCCACTATTCTTAGAAATTCAACATTTATTTTTTGGCAGTGCTGAGAGGCTGGCAGGACCTTAGTTCTGGACGGGGGATCGAATCCATGCCCCTTACAATGGAAGTGCAGAGTACTAACCACTGGACTTCCAGGGAATTCCCACAAATACAACTTTAATACGTGAAAAAAATCAGTAACAAAATGATATCGCTAAGTATCTGACTGTATCTGACTCCACGTCAGAAGAGTCTCCGGAGGAAGCCTGTTTGCTCAAGCCGTGCTCGTGTGGGCAAGGAGAAGGGGTGGGCAAGACCAGCATCCAGAGCCTTGTTCTGGGGTCCGGCTGATGAGAACGTGCACTGACTATTGAACACTGCAGTTTGCTCAACGCCATGAGACTCTTACGCTATGGTTCATCCTATTGCGGACACGTCACGTGTGTAATTCCAGTTACTCCTGGGGTGATGTCTGCTTCCCAGGAGATGGGACGGGCTCTGCGGCTTCCCCGTGGCTTGGCCCGGTGACTCTGAGTTGAATTGGGCCTCCTGCTGTCTCAGTCATGTTCTGCCCTGGGGGGCAACGGGCAGGATGGGGGCAGGGAGCCTGGTGGTGTCCTGCCTCGGGTCTGTTTGCCCACCAGGTCCCAGCTCCCCTACTGCCCACCCCCTGCCCCCACCCCAGAGCTTCAAATCCCCATCCCACCCCCCACCGCCTTGCTCTGCTCCTCCCTCGCTCTACCAACACCAGCCAAGGACCACACTTTCCTGACCACTTCAAGCTGCAAGCTGAACACAGCTCCTAACGAAGAGAAAGGGGAAATTCTCAAATGCTCACCTCTTCACTTGTGCTTTTCCTAACTACAGAATTCACATTTGGGAGCAGTTCAGTTCTCAGACGGTAAAGAGTCTGCCTGCAATGTGGGAGATCCCTGGGTGGGGAAGATCCCCTGGAGAAGGAAATGGCAACCCACTCCAGTACTCTTGCCTGGAAAATCCCATGGATGGAGGAGCCTGGCGGGCTACAGTCCACGGGGTTGCAAAGAGTTGGACATGACTGAGCGACTTCACTTTCTTTCTTTTTTTCTGTTCAGTTCAATGGCTCAGTTGTATCTGACTGTGTGACTCCATGGACTGCAGCACACCAGGCTTCCCTGTCCATCACCATCTCCCAGAGCTCACTCAAACTCATGTTCATCGAGTCAGTGATGCCATCCAACCATCTCATCCTCTGCCGTCCCCTTCTCCTCCTGCCCTCAGTCTTTCCCAGCATCAGGGTCTTTTTCCAGTGAGTTGGCTCTTTGCATCAGGTGGCCAAAGTATTGGAGTTTCAGCTTCAGCATCAGTCCTTTCAATGAAAATTCAGGATATTTGGGATATTTTACATAAAATATTTGTAAAGTATTTTATGTAAAATAAAATATTTGGGATAACTTTATGTAAAACATTTTACATAAGTAGTAGGTATTCATTTCTGAATGCTGGAGTGAGAACAAGGGGAAACAGTTGGATCTTGTATGACTCCCCCACCCCACACTCTTTCTACTCAGGTGCACGCACACCCAGCCCATCTACACACATGAGATCCTGCCAGCTGCGTGACCCTGGCCAGTTATTCAGACTCTCTAAGACTCAGAGCTGTAACAGATTCAGTGAGCAGTGTGTCTAAAGCACTGAACGCAGGACTACGCAGGGCAGATGACTCTGGTACCTTATGGAAGCCTTCGGGGAGGCTCCCTGGGCGGACCCTGGTGGAGACACACCCCGTCCTCCGTCCATGGCATCTCCCAGGCAAGAGTACTGGAGTGGGTTGCCATTTCCTTCTCTAGGAGATCGTCCCAGACCACGGGTCAAACCCGAGTCTCCCACACTGGCAGGTGGATTCCTTCCCGTCTGAGCCACCCAGTCCTCACGCCTAAGATGCTTCAGTTCTAGTGGGGAAGACGATAGATAATAAAATCAACGGGTGACTCACAAAGGTTGGAAGGTGGGACGCGGTATGGAGGGAAAAGAGCAGGGAGGGGGGCTGAGGGCGATTTTAGATTGGGGGTCACAGAGGCCTCCTGGACAAGGTGGTATCTGACGGGACATGAGGGTGGGGAGGCCACGTGGGTGGGGGAAGAGGTTCCCCAGCTCAGCAGGGACGAGGCCCGGGAGCGGGTGGGACCACACGAGGGTCCTGCTGATGCCGATTCAGAGCATGAGGACACCTAAGCGTCTGTAACATCTTCCCCAGTCATTACACGGAGAGCAGCGTTTTCAGGGCGATGCGGCGTCCCAATAAGGGCTTTACTGCAACTTACCTAACCACTCCTCTATTGCTAGTCACAGAAAGTACAGAACCTTAACACATCTATGATTAAAGCCAGTCATGCCATAATCCAACCTTTGGAAATAAGCAGGAACACAGGCACTGGAAGGGTACACATCCCCCAGACTAAAAGTTTTCTGTAGGAGTTTTTTGTTTGTTTGTTTTAAGAGCAAAAAGCTTCTCTGCATTTAAAATTTTTCTAAAATGTAACGCTTTATAATTAGGGAAAACAGAAAGTTATTATCATCAAAATTAGTGAAGGGATCAGTGAGTTAACCCACTTGCAAGAAGAAAGAAGGCAGACGTCTCAGGGCAGGCTGAAACATACATGACTGACACCCATGTGATACGGTGTTCTAGCCACATGATACATAGATGTCACATCCATTGGTGGCACTTTCACACCAGCATATCTATTATTAAGGCTTCTAGAAATCAAAGAATTTTAAAAATGAAAAAGAGCATAATAAATACTATGGGGAAAAAGTGAATATTGTTTGAAAGGACAAATAGTTTCTTTAAAAAAAAAAAAAAAAAAAAACTGTCCAGGAATTTGTATTCATGTGATTTGATGGCTAACACTTTGGTTTATAGTTTTGCCAGCGCCCTGGAAGGCAGACGTGTATAAAAACCAGGGGCTGGTTCAGGCAATAACCCCAACCTTGACTGCTTTAGATGGTATCACAGGATGATAATTTTTCCAGAATGGGTGGCCCGGATGCATGCTGCCGGCTTACAAATCTCATCTGGGGGCCTGACCCGCGTGTCTTGCTGGCTCTGCTCTGCCTTCTGATTGATGGCGGCCTGACGTGCCCCCAGCCTTCAATTTCCCTCTGCACCCCCACCATAAAGGCGTCTCTCCTGGAGATGGTGGGGTGGTGCTCCTGGACACCGGCTTCCGGGGACATTTTGATGTCAAAGGAAAACAGCACTCAGACAGGAGATTTCTGACGGCAGTTTTGGGCAGTAGAGATGGTTATTTCACCTTCTGTATCATTGCAAAGCTTGAGATGAAAGGAACCAAGGAGCCAACGGCTGGTTGCAAGCTGAGTTTCCGGATCTCGTGAAATTAAGTTGAAAATCCTGCAGTACATTTTTCTGCTTTGTAATTATATAATACATTGAAGCATTTCTAAAGGAGCACTGCTTCCCTCAGTTACAACTTCAGAACCCGGATAAGGACTGCATATTTATAAACACCACGAAAAACAGAAAGCCCATGTAAAAAGGTGACTGGTATGGTTGTGATCTTGGCTAAATGTTACAGAGAGATTTCCTGTTGGAGATGAAATCCTGAACTGCAGCCAGGGAAAGATCAGGTGTGGGAGTTGTATAATGTATTTATCAATAATATCATGCTCTTGGATACTGTATTTTAAATGTAATTATAATAATTTTCTTGTAAATAAGAACACATTTTAAGAGACTCTAAAATATATAGAGAAACATTCCCCTGCTAATGCAATGAGATTTTAAAAATCCCACTGCAGAAATAATGTAGCAATTAAAACAGCATTTATAACTAAATATGTTTAAAATGTTTCTTCCTATAAAAGAGCAAAATTTTAAGCCATTTAAAATAACCATCTGTTTCCTTGTGATATAAAATTTTTAGTATCCTTGTGTAATTAATATTAATATCGCTTTCTGTTAATAACCTTATCTGTCAGAGAGTAAAGCAAAGATGTAAGGGAAGATATATTCACTGAAAGAAGTTCAAGAATGCAAAACCAACGTAATGTACAAACTCTAAAGGAGTAGACGCACAGAGAGCCTGAGGATAAGCCTGATCTGCACACAGCTCTCTCTCTCGACAATCTATCAGCTGCCTATCAGTCTATCACCTATCCCTCTACCTACCCACCTACCTACCTACCTTTCTCATTCAGCCGGCCGGCCAGCCAGCCAGCCACCCACCCCAACCTGTCTATCTCTGCTTAATGATCTATCAACCACCCTACCTACCTATCTAATCTCATCTGCCCCTCGGTCCACCCATCCATGCCCTCACCCACTCCCAATTTATCTCTCTACTGCCATCTGTCATCTACCTACCTACCTGCCTGCTGCTGCTGCTGCTAAGTCACTTCAGTCTTGTCCGACTCTGTGTGACCCCATAGATGGCAGCCCGCCAGGCTCCTCTGTCCCTGGGATTCTCCAGGCAAGAACACTGGAGTGGGCTGCCATTTCCCTCTCCACCTACCTACCTACCTATCTCCTTTTAACCATCTTACAACTACTTGTATTTTTACAACCACTCCTCTCTAACACCACTCTCACTCCTTTCCTTCTATTGGTATTTTCAAAAATTTTAAGCCCTCGAAGCATGTATTTGTAAATTCTACAACAGGAAGCAGGGTAGGGCTGGAAGAAGATCTGATCAAATTTTATTCTAAGAATTGAAAAAGTCGTCAGGGAGACAGTATAACTAAAGTTCCTTAAGCTACCTGATTCCTAGGTTGAGAACCTGAGGAAAGTACAGGAATACAGAATGAGTATTTTTCTGTCCATAGAGTGGTATAACGCCATGAGAAAATGTCCTGTATTGCATAAAAATACACAGTGTTATAAAATTATATGTTTTAATGTTGCAAAACCTCACTGAAAGTTTGATTTCATTTCTTGGAAAAGTGGCACATATATATTTGATGAATCTTTTCACACTACTCTACTTATATGTCGCTGGATGTTGGGGGAGTAAGTGAAGCTTTCTCTTTCTCTCTCTCTCTCTTTTTTAAATTACCCTAAAATCGAAAGTTTGCAACTAAAACTGCTGGGACCAAACAAACACAAGAAACTAACTGTACAATTTAGTTTTTAGAGTAAAACTAAAACTGACTGTGAAACTTCTAGACTTCCAGGAGAATAAGGGGTTGAGGGACCTGGACCCTCTGACTCCTCCCAACACACCTCTACCTCATCGTTCTATACCTATGATCACCCATGTGGACACAGGAGTTAGCTTGCAAACTGAATTACTCCTCCCTGAGAATTTGAGGTCACTTGACTGCCCAGATTCAAGCCCAAACCTTTTGGGGATCCTTTTTCTAACCATCCTTCCTACCTGGGGGTCTCCCCTCCAGCTAAGTCCCTTCATCATTCACCCCACAAAGCCCCCACACACCACGCCTTTCCCAGCCTGGGACACACACCCTTCCCTCCACCTGGGAGGCCCACATGCCCTCCTAACAGCATTTCAGGCCAAGTAACACGTCTGTCTTCTCCAGGGCCATTTCCAAGCACACCCTGGGGAACCAACACACATAGTAAAGGGCACGATGTGTTTGTTGAATGAATGAATGAACGGATAAACCACTTTTATAGTCTCAGTAGGAAGAGGGCTTAGTAATTCACACATTCATTCAGAACCCCACTTCTGAACACAAACATGTATATCACAGCTACCCCTTACTATCCTCACTTCACTTCTTACCACTTGACCAAGTACATTTCAGTCTGTTTATTGATTATCTTTTTCCCTTTTCTCCTCCAGAGACCCAGGAATTCCTTCTCGATCCCTGGGTCCACTGCCAGGCTCAGGGCAGTGGCTGACACACCATAAGCGGTCAACAAATATTTGTGGAATACCTGAGGTTAAATATAAAATTAACTAAATGCCATGAAATGCATTTTCACAACCTAATCTAGATTATCCCTGTTTACTTGAGCACTGACCTTACTTATGATTCTGAAGTGCGTTGAGATCACTCAAGGTAGGAAACTCAGTTTTAATCTCTGACCATCAACTAGTTAAAAAATTTGTGCAAGGGACTTCCCAGGTCATCCAGTGGTTAAGAATCCACCTTGCAATGCAGGGATCCGAGTTCAATCCCTGGTTGGGGAACTAAGATCCCACAGGCTGTGGAGCAACTAAGCCCGTGCAATGACTGAAGCGCACGAAACAACTAGAGCGTCCGCACAGCGAAAGGAAAAATACTGCACGACATAACGAAGATCCTGCCTGCCACAACTAAGACCTGATGCAGCCGGAGAAATAAATGTACACTTAAAGAATCTTGCACAAGGTGCCCGCAGGGTCCACTGTGAATGTTTCATGCCAGAAACTGAAACACTGTTTCCATCTTCTCTATTCCAGGTAAGGGACACTGGCTTTGTTAGGAAACAAGTTTCTAGAGGAGCAGGCAAAGCAGTTCTGTTTTAAATCTTAAAAGCTCAGAGAATTATTAGCACAGGAAATTGGCAGAGAGGCCCGGGAGCTCACTTGGCAAGCCTACCACACCACCCCTGTCATCACAGGGCCCGCCCCTCTTTGGGGATGACTCAGTGATGATCCAAGTGGACTCGGGGGTGAGGTCAGTGCATTTAACGAGTGAGGAAGATGCTGTGACAACGTGCGGGCTGTGGTTTCAGGGGTCTGGGTAGACAAGAGGCTCGGGGAGGAGGCAAACGAGAAAGCCAGATGGGGTGACTCTGGACACGGTCACGGGATGGGAAGGGGCAGGGACCTGCTTGACAGGCAGGACACAGACGAGCAGGTGCAGTGACAGCCACGTCACAGTCAAGCTCAGGAGAAAGGACATCTCGGGGAAGGTGGCTGGGCCATCGAGGCCACGTGGACACTGAGCCCTGAATGGCCATGGTGACTCGCCCAGATCCGAGCAGAGCACAGGCTGAGCCATGGAGAGGGAGCCGGGGAGGGCGTGGGAGAGTTGACAGAGAGACATCGGGGCCCTGGCCAGCTGTCCTGCTGCTAAGCCGCTTCAGTTGTGTCCGACTCTGTGCGACCCCATAGGTGGCAGCCCACCAGGCTCCCCCATCCCTGGGATTCTCCAGGCAAGAACACCGGAGTGGGCTGCCATTTCCTTCTCCAATGCATGAAAGTGAAAAGGGAAAGTGAAGTTGCTCAGTCGTGTCCGACTCTTAGCAACCCCATGGACTGCAGCCTACCAGGCTCCTCAGTCCATGGGATTTTCCAGGCCAGGGTACTGGAGCGGGGTGCCATTGCCTTCAGCCAGAAACAAAACCTCAGGAAGACACGCCACGTTCAGCGGGAAGACACGGGGTGTCACATACAGGCGCTGGCAACGGGGTTCATGTTTCTTTTCAAGATGCGTTTGGGAGACTTTAGGGAAACAAGAAAAGAAAGAGGCAGGAAATGAGACAGGACGGATGAGGCAGGGCTGCAGGGCGGGTGGCCAGTGGGTGAGTGGCAGGCACACACCCCAGGAAGTCCAGTCCATAGAACTCACCACAGGAACTGGTCCTTCAGGGTCAGGCCAAGGGAAGACTCATGCGTGAGTGGCCCTGCGTCTGCGGCTCGAGCCACTGGGAAGATGAGATGGTGGGGAGGTGGGTGAGAACACAGATTTCCAGAAGGACGCCTGGTTCTGCTTTGAATTTAACGAGCCTGAGTGAACTGGCCAACGGCCGTGCAAGGTCACTGGTCACGTATGTGCAATGGAGGAGGGGGCGGCAGGCTGGCTGTGACCGTGGTGGTCTTCCCTGTTCAGAGAGCTGGCTGGGCCCACTGGAGCAGGGCGTGGGGTGAGGAGAGAGGCTGAGTCCTGAGCAACATCACCGATGTCAACCCCGCAGGCTGAGGACGCAGACCTCTGGGCGTGGTAGCAGAACCCAGAGAAGGCAATGTCAGAGGAGCCAAGACGGGAGAGCATGTCCAGCACGACAGAGCCGGCAGCGGGCTCGCCGTCCCCGAGAAGCAGATGGCAAAGGGCCACGGAGCGCCTGGACGCTGGACAAGAGCGGGTCCGGCCGTGCGGGGAGAGCGCAAGACAGGGATGGGCCAGAGAGAAGGCCCTCGGTGAGTAACTGGAGACAGCGAGTGTAGACAGGGCTTCTGGGAGGGTGTGAGGAGGAGCGCTGGGAAGGAGCTGGAAGGTCAGAGGGCCCTGGAGCAGGGACGGGAGAAGCCCGAGTGGGCCTGCTTGCTGGGAAGGACCCAAGACCCAGGAGGATCTTCTACAGGAAGCAGACGGGATAACTGCAGGGGCAGAGTCCTTTGGGAGTGAGAGGTGATGGGTCCAAAGGTGGGGGGCGGGGGGCGACGCTTTACAATGGATGCCCCATCCTCCATGAAGGCTGTGGCTCCAACTGCAAGGGGGGCGGTGTGGGATTAGTTAAGCTTAAACAGGGTCGGCAGGGGAGGGCGAAAGTGAAAGATTCGAGAGCACAATGTTTGAAACGGTATGCCGAAAAGTTACACCGTATCACATTTACACTACTCTGTGTCAAAAAGAATGGCAGAAAGTGAAGAAGAACTAAAAAGCCTCTTGATGAAAGTGAAAGAGGAGAGTGAAGAAGTTGGCTTAAAGCTCAACATTCAGAAAACTAAGACCATGGCATCCGGTCCCATGACTTCATGGCAAACAGATGGGGAAACAGTGTCAGACTTTATTTTTTGGGGCTCCAAAATCACTGCAGATGGTGACTGCAGCCATAAAATTAAGACACTTACTCCTTGGAAGGAAACTTATGACCAACCTAGACAGCATATTAAAAAGCAGAGACACTACTTTGTCAACAAAGGTCCGTCTAGTCAAGGCTATAGTTTTTCCAGTAGTCATGTATAGATGTGAGAGTTGGACTATAAAGAGAGCTGAGCGCTGAAGAACTGATGCCTTTGAACTGTGGTGTTGGAGAAGACTCTTGAGAGTCCCTTGGACTGCAAGGAGATCCAACCAGTCCATCCTAAAGGAAATCAGTCCTGAATATTCACTGGAAGGAATGATGCTGAGGCTGAAACTCCAATATTTTGGCCACCTGATACGAAGAGCTGACTCATTTGAAAATACCCTGATGCTGGGAAAGATTGAGGGCAGGAGAAGGGGACGACAGAGGATGAGATGACTGGATGGCATCATTGACTCAATGGACATGAGTTTGGGTAAACTCCGGGAGTTGGTGATGGACAGAGAGGCCTTGGCGTGCTGCGGTTCACAGGGTCTCGAAAAGTCAGACACGACTGAGCGACTGAACTGAACTGAACTGTGTCAAAACTGTCATAATTCCTGTGCTATACAGTAGGTCCTTATTAGTTACCTATTTTACACATAGCAATGTATGTCTTTTCAATACTCTGTAATGGCCTCTATGGGAAAAGAATTAAAAAGGAGTGGGTGTATCTACATGTGTAACTGAATCACTCTGCTGTACATCTGAAACTAACACAACTTTGTAAATCAACTCTACTCCAATACAAACTTAAAAAAAAAAAAAACTCACAAATCTTTCCTGCAACTTTGACCTGCCATTCTGAGTTTGGTTCTCCTGATGTACACAGAGTAAGGTTCCTGCTTGTTACTTTGACCACTGTTTGCATGTGCTGTTCACTCCCCCACCCTCCAGTTCCAGAGGAGTGGATCTTAACCCCAGCTGCACCTGAGAAGTCCCCTGGGGACACCCAGGCTCAAATCAGCCCCTCTCCCTGGCCCCAGAGGCAGTACTTTGGAAAAGCGCCCTCCAGAGGAGGACCAAGGACCCCTCCCCCGGCTCCAGAGCCCCTCCCACCTCCCAATCCCTCCATCCCTCTTTCTCTGATGGGGGTTCCAGAGCCTTTTCCAAATACCCCTATCCACTGCTGTGGACACTTCCCCATTTGCCAGTGACCTTCTGGAAACACGGCCCCATGGAAGAGGCCTCTCATCTCCTAGGGAAGAGTGAAAGTGAAAGTGCTAATTGCTTAGTTGTGTCCGACTCTTTGCCACCCCATGGACTGTAGCCCGCCAAGCTCCTCTGTCCGTGGCTCTCTCCAGCAAGAAGACTGGAATGGGCTGCCATTCTCTTCTCCAGGGGATCTTTCTGACCCAGGGATTGAACCCGCGTCTCCTGCAGGCAGATTCTCTACTGCTGAGCCACCAGGGGAGCAGAGGAAGTCTCAGAATCTCAGGAGACAAGCTACGCCTGGGTCTGTCTGTAGACGCTGGGTTCGCATTCAGCGTGTGCACAGCTGGTGTGCTGAGCCTGAATGCCGAACCTCTTTCCCTCAGCTGCGCTTTGTGGCCTGACCCACCTCGTGGCCTCTGAGTAGGGAGGACACTGAGATGACGCCTGCCAACGTGTGTCAGCCACGTGTTCTCAACACAGGCCCGCAGATAGCCCGGGCCACCCTGGGTCCCCTTCAGGCAGTGTTCCCGGGGGCGGGTGGTACATAGAAAAGCACAGTGGGTGGAGGTTAAAGCACGGCCTGAGATGGATCCAGCCTCCTGCTATTTCTGTTTTCTCACCAAAGTCGGGATGGCACTAGCCCACCGCCCCTGCCCACCCCGGGGTCCTCGTGCCTGGCAGGCAAGGGGCGTTGGATGGACGCCACGTGACGGCATCACTGGCGGTGGTGGCAGGACCACCGTAGGGGCCAGCCACACGCCCTGCCTTCGGTCTTGAGGGGTGTTCTGGGAAGTGGAGTCGAAAGTCTCGCTGTGGATGAGGCACTGCCATGGGTTGGATGCAGTCATTCTCAAGAAAGGAAACAGCCTCCCTTGCCTTTGGGAAGCATTAGCTGGTGGCTGGGAGGGCCCAGGGAGCCCCAGTCTCCGCAGTCAAGTCCAGGGTTTCCTGCCCTCGGTGCTCCTGACTTTGAACAGGATGGTTCTCTGTCTCGGGGGAGTTGCCCCGTGTTCACCAGCTTCTCTGCCTTCTACCCGCCTGGATTCCAGAAGCAAACCCCTCCAACCCCCTGAGCCGCGACAACCTAAACTGTCTCCAGACACTGCCAAATATCCCCAGGGGAAGGACACACAAAAATCACCCTTGGTTGAGAACCTCCAGTCTAGATGAAGATACTGAGGGCCAGAGGGGCCCAAAGATTGGGACCAGGCACCATGGCGACTGGCAAGAGCATTCTTCTCGGCCATCTGTTTAAAATGATTTTCAGACATTTGCCAGGCAACTCGAGAATTGCTGGCCTGCAGGTTCGGAGTTTTCTGCTGTGTCTGATACCGGGGGCAGCATTTCCCCGGGGCCAGCACCTGCTGCTAGAAATAGCTGGTAGGAAAGAACTGAGCAGGGAAGTACAAAGTAACAATGTTCTGATTGGGAGGAAAAAAATACACCTTTCCCCCCTGTGGCCAGATACCCTAGGAAGCTTCTGCTTTCTCCTCGGTCCCACGCAGAGAAAGGGAAGCGGGTTCCGCGAGCAGAAGGAAACTGGGGTCATTCCTTTAATTAGGCCGACCAGCCTGGTGGGGGGAATAGACTGCGGCGGCTGAGCCTGGGACTGCCCAACTCCGAGATGAGAGCCCGCGGGCCCTTTAATACTGAGCAGAGTGGAGGGTTGATGACAACCCCCAGGGGATGGCTTCTGAATGCCAGCCAAGATTTGGGAGAAATGATGAGAAAGGCAAAGTTCAGGATCAGTGAGAGAGGGAAAATGTCTGTGTTTCTTCCCTTAGAACTAGCAAGCCTATGAAAAGATAAACAACTTTTATGATACTTTGTTTCAACACGAAGAATTCATTTCTCCTTTAAGCAAATAGGAGAGGGCAAAACTATAAGCTTTGGAATCGGAAAGCCCTGGGTTTGAATTCTGGCTATTAAACGAGTGCGGTCTTAAAGTTTCTAGGCCTTTTCGAACCTCACTTATCAAACATTGATAAGGACTCTCAGGAAATGGGCATTAGACGGCAGGCACCAGACGCAGAGGGGCCGCTGTACCAACTCAGACTCGGGTAAGATGGCCCACAGGCACACGGAAGATGCTCAACGGTGCTGACGTCAAGAGAAGCACAAATCAAAACGACAACGATGTATCCCTTCACACAGGTCAGAATGGCCAACATCAAAAAGTCTACAAACGATAAACGCTGGAGAGGGTGTTGAAATAAGGGAACCCTCCTACGCTGCTGGGGCCATGTGAGTTGGTGCAGTCACTATTGAAGAACAGGGCTTCCCTGACGGCTCAGCTGGTAAAGAATCCACCTGCACTGCATTGATTCGTGGGTTGGGAAGATCCCCTGGAGAACGGAAAGGCTAGCCACTCCAGTATTCTGGCCTGGAGAATTCCATGGACTGTGTAGTCCATGGGGTCACAAAGAGTTGGACATGACTGAGCAACTTTCACTTTCACTATGAAGAACACTATGGAGGTTCCTTAAAAATTAAAAATACAGCTAACATAGGATCCTGCAATCCCACTCCTAGGAGAATATATCTGGAGAAAACTCTAATTTGAAAAGATAAATGCACTATAGTGCTCATAGCAGCACTCTTCACAATAGCCAAGACAAGGAAGCAACCTAAATGTCCACTGACAGATCAAAGGTCAAAGATGCGGTATGTATATGGAATACTACTCAGCCATAAAAAGAATGAAATAATACCATTTGCAGCAACATGGATGGACCTGGAAATGATCAAACTAAGGGAAGTTAGCCAGATAGAGACAAATATCATAGGATATCACTTAACATGTGAAATCTGAAAAAAAAATGATACAAACGAACTAATTTACAAGACAGAGACAGGCTCACAGAGGAAGAAAATAAACTTAGAGTTAGTAAAGGGGAAAGGGAAGAGTATAAATTAGGAATCAGGAATTTGAGATTAACAGATACATACTACATATAGAATAAACAAAAAGGAACTATTGTATAGCCCAGGGAACTATATTCGCTATCTTGTAATAACCTATAACGGAAAGGAATCTGGACAAGAATAGATATATATATGTATAACTGTGCTAACGACCTGAAGCTCACACAACACTGTAAATCAACTGTTGTGCCCTGGCTCCATTGCTAAGTCATGTCCAACTCTGTGATTCCACGGACTGTAGCCCGCCAGGCTCCTCTGTCCATGGGGATTCCCCAGGCAAGAATACTGGAGTGGGTCGCCATTTCCTCCTCCAGGGGGATCTTTCTGACCCAGGGTTAGAAGTCTCACCCCCATCTCCTGCACTGGCATACGGATTCTTTACTGCTGAGCAACCTGGGAAGTCAACTATAGTTCCGTAGACTCCCAGGTGAGAGCAGTACTGTCATTCACTACCGCCCCCTGCTGGTCACACGCTAAAATTGCCAGCACAGAAGCCAAGGAGAGTAAAAGAGTGCTCACGTTGTGGAAACTAAAGTCAATGAACGGACAGAGAACATCCCTAGAACCCACGTTTATGGCACGCTCTCTGTAATCGCGAATTCAGGGCTGCCTGTCCCTCCTGGAGCTGGCTCTGTGGGGAGGGAGAGACCAAAGGGAGTGCAGGACACACGGACCAGAGCAGAAATGTGTGTTTCTCACGGTGCGTGCGTGCTTAGTCACGTCTGTCTCTTTGCGACCCCATGGACTGTAGGCTGCCAGGCTCCTCTGTCCATGGGAATTTTCCAGGCAAGAATACTGGAGTGGGTTGCCATTTCCTTCCCCAGGGGATCTTCCCAACCCAGGGATCAAACCCACATTTCTAGTGTCTCCTGCATCAGCAGGCAGATTCTTCACCAACTGTGCCACCTGGGGAGGCTAAACTCCTATAAAAAAAAAATGTCCATGATGAAAAAAAAATTTGAAGGTTTGCAAATATGCAAATTTTTGCTTCAGATTCAGGACTGGTTGTCCGATAACCACAGATTCAGGTGGGAAGATGTGTGGTTACACGGCGTGAAGGGAGCAGGCACTCCACACCTTCCACATGGAAGCCTGCAAGATGGGTGTGGCTCTTATACGTGGGGCTGATGAGGTCGGACAGTGGTGCAGGCAGGCTGAAGTGAAATATTCAAGCAGCAGTTGAAGCAATACAATGCTGCCGGCAGCAGGAGATTAAGTGTTGGAGCGAAGCAATCGGGGATGGGCTGGAGCCAGCGGAACAGCCTGACAGCCGGGACAAGGAACCGGCGCCACGGCTGGCGCTGGCAGGAGCTGCTGGCAGGCCTGCGGGCTTGCCGACGAGACACGCAGGGACACTTGCAGGTGGTGCACGCAGCTCACGGCATTGGCTCCGGCCGTCAGCACAGGTGGGACGCCCCTCTAAGTGCATTTTGCCTCAGAGCAAGGTAAGACCACTAAGTATACTACAGATGACCCCCCGAGAGTCCCTCGCTACCCACAGTCATGCTAACTCTTGGCTAACACTTCTGGAGAAAATGACCTATAGAGAAAACGATTAATCCCCCCCCACAAAAAATTCCAGGCTTCCAAGGAGATTCCAGAGACTCCTCAGCCAATAGTTGTTGCAGAGATAATTGCTCTGAATCTATCAATAAAGCCGAGCTGCCCCTTCATTGACTGCGAGCACCAATTTCTTTCACCCAGCATTATAAGTTGGTGTTCACGGGCTCACTCCTGCCATTACGGTGATAAACAGTTTAAACCACAACAGGGTCTGACATGTAGATCAATTCTGGGTCCATAAAGAATCTACACAACAGGTTCTAGGACAGGAATTTACAGCCGCCAGTTTTTATTCTCTCTTGCTGCAAAAATTACTTCTGTCAAACACTTAGGAGAGTGAGGAAAAATGTAAAAAAATTAATTTTTCATGTACTACCAGAGCAGCCTTTCTCAACGCTGAAGCTCAAGATGAATATGTTTCCGCATTTAAAAAATTACTCGGAGCTGCATGTGGCGCTGAGTGGGAGTGGGTCCCAACCCTCCGCGCTGACTGTGAGCCGGCAGACAGCAATTTGAAACCCTGAGCCGAGCTGTCTGCATTTCCTCTCGGGGCAGCTGTGGGTGTCACGTTAGCAACGCCAAATTATATTAGACATTTAATTTTAAACCTCAGGTACTTAAATGTAAAACCTTACCACAGTAATAGTCATAAAGCAGTGGGGCATTCCATCTCACAGAATGGATTCTTCTTTCTCCTCCCCCCACCCCACTTAATTTAACCAGGACCTCCTGTTTTGTGGTTTTGCACACCACAAAGTCATCTAGGTAATTAGGAGTTTGCTCACAGTTGCTTGAAAGGCAGAAAACCCCAGGGTACCTGTGGGTCCAAAGGGAAGACTTGACAAAGTTCTCTGGAGCCAAAGTCTTAATTTAGAGTGGACGATGGGGTAGAGGAAAATGGAACCCCCATGTTATGTATTATTATGTACAATAAAAACGTGGGATAATAAGAAGGCATATTCACCAACACACAGGCACTCGGATTCAAAAGCTGCTGTCGTCCCCCTGCCCCTATTCCTGCGGCTACCACTGGGTAAGCTTTTCTATGACTCTGACATCCAAACCAGGGACACAGGGGAAAAAGATGATTAATTTTAAAAAAAGGGTGGTGTTTGTATTTCACTGAGACTTAGAGAAAAAACACAACAGAGAGCTCTTAATCACTGTTTCTTTTGTGGTTATTTTCCAAGCGTGGCAGGGAATGCGGATGCCAAGTTGAGGTCCTGAAATCCATTCATAACTGTGTTTTCTTGAAGTCAGCCGTCGGATCCTGTGCCCTGGTTTTCATTAACAATTGCTCGGGGTATGGCAGGACGGTACCATTGAGAGGGAAGCCAGGATGTTACTCTGGATGCAAGTGGGCCCCAGTCGCCTAGAATTCTTGACAACATGTGCTCTGAACCAGGAAGTCTAGCTGGAGCCTGGGACTCTGCGATTCTAGCCAACTTCCAGGGGCTGTCAGATACCACTTAGTCCGTGGACCACACTTTGAGAAGCAAGGATCTCGAGCAATGGTTCTCAGACTTCCGCCCACAGCATCATTCCATGGAGGGTCTGTTAGCACAGATGCTGCTGGGCGCCACCCCTGAGTTTTAGATTCAGTGGGTCTGGGAAGATCACCTGGAGGAGGAAATGGCAACCCCACTCCAGTATCCTTGCCTGGAGAACCCCTGGGACAGAGGAGCCTGGTGGGCTGCAGTCCATAGGGTCTCAAAGAATTGGACATGACTGAAGTGACTTAGCACCCATGCACGGGACTGGGATGGGACTTAAGAATCTGTATTTCTAACCAGTTTCCGGGGGATGTTGCCGTCACGGGTCTGGGCAGCCTATCTGAGAAGTGCTGATGCAGAGAGTCTGAGGCCTGGAATCAGGCCTCCTGGGTTCACATGGCAGCTTCACCAGGAGGTGACTTTGCATAAGCGATACTGAGCTCTTCTTGTACCAGAGCCTCCCCGCCTGGAAATGGAGCCAAGAGCGGCACCCACTCCACGGCGAGCAGACGTGACGGTCCACACGAGGGCCTCAATAACATCAGCTCTTTCTATCATGACAGCTGTGTCTCTCTTCAATCATATCTTGGGTGTGACACAGCCACCCGTCCTTAGGAAATACAGATGTGAGGGAAAATCCCTGTGAAACTGCAGGACCCTTACTTCTGTGAAACATTCTGTTGTCTCTCTGGATCTTTGCTACTTGAAATGTCAGCTCTAAGTTTTAAACAAGATGCTAATTAACTCTGCAATTTAAAAAAAATTTATTTATTTATTTGTCTGGGCTGGGTCCTTGTCTCCCTGCGGTGGGCTTTCTCTCCTTGCGGTGAGGGGGGCTACTCCCTGGTTGCGGTTCGAGGGCTTCTCACTGCAGTGGCTCTCGGTTGTGGAGTACGGACTCCAGGCACACAGGCTCAGCAGCTGCGGCTCCAGGGCTCAGTTGCTCCCTAGCACGTGGGCTCTTTCCAGACCAGGGATGAAACCCGTGTCCCCGGTATTGGCAGGTGGATTCTCAACCACTGGGCCACCAGGGAAGTCCTAATGTTGCAATTTTGATCCCTTATCATTCATCTCAAATAGATGGGGAAACAATGGAAACAGTGACAGACTTTATTTTTGGGGGGCTCCAAAATCACTGCAGATGGTGATTGCAGCCATGAAATTAACAGATGCTTACCCCTTGGAAGGAAAGTTATGACCAACCTAGACAGCATATTAAAAAGCAGAGACATTACTTTGCCAACAAAGGTCCATCTAGTCAAAGCTATGGTTTTTCCAGTAGTGATGTATGGATGTGAGAGGTGGACTATAAAGAAAGCTGAGTGCCAAAGAATTGATGCTTTTGAACTGTGGTGTTGGAGAAGACTCTTGAGAGTCCCTTGGACTGCAAGGAGATCCAACAGTCCTTCCTAAAGGAGATCAGTCCTGGGTGTTCATTGGAAGGACTGATGCTGAAGCTGAAACTCCAGTACTTTGGCCACTTGATGCAAAGAACTGACTCACTGGAAAAGACCCTTATGCTGGAAAGATTGAAGGCGGGAGGAGAAGGGGATGACAGAGGATGAGATGGTTGGATGGCATCACCGACTCAATGAAGATGAATTTGGGTAAACTCCAGGAGTTGGTGATGGACAGGGAAGCCTGGTGTCCTGCAGTCCATGGGGTCGCAAAGAGTTGGACACGACTGAGTGACTGAACTGAACTGCACTGAACTGTACAGACCAAGGCAATCACCTTCGGTGGGAAGAGGCTTCCAACCAAATCAAGCATCTGGAAATCAGGGAGTCTCTGATGAGACAGAAGGTGCGGGGGTGCTTTGGATCACACCTGTGACCAGAGGCAAAGAGCTAGTGGGTAGAGGGAGAGTTAGCAAGTAAGGCGGTTTTTTTTTGGGGGGGGGGGCGGGCTGCACTTTGCATTATGTGGGATCTTAGTTCCCTAACCAGAGATCGAACCGTGCCTCCTGCATTGGAAGGACAGAGTCTTAAGCATCGGAGCTCCAGGGAAGCCCCCTAGCGAGTCTCTGTGCAAACGGAAAATTTGTAAAGAATGGATTTTAGGTTCATATGCTGCTTCCAATGCTTTTCCTAAAAAAATATTCTGAGCATGTGGGAGGCCAACACTTGGGGGTGAAACTTATTCTTCTATATTATTACATAGTTATACTCCCCAAACATAACTCTTATGGCACATAAAGAACCAAGCCCAAAGGCTGCTGCCCTAGTCAGGCTGCGCTGGGTGCTCAACAATTCTCAACAGACAAGGAAAGCTCTGGCTGGGGGCAGCTGCTGGGCAAGGCAGGGCCAGGGCGGTGTGTGCACCAGGCCGAGGAGGCCCAGGTCAGCTCCTCCTACCCTCAAACTCGAGCGCGCCTTCTCAGAAAGAGGGCGACGGCAAAAACCTGCTCGGACAGCAAGACAATGCTAACTGAAAAATGGACACACTGCAGAGAACTGGGCAATGCAATTAAGTGTGTGACGGAGAAGGAAAGGGCAACCCATGCCAGTGTTCTGGCCTGGCAAACCCCATGGACAGGGGAGCCTGGCGGGATATAGTCCACGGGGCTGCAGAGCGTCAGACACGACTTAGCGATTAAAACAACGAGTAGGGGGACTACTTGCCCCTCCAAAAAAAAAAGTGACCGTGGCAACAACAGCACATCTTCTGGGACAGAAGCCACAGGCGTTCGGAGCCCTGCACACCTAAAGACCACACAGGGGCGGGAAGAGCACACCCATCTGAAGATAAGATCACGGAGGTCGCCCGCCAAGGCCTTACGGTCGGCAGGTGGAGCGGGGAGGGTCTCTGCTGGAAACACAGCCCCGTCTGCTGAGACGCTGGGCCTTATGGGGCCCCGATGACTGTGAACGCACACGTGTCACCTCACAAGGGAATAAACTGCAGGCGGCTAATGTATAACGATTTCAACCCCATCACTGAATTTCTGGAGGTACTGTCATGATACCAGACGAGAGGTGAAACGCCCGGCCCCTGAAGAGGGTGGAGGCAGAGGTTTGCTCTCCACGGAAGCATCTCATTTTGCCTGAGGAAGGAGCGGGGAGTGGGGTGCTGGGCTCTGGGTGAGGCCGTGTGTACACCCCAGGCCCGCGAGATCACAGCATCCTTTGGCGCTGCCTTCCCAGACCCCGCTTCCCCTCCTGGGCCTGGAGATGCCACTCCTTAAGGCCTCTGCTTGGCGGCGGCTGACGGAGGAGTGTGGGGGTAACCGGCGACAAGGAAGCTGTTTACCCAAAGTACACGTCCTGCGGCAGCAGCTGCTGGGTCTACAGGGAAGACCTGATGCTGAATCTTTTAATTAGAACAAATTATGCTAAAATTACTCTAAAACCCTGTCTGATAGATGACACTCTACAGTGGGAATTCCTTTAAATACCGGTGAACAGGCCACAGACAAAAATGCCACAGGCAAAGCATGTTGCGGTAAGCGGGGCCTCGATGCTGCATAATTCATGCACTCACACATATGTCAAGATGGTTTCCCGGGAGCACATTTGCTTCCCAAGAAGATGTCCACACTTGAAAAAAAGAAAAAAAAAAAAAAAGCAAGGGGGAAGACTCTCCCAAACTTAAGAGGATATACCAGGAACATGGGCCAATGGCTAAGGAGGAAGAATTATGTGTTTTGATTTGATGCCAAGAAAGTGAAGCCTAACCACCTACAGTGGTTCCACACTAATGCTGGAACATGAAGGCCACCTCGTGGAGGGACGTGTGAGCAGGGGCACAGCCTCTCCTAAAGCCTCAGTTTCCCAATCTGTCAAGCGGGGCGAACCTCCACCGCGTCCCTCCACTGGAGTGGGACAAGGGATGACGTGGGTGAGGCTACCGATCGAGGACACAACTGCTCCACAAGTGGACGGCGGGCTGCACACCGTCGGCAGGGCGGCCGCGCTCACAGCAGAGCGCCGCGTCCAGCCCCTGGTTTACAACCGAGGACCGCGAGGCGGCCGCGGGTGCGCGGGGCCGTGCCTCTCTCTTACCACTGCTGACGGCTGAATTTGCAATGACCGTAGCCTCGCTCCACTGGTCGGCACTGGAGACAGAGTAGGACCGCTGCTGCATGCCGTCCGCTCGGCTGTTGAAGGAGCCCAGGCTGACGCCGCTCGCCATCTGAGACCCAGGCGCACTAGTGACATTCCCTAGGAATAAACAAGTCAGGTGAACACCAGTGCGCACCGCACACCCGAAGCCGGCAAGAGTTAGTCTAGGGGCTACGCGCCTGCGCGCCATGGACCTGACGCCGTGCGCACCTGGCCTCTGGATTCACGGAGAGGAGAGGCAACGCCGGAAGCAACAATGCTCCGGAGGAAAGCAGGGTGAAGCAAGCCTCACGGTACTCGACAAAGGAACCCAAGACTTCAGGTGGCTGCAACCACCGCGAGCCAAGACAAAGACGTGCACCGCCATCTCTAGACGGAGCAGCGGTGAAGACAGAAGACCCACTTATGGGGAAAAAAAGAAAAAAACTACTCCTGGCGGGGCCTCCCTGGGGCCGCAAGGGTAAAGAATCCACCTGCCAATGCAGAAGCCTCAGATCGATCCCTGGGTCGGGAAGATCCCCGGGAGAAGGAACCCACTCCAGTATCTTGCCTGGAGAATTCCACGGACAGAGGAGCCTGGCGGGCTACAGTCCAAGGGGTCGCAAGGAGTTGGACACGGCTGAGCGACTAAACAAGGATATTCCAGCAGGCCAGCGAGACAAGGCGGATCCTGGAGGAGTCCTGCTGCGTCGACGTATCGGTGCAAGCAAAACCATCGCCAATAGGATTCCACTGTCTGCTGCCAGAGAGTTAGTCTCATGGGACAGCCATACTTTATTATCAACACAAATCAGAGTTCCTAGATGCAACATGGGTGGCAGAGTCAGGCTCTTAAACCAGGTAAGTTTACTCTTCACCTTGAAAAGAGGCTACATGGAGGGAAAATAATCTTGGCAACTTCACAGCACGCAGTGTGGTGAAAAATGGGTCCGTTTTATACCTAATGATTTGAATCAGTTGCTCAACATCAGAGTGAATTATTGTCACCACAATTTCAGACCCAAAAATATAATTAAGCGCCTTTCTCTAAAGCTCAGCCAATCACACCTTGCTGCTAGGGAGTTCGCTGGATCTATAAAGAGATCTTTGAGGGCATTAAACGTTTTTGTTTTTTTTTAGTTTAGAACCAATTAAATTCTAAATTGTTTCCATAAAAGGTTTTCATAGCCCACGATTTTAAATACATAGAGCATACTGCTGCTGCTGCTAAGTTGCTTCAGTCGTGTCCGATTCTGTGCGACCCCATAGACGGCAGCCCACCAGGCTCCCCCGTCCCTGGGATTCTCCAGGCAAGAACACTGGAGTGGGTTGCCATTTCCTTCTCCAATGCATGAAAGTGAAAAGTGAAAGTGAAGTTGCTCAGTCGTGTCCGACTCTTAGTGACCCCATGGACTGCAGCCTACCAGGCTCCTCCACCCATGGGATTTTCCAGGCAAGAATACTGGAGTGGGGTGCCATTGCCTTTTCCGATAGAGCATACTAGTAGTCCCCAAATCTGGCCAATTACCCATGGAGCTTTTTTAAAAATAGCAGCTGCAAAAAAAAAATTCAAATTTTGATTCCAACGGTCTGGCGGGTAGAGCTCGAAGGAACACACATTTTTCAGAAGGACTTTGGTGGTCCTGGTGAGCAGCAAGAGGTGGAAACCAGGACCCAGCCACAAACAAGGCCCTCAACTGTCATTGCACGAAGCGATTAAAGAAGCAGAAAGATCCAGCTCTTAAAAATATATTTCTACCTTAAAAAATGATGCCGACTATATGCTGCTGTGGAAAGTGGGTGCATCCCGAATATCGCAAGGGAAATAGAAACTACAGCGGAAGCTCTTTAGCACCAAGGACCACCGAGATCAGAGATGCTCTTGAGAAGTGCACCTGCCTTGGCTCCTCGGCCGACCTTCGGGGGTCCTCAGCCAGCCAGCTCCCCGTCTCCCTCCTGGCTCAGATGTTCTGATTCTAGGACTTGCTCGAGCCCCAAGAACATGGAAAGCCTCACGTCCTGAATGATAGCTTCCAAACCAGTGCTGGCACCCGCTCCAGGGGCAGCAGGGGGCCAGGTGTGTGGCATCTCACAAGGATGGGGTGCCCAGGTTCAGCGAGGCGCCGCGAAGAGCCACTGCACATGCTCCTCGGGGTCTTCTCCACCTGCCATCACTTAGGGAGCTGTCCTTGGGTGCACTTCGGCCAGATCCCTGCACAACGGGGCACTGTAACAGGAGCTGAGCGGGTGCTCCCCTCGGGCAGCTCGGCAGGGTCTCCCCTGCACTGACGCCTGAGTCTCCCACCACCTTCTGTTCACACCTTCTCCCCTCTTGGGGAGGACACCCACCGGGCAGCATCCATCAGCTCAGGTACCTCTGGCTCCCTGCTCGGCTGGACCAGGTGGGAATACTAGAGTGTGAAGCGGGGGTGCACATGTCTGGGCTGCCTCCCTGAGTGGGCGCCCGGGGATCCCTGTGCTGGAGGCTCGCTGGGGGTCACTCCCTTCCTCTCCCTTTGGGTCTGGGGTGGTCCTGGTGCCACCTGCACTACGCCCTGGCGTCCCTCTGCCCACACCTCCGTCCCTTTGTAAAGAAACCCTTCTGACCAAAAAGGTGTGGTCCTCAGCCTTCTCTTCCCTGTGGGGACGCCCATCCCACGCACCCACCATTTAAGAGGGGCTCACAACCTCTCCCGAGGCGCTGAGGCCCTTTCTGGTTTCATCAGCAGAACTCAGAAAAACACTAACATTTTTGGGACTTCCCTGGGGGGTCCAGTGGTGAAGACTCCAAGCTTCCAATGCAGGGGGGTTGCAGGTTGGACTCCCTGGTGAGGGAACCAAGATCCCCACATGCTGGGCATGTGGCCAAGAAGAAAAATGCTAACATTTTTATGGTGGATGAAAGGAAAAGAAAGCAAACAGGAGGAAAAGCACAGGGATAAGACGCATGTGGGCTGTGACCCCACTCTGAGCCAGGCCCCCCCACCCCAGGCTGGGCTGCCCACAGGGATGCCTGCTGTTTAGTGAGAATGTTAAGGCGATGCTTCCATCCTCCCTTCAGTGCCCACCTGTACCTCTGACAAGTCCTTATCAAGGGTGGGCCTGTGTGTACTCAGTCATGTCCAACTCCTTGTGACCCCATGGACCCACAGAAGTCCACCAAGCTCCTGTGTCCATGGAATTCTCCAGGCAAGAATACTAGAGTGGGTTGCTATTTCCTTCTCCAGGGGATCTTCCTGACCCAGGGATGGAATGCAGGTCTCCTGCATTGCAGGTGGATTCATTACTGTGTGAGACACCAGGGAAGCCCATCAAGTGTGGGATTTATCCACAAAATCTCATTTCATACTACCTTTAGGCACATAAGGCCAAAACACCTGAAAAGCCAAGAATAAGCTCACCATCTATCCATCTTTGGGCTGATGAATCGATTAGGTGACTTTTCCTTTGTTCATTCTGTCTGGGGTGTGGCTCCGAGGACAACCAGCCGCAAACCCTCCTGACACATTTGCTTCCATCAAAAGGTGGACGGGATGATCTAAGTGTGTCTATCCCTGACTACTCAGTACCAGACTCCAGGAATAAGCGTCCACACACACTCAGGTGCCGAGCTCAACCTCAACTCCAGATCAGGGACACAGGAAACGTTCAAGTGGAGACATTCAATAAAGGGCTAATCTTAGGATGATTAGCTCTTCATCTTAAGGTCAAACATCTACCATAGGAAAGCGAAGGGGTGGATTCATTACAAATGTACACGCTAATGAAAAACTATGTGATGACGCTGATTGTACAAGTGGTTTTTCAACTTCCAGCTGCTTGCTGAATGACATTTTTAGCATAGTATGCTGCTGGTGGATCTGCTCTGGGGTTCAGATCCTGAGGGGACCCCCAAGGAACCAAACTGGGGTCTCTGGAGTGAAGAAATTCCTGTAAGGCTATGTGGTCCTGGTGTCTGATTGTAGAATCTGTATGAGACCCAAAACAGCTGTGTGGAATCCTTAGGCAAGCCCACGCCAAGGGCCCGCCAGCTGGCGAGGATCTTCTTATCCCTACATGCTCAGTCATGTCTGACTCTTTGAGACCCCATGGGTTGTAGCCTGCCAGGCTCCTCATGGGGATTCTCCAGGCAAGAATACTGGAGTGGGTTGCCATTCCCTTCTCCAAGGGATCTTCCTGACCCAGGGATCTAACCTGCATCTCCTGCAAAGGAGGCGGGTTCTTTACCACTAGTGCCACCTGGGAGTTTCTTCACTCCAGAGACCCCAGTTTGGTTCCTTGGGGGCCCCCTCAGGAGCTGAACCCCAGAGCAAATCCTCCTGGGAGGCGCTAGTGGTAAAGAACCCACCTGCCAAGGCAGGAGATGCAAAAGATGCAGGTTCGATCCCTGGGTTGGGCAGATCTCCTGGAGGAGGAAATGGCAACCCACTCCAGTATTCTTGCTTGGAAAATTCCATGGACAGAAGAGCCTGGAGGGCTACAGTCCATGGGGTCACAAAGAGTCAGACACGACTGAAGTGACAGGCATACAAAAGAATGAAATTCTGCCATTTGCAGCAAGATGGATGGACTTGGAGGGCATTAGGCTGAGTAAGATAAGCCAGACAGAGAAAGACAAATACTGCATGATATCATGCATACGTGGCACCTAAAAGCCACAACAAAGTGAGTATAACAAAGCAGCAGACACATGGGCAACAAAGGAGCTGTTACCAGCGGGGAGAGGGAAGGGGTAGGGACAAAAACTATTAGGTATAAAATAAGCTTGTACAACATGGGGAATATAGCCAATAGTTTATCATTCTAAATGGAGTATAACCTTTAAAATTGTGATTCACTATACCTGTAACTTGCATAATAACATTGTACTTCAATAAAAAATTTTAAACACATTTAAAAGGATAAAAAAATCAAACAGACATGTACCAACAATCCACCAGAACAACATGTATAAGAATGTACATGGCAGAATTATTCAGAATAGTTCCACACTAGAAACGGCTGAAATGTCCATCCATCCACCACGGGGATCTCGTGGGAGATCCTCAGCAGTAAGATGGAGTGGACCGTGACGTGGGCCACCTCAGGACAGACATCAGACAGGATGTGGGCCCACAGAAGACAGAGCCCAGGGCACCACCAGTCCTGGTTCCCACAAAACCATACCACGGGGCAAACCCAACAGGCAAACCCAACTGTGGAGCAGGAAATGAGACGAGGCCCCCCTCTTCATGTGTGAGTAGGGGGAGATGCAGGCAGTGGAGGGATGGGACCCAGGGGGCTTCCTGGGCTGCCGGCCACCCGCTGCAACTTGACCTCCACGCTCGTCACCCACATTGTTGTTTAGTTGCTCAGTCGTGTCTGACTCTTTGCGACCCTCGAGGACAGTAGCCCACCAGGCTCCTCTGTCCATTGGGTTTCCCAGGCAAGAATACTGGAGCGGGTTGCCATTTCCTTCTCCAGGGGATCTTCCCGACCCAGGGATGGAACCCACATCTCTGTGTCTCCTGCATTGCAGGTGGATTCCTTACTGCTGAGCCACAAGGGAAGCCCCATACACTTAGCTAGAACTTAGGAGTTTGCGCTTTCTAAGTGTATATTCTGGAGAAAGAAATGGCAATCCACTCCAATACACTTGCCTGGAAAATCCCATGGATGGAGGAGCCTGGTAGGCTACAGTCCTTGGGATCGCAAAGAGTCGGACACGACTGAGTGACTTCACTGTATATTAAATCAATGTAATTTAGTCCCCCCGCCCCCCCCGCCACCTCAAAAAAAACTCTTAAAAAAAGAAAAGAAAAAACTCATTTGAATGGTTTGTGAATGCAGAGGTCAGATCAGGAAGCATGAGAAAAAGTCATCAAGGAGCAAGGAGATAGTTTCACTAGCGTTAAGTCCCAAAGAGTGGTCCAGCCCTACGAAGTACGGGATGCTGGCGTCCAGAGGAAGGGAGGCACAAAGGGACCGCGTTGGTATCGTCTCAGTGGTCCCCCCCAGGGTCTGCATTATCACGACAGACATGGTCGACTTCCTGGTCCACTCTGAACTCAGAGGCCTGCTTCCTCAAAGACCCCTTCTCTGGATCATCTGGCCGCTGGCCTTGATGGGCAGGGGTGGCTGCATTACGATGCTAATCCACGGAGCCTCACGCCAGCCCCTTGATATGGAGATGTGTGTGCCCACTGGGCCGGCTGATTAGCGCAAGCTTCCATGTGTCAAAAGCGCCAGATTCTTCCCCAAGAATAATTTTAGCTTTACTTACATCCCTAAAGTGTGAGAGTTGATTTGAAAAGGTACTTACCTCCACCATATGCTATTTTTCTTTAAACAATTTGCATTTCAAAGTGAATATGGCATTTATAGCTGAATGAATATCAGTATGTTGCCTGATCTCACACAAGCATGAAAAAGATGCTGGTTTTCTATTGAACAAGAATGTTTTCATTCGCCAAATGACATCAAAGACAGAATTCCTCTTTTAAGCTATAGGCTTATTACATTAAAATAGCCTGTCCTGATTTAAAAAAAAAAATACCCTGAAATAAGGCTTTTCATAGCATTCAAATAGAGATTCATCAACAATCTTTTTTCTTTAAATACAGACTTCTGCTCACTGCATGTCCTGAGTTTGGTTTATCTTCCATAATGAGATTTGATCCTTCCTACCAGTGCTTCAACTGGGAAAACAATACTTGGCATTTGGCTTACTGGTGAGTCAGCCTGGAAAAGGGCAGAAACTCTTGGTGATGGTGATAATGAAGTTTCATGCAGTCTGAGAGTGG
This sequence comes from Dama dama, assembly GCF_033118175.1. Taxonomy (NCBI): domain Eukaryota; kingdom Metazoa; phylum Chordata; class Mammalia; order Artiodactyla; family Cervidae; genus Dama; species Dama dama. The sequence goes on along the minus strand of NC_083700.1, from coordinate 112,045,361 downwards.
AGAAGAAAAACCCAAAGAGGATTCTGTGAGTGTGTGAGTATGAAACAGACCTTTATTTCCGTTGTGGGACTTTGTAATTTTTTAAAATAATCATAATTATAGGAAAAAGATTGATAGGTACTCACTCTTTCCCTCGGAGGTCTCACCCTTTGAAATACAGACTGCTCTTGGAGGCCTTTTTTTCATTCCTATGTGGCTTCAAATCTTATTAAAAAAATCTCAAGAGTTCAAGGTTACCATGTAAACCTATGGCTACGCCCCAGCCCGCTCTGAGCATGGGAGGTAAAACCAGGTTGGCTGGAATCAGGTCGGGACAGTGGAGGCCTTCCTAACGGCTACATCACTTCAAACTAGGCCTTCGCCATCTGTTCTGTCCTCTAATTATAAACCCAAAAATAATATAATTCACAACACTACCATAAAAAGTGAGATACAAATGATTTAAGTGCCTGTGAGGAGGGCCCATTCACCTCACTATTTGCATTGGAAATCTGCCCTCCTTTTGGCAACCAGGATTTCAGGCTAAGAGGATTTTTTTTTTTTTTCCCAAGGACACCTTCAGTAGCTTTTCTTAAAGATGCAGGCGTTCAGGACTCAGCACTATGTGACAGTTGTTTTGTAAAAGAGCACAGTTCAACACATTTACCACTGAGATAGGAATCTTGTGTTTCTCAGAATGCTATACATTTTGTTTATTTTTTGGTTGTATATCTTCTGCAGTATGCTTACTGGAGAAAAAAGAATATACAGAGTCCAGACTCAGGGGTAATGACAAATCTAATTACTACTAAACAAAATATTGTGGCCATGCCCAGAATTGAAAATCCTGGAATTAAGACAGTCCATGGTTATTTCCTAAAATGTGGAAATAGCTCATTTTATTCCAATTTCTCCCTGTTCTAAAGATGATGCCAAGGGGAAAAAAAAATGGGAGTATGCTTTGCTGTAGGAATTACTTATACTTATTTTGCAAGGTTATACAGATATGCAGATAATGTAAATTAGAAGTCTACCAGAATTGCATCAAATAGATCAACTCATTGTTGAACATGCACATATTTTTCTTAGTTATGACCACAGAAAAGATGTAATATTCTATTACACTTCTTTAATATAACTTCCCATCCATTTCTCCTTATTGTTCCAAAACCTTCATAATAATTTTAGATCTATAACATCTTACTGATTTAATGGGGATAACTTGCCATTAATGGAGATAACCTGCCATTAATGGAGATAACCTGCCATTTTCTTACCTCTGCATTGTTTTGACTGTTTGAAATTTCTCATTACTATAAACAATATTGCAAGGGACATCTACTTTTAGACAATTCCTTAGGCTGATATCCTAGAAGAGTTATATTAATGATTGGGTCAAACAGCATTAACATCTTTCTGACTCATGATATAGGCTATGAATTAATTTTCTTAATGACCAGTGTGGTGTTGGAGAAGACTCTTGAGAGTCCCTTGGACTGCAAGGAGATCCAACCAGTCCATTCTAAAGGTCAGTCCTGGGTGTTCATTGGAAGGACTGATGCTGAAGCTGAAACTCCAATACTTTGGCCACCTCATGTGAAGAGTTGACTCACTGGAAAAGACCCTGATGCTGGAAGGGATTGGGGGCAGGAGGAGAAGGGGATGACAGAGGATGAGATGGCTGGATGGCATCACCAACTCGGTGGACATGAGTTTGAGTAAACTCTGGGAGTTGGTGATGGACAGGGAGGCCTGGCGTGCTGCGATTCAGGGGGTCGCAAAGAGTCAGACACGACTGAGCGACTGAACTGAACTGAACTGAGTGGGCTAAAAGAAGATGGAACCTGAACAAACAAGTCAGGTCATAATTTGTAAAATGGACACAACAGTAACGATGATGATCATAGTGATGAGATAATCATAACAGCCCCTGAGGTTAATAATACAAGGACCAAATTACATAAAGCACTTTGTCAACTGCTAAGCTTCTGAAGATGGTAGTTGTTATTAATTTTGCCAATGGTGAGTTTTCCTTTTCCTTACAGTTTAGTTTTTTTCAGCAAAAATGGTGACACTGCTAATTTGTATTTGACTTTAAAATCTAAAAAGTCTGGATATTCTACTCCTGTTTCCTGTGTGGTGGCGTCCTGGTGTGTGTAAGTTGTCAGACTATTTGCCTTGTATCTGTGTTTTGCTGTTCTAGTGAACACTTTCCATGAGCCCAGGCACTCACTCACTGGATGGTGTTTCTTGAACCCCTGCTCCTGCACACGGACATGTACAGTGTTTAGCCTTGGGACAACTTGACCACACTCTTCCCACTCTTAGTCTCCCCAGCAGAGGTAATGCCGAAGTCATCAGAAGTAGAGTATATAAAGTGAAAGACAGAAAGAGAAGAAATCACGTGCTCGGGGCTAACGCAAGCAAAGGATGAAAGAGAGGACCTCATGGTGAGGACAGGCGAGCTGGAGCGTCCATGGCCCATCCCTCTTACATCTCGTCGCTGGGACGCTGCACCACCGTGGGGACGGATAGAATTTGATGTCTGCTACGATTTAGGATGACACCCTTAAGCCCATCAGAAGGTAAGTTCTAATAACTGGAAAGGGCTTTAAGTATTTACTCCAAAGACAAAGCCTGCGTCTTCCAGATGAGTGGTGTGGCATTCATTCTTGCCAATGACACTGGCACTTCTCATCCTGCCTGTTTATATGTGAGTGATGAACACGTGGCAACCACGCATTCTGAAGATGCTGACGGAGAGCAACCACCGCTTGTGCTTATTTACATGATGCTTCCTTAGCCACAAGCCATTTCTCAATACAGGTTCTATGAACAAGTTTATATGCAGTGGTTATAATGAGGTATGACAACATTACACAAAAGGAGGTTAACACTAAGGATTTTCTTTTAAGTAATAAAACATGAATTTAACACTCACACAGTCAGTTCAGTTGCTCACTTGTGTCCGACTCTTTGCGACCCCATGGCCTGGAGTACGCCAGGCTTCCCTGTCCATCACCAACTCCCGGAGTTTGCTCAAACTCATGTCCATCAAGTTGCTGATGTCACCCAACCATCTCATCCATCCCCTTCTCCTGCCATCTTCAATCTTTCCCAGCATCAGGGTCTTTTCCAATGACTCAGTTCAATAATGTTTAATAAAATACGAAGTCCAAGATTCTCATATCTTGTCTTCTAGTTCCTTATTTGGCTCTATGCCCTCAAGAACTTAGTTTAATTGTTCAGTCCCTTCTCTAACATGTTCTTCCTTCTCCATCTGATATATGCAATAGGTATGTTTTGCACAAAATTCCCTGTGACTGAGCAGCGCACTGTTTGAGGGCAGGTGTCTCTGGCTCTCACTGCATCTTATAAACCCTTTCAAGGAGGCGGCCGTGATGCCCACACCACGGCCCCATGCGCAGGCCTGTCCACCTGGACTTCCTCCTCTCCTCTGCAGGTCTCACAGAATCGTGTCTTAGGACTGAACGGAGACCCTGTCTGGGAGCAGTGAGGACGCCGAGGGACCCCATGTTTGCAACTGTGAGGATGTGAGGGGGCTACTTGCTTGTGAGTCAGGACGTTTGGGGGTTGCCTCCTCACTAGGAATATTCCAGAGAGGGGCAAGGTCTCTGCAGGCGTGGTTACTTGAAATGCCAGGCCACAAGGTTCAGAGCTGGTAAAACATCAGGACGACTAGTTTCTCCTCTGCCAATGTGGGAATGGTTACGTAGCAAGTAGGCCAACCATGGACTTGACTCTGGCACAGGAAGGCTCTAACCTGAGGCCCTGGTCCCAGCCAAGGCCCCGGCCAGCCTTCCTGAAGACCCGTGGGTCATGTACTGATGTCTGTCTCAGAGCTCTGCCTCCCCTAGCCCTTTTCCTACAGTCCTTCCATGCTGACTATTTTGCTGATCATGAAAGCATCGTATCAACAGCTGAAATCCTATTCTCCACTGAACACACGCATTTTTGAGAGGGGAGAAAGTCTCTACAGCAACTTTTATTTACTTATTGGAATATCTGTTCCCATAGAGATGTACAACTTAGTATTGCCAACATCCCTCGTATGTTTATAACAAAAATCATCAAGAATTAACTTGCTTTTGCCAGTTCTTACAGAAAGGAACACTCCATTTGGAGTTTAAATAACTGAAGATGGTTTCCTTAAACTGGAAGGTGTGGCTTTGATTTCTACATGAACTGTACCCCAATGGTCTGAACCACAGAATACTGCAACGGAGGAACTGTTATCTGAAAGCCGACATAGTTACCCTCAATATTTATCACTTACATCTCACATGACGGGTGATATCCAAGAATATTTACTTCATGCAAAAATAATTGCCAGGTCATGACATTAGGAGAGGAAAACAAAGGAAGAGAAATAGTGGTCTACATCTCAAAGAGTTTACAGTTTAATGCCGCAAATCATATAGCACACATTTGCCTAAACCTCAGTGGGAAAAACATATGAACAGAGAAACAACTAACAGTAAGAAGGCATTTCTCCTAAGAGCAGAAGACGCCGAATTAAATAATAGCTTGAGTCATTTCACTTCAGATGTCACCAACTTTCTCAAATTCTAGTCTTAGAGAAACCCCACGAGACATTTTTAACCTAAAAATAATGAATTAGTACTTAGCCACCAAAACCTAGCCCGCTGAAACCTGGTTTATGCAAGCAGACCTCACGATGTGATGCTGACTTGGGGGAGTATTCTCGAGCAAATTAATTCTCAACCAAGAAGGCAAGCATCTGCAAGCGTTCCGCCAAGTTACAGGAGTTTAGCCGACGCGTCCAATTTATAGACCGGCAGGTTCATGCTGTAAACAGAACCCAGGGTGTGGGCGATAATCGGGTGACCAAGGCAGTGAGAAGGGGTGAGAAGCCAGGCTCTGAAGTCCTAACAAGCCTGAGACGTGACCACCGGGAGGGGATCGCTCATCCGGCTCACAGAACAGGCTCTGGAGTTATTACCATGTCTCCTAGACCATCTGAAACTAAACAAAGAAAAACTTTTGTTTCTACGAGACAACCATGGATCCAGTTTTGATGTTGCGTGATTTTTTTTTTTTTAATAGCTATTACCACTGTAGCAGCAGCTTAGCGATTCGGCGTCTGCAGTGTGAGCAGTTTTGATAAACAGCCTCTGCGGGCCACACAACGGGGATAATGTATCCTTAAGTACCGCCAATGAGCTGCCATTCTGCACAGCCAATTACTTCTGTGCGTCTGTCACTCAAAGGAAAAATGACTGAGCCCATTAGATCAAACCTTTGTCACTGTTCCTAATGCACTCTTAGGCCTCATTAATCTCCGGGAGCAGCAACAGAGCCGCCGGTGTCTCATTGCCTCCCCCGATCAGGCCCACGTGAAGCCTCTCATCTCTCCCCCAAGTGCTCCGCGTTAATCAAGCTCTCCTTATTACCCCAGTCCCTGTCACGGCGGAGAGCGCGCTCCCTCTTAAATGCTCTCATTATGACCCATCTTTAGAGCCGGCTAAGTGGAAAAAAAAAAAAAAAGAGAGAGAGGAGAGGGAGAGAGGGAGAAAGAGGACGGGAGAGAAAGAGGAGAGGAAAAAGCAAGTCCGATCACATTAATATTCATGACAATAATTAGTATTCTAGGTCACTGAATATTCATGCTATTAGTTTGGTTTTTTATGGGTTTGCTGGATGTCCTGATTACTGAAGTGTGGAGGAAAACAGCATGGTTGAGACTTTCGATGTCAACGGCGGTTCAGTCCGCAAAACACGTTGAGATCCTTGCCTCCCCCCCACCCCAGAAAAAAAATCAGCTCGACCCTCGGGGATGGCTTTCCTATTTCAAAACCGCTGGGGGCCTGCGTGGGGGGGAGGTGGAGGAGAAGGGAGGGGAAAGGTTTCCCCCCTTTCACAGAGGTCCCAGCGTCAGTCTGGTGAGGATGAAAACACACCCACAAACACCCAACAAAAGACGCACTTTGGGGACCACAAGACAGCTGTCATCTCGAGATGGAACGCTGCAATCAGAAGCTGGGGAGGACAGGAATAGAGAGAGGGTGGACACACAGAACCAGAGCAGGGTGCCCCGTGGAGATTCGGGGACGTCCTGATGGGGACATCTCCTGCTGCCATCGTGGGCAGAGCTGGGGGGTGGGGGGCAGGGGTTTAGTAAGTCTAAGCCACTAAGTCTACCCAACGGCTAAATAAACACTTCATGGCACCTGCAAAATTAATTCAAAGACCTAATTTCTCAACTCTCTTCCTTTTCTTCACTGGTGATGAGCAGGACTATCATGATGGATTCCTGACACAGTGCTGAAGAGTCAGGCTTTGGAAAGGCACAGGTTGTGTTATCTTTAAAGGGATGGAGGTAGGCACTGTTCTCCCGTTTTTGAGATGAGGAAGTTGGGGGTTTAGAGACAACTGCACAAGGTCCTAAGATGGGGGAGGCAGCATTCAGTTTAGTGACTCCAAAGCCTGTGCTGTTGGCCCTTACGTTTTCCTGCTTTCTATTGAAATGTCAAAATAACTGTCAGAGCTGACATAACTCTGTATTCAGTCATATGTGGATACAGTTCTACCAACCTGGCCCAAAACTCATGTCAAAAAGTATTTCTGGACATTTGACCACCTACTCTGGAAAAGTTCTTTTCAGAAAGTTTAGTCGCTCAGTCGTGTCCGACTCTTTGCAACCCCATGGACTGTAGCTTAAAAGGCTCCTCCGTCTATGGGATTTTCCAGGCAAGAGTACTGGAGTGGGTTGCCATTTCTTTCTCCAAAGGATCTTCCCGACCCAGGGATTGAACCTGGGTCTCCCACGTTGTAGGCAGATGCTTTACCGTCTGAGCCACCAGGGAAGTGGAAGTCCTTCCACTTTCTCTGGAAGCATCCCTGAAATGACAGGTAGATTCTCTAAAATGTGACTTCTGATAGGTTCCCTTAGAATGGCAATGTAGGACTTCCCTGGTGGTGTGGTGGATAGGAATCCACGTGCCAATGCAGGGGACATGGGTTCGATCCCTGGTCTAGGAATATCCCACATGCTGCGGAGCAACAAGCTAGTGAGCCACAATTACTGAGCCAGTGCTCTAGAGCCCACCAGTCGCAACTACCGAGCCCATAAGCTGCAACTACTGAAGCCCGCATGACTAGAGCCTGTGCTCCACAACAAGAGAAGCTACAGCCACGAGGAGCCTGTGCACTGCAGCAGAGAGTACCCCCCGCTTGCTGCAACCAGAGAAAGCCCGCACAAACCATCAAAGATCCAGCACAGCTAAAACTGAAAACAAATAAACAAAAAGAATGGAAAAGGCACATGCTGCCCTGGGCATCCTGAGAAAGTGATCTTGGAGGAAGGGAACGATGTGATGGGGAAGGGGGAATTTAATCAGGTCTGAATCAATAAATATCTTCTGGATTCTCCTTCTTCTTGTTGGAGTAGATGCTGAAGTAATTTTTTCAAAAATCCATTGAGAGGGAAATGTCCTATATCCATGTATGTTATCCAAAAATATTTTCTTTCTGCCTTCACACTTGATTGATAATAGTTTGACTCTACATAAGCTTCTAAATTCAAAATGATTTGTCCATGTAACAAATACAAGGTGTCGCTCTTGAGAAGGCCAAGGTCTATAAGAGTTTTCTTCCTTGATAGGTTAACCTCAGTCTTTCCTTAACTTGGATGCTTTGGGGAACTTGTCCATGTTGACAGAGCTTACTCTCCCATCCAATTTGATACTTGACTCTTCAAATGGGAAGACGCTGGCATTTTCTTGGTCCTCTCCAGCATCCTTTCTTCTGTTATATCTTTGATTGCCAGCAGTATCTTTAGCCGTGTACTTTATAGTTTGTAATCCATTTACTCAAATCTTTATTTTTGCAATTTCCCCCCTTAATTTCTCCTCAGAGCTTTCTCCTCAGGTTTTTCATACACTCTTTTGTTTGCTTCATCTTGTGAATGCAAGAAGCAACCTCTTAAATCTTTCTGATGATAGCACTTGTTGCTGCTTAGTCACTCAGTCGTGTCTGACTCTTCTGCGATGGCAGCCTGCCAGGCTCCTCTGTCCATGAGATTTCCCAGGCAAGAAGAGCTGAAGTGGGTTGCCATTTCCTTCTCCAGTACATCTTCCTGACCCAGGAATTGAACCTGTGTCTCCTGCTTGGCAGGCAGATTCTTTATCGCAGAGCTACCTGGGAAGCCCTGATAGTAAGTTGTAATTTCCATTTGCAGTGGAGTCAGGAGCCTCCCCATCTTCACTGCAGCCCTTCTGCTCTGGTTAACTCGCAAGTCCCAAAATGAGACCCAGGCTGGGTCCACAGTATGCAGGTATGACAATGTGTTTTTCCTCCTCCTTCCCAACCCCCTGGCAAAACGTGATGTTAATATCATCAGATTTCCAGCATTTCAATGTCTGAGATGTAGTCAGCATTACAATACTGGCAAACCACTCCCCAATACTAGGAATAGCATAAGGCTCACCCTCCCCCCAAGTAATTTTCTATCCCATTGCCCCTTTTAGACCCACCAGCTTCAGTGGTCTTATTTGTGTGTTTATTGTCTGACTCCTCCAGCCCCCACTGGCGTGTACAGCCCTTGGAGGGAGGGTCTCGTTCCACCCCCTGAAACTCCAGAGCACTAATCAGGGCTGGGCAGGCAGCAGGCTCAGTAAGGATGGTAAGGGGATGGTACAGGAGGCAGAGCAATACACTACCCAAATCATCACACTTGTTGAGATAATCTAAAAGTCAACATCGACACAGTTAGGCATCATGAGACTTGAAAAGCAGAATGCATCATGACTGCACACTAGAAAACCAAGAGAAACATCTGGATAATTATTTCAACTAAGAAAGAGTTAAGATGGCTGGATATAAAAAATACAAAATTTCAGAGCTTTCTTATTTCTTACCAATTAGATGATATAATAGACACCCCCCACCAAATATAACTTTCACATTTCACCAAAAATTATAAAGTGATAGAATGGACTAACAGTAATCTGGTCTATCCTAACAGTAATAGAATAAATTAACATACAGAGGGGTATATAATAAGTTTGAATAAATGGGAAAGAAGTGTGTTAGAATAAGAAACTCAATATAGCTAAGATGTCAGTTCCTCTATTACTAATTCATAGATTAACAGCATGACAATTAGAGTCACAATGAGATTATTTTTAGGGGGAAGAGAAGGTTTCAAGTTATTCTGAAGTTTATTGGAAAAAAAATAAATGGGTGGCAATAACCAAGAAAAACTATAAAATCAAAGAGTAATAAGAAACTATGTTATAGGTTATATTACCAGGTATAAATCGAGCCATGAATCTAAGACAGTGGAGGAAATCCACACAATGTGGAGAAAGTAGGTCAATGGAATAAAATTTTAAGCCCAGAAACATAACTAATTTGATTAAATGAGTTAGTTGCACAAGAAAGGAGACAAAGAGAGTCAGCAGCAAAAGGAAATAACAAAGAGAGAAAGAAGAATTAGTTATGTATTTGAATAAAAAGTTTAACTAGGTTTCCTATTACACATAATAGACTCAAACAAATTAGAGGTTAAATATAAAAAAGGGAAAAAGAACAACAATAAAATTATAAAGCTCTGAAATATATATGTGTGATTTATGATCTTATTTCAGGATTATTAAAGGCTTTCTAAATACCTAAAATAGAAACTATAGGAGTACACGTCTTATGATTTTATTATATACCAAAGGGGGAGAACCTCTATATGTAAATAAGACCATAAAATCAAAAAAGCAAATAGTAAACTGGGGAAGTATCTGCAAAATATATTACAGAGCGTTAATGTCCTTAATATACAAAGAGATCTTACATGTCAATAAGCAAAAGACAAGTGCCTAGTGCAGCAACGGGCAAAGGAGACATCTAAACAATACAAGATAAGAAACACAGGTGGCCGAAAGACAGAGATGTTCAACCTCAGCACGAACCGAAGGAATCCAAATAAGCGAGGCATGAAATACTTTTTATTGCTTCTGAGATTAGCATAGACTCTAAAAGTGTGTAAAAGTGAAATGAGCACTCACTTTATAGACAGAAGTTTATTTTATATAAAACCTCTTTAGAAATGAATTTGGAAATGTGTAACAAGAATCTTGTAAATGTTTCTATCTGTTTACTGAGTCACTTCAACTACAGGCTTTTATTCTAAGACATTAGTAAGTTATGCACAAAGATTTCAGAATAAGTGTATATCAGGTCAGGCCTATGTGAATGTAAAAGTTACTAGAAGGGAAGGCACAAAACATCGATCTGATTCAATAACATGAAGATAGAAAATGAATAGAAACAAACAAACAAAACAAGCTAAAAAGAAACATCAGTTAATCCAGAGTTCTAGACCAAAATGGCAGAATTCTAATGAGTTGACAGTGAAAGATGAGGTTAAGTAGCGTGGTAAGATCTTTGTCAAGTTGCTGTAAAATAACTAACGCCTATCTTTCAGCTAAAAAAAAAATCCATCTCTTAAAAGCAGCAATGATTTACTTTGAATTAAGTTTGCTGGGTTGGAATTCTTCCTATGAGACAGTTCTGTGAACAAGAGGGCAGAAATCGCTCTTGCTGGACCCCCGTTGATGACACTGTCCAGGGCTTAGCTGAGGGCACCACACAGCCGGGAGCCCTGTGACCAAGAGGGCCTCCTTCCCCTAAGTGGTGCTGGGCTCCGGCGGGTGTCATATTCCCACTTCTGAGTCCCTACTTGTTTTTGTCTTTTTTTTAATTAATTTATTTTAATTGGAGGATAATGACAATACCATGACGGTTTTTGCTGTACATCAACATGAGTCGACCACGGGTATATATGTGTCCCCCCACCCCCAATCTTGAATCCCCCTCCTATCCCCTTCCCCACCCTATCCCTCTGGGTTGTCCTGGAGCACCGGCTTTGGGTGCCCTGCTTCATGCACTGAACTTGCATTGTTCGAGTCCCTACCTGTATTCCAAGGAGGATGAAAAATCTACCAGGCTCCCTGAATGGCAATGCACCCGGTGTAGGCTGATTACCCGGTTGTAATAAACCGAGGGTGTGACCGTGGAAAAAGGATTTCATTTGTGCCTCCCATTCACCCAACAGCAAGACTCTTAAAGAGAAAGCAACTGGACATTGCAAACTCAATCCCTTGGCTGAGGCCCACGACATAACATCTCCTGAGGATGTGATAAGGTTTATATGGCATTGGTGTGTTTTCTGTTTGTTAACAAACAAGACATTTTCCTTAGGACAGGAAGTGGTGGTTAAGCTCCAAAGAGCACAAATAGCAAGATGACGTTCAAACCCCAAATCTCACATAGCCCACACAGCTTCAAATTGTCAGGACTCTTTCCTCATCCTACTTGCCTGGCAAGCTCCCACCCTTTCTTCCCACACTCACAGACATTCCCTGGAAGCCTTGTCCCATCTCCTGGGGTGCAGCCAAGCTCATCACCTTGGGCCTTCACACCCCCTTACCTGCCCCGACTATGGGACTGCACTGATTCATCTACGCATCTCTCCCACCACCCAGAGGCTGAGATTCCGGAAGGCAGGAATAACACCTCATATTTCTGCTCCCCCGGAGTGCAGGACAGTGACCAGCACACATTAGAAACTTCATACATGCTTGTTGATTTGAATAAATAAATGGAGAGACGTGGCATGATGGTTAGAAGAGGAAGTGGAAAGTTGGTGAAAGGGTTGCATAGAAGTTCTGGAGGTCAGGAACTTGGGATTCACACAATGCACAATCCCTGGCATGGGACAGATACTCAATAAGTACTTTTTGAACAACAAAAAAAACAATAGATTAATGATGACATCAGCTTTTTATTCACTATAGAAAAATAATTTTTTCTTGGGTACTTTTCTCTCTTCCCATAAAGTTAGCACACCATCCTGAAAGGGAAAATTCACATATCTCTTGGAAGGAAGGTCAGTAGGCCAGGAGATCCCAGAGGGTAACCTTATCTGCTTCCTGGAGTGAACTAATGTCTCTGTTACGAGAAAGCCCAGTTTTACTTTGATTAGTAGCAACAGTTGACATTTGTGTGGTGTTTATGAGTTTCCGCAGTACCTGCCATCACACCTCTGTGACGGAGGCAGGCCAGGCCGGATCAGCCTCATGGAAAGCGTGGTCAGTTACCTACCCAGCACCTCGCAGCACCCGGCAGTAGAACACAGGCTGGCGGACCCCAAATTCTGTCTCCTTTTTATTAGCCTCCTTTTGCCAACAATGTCATTCACACCGTGGAACGATGGGGTCAGCATCATTCCTCTTTAAAAGCATTTAGCATTTCAGAAAGGAAAAAAGGCAGCGTGTTTAAGAGGCAGGGACACATGTTAGGAATGACTACAGCACAGAAATCTATTTTGAGAAAATCGGATGTAAGCTGGAGACAAGAAAAGAAACAACTGAAATCTGTGAAGGGATTCCATTTGTTGGAGGAGTCCGAGTTTGTGGGTGGGAAGACTTTAAGTTCTTCTCACCACCTTTCCTCTGATAAGAAATCACGGAAGGCAAAAGCCAGAGCATGGTTTGCTAAGACTCTTAAACAACAATGAACCACAATACCCTGAAGGGCTTGCATTGCACCCCGAGGCTGGGAATTTCTCAACACATCTATTTCGAGAAACACTGATTTTCTCTGATGATGAACGAAAGACAAATCCTCCTTTAAAAGAGAATGCAAAAAACCAAAGGTGTGTCGAAGAAGACGTAACCGTGACAATACAAAACCGAGAGAGTCTGAAATTTTGTGCAGGTCCAATGGTTTCCTTTAAATCTTGCTCCAAACTGGTATTTCCATTTTTCTATACACTTTTACGACAAATTAGTTAGGACTAATCCTTGACACTCTAACAGTGAATTGATGTTTTTCAGAGGGCCCTTAAATCCTCCATCACGTGTAAGATGCAACTTTCAACCGCCCAGCCCCGGAAAAGCCTAGTGGTCCATGCATCTGTGACTCAAAGAGCCACAGTTTGCTTGTGGGCAGTCCTGGAACCCAAGGGTGTTGGGGGAACAAGCACCCACGGAAGACACGAGAGTGTGTCCCTTAGCCTACAGTCTAATGGGCAAAGCCTCCACTTAACCCGAGAAGCTCAGCACTGTCTCCCACATCGGGGCCACCCATCACTGGAGTCGGGCCGGATCTCTTCGGCAGGTCGGCTGTGAGCTTACCTGAATTTGGTGAAATGTGCAAGCTGCTCATGTCCTTGGACAGGCCGTTGGTTTTTGGGCTGGAGATGGGTGCGCAGGCCGACGTGGCTCGGGGGGGCCTCTTCCCTGGGACTTTCACAGTGGTTCTCAGAAGATCAATCTCTTTACCGTGAACATTCTGCATGTAATCCTGTTCAAAACGTTAAACATCCAAGAGAGATTAAAAGGGAGACCTTCTACAATCTAGGACAAAAGGTTCTATGAGACATCATGAGTCGTCATCCTATGACCCCTCCTCGGTGGTGAGCGCTTTAAAAAATAAGGAGGCTTTGATCTGTCTTGTCCTGGTGGCATCATCATTACACTGAAATCAGCTCTGCCTCTGTGTCCTGAACTAGCCCAGGCCCTGGAGATACAGGAGACGCAGTAGATGCTTCTATGCAGGAGGATAAAGACAATAAGTACAGACGTGAAATCCTACTCTGTGAGTTGATACTTATCAGATGGCACGTGAGGAGCCTGGGCTCTTCCTGTGAGTTGCAGGGAAAATTCCATGGAGTAGGAACTATTTTGTAATAACCTTTTTGTCTCTGATGGCGACACCCCAGAATGTCTAGCTAAGACTGAAGTTGTCTGCTGGGAACTCAGGTAAACACTCTAAGAGGCCAAGCGTTTTGTTCAGGAAGATGTCTGAGGGGTCAGTGGCAGGGTGCTGAAAAAACATGGAGGTCCCTGATGGATGTACAAGAGCTGGATGTTCAAGCAGAAAGCACATCATTTATATTCAGTATGAGGTTTCTTCAAGGGATTCACTGTACTCAGAAGCAGCGTCTTGCTGCTGTCTGTGTCTTGGAGGTGAACGACTAGCAGTTATCATGAAACTAAAGAGAAGTCTAGGTACACAGTGAGTTCTCTGGGCCGTCATCCAATTCCACGTGGAGGAAAACAATACTTAGGAGTCAGCTGATGGACGGGGAGAGAGGAGATGGCGACTGAGAGCCAGGGTGAGGAGTCTCTTGGCACATTAGGGCTTATTGATCTTTTCATGCATTTTTATGGGCAATAAGCCCCCTTGTCTCTGCAGACATATCATTAAACCAACATCACACACTGAGAAATGATGCAGTCTATCTAAATCACTGTTGGGTAACTAATATTTCAAGTGTTTTAAGATTAATCAGGGAAGGAAATGAACAGATTCCTTCCTTGGCAGAATCCTTTGTGTGTGTTTGCTAAGTCGCTTCAGTCGTATCTGACTCTGTGCGACCCCATGGACTGTAGCCCGCCAGGCTCCTCTGTCCATGGGATTCTCCAGGCCAGAATACTGGAGTGGGGTTGCCACTTCCTCTTCCAAGGAATCTTCCTGACCCAGGGATCGAACCCATGTCTCTTATGTCTCCTGCATTGGCAGGCGGGTTCTATTTACCACTAGTGCCACCTGGGAAGTCTGGCAGAGAATCCTGGGGGCATTTGTTTTATGATATCAAAGAAAAACCAATACATATGTATTTAGTATAAGCAATCAAGTTCAAGTCAATCTAATTTTAGAAGGACTACCAAAGGAGCCAGTATGTGGGCTGCAAGGGACCCAGGGAGACGGGAGCAGTGAGCTGTTTCCTTATAGCGGCCCGTCAACAGGGTCAGTAGATGCAGGGAGAAAAGGTGATGGTCTAGCAGCAAACTGCACAGTCAGAGGGACCAGGAAAGTCGGTCAAGGTGTGTGACGGACGCTCAAGAGGAGACACAACGTACTAGGGAAGCCAAGAGAAGGACCCCACTGGCTTCTTTTAATTGCAAGACAAGGTCAGTATTTCAGGAGGTGAAGCAGCTGAGAAGCAGGGACTGGTCTATCCAAAATCAGGAAGTTTTCTGATAGAAATTATGGCCCAAGAAAGAATCCAAAGTCTAAGATTCCAACACAGGGCAGGAACCCAAATTGAGTTGTCAGGACAGACAGAGCCGTCCTCTCTCGGCCATATGCAGGAGGGAGGACCAGCTAAGCGTCACACCTCCCCCTGGAATTATGCAGTTGAGAGTCATGGCCACGTGGGGGCCACCCCAAACTCAGGAAAGGGGCTGGGAGAATTCTCAACAGAGGAGGAGGAAGTGCTGGAAGAGAAACTCCATCACACGAGGGGAGCCTGTGATGAGAATACAGAACCCCAGAAGGTTTGGCGAGCACCAGCCCAGCAAGAGAAGATGCAACAGGGTCATAGGCGACCGCCCAAGGACAGACCTAATATGGCCAATTCTTAGCATAGAACAGAAGCTCCAAAAGCCACGGCTGGACTCAGGAGGAATGTGGGACTGTAGACAGATAAAGGATCAGGGGCTGCACCACAGCGGGGGCGAACTCAGACCAGCTCCTCCAGGGAGGGGCGAGGCTGGGCCTTCCTCAGTGATGATACACCATCCGGATGGAAGCGCCTGCACCGGCTCGGACGCTGTCAGTCGGGGAAGCCGGGGGCATAGGCACTGATGCATCCGGGTCTGGACCAACTGGGCATGTCATTTCCCATCTCTTGGTGGGGGGGGACATCTGCCAGGGTTGGCCATGGGCATGTTGGAAGGAGAGTTATCACGGGTTTCAGGAAGGGAGATGCTGTGTCCAACTGGGAACAGACTAAAGACTCCACTTGAAAGTTAAGATGCTTAGAAACTGCTAGAACCTGCCCCCCCCACCCCCAACATCCACCACAAATATTATTTACTATGAAAAAATTGTGACTTCAAAAGGATGAGGACAAAGGATAGAAAGAAAGTCATTATCCTTAAATTAGGCTGAAGGGTAAGGCAGATGGGAGGAAACACCGAGGTCTCGTGATGCAGCTCATCAAGAGGATGGCGAACAAAAAACACGTGGAAGAAGTGACCTTCAGTCAGCACAGGACCAAGGGTCAAGGGCATTGTGAAAAAAAGGTTGTTCTCAAGCAGTTTGCATTTACTTCCCTTGATACCTACTGAAGAGGGGCAAACCTCAAGTTTCAAAACCAAAGTTAGGACTTGTAAATAATGAATTCCTTCTTGCATAGTTACTCCTTTAAAAATATCAACTTGCTATAACTTTCTTCTTCAATGCCAATTCTTAACAAATTAAAATACAATAACAGGAGTGTAATTGAGCATTTATGGCTTATGGGCTCTGAAATGAGCCTAATCAGAGAGTGACTAAGCCTCAGCATGGCCTCCTTTTTAATAGGCATGTTTTAACATACAATAACCAGGATATTTTATTTAAAATTATTATAGAAATGTACCAAGTGCCAGCTCTCCAGATCTGAATGCGGCGAAGGGACCCATTTATCTTTGGCTCAGCACGGGCTGAGGGAATCTGTTTTTCCTGCCTGGGTTAGGCACTTCAAAGCACAGAAGAATTAGTTCTTAAGAAATTCAGAGGGTAAGTTTGGCAGTTCCTAAATTTCAAGCCTCTAACATTGCTAAAACCTTTACAAGATGCATTTCCTAGTCCACACAAGTCTTTCAGCTTGGTGTTTTCAGAAACAGGTGGATACCTGAATCAGTGGCTTCTAGCTTCTCCCAAGAGAAACCACAGGGGGATTTTTTGGTTTTGAAAGAATTACCCTTTTCATCTGGCCCCATCTTGGGACTTGAGGAATTGAAGCTACAACCTCTAAATAATGTCGCCTCTTTAGAAGTGGGACGTGGGGCACAGTGGTCCAAAGTAGGGACCTCGCAGGGCGAAATAAAGCCTGCGAGCCTGATTTTGATATGCAAATGTTCCAGATACATCCCTTCCCCGTGTTCCTGGTAGAAAAATGCTGATCGAGGATAAAAGGGGAAAAAACCCTTTAACAAGGCATGAGGGTAATTCAAAGCCAAGTACTTTTAAACAGCACTTAACAAGTCCCTGGGGCCCACTCAAGAGCCCAGCCCCCCAGAGGTGCCATCTCCTGCCCCTCAACAGCTTGAAAAAGTAGTAATTGCAAACCTATTTGCATTTTTCTTCTCAAGTTGTCCGTGCTCGTCGCCTGGATTATTTTTTGCAAGCAGGCACCGGAGCGGAGGGACCCATCCCCGACCGGGTGGATGGAGCTCGGTAACCGCGCCTGGCGCCCCCCTGCCACCCGGCTCCGCACCTTTGCCATCCCTTGTTTTTTACATTTTCCTCCTAATTATGTTGCATCTATTGCCGTACACTTAATTAGCTGCATTAATGTGATTTCTTTTCACATAGTCAAGCAATTAAGAGCTATGATTGAGTTTCATTCAATTAGCCTCAACAAACATGCTAATTGATGTCCCAGATGCAAATGAGGTACAGCGAGGGAACCTGCTAGCAACTGAGAGCGTGTCAGGGACCCGCAGCTTCCAGCTTGCTGACGGCAGCGTGGCTCCACGTGGCTCCCACCTTCCTCGGGCCGCCTCTGGAGACGGCGCAGAGCCCCGAGCACCGCGGTGGGTGTACCAGATCCCTCCCGACTGGAGCGTTAATGAGTGCGCCGCGGTAACGGTTTTGTCCTAAAATCTCACGGTTACAACTTTCCAGGACAGGAAGGTCATCACTGAAGAGCACTAAGTCCCAGCCAGGAGACTGGTATCAAGTCCCTATCAAACAAACAAACAAACAAACAAACAAACAAACACCTTCCAGGAGTTCTCCCCATGTAGCCAAGGGAACAATGTGTGAGTCTCATCTTGGCCATCCCAGAGCCCTGTGTGTGTGTGATGGCCTACAGTTCTCAGTAAATGGTGAGTTCATCTTAGTCAGCTTGGGGGCATTTGGCCCTTGAAGTTAAGCTCAAAATACAGCAATCCATCAATAGTCCCTAAAAATACTCTTACTATATTGATTCTCACTGCTTCCCATCCCTTTGTTACCTTTGGCTGTCTGGTGAAAGATGGTTTGCTTCATGTGTTCATAAGGTACCAAAAAGCAGTTTAACAAGATCTCAGAGCGAACCCCAAATGCATCCATGATGTGATTGGCATCTCAAAGTTAGATCATCAGAATAAAACACATAGCTCTGAAATGCAATCAACATCACTCCAATTTCACATATACTTTTTAAAGGTATTAAGACTATTCGTTTCCATAATTACATGATGGAAAAAAATTACAGGAATCTGTATTCCAATTAAGTTTTCTCAATAAGTTCTGGTTCCTAACTGTACATAAAATGTTGAGAAATTTACAATTTTCTATTACTATCTAATATGTTGTCTAAGTGAGATAACTGTTAGGACAGACCAATGCTTTGCTTTGGTCTTTGTGTCATGGCTAATCTAATCAAGCATTTTCTCCTTGCATAATCTAAGTTCAGCAATCCTCCAAGTGTGGTCTTCAACACCCTATCAGGGGATTCACAAGTTCAATATTATTTTCAAAACAACCCCAAGACATTGTTTGCTTTTTCCCTGTGTTGAAATTTGCTTTGACGGTGCAAAAGCAGTATGAGTAATAAATACTGATGACTTCTCAGCATGGAGCAAGACCATGGTAACCAGGTTGTGCTTTGCACATTGTCTTTATTTTACTGATTCCTATGCTTTCAAAATAAAAACAAAAATCAGTTTCATCCAAGGATGTTCTTAATAAACCAAAACCTACCAATTAAAAGCAACTGTAACCCCTGAGCCTTTAAATTTCTCGGGTGGTGCCACGGCAAGTACACTCCAGGGTGGCTGCTGCACTTTGAAAGCAGGAATGCTCTTCCCGAAGTGTTTCATTCACAAGCTGAATTTGTCACTTGTTTGCTGGGGCAACACTTCTACTTGAAAGAAGGACTATGTCAGACACTAACTGTGGTGATTCAGTCTTGGGTGCTTGGCAGATATTTTCTTGAAAATGAACAAAGTAAGTACTGCAAGGAAAGCAGCTGACAGTATTTGTGGCCAGTGATAGAATTTGAGCTTTCTAGTGATGAAGTGAAGTTTGAAAACTTGTAACTCTCACCATGAGATTGATACCTTCCAAATACCCAGAGACTTTTTTCTGACAAGACTGGTGGTGATATTAATGAATGTGATTTGGGTGGTATTAAAAGACCCTGATTTAGAAAAGGCAGAGGGACTAGAGACCAAATTGCCAACATCCATGGATCATCAAAAAAGCAAGAGAGTTCCAGAAAAACATTTACTTCTGATTCATTGACTACATTAAAGCCTTTGACGGTGGATCACAAGAACCTGTGAAAAATTATTAAACAGATGGAAATACCAGACCACCTGACCTGCTTCCTGAGAAACCTGTATGCAGGTCAAGAAGCAACAGTTAGAACCGGACATGAAACAACAGATCAGTTCAAAATTGGGAAAGGAGTACATCAAGGCTGCATATTGTCACCCTGCTTATTTGACTTATAGGCAGAGTACATCATGAGAGGTGCCAGGCTGGATGAATCACAAGCTGGAATCAAGATTGCCAGGAGAAAGATCAACAATCTCAGATATGCAGATGATACCACCCTCAGGGCAGAAAGCAGAGAGGAACTAAAGAGCCTCTTGAAGAAGGTGAAAGAAGAGGGTGAAAAAGTTGGCTTAAAACTCAACACTCAAAAAATTAAGATCATGGCATCCAGTCCCATCACTTCAAGGCAAGTAGATGGGGAGAAATGGAAATGGTTGATTTAAAAGACACTTGCTCCTTGGAAGAAAAGCTAGGAGAAACCTAGACAGTGTATTAAAAGACAGAGACATCACTTTGCTGACAAAGGTCTGAGTGGTCAAAGCTATAGTTTTTCCAGTAGTCATGTACAGATATGAGTGTTGGATCATAAAGAAGGCTGAGTGCTGAAGAATTGATGCATTCGAACTGCGGCAGTGCTGGATAAGACTCTTGAGAGTCCCTTGGACCACAAGCAGATCAAACCAGTCAATCCCAAAGGGAATCAACCCTGAATATTCACTGGAAGGACTGATGCTGAAGCTGAAGCTCTAATCCTTTGGCCACCTGATGTGAAGAACCAATTCATTGGAAAAGACCCTGATGCCAAAGATTGAAGGCAGGAGGAGAAGGTGGTGACAGAGGATGAGATGGTTGGATGGCATCACTGACTCAATGGACATGAGTTTGTGCAAGCTCTGAGAGACAGTGAAGGACAGGGAAGCCTGGTGTGCTGCAGTCCATGGGGTTGTAAAGAGTCAGACATGACTTAGCAAGTGAACAACAACTCGATGAAAAGTATTGCCATTTGGAAATCCGTGTACCTCAGTTAAACAAGCTTTCTCAAATGACTGGTGCTGAATGTCACATGCATGGATACAAGTTCCTTCAAAGTGCAAGATAGGTCATTGAATTTTAAATCAGCAAGGAAGGAAAAATTCATTGAATTCCTAAGCTTTAAGAAACTGTCACACGTTGAGTTTTGGTGGGGTGTCCGAGAAGACCCACAATCTGAAATGGCTATTAAAGTGCTCCTCCCTCAACCCTCCTACACTGTTGGTGGGAATATAAATTGGCGCAGCAGTATGGAAAAGGACAGAGGTTCCTCAGAAAGCTAGAGTTGCTATGTGTTCCAACAATCCCACTCCTAGTCACTTGATGATGTCTGACTCTTTGTGACCCCATGGACTGTAGCCTGCGAGGCTCCTCTGTCCATGGAATTTCTCAGGAAAGAATAGTGAAGTGGGCTGCTAATTCCTACTCCAGGGGATCCCCCTGGCCCAAGGATCAAACCCCCATCTCTTGTGTCTCCTGCATTGGCAGGCAGATTCTTTATGACTGCGCCACCTGGGAAGCCCAAATATCCAGACAAAAATTATAATTCAAAAAGACAAATGCACACTACTGACAACAGCCAAGACGTGGAGACAACGTAAAAGTGCACTGACAGATGAATGGATAGAGTGGTGCACAAAGACAAAGACTGCTACTCAGCCACGAGAAAGAATGAAGTAACACCACTAGCAGCGACGTGGGTGAACCCAGAGATACCATACTGGGTGAAGTAAGCCAGACAGAGAAAGACAAATATCACATGACGTCATTTATATATAGAAATCTACAGCATGACACGAATGACCTCATCTAGGAAACAGACTCACAGCCACAGAGCGCAGGCTTGAGGTTGCCAGGGGAGGGAGGGGGCGGGAGAAGGAGGGACTGGGAGTTTGGGGTTAGCAGATTCAAACTGTTATACATAGGAGGGATACGCAACAAGATGCTACTCCACAGCACAGGGACCTATATTCAGTATCATATAATAAACAATATGGAAAAGAATATGAAAAAGAATGTATACATGAATCGCTGAATCACTGTGCTGCAGAGGAGAAATTAACACACCACTGTAAATCAACTATGCTTCAAAAACAGAAAAGCACACAACATTTTAAAAAAATGAACTCCTCCTTCTTCCAACTAAATATCTTTATGAGAATTTTTTTTTCACACACTTTAAAAGCGCTTTGAAAAAAAGGAAAACAATACTGCTCTGCTCACAATTTCCTTTTGTTATGGAAAATATCTTTTTCCTAAACAATGTTTGTGGGATAGTATGTAATGGGTGGGTTATTATTATTTTAAATGAATTCTAGAATGTCAAATTTTTTTCTGTTCTAATTTCTCCCATGACAAAATCAATAGATATAATCCACAGAAACAAAAACTCATTCAGATTCCTCGATTTTTAAGAAAGTATAAGGGCCCTAGAACCACGAGTCCAGCTTAATGTTCACAAACCAGCCAAGGGCTGGGTGTGTGTGATTTTATGCACCCAACTGGGGGACGAGCAGGTACTAGACATGGTCAGCAAGCTGTCTGTCTTCTCCTGGAGGAGAGGAATAACTCGGTCTTCCCCATTTTCACACTTCACGCATGTCTAGTTTCAAGAGGAACAGAAGTCTGTATAAATCATATTTTTAAAAACCTTTACTTCTGGGCTCAAAAAAAAAAAGGTATGTAAAAGAAGCCACTGTCAGATGCCCTGCCATTCCCAAACTCTCCTTAATGCTATCTTCTAAGGAAATTTGTCTATAAAGACACACATAATATCATCCCTTCAAAGAGAGGGGCAAACGCTCAAGCCCAACACGTGTGAATAATAAACAATAGCCTCATAGACAGTCACCGGCACAGAGGACAGTGACACCCTGAAGATACCATGAAGATATTGTAATACTTCGAGAAATCTTCCAGCCACATCTATTCAGCTCACACACCTCAAAGAGGATAATTTCTCCTTATCTCCACAGGACCACAGTTACAATAGCAAGGTAGGAGGCAGCTTCAAAGAGAAAAGCCTTGGGAGAATCAATTTGGTTTCCCAAGACGGCCAAGAGAATTCCAGAGTCTCACTTCTGGAGCTGCTTCGGAGCGACCACTTGGCCAGTGCGTAACCATGAGAACTCTGGCCGCTGCAGGGAGAAGGCAGCCAGCAAACTGGATGTCTCACAGCGACTGAGGCAAAGGCAAAGTTGACGACGCCTGACTCCGAGCAAAGGCTTCACTGCGCCCGGGTCAGTAACCTAAGACCCATCAGCAGAGAAGGCTGGTGAGGCGTCATGCGAGTGGTGGCACCCTTCCCGTATCAAGGGGCGCTCGACACCCTGGGCCAAACCTCCCCAGAGCACACGCTGTCAGCGCTCAAGTCCATGCTGGGCTCAAGTCCAACATAAGCTCGGTCGCAGGTTAATATGCATGCATGCTCAGCTGCACAGCTGTGTCTGAATCTCTGCGACCCCATGGACTGTGGCCTGCCAGGCTTCTCTGTCCATAGTATTTCCCAGGCAAGAATACTGGAGAGGGTTGCCATTTCCTTCTCCCAGGGATCTTGCTGACTCAGGGATTGAACCCATGTCTCTTGCGTCTCCTGTATTGGCAGGTGGATTCTTTACCACTGAGCCACCCGGGAAACAGGTTAATATAATATACTAAATCAAAATAGAAAACTTCCACAATGAATTATGAATATAATCTTTGTGCTTCTTGATTGTCTCGGTCTTGATTGACCTTGTATATTGAGCTTTACACTGCAAGACAGATTTTTCTCATTTTAAGTTAAATTGAATATTACTCAGTTATAACCCATGCATGCTCAAACCTAGCCTTACAAAATGAATGTGTTGGATATGCAGGTCTCTTCCAGAGGCAAGCATGAGTGAAAGTTCACTGCAGTGAACTTCAAGGAGCCAGCACCATTCCTGGCTCTATGAGTATTTTTATAATTAAATATGGCTTGAAACAACTGGACCCGTACTTAGATCTGACAAAGTCTGAGTTATGTAGGAATAGGAATATTCACCATAATGATAATTAGATCTATCTGAACCTTTTTAAAACTCCAGATTCCTTGGGATGCATTTGCTAGAATGTGAAGCACTTAAAGAAATAGATTTTTTAAAGACAGAAAAAGCACACACAGTTATCTTCCAAGGACACTAATGACAGCTATCTTCTTCTACCGTTTTAACCCAACAAGGACAGAAAAATTCCCACTTCAGTTTTTGCCCAACACAAAATTTCTTCTAATTTCAAAACTTTGACTAGGCCTGTCTAGAAAAAAAATGCTTTTTTGCCTCCCTGATGCAGTTTTGGGAGTGATTTTGTTTTCCTAATGCTATTTACTGCCCACCAAGGTGGTTTACAGTAATATAATCAGATTCATTTCAAATGAAGAGCGGTCAATTCACTGACTAATATAGTTCTCTGGTTTTCTAAATTAAGACTATCTGCAGAAGACAGAGCTTCTCCAGGCCAGAGGATGGCCTCAGAGTAAGAGCGCCTGGGAGGCTCTGTCTGTTAGGGCTTGTGGACTGTTTCATCATCCCGGGTTCTGATTTCTCATCTTTAAAAATAAGGATAATAATTCTTGCTTCAAGCAATCGTTGTCATGATTAACTGAGATAATACATAAATAGCTTGAAAGAATCCCAAAGCCCTTAATAAATGTTGGCTCATACTGCTCATGTCTAATAAAAATACTGAAATATCTGCCCTGTGATTTTATGTGGGCATTTCCAGAAGTATAGGTGTTATCCCCACTGGAGGTAGCCATTCCAACACGATAAGCCATTGGCGGTGACTTGCAATGCTATTTTTCACTTAGCAGGATATGGGAAAGAAACTGTCCTCTGCAAATGCATGACATTTTCTACTTTTTCTTCCCTTTCTCCTTTTCTTTCTTTTTTTTGGTGAGGTGGGGAGAGTCGTGGGGTGGGGGAGACATGTAGAGGGTAGTCAGACATTTTTATTGCAAAACGCCGTCTGGAAAAGATGCAAAACAAAATTGCTAAAAATGCAAGGGAGAAAAATACGGGAGAAAAACAAAAGGCCCCCTTCCCCTTGCTTATTGAGTTCAAAGGCATAACAGGCAAGCGCCCTGCAGCCAATGGGAAGCTACACTAATTTTAAAGCCATAAAACGCTATCAAGTGCCCTGCGGGGCAGGGCTACACTGAAGCTCGTGGCACCTAAATAAGATTCGGTTCATTTACTTCGCAGCTTAGCCTAATGTAATCATCAGCGGATTCTTAGCCTAGAGTTGTAACAGGCAAATAGCCGCTGCGGCAGAGGCGGCACTCCCAGCCATCGACGGGGACGCCGCTAGATTGCTGTTGATTAGAAAATTTTTCAGTTTTGACAAGCACTTAATGAACATAAATCGCACCTTGATTGGTTTCCATTTGGGGCCACGGGCACACCTGAGAAGAAGCCATCCTCCGAGTCTGCATTGCTCCCTTCCTCCCAACACCTTAGCAACCGGCCGGCAACCGGGTTAGAACCGGAGCAGCACACATTTATAAAGTCTAATGACAAAGCCCCATCTCTCGGCAGCAGGGAAAGAACATTCCCGCGCTGTCCCTCACGTCCGAGCTCTCCCACTGAGAGTTCTCCACAGTGACTTGCTGCCAGTGAAGAAAATGGATGCATTTGATTTATCTACCTTTGGTAAGGATTTCCAGCCACAATTAGTAACCCTCACAGGGCCCCAGTGGAAAACAGAGTGAGCTGTTGCTGCTGTTGTTTTACTTGCTAAGATGTATCCAGCTCTTTTGCAACCCCGCTGACTGTAGCCCGCCAGGCTCCTCTGTCCATGGGATTCTCCAGGCAGGAATACTGGAGTGGGTTGCCATTTCCTCCTCCAGGTGATCTTCCCGACCCGCATTGAACCCGCATCTCCTGCATTAGCAGGCAGATTCTTTACCACTGCACCACCTGGGAAACCCTGCAGATTGGGTATAAGGATGAAATATGCTGTGTACTGATAAGGCAATGTCCCATGGATTCCTCTAGAAGCTTTACTCAAACTCACAAGCTATTATAAAAACATATATATACTTTTTTTTTTTAAAGCAAGAAGGCAGAAGACTTTTTCGATGTAAAAAAAAAACATGTTAGGCAGGATCTACCCTATCTGATAGCTTAATTTCTATAGAGACAGGAAGGCTTTCTCTGATCTTGGGCTACTTACGGTCACTCTGTTCTCAACATCAAGACAATGTGTACCTTGGTAAGCCAGCTTTTTGGCCATTTTTTCCCCCTGTAAATCTAAACACTTTCAAACCCTGAGGGCTATATAAATAAACAAGGAATTCCTTAGAGCAGACTTTGATAAAGAATCTAACATTTTTGTGTAAGTGTAAAAGGTATGAGTTTTTCAGTGGTCACTCTTGCCAACAATAGTTGTAGATATTCCTTGAAAATATTTATTCTACTGTGATGGTGTCATTCCATGGGTCTGAAAGCCTTGATACACAGGAGAAATGATTTCTCATACTATCTGAAACTCGAATGAATGCCAGAAGTATTTCCCAGACTACCCAAAGAACAGAGAAAGGCAGCTTCCCTCACCTTCAGAGGGCGCGCGGTAAACACAGAGAGCCCACGCGCGCAGGGCTGGGTGGGTGTTTTCAGACCACGTGGGTTCCAGGCCATCATGCAGGCTATTAGGCCTCCAGAACCCCCCTTGTTCATGAAGGGCCCAGCCAGTTTCTCTGGTATTTCTCAACCAGGGCCTTGGTTAATGTCTGGCATCTTTAAATTCAGCTATTCTCAACAGTTCTCCCACCTTGCAGTTTTTAACATTAAAACTTCAAGCTCCAAAGAGGTATCTGTACACCTATGAAACTCCAGTACTTTGGCTACCTGATGTGAAGAGTGGACTCATTGGAGAAGACCCTGATGCTGGGAAAGGCTGAAGGCAAAAGGCGGAAGTGGTGGCAGAGGATGAGATGGGGAGAGAGCATCACAGACTCAGTGGACAGGCGTTTGAGCAAACTCCCAGGAGATAGTGAACGACAGGGAAGCCTGGCATGCCTGCTTTTTGGAACTTTGGATTTTTTTTCCCAACTATTTTTGATCTGCAGTTGGTTGAGTTGTGGGCTGTACATACCCAATGGTACTGTATGTATATACAGTGGATTATTACTCAGCCTTAAAAAGGAGAGAAATGCTACAACACAGATGAACCTTAAAGGCAGGAGACTAAGTGAAAGCCCAGCCACAAAAAGACAAATACCACGTGATTCTACTGATACGAGGTACTCAGGAGCGTCAAATTCATAGAATCAAAAAAACAGAAGGTGGCTGCCAGGGGCCAGGGGAGCGAGGATTCAGAGTTAGTGTTCAATAGGGGCAGAACGTCAGTTTTACAAGATGAAAACACCCCAGAGATGGATGGAGGTGACTGTGGTACAGCATGATGAATAGCCTTCTCACTACCGAACTATATGCTTAAAAAGGCAAAGAAGGTAAATTTTATGTTATGTGGGTAAGTGAAGTGGAAGTTACTCCCTCAGTCCTGTCCGACTCTTTGTGGCCCCATGGACTGCAGCCCACCAGGCTCTTCTGTTCATGGGATTCTCCAGACAAGAATACTGGAGTGGGTTGCCATGCTCTCCTCCCAGGGATCTTCCTGACCCAGGGATCAAACCTGAGTCTCTGGCATCTCGTGCACTGGCAGGCGGGTTCTTTCCCACTAGGGCCACCTGGGGGTTCCAGTACCGGGCTAAGACTGTGGCATCCGTATCACGTCCCTGTGTGTGGGTTCTCTCCCGACCCTGACATAAAGCTAATCTACCTTTTCTGGGGGGGGGGGGGGGGGGGGCGGGGGGGCGTCTAAGCTATGTAATGTGGGTGGTTTCCTCCGTTCCAATGTCACCAGGATTTTTAAAGCAAAGCCAGAATTACCAAGCATGGGTTTGGAACCCAGGCCGTCTAGGAGCAAAAGCTCGACGTGAAGCCCCGGTGTGGTCCTGCGCGCGGCCACGAGACCCCTCTGCGGCGGTGGCCTGCGTGCTGAGCCCACGCGAGCCCTAGGCAGATGGGGCACAGGGCACAGTCCTCAGGAGGAGCCAGGGAGCACCTCCCGTGGAGGATGGGCAGGAAGGTCCACCTGCACGATGGACATCAGGCGGGAATGAAGCCAGACTGGAGAGGCGTGTACAGACCCAGGGCAGCTCCTGGCACCATGGCTTATTCAGGGGCAGCAGGACCCCGTAAGTGTCCATCGCAGGATGAAGCGGGCGGAATGCTGCAGCGCCATACGGCCAGGACACGCCAACATCGTCTTCCCAGGAAGAAAGGGAGGCCTGTCTTCTCGGGGTTAGCAGTCCTCCATGACTCAGAGTTTCTACCTTTGGAAATTCGGGCGTGGATTCTGTCTGTCCAGCCTTGCAGTCTGGCTTCTGCAACATTCTGGGGAGACCAACGCAGAGTTCTTCCAAGTGTAACTCAATTCTCCACCTCAAGAGACGGGGGTCCACCTTCATGGGCGTGCAGCTGGCCAAAAGGATTCTCTGTGAATCCTCAATCATCCAGTAAAATCTCCTGATTTTATGCAAAGATGGGTCATTTTATTTACTTTATTTTTTGGCCATGCCATGTGGCTTGTAGATCTTCGTTCCTCAACCAGAGAGCGAACCCAGGTCCTCAGCAGTGGAAGTGCGAAGTCCTAACCAGGGGACCGCCAGAGAATTCCAAGGATTGTGTTATTTTAAATGACAGTTACCAGCAGGGGGTATGGGCAAGAGTTGCTCCTTTTACAACAAAAGGTTATCTTCCTTTTTACCTTGAAATTATTTCTTTTGAGAAGAATGCATGCTCTGGAAAGCATCTTACATCTTTTTGTTACTTTGGCATCCATGAAAAAAAAAAAAAAAGTAGATTCCCCCCCCCATGATTTTGAAACTAGAAACTTGTTGAAATCAGCATTCTGATGATAATTCAGAGTCTGAGTCCATTGAGGGGGAGAAAACAAAGAAATGTCAACGGCATACAGAAGCTAAGGCTGCGTGGAAATGGAACGTCTAAGCCACTTGATTAGGAAGGAAGGTGCTTATGAGAAGGAAGTGTCCGGTTCTGCAGGGCAGGGGCAAGTGACCGCACTCCAGTGGCTTCTCACTCGGGCAGCATATAGAACAAGAAGGAAATCCAGGAAGGAGGATTTCAAAACTGTGAGCACCTCAAGTACGCGTCGGTCAGCTGTGTCAGCCAGCCACCCGTACTCAGCGGGAAGCCGGGAGAACCTTCCCGGTCAGGGCCCCGTCGAGTCCTTGGCTCGACCTGCAGCCCCGAGTGAACTCTTGCGGGTCCACTTAGGGATGCCCCCGCACGCAGCTTTGTCAGCAGTTATTTCAGCCGCGCCCTCGACGGCAGCTCCCTCGACAGGGAAGATGAATGGGTGGCCGTGCTGAACTGTGCGGCCCCGAGGGTCCAAGTTCTTTCTCATTATCCCCTCCACTTTTCCATCAAGGTCTCCCTAAGGGCTCACGTTCAAGTCCACAGAGAGCGAATCCAAGGCTCTCGGAACCGGCTGCCCTTCACCCACCCAGACCACAAACCAGCCAAGTGTCAGGAAACCTCAGGATGCTCAGACGTGTCTCCTCCAAGAAGGTCAAGCACTTAGGGCTTGTTAAAGGTCTTATAGTCACATAGGTCTTCAGAGAATCAAAAAAAAAATACATGATTTGAGAGAATAGCATTGATACATATACATTACCATATGTAAAATGGATGGCCAGTACAAGTTTAATGCACGAAGCAGAGCACCCAAAGCCAGTGCTCTGGGACAACCCAGAGGGATAGAGCGGGGAGGGTGGTGGCGAGGGTTCAGGACGGGTGACACATGTGTACCCATGGTGGATTTTTGTTGATGTATGGCAAAAATCATCACAGTATTGTAAAGTAATTATCCTCAAATTAAAATAATTTTTTAAGAAAGAAAAAAATTATTTGCCTTTTTTCCTTTCTGTATCTGAATTTTCATCTTTAATAAATACATAATAATGAAATCATGAAAAAAAAAAATACAGACCACGGGGCCGCAGCAGAAGTCAACAGCTTGCTTTTTACTATTTCAGTCTTATTTACGTATTTAGAGTTGTCTGTGCAAAATGCCACGTGTAGATGAAGGAGCAGTGAAGCTGGTCAGTCCTGAAGGGCAGGTGACCAACCTGTCCCAGTTCCCTGGGGCTTCCTGCGTTTTGGCACCGAACGTCCCGCATATTAGGGCAAACCAGGGCAGTCGGACAATCTACTCCGAGTGCCGACAAAGCCAAAGCAGCTTCGTTACCTTGGCTGAGTTCCTTACGTGCTATCTAAACTGTGTTCTAGGTTCCATTTAATAACAGCATCATTTTAGGTTCTATTTAATAACAGCACTCTTGAGAAAGAAAGAGGAATCAAATCAACTGCTTTGTTTTCTGAATCCAGTTTTTTGTCTTACCATGAGACTCATCCCACCCACCAGCATCAATCTTGGGGTGGGGGGCTCCGACCGACTCCAGGAGTCTCCATTTGCTAAGAGTTCTTGGTGGCATTTTTGGACACACACACTCTGAAGAGACGCAAATGATCTGAAGAAGACAATACCACCACACATCCCCTGGAGCGAACGGACTCTCTCTCTGGGTTTCCCGAGCAGATGCTGTCTTGCCAGTTTCTCAGGGTCTACCTTAAAAGGCATGCTGAGAAGCAGCAGAGCCTGACCCCGTGCAGAAGGGGAAGGACGCGGGAGCTGATGCTTCACGAGAGGTTCCGCCACAGGTCAGGGGCGCGTGCAGTCAGTTATGGAGGCAATGCCATGGGCGTGCAGGATCCCACAGTCCTCCCCACCCTTCCCCTGTCCCCGCCCCCAAAGCAACCACCCCGCAGTGCAGGAATCACCGACCTTTAGGAAGCCCTAGGATGAAATCCACCATTCCCTCTCCCGCCTGTGTTCACATCTCCCCCTCTCTACCTATGCTGCAGGAGGGAGGTGACCCCGGCAGGCCAAGCCAGCCACTGCAGACAGCTCCCGAGCCTCTGGGGAAGGGCAGAGCAGGCCAGGGGGTGTTGCAGTGGGCAAAGGGTAGGGTTGAGACTCCCCGGAGCGCAGAGTCAACAAATCTGGGGGCCAGAGGTATTGCTGGTATCAACTTGTAGGGAACGGTTTCCATCCGGGTAGGATCCATGTTTGGTCAGTTTTCCCTCTAATTCCCAGACGATCACTCCTATGACCTGGCCACGGGTTGGCGATTCTATTCCACTGCTCCGAGAGGGTCTCTTCTCCCTAGGAGGACTGTTTTGGGTTTTCAACGACAGGAAACATGCCCGGGGTAAAAAGGCTTCCTTCAACGACGTCTAGCTGAGGTCAGGGAAGGTTCAGGGACGCCTGTGCTGAGTAAGTTCCAAAATAAGGCCGAGCTGCGTGTCAGAGGGACCAAGGACTTGGGGCTCTTAAATAATCTGTGGTAGGATGCGTCTCAGGGTGAGACATGGAAAGACAAGTCTCGGCAGACTTCTTGGGAAGAAGACGTGGTTGGGAGAGGACCTGACGGAGGAAGGGGAACCTGAAGCCACGGTGACTGGTTGGGGGCGATGTCACGGGGCCACCACCCAAGGCCCCGAGCTATTCATCTCGGGTACGCGAGTTATGACGGGGCCCGGCCACCCAGGGAGGCCATCGGCAGGAGCTTCCCTGGCAGCTGACGCATCCCGAGCACTCGGGAGGCTGGTCGGCCTCACCCCAGACCCACTGCCTGCTGCAAAGCTGAGGACCCCCGGCTTCACGGCTGGCGGCCCGTTTCTGAAGCCACGGTTTCCAAGAGCATGTTGCCCTGCTAGGCTTCCACAAGCGGGCACACAGCTGGGGTCAGGCGCCCACTGCTTGTTTCATCCAAAGGCTGGGTTTGTTTGCTACCCCACCAACCTGTGAGAGTCCCCTGGACCGCAAGGAGATCAAACCAGTCCATCCTAAAGAAGATTAACCCTGAGTGTTCATTTTGCAAGGACTGATGCTGAAGCTGCAGATCCAATACTTTGGCCACCTGATGCGAAGAACTGACTCATTAGATTAAGACCCTGATGCTGGGAAAGACTGAGGGCAAAAGAAGGGGGCAGCAGAGGATGAGACAGTTGGATGGCATCACCGACTCAATGGACATGGGTTTGAGCAAGCTCCAGGAGTTGGTGATGGACAGGGAGGCCTGGCGTGCTGCGGTCCATGGGGTCGCAAAGAGTCGGACACGACTGAGCGACAGCAACAATAAGCCTGTGTGAGACGCCTGCTGGGACTGAAACTT
The DNA here is from genome assembly GCF_033118175.1 of Dama dama. NCBI lineage: Eukaryota > Metazoa > Chordata > Mammalia > Artiodactyla > Cervidae > Dama > Dama dama. Next base: position 112,013,767 of record NC_083700.1, on the reverse strand, counting down.
GTCCAAAGGATGATCTTTTCATAAACACTTCCACGGACACCTGTGAAATAAGGAAACCATATCTGTTTCCCTCGAGGATACAAATGACCTCTTCCGGGAGATTTTTTTTTTTTTTTTTTTAAGGGCATCCAATGAAGACATTTTAAAAATACAATAGCTGTGTGGATTTTTTATTTTTTTAGCAAATTAGGAAATGGTCAGCTTCCTGCTTCCAGAGCACCCAAAGTCAGCTAAAGGTAGAACCCAATGCTGCTGGAGCATCTTGTCCAAGCAGATGTCTGAGCAAACCGCCATCTCCGGCAGCCCGGGGAGCCAATGGGAGGGCAATACGGCAAGGCAGGGGCAGGAAGGGCGTGTGGGGTGGCCCTATCCAGCAGCACTGGTCATTGTGGTCATCTGGAGCTTCATTTGTTTTTAAAATTTTATTTATTTATTTTTATTTTTGGCTGTCCTGGGTCTTCGCTGCTCTGCTCGGGCTTTCTCCAGTTGAGGCGTGCAGAAACTACTCTCTAGCCGTGGTGCCCAGGCTTCTCAATGCAGTGACATCCCTTGCTGTGGAGCACTGTGACTTTAAACTGGCTAACACAGGAGCTGCCTAGATCAGCTCAGATCAGATCAGGGGGCGTCCAGCCTTGCAGACCCCGCTCTCTGAGGCAGGCCACACCCTGCAGGTGATGCATGTGACTGCAGTATGACAATCTAGCACGCTGGCCGTTTTCCATATGACTAGATTCAGTCCTTTACGCTTGCTCTCATCTTCCTCGTATGCAAAGGGCCCCAGATTCTTGGGTTTAACAGGGCATCACATCTGAGGTGACCACTGGTGGAGTCAGAGTCCAGGCTGATGGAGCCCTGAGCAATGCATGTGGGCACAGGAAATAAAATGTCCCAGCAGGAAGAGCTTTCCCTGCCCAGCGCCAGGGCAACAGGAAAATGCTGATTTTGAAGGGGCTGCTGGGGCTGCTGCAGGCCCACCTAACATCTGTTTGAATCCTACGTTTGATGCATCTTAAGCCTAATTGCTCTCGACCCCCAACCTCCCTATTATCGGAGTATTACCTGATTAAAATTCTGCCCTCATAAAAGCATGCCAGCTTCCTTTCTGATATATAAACCATCTCATCATCAAAAGTTAGGAGGGTACAGGGTACCTGGCATGGGTAGTCCATCAAGGACAACCACAACCTCTGTAGAAAACTCTGTCTGAAAATGTCCTGTTAAGCCAGGTTCTTTCCTGTGACTCCCAGCAGAGTAACGGGTTGTAGGATCTGCTATTTGAGAGCAATGTAGGTCCCCTGCTCTGTGACCAGTAAGAGGTAGATGATGGACTGTACGGAAATCGGAAGCTACCAACTTGGGCAAGAGTTCCCCTATACTGAACCACTTAGGCATTCAGCACAAGTGGCCAATGAACTTAGTGGTCTTTCTGCCATAATACATCTTACCTTAGAAGCCAGTGTTACAGTGTGACTGGTATCTGAGATCATTCGGTTCCATCCCCTTTTGAGGTTTTCCAGACTCGAATAACTGGGCCATTCTCCACGATGTAGACCTTTGGGACCTAAATTAGCACTACATCTGAATGCTCCTAAATTTCTTATTAAGGGAAGTCAGGATTCTGCCCTTGGACATACCTTTGGTACATCTTCCCATCTGGGACCAAAGAACGCACAGGACTAACTCAGCCACTGGGCATCTGTTGTGTGGGTTCAGTCGCTCAGTCATGCCTGACTCTTTGTGACCCCATGGACTGTAGCCCACCAGGCTCCTCTGTCCATGGGATTCTCCAGGCAAGAATACTGGAGTGGGTTGCCATGCCCTCCTCCAGGGGATCTTTCAGAACCAGGGACTGAACCTATGTTTCCTGCATCTCCTGCACTGCAGGCAGATTCTTTGCTAATGAGCCCCTGGGGAAGTCATACTGGGCATCTGTGGTTCCCAGCACCTTAGACTAGAACATTCCAGGTACCTGCCAAGAAATATACCTGAAACTCACAGCCCTCTAAATGTCCAGCCAAAGTTTGGTTGTGAAAACAGACTCCACGAAGGATTACAATGAAAGTCATGACATCTCTGTGTGGGCTAGTAATTCAAAGTCACCACTAGATTAAGCCACTTCCTTAGGGAACTGTCTACCTGCATCAGTAACTGCAGCTCCCAGGAGACCTGCATTAACCAAATTGCACTTTAATATGACGATGGCTCTTGCCTGCCGTACAATTATAAAGCCCCACTCCGCTCCTTTACTATATTCCAATAATATCCATGCATACATAGGGGAAAAAAAAAAAAGGAAAACAGAGCATTGAGGACCATCACGAGAAGCAGCCTGTTCGGGAGAATTTCTGAAGAACGGATGGCGACCGTATCATCAAGAGGCAGAGATGAAAAGTAAGGGAGTATCGGCCCTCCCACAGGAACATTCCAGAACCATCTCCTGTTGCCACCATCCTTCCCTCTTGGCAAGAAGCAGCCAAGGCCCCTCTGAGGGGCTCAGCAGGAGACTGGAATGTGACTGGAGAGGCATCACCCATCAGACCTCACTTTCTACAGGTCAGTGAGGCCAGCAAGGAGACTGTGACTGCACGTCTCCCTCCAAGGAACAGAGCAAACGGGTCCATAATTAGGTTCTGTTCTTTGATGGGGTTTTTAGGAAGAACTATGCCCGGGAAAGGGCACCTCCCCGTTGATGGAGCAGCTTTGGAGAAAGAACCCCAAAGACCCAGATGGGGGCATGATAGTCACAGGCAGGCCTCGCGGGATAGTGTTAAGTCTCTGGTTTAGGCCACTGGGGAAGCAGCCTGACTCTACGTCCCAAATAACCCCAATAAATCAGCACAAGGAGTCTCCTCAGTCCAAGAAGAAGTGTATATCTTAAAAGCCTACCTACTGGTGAAGCGTGAAAAGCTTCCCTACCAACAGAAGGAACATGCAGAGGGGCCTAAAGACACGCTTGCTTTTGAGCCCAGTTCAGAAAGGAGAAGCCCCTGCTGGAAGACCAGAGGGAAAAGGATAGTTCACCCAAGCCAATAACTGACACGGTGAGGATACCGTCTGTTTACGGTCCTACTGCAAAGGCTTTCCAAAGGTAATTCCTCTTCCTGTTTGGAACCAAAGAATGTCGGGCTAACTCAGTCGCTGGGGATCAGTAGCTCCTGACAACTTAGGACTAGAACACAGCCACTCCAGGTACCTGCAAGGACTATGAAAGTCAAAGTGGAAGTCGCTCAGTCGTGTCCGACTCTTTGCAACCCTGTGGACTATACAGTCCATGGAATTCCCCAGGTCAGAATACTGGAGTGGGTAGCCTTTCCCTTCTCCAGGGCATCTTCCCAACCCAGGGATCAAACCCAGGTCTCCCCCATTGTGGGCAGATTCTTTACCAGCTGAGCCACCAGGGAAGCCCTGGAAGCAAATTCACTCCAGCCAGCAAGTCACACAGCGAGGATACCATTTGCTATTTATCCTATTGAAAAGGTGTTTTCTTGTTAACAAAGGTAAATGTTCCTGAGAGTACAGTGGGGGAAAAAGCCAGAGGAGATGAACTGATACAGTCTTTCCTGGAATTTGGCATTCCACGCCCAGAGCCCATAGCAGCATACCCTCTTCAACTCAGGAAGGCTATGGCTGGGAATGTGTCTGCAGGACACAGATGTGGGCACAGAGGTGTCAAACGAGGACGCTGATCAGAGTGACTCACAACGGTAAACATCACTGAGAAAGTAAGTTGGCTCGCCAAATGTCGGTTCAGTCCACTGGGGGACATGTGCAGGAGGAATGTTATGTAACTATTAAGATGGTGGCATACAGGTGTGCTTGCTGACATGGGCAGGGGCCTGAGATCTGGCATCGTCTAGCGGAGCAGGGAACACGCCGTGTGCACGAGCGGGCTGCAGGCCAGTGGAAGGAAAAGGCATAGACTGTAGACACGGCTAGGAGGATACACCTCAAAATGTGAGCACTCACGTTTCTTAGGGGGTATCTGGGAGAAGTACATTTTCTTCGGTATGTTTATCTTTAACTTCTCACTAATCACAGTGCAATTTTCAAAAAGTACTTAAAATTAAAAGCTTAACGTTGTTGTGCTTAACAATGATGTAGTCAAATGACCACCTAATACTATATATATTCTAATCTACACATACACCTATGTGAAGGCAGATCAACGTCACGCAGGGTTCATGGAATGTGTTGTCTGGGAGAGCCGCGACGACTGTCTTCAGGTTTTACCAAAGCTTTCCTAAAGAGCTCCCCATGGGTAGGAGGTCTACATTTCTCCTAATAATGAAATCACGTGTCTTTTCCTCTACCTTATATAAATCACCAGGATAAGAGATGTCATTACACAGAGGAAACGAACCTGCCTTACAAACTGGCGTGCGTTCTTGGCGGACAATAAAAACTGACTCTGATGCACGAGTTGTGTTCAACCCTTGGTTTTGTTGTTCTCAGCGGCTCAGGCTGACCCTGGGTTTCAATGCGCAGTGGGTTCCCTACAAAAGAACCGTCCAGTTGCGGACTTTCTAAGACGCGACTGGGTGTTCACATGTGCAGTCACGTTCCTGGCCCACGTGTCTGGTGTCTGTTGTCACATGCGTGCGTCCCCCACAAGTGGTTGCGCTTTTGTGTACCTTACTGCACAGTACTGTGGAGAGGACGGCAGCGCAGCATCTTTATTTCAGGCCCAGGACGTCTGGGAGCAAGCGCGGGAGCAGCTTGATGTCGCTGGTACTACAGAGAAGGTACCAGCTGTTGTTCTGTATTACTGTGCTTTCCAAGGTACTGTACTGTAGGATTAAAAATGCTTTTCTCATTGTGTTTTTTATGTATTTTTTGGAGAAAAGTATTATAAACCTATGGTGCTCAGTCGTGTCCGACTCTTTGTGACCCCATGGCCTGTAGCCTGCCAGGTTCCTCTGCCCCTGGAATTTCCCAAGCAAGAATCCTGGAGTGGGTTGCCATTTCCTATTCCATGGGATCTGCCCAACCCAAACTGAACAAGCGTCTCTTGCGTCTCCTGCATCGGCCGGCAGATTCTTTACCACCAGAGCCACCTGGGAAGCCCATAAACTTATTAGCGTACAGTACTGTAGGTCGATTGTGTCAGCTGGGTACCTGAGCTAACTCTGTAGGACTCACGAACAACCTGGGCTTGTGATTTCACCCTCAGAATGGAGCCTGTTTGTGTGTAGACTTGCTGTAGTTGTTTCCTTTTAGTCTAGATTTTCAGATAGATTTCTCTTTTCTCTTTGACTATTTGTTCCTGTCTTTTACTCTCATTTAAAATACTACTTTACTTAAAAAAAAAAAAGCAAAAAAAAAAAAAAAAGAACTACTATAAGAACACCATACAGACTGAAAATAAAGGGTTATTCTGTTAAAAAAAAAATTAGCTAAAAGAACACTGACATATAATATCAAAATAGAATTTAAGGCAAAATCTTTAATTTGGGAAAGAGGAAGACTACATACTATTAAAGGAATGCTCTATTAAGAAAGTAACTTTCATTCTGTTCGTATTATAATAAGATGTAAAATTCATAATATTATAAAATATTCATTTTGCTTTAAAAGTAAATTTTACTAATTAGAAAAAGGAATAATCTAAAATAAAATAAAATGGTACTTTAACCTCCAACGGAGCTGAAAGGCTTGACTGTGCGTGGACCCCCCCCGTGCCCCCACAGCCCAGTGCCTCTAACTTCTCCACGGGAGCGACACTCACGTGTAAACTCGGGTGGTAGGTCAGCACCCCGTTGTCACATAGGGTGACGTACTTCTTCTTCCATTCCTTGTTTAACGACTTGCCACTGCGCTTCAGCAGCATGCCCTACAAGAGAAAAAGAAGCCAGGCGGAAATTAACATAAACCATCAAGTCCTGCATACATATTTTAAAAAAGAGTAGGCACACAGGTAACTTTTAAATTGGTAAACTTCCATTTTCCCTTTGCCATCTTAAAATGGAAATGACACTTATTTTTGGCTTGGTCATTCAGTTTTCCCCTTTCTTTTCCAAAAAATATATATACATTCAACCAATTTCCTTTTGTGTATGTGAGTGCAGAACTTAATATTGTGACATTAACGAGTGCTAAGATGTGCCATTGGTTCAACCAATATAATACAAACCATTGTGATGTGATATATCACACCTTTTCCCATAACTAAACTGTAAGCACATGGAACTCCTAAAAGTATAACAAAGGGCTGTAAATTTCCTCTTCCAAAAATAAGACACTAACCATATTCTTCCTTTACGATATTTACAAATAATAACATTTTATTTTACAGTTTTTCACTTCAGATCTTAATTTATTAAAAATGAAATTCCATTTGCAAACTTAGCAATGGCATTTAACAGATGAACTGTGTATAATTTACTTTAATCCATTTTTAATGAAATCATATTAGAGCTTCTTAAAAACCATTCAACACTTGAAACCGACACACAAGTATATTTAATCCAGTCTTCCTTAGATGACTGATGAGAATTTGCTCTTGTTTTTACTACCAGTTCCCAGCAAACCTTCTGTCTCATTTCTAGGCCTTCTTGAGTGAAGAAAACCGGAGGCAGCCTGAGCTCTGCCAGGCCCAGCACCTGACTCTGCACTTTCTCTTTCCCTGTTGGGGCTTCAGGCCCTCCTGCACACATGCATTCTGAGTTGCTTCAGCCGTGTCTGACTGTGTGTGACCATGGACTGTGGCCGCCGGGCTCCTCTGCCCATAGGATTCTCCAGGCAAAAATACTGGAGTGGGTTGCTATTCCCTTCTCCAGAGGATCTACATGACCCAGGAAATGAACCCAGGTCTCCTGCATTGCAGGCAGATTCTTTACCATCTGAGCCACCAGGGAAGCCCCACGCCCTCCTAGTCAAGTCAGTTTTAAACTTGCGCTTTCACATCTGGATTCGTCTAACTCCCGTCCACAGAAACGAAAACAGGAGAACCTCCCTCCTTGCTCTTCCTCTTGCTGCTCACTTATTAATGTGATCAGGGCTTCCCTGGGGTCCAGTGGTTAAGAATCCGCCTTCCAAAGCAGGGACGCGGGTTTGATCCCTGGTCGGGAAACTAAGATTCCACATGCCTTGGAGCAACTGAGCCCGTGTGCACCAGAACCAGAGAAGCCAGCACACTGAGACTGCTGAGCCCGCGCGCTCTGGAGCCTGTGCCCCACAGCGAGAGAAGCCTGCCCGTGTGCCGCGATGACAGCCAGCACAGCCAAGACAAGGAGAAGCCCGCGATCATCACTATGGCCGAGAAAGACTAACGCGGGTTAATTCACCCAGATGGAGGCAGAGAGAAAACAGTCAGTCTGAGACAGAGTCTGACACCCTAAGGAGGTGAGGCCTCCCAAGAACTTTTACCAGCCCCCATCCGCCTCCTAATTATATCAACCAGGAACCAAAGTCTGAGAAACAACCAAGAAGGCCTTTTTTTTTTGCATGGACTGCAAAAGTCTATTGCATCTGTGACCCCATGGATTGCAGCATGCCAGGCTTCCCTGTCTTTCACCATCTCCTGGAGTTTGCTCAAACTCATGTTCATTGAGTCCGTTTCCCAGTATTATGACATTGCTTTTTTATAGCCAAATTTTACAAATATAATGGATTAAAGAAAGCCGAGCACTGAAGAATTGATGCTTTTGAACTGTGGTGTTGAAGACTCTTGAGAGTCCCGTGGACTGCAAGGAGATCCAACCAGTCCATCCTAAAGGAGATCAGTCCTGGGTGTTCATTGGAAGGACTGATGCTAAAGCTGAAACTGCAATACCTTGGCCACCTGATGCGAAGAACTGACTCATTGGAAAAGACCCCGATGCTGGGAAAGTTTGAAGGCAAGAGGAGAAGGGGACGACAGAGAATGAGATGGCTGGATGGCATCACTGACCCAATGAACATGAGTTTGAGTAAACTCTGGGAGTTGATGATGGACAGGGAAGGCCTGGCATGCTGCAGTCCGTGGGGCTGCAAAGAGTCAGACACGACTGAGCAACTGAATTGAACTGAACTGAGCCATCTGGGGACTCTGACCACGATGTTTATTGTTTCTGAGGGAAAACATTTCAGACTTTGAGGCAACTAACAAGTAAACCTTTGGAAGATCATTTTTTTGCAAGTTCTTATTTAAATAAGCACATGACATAAAGTTGCAGACCTGGATTTCTTGGAATCTAATCCTATATAAACCAAACAGGACACCGAGACCAACAAAGCTAACCAGCTCCACAGAAAAACGTTAGCTACCATCGGAGGTGATACAGGTTTCAGGGCACAGTAAGAACTAGTGTGTATATGGGGTCTCAATTAGTGACAGTGAGTTAGTGACGATGAAAAAGCAACCACTTAACATCATTAAAAGTCCCTCCCCAGTGGGATTTCTACGATTTTAAAACTTAGCCTAACAAAGTCCGACACAGGGACCTCCCTGGTGGTGTGGTGGTTAAGAACCCACTTGCTGATGCAGGGGACACAGGTTCGACCCCTGGTCTGGGAAGCTTCCACTTGCCATGGAGAAAGCAAGCCTGCGCACCCAGAGTTACTGAGCCCACACTCTAGATGCCACGCGCCACAGGCACTGAAGCCCGTGTGCCCCAGACCAACCCCTGATCCGAAACCAGAGAAGCCACCGCCGCCATGAGGAGCCTGCCCGCTGCAAACAGAGAAAGCCTGTGAGGAGCAGCAAGACCCACCGCAGCCAAATAAATAAACAAAATTATACACATTTTTAAAAAGCCAAATAAAATTATACACACACACACACACACACATATATAAACAAGTTCTTCTGTAGGCTCACATTTTCCCACCCTCCATTTCAGATGGAATTCCAGCAATACCAGGGGCCAGGGTTACTGTGTGTGATTGGCTAAGAGCTGCCCCAGTGTTTCAGAAAGCCTTTTCTTTTTAAAGATATTTTACTATTTTTATTCATTTATTCATTTGGCTGTGCCAGGTCTCAGCTGCAGCTGTGGGCTCTAGTTCCCTGACCAGGGATCGAACCTGTGCCCCCCGCATTGGGAGTGCAGAGCCAGCCACTGGGCCACCTAGGAGGTCCTCCTCAGAAAGCTTTTCCTTTCTTCCTCAAATGCAAGACAGGCCGAAGGTCCCACTCCGGGGCTCCGTGAAGAGGGACACACAGAAGTCCTCAGGCCGTCTTCGGGGCACTTTCAGGAGCAAGCCCTGCACTGCCTGGTGAGGGGAATGAAGACTCCTTTCTTGAGGGAATAAAGGGACAATTTACCAGGAGGCCAAGTGAAGAGGGGACATCATAGTTTTCTGGAGACTTAAATTAGGCAATTTATTGGGTGCTAGGAAAACAATATCTTGCAAAAAAAAAAAAAAATCCAAATCTTTACAATCTTAAATAAACCCCGTGGTTCACCTCAGAGGATTATCTCTGATTACCTGCACTATTCAAACACTGCAGAATTCAGCAGGCCTGAAGACCACTCTGGTGTGCTCCGAGTCTCATTTCTGTCCTTCAGTCTTGGCCCCAGCTGGGTTTATCACTCCCCCCGTCAGACACCAGGTGGGGACTGACCGAGTGGCTGCCTGGCTCCTCACTTCACACGTACACACACGTCGGGGCCGCCCGGATGCCAGTCTGGGCAGAGGTGGGTCAGGTAAGGCGCACGTTTCTTTAAGCGGCCTGAGCACGTGCTGACGCGTTTCTAAGCATCGCCGCACGTTCTCTCGCTCACTCGTCCCCGGTCAGCAGCAGGGCAGGGGCTGTTGCTATTACTGTTCCCTCGGTTCAGACGTGAACTCTGACCACAGAGGTGAGGGCACTCGTTAGCTGATGGGAAGTGATGGGATCAGCCACCCTGCCCTCTCCACTCCTGCTGTTAGCACTGCAGGCTGCTAAGTTCAGACCTGGAAATGACCACCGCGGTTGAGCCTACCAGTGTCCCCGCCATGGCTCAGCCCAAAGCCTTCAGTCCCAAAGCACCAGCTCCTTCTCTCCTGGCACAAATCCCCAACCCAAGAGCAGCGGGTCATCCAGGATCCTCAGGTCACTCAGGTCCGATTCCACTCCTGAGGGGTGGTGGCCGATCGGTACTGGTATTTCATATTCACACAGTGAAAGAAATGACAAGCACCCTTCTAACAGGAACAGATTCAAATGTGCCCCCTAAAATCTACTGCACGTGGACCCAGAGGAAGAGGTTTCTGTTTGCTGAATCTTAAGAGTACCCTGAGAATGTCCTAAACACTGAGTGTCCTTGAGAGAGGGGAGACCGCGATGAGGAATTTATGGAAGCACATCTCAAGGCTACTAAAAAATTCCAGGAAGGGGTGGTCAGGGCTATTGTGAGTGGAGAAGGTCAGATCAGGATGGAGGCTCACCGAGGCCCAGTGAGGCCACCCTTCCAGGAACGGCCTCCCTGAACTGTGCAGGGAACGCAAAGTTTGTGTCTACGTTTCCAGATCTCCTGATGAGTCAAGAGAGAAAGAAAAACTGGAGCTTTAGGGATAGCTCCTTATTGTAGAATGTCGGCAATGGATTATACACTATCTGCGTGTAATTCAGGCCAAGCCCAACACATGCGCAGGTCAGACGCAGGCCCCTCTGTGTTTGTGACCTCGTGCCAAGAGTCAGCAGAAGGCAGTAGCGGAGTCTGGACCAAGGCGCTGGACTCACAGCAGGCCACATGGGACCGCCATCCTATCACCCAGACAACGGCCATCCACGGCCTTTCACTTCCTGGAAGGGGAGTCCTGGATTAATGCCCACAGCTCTAGACGTCAGGGTCCACTTGTGCACATATCCATGTGAACCTTTAGTAAAGGTCAGCCACAACACCAAGAGAAACCAGCATGTTCGGTGGTCTCTCCGTAAATAATGAAGAGAGCCCCATCCTGAAAAACATGATGGGAGGCGAGCTCTTTGATGAATTACGGTAGAAAGCTAGGGCTTCGGAGGCAGCAGGCAGGACGAACTCGTGTAATCAGAGGTTCAGTTGGACTTCAAATGAGGAGACTCAGGAAACAGCTTCAGTGGATTCAAGACGTGTTTCCTGTTGCTTCTATTTTTTTTTTTTCTTTCTTAAATTAATTCTGAACACTGATTTTTTAAAGAGTAATTTGTATCAAGTGGGAATCACAGAATAGCAGAATCTCAAGAGGCTCTGAAAGGTGAAACTTTCAGTCCCAAATCTGCTAGATGAACTTTTGTGCAGGATCCCTGCGTGGGGCCACCCTGCTTGAGCATCCCTGTGGACAGTGGGCCCATTGGTCTAGATCCCTTGAGCTGCCCGAGCAGGAGTCCATGGGTGAGCAGAGACGGCGCGGAAGGGCGGGGGGGTTGGTCTGAAAGTCTGGAGCAGAGCCTGTCCCAGCATACCCTGACTTCAAGGGACCAAGGCTAGTTGCTACAAAGGTCCAGTAAGATATCACAGCTACACAGCCAAGCCTGGTCTTACCCCCCAACTCCTTTGGAAGCAAAAGGTTCCAGAGCTCTGACAGGGTTTGTTCTCCTCTGAACACAGTCAGGATCCCCCAAAGTGCCAAAGGGGGAGAACCCATAGCCTCCCTTTAGGACAAACTTCTACCAGTGAACCACAATGCTCAAACATGCCAGAAAGGCCTTCACTGCATCTGGCTGAGCCCCTAGACTGGATCCCCCTGTGCTTCTGCCTTCCCGAACTCACACACTTTCTACTCTAAGCGCCAAGGAAAAGGAAAACCCTAAAAATAGTTCATTTTAAACTTTTGAAGGACGTGAAGCCGTGATCCCACCAGCTAGAAGATGACAGAGGCCGGAAGGCGCTCTGCCGGAGACACGCGGGCGGGCAGACCCCTCAGCGAGCGTAGACGGTCCTGCTGATCCTAAGTCCCTTTGATCCTGCGTGACCCAGGGCAAAACCGCACGGCAGAATGTCAAAATGTATCCTCGGTCTATCTTTCAGATGCCACTTTTGTACATGTAAAAACGATTTCCTGCTTCAGACTGTTTCTCACTGACCATCGACCCCAGTGTAGATGTCAATTATGGTTAATGTTTTATTTGACTCCTGTATGGCTTATGCGTCTGTTTTTAAAAAATTTTATTTCAAAACAATATTGGGCTCATTGTGAGCCAGATGCTGCTTTAAGAGCCTCACAAGTTAAGAATTAACCCCCACAAAAGCTTATGACCACCTGCTGGTAATTACTCTGATTATCCCCATTTTACAGACGAGGCCACTGAGGCACACAGAGGGTATGTAGCTTACCCAGGGCACACAGCCAGCTTGGTAGCTGATCTCAAGATAACTCCCATTTGCACCAGGCTTCATGTTATTCCTGCCCCTGTGTGAGTTGTCTTATGACCATTTCTGATTTCAAAACCTTGCTGGTCCAGACCATGAGAAAAACGGTCTTCTCAGCCCCAGCTTCTTCTCTAGCAGAAACCTCTGAGAATAAGAACTGGCCTCAGATCAAAGATTGAATCCAGAGAATGCTAGGAGTGAAAACTGAAATTGTTAACTGCTAATTCGTGTCCTTCTGTTTGCAACCCCATGGACTATAGCCCGCCAGTTTCCTCTGTCCATGGGATTCTCCAGGCCAGAATACTGGAGTGGGTTGCCATTCCCTTCTCCAGCATATCTTCTGACCCAGGGATCGAACCGGGGTCTCCCACATGGCAGGTAAATTCTTTACCATCTGAGCCACCAGGGAAGCCCTGAATGCCAGGAGATGTGATTTTAAAATATAGACACCACCAAGGTGTGTCATTCAGACCCCTTTCTCCAGAACTCAGAAAGATTTAAGGTAGGCCCTTCATGTTAGAGAAGACCTGTGGATCAGAGACAGGGATGTGTAGATTGGCCTTTGTCTAATGGATGGAATTTGTAATTTGATACAAAAGACACCCATGAGGTTTTTTTTTAAGGAATTACACCACTTTGGACTAAAAAGCACAGAGAAGGTTCAAAATGAAAAGAGGTTCTGGGCTTCCAACCCAAGTACAGCAGGAAGCAGGCTGAGGAAGCTACGTAGCTATGAACACAGGCCACTAGTTATGGAGGAGGAAGGTCGACTCAGACAGAGACCAGGACCCAGGAGGATGCCCCTGGGAGCATAACATCCCCTTGCCCAGAGCAGGGCAGACTGGGTGCCCGGCTGGGTTCAGAACTGGGGATAAGAAACAGCTACAGGTGTCCGGTCCCTCTCCTTCTGGGAATAAGGCATCAGCTGTGGTTCTCCTGTCACTGTATCAGTACCGTGTGACTGTGCATGTGTGGAACATTACTTATCTCTTGAGTACCTGGTCCTCAGACGGAAAGGATTCTACCCCAGGAGCCTCATCTATATACATACCTGACGTGGGTGACAGTCTTGGATGGAAGCCTGATGCCATACAGAATGAGACCCTGTGAATCAGGGTGAGGGTGTTTTGCAGCTGCGAGGGCAGACTGAAGCAGTCAGTCTCCAAAGATGACCCTCAAAAACCCAGCTCGCTGTGTCGTCCCGGGACCCCAGGCTCAATTTAACCAACAGAATGTGCTGGAAGTGATGCTATTATTCTGGCCAAAGCCTGAGGGAGGCCTAACATGCTCCTGTTTTTATGCCCTTGGGAGCCCCAGCATATCCTTAGAAGAAACTGGACCATATTGCTAGGAAGACAGAGACACAGAGAGGCAGAGACCCTGAGACCACACAGGAAGAATGTGGGTCTCATGTATGGGACAGTTGTCACTGACCAGTAGGCATCAACCCCCTGCCAACAGGAGCCACGTCTGCTGATACACTGATACAAGTGAAGGAATCACCATGGGCATCCCAGCCCTAGAAGGCATTTTGTGGGCAGAGATGAGCTGTCTCCAACATCCCAGGTCCAGATTCCTGACGCACAGAATCATGAGCAATAAGAAAATGGCTACTGCTTTAAACCACTCTGATGTGAGTTAATCCCTGGCAGCAGATAACCACTGCGGCACAAGAGCCAGAAGCAGTAGTCTGTGCTCAAAACCAGACGCAATGCCGCCTCCCTGTCAATCATTTCACCCTCCAGACCAACTGCAAAGCTTTCAACATCTTTGGCCTGTTTGCACAGTAAGAAATTGATGGGCTTCCTCCCATTTCAGATTCCCCTTCTCTTACTTGGAAATGGCAAATGCTGGTCTAATTGTTACCATTTTGTTCTTTGATGCCCCAGAAAGGCTGATTTTTTAATGATCTACAACCACAACATCAGACTCCAGGCAGGCATTTCTTGCTTTCTTGGCCCAAGGACCACTTTCTACAGTGGAGCAAAGAGTAGAATTGTCTTTTCGGCTGCAATCTCTTTATTAGCCGTGTGTAGTCCTGCCTGGTCCCAAGAGGTCACTGAAAGCCAAAAGCAATGTTAAGTATACAAGCTTTAAATAACTTACAAAGTTAATGTAATGAATGTAAGTGGCGTCTGAAATCCATCACTCAGTGCCCGTTGCAGCCCCAAGCTGTGATAAAACACCACTCATAAATTTATATTAAAACTCTGCTCGATAGCAATTATTTACCAACAAAGATTTACTGACTGCGTTCAAGGCTGGGGGTCTTAAGCAGGCAAATCAGTCTTTGTTTTGAGTCTCGGGGACCAGTGGCCTTGGTGCCTGAGAGCCCAGAGAGCATCACGACACCAGGAGAACATTTAACGGCCAGGGTCCTACGAGGCAAGGGAGGACCTGCCCGCCGCAGGCTGAGCCATGGAAAGATCAGACCATCAGCAGACACATCCATGAAGCGCTGATCTTCGCTCAGAGGCAGCATTTCTCATCTGCTTTAACAGCCACTGGAGGCCACACACACATTTGACTGAAAGCAAAGGAGAGTCCGCGTGTGATTCAGCAGTCATATAAATTGAATTATCCCACTGCACTGGAGGGTGTACTACAGCTCCCTAATTATCAAGTTTAAAAAGATGGTAGTTTTTCCAGGGTTTGAATCCATTCACACAAGTTCAGAAATGTTTCATATTGCTGCTTCTAAAAAAAGAAGTGCTGTTTGCATCCTTCTTTGGTTCTGTAAGGGACACTGTTAAGGGTGCCTCAGTGTTATGACGATTCCCGTTCTTAGTACTTTTGAGTAGATTCTCCTGATAGCAGTTCAAGGTTTCTACGAATTTCTAAAATATCACAGAGGAAAGCTGGTATCTTTACAATAGTCAAAGAGTATCATCACCAATCACTTAAGTTTCACATTTGCATTCAGTACTTTTACTCTCATCAAGATTGTTCCCATAAAATGTATTAAACTTATCTATTTGTGCCTTGGACAGCAGGAGATCAAACCAATCAATCCTAACGGAAACCACTGGAAGAACTGACGTTGAAGCGGAAGCTCCAATCCTTTGGCCACCTGATGTGAAGAGCTGACTCATTGGAAAAGACCCTGATGCTGGGAAAGATTGAGGGCAGGAGGAGGAGGGGAGGACAGAGGAGATGGTTGGATGGCATCACTGACTCGACGGTCATGAGTTTGAGCAAGCTCCGGGAGATAGTGAAGGACAGGGAAGCCTGGCGTGCTGCAGTCCATGGGGTCGCAAAGAGTCGGACACAGCTGAGTGACTGAGCAACAACAACAACTACTACTTGTGTTTCGCCGACTTAAAAATAAACTAGAAAAGCGCATTTGGTTGAGAGATACATTTCATCATTAGAAACTGGGGAAGCAGAGGGTTCAGATGATCATATGAGGGACAGGGACATTCTTCTCCTGCAGAAGCCCCCCTGATCTGGTGTCACTCCCCGCTTGTCTCCCCAATAGCCTGCTTTTCCAGAACAGAACTTCACTCTCTATCCATCCTGTTCCTGCTCTCTCATTATGCCAAGCTGTCGCTTACAGATAACAAATACACACTTTAGAGGAACATACATGCCTGGACCCAAAGGAGTGGAAATTCATGCACGGAAGTGTCTGTTGCAGGGGTGGGGTCTGCACCCTCCTCCGCTCGCATCCCTGCATCACTTACACACTGGACCGAGCTGACGCTGCGAACTCCCCATCTGGAGAGTTGGATGTAAAAACCTGAGCCTTGGGTTCATTCTTGTTTCAACAGGAATTTCAAGGCCAGTGCACCCTACAGAGACTGTTCGCACTGGGAATCCTGCAGGACTGGGGCTGGCAAAGTCTGTCCTGTGAGCCAAATCTACCTTCTGCCTCTTTTCTGTAAATAAAGTTTCATCAGAATGTGGTCATGTCTGTCCTTACATATGGCTGCTTTACATGGCACGTACAGTTCAGGAGTTGCAGGAAAGATGATGTGACTTGCAAAGCCTAAAACACTTACTCTCTGGCTCTGGAACCACACAGAAGCCATCAGCAGCCACTGACTTAATTTAAAACTGGCACATCCTGCTTTTCCCCCCTAGTTCCCATTTTGCATCCTCCCCTTACTCCTTGCCATTCCTGGGGAAGATCCTGTTACACCTATGGAAACTGGGCTCTGGGCTTCCATAACCTCTACTGAAACAAGCATCACCTGGTCCCTTCGACAGTGGCTGTTCTGGGCTGAATTACAGCCTCCCTGATTCTGATGCTGAAGTCCTAAGCCCAGTCCCTCGAACGTGACTGCATTGGGTGACAAGGCCTTTGAAGAGCCTGTGGTTAATGAGGCCTTTAGGATGGGCCCTAACCCCATGTGACAGGTGTCCTTATGGGAGAAGATTCGGACACGGGCACACACAGAGTGAAACTGGTGTGAAGACACGGGGAGAGACGACCAGCCCCAAACCAGGGAGAGAGGCCTCGGAAGGAAGGCATCACCGTGACCTCGGACTTCCAGGCTTCAGGACTGTGAGAAAATGAATGACTCTTTTTAAGCCCCCTAGTCCATGGGACTGGAACCAAGCAGGACCCGTCGGGGCCTCCCCGGGACGATGCCCCACGCACTGACCTCCCCCCCAACACATGTCCTCTGCCTGCCCTGTGTCTGTAGAAGAAGCTTAATAAAAGTTTTGAATACATTTAATCAGAGAAGGGAAAAGCAATGCAGAAAGCAAGCTATCAAGCAAGACAAAACAACAAATTCTTCAGCCATTAAACAAAGTCCGGGAGCTTCAGTTCCTCCTCCGGGGTGACAGGTAACAGCATTCTGCACTAAGTCCTCTCAGCTGATTTGCGGATAACGAAACCCCGACCAGGTGGGAGAAGTTAACTGGACGCTGCCCACAGCATGGAGACCACAGACCTGTTGCAGCCAGAAGGCTAATGATGCTGAGTCCCGATTACCTCATTACCAACCAATCAGAAGACTGTCCACGGGCTGATCACAAACCCCCCCCTCCCTCCACACCCCGCCTCCCCGACCCTGGTTTTAAAAGCTTGTCCCTGAAGGCCATCAGTGAATTTGGGTCTTCTGAGCACTAGCTGCCTGGACTCCTTGCTTAGCTCCTGCAGGAAACCTTACTTTCCTTCTCATGGCCCTGTGTCCCTAGATTGGCTTCACTGCGGAAGAGCAGACCCAAATTCGGTTCTGCAACAGGACAGCAGCCCTGAAACACTAGTGGAGTGGTGGGCAGACAGGTTGTGAGTTGCTGTAGCAAAGAGAAGTGGTCGGGTCCATCTGGTCCACCAGCGCCAAGCACAGCAGGTGGTACAGCCTGGGCTCGCCACGCATGCCCTGCAGATCCCCATGACAGACGGCATCTTCAGCTCTCAAATCCCAGCTCACTGGAGCCTCACTTTTCACTCCCAGCAGGCCGTGTTCCCTGGGTGTCTGTGAGGCACCTCAGATCCAGCATACACCAACAGACTGGGAATGCTGGGGAACCAGGTCTTTCTGAGCTTGCACAGGCTAGCCCTACATAATCACCCCAATTTATAGATGTTCCTAGTTATATAACAGCTCCAAAACCCAGAATGTCTCCATATATCAAAGCAATCCATCAAAAAATCCGAAACCAAAAATAAAAAGGCGGGGAGGGTGTAAAACCCCACCACTCATTTAAAACGCCCTCCAATCAAATCAGGATGAGTGACCCACATGAGAGGTTTAACAAGGAAAAAGCAAGTGTGACAAAAATGACAAGACTACATATACCGCGGATCAAAACAGCCTGTGGCTCTAGGTGTAGAAAATACTCTTTAGTGCAAGAGGAAAACCAGTAATAACAGTTCATTCTATGCAAGAAAATAACCTCAATTAACTGGCTTCCCCAGACCCACCTCAAATGGAAAAAGATTCTAGCAAACTCATACACGTGAGGCTTGGACGTCAGTGTTGGTAAAAGGAGACGGATTGACTTGACCAGGAGCTGCAAGCTTTGCCCCGACTCCTCCATATTAACTTTCCACCCAGTTTAGAGTGTTTCCATAGAAACAGCAGGAAGCCCATCTTAGCTGAGCTCATTTTTTGGAATAGCGATATCTGCCTCCAAGGCCCCCATCCAGAGGCTCTACTAAACCACAAATGGGGGAGGCTCCGCTCCAGCCTGCGGAGGGAGGTGGGGGAGGGGGCCAAGGGACCAGGCGAGGATTGGGGATCTCTAACCAGCGCCCCCCCGTCTCGTGATGCCCTCCCCTTTCTGGTTAGTAATATTTCTGTCATTCTGCCAGGTTGCAGGGTACAAAGGGTCCCACTTTAATTGAGCTGTCAGCATCTCCGGCAATCCTATAAAGCCCCGATTATGCACGGCGGGGTTAGTGACATACTTGTTATTGTGGATGCCCTATTTGCGAAACCCAAGCCCGCACCACGCGCGGGTCAGCTCACCCGCACGACCTTCCTGTCATTAGCCGCCGATTCCTACCTCACCGCTGAGAAAATCACACGGCGCGGCTTCAAAGCGCCGGCCGGGACTGGATTCGACCAGGAGCTAATCACCCACAAATCCAGCTCAAATGGCAATAATTGGCTAAACTGCTCCCCTCTCCAGAGCTCAGCAGTAATTTGGGATAATAAAGAAAAGAATTATTCAGCCAACTGCCCCAGAATGGATGCCTTGTGACCGACACACTTCACATTTTAATAATGATGGACACAGAATCCAATTTAATTCCATGTTAACTGAATAACAAGATGGAGAACAATGATAGAGAAGGGAAAAAAGTTTGTTGGGTTTTTTTCACCCCACTTTTTAAAAAACCACGTTGACCTGAGGAATGCTGAAGAGATGTGTACTTCAGGTGAATGACGGCTGAATTATGGCTGAATATGAAGTCCCAGCAAGAACCAAATGAATTCATCTAACAGGGTCAGGGAAAAAATAACAACAATGAGCCTATTATATACTGGAATAATTTAAAACAAGAACCAAAAACAGTTCTCACATCTAAAGAAAAGATAGGAAGAAAAAACCTATTCCCGCCAGGATGGACAGACCCTTCTTGATTTTTCCAGTTAACATTATATCTTGATCGCCTTGTTTTCCTTCCCTCTCACCCTGCCTCCGTCTGACACCGGTGTTTCGGCAGCTGTGATGAGAGCTTCAGCCAGGGGACGTCTCTGCGGCCGCCCCTTGACACTGACCACTGTCTGGGGGCCTGAGGGTGCATGACCGAGCAGGACTGCTCCATCACCACGCTCCATCCTGGGCTGGTCCCGACCTCCCACCCAGACCACCCCTGGAGGCGAGAACCACAAACAAAACCACAGGCTAGAGATGGACTCTGCTAGCTCCGAGTAGGTGAGGTGTTTTGTTTTTCACTAAAGAAAATCAAATTGAATTCAGTCTCCCGACTTGAAAGCCAGGAAAACCCAGTGTCCAGACCGGTGACATGAGGCCAGGGGTGGAGGGACCCCTCCTTGCGACAGACGGTGGGCACTGCCCAAAACACTACACAGAGATGGACATGGCAAGGGGAATTCTGCACTAAAAATAGAAAAACCTGTGGCTGCTTCTTTATCCAAGCAAAGGATCCCTAAACCCAGTCACCAGCACAGATACTATACACCCCAGGGCATCTATTAGTGTGCATGGGATTGGGGTGTGTGGGGGCATGGAAATCGAGTGTGTTACATCAGGTGAGCTACGAGTAGATTTCACATCTACATTAACTATGTATAGCCAAAGCTATGGTTTTTCCAGTAGCGTATGGATGTGAGAGTTGGACGAGAAAGAAGGATAAGTGCTGAAGAATTGATGCTTTCCAATTGGGGTGCTGGAGAAGACTCTTGAGAGCTCCTTGGACAGCAAGGAGATCAAACCAGTCAATCCTAAAGGAAATCAACCCTGAATATTCACTGGAAGGACTGATATTGAAGCTGAAGCTCCAGTACTTTGGCCACCTGATGCAAAGAGCCGAATCCCTGGAAAAACCCTGATGCTGGGAAAGATGAAGGCAAGAGAAGGGGGTGACAGAGGATGAGATGGCTGGATGGCATCACCAACTGGATGGACATGAATCTGAGTAAACTCCAGGATACGGTGAAGGACAGAGGAACCTGGCATGCTGCAGTCCATGGGGTCTCAGAGAGTCAGACACGACCATGTATTAGTCATCTGCAGGGAGATGGGTCTTTTCTCTCTAGACAAACACTTCTAAATGTCTTCTCCTGGGACACACTCTGTTCTTGCTTCTGTCTAATCTCTCCTGTGTGTGTGTGTGTGTGTGTGTGTGTGTGTGTATGTGTGAAGTCACTCAACTGTGTCCGACTCTGCGACCCCATGGACTGTAGCCTAGCAGGCTCCTCCATCCATGGGATTTTCCGGTCTACCAATTTCTCGCCCACCTGACTCGGACACCACCCCTGCTCAGAGCTGGTTTCTCTCCAAGCTTTCCCCTGGAAGGCCTCACCCACGGCTGTGCACAGCTCTCTCCAGGGTCCCCGGGAGACTCTATTCCTACTGTATTCAGGCCAGAGCTCCTCATCACACCTACACCAGGCTTCCTCCAGCAGCGCTGCCAAACTGGTGAGAGCTGTCGCCAAGCAAGGCACCTCTGCAGAGCCATCTGCAGGAGACACCCCTCCTCACACTGCCTCCTCCCCGTCCTCAGCTTAAGCACCCTTAGCTCTGGACCTGCTCTGCCCAGCCGGGCCACTGTGAGCCCCGAGTGACAAGCGCGGACCCCGCCTGTGGTCAGTTCTCACATCGGCTGTAGGTGTAAACCACACGCCAGGTTCTGAGAGTTCAGCAGTAAATGAGGAGAACTCTTTATATAGGTTATCTGCGACAGGCTCGGTCAAACAAAATGTATTATTAAGTTTAACTTCACTTCTTTTAATTCTTCGTAATGTGAATACCAGAAGTAGGGTGTGACTACGTAGCTCACGTTCTATCTGATCGTGCTGCCTGCCCAGGTAACATCTGATCCTCCCTGGTGGGCTCCGGCTTCACCGGGGGAGGCACCGTTCTCCTCTGCTCACTGCTGTTTCCTATAACCTGGCACACAGCAAACTTTCAAGAAATGCTTTGTTGAACAAATGAACACATAACCGTAATACATAACACATAACAACCATCACCACAGACGGTAAAACGTTTCATGGAGGTTAAATAATTGAGTAAGGTCATATGACAATCCACCTACAATGCAGGAGACCTGGGTTCAATCCCTGGATTGGGAAGATTCCCTGGAGAAGGGAAAGGCAACTCACTCCAGTATTCTGGCCTGGAGAATTCCATGGACTGTATAGTCCATGGGGTCACAAGAGTCGGACTGAGCGACTTTCACTTTCTTTCATACGACCAGTGAGGAGTAAAGCCCAGACCTGCATTCACTTGTTTGCAGGGCTCCGGTCCTATCATGGTAACCGTGTCTGCCCTGTACTGCAAAGTTGATTAGAAATATCGTTGCTGTTCAGTCGCTCAGTCCTATCCGACTCTTTTTGACCCCGTGGACTGCAGCACGCCAGGCTTCCCTGTCCTTCACCACCTCCCGGAGCTTGTTCAACCTCATATCCATTGAGTTGATGATGCCATCCAACCACCTCATCTCCTGTCATTCCCTTCTCCTCCTGCCTTCCATCTTCCCCAGCATTAGGGTCTTTTCTAAAGAGTCAGTTCTTTGCAACAGGTGACCAAAGGATTGGAGCTTCAGCATCAGCTCTTCCTATGAATATTCAGGTTGATTTCCTTTGGGATTGACTAGTTTGATCTCCTTGCTGTCCAAGGGACTCTCAAGAGTTTTCTCCAGCACCACAGTTCAAAAGCATCAATTCTTTGGTGCTCAGACTTCGTTATGGTCCAACTCTCACATCCGAATGTGAACACTGGAAAAGCCATAGATTTGACTATACAGACTGACTAGAAATGGCAGGCTCATAAAGGGTCCTGTCAGACAGCAAGTCAGTACACATAGTCTTACTGTACAGACGGTAAGTGTGAACTGCTACTCTGGATACAAGGAGGTATAGAGAGAAACAGCCCTCATGGCCTGCCCCTCTGCATTCTTCTATCTAACTCAGTAATTAAGAGGCAGGCACAGGCAGAGGAAGGCAATTCGAACATGGACACGAGTTTCTATCGGATAAATCAAAAGAGGGAGGGATTACTCACTTGGTTTCTAGTTAAGAAAAGAAGAAAGCTTGTGCAAATAGCCATGTTTCGATTTTAAGCCAAGACTTAAACCAGGGCAGCACCCACGTGGTGGGCAGGCTCCCACTGCGCCGCCCACTTGCTGCAGAGGGCGAGCCTCCAGCTCTCTGTAGTGGTGCTTCAGGCAGCCTCCACTGTGGTCTTCAGGCAGCCTCCACTGCGGGTGAGAACCAGCACAGAACGGGAATCCACGGCCAGCCAGTCCCTGGTATTGCCGAGTCCCGGTCTCCAGAAACACTCCACGGGCAATCTTTTTATGAGCAGCACAAGTATTTCCTTTCATGACTATCTACCATCCCAATGATAATGGTGATGATTGGAAACTGTAACTAGTACTACTTAATTTCTTGGAAAGGCTTCCCAGGTGGCTCAGTGGTAAAGAATCCGCCTGCAAGGCAGGAGACCCTAGTTCGATTCCTGGGTCAGGAAGATCCACTGGAGAAGAGATAGACTACCCACTGCAGTATTCTTGGGCTTCCCTGGTGGCTCAGCTGGTAAAAAATCTGCCTGCAATGCAGGAGACCTGGGTTCGATTCCTGGGTTGGAAAGATCCCCTGGAGAAGGGAAGGGCTATCCACTCCAGTATTCTGGCCTGGAGAATCCCATGGACTGTATAGTCCACGGGGTTGCAAAGAGTTGGACACGAGTGACTTTCACTTTCACTGTTCTTGCCTGGAGAGTCTCATGGACAGAGGAACCTGGTGGGTTACAGTCCATGGGGTCATAAGAGTTGGACATGACTTTCACTTTTACTTAGTGACTAAACAGCAACAACTTATGGACACTGAACCATACGGTGAATTGAATAGACAGTAAAAGAGAGAGACCGAGACAGACAGACCATGTTTCTGGAAAAACTAATCTAGTCATCGCCATGTCCTGGGGCTGGGTGTGCTCTCAACGTTACCACTAAATACCCAGGACAGCAGGGTCCCTGGTGGTCTAAAGAAGATTGTGCTGAGTTTTCACTCCTGACAGTCAACTGCCAGCGCTCCTTACAAGGTGTCTGGCTGAAGGGGGCACCCCTGCTCTCAGTCTTTGTCTAAATGAGTGAGTTCAAGAAAAGATACCCAGGACCCCCCAGACCCCCTGGGGACAGGTGCAAAATGGTTCTCTTCCTCCCACGTGGGCCCGCGGCCTCACATCTAAGATGTCAGGTGTGACTTTTCTACAGATTCCAGTGTCTTCCCCTCAGTTTCAGCGGAGGAAAGGTCAAGTTGCTGAAAATTGTGATCAAATGGATACATGTGCTTACAAATGTGAATACGCATAAGGAAAGTCAAGGGTCATCCCTAGGATCACTGCCTTGGGGAGCAGGAACCGGCGTGCCCACCAGGGTCACCAGTGGGTCTTTTCACAGACAGCAGTCAGTTCATCTGTCTGAACGTACCTGGAGCTAAGGAGAGGGAAGAGAGTGGCCAGCATGCGCACCCCCAGATGGCGAGCAGGGGCCACTCTGCTGAATACAGTGCGTGGTGGTGTCAGAGCTGAGCGTGAGGGTGCGGTGGCTTGCATGTGCTTCTTTTTTTCCAAGCATCCTCTACCGATGTGTCTTCTGCTCCAACTTAGTGGGTGTAACAGAGACGGAGAGATGTGCACCCCAAACATGGAGTAAAATCAGTGACGTCCACCACCCCTTACCAACACACAAATTCTGGATAATGTTCTCAACAGCTGTCAAAAATGTGCTTCAGGAAATGTCGTTTAAAAAAAAAAAAAAAATGACTGTACCTGGGACTTCCCTGGGAGTCCCGCAGTTAAGAATCCCCTTGTAACACAGGGGATTCGGGTTTGATCCCTGGTCAGGGAACTAAGACCCCACAGGCTGCAGAGCAACTATGCCCGAGAGCCACAACCACAGAGTTATGAGCCACAGAGATCCCGCATGACACAACTAAGATCCAACCAGCCAACAAATAGACAAATTTAAAAAAATGCTTGCTGAACCAATGACAAGAACAGAGACCAAGTGCTTGAATAATGTATCCTATCAAAAAAGACTATACCTTGTTTCACTCCCAAGTCCTCAAATATCAAAATTTTAAGGTACAAAGGAGGACAAAGTGATGTTCAACCAATCCTCTGAGGTACATTAGGAGAAAAATGACTCCAAGGGTTTCACTCTAGCAGTTGATTGTTAATCAGGACAATTTAATGATGAAACACTGCAAATATTGTGTCAGCAAGTTAAAAATGGTCTTGTTGTTTCAATACAAGAATCACTTAGTCTATACTATATACAAAGTATTGTATTTCATGCCCCATTTACTGTAACATATTAGTGGGTTCAGTCATCAAGTAACAACTGTTTCTTTGCTGGGCTCAGATATTGGGGAGGGGGAACCTATGATGGGAAGAGCCCACTGGGGCTCAGAGGGCTGTACACGCATACAAAGATCTGGTCCTGTTCCTTTATGGGCCCTTCAACAATATTAAATAATTGCACATTTAGATTTTAGCTTATCAATGCTTTTTTTAAAATGCCAACTAACTGAAACACTATTTGACATGTTGCTCTTCATTTAATTATTTAAGATTACTCAGAGAGAAGGCTGGAGAGCAGAGCCTTCTTGCAATGATCTGACTGATTCACTTCACTATTACAATGTCAGAAATATTTATTAGAAAAAAATAGGCTGCAACAATTCTCTGCAAAGCAAAAAGCCACACAATCTTTAATTACGAATTGCTTGCAATCTCTGGTCACTTCTTACGTTAAGAAAAAAAAATCCGAAGTTGAGACTAAGACAGGATATTTCCTGTGTTAGCTTCTCTTTGGTTAAATACTATCCTAGCTACTGTTCATACTTATCTATGATGTGAAAGTAGAAGGTAGGATGAGACAGTGGTGACTGGAAACCTAAGTGGTTAGAAAAAGCTCATTCATATATTGAATCCATAAACTGCCCCTTGAGAAAACAAGAGAACCAAAATGATTTCAGGTTGGTTAAGGGGTAACTCATGACTTCAGGTTGGTTAAGGGGTTTGTAGGAAATGACCGGTGCTCACATAATGACCCCCACAGAGCAGAGTTCTGTATTCTCCTTTTTGCCTCCACTGCCAGGATGCTCAGAGATAAATTTTTCCAAGTAGGTTTTCTGATAAATGTCTTTCCCTTAGGTGCCTTTTATTGTTTTCACAAGTGTCTGGGTTTCTTTCCATGTAAAATCGAGTTGAAAGAAGAAAAGAAGAAAAACAATGGAGAGGAAGGTTTAGCCCCAAACTAAGGGCACAGGAAAGCAGTTAAGGGATTGTTTTGGGAGGGGCGGGAGCCCTGTGGCTGGTGATCTCAGCCTGACTCCCCTCGAGGGGCACTCACGGCGCCTACGCGGCCTTTGCTGGGGGTGGATGCAGAGGCCCCCCGCAGGACCCGAGCTGCCCTGGATCCCCAGCTGTTTGTCACCTCTTGCTGCGGAAAGAGGCTCGGAGCCCGGGCTGAGGCATTTCGGTCTTTGAACTGCTGTGAGGGGCACACAGCGGATCTCCAGACAATAGTTCAGAACTTGCTCGGCAAAGCTTTTTTTTCCCCTTCCTTCAAAGGTTGAAATTTGTTCTACAGATAAAAGTAATGCCTTCAGGGAAAATAACTCTAAGGCATTCCTGGCGAATTTAAGTCCCTCTGAGCATCAAGCTACTATTGTGCCGAGGTACAGTCAACTGGGAATGATAAGCTAGAAAGGGAAAGCCAGAACTTAAAAAACAAAAACATACAAACAAAACAAAAAACTGCTCAGGAAAAATGAGGAAGTTGAAGGCCTGATGCTCCTTGGTCGTTTCTATCTGAAAGCTGGAAGGCAGGAGAACACACACACTTATGGAGATAAAACACGCTCTCCTGTTGCTTAAAGGGAAGGGACAAGATAAAGAGATGCTTGTAGGTTTTAGGAAGCTGACTCTAGCACACAAGTAACAGCCATTTTCCCCTAAGGACACCAGAACGGTTCTCTGGCCTTGGCAAATATCCCCTCCCATCTAAGTTCTTTGAAAACTTCTCATGGGTGGAGAGGGAGTTAATAAAAGAAACAATATGTATAAGAAAATGCAAGGTGCCCAGAGTACGGGCTAATGGAATCTGAGGCTGGCTTTAATTTTAATGAAGAAAGTTGCCAGTAGCAACAAAACTGTCAGCCGCTGCTGAGGACCATTAATAAAGACGGGGACGACATTAGTGCCGGGCATCAGTACAAAAGGTTCCCCTCGCTTCATGCTGTGCTAAATTGGCTGCCCAATTTTTCTTAAGTGTCCATTCTATTTAGAAGACAATTTATTAATTTTTGCCATTTATTGTCAGTTGACAGGCCATCATTTTGTAGCCCGAATTTTAGATGAAAACTAATTGAAAAGACTGGCAGTATTTATGAGGGGTATTATTTGTCAATTACAGCAGCAAAGACTCCTTGCTACCATCGATGTTGATGCCCCAGCTCTTTGGGGGTGAGGACTGGTACGGCTGGCATTAAAATATGAGGGAGTCTCTCCCCACTCATCAGCTCATCAATTTCACAGGCATGAAGGGAAGCCACCTTCACATTATAGGGACCTTTCATGGTAGACGGATACGTTATAACTTTTGACAAAGGGGATGTACACAGCAAGTAAGGAGTACAGATCACGGTGCGCACAAAATATAACTCACGGTGAAATAATTCATATTCATTACTTTTTATCATCTCTGGATAAGAGTCATCCTAACTACTTAAGCCATCTGCCTTCTTAATTTTATACAGTTTAAAAATAATTCCCTCTAAATTGCTACATTTTAAACAAATTCAAGTAGATATATATGTTCTGCCTGTCAGTTTTCCAACTTTAAGGTTCAATGTCTTCAAAAAAAAAACAAACCAAAACACTAAGCCTTATCTTTTAAAAGGAGAAATGATTTTAATCAGTAAAAAGCCCTCCAGAATCTTGCAGCTAAGAAGTTTGATAAACATATTTCTCTAAAGATGTTGTGTTTATATGTTACAGTGTTATTTTTTCATGTTTTAACTAATGTTTCCAAAACCTTGGATAAAATGTGATGGAGTAGTGAATATTAATTTATCAACTAAAGAAACATTAAATTATGTATAATGTTGTATGCCCAGCCTCAGTTTCCTCTCTGTAGTTATGGTGATGGTGGGATTTGAAGATTGCTATATCTTCAGAATTATGTCCCATTTGAATTTATACAAAGTTGAAGGTTTTCACAATTAAGATAAGCATTTCCCCCAAATGGCAATACTAAATTAAACGATGTACAATCATGGCGTCTTGTCATTTACCCAGTACTCTGCCAGAAAAAAACAAAAATTCCCTGAGATCACCCAGGCAGCCTTGTGGAAAGTAGCCATGCTCATCCAGAAGCACTTAAAACAAAAAACACGGCACAGACCAAAAGGGATACTTCAGGATGAACTTCAGGAGACCTCTGGGTCCTCCAGTGCTTTCTCTGTACCCAGTCAATTCCCAAATGACTTTTACACTGAATTCTTGGACATCAGTTACAGGAATACACAGAACATGCTTCTATCAGTCTTTCCTTACCAGCAACTGGCCGTGTGTTTGCTGTCATCCTAAAGCTGGCCTGCTGCCTCAGAGGGGCTCCTCTGTCACGCACACATGGGTGTGACAAGCAAGCCATGTTTTCATGGGCGTCCACTTTTGCAGTTTCTATTTTAAAAGTAGTGGCCGCAACCAAGGTGGTGTGGCCCTCAACGGCCATGTTTTGAGCAGCCCAGGAGGGTCAGGGACAGGAGAGGGGAGGGACCACGTCTGGGGTCCCCATGTGACGCCCAAGAGCAGCAACCCAGGGACAAGCTGAGCCTTTCCCCCGAGCTACAGGCTGCTGGGGCGGAACCCGGGTGGGCTCCAACATGCAAGTCCACACGGAACGCTTGTTCCCACACAAACGACTCTGGGACCAGTAACTAGGGTGGGGTTAGGATGCACATCTTTACGTGTGTCTACAGCGGTGTCCTTGAACACACCACAGGAACCAAGTGGCTCAGACACTAGCCGGCACGAGCTGACCCTTACTTAGAAGAGGTCTTTGGGCTTTAGCCTCAAGTGGCCAGTGCTGTCTGCAGTAACTTTTCTTCTGGTTTTACTGAGAAATAACTGACACTCATCATATAGGACTATGGTTAACTTACAAATGCTGTGAAATGATTCCCACAAAAGGTTCAGCAGACATTCACTTTCTCATAAACATACAGTAAAAAGAAAAGGAAGAGGAAAAGAGAGAAAGGGGCGGGGAGCTTTTCTTTGTGACGAGCGCTCTCAGGACTCACTCTCTTAACAACCTGCCTACACACCATAGAGCAGCCATCACGCTGTCCGTCATATCCCTAGTACTTACATAATTGGAGAAAATGGCTTTACAGTGATGTGTGGGCTCCTGCTGACAACAACTCGTATCAGTCATAACTATACATACGTCCCCTTCCCCTCGAGCCTCCCGCCCCTGCTAGCCCCCCATCCCCACCCCTCTAGGTCACCAGAGAGCGCCAGGCTGGGCTCCCTGTGTTATACGGCAGCTTCCCACCAGCTCTCTGTTTTACACTTGACGGTGCATATCTGTCAATGCTACTTTCTCAGTTCGTCCCACCCTCTCCTTCCCTAGCTCTACTCACAAGTCTGTTCTCCATGTCTGCGTCTCCATTCCTTCTTTGCATATAGGTTCATCCTTACTATTTCTAGAGCTATTCAATGAATTTAGTAAAGTTGCAAGATACAAAATTAATACACAGAAATCCCTTGCATTCCTATAAACTAACGACGAGAAGTCAGAAAGAGAAATTAAGGAAGTAATCCCATTCACCATTGAAACAAAAAGAATAAAATACCCAGGAATAAACCTACCTAGAGAGACAAAAGACCTGTATGCAGGAAAGTATGAGATACTGATGAAAAAAATCAAAGATGACACAGATAGAGCGATATATTATGTTCCTGGATTGGAAGTAGCGATATTGTGAAAATGACTGTACTACCAAATGCAATCTATAGATTCAATGCAATCCCCATCAAGGTACCAGTGGCATTTTTCCCAGAACAAATTTTTTTTTTTTTTTTTACAATTTGTATGGAAACACAAAAGACTCTGACATAAAGCAACCTTGAGAAAGAAAATCAGAGTTGGAGGAATCAAACTTTCTGATTGCAGACTATATCACAAAGTTACAGGCATCAAGGCAGTATGGTACTGGCACTTACTTATCTTCTTAACTGGAAGTCTGTACCTTTTGACCACCTTCCTCCAACTCCCTGTCCCCCTTCCTCTGGAAACCACAAATCTGATTTCCTTTTGTGGGAGTCTCATTTTTTGCTTTCTTTAGAATCCACATATAAGAGAAGTGCTGAAATTTAATGACAACCCTGGCAGGGACATTTATTGGTGGTTCTCCTGGATTAGCCCCCATTTTCATTCCAGCCTGTGTACACAGGGCCAACATGTGGCCCTGGGTCAAGGTCACTGCCTTGTCGCTGCACACTGTGTCCCCAGACCACGCGGGCAGGGTCAGAACTGGACCGAAAGGCGGCCCACGTGAGCACCATCTGGGGGCCTTCTGTTAAGGCACTGCTGGCTTAGATGTGGAGACAAGACGACCTGGGCTTCAGCACAGGAGCATGAGGACACACAGAGCCTGAACTCAGAGCGCACAGCCAGATGCCTCCTGGTGCCACAGTTTGGGGCTGCCCCCTTGCTGGCACCAGGCGAGCTGCACTTTTTCATATACACCCTCCCCAGAGCATTTCAGGTGAGCCACCGAGGATGAGGACAAACCTCAGGGAAGGAGCCACAGCCCCAGGGATGCTAGATTCACATGCACATTAGAAATACGGTCAGTACTTCCGAGACAAGACTGACCTTCCGGGAATGCAGCAGCCTCTGTGCCTCCAGAGATATCCCCTACTCTCCCCACCAAGGGGAAGCAGCCCATGTCTCTGCAGCATGATCAAGGACGCCTCCTCCCTCCCCAGGTGTCTAGCTCTTCAGGTACCAACAGGACTCCTGGTTTCCCAGCATCATGTGGTCTAGATAGAGAGGTCTGAGTCAACATGTATGGACAGCAGCCAGGTGGCTCAGTGGTAAAGAAACCCACCTGCCAATCCCAGAGATTCAGGTTCGATCCCTGGGTCAGGAAGATCCTCCGGAGAAGGAAATGACAACCCACTGGAGACTTCCATGGACAGAGGAGCCTGGCAGGCTATGGTCCACAGGCTTGTAGAAAGTGAGACGTAACTTGGTGATTAAGGACTACAAAAACCCAAAGTTCAGGAATAAGTCTAAAGGGAAGGAAGACACTCTATTTATATTTAAACCTGGAATCACTTCACTTTTAATTCAGTGTAACTCAGCTTTTAAAACTTTTAAAACTAAGATAAAATAAGGCTGGAATTAGGTTTGAACTCAATTAAGTAACTGACTTAATAACTAAATCGAGAAAATACTGATGATGTTTAAATCAGTTCAGTCCAGTCGCTCAGTCGGATCCCACTCTTTGTGACCGTGGAATGCAGCACGCTAGGCTTCCCTGTCTATCATCAACTCCTGGAGCTTGCTCAAACTCATGTCCATCGAGTCAGTGATGCCATCCAACCATCTCATCCTCTGTCATCCCCTTCTCCTTCCGCCTTCAACCTTTCCCAACATCAGGGTCTTTTCCAATGAGTCAGTTCTTTGCATTAGGTGGCCAAAGTATTGGAGCTTCAGCTGCAGCATCAGTCCTTTCAATGAATATTCAGGACTGATTTCCTTTAGGACTGACTGGTTTGATCTCCTTGCTGTCCAAGGGACTCTCAAGAGTCTTCTCCAACACCACAGTTAAAAAGAATCAATTCCTTGGTGCTGAGCTTTATGGTCCAAATCTCACATCCATACATGTCTACTGGAAAAACCATAGCTTTGACTATATAAACCTTTGTTGGCAAAGTAATGCTTCTGCTTTTTAATATGCTATCTAGGTTGGTCATGGCTTTTCTTCCAAGGAGCAAGCATCTTTTAATTTCATGGCTGCAGTCACCATCTGCAGTGATTTTGGAGCCCAAGAAAATAAAGTCTCTCACTGTTTCCCCATCTACTGGCCATGAAGTGGTGGGACTGGTTGCCATAATCATTGTTTTTTTGAATGTTGAGTTTTGAGCCAGCTTTTGCACTCTCTTCTTTCAGTTTTATCAAGAGGATCTTTAGTTCCTCTTCCCTTTCTGCATAAGGGTGGTACCATCTGCATATCTGAGATTATTGATATTTCTCCTGGCAATCTTGATTCCAGCTTGTGCTTCATCCAGCCTGGCATTTCGCATGATGTACTTTGTATATCAAAGTTAAATAAGCAGGGTGACAATATACCACCTTAACGTACCCCTTTCCCAATTTGGAACCAGTCTATTGTTCCACGTCTGGTTCTAACTGCTTCTTGACCTGCGTACAGATTTCTCAGGAGTCAGGTGAGGTGGTCTGGTATTGCCAACTCCTGAAGAATTTTCCATAGTTCATTGTGATCCATACTGTCAAAGGCTTTGACGTAATCAATAAAGCAGCAGTAGAAGTTATTCTGGAACTCCCTTACTTTTTTGATGATCCAACGAATGTTGGCAATTTGAGGCTGGAGAACCCCATGAACAGTATGAAAAGACGTTTAAAGAGAGGACAGCAAAGAGAATTTAGGATTTTAGGTGACATTTCCTTTTAATAAATATACTAATTAGTCTGAAATGCCTGCCACACTACCACAAATCCCCTGGTCCAGCCACATCATCATTTCCTGTCACCCACTAACCAGGCCTTCCCTTCCCTTGCATCCCAAGCGTGACACATGTAACAGCAGCTCATGCATCAGCAAGGCCAGGATCTACGTGGGACGCCTGAGAATAGTGTCTAGTTGAACATCACAAAGGAAGGCCTTCATCTTGTCTTCCTTTAAACCTTTTCTGCTTTGCTTTTCTTTCACAAAACCAGGCAAGGATCCATTAGTCATCCCACTTTAAAATAAATGATGTTGAGGTTTTAGAAGTAACAGAGAGAGGAAAACTGAAAGCTCCCCCTCTGAAGCATCCTCTTGGGATGCAGATCACACCGCAAGAGCCAGCCCACGTCCCGGGCTCCAGCTGCAGAAGTGAACTAAACTTGCAGGGATCAAAACTTCCCAGGACACTGGCTCCAAAACCAAGGAAGACTAAAGAACTCTCTCTCATAACTTGCTCCATTAACTTCTACATTAAAAAAAAAAAAAGTGGGGGTGGAGTGTGGTGGTGTGAAGAGAAGGGGATTAACCTTTTTTTAAATTGCCTTTTATCCTAAAACCCACTAAATTTTTTTTTTTTTTTTTTGGTTGCACTGGGTCTTCGTTGTTTTTGCTTGGGCTTTCTCTAGTTGCTGGGAGTGGGAGCTACTCTTCATTGAGCTGAGCGGGCTCCTCACTGCAGTGTTTTCTCTTGTTGCGGAGGACAGGCTCTAGGCCAGTAGTTGGGCGCCAGTAGTTGCAGCTCACTCTAGAGCAAGTGCTCAGTAATCGTGGCACATGTGCTTAGCTGCTCGGAGACATGTGGGATCTTCCTGGACCAGGGATTGAACCCGTGTCCTCTGCACTGGCAGGCACATTCTTACCACTGTGCCAACAGGGAAGTAAGTCCTAGCCATTTTTGAAACTTCACTCAGGGTGACAGCCACAGCTCAACAGATGATGCAAGTAAAGCTTACGCTAAGAAAACTCCCCAAACCATGGCACTGATGGGTAGAAGCAGAGGCACCAGGCACCGGGCTGGCTTGGACTCACAGCCTTTTGTTCCCACATTTCTAGGCCCTGAGCTGACTCCCCACCATGGAGTTTGTCTGTGGCTACGACTGACCGCATCTCAATCAGTGGCTGGAGAGTCAGCTGATAATCCGCAGCTGCAGTGCAATTTCAGAGGAATTGGTTGGCTCCGCCTCTCTGAAGAAGGGCATAATAGCCACCTGGAAAATAAAACTGTGACAGGGTGGCCTGGCTGATGCCACTTAAGGGAGAGACCTCAGGTCCTACCCAAGAGGATGGGAAAAAAAAGAGGAAGATGCATTGTCTATGCCCTGGGCCACGTGGTTTGCTGACCATGATGCACGGTTCAGTTGGAAGCAGAGAAGAAACATGGTCTTTTCAGTGCAATATTCTATATCTGTTGACCTTGATCAAGTACTGGACCTAAACTAGTTCAGCTGTGACAGAAGTTGCCAAAGCTTGATCATAGGATCACAGGGGTTTTCGTGGGTTTTGTTCTGGGTGTTGCACGTGACCCCAGGAAGTCTGGAAGGTAAGGGGAGGCTGGGTGGGTGGATGCTCCACAGGGTGGATCCACTTTTGTCAGCTGTGTAATTCGGATTCCACATCTTGGGCTTAATCATCCTATGAATCTACACATCTAATTCCTTTTCCTTCCCCCAAAGAAAGCCCAGAACTGGCATATTTACCATACTTGCTTCATTAAAAAAAAAAAGCCAAAACAAAACTGGAGTCATTAGGTGCAGCCCAATGACAGCATTTGGTATTTCTGTACTGGAAGGTGATGAAGATCATGGGCCTTTACTTTGGCATTTTTGCTACTAACGTTGTTTCCCAACTTAACTCTAAGAACAGGTGACATTTCTAGCAGAACCCAAAACAAACAACCATCCTACTCTCCCATCTCAATACATCAGCCTAAGGGTTTCTCACTTTGCTCCCCACAAAAATGAACTCATTTGTTCTACAAATTTCAGCACTTGTAAATGCACTTATCATATTTTACTCCCTAAATGAGGTTGAATAATATATTCGGTCTGATTAAATTTTCATTAACATTCAAAATCATGGTTCAGTCTCACGGTCTGGAAAAACATTCTGGCTTTTTGAGTCCTCAAATAATTACCAGAGGGTCTTGGGAAGCGATACCTACTCTGGCGAACAAAGAAAAACAAAATCATGTCCCAGACTGTCTACAATAGGCAGCAACTGGAGATGGAAAAGAAAGCAAATCCTTAGATGGACCACATCCCCGGGAGACTGAGAGGTTTATCTGTACCTGCCTTGGGGTTAATGAGAAAGAAACAACTAACACCACAAAGAAGTTGACATTCCCAAGTCCAGGGTTTTTCTGATTCAGTATCGGAAGCAGTAAGAAAGGCACAACTTTGGGCCTTAAAAAATTCCTCCCTTAATGTGCCTCTATCACAAGATTTCTATGCTTGAAATAGAGAAGGGGAAGCCCCCCGCTGCCATACAGTCTGTAAAGAAAGACAGATTTCTTGACACACTCTTGGATTCTAATGCCTACATGTGTACTATTTATTGCTTGTCCTCTGAACATATAGAGAGCTCCAGTAAATGGAGAGAGAAATGAAGAAGGTCCTCAAGGAAACGCTCATTGATTTCCCTCCTTTGTGGAGTGAACTACCCAGCTGTTGAAATTAAGGGGTCTTTTGTAAGTTGCCCAACTTTTCGGAGGCACGATCCATCTCCCCACCTCTACCTTCACAACCTCTTTGTTGGAAGATGTCAAGGGTCTATCAGAGACAACGCTGAAGCCGGGACACACAGAAGCGGCCTGGGAGCTATCGGGCTGATCTGGGGTCCACCTCTGTGTTCACTCCCACCGCTAATTCATCATGGCCTGGACAGCTGGACTGATTGCCGGCCTCCCAGCACAAAGCGGGGCCGGCTGACCACCCCTGGGCCCCTGCCGAGGGGGTGGAGGGCTGCCCGCACGGGCTGCAGCAGCCCCGAGATAAGTGCTGGCTGTCAGTGCAAGGACAAAGAAGGGCAGGCCCTGGGGAGAGAAAGGAGATAAAAAAAAAAAAAAATTCCTCACAACTGCTTTATCTGATGAGGGTTATGGCTAATTAATTATAAACTCAATTACCTAACCCTTACTTCAGCAGTCTCTATTCATTAAGAGATAAAACTTGACTGACGGCTAACTTTCTCTCGCACACAGACACACACGGGTGGGCTTGCTTGCACTCATACTTGCTAACACCCCATTGCCTGGAAAGATCTCCGAAGGCACCCTGACCCGTGGCAAGCTGGCCTGATTCCGGTCCCCCTACCCACCGCCCCCCCTTTCCAGCCCCAGCCCCCTCTGCCGCACCATCTCCCATGCTGAGACCCACACTAAGAGGTGACACTCGAGACAACAGACGAGATGTACACGCGCCCCCCGTCTCTGCTGCATGTTAAGTGGATCCTTTGATTTGGGTGTAAAACTGGGAAATCGTCTGGCAGGGCGGTGTTTCCTCTTTCCCAGAGCAAACCTCCCCAGTCAGGAAGAGGCAGGAGAGGGCCAGGCAGGCGCTTCGTATTTTTACATGTCAGTTCCCACCCCCGCCCCCCTAAATTCTGGACAGGCTTGACCTTCTTTTCAGAGGCTCGCACCTCGTCTCAGAGCCCGCAGCCGCTCACAGGCCCGCTTCATCAATAGGCTCTATTCAGCGAAGGTTGTTAATCTCTTTCACCCTCTCCGCTTTGCCCACTTTAATGTATTTTCATGTCTATAAGTTCTTTTAATAAGCTGGGAGGGTCTGGGAGAGAAATACTTAAGGTTTCCTTACTGCTCGTCGCCAAAATTACCTCTGGCGCGCCGCCGACGAGATGGGGCTTCGTGCATCCCAACAGTGGGCCCCCCTCTCTTTCCTTCCCAGGAGGCGACCAGAACCCCCAGCTTTCAGATTGGCAAGCCTCAGGACGCGCTTCCCACCCTCCTCTTCCGGGTCCAGGGGCTCCTGCGCTGGAACCTCCAGGCGGCCTTCTGGGTGTTCAAGGAGGGCCAGGCCGGACATCCGGGCACAGAGCCCTGTGCCTTGCCCCCCATCAGCCTGGCCTCAGCTGCTAATTCTCCAAAGTGGGGAGACCGAGGGGTACGGCTGGTGAAGTGACATGCAGGGCAGATAGTACACCCGGCCGGAAAACCCCAAAACCACCGTGGACCTCACATAGACGCCACAGCCACGCCTGGTGCATCATGGGAGCATCCGGTTTAATGGGGGCGGGGCTTCCTCTGCCCCCGCTTAGCCCTCACCTGGTGCATCATGGGACCATCTGGTTTAAGGAGAGGGGGGAGGAGCTTCCTCTGCCCCGCCCTTAGCCCCTGCCTGGTGCATCATGGGAGCATCCTGTTTAAGGGGAGAAGATGGAGCTTTCTCTGCCCAGCCCCTAGCCCCCACCTGGTGCATCATGGGAGCATCTGGTTTAAGGAGAGCGGGGTGGAGCTTCCTCTACCCTGCCCTTAGCCCCCCCACACCTGGTGCATCATGGGAGCGTCCGGTTTAAGGGAAGGGGGCGGAGCTTCCTCTGCCCCACCTTTGAGTTGGCCCTGGCCCGGGTGTTCACTTCTGCACGTCCTCCAAGCCCAGACCCCCGCGTCTATGGCGCCTCGCTTCCTCTCACTGCAAGAG
The DNA here is from genome assembly GCF_033118175.1 of Dama dama. Lineage (NCBI taxonomy): Eukaryota > Metazoa > Chordata > Mammalia > Artiodactyla > Cervidae > Dama > Dama dama. The sequence goes on along the minus strand of NC_083700.1, from coordinate 111,976,939 downwards.
CAGGGCCTTCCCGGTGGATGCTCACAGTCAGGACCGATGTTCTGCCGGGCACTCAGCACCACGGGCACCAGCGTTCCAGACCAGGCTGGCGCTCAGAGAGCCCAGAGAAGCTGGCCGGCGGGCCCAAGGCTGACCAGCCGGGAGGACACCCGGAGACCAGGTCTCCGGGACGTGAGAGAGCCCCGTGAATGCCGTCGCAGTCCACACCCTGCCTGGGAGCCGCCCCCATCGGTTGTGGGCAGTGAGGGGACACTGCATGGTGACACTGGTTGTGCCCAGGGCAAGACCCTGAGTCAGGGACCAGCCACTGACCCAACATCCCAGGGGAGGACCCCTACCCGCAACAGGGGACGGTCCCCACAGATGGACACAGACCTGCAAGACCACAGATCCCCTGGGATGGCCTTGGTGTGAGTGCGCTGTGGGGTGAGACCATGGAGCTCCCCAACCTTGCTGTACAGTCCTCATCTCTCTGAGTCCCCGATAGCACAACACCTGTCTCCTGGAGACAGTGAGAACAAGAAGGTTGATCATGAACTTGAATACTCTTTGCAAACACACAGCAGCTATCCCAAATGGTTCTGAAGTGTTTCTGGTCAAAGGCTGCCCGCCCAGCAACCACAAGTGAAGAAGAGATGCCTCACCATCACATTTCATTGTGGCCTCTGAATAAAAGCTGCCAGGGTAACGTCACCACAGTGAGTGAGTGTGCATCTGGGATGTGGAGCCCACGACACAGGTGTTGTGGCCCAAGGAAGTCAGGTGATCGTTTTGAGAATTTGAGGAATGTCACTGATTTTTAAAGTAAGATTAGGAAGAAGGGTAGCAGTTAATAACTGTGGCTACTGCTGTTTCTCCTGTATTTAAATGAAACAGAACTTCTCACGACTGTATTTGAACTGCTGTCTCTACAGGGTAGAGGGGTTTCCCAGGCAGAATCCACCTGCTAATGCAGAAGAAGCAGGAGACAAGGGTTCCATCCCTGGGTCAGGAAGATCCCCTGGAAGAGGAAAGGGCCACCTATGCCAGCATTCTTGCCTGGAAAATCCCACGGAGAGGGGAGCCTGGGGGGCTGGAGTCCATGGGGTCACAGAGTCAGTCACGACTGAGCACACACACACAGGGTAGAACATGTGATTCTTCCTCCACGAGTGTCTGTCTCACTGGTCCCTGTGCAGCATATTTTCTTCTCAATCACGCTCTAACCCACCCAGGCTTGCTGCAGTGTCTGCATCGCAAAGAGAAGCTGCTGACGGCAGTGGCCCAGGCACACAGACGTGGGCAGGAGGGGAGTTGGGTGTGTGGGCCCCTTGGGTGACGGCTGGGACGTGGAGAAGCCTGGGTCTTCTTGGAGCATTAATACATCTTGCTTCCTCTCCATTCTGTATCCTCCACTAACGAGGATGAGTAGCAAAGGAGACCAAGGTAGAGAAGCCAAAGATGGAAGGCAGGACAGGTGAGCCTGAAGAGGCAGAAGGACTGCGTCTCAGGGAGAGACATGACCTGTGTACCACTGCAACAGGGAGATAGTCACACTGGGTGCCAAGAACACATTTTCTTCCCACCCAAGGGTGGTGAGGGACTTGAAGCAAGAAGCATGGAAAAACCCTGTGTCCTGGAGAAGGGCAGGGCAAGGAACCAGGTGAGGCAGGAAACTCCAAGCCCTACAGGTAACCACCTGCAGTGGGCAGCTCCCCCAGGTATCCTTGGGGCAGGAGGGTGTCATCACGGTGTCCATGGGAACCCTCTCCAGCCACACGCTGTGAACCTGCTACGCACCCGGGACGTGATGCAGATCCATGCCATGGACCAGCACGGAGGAAAGACCATCGGTGGGAAACGCGATGTCAGCTTGTTTACATCACCACCACCACTACGATAGAAGGATTGCTTTTAAATTTGATTTGGAAATGATGAATACTTGGAGAGACATTCAGAAAAAAACGGTTAATTTCAGTCATATGTGTAGTCATAATTAGGCCTTGTTGGCCAATAGAAGGAAGACATTTGCAACTTTTCCCAGGAAATTATATTCGAGATCCTTCACGAGGTGGACCTCGTCCTTTTTTTCTGAGAAAACTTGATGGCGGTCTTTAGTATTCACTGGCATAATTAGGACTGCAGTTAATTTCATTAAATTCTCTTGCTGCTAAATGAAGCGGATTACGAGACATCTTTTATTGCAAGGCGTGAAATTACAGCCTGTCAGCTGCCAATGGTGGGGTGAAACTAATGAATTACAGGGTAAATAACACCAGAATTAACCAGCCAATTTAACAGAGCGCCACTGAGCAAAGTCATTTTACTTAGAGCTTTAAGGAGTAACATGGCCAGGACACCTCTGAAGCACACGCACGACCAGGGAGCCCTTGCTCCTTCGGACCCCAGACACTGAGAGGACGGCAAGAAGCGAAGAGAAAATAGCCATGGATATGACTCTCAAACAGTGGAAAAGCATTAAGAGCCCAAATGAGAGAAACTGTCCCAAGTATTTACAAGCTAAGGAAGAAGTTAGAGGAAAAAAATGATCAAGGTGCAACTGTGTGTTTCTCACTCGGTTTGTGGAGAGGATCAGGAAAAGTTGATCTGTGTGCTCTGTTGAATGGCTATGTTTGGACACACCAAATACACAAGAACTTTGAAAACAGTAGCTGACAGGTGAATTACACAATCAGTATTAGTCTCATAAGTAGTGATCTCACTATGAACATCACAATCAATGGATATTATTTTCAGCATGCATTATTCCCCCTTTTTGCTAAATCCAAAAATTTGTTGAGATGGTAATTATTCTTTTTTTTTTTTTTAAGGTCTGAAAATGCAATATAACCAGCTCCCAGTATTAGAAGAAAGCTGTCTGCCTACAAGGATGGTTTTATTCACTTTATTCAGAATCTCACCAATTGCAGACTCTCACCCAGGGGCTGTGCTGGCTGTCTGGGGGGAGTAATATGACGACAGATCTTTCCCTGAAGAGGCTCAACACCACTGGGCAAGTCTGATAGGTGAATAGACATGTGCAGGTCTTATAGGAATGACCAGAAATTGATATTAAAGGTTAGTTTTTATTATTTATTTAGCTGCTCCGGGTATAAGTTGCAGCATGTAGGATCAGGTTTCACAACCAGGGAATTGAACCTACGCTAGGAGCGAGGAGTCTTAGCCCCTGGACCACTAGGGAACTTGAGATATTAAAGACTTTAACTCCTCCCACCCTCACGTACTGACCGGACTATGAAACTGTAGGATCTTATAATTCTCAGGTAGGAAGTAACTTTAAAGGTCATCTAGTAAAGTCCAGTTTCTCATTCTGATGATGTGAAATGTATGCCAGGAACAGGATAACTTCATGGGGATTTTGTCCTCCTTGGGAGAAGAAATAGTGGCGCGCTGGGGAGGCAGGGTTCAGGCTGAGACACAGGTCAGGCGCAGGGGTGTCTGAGGGTCCCTGTCTCGGCGAAGGAACTCAGAAAGGCACGTGCCAGGGTCTTGGAACCTAACTGGAAGGGTAGGGATCATCTCTTTAGGAGTGCTGGCTGCAGTAAAGTCACGACTATTCAAAACTAGTGAAAAGATCTGTTTGATAGAATGACAGATTAAATGAATATGGTTAAAACAGTTGGACTCACTCAAACCATGTCCTGTCTTTTCAAAAATGTAAGTTTCTATGCAGAATGAACTTCGGGCTAAATAATCTATGAAGAGGTTCATATTACTTATGAATTTAATAAAGAGCATATACATCAAACAACAACATTTTCACTGCAGATCATTTTACTTTTGGAGAAAGTCAAAAGAGAGAGTCAAGTGAACAGAAATAGGATGCTGAGTCTGAGGAAGGTGTAAAGGCCAGAATGGCCACACTCCAGAGTGGGGAAAAAAAGAAAAAGAGAATTGATGATCCAGGATTTTTCAGTGCCAGCTTCCTTTCTAATGGAGTGCTTTTTTCCCCTTTTTTCTTTAATGGAATTATCTTTTCTTCCTCAGTTTCTGATTCTGTTAACAGATCCACAGTCTTTACAAGGACTTATTCTTAAAACCCAGAGTTTCCCAAAAGGCTCCGTCCCCCTCTAGATTGGAGACATGCCGGGCTCGGGGCCCCCGTCGGCCTGTGTGCCTCCCCCACCGACTCCAGATCAGCTGTCGACCTTCTTGTTCAACGTGTTCAATGTGGGATGTGACAACCACTCTACAGTTTTTAACTTCGTGGGGCAAGGGGAGAGGAAGGCCACAGCCCTTCAGAGAACCAGGGCACCTCTTTTAAGAAGGTGTTCTAACAAGCTTTTCCATCCTGTGGTGTTTCCCGCGGTCTGCACATCACCAATGGCTTTCTTCAAAACCTTTCTCCTCTGAGTCCCAGATCCAAACCTCCACTCCCAGTGCACTGTTGAACAAGATGCCTCTTAAACTCGCCAGCGTCTGTACAGAAACACACCTAACTAAACACACGGCCTCAAACGTGGCAAGGGTGATGGAAAGTAGGATTGAGCATGTAGTGACATGGACAGAAAGAGGAGATGGAATTTGACAGACTCAGTGTACCAGGGGTCCTGGTGGAAGACCCACAAGAGTTGGCATGTGGTTGTGGTCACAGCTATGTCTCTTATAGCAAAAAGGATCCAGATTGCAATCAGCAGAGGGAAAAGGCACCCGGCGTGGAGTCCAGGGGAGACGGGCCTGCAAGGGGCCCCTCCTGGTGAACCCACACAGCGCACACACAGTTCCTTCCTCCAGGAATTGAGACGACTTGTAGGAAGTGCTAGACACCAGGGACCCTCACCAGACTCAGCACTCAGGGCTGGTCCCGTGCACCCTCTTCCCGGCATGGACCCAAATTCCAGGCTCCCTGGAGAAGAGCAGTTGCTCAGCACAAACCACCCTGGTTCTACAAATAGTAGGTACAGCGAGCTGCGCTGATCAGGGATTGTGGGACCCTCCCCACGAAATCCAAGTCCCCAGACATTAGCCAAGAGCCACCCACAGACAGGCTACTCTAGGGTCAGGAGTCAGGCCTACGTGGGAAGTCTCCTGAATAGCTGGTCAGGAGAAGAGCAGCTGGGCAGGCAAGGTGTTCCACCAGGCGGAAGGCCTGGGCACAGGGGCACCAGGGCTGAGCCAGGGCCACGGGGCGGGCCTCCTGAGGGCACAGGCTGGACAATCAACCAGACCAGGAAGAGTCCCAGGCTCCTGGCTTGAGTGAGTCTACAAGTGTCACTGAGATAGACATAGGGACGCAGGTGCTAAGGAAAGAGAAGATCCTCTGTAGATAAGCAGGGCGGGGGGCCGTGAGCAGGGCCTGACAAACTTGTGGGCCAAGTCTGCCCCACACGCTGCTCTTCTGGGCTTCCCAAGTGGCGCTACTGGTTAAAAAAACCCACCTGCCAATGCAGGAGACATAAACGACGTAGGTTTGATCCCTGGGTCAGGAAGATCCCCTGGAGGGGGAAATGGCAACCCACTCCAGTATTCTTGCCTGGAGAATCTCATGGACAGAGGAGCCTGGCAGACTGTGGTCCACAGGGTCACAGAGTCAGATATGACTGAAGCAACTTAGCAAGTGTACACACTATTCTAGTAAAGAGTGTTCAATACAGCGGGTGTATCTGTGTCCCCGGCTGTAACTACTTGCATTCACCTTATTCGGCTCTAGACCCTCTGAAATCACCATAAACAGGATTTGACTCAGGAGGTGGCTGGGGGTCCTTCTCAGAGCCAGGACGGCCCAGCTATGGGCTGCCCCTGAGGCTCCTGGACGGAGCTTTGGTCCAGGACACGGTTCTGTTTCTGCTTAGATGGCCCACCTGGCCTAAGGGCTGGTGGCCTGGAAGCTGCTTTTTCAGCTGTTCACCAAGAGAGCCCAGCAGCCAGGCTGCAACCTCGCCAGGTCCCGGGGACGCATCCTATGGGAAGCTGTAACTGCTGCCCGTGACGAGAATCACTGGGGGCGGGGTGGGGGTGGATAAGATAACCCATTGTCAGTACCCAGGGTGCCAAGCACCAGGCCATTTCTGTGCGGAGGCTGTGGGAAGAAAGCCAGGAAGGCTTCTGAGGGGAGGCAGGGCTGACGGCAGACTTGGGCAGCAGGCCAGGCTAGGTCAGGGTGTGACGGAGGATAAATGCTGCCTGCAAAGGCACAGGGATGAGGCCATACCTATGCCCGGGGACGTGAGTGGTGGGCGCGCCTGTGACAAGGCTGGGGCAGAAGCTGAAAGAGGAGGAAGAGACAGGGATGTCTCTCATACGCCACAGCGGTACCTCACACAAGGTCAGAAGGCATCATGGTGCAGTGGGGACCACAGATTTCTTTTAAATATGGAGACATCTGCTAAATCTGTGCTTTATGTTCTTAACTCCCTGGTGAGTCTAGGTTGTTCAGTTTTTGTCGTGTCTGACTCTTTGCGACCCCATGGACTGCAGCACGCCAGGCCTCCTGTCCATCACCAACTCCCGGAGTTTACTCAAACTCATGTCCATCGAGTTGGTGATGTCATCCAACCATCTCATCCTCTGTCGCGCCTCGCCCCCCCGCCTTCAGTCTTTCCCAGCATCAGGGTCTTTTCCAGTGAGTTGGTTCTTCCCATCAGGTGGCCAAAGTACTGGAGCTTCAGCTTCAGCATCAGTCCTTTCAATGAATATTCAGGACTGATTTCCTTTAGGATGGACTGGTTGAATCTCCTTGCAGTCCAAGGGACTCTCAAGAGTCTTCCAACACCACAGTTCGAAAGCATCAATTCTTTGGTGCTCAGCTTTCTTTATGGTCCAACTCTCACAACCGCACACAACTACCAGAAAAACCACCGCTTTGGCCATATGGACATTTGTTGGCAAAGTGATGTCTCTACTTTTTAATATGCTGTCTAAGTTTGTCATAGCTTTTTTCCCAAGGAGCAAGCCCCTAGGTTGAGGCTCCCCAAAGAATAATGGAAGAGGCACTGAACACTCTTGAGGAAGGAGCAAATGGTAGGCACACAAGTGAGCAAACAGGGAACTGTGGGGAAATGACAGCAGGATGAGGCTGTGAGGAGGGATGCGTGCTTGAAGTAATTGATTCTTTCAGCAACAGCAGAAGAGAACAGACTCTGAGAACCACCTGGAATTGGCTGTCAGGAAAGTCAACACATTCATATCATAACGCCAAGCCGCATCACAACGCCTGGCACATGGCAAGTGCTGGATAAACACTGGGAATTGTTTATAAGTTGCCAAGTGATAAGTAACTATATTTAAAATGAATGTGTGTCTATTCAAAAGTTTCCTAAGGAGTGAGACTGTTGGTAAGTTCTGGGTAGGCACTCACTGAGATGCATCACTGCATTGTTTATTATTACATATGAATCAGTTCAGTCGCTCTGTCACGTCCAACTCTTTGCGACCCCATGGACTGCAGCATGCCAGGCTTCCTTGTCCTTCACCAACTCATACATATCAATCAGTAACTTCTAGATCTAGTTTTCTCTTTTCCATCACAGTCAGGCTTCCTGAAGTCCTGTCTACACTCTGTCCCCTCTTGCTCATTCTTCACCACCGGCCTGTAATCTGTCTTCCTCCTTGTCCCCTCACTGATATCATCAATGACCTCACCATCCTCCAAACCAGTGGGTACTTTGCTTTTCCTATTTGTCCTCCTTTTAAAAGCTGCACCGTCTTTTCCCTATGATGGCACAGTCTCTCAGTTCTTCTCCCGCTGCTCTGGTCATGTTTCTCCATGGGCTCTTTTTCACTTGCCCATTCTTATAACATTCATCTTTCTAAGATGACATTCCAGCCCCACAGTCCCATTCTGTGCAATTCTTTGATCTCATGCAGTCTTATTGTTCTTCAGTTGCCATTTCTGTATTAAATGACCCCCAAGTATACATCTTCATCCGAGGTTTCCCTGATCTAGAAAAACATCCACCAGTTGGCTTGCTTTGGGTACTCAGGGCGTATAAGCTACACTTGCTGTCTTCTGGGGTCCATCCTCCTGTTCTGCTTCTCACCTTGGGACTGGACCAACTTCTAAGAAGCAGACTAAGCCAAAAATCTCAGCATCGTTCCTTCTTCCTCTATCTTCCTCATCCTCCACATCTAACCAAGCCATCAGTACTGTCAATTCCACTCCCATAACATCTCCCAGACACATCCTCTTCCTCTGATTCCCACAGGTACAACCTCCTCAAGCCCAGGAGGCTCTTGCTTAGAAGCACATGTCTGAATGTCAAACCTGGACCAATGGATGTGGAGTTTTGACCCATCACATGACAAGGATTCCCAAGGGAGGGATTAGAAAGAAAGACCAAGAAAGAGGGGATGGTTCTGTTTCTGGGCGCAGAGAACACAGGGTCTGCTCCCTCGACGAATGTCACTGTGCTGTCTCTAAGCCGCTGCTTTCCTAAATAGCATCACGACAGCGGAGGCCATCAACAAGAAAGCGGCTGAGTCTCCTCAGAGACTGGCCATCAACAGGTGTGTCTCCTCTGTGTCTGCGTGGTACTCACCCCGCGGTAAGTCTAGGAGCAGAGAAACTGCAGCCCTGGGTTGCAAGGAGATGGTGAGTCCCCCGAAGATCGCAGTATGATCTGATTACAAACATCCCTCTCACACATTTTGAATAAACAGCTAATATACTCTTAGCTGGAAAATTATTTTGCTCATAAATTATTTCAGATTTTAATTTTCCCCTTTTCTGGTTATACTGCCTCCCTTCATTGACTTTCTCATTTTAAAAAGAAGTTCATAATTCTTTCTAAGTTTCTCTCATCCTGTGCTGGTGACATCTATTTCTGAGCGGAAATCAAGCTACAAAAATTTCTTTCAAATGATGATCATCTGCAAATAAGGAACCGTTTCAGTGTGAAAGCACAGACACCCCCCTTTCCAAGGGCTCCCGGAGAGGAGGCAGCAGCAGCCTCCTCCATCTTTGCCTTGCGTTTCCCTAGAGTAGTGGTTCTCAATGTGGTAGAAGTGAAATCGCTGCGAAGACTGGTTTGAAACCAACTTCCCCTCCCCAGGAGCCCATTCACAAAGCCTGGGGTCTGGATCCTCTGACGCCGTGTTCCGCCGGGTTTGTAAGCCTTCCAGGTGACTCTGATGAACAGTCTTGAGAATCACTTAGAGAATATCATCAGACTCAACCCAGACCAAATGAATCTCGATCTCCGTGGAAGGAGCGTGCGTGAGCATCTATGTGTATGCAGAGACGGAACAGATGTATCTCTGAGATGGAAAACCACTGGTGCGGAGGTTTTCTCGGAGTCCCTTGTGCCATATTTAAGTGGAAAAGAACACTATGTGTTTTCACTTTATTGTGACTCCCTCCTATTGTTTACGAGCTTTTCCCACAAAAGATTGCTTAATACTAGATGCAGACAAAGTCCCTGGTAAGAGGAATACCACGTGTGCGTCTTCTGACGTCTGGACCTTGGTCACACAGAACATCCAACGTGGTTAATTTGCTAAATACTGAAATGTCAACAACATTCAAACAAATGCATGCCTCATTCACTGGAGGTAGCTTAAAGAAGGGCTTTATGTCTGAAATTCCTGAATGGTAAAATTAAACCGAAAAGTCTTAGAAGCTGGATTTTCACTGCAAGTCCAAAACCATTGGGTTCACTTCTAATTTGTGCTTTCAAGAAAAGTCTTTGGTCCATGAGATTCCAAAAGAGAAGTAGTCCTGTTGACTAAATGTCATCTGTGGGAACCCAGATGAGGAGGGAGGATGTGAAATGGTCTCTTCTGGTCCCCGGGCCCTTAGTGCTGGAGTCTATACACCCTGGAGGTACACAGATAAGCCTGGCTTCCTGCTGGCCTGCAAGTCCCCAGCGTGTAGACGCTCTCCTTCAAACCAGGTTTTTTCCTTTTTAAAACTAATGATGGTGGCCAGCACATACATGGGTCAGCAAGGGCCACCTGAAATGATATGCAGCCAATCTGTTGTCGTTCAGTCGCTCAGTCGTGTCTGACTCTTTGCGACCCCATGGACTGTAGCACGCCAGGCTTCCCTGTCCTTCACCATCTCCCGGAATTTGCTCACACTCAAGTCCACTGATTCAATCTGATGATTGCCTAATATTCTGGAGCAAACTATACTGAATTCATTAAGTTTTCTAAACACTTACCCATGGGCAAAATTGCAAGAAGGAATGAATACTTCAGAAAGCACAGTGCCTATTCCTCCTGCTACTATATGAAGAGTTAGAACAAATAATTTTTTTAATGCAAATAATGTTTTTGGCTTTTAATGCAATTATTTTGAAGGCAGACACTCATCAATGGCAGGCTGCTCACCGCCAGCAGTGCTACTGAAGTATTGGTCATGTGGCTCAGCTATCAGTTACAAACGTGCAAAACGAACATTACAGGTTTGTGATATAACGGTCACTCCACCCTAAATACTTCTTGAACTCTCTACTTAAAACGCTCATGCTCACTTAAAGTTTCTCCCTTAATCTGAAAGAGCAATACACTTATTGATGAGAAAGGGGAATCTTCCTCCCAAACGTAATTACCATGAGCTCCTAAAGCTCAATGGGCTTCCCTGGTGGCCTAGTGGTTAACAGTCCACCTGCCAGCGCAGGAGATGGGGGTCCAATCCCTGGGCCGGGAAGCTCTCACACGCCGTGGAGCGACTAAGCCCGTCTGCCACAACTGCTGAGCCTGTGCTCCAGAGCCCGGGAGCCACAGCTGTTGAGCTCACTGCCCTAGAGTTCGTGCTCTGAAACAAGAGAAGCCACCACAAGGAGAAGCCCCAGCACCACAGTGAAGCGTAGTCCCTGCTCGCTACAACCAGATAGAAGTCCGTGCAGCAACGAAGACCCAGCAGAGCCAAAAATAAGTAGCTGTTAAAAAAAAAAAGAAAAAAAATCTGCCTGCAATGCAGCAGACTCGGATTAGATCCCTGGGTGGGGAAGATGCCCTGGAGAAGGAAATGGCAACCACTCCAGGATTCTTGCCTGGGAAATCTCATGGACAGAGGACCCTGGTGGGCTATATAGTCTATGGGGCCGCAAGGAGGTAGACATGACTGAGCAACTAAATAACAACGACAACATTGTTTTATTGTTGATGATGCCTCTCCACATACATTTACTTCCGTGCGAATGCAGACACGATGATGACAGTACTGCATTTCCTGAGCTGTGGTAAGGTGCCATCTACTTTACAGAGGCTTTCTAGTAACTTCTTAAATCCACCCAACAACTCTGGAAGAGGGCTGTTCTATCAATCCTATTCTACAAGTAACCTACCTAAGGTCCACAGAAAGGGTGGGGGGGTTTACCTGAGGTGCACAGCTGGTAAGTTGGGTTTCATTCTGAAGCTTGGATCTCTACACCTTGCCAAAGGTCCTGACCCTGAACATCTGTGTCAAAGCTTGTGCCAGTGCTGAGTGTCGTGATCCTTTATGTTAAATGTTCCATCTCAGTAAACGCTTACTGGTACTTTTTTAATGTAAGGCTCTTGCTGGAGAAGACTCTTAAGAGTCCCTTGGACTGCAAGGAGATCAAACCAGTCCATCCCAAAGGAAATCAACTCTGAATATTCATTGGAAGGACTGATGCTGAAACTGAAACTCCAATCTTTTGGCCACCTGATGTGAAGAGTGACTCACTGGAAAAGACCCTGATGCTGGGAAAGACTGAAGGCAGGAGGAGAAGGGGACGACAGAGGATGAGATGGTTGGGTGGCATCACTGACTCGATGGATGTGAGTGTGAGCAAACTCTGGGAGTTGGTGATGGACAGGGAGGCGTGGCATGCTGCAGCTCAGTTCAGTTCAGTCGCTCAGTCGTGTCTGACTCTTTGCCCCCATGGACTGCGGCACACCAGGCCTCCCTGTCCATCACCAACTCCCGGAGCTTGCTCAAACTCATGTCCATTGAGTCGGTGATATCATCCAACCGTCTCATCCTCTGTAGTCCCCTTCTCCTCCTGCCTTCAATCTTTCCCAGCATGGGGTCGCAGAGCTGGACATGACTTAGCAACTGAACAACGAGGCTCTTTCGATATTTAACCCCAGTAATTCTCAAAACCCTTGAACACATTACCCCTCTGCCTGCCCCACCCACGACCTTCAGTTTACAGTGGCATCTGAGATCTGGGGAGAGGAAGCCATGAGAACCAATGCTTACTGTTGCAGCTCGTCTCTTCCCTCCTTTCTGTGCTCACATCGCTCTTGCCTTGGCTGTTTCTCTGCCCCTTAGCTCTTACCACGGAGGCCCCTTTAGAGAAACTCCCAAGGGAGCTGTTGGGATGCAAACAGGCCCCTCTTATCAGCGAAGCAGGGGGCTGCCTTCATCATCTCCCTGCAAAATCAATGAGCCCTGAGCTTCTGGAATCGCCCATTTCAACTCGTTACTTTTAAAATGCCTGCTCTTAAGAACAGGATGTGCATGAGCACAGTTTGAGATTTGAGGCTCCCAGGGGAGGACCAGTGTGATGGACAGAGCCCAGGTTCACATCTCTGGTCAAGGCCTTGCTGCATGCTGGCTGGAGGTGAAGCCTCACCCGAAGGCCAGAGTTCAGTAGCAGCCCTGGGATTCCCACAGGGACGGGACGTGGTCCCTGGAGGACCACTTCTCTGGCTCTTCTCCCCAGTCAGGTCCCTCACAGATACCCTGGGTCACCGCCACAGCGCTCTGGGCCGCCTGCTGCGGGGTGCTAATTCGACTGTTACTCACTGGATATGGCTTTTGAGCACCCCACCTTTACTAAGGAATTAAGGTAACGGGGAAATTTATGGCGATATTTATAGCCTCAAAAGTTTGCTTCATTCAGAAACCAGGCTGAAGGGTTTTAGCGGCTTGCTGTTCAGTTTACTCTTTTGATTGCTTTGCTACTATGTAAATCAATTTGTTAATGTTCCTTACAAAATGCATGAGCCAGTGATACTGACAAACACACAAAGCTCATTCGTAATTAGCAGTTAATTAGTAAGAAGGAACAGATGCTGTTCGAGTTTCAGCAGGCGAACAGGTTCTGTAAACAATGCTTATAAATCTAAATGAATTTATTAACCACAATACAACTGTCAAGATTTTGTTGGCAACCATACAAAATATGGCGGAATCCCCAAAATGTTTCTGCGATGTATTAATAATCGCCGTGACAGCCAGGGCCTTTCCAGCACCGGCTGGCTGCCCTCAGCTGCTTTCTTTGTCTTCCTGAGGAGCCGTGGCTTAGTCGTCCCTTCTCACCTCAAATTCAAGACGGACTGATTAGCAACAGCGTTTAATATGATGCAAACTTTGTACAACTGAGACGTGACCTTGTCTCAAAGCTTCCAGCAGGGCTGGAAGTCAAGGACCCACAGTCCTCCAGGAACTCGATGACCATCAGGAGAGCCAGATAGGCACCTTCACCCGGATCCCCTGCCCAAGCAAAAGTGTGCCATGCACCTTAGAGGTGGGCCATGGGGTGGGGAGAGGCGGAACCTAGGCCTGGGATAAAGACGGTAAAGACGGAAGGTTTCAAAGGGCAGGGGCTTCAGGGGCAGCATCTTAAGGATGAGAAGTCTGAAAGAACAGACGGTAGATGGGAGGCGGAAACAGGCCGTGGAACGTGAGGTGTCAGGCGCACAGCGCGCTGGGAAACCCCAGATGCTTTGTGGGGCGGCGGGAACTCGGGGAGGCTGCAGGAGGCCGGATCCCGGCCGGCCGGAGCCCCCCCGCACGCCCCCCGCCACGGGCTTTGGCACACGGGCAGTGGGGAGCCTTGGGAGATTCTAGGCTAAGCACTGACGGAAGCTAATTGGCATTTTCTGAAGGCAGCCTTTGGCTTCAGTGTGGGTCAGGGCTGGAGGGGGAACTGGCTGGGGTGGGGGGCTGTCACGCAGTCCAGGAGAAGAGGGGCGTGAGGGCACAGAGCAGGAGTGGACGAGCGAGGCAGCAAGCAGGTGACAGCCAGGCTTTAAGCTACTTTCTTTGCTACCTACTTCCTCAAAGTCATTACCACTCACCACTATTAAGGAATCCAGCGTTCCCGCGAGATTATGCAAATGAAGCTGGAAGGGCGGAGACTTAGTCTGACTGATAAGAGCCATCCCAATAGGCTTCCCAACCCGCCCCCCCCCCCCCCCCCCTGCCCCGCCCCGTGGTCCTTGCAGCCAACCCTTCACATCCTGCCCAGGTCCCCGAGATGGAGCCTCCCCTCTCCCAGCCTTCTAGCCAGCTCCTCCTCGGGTGACCTTTTATTTCAATGGCATGTTCCTGTCCTCTCGGGGGACCTCCTTCATAACAGTCTGCTAGACAAGTAACTGGCAAACACGGAAGGGGACCTCCAGCGGACCGGGCCCTCCTAGACTGACATTCCGGGTGAAATATTTTCTCAAGGCAGCCACAGGATGTGTGGAAGAAGAGCTGGAACGACGGGCCTGGGCTCGGAGAGACGGGAAACTCTGCCCTCCGGACGCTGGTGGACTTGGCACTGGTGGGTGAGGTCAGCTCTGTCCTCAGCTAGTCGGCAGCTGTTCCACTGGGCCCGATGCTACCAGGACTGTGTTTTTAAAGTGTGTGCGGAGCCAGGAGGTGCTAGTGGTAAAGAACCCGCCTGCCAGAGGTGTGTGTTCGATCCCTGGGTCAGGAAGATCCCCTGGAGGAGGGCATGGCAACCCACTCCAGTATTCTTGCCTGGAGAATCCCATGGACAGAGGAGCCTGGAGGGCTACAGTCCATAGGGCCACAAAGAGCCAGACATGACTGAAGCAGTTTAGCCTGCATGCACGCCATGCCAAGCAGCAGGTCAGGGAATCACTGTAGTGGGTTGCAACCGGCAATTTTAAAAAACGGGGGGGGGGGGGGGGGGGGGGGCAGGGAGGGACAGAAAAGAATAGGCTGGAAGGCAGTGCACTTAGTAAGTATGATGTCACAGACCTCTGATATCAGTGAGGCATATATGTGTGTGCACACACACACATACAAACACTGCATCTCAACATGAGATGCATTTCCTACTGTGTGATGTGACCAATGAATTCTGAAATATGTCAAAACAGCTGGTAAAAGATCTGTGGTGACTTTTGCACCAATCACACCATATAAATGTGGCCAAAGTGACCTTACATATTCCCTCTCTCTAATGATACCCTGGAGAGTTAAAGGCACAGGAGAGAGTAACAAGAGGAGGGTGTGTCACTGAGGCCTTGAACAGGAACTCACGTGAAAAAGCAAAGGGATGAGTTTAAAAACCAGCCCCTGCGAAGCCTGAGTCTGTGGGCTTCAGCGGGGCCTCCCTGCCCTTGCCCCTGGGCTGGGCCTTCCCGGGACCCGCAGGGCACAGGCTGCTGCCCCCTAGACAAGGCTGCTCTCTACTCTGCTCTGGGACGACCCCAGAGCTCGGTCACCTGGAGACCAGGATTTCAGGGTCTCCACCCAAACAGCCGAACTTTGGAGATCCCACCCTGGAAGACCACAGACAACAGGGATGAGGTCCCAGCCATGACCCAGAATGACCAGGATACCCTATGGTCAGACCACACCCCAGTTTCACACATCCCCATCCTCCTGGCCACTCCCACAGTGTGAGCTGGCCAGGCTGGCCTCTGGACACCCTGGGACAGTGCTTGTGAGCCTGTGACACCTCCTCTGTGCAGACCTCTTGGGTTTCTCCCCAAAGCAGGACTCTGCAAAGACGAAGACCACACAATGGTCTAAGTAAATTGGCCATATCACCTGGCCCGTGGCAAGCTTCCAGAACTATTGGCTATTAATGTTATTTTACGGTCTTACATTCTCCATAGAACATTCTCCTAAGTTCAGTCCACAGAAAATCAAAAAACTTTCTTTTTTCCTTCTTCCTTTTTTTTTTTTGTGTGTGTATATTGTATGATTCTATCTATGTCAAGCTCAAGAACAGGCAAAACTAGTCGATGGGAACAGAAATCAACAGCAGCTCCACCTTGCTCAGTCGTGTCTGCCTTTTTGTGACCCTGTGGACTGTAGCCCACCAGGCTCCTCTGTCCATGGGGATTTCCCAGGCAAGAATACTGGAGAGAGTTGCCATTTCCTTCTCCAGGGGATCTTCCCAACCCAGGGATCAAACCTGCATCTCCTGCAAGTCTCCTGCATTGGCAGGCGGGCTCTTTACCAGCAGTGCCACCTGGGAGCCCTGGCTCCACCTTGGGAAGGGACAGAGGAAAAACGCGGGGAAAATCTCTAGGGAGACGGTGATGCTTGGTGTTTCACTGCACCGACAGCCTTTCTTGATAGCTGGCGTCTCCCACGCATTCCTTAGGGACAGAAGGAAGCTTCACCCCCCAGAGACGCGTGCAAAGCACTCCTCTCCACTCTCTGCAAAGGCCTCTCCTCTGAAGGCGCCCTCCTGCCTGATCTCCAAGTTCACTTGGAAACCTGATGGGCGCAGCACAGAGATTCCGTCCTGAGACCCTGACGTTTACCCAACACACTAACAGTGCTGCTCAGATCACCAGACAGCAGACAGACTCATCAGTCAACAAAAGAGCTTAGCTACCCAAAAGAACCAAAGAGCAAAAGAGTGAAAGGATGAAGTTATCGCAGGGCTGGGGAGGAGAGAAGACTTCTAAAGGTAATTAACAAAGGAGGCAACACAAAATGAATCGCCAGTCCAAGTTCGATGCATGAAACAGGGCCCTCAAAGCCGGTGCCCTGGGACAACCCAGAGGGATGGGATGGCGAGGGGGGTGGGGGGGGGTTCAGGATGGGGACTCATGTACACCCGTGACCGAGTCATGTCAGTGTATGGCAAAAACCACCACAGTATTGTAAAGTGATTAGCCTCCAATTAAAATAAATAAATTTAAAAAAGATTCTAATCTCAATGTCCAAAATTACTGCAAATAAGGCTGAAGTCAAAAAATAAATAACATACATAATGTAACATATATAAAGGCAAAGGCTCGTTGGAAAAGACCCTGATGCTGGGAAAGACTGAAGACAGGAGGAGAAGGGGTGACAGAGAATGAGATGGTTGGATGGCATCACTGATTCGATGGACATGAGTTTAAGCAAACTCCGGGAGACAGTGAAGGACAGGGAAGCCTGGTGTGCTGCAGTCCATGGGGTCTCAAAGAGTCTGACATGACCTAGCGACTGAGCAACAGCATAAAAGCAAAGAGTTAACATGCTTAATAAATAAAGAGGATTAACAGGACAGTGACGGAGGTACTAGTAGAGAAATGAGCTAACACTGAAACAGGTACTCCACACAAAACAACCCAAGGAGGAGCCAATAAACATGCTTTTAAAAACTGGAAATAAACAGTCTGTTTTTAAAATAGTAGAATGCAATTCTAACATATAAAAATTAAGATTAAAAAACAAATGTATGTGTACACACACACACAATACCCAAATGCAGATGAAAATATGTAGAAATATCACTTGTGAAAGAGTGAACTGGTACATTTTTCCTACAGAAAAAAATGGAAATATTTATTTAAAGCCTTAAAAGTCTTATGCCCTTTGACTAAGCAAACCTGTTAGTAACATATGCTAGGGAAATCGGGACGAATCAACATAAAAAGATGTGGCTCCCTGGGTGTCGTTGCAACCCTTCTGCCCTCGAGTAATAGCAACCAGGGGTTCGGATGGATCCAGGTAAAGGACGCCTCAAAGACGCCTTCGAGGTTCAAAGGCTGGAAAGCAGAAGCAGGTTCCAAACGCCCTCCCTATACAGAGCGATGGAAATTCAAAGACGCACCGTTACTGCTTCATTCACTCGTTCATTCGTGAAACATTCATGGAGCGCCTGTTATGCTACTGACTGCCACCAAGAGTCACGATTTCTTCTGGGAGGGGGCCCAGAGCAGGTGAGACCAACAGGTGACAGAGGTGCTCCAGGAGGGACCGGGGTGACAGAGATGGGGAGCAAGGGTTCCAGACACAGTGAACCCGGACAGAAGTCTGAAAACATGTGGGTGATCGCTGCGAGTTTGGAGGCTCGACACCACGGGTGACTTCTCTTTCTGTCCTTGTATATGCTCTCTAGTTTAAGGACAACGAGGCTGCATTCTTTACTTCTTCCCTGTGGTTTACAAAACAATTCCACCCAGGCAGCATCCCACCCCGCCCCACCTGCCTGGGCCCTTGTGGTTCCTGACCCTCCGCAGGCCTGCGGGCTTCCTTCCAGCTCCGGTTCTGCCAGGCAACCACCCGGGATCCAGCGTCCCCTGCCTGGCTTCTCTCTGCCCTTTAAGCCTCACACAGTGCTCCTGACGACCGCCCCCCCCCCCCCCCCCCCCGCCCCGGCCTGGGCTGCTGGCTGCGGGTCCCCCTGAAGCAGGGCCCTGGCTCCGATCCACAACCCCTGTACCCAGAGCCCACGTGCTGACCGCCCCTGGGATCAGCAGCAAGCCGTCCCGCCTCCCTCCAGAGACACTTGCTGTCTGTTCCAGATTCTCTTCTGCTGCCTCCCCCAGGCCGCCAGCCCTTCCAGCCTCACTTCCTTGTGGCCAAGTCTGCGCCTCAGGAGTCACATGTGACGTCTCATCGCAGAGGAAACCCTGCCTTGTGGGGAGGGGCAGCTCCCCCTTTACCCACAAAGCGGGCAGGAAAGTCACCTTCTCCCTGGCAACTGATCAGTGCCTTGTGCTGCCTGCCGACCCTCATATCCAGGGGAACGTACCCTCCCCCGAGGCTCAGCAGGGCTTGGTCCACACCCAGGCATTCCAGGCAATAAATACAGAAGCAGGCAGGCAGGTGAGTGCTCCCCCCGCTGTTAATCACAGATGTTGACACCAACAAAGGACGGGGAGAATCATTATCTATGAGAACTTTCACACCGCCCTGAATGCTTGTTATTCTTATTAACTGGAATTAAGTTTAGAATGTCTACATTACATAAACTACAAAACGTTTCACCCATTCTAAATTTAATACAACGTATAAAGTACTTGTAAAAGATTATATATGCTTCTGAGCAATTATGTAATCAGGAGTTGATGATTTTGAGGATGCATTTACATACAGGTTGAAAAGTAAGCAATAATTCTACTAAACTGTAAAGAAGATGCTCATGAAACACTGCAGGCAAACCAAACAAGTTCAAGATGAAAATGGAAAGGCACATCAATAATGACGGCAGGGATCACCAGAGGATAATTATTAGAAGTGGAAGGAGGGAGGAGCAAGAGAAAGAGAAAGCAAGCCACAGCCTGGGAGACATACCTGACACAGGAATGTTGTCCAAAACTACCAAGAACTCTTTAAAAATCAACAACAAAAAAACAAATGACCCAACTGAAAAATGAACAGGTCTGAACAGAAGCCTCACCAAAGAAGGTATACAAATGGCCAATAAAGCATGTAAAACGATGTTCAGCATCACAAGTCATTGTGGAATTGCACATGAAAACCATGCGGTACCACAAACACATCTACTGGAATAGCCAGCACCAGAAATACCGACATCGCCAAGGGCTGGCAAGGGTGTGAAGCAACAGGAACTCCAATTCTCTGCCGATGGGAATGCAAAATGGCACAGCTGCCTTCAGTTTGCCTGTTTCTCATGAAGCTAAAAGCATTCTTATCAACAGCCTCAGAATCTTACCACACAATCCAGCAATCCCACCCCATTGTACTTACACAAGTGAGCTAAAACTTGTGTCCATGCCAAAATCTGCACACAAATGTTTAAAGCAGCTTTATTCAAAATGCCAAAACTTGGCAGTAACCCCGGATATCCTTCATTAGATGAAAAGACAAACTGTTATATCCGGACACAGCAATATCATTCGGCACTAAAAAGAAATGAGCTAACCAGGAATGAAAAGACATGGTGAAATGTTAAACGCATATTATTAAGTGAAAGAAGCAAGTCTAAGAAGACTAGATACTTCATGATTCCAACGATATGACATTCTGAAAAAGGCAAAAGTATGGAGACAATAAAAAAAAAAAAATCATTGGTTGCCAGTGGTGGGGGGAAGGAACCAGTGCCCCATGAACAGGTGGATTTTTTGGGAGGTGAATCTATATGATGTAATGTTGCAATGATGGATACATGTCAGTGGAGTTTTGTCTAGACCCAGAGGATGGACACAAGATAAACTCTGGACTCCGGGTGATAACGGTGTATCAGTGCAGGTGTATCAGTTGTAACCAATGCACCTGTGTGGTCCTGGCTGTTGATGGTGAAGGACTCTCTGTATGTGTGGGGAGTGATTATGCTAGAACTGCCTGTACTTTCAGCTTAGTTTTGCTGTGAATTGGAAACTTCTCTAAAAAACCAAATCTACTAATGAAGAAGAGGAAGAGGAGGAGGAAGAAGAGTGAAATGCTGGTGTGTGCCTATGTGCTGTGCTGAGTCATGTCCGACTCTTTGTGACCCCATGGACTGTAGCCCACCAGGCTCCTCTGTCCATGGGATTCTCCAGGCAAGAATACTGGAGCGGGTTGCCATTTCCTTCTCCAGGGGATATTCCCTGCCCAGGGTTGGAACCCACATCTCCTGCATTGGCAGGTGGCTTCTTTACCACTGTGCTACCCAACCAAATTAAAGCCCCAGGGGTGAATCACCAACAGCTCTGACCTCCAGGGACAGCACCCCAGGAGGTGTCCGCATAGCTGTGAGTGCCGTGGGCCACGCCCCTGGGCCCCCTGTCGCTCAGCTGCTAAGTCATATCCCGGGATCCTGTAAATGCATGAAAGATCAGCTACCCAGAACTCACCCTACGGGGACACAGTTTCCATGAGCATCTCAGAAAAGAGCCCTCCACTTCAATTTAGAGTGGATAACTGGTGACTGAGCTTTTATGAGTTAAGTGCTGGACTCACTGAGGGGTGTATCTGAGATGAATGTGACTGTGAATAGCATCTAGTGTAAGATAAGTGATTTTAAAAATTCCAAGGAAGAAGCATTTTGTAAACACCTTTTCCAACCTGCTGTCAGGCAAGTTATCTGGGAGCAGCTTGTTAATGCTGCTGCTTCGTACAGGTGGGAGCAGCGGACCTGGGCTGGCTTGGGCACCCCACTTCCGTACAGCACAGTTTCTCCCCCAAAATGAACCCTGAGTCCCTCTGACCTCCAAGGTATCTCAAGAAAAACATCCAGCATGCAACCGCTCCCCTGAGGAAAGGACACTTTCTTTTTTTTTTTTAATTGAAGTGTAGTTGCTTTACATGTTGTGCTAATTTCAGGTGTAGAGCAAATGGATTCATATATATATATATCCTTTTTCAGATTCTTTTCCCTTATAGATTAGTGGGCTGGGTGCTGTGTGCTCAGTCATGTCCGCCTCTTTTGCAACCCCATGGGCTGTAGCCCGCCAGGCTCCTCTGTCTATGGGATTCTCCAGGCAAGAATACTGGAGTGGGTTGCCATTTCCTAGTACAGGATAGTGAATATGGTTCCCTATGCCATACAGTAGGACCTTGTTCGTTTTCTATTTCATATTTACTAGTGTGTATGTGTGAATTTTTACCGGTGGGTCTCTGAATTATCGCAGGCTTGCTGAAGTGGACACTCTGAGAGAGGAACAAGGAGGGGATCTGACCACTTTGATGCTCTCAGACCAGAGCCCTCCCTGGGCTTCCTTGCACTGGAGGGAAGGTGATGCGTACTGGTGACGGATAGCACATCTTTCCTCACCGAGATTTCCAAAGTGCAAAGAAAAACAAAATCTACTAAATAATTAAATAACTTGGTTCTTCTTGTTCAGCTGCTAAGTCCTGTCCGACTCTTTGTGACTCCATGGACTGCAGTACAACGGACTTCCTTATCCTTTGCTATCTCCCAGAGCTTGCTCAAACTCCTGTCCATTGAGTCACTGATGCCATCCAACCATCTCATGCTCTGTCATCCCCTTCTCCTTTGGCCTTCAATCTTTCCCAGCATCAGGGTCTTTTCCAATGAGTCGGCTCTTCGCATCAGGTGGCCAAAATATCTGCTTCAGCATCAGTTCTTCCAGTGAACATTCAGGGTTGACTTCCTTTAGAACTGACTGGTCTGATCTCTTCAAAGTTCAAGGGACTCTCCAGAGTCTTCTCTAGCATAATTCGAAACCATCAAATGCAGCTAATTTAAGAAGCACCCCGATCCTCCCTCCAGTCCCCTCTCCTGGTGTCTTCAAGAAACGCCCAGAGCCCAGTCTCTCCTCGTCCACACCTTCCTGGGGCTCCTGCTCCGTCCTCATCCTCCTCCTGGGTCAGATCACAATGGCCTTGCACTGGTAGCTACTCCTCGGCCCCCTGCCTCTGTGGGTCAAGAAGGGAAGTACCCTGGCTGCCCCCCGGGGAGCTCTGCTGTCCATGGGCCTGCCCCCAAGCTCCTTACTGTTTTCAGAGAAAGTGTCCAGGTAGAAAGTGTCAACAGAGACTACTTGCCTTTTCCTGAAGCGCCTCCATGGCACGTGTTCCCTCTGCCTTCCCCATGGCCTGCATGGGCATGTGGTCACCTCACACGTGACTCGGGAAGCCCCAGAAAAGCAAAATTCAGGATCACTACCTATGCTTACCTTTCTTTGGGGTGTGTACATGCGTGCTAAGTCACTTCAGTTGTGTCTGACTTTGTGACTCCATGGACTGTAGCCCTCCAGGCTCCTCTCTCCATGGGATTTTCCAGGCAAGAATACTGGAGTGGGTTGCCATGCCCTCCTCCAGGGGATCTTCCCACCCCAGGAATCAAACCAGCATCTCTTAAATCTCCTGCATTGGCAGGTGGGTTCTTTACCACTAACGCCACCTAGGAAGCCCTTCTTTGGGGGTACTTGTCCTAATTCGGTCAAACACACCACCTTCCTGTGTATATACAGCCTTGGGTCACCAGTACCCAAGGTTGCCTGGCTAAGCTTTGGGGACTGCGAGGCCACCTGTCCCCAGGAGGAATCCTCCCAACCTCTGGCATTTTTGATTCCTGGAAGGTTCTACAGAGGGAGGGCCCCCCCCCCCCCCCAGCAGATATCAGCAACCCCTGACCTGGCCCTCTGCATTGGCGTGGGACACAGCCACCCTGTCATCTGCGAGGCTTATGCTTCTCAAATCCTCCGACAGATCTTTGAGTGCAAGCAAATAATTTTCAAGGAAAATACTCCATGAAAATCTTGGAAGCACAATCCAACCCCTCTGACATGATTTAGTGATGAGTCTTATTCTTAGAGGGGTAGCCGGCCAGGCACCCACTTCCCAGCTCACAGGCAGCACAGGAAGGGGTCGGCACTCCAGCCGTTCCTTTGGGGGCCGAGGCAAAGTATCCTGGCAGACCAAAGAACTTTTCAAAGTCATTGATAAGGCTCATTAATGTATCAAAATGTCACCCACTCAATGTGAACCATTAAAAATTATTAGCACAAGCATTAGTAGAAATAGTCATTAAAGTGCAGAAATATCACGGAGAAATATTTGTCACCTTGGAGCTTCAGGACCAGCACTGACTTCCCGCTCCAAAACCCTCAGCCTGGGGTGGCAAGAGATATGCCCTGTGGTCTCAACCCAAGATGCTCAGGTCCGAGCCCTCCTACAGCCTGGGGTTTGCAAAGTCCTCACCTTCACTCGAAACCACGGTACAAGCAAGGTCAGCCATGGTGGACCAAATTTCATTCAAACGTTTGGAGACATAAAATCTATAATTTAACTGATAAATCATAGAAAACATTTATAAAATTGATAACTAATAAGAACCTGTTATATTGCCCAGGAACTCGACTCAGTACTTTATAATGACCTGTGTGGGAAAAGAATCTTGAAAAAAAACAAGAGGTGGTATGTGTATACCATTGATTCAGTTTGCTGTATGCCTGAGACTAACACAACATTGCAAGTCAGCTATACTTTAACACACACACACACACACATTAAAAAAAGGAAACATTCAAACGTAAGACATGCTTATGCATTAGAAGACAAAGTTCAGTTCAGTTGCTCAGTCATGTCTGACTCTGAGACCCCATGGACTGCGGCACGCCAGGCCTCCCTGTCCATCACCAATTCCTGGAGTTTACACAAACTCATGTCACATACATTTTCAGATAAAAATATTTACAGTGGTGTCCTTCTAATAATCTCTCAAGGGGACGTATTTTCTCTTCTCTGCAACTTGAGGAGAAAGAAACACAAACCCAGACTGCAGGCCGTCCCAGGGTTGTGAGACTCCCCCCACCCATCCCCCACCCTAGGGTCCATGGTGGGATTCCTGCTGACCTCTCCAAGGGGACCACCATCGGGTCCTCTGCAAAGGGAAGGCAGGTGGATCCAACTCAGTTGAGGTTAGTGGTATGGAGGGAGCTTCTGTGTATGTGTGTGTGTGTTCAGTTGTGTCCGACTCTGCGACCCTGTGGTCTGTAGCCTGCCAGACTCCTCAGTCCATGGGATTTTCTGGGCAAGCATAATGCAGTGGGTTTGGGAAAACCATTGTTTCTGGGGTTATGAAACTCAACGTTGGTGTGTTTGAATCAATCTGTAGAGAAAAAGGAAGGGCCCCCTGCATATTAGCTTTCATGAAGTAACTTCCAGGAGAGCTAGTTCCATGAGAAAACACTTCAGGGATGAGAAGTAGAGAGATGGAGTCAGGAACAATATGACCCAAGTGCATGATGATGAGGCTGGACTTTGTGGGTCCCTGATAAACCAGATTATGAGAAAAATGCCAGCAATCCCAGCTGGGGGTAGCTAGAAGGAGTCTGAGTGAAGAGCAGAGTGTTCCTTCTGTCCACTGGAGCCAAGAACTAGCCAAGCAACCGTTTCACCTGCGGGGTGGGTACCACGTGAGCCTAATAACTTAGCCTGTGAGTCTCTCCTACTCCTGGTGCATGCACAGTCGCGACGGCTTCTAAATGTCAGAGTAGTCCTTCCCAGGTGGCGCTAGTGGTAAAGAATTCACTTGGTTAAGTGAAAATACCTTAGTCATGTCCAACTCTTTGCAATCCCATGGGCTATACAGTCTGTGGAATTCTCCAGGCCAGAATTCTGGAGTAGGTAGCCTTTCCCTTCTCCAGGGGATCTTCTCAACCCAGGGATCAAACCCAGGTCTCCCGCATTGCAGGTGGATTCTTTACCAGCTGACCCACAAGGGAAGCCCAAAATATTGGAGTGGGTAGCCTATCCCTTCTCCAGCGGATCTTCCCGACCCAGGAATCGAACTGTGGTCTCCTGCATTGCAGGAGGATTCTTTACCAACTGAGCTCTCAGGGAAGCCCAAAAAGGAGACCTGAAAGTCGGATTAAACATTACTGTTTACTGTATATACTGACAAACATGCAAACATACTTAACTTGGTAAGTGAGCAATTGTGCCAAATTTATAAAGAATTAGATGCAATGCTCAATGCAAACATCTTTTGCTTTTCTTAACCGAAAACAAAACATTACCATCTATTTTTCAGAGCAGACATTGAAATAAACACCAACTGCCCTAAGCTGAGCAAACTATTAAGACATTTATATGTGCAGGTGATCATGGAGGAGAGAAGGGCAGGGCAACAGAAGAAAATAACAAATGGACCTAAAATTAATATACTGGTATGTATTTTTTTAGAAAGTCATTTATGGTACTTTTCATGCCATAAGCACAACCAACAAGATGTTAAAAAAATGTGTTCTCAAGCAGATACATTTTAATGCAATTGTGTATATAAACGACTTTGCTTTTTCTTCCCCCACATCCCACACACAATCATTTTAATTATCATTTTTGGAGGCTGAATAATGTTTTGTCGTGTTGATGTACCATAATTTACTAAACCAAATCGTTGGATCAAAAAAAAAAATATGTTCTTTGCAACGAGGCCAAGGCCACCATGCTGACAGCTGTCCAAAGGGCAGTCAATGCTTCTTTCAAAAATCCAGAAGGATAACAGCGCCTGCCCCCTTCGCAGAAGCAGCAGAAATATGTGCATCCATCCCAGAGCCGTTCCCCATCTGTCAACGAGCAGGCAGGGAGGGGGTGGCCACGACACGGGAGGCCCGGCCCCAGAGGCTCCCCCTGCCAACCTAGGCCTCACGGAGTTCTTCTCGGAGACACGCTCAATTTCAACGCAGAGAAACAGGTCTCATTTTCTTCTCATATCATTTCTAGGAGCAATCTGCACCCGTCTACAAATGGTGTTTTGTACGGTTATTCTTGCTGAATTGCAAACAATAAGAAAAGACTTTCATAAATCAACTCCGCGGACTCTCTCCCTCTGTTGATAATAAAAAGCGGGTTTCCATTAGGAAACAAACAACAAAAACCAGGGAAGCCTCCCTCCGACACGGGACACAGAAACACGCTTCCCTTTTGCTGAGGTGATCCAGTCCCGGGATGCATGGGTTACCGTGATACCGTGATGAGTACACATCAAACAACAATAAGCCTGATGTGATGAAGGCAGATTTTTTTTTTTTTTTGGATTCTGCAAATATGAATGTGGGCAGTCTGATGTGAGGACATATCTGATCTAAGTGAGAAAAATATTTTTATTGCTCTGGGAATAGTCACTGTTAACTGAATGCAACAACAAAAAGAGGGGGGGAAAAAAGAGCATGCAGACCCGAGGGAATTACCAAATCAATTAACAAGTAATTCAGGAACTAATTTCTATATTGCCTCTTAGCACAAAATTGTATCTTTAATTTCTCCTGCAATAAGCATCTCTACAATGATCCTAGCACACAGTGCCGCGGTAAATGAGTTTACAAGGATCTCTTTTTGATTGGCTCGACAACATTATTTCTTCACAGTTCAGTGCTACTGTAGCCAAGTGCTCTGAAATATTTAATTATACTGGTAGCTACCAGTTACCAATTTGCAAGACCCACAGTGAGGACTGTACATTTTAAAGAACTAGTAATCAACTAATTAAAACCACAGTGAATTCCAGATACTCCAATTACAAACAACTGCTGTGGAATACACTTAGAGGATGCAAGAGGGGACCTTGCAGAAGGACTGGCTGTACCGTGGAGTGTGGACGCCCCCCACCAAAGACCTCGCAGCGCTGGTGCTGTTGTGAAAACGCATCTGCACGCGCCCCTGGGTGTTGTCCTGGGCCTGGATTTTTAGTATAACGTAGGAAGCCCAGTGGTAGATGAAGCCATGAAGTGTGAAGACCACAGGTTTCGGAAAGAAGCAGATTTGGGTTTGAACTTTGCCTGTCACTGGCTTCATGAACCCCATGTAAAGCTGAGTCTCAGCTTTCTCATCTATAAAACGTGAAGAGCAACAGCACGCAGCCTCCTGGGGTGCTGGACAAGCAGGGAGGCTGCTGAATAAATGCACACACACACACACACACACACACACCCTGGGGTGCTGGACAAGCAGGGAGGCTGCTGAATAAATGCACACACACACACACACACACACACACACACCCTGGGGTGCTGGACAAGCAGGGAGGCTGCTGAATAAATGCACACACACACACACACACACACACACACACACACACCCTGGGGTGCTGGACAAGCAGGGAGGCTGCTGAATAAATGCACACACACACACACACACACACACACACACACCCTGGGGTGCTGGACAAGCAGGGAGGCTGCTGAATAAATGCACACACACACACACACACACACACACACACACACACACACACCCTGGGGTGCTGGACAAGCAGGGAGGCTGCTGAATAAATGCACACACACACACACACACACACACACACCCTGGGGTGCTGGACAAGCAGGGAGGCTGCTGAATAAATGCACACACACACACACACACACACACACACACACACCCCCTGGGGTGCTGGACAAGCAGGGAGGCTGCTGAATAAATGCACACACACACACACACACACACACACACACACCCTGGGGTGCTGGACAAGCAGGGAGGCTGCTGAATAAATGCACACACACACACACACACACACACACACCCTGGGGTGCTGGACAAGCAGGGAGGCTGCTGAATAAAAGCACACACACACACACACACACACACACACACACACACACACCCTGGGGTGCTGGACAAGCAGGGAGGCTGCTGAATAAATGCACACACACACACACACACACACACACACACCCTGGGGTGCTGGACAAGCAGGGAGGCTGCTGAATAAATGCGCACACACACACACACACACACACACACACACACACACACCCTGGGGTGCTGGACAAGCAGGGAGGCTGCTGAATAAATGCACACACACACACACACACACACACCCTGGGGTGCTGGACAAGCAGGGAGGCTGCTGAATAAATGCACACACACACACACACACACACACACCCTGGGGTGCTGGACAAGCAGGGAGGCTGCTGAATAAATGCACACACACACACACACACACCCTGGGGTGCTGGACAAGCAGGGAGGCTGCTGAATAAATGCACACACACACACACACACACACACACCCTGGGGTGCTGGACAAGCAGGGAGGCTGCTGAATAAATGCACACACACACACACACACACCCTGGGGTGCTGGACAAGCAGGGAGGCTGCTGAATAAATGCACACACACACACACACACACACACACACACACACACACACACACACACACAAATGGTTCTTACTGGGAACCAAGTCCCTTTAAATGCAATGATATTTATTTCTTCTCTTGCTCCTTTTTAAAACAGTCAGATCAAACAGTATGAAACTGAAAGATCCAACGTAGAAAAACACAGCCAGTCACAATACAATCAGAATATCTGCAAACATTATTAGTTATTTCTTTTTTTCCTTCACAAAAAAAAAGCTCCAAGAAGAAGAAAATGCCCAAGATGTTACTGTTAACAGTGGAAGGGACACTGGAGTGAGCTTCCTGCCACGTATTAAAGTGTAGTCTTAGGTAAGTCACTCAACCTTCTCAGGACTCAGTTTCCTATCTGTAAAATGGAGATGGCTTCTAGTTTATTAAAAAAAAATCCAACAAAACAGCATATATGTTGTGCTAAGACACTGTAATTCGAGGGCCCACCGAAGAAGAGCATCTGGTCATCTGGGCAAAAATGGGATGACCACAGCAAAAAGTAACTCTTACGGTTAACATACATAATTAATATGCTAATACATAAATATATACATGCATCAATACATATATAAATATACATACTTAGATTCTTCATTCTCTGAGATAAATTGGTGGTTTGGTGATTTAGTTGCTCAGTTGTGTCCAACTCTTGCAACCCCACGGACTATAGCCTGCCAGGCTCCTTTGTCCATGGGATTCTCCAGGCAAGAGTACCAGAACTGGCCATGTGCCCGCCTCCCAAGCCTCTGGTCAGCCTTGGGTCTGGAAGCTGCCCCCACCCTCAGATCTGTCTTGCCAGGTCCACTCACACTCCCAACCCCACGGCCCCTCCTCTCCCAGTCCTCTCCAGCTCCTCCTCAAAGGTCCAGTTCCGTTCAGCCACTCAGTCGTGTCTGACTCTTTGCGATCCCATGACTGCAGCACACCAGGCCTTCCTGTCCATCACCAACTCGAGAGCTTATTCAAACTCACATCCATCAAGTTGGTGATGCCATCCAACCATCTCATCCTCTGTCGTCCCCTTCTCCTCCCGCCTTCAATCTTTCCCAGCATCAGGGTCTTTCCCAATAAAGGTCCAGGAAATTTCAGCTGAAATTTCAGCTCAAAGGTCCAGCAAATTTCAAACTACCCCCCTTTCCCCCTTCCCCCCAACACATGAGGGGCTAAACAAGCATCTAATTGGTTCTCAGATGGTAAATCAATGGAAGACTAAAAAGAGAAGAGGACGAAGAAGAAAAAAAATCACACCAGGACAACTTTAGCTGTCCTTTCTTACAGGCTATGAAATATTTTTGAGTTGTACATATTATGACGTCAAAAGGGTCAGTACCAGGCTTCCCAGGTGCCTCAGTGGTAAAGAATCCACCTGGCCAATGCAGGAGACATGGTTCGATCCCTGGTCCTGGAAGATGCCACCTGCCACAGAGCAACTAAGCCCAGGCACTACAACTACTGAGCTTGTGTTCTAGACTCTGGGAGCCGCGACCAACAAGCCCACGGACCGCACCTGCTGAAGCCCGTGTGCCCTAGAGCCTGTGCTCCGAAACAAGGGGAGCCACCGCAATGAGAAGCCCTCACACCGCAGCAAGGAGTAGCCCCTGCTCACCACAACTAGAGACAAGACGCCCACACAGCAGTGAAGACCCGGCACAGCCAAAAATAAGTAAATAATTTTTAAAAAGCGTGAGTCACTCAGTGTGGCCAACTCTTTGCTACCCCACGGACGACAGCACACCAGGCTCCTCTGTCCATGGGATTCTCCAGGCAAGAATACTGGAGTGGGTTGCCATGCCCTGCTCTAGGGGATCTTCCTGACCCAGGGACTAAACCAGTGTCTTCTTGTGTCTCCCGCATTGCAGGTAGATTCCTTACCCACTGAACCACCAAGATAGGGTCGTGTAAACTGTTCACATTAGGGGAATCAGGTGCAGTGTGTGTGGGAACTCACTGTATGATTTTTTACAGCTTTCCCACACATCTAAAATCATTTCTCAATAAAAAGTTAAAAATTTTAAAGTTCTCCTTTAATCCTGCACCACATTTACTTGTGTTCCCATTCATCCAATTTTAAGCCAAGTGGACATAAACTCTCCTGTGCTAATTATGATAAATACAGTTCCACGCTTCCACTTAGTATTTTCTTCACACTGTTCACACTTTTAAAGAGCCTTGAAACTGACCATTTTAGAGTCTGTATATCCTACTGCTGTTTAGTTGACGGTCACTAATTTAACTCCTTGCTTGTTGAGTATTTTTCGTTCCCAGGGTCTTAATATTATAAATAAACCTGCTATGAACATTTTTGTACACTTAAAGTTTTTTTCCCCTTGCTCCTAGTGAATTATCCTCTTGGGATAAACTTCTAGAAGAGCAATTACAGGGACAAAGTGAATATAATTTTTTGTCCTTTATATACTGCTAGTTTATACTCCAAGAGGGCTGGGCCAATTTTCAGTAACACAGCAGAGCATTTCTAAAATTCTGTTTTTTCCTAATTTTTGTTAAGACCAGGGTTTTACCACATGTTCTTAACTATAAGCCTAAGTACAAAATGATTTCTCATTGTTTTAAATTTCTAATAGTTCAGGTATGAGCAGAGAAAGGCCGCATGCCCATCCATATTTATTTCCTTCTTGTGGATCTTCATTTCCAAATCATCCGCTGTACGTTACTCACATCCCCAGTGGTATGTTGGCACAGGTGGTGCATGTTTCCAGAAAATTGTTTTGCATATTAAAAACAATACAAATTATTTTTCTACAGAAGAATTCTTGGGGATAAACATATTCGTGTTTGGGGGGACGAATTACTATCACAAAGGCTATGGTTGATGTAGACTGAATAATGGGGCAAAAATCTGGCAAATATGAAGACAGTCTAGTTAAAATTTGCGGGTTTGAATGGAAACAATTTTTATAAACAAAATTACATAATGAAGACATTTATTTTGATGACCTTTCTTCTGCAGTGAAAAAGTTTTAGAAGAAGCCAGCTTTCTAAAATCATCTTGATCACTGACAAAGCTTTCACTCTTTGAAGATTAAAAGGTGTACCTCTTGTGCCTAGAGTAGCCTATGTACAAGAATCAGAGTTAAATTTAGAGAAAAGACAGATTAAAATTTATTCTGTATCTTAAACTCTAATAACATAGAGTATGACCTCTCCGATGTAACACATTCTTTAAAAGAAACATGATACTGTTTCAGGGAAAGAAAAATACCTTACACCACTGACCTACTCCATCTACTTTATATATACTTGCTGACCGACTGGCCCTGCCCTGTGGACCCCTAGGAGAGACCACCGGAGGGCACCCCTCCCTACCCCACCCTTCCTGGCGCCCAAGTACGTGGGAGCAGAGAGCATGAACAATGCACTTGTCCACGAGGCAGGGAAGACAGAGGCAAAGTCCCAAGACCTAATGAGGTATCAGGGCAGCGAGGAGAGAGGACACCGCATCTCCTGCAAAGGAACGCACGTGACACGGGCCCTGAGGACAGGAAGGCTGTAAGAAGCACAAACTGAGGGGCCAACCAAAGCTGGGAGCTCAATGTGTACGAGGAGGGAAGGGAAGGAGCCCCGAGGGACCCCCGATGCCCGGCCATCTCTTGCTGCTGGCATCTCTCGTGAGCTGGTCCCTCTCCGGCCCTGTGGGTGACGTTGATACGGCTGCAGCCCAAGGACCACGGTTGGTCCAGGTGCCAGACAGCATGTGCTTTAGAGGACAGCCCCCCATAAACACCCTGCCCTGCTGGAACCCCACAAGGAGGATACCACTGACGTGACCTTTAGCCTGGTTTAGAAAAGATGGTCAGTGTAGGCACAGATTCAATCAGGGGTGGATGGCAAAGGCTCTTGTGGCAACACGTGCTAGATGGTTCCTGGGTGTGACCCCCCACCTCTGCCCTCACAGCTCAGTAACCTTGGCGGGGTGACCCGACCTCCCTCAGCCCGGGACGCCTCATTTGTCATTGGCAGTAAGTTGTGTCTGAGGTTGGGAGAGAATTAAGTGAGGTCATGTGACTAAAGCATCTAACACAGTAACTGATACAGAATAAGCACCCAGGAGGACTGTCAGCGTTCTTACTATAAATCTAACAACAATGATCTGGTCAATTGTGAAGACTTTCTAAGCAGACAGAAACATTAGCGAACAAGCAGAGCAGGGTATGGGTCTGACCGAATTGGGGAAGACTAGCTTTGGGATGGCACTAAGATTTAACAGTGTTTTCTTTATTTGAAATACAGTCCATTTACAGTGTGTTAGTTCTGGGTGTGCAACACAGGGATTCACACACATGCACACACATATACATATTCCTGTTTAGATACTTTTATTCTACAGGGTCATTCCAAAATTCTGAGTATAGTTCCCTGAGCTGTACTGTAGGTCCTGGGTGATCTAGCTGAGATACAGTAGTGTGTATCTGGGCTTCCCTGGTAGCTCAGCTGGTGAAGAATCCGCCTGCAATGCAGGTTCGATTCCTGAGCCCGGAAGATCCCCTGGAGAAGGGATAGGCTCCAGTATTACTCCTGTATTCCTGGGTTTCCCTGGTGGCTCAGCTAGTAAAAGAGCCCACCTGCAATGTGGGAGACGTGGGTTCAATCCCTGGGTTGGGAAGATCCCCTGGAGGAGGGCATGGCAACCCACTCCAGTGTTCTTGCCTGGAGAATCCCAGGGACAGAGGAGCCTGGTGGGCTGCAGTCCAGGGGGTCACAGAGAGTCGGACAGGACAGAGTGACTAAGCACAGCACAGTCTGTGTCCCTTAATCCTAAATTCCTAATTTATCCACCTCTCCCGCTTTCCCCTTGGATACTCACAGGATTGTTTTCTGTGACTGTGAGTCTATTTCTGTTTTGTAAGTAAGTTCACTTGTACTATGTTTTTAGATTTTACACACAGGTGGTATCATACGGTATTTGTCCTCTGTCTGCCTTACTTCACTTAGTATGATCATCTGTAGGTCCATCCACGTTGCTGCAAATGGCATTATTCCATTCCTTTCATGCCTGAGTACCATTCCATTGAATACATGCACATCTTGTTTAACCATTCGCCTGTTGATGGACACAAAGCATGACATTTTGACAGCCAGTGTGATTCTTCCTGCCAGAAAGCAAGGTGCTCACTTGTTTCAGACTTTCTGTTCACAAAGAACGAAATCCAAGCTGGCCTTGAGTGTGAAGTCACTTCAGTTGTGTCCCCCTCTTTGCAACCTTGTGGACCATAGCTTGCCAGGCTCCTCTGCCCAAGGGATTCTGCAGGCAAGAATGCTGGAGTGGGTTGCCATGCCCTCCTCCAGGGGATCTTCCCGACCCAGGGATCGAACCTGCATCTCTTATGACTCCTGCATTGGCAGGCGCATTCTGTACCACTAGTGCCACCTGGGAAGTTGGCCTTAACAGAACTAAGATGCACTGTTGGGACAGGGAGCTACAGGTCGAGCAAAAGGAAACATTTCTTTCCTGTGGGCTGAGGGCCTCTCTCACTGCGGTGGTCCCTCTTGTTGCAGAGCACAGGCTCCAGGGTGCATGGGCTTCAGTAGCTGCAGCTCACGGGCTCTAGAGCACCGGCCCAGTAGTTGTGGGTCACAGGCTTAGCTGCTGCAAGGCAGGTCGGATCTTCCCAGACCAGGGGTTGAACCTGTGACCCCTGCATGGGCAGATGGATTCGTTCCCATGAGACCACCAGAGAAGACCCCGCCCCCCCCTTAACAGTGTATAAAGCGCTTCATCTGCATCACCTGGTATCACCCTCCTGCAGCCCTTCTGGCCAAGGGAAGGGTTAGGTTAAACTGCTCCGCAGACTTTTACACATAAACCCTGGGTCTTGTATTTTGTGGTGCATGTCATTTCTTGCAGCATCTTGAGCATTTTGTACAGACCGCGCCACCACCCACCCACACGGGCCAAAGCGTCAGGGGGCCGTGGAGGGTCTGCCCACTCATGGGAGATGGACAGAAAGAAGTTCCCACCAAGGCATCCAGACCTTCCAGAGTGTTCTGCCAATGACGCTGTGATGGCTGACGAGCCAGATGAAAAGCATGTGATGCCCCCACCTGACCCATTAAATTAATCATTGTAATTGGCGATGTCTGCCGGGATCCAGGCTGGATGCGGTCCTCCCCGGGCGCTGTGCACCCAAGTGAGGTAAATTAGGTTTCAGGGCGCCAGGTCGGTGTCAGCAAATTACCTGCTTCTGGGGAGTGGACTGGGCCCCGGTGGGTGCAGGCAAAGCTGATTTGCCACATGGGTGAGCAGCATCTTCTCAGGGTGCTGGTGCCCAGGGGCCCCGCTGTGGTCAGGGGCAAGCAGGAGCCCCATGGACACGGCCCCGCATGTCCTGGGAGAAGGGCAGGGGACCTCTGTGGTCAGGGGCAAGCAGGAGCCCCATGGACATGGCGCCGGGTGTCCTGGGAGAAGGGCAGGGACCTCTGAGGTCAGGGGTGAACAGGATCCCTGTGGACACGGCTCCACATGTCCGGGGAAAAGGGCAGGGGCCCTGCTGTGGTCAGGGGCAAGCAGGATCCCTGTGGACATGGGTGAGCAATGTCTTCTCAGGGCACTGGCACCCAGGGGCCCCGCTGTGGTCAGGGGCAAACAGGAGCCCCATGGACATGGCTCCACATGTCCAGGGAGAAGGGCAGGGGACCTCTGAGGTCAGGGGCAAGCAGGATCCCCATGGACATGGCCCCACGTGTCCGGGGAGAAGGGCAGGGGACCTCTGAGGTCAGGGGCAAGCAGGATCCCCATGGACATGGCTCCGCGTGTCCAGGGAGAAGGGCAGGGGACCTCTGAGGTCAGGGGCAAGCAGGATCCCCATGGACATGGCCCCAGGTGTCTGGGGAGAAGGGCAGGGGACCTCTGAGGTCAGGGGCAAGCAGGATCCCCATGGACATGGCTCCGCGTGTCCGGGGAGAAGGGCAGGGGACCTCTGAGGTCAGGGGCAAGCAGGATCCCCATGGACATGGCCCCACGTGTCCGGGGAGAAGGGCAGGGGACCTCTGAGGTCAGGGGCAAGCAGGATCCCCATGGACATGGCTCCGCGTGTCCGGGGAGAAGGGCATGGCTGCCCCTTTGCTTCCCTTCCAGTCTCTCTACGGTTTCATCTTGGTCACCAATCTTGCTCCCTCTGTGAAAGCAGATGATGGCTGGATGGCTGACCAACTGGCTGTGAACGGTGTCAGACTTTCCGGGAATGTCGAAAGTCAGCGGCGTTGGTGGCTTTTATTCTGCGGACGTCACACAATCCAGCCCCTCGTGCCTGTTCCAGGTACCAGACCACGCAGGTCAGAGGCCTAGCGGCAGGTTGGCCAGGGGATTAATTCGAGGTTCCTTTCACTGAATTGATAACTGTCGCTTTCTACCCGACTGAGAATCAAACACACGCACGGCTTCACAGCGGCTCGCGGTGATGGCAGGGCGCTGGGGAAGGCCACCACCCAGGCCTCTCTGCCTCTATGTCCTGGGAAGGGCTTCCCCACGGCTTCAGGGGCTACAGGAAAGGCTCTGCTCTCACTGGTGGCTCTCTGCCCCAGGGGTGGCCAAAGTCCCATCAGGGTTCAGGGCTAAAATTCAGAATTTTTTAAAAAGTCACATGAAACCACAAAGGATCTACCGTATAGCACAAGGAATTCTACTCAACATTTGTGATAACCTATAAGAGAACAGACTCTAAAACAGACTGGATACATGTAAACCTGTAACGAGGGGCTGCCCAGCGGGCACTACTGCTAAAGAATCCTCCTGCTAATGCGGGAGACATAAGAGGCGTGGGTTCAGTCCTTGGATTGGGAAGATCCCCTGGAGGAGGGCATGGCAACCCACTCAGTATTCTTGCCTGGAAAATCCCCATGGACAGAGGAGCCTGGTGGGCTACGGTCCATGGGGCCGCAAAAGAGCCTGACACAGCTGAGGTGACTTAGTACGCACGTGCGCATACATGTAACTGAGTCACTTGGCTGAACACTGAAATGAATACAACACTGTAAGTCATCTCTACTCCAATAAGATTTAAAAAATGAAATAAGATGCTCCCAACTTAGGTTAATAAAAAAGAGAAAAGAAAAGAAATAGAAAGTCACATGGAGACACTTAGTGTTTGGTGTATCCATGGATCCCAGAATTAAGCAGCTGACCTGGGTCTCCAGCAGCACCTCAGACCCAGGTTCCGAGAAAGTGCACCTGGGTTGGACTAGGCAGAGCTAGGACCACACAGAGCAGGTGGTTCCCAGGCCCGCCACAGCCTAGATCCCCGCACACACCGCTCTGCCTGCATCTGTTCAAGGTCAATAGGGACTTCTTTCTTTCAAAATATCAACCGGTGGACGAAATTTAAAAAAAAAAATTCTGAAAGCCGGAAGCAAGCAGATGCGGTGTTTTGCCTGTTAATCTCCAAAAGCTCTCTGAGCCTTGCCAGCACTTAAATCTCCAAGAAACAAGCCACCAGGCCGGGGGCACCCAGCCTCACTCAGACAGGCCTGTGGGGCCCTGCTGAGGGGTTCTCGCTGCAGCCGGATTTACAGGGGGGCATTTACAGTGCTCCTCTGGAATCTCCCCTCCCAATTAACCTGGGGAAGCCCACGCCTTAGGCCTCACCAGTTAAGGGGGGCTGGGGGTTGGGAGGGATCTTGACCAGATAAACACCATCGGTCCGTCTGCAGGGGGTGGGGAAGGACAGACAGACAGAGGTGTGATAAAGCAGATAGTATTCTTCACTTTTTCATTCTCTGAAACCCCACGAGACAACACTTAGTGAGTCATTCGTTGCTTCCCCTTTTGTCCTCACATACAAAAGATACATACAGGTATTTTCAACGGTGTGAGCAGGATCAACTGACCAAGAATTCTGTTGTTCAGTTGTTCTGTCGTGTCTCACTCTTTGCGACCCCACGGACTGCAGCATGCCAGGCTTCCTGGTCCTTCACTGTCTCCTGGAGTTTTCAGATTCATGTGCATCGAGTCGGTGATGATATCTAACCCTCGCATCCAAGATTCTACAAATGCAAATGTTCACCCTCTAGTGTGTGTTACTGGGTGCGAGGTGAGGTCTGTGTTTTCAGGGTGAACATCAGAGGCAGGAGGAGTCGGGAAGGGAAACAGGACAGGCTGAGTATGTGGATCATCATATAGAGATGAAAAAACTCGGGAGAGAGGGAAAAAAAAAAAGAGCACACAGCTGCCGTCCCCC
The DNA here is from genome assembly GCF_033118175.1 of Dama dama. Taxonomy (NCBI): domain Eukaryota; kingdom Metazoa; phylum Chordata; class Mammalia; order Artiodactyla; family Cervidae; genus Dama; species Dama dama. The sequence goes on along the minus strand of NC_083700.1, from coordinate 111,939,375 downwards.
AAACAGACCTCCCATCTGCCACCCACGATTTGCATGTCACCTTCTCCGGGCTCATTTGTACTTCATTAACTGCCATTGACTTAACAAGATTTATGCAAATGACACCATAGGAGCTCCCTAACTCCCACTGCAATCAAGTGATTATGTATGTACAACTCTCCACAGCAATGAAAAATTAATACGTGACAAGCCCACTCGCCGCTGAGCCGGGCCTCTGGCTTTTTCTTTTCCTTGCTTTTTGCTTTTACATTTCTATCTGAAGAGACCTGATCGCCATCACTTAGGAGAAGGAGGAGACGGGAAAGAGGAGGAAGATGGAGGAGGAGGAGGAGGAAGGAAAGGCAGACAGAGGAGCAGCAGATCTCTCTGAACCAAATCTCCACTGAGACTTCAGAAAGGACAAAGAACGCAGAGGTGGGCCCAGGTCCTCAAAAAATGGAAGTTATTTTGCAGAAGATAAGTCACATTCTCGATGAGAAAGCTTTCACGGGGGAAGGAGGGGAGACAGGATTACTGCCCACTGTCCATGGGCAGCTCCTCCCACGCTGGGCCAAGGAGAGCCTCCGTCTCACAGCCAACAGGCGAGCTGTAAAACGTGAGCCGGACGCGGTTAAAATAACCCACTGGAACACGCTCCGTCTGCAAAGACATGCGTCAGGCTGCCGAGCGTGTTGGAGACATGGCCTTGCCCGTGTCCCGAAGCGCCCCCGACAAGACTCCTGTGCACCGGGGGGTGGAGACAGAGCCTGTGACGATCAAACATACTGGCCCGTCCCAAAGCCCCCCATCACCACCCGGCCCAGCCCCATGGAGGACCGGGACGAGGTTCAGGATGAGGACTCCTCTGCAAAGGGCCCGTGAGCTGGGGTTCGGGGCCCCAACACGCAGACCCAGTCCCGAACAGGGGCTGAGAGTGGAGACAGGGGCTCAGATGCTGGTGGGAAGGGCAGGCAATGGAGACGGAATGCAGGGACCCTGGGCAACCCCGCACAGAGGCGCGAGGACCCGTGTCCCTGCAGAAGTGCGATGCTGCAGGCGTATCTCAAAAGATTCCTCTCCTAGGGCACAAGGTATTTGTCTGAGGTTGGGGGGCACACGTTTAAACCAAAGCATCTAACTCTGCTTCCTAAGCTTTTTTTTTTCTTGGCTGTGCCGTGTTGCTTGTGTGATCTTAGTTCCTCGACCGAGGATTGAACACCCACGGCAGTAAGAGTGCAGAGCCCTCACCACTGGACTGCCAGGGAATTCCCTTCCTAAGCTTTCTGAAGGCTTCTGGCCAATGGGCAGCATAGGGTGCATGGGCTCACGGGCCAGGTTCGAATCCCAGCCCCTCGGCTTCCAAAGGGGCCTGGTCTGGAAAGCTTGTACCACACAGATTTACTTAAAAAATGAAAACAACATAGCTATGTCAACTGTGGCCATATTGAGGGTTCAAAGAGATATTACGTGAACACTTAACAAATACTAAGCAATCACTTAATCGTTCAGGCCTGCAGTGTCTAGAACATTCCGGCAGGTGCTGCTCTAACTGGGCCCCATCCTCCATAATCCTCTTGCTTCATTTCTACTAGCTGATGTCATCCCTGGCAGGCTGAGGAGTCCAAACTACCTCTAAGGGTCTCTGTTCCTTTATAAAAATACAAATAAATCTGTACGTCTGTGTGCAAACCCACATCAGCCCGTGCGGCCCACAGCAAGGCTCCAATGAACGTGTCCTGAGCATGACCAATCTGGAAATCTGGCTTTGCTGGAATCTAAAAATCCTCGCTGGCATCTCCTCATCTCAGCGTCCCAAGGGACTCAGTATTATCCGGAGCCCAATTCCCAGATGGGGATTCCGAGGGCGGGCATGTTCTGCCTCAAGGGGACTCTGACACGCCAGGTGTGGTCTCGGGGATGCGGGTTTCCCATGTCTGTACATAGAGGCAGCTACGAGAGACAGGAGCTGGCTGGGCTGCCTATGTCAGGATGCCCCAGGAAACCAGACCACGACTGAGGGGTAAACTGGATTATTTTGAACACTGACAACTGAAAGGCTTCCCAGGACAGGATAACCCTTGACGGTCAACCTCCAGCAGCACACAGACTAAAAGCCTGGCCTGTGCAGAGGAGCAGGGCGCAAACCGAGGGAAGGGAGGCCCCACCCACACCGGGGCGGCAGCCAGCACAGCCACCCGAACCCACGGGGGACGCCATCCAGTGTTGAGTTCTAGCAGCCCAGAAAGGAAATGTCCCAGGAGGGATATTTTAAATGACAGGAAAAGAGTTCAATGACTTTCCCAATTCTCTAGTTGACACAGCATCAACAGAATGAAAATTACACGTTAAAATTGCCTTATGTGGAGAGTTAAGTTTATATCAATAAGTAAAGGCAGAAAGAATAAGCAACCATGCCTGCATCTCTATAGGAAAGAAAACCTTTAGGAACACTCAAAACCAGATTCACAGACACAGAGGGCAGACGTGCCGAGGGGGAGAGGGGAGGGGGTGCAAGTGAAGGTTGGGGGTGTGGGGTTAGCAGATACAAATTACTATGCACAGGACGGATAAACAACAGGGCCCTGCTATAGAGCGCAGGGAACTGGGTTCAGTATCCTGTGAGAAGCCAAGGTGGAAAAGAATACAGACAAATATATATATATGTATATGTATATATGTGTGTCGGGGTGTGTTTATGGGGCTTCCCAGGTGGCACTAGTGGTAAAGAACCTACCTGCCAATGTAGGAAACATAAGCAACTTGGGGTCGATCCCTTCGTTGGGAAGATCTCCTGGAGGAGGGAATGGCAACCTACAACCAGTATTCTTGCCTGGAGAATTGCATAGACAGAGGAGGGATTCCATAGACAGGGGGCACACTATAGTATGTGCTCAGTCACATCAGTCGTGTCCAACTCTGTGCGACCCCATGGACTGTAGCCCAGCAGGCTCCTCTGTCTACGGAATTCTCCAAGCAAGAATTTTGGAATGGGTTGCCATTTCCTCCTCCAGGAGATCTTCCCGACCCAGGGATCAAACCTGAGTTTCTTATGTCTCCTGCATTGGCAGATGGGTTCTTTACCACTAGCACCACCTGGGAAGCCCTATAAATACACACCCCATAAATACATATGAATGTGTGTGTATGTGTACATACAGACATATATATTACATATAATTAAGTCACTTTGCTGCACAGCAGAAATTAAACACAGTATTGTAAATCAAGTATACTTCAATTAAAAAAAAAAAAGCGAGAACAGCAAAGAGGAAGGAAGGAGACTGCTCTTAGGGGTTCTCCACGCCAGCCTACACATCAGTTCCCCAGTCTCTGGAGGCACCTTGTGAAACCCTGTGGACTTCCGCCTCTGTCTCACCTGTGATGCTGGGGCCCGCCCACACCTGCGTGCAGAAACTGCCGGGTCCTCAGGTGAAGCCACAGGCTACCTGTTTCAAGCGGAGACTCTAGCCCTCCTGAAGGGTGGCCAGTGCCAACACGAGCTCCTACGGGATCCGTGTCCAGCTACGCAGGGGCAGAGCTGTCATCCTGCCCACGGACTCCTCTTCCCCTTAAGCAGAAAACACTCGAGACCAACCGGCCTTCTTCAGAACTAAAAGACGGCATTTCCAGAAGCCACGGTGCCGGGCTGAACACTTTCATTTCATTTCCCTGGGAACTATCACAGCCAAATAGGTCTTGCGAATTCCCCTTTTCCTTGGGACATAGAGTCATTTGGTACCCGGCTTCTGGGCTAATGAAAACCGATTCCAGGCTAGCGACATAGGCCAAAACAAATGCCTGTGTTCGAGTCCTGTTGTGTAATGAGGAAGTTTAATTAAGGCCCCACATTACAGCTGTAAATGTTCCTTTATATAATAAGGTCTAAATGAAACTGAACCTAATCAAAGTTACAATTCCTTCATTAGCAAATTACAAACAAGAGCGCACAGCTGACACACCGGCTATGATTATCACAACTAATTGCCTCGTTGTTACAAACCAGCCTGCAACCGTGTTCAGATGTCCGTCTGTGAGAGCAAATTAGGGCCACGTCGGGCTATTCCTGTGATCACAAGGGGCTCTTGTACGGGGATCTGATTTACCCCTGTTGCCTGGCGGCCAGCGGCCCAATCAAAGCCGTGCTACAAAGGCAGCCTTTGAAGCCAGCGCAGTCTCGAAACGCACTCCATATGCAGGCGGGCAGACTGCACTTCATTAGGTCTGTTGTCACATTTCCCCTCTTCTTATTCTAATGATCCTATTTTAATACACACAGGAACCTCTTCTAATTGATGTCAAGTGAGTGACTTCTACATTCATCAGCAGAGCACATCAAACAAACCTTGGCGTGCGAGCCAGCCTCACGGCAAGGAGAGACCCGGGGTGTGTCTCCGGCTACAGGGCCGGGCGGGGGTGGGGGGAAGCCGCGTTACCTGTTTAATTGGGATGGCTCGACCGCTCCCGATGCTGTCCGCTCGACTCTCCAGGCCTTTCTTCTCTTTGTCTGGGTCACTCCCTTTCCGAGACTGAAAAGCAAAAATAAAGTTAGCCTTTGGGGAAGAGCTGCGGTTCACAGATTGTGGAGGTGAAACCCACTTGTGCAGCTTCTGCAAATTACACACCTGAAGAAGCCCTGCACGAGCTGTGCGTGTGTGTACCCACGTGTACCAGCTGTGGGTGTACCCCTGTGTACCAGCTGTGGGTGTAACCCCGTGTACCAGCTGTGTACCCACATGGGTGAGCTGTGCATGTACCCATATGTTCCAGCTGTGCGTGTACCCACGTGTACCAGCTGTGTGTGTACCCCCATGTACGAGCTGTGCGTGTACCCACGAGTACCAACTGTGTGTGTACCCCCATGTACGAGCTGTGCATGTACCCACATGTATGAGCTATGTGTGTACCCACATGGATAAGCTGTGTGCGTACCCCTGTGCACGCACACATATCCCAGGAACAGACTGCTGGGCGTCCATCACCACCAAGCCATCATGTTATAGGGAATTCTCTAAACTTTCCTTCCCACTTTTTCCACTGCAAAATCATCTTTTAATTCTTTTGTAAAGAAGTTCAAAATTCAATTACGAGAAACCAATGGACCATACAGGAAAGTAACGCCCAACAGGAAAACACATTCCGAAGCTGCAGTTAAATCCAGCAGAGGAGAAAAGAACTCCTCGCTGCTTGTTTGGGAAACCTGTGACATAAATGTATATATTTAATTAACATCTGAAGGATCTTAAAAATTCTATTAACGTCTCAGCTGTGCAATTCAACGGGATACTCCTAATTCATATCGAGCTGCCATTAACGTTCCTTTTTATTGCTTCTGGATAGTCAGAAAAGAGCGAATTCAAAGTTAAACTGGTGTTAAGATACCACAGAAAATAACAAAGGGGAAATAAAGTTGAAGATATCTTTGGGGGTAAAATATCAGTACTTTGGAGAAAAATGAGTGGCTTTGTTTGCCGAGTTCCTGACAGTTTTCTTGGCAATAATGACGTGTGTGCTCACCCAGGAGGAGGGCGGCCAGCAGGGAGGGTGTCAACGGGGGCCCAAGGGAAGCCACCCCAGGACACTGTGACTTGGGGACATTGAAGGAGCAACCACAGCTAAGTCTCCATCGCTTGGTGGCATGAGAAACTGTGAGCACGATGATTTTCTGACAGATTTATTTTATTATGAGAGAAAGATCTGAGACTCGTCCTCCTTAATAACTGTGCTGACAAGTGACAACTCCACTCCATTACTTTTCAATGGGAACATTACTCACGCAATATTGAAAATGGAGAAACATTTTCATGTGCTTTTCAAATCTGAGATGATATATGAAAGGAGCAGACTTTGTGGTGTCCAGTGCGGCAATGAGAAGCTAATGAAATCCAGTTTTAAAGGGTGTGAGATGGAGCTGCTGAGATATATATATATATATATATATATATATTTTAAATATTAAAGGGAGTGATGTCATGGGGTATAAGGAGAAAAGTTCCCACGACGTAAACCTGGATCAGGGACTGTGATGAGCCCACGGGCTCCACAGAAGACAGGCTGCTTTGATGATGCTCAGAAGCTGACATTATTTACTGAGCACCTACTAAGTGCCAGGCACTGTGCACCTGTGTTTCTTTAGGATGCTAGAAGCTTGGAATGAGGTACCAGGAAACGGAACAAGCAACAAACAGAAAGTTGCGGAAGAATATAAAACGTGATGTTTAACCTTTGGGCTCGGTAGGAAATAAATAGAGATTTATCAATTCCTTGTCATGAACTTTAGTTAAAGAGTTAGGGGCTCACTTTTCTCTTTAATTAATTAACTGTTTAATTACTAACCTGTGGTAAGAGCTATGTAACAGCTCTTACATAAGTTCTGTTTTCCCTATGTCTCAGTTCATGAGAAAGCTGGAATTTGAGGTTACTATTTGTAAATGAGATTCAAAGCTCACAGCGATGACATTTAAAATTGTTTCAAATCAACAGAGACCACTAATGGTACTTTTGGAACTTTAAGAATTCTGAATTTCTAAATCTGGAAATCCATCTTCATTATTCTCTATTAACCAGAATAATTAACAAAACAAACATTAAAAAAATTAACATCTTCCTCAAGGCAGCACATCTGTCTCTACAACCACTCCGTCGTCAGAGAATTCCAGATTCCACAGGAAGCAGGATCAGGAATTAAACTCCATGTCTGATCACATACCCTGAGATGAATGAGGTGGAAACTGAGGGAAAACTTCCCCACCAAAATGCAACAGAAATTCCCAATGACTCTCACACTTGTGTGGAGAGAACCGTAAAACTAAAACTTCATGAAAAAAATAAAATAAAACTTCATGGACAGAGTGGTGGTAATGTGTTAGGCAAAAGGGTTTACTGTGTCTCCATCCCATAGTGACTTTTGGTACAGCACTCTGTGATATATATCATAAACTGGAAATCCAACAGCTGAACTAAAACAAACCCGTTGGACATAAGACACCACAGCACGTATAGATTCCCAGTAAGGTCTCCTGATATTTCTGCCAGCCCTGAGACTACATCACCCACAGCACAGCCTCACAATGCCACTCAAATGGCTCCTTGAAAGCATCAGATCCAAAGCTGCCCTGGGTACCGCTGCCGGGGGGTCAGGAGTGAGTGTGCAAGGCATCCACCTGAGACACAACCAGAACCCTAACAGGAGTGTATCACACCCATCAGAGAAAGTCACGGGGAGCCGGAGGAGTGACCGCAGAGCCTCTGCAAACAGTGAATGCAGCAGAAAGAAAGGCTAGGGTAAACCTAATTACCATCTCCTTCGTCAGAGACACATTCAGCTGCCCCTCAGGTGATAAAGGAAGCTGTGAGGGGCACCCCACCAGCGGCCTGCTCCCGAGAACAAGGAGCTTCACGGCCAAGCACCCTCACTATCACACACAGACCCGCCTTCCCCTCTCCAACCGATGAGGAAGTCCGAGACTGCAGGAACACACTGTCATAGGATCCACGCTCCCTTCCCTACAGAAGACAAAATACCATTCAAACAGCTCTATTTATACTATCAATTCTGCTGCCTTATTTTTTACAGAGTCTCTGTGAACTGGGCAATGGCTTTTCACAATCTTTGGTTACTGGGTGCACTTGGCTCTGTTCTGGGGTGTCGGCATTATATGGCAAGCTTTGAGAAATAACCACGTAAGTGACATCGGGATTACAAAGCTTGAAGGCAGGCAGAGCATGCCGCCGGACAATTTGTGGACACGTGGAGGAAAGAGTTTAAGACGTGGACGCAGATGACAGACACTGCATCCAAAGGAATGCCGATCCCCGATGGGGGGTGGGGGTGGGGTGGGGGGATGGATATTCTGCTCTCTTTATCTGTGACGGGGTTATTTCTAGAAGTAGTAGCAGCCGCCGTGACAGAAAAATGCTCGCAGTCTATGAGCTGCAGGGTGAGTATATGCATGTGTTTTTAAATTCCTATATGTTTGAAAATACGTCCTAATAAAACATTTGAACCACATGTTAATAAATCAGGGCTATGAAACTACTCATCCTAAGAGTATATGTTACAGGACCGGGAATTCGATGGATGTAGCCTTTAAATATTTCTTATTTCAAAATAATTTTTTTTCAAAGAAATAAGCAAGATACGATATCAATTCAGCTTTTTTATTAGTGACTGATGGTTCCTACTGCCTACAGAACACAAAACTTGCTACTATGAGAGAGATCTGCAAGTTTGTAGTCTTTTGTAAAAGGTGTGTGTTTGATTTATTTTTTGCTCAGACTTTTGCTTATTTTTGCATGTGTGTATATACAAACAGAAGCATCTGGGACTGAAGAACGTTAGCCCAGGGCGGCACACTGCAGTCACTTTATAAAATTTATAAGCACGGTGTTTGCAGACTGGTGTGTGTACTACTTAATTAACGCTGGCCTCTTTAGGAGGATCTTCATAAATGAGGAAGCCGAAGCTCCTTCATCTGGGCATTACCGTCCCAGCCTGAGTGGGTTTTTATTCACTAAGATTGGTCGATGTAGGGCACTTCCATCCTCCTAGTACACATTTTTCAATAAATGTGCTTTTCGCTAATTGAAGTCAGTGATTACTAACAATTGCCAGGGATGAGGAGGTTATGACATTTTACATATTTAAGAATAGGAGCAAACCGGTAACAAGGAGAATCTAGTTTCTTAATTGGCCACGATTTCAAGATCAATTTGCCTCTTGTCATTCCCTGGGTGACACTGACATCTAGTGGAGTTATCACTTTGAGATCTTCAGCGTGCAACACCCACCCGTCACCATCACCATCAGCGCCGTCGCTTTGTTCAATGTCAAAACTGGCAGTGATGAAGATACAGGTTTCCAGTTTTTTCCTTCAACGCCATGATGCAAACCCGCTGTGAAGGTAGCTTCTTCATGAGCCCGATTCCGGGTCATGTTCCCAATAGTAACAACAGTGCAATGGATTCAGCTTCTGAAAGGATTTACTCTCAGACCACTTTGCAACACATAGAGACCAAGCCTCGATCCTGCCCTGGTTCACAGGCAGGCCCTCGCATCCACCACCAGCTGCATTAATTATGACATGATCCATGGGGATCTCCAGTCACCATAAGGACGGGGCTGCCCTGGTTCTGGCACTGCCCGACCCGGCCTGGACAGCTGGCCGTGGTCTGGGCGCCTGGACTCGGTGTATACACATGTGCACGGCTCCAACTGTGCAGAGGCGGGGGTCCCATCGCTCTGCTCTCCTCTGGGCAGGCAGAAGCCCCATCCCAGTCCACCTCCTCTTGAACCTGGGCTGACTCTGACAACGCCCCCGCCTGATGGAAAACAAATCCGGCCGTGCAGACAGCAGCGAGGAAGGGCAGGCTTATCACCCGAGTTACTGTTCATCTGCTTCTTCCTGCCTTAACATGTCTCCTCTGGCAGGTACCCAGGACACTCCTTTCCAGCACCTTCAGACCCCAGAGGTGCCCATATAGGTATGGGATGGCACGTGCCTGAGCAGCCCCGTTTCAAAGAGACTTGCCGGCTTCTCGCCTCTTGCCTTGAAGACAGACCAAAGCCAATGACCAAGAAAGGTGACCCTGAGAAGCTGTCATGAGCCTGGGTGGCCCTTCCTCCCGCCATGCCCTAGAAGAAGTGGCAAACACACAGAAGATGCTCTGGTCCACGTTCCAGGGCCCCTCCTCCCCGCTACGCTGGTGTCCCGCTCACGGCCTACCCGCCCTCTCTGCGGGCTCTCCTCAGGTCCATGGAGCCCTGGGTCGATCCACAGCCTGTTCTCCGAGGTGACCCCGCCTCACCTGGAAGCCCCCGCCTGGGTGTGCACACGTGTGACAGGCGGATGGATAAGCCACAAGTGCTGCTTAGGTGACTGCTGCCAGTCTCAGTGTGTCTGAAGAAAGTCCACAGTCCAGCGTCTCGTAGTGGACGTCTTTAAGGATATCAGGTATGCACCTGTATTTTGCACACACCTAAGCACCTCCCTCCCAATTAACTGCTACTTCTGCTTATGCACTAATATAAGTTACTCCGTAACAGCGGGATGGTGAGATAAAAATGAAAGCAAAGGACTCTTCGTCCCTACAGGGAATCTTTCCAGCAACCTCACTGCAACTACTGTTGTTTCCAGTTCAGAGAGGTTGAATTCCTTGCCCAAGGTCACACAGCCCCAGGCAGTAGAGGTCAGAGGCTGAGCCTGTCTGATCCTCTGGCCCTCCAACAGCAGCGCCTGCCAGAACTCACAGGGCATGGGGCAAGGATCCGAGGAAGGGAATAGTTGTGAGGAGGGAGTGTGTGCTGTTGGCAACAGACCTTGGCAATAAGACCATCTGATGGGACAACTGCCGTGGACACGGTGGGAGAGGGCCAGAGGATCTGCTGTACCTGGCACCCTCCTTCACCGTGGAGAACGCCATCTCCAGGGACTTCTGTAGCAGTCCAGTAATTAAGATTCTCCACTTTCAATACAGGCGGCGCGGGTTCGATCCCTGGCCGGGGAACTAAGATCCTGTGTGCTGTGCCAGACAAACAAACAAAAAAACCCCGCCATCTCCAAATCAGGGCAGGGGATCAGGTGACAGACTCGTGGCCACCCCCGTAGAAGCCTCCTGTAGCTCGAGCCAGGAAATACTGAACTTCTTTGTACCAAAGTCAGTAATAATCAATCAAGAAAAAGTGTCAGTCACTCACTCAGTCATGTCCGACTCTTCAAGACCCCACGGATGGTAGCCCGCCAGGCTCCTCTGTCCATGGGATTCTCCAGGCAAGAATACTGGAGTGGGTTGTGATTCCCTTCTCCAGGGGAATCTTCCAAACCAGGGACCAACCAAGAGGAGAAATCATATGGCTGGAAACAGGGCACCCTGACGCTGAACGCTAGAGTTGAGCAACTTTCTGAGAGAAGTCAAATTTCCCTTTCTAAGACAAGGCACTGGACGCTGGAGACATCCTCGTCGTGAGGCTGGCCTGTGCGCTGTGGGATGTGGAACGCCTCCATGGCTGGTACCCACACTAGAGCCCCGCAGGACCAGCCCCACCCAGCCCCAGGACCAGCCCCACCCCGCAGGACCAGCCCCGCCCAGCCCCACCCCCCAGCTGAGGCAACGCAAACCTTCTCCAGAAACTGCCAAATTTCTGGCAGAGCAAAAGCACCTGGATGAGAACCCCTGGTTTAAAAGCCTGTACTTATAATACACAGACCTAGTCCCAGGAAGGAAAGTGTTCTTCTCAAGTCAAATGACTCCAGCCACATGGCAGTAGCTCTGCCTGGAGTGTTGTGTCTGGAGTTCTGGGCTCAACTGCAAAACCTTCTCCACCATTGATTGGCAATGTCTGCTGTGTGCAAGGGAGAGGACAGGGTGGCCGCGCTTTTGTGTCCTCTTGTTGTTAAGGGGACATCCCAACTGCTCAGGGAGCTTTTAAAAAACTACACACGCCTGGGTCCCCTGCACAGATTCTGAGCTCATAAACCTGAGCCCCGAGAGCTGATGTACACCAGTGCCCTGCAAACGGTTCTGAAGAAAAGTCCAAGCGGACAGGCTCGTGTCCGTGAGCCTCTACAGACTCCGAGGAAATCCTCAGCACTCCAGCCTAAGGAGCAGGGCGTTTGTCTGTCTATAGGGTTTACACATCTCATCTCGAAGGTTGGATGCACATGTGTGGGGAATCCTGGCAGAGTCTGTCACCTGCATGTATCGAACAGGACAAGTCGTTAGCTGGAGACCAAGGGAGTAGCAGGACCAGGAACACCTTTATCCAAGCCTCTGGCTCTTCATTTCTGACCCATCAGGACTCCCTGCAACTGAGCAAGTCCCAGCTTGCTCAGCACCTGCATCTCGGCATCCTGCAATATTCTGAGAGTCCACGGAACTCACTGCCCTTCCTGTTCATTGGGTTCGGACACTACACCCGTCTCTGACCACCTGGCGGCCAGAGGACCACTCAGTGACCGTCTCGGGACCCACGCCCCGAGCCCCGGGGGACACTCACAGTGAAGAGGTTGGACCGGCGCTTGGACTGCTTGCGGACAGGCGTGGGTGTGTTGGCCGCGGGCGGCACGTCGATGCGGAGCTCCTTCTGGCTGGTGCTCGGCGTGGACGGCACGGAGGAGGAGTAGTCGCTCAGGCTCCCGCCCCCGTTACTCGTCTGTAACGATCAGAAGCCAAGGCTGTGTTAGGGACACGCTCTGGGAGCCTCACTCACCACCTGCGTGGACCGTAACCCACGGGCCGGCAAATCACACACAGCAGGTGCAGCCGACGGGTGGGCTGGCCTCTCCCACTGGCTGGTGGAATCGGCATGAAGGATGCTTGGTTTCCTTCTAGAAGAGAGCGATCCGCTCAGCGTCATTTCAGTTAAGAAAAGGGACTGAAGGCAGGGAAGTCTCTCTCGTTTAATTTTTCTTGAGAGTGAAAATGTAATTATTTTCTATTTCCTCTGAAAGAGGAAGGGACTGGCTGAACGAAGTGGTTTCTGTGGTCCCTTCACTGTGCTAGATTAGAGGCAGAAAGAGCACAATTGTGCCCCAGAGGACCAGAATCCACATTTTGAAAATGACCTCTTAGCGGGATAAATCGGGGGACTGTGATTGACATATACACACCACTACATATAAAAAAGATGACTAATAAGGACCTGCTGCCGAGCACAAGGAATTCTACTCAGTGCTCTGTCAGGGCCGATATGGAAAAAGAATCTGAGAGAGAAGGGACATGTGTATTAATACATGTATAAATGACACTCCGCTATACAGCAGAAGCTAATGCAACACTGTAAATCGATTATATTCCAAAAAAAAATTAGTTTTAAAAAAAGAAAATGGCCTCTTGGACATGTGGATGCATCTGGAAGACGTTTCAAGATTCAGGGAGAGTTACAGATGCCAGTGGTGGGGACGTTAACAGCCTGGACGGTACCTTCACGGTACCTTTGCAGGGCCCCACTGTAAACGCACTTCCCTTCTCCTCAAGCAACCAAACACAGGATGCCTAACCTTCTCACTAAATCTGTTTAAAAAGTGTCAACATAACACCTGTCTGAGAAATGTGAACCGAAGACAGGAGAGCAGGCAAAAATAAGCCAACAGTTCCCCTCTGGGATTCTGGTTAGGTTCTTCAAAGCGACTTTTATTATTTGCTTCCAAATAAATAGCAAAATGTTGCAATAGAAAGACACTAGTGGGACTTCTCTGGCGGTCCAGAGGTTAAGACTTCAACTTCCAGCACAGGGGTGCAGGTTCGATCCTTCTTCAAGAAGCTAAGTTCCGACATGTCACACACGTGGCCAAAAAAACCCCACAAAATGTAAAACAGGGGAAGCACTGTTGTAACAGTCAATAAAGACTTAAAAAAGTCACTAGTTTCCACAGGGCATAAAGGAAAAGGGGACTCTAACCCAGAACTGCTACCATATTGAAGCATATTGTGGGATGAGCCAATGAGATTTACACACAGCTGCTCAGCCTACAAGAAGACGAGAATGAGGACCAACTCGGGGTCATTTAAATCAACAGCAGAGATGGCGTGGAGACGGAAGCATTAAAGACTGATTCCCATAAAAACACTGGGCCACAGCAGTTTCCGAAGGAGATGTTACGTCAGTTACGGACACGCTGTTATTTGCAAGTTGAAAGAGAAATCCACCTTGGAGCTGGCTGAGCACCCTCTCCGGCAGGCGTGTCCTCCCCGGCTTGCACCTGCCTTCCAGCCCAGCCTCTCAGGGGACCGACATACCTGGCTGATGTGTACGGCGGACACCTGTGCGGAGCAGACAGACGAGTGGCTGGGCGAGTTGGGGAGGGACTTGCAGGGACCTATGGACAGCTGCTGCTTCTTCCTCGTGGCAACAATCTTCTGGGCAACTGCGGGCAAGGAGACAGAGGAGGTCTCTGTGAGGCTGCTCTCCAAACCCAGGGCACGTGGCAGGGGCCCAGGACCGTCTGTCACCCACCGTCCCCTTGCTCCACAGTAACAGAATTCCTGACTTTCAGTGGGGCACAGGACGACCAGGAGAGGTATGACATTCCCTGGGGCTTCCCCTGGTCCATCCTCCTGCCCCCAGCTAAACATGGCCACTCGAGCAAGTTCTGGCCAATAGGATGTCAGCAGGAGGGTCACGTGGCATCACCCCAGAAGCACCCTCAAGAGAGATGCCCTTGGCCTATTTCTCCCTCATGGCCTTTTCCTTCTGGCTGCATAAAAGGTACATATGTTGGCTGTAGCCCTGGCAGTTACCTTGGGAGGTGGAAGCCACACTTGGTGGGACATGAGCCCCTTCTAGGAACTGAGTCTCTGGTTTGACAACCCTGGGCAGACTGTCTCAGAAGCTTTATAGGTAAACCACAGAAAATACATATCTATTTTGTTTAAATCATTCTAATGATTTTTCCCCCCAATTACTTGCAGCAAAAATCATCCTAAATAAGACAAGGGAATTTAAACCAAATCCTTTTGGAAATCAAAAAATCTATTTTATTTATCTATTTTTTTTTTGCATAGCCTAAAGAATTACTCTCAACTCTACAAGCAACTGCATAGAATTATATTCAAGAACATGCAATTATCTCTAAAGACTTTTTAAAAATTTAAATATACAGCTATATACATTGAGAGTTTATCTTAATCAATACAAATCTAAATTCCACCAGTCATAACTTCTCCTGGCAAATAGGCTGGCTGATAAAGCATACTGGATTTAATTGGGAAGGAAGTCAAGGATTAGAAAACTCTTCCTACACCAATAGGTGTCACTCCAGGAGAATAACCGCAGCTTTTATTTGAATAGATGTGTGTCTTTGGGGACGAGCTGTAATTAAGTTCAATGATATTCAATCCTTGTCTTTGCCCAGAGAGTGGCTATTTTTAAAGACATTCATGCGAAGGAACACACACTGTCCCCAGCAGCGGGTTATGACGCAGAAGGAGCACGCACAGTGGCCGCGGATCATTTCTTGTCCAAATGAATACAATGTTAATAAGGAGCTGATCTGTCCACAGCTTATGGCTTTCATGTAAATGAATGATAGTATAAATATGATTAAGTGAAAATGCAATATATAAAAAATGGCTCACAGAGATGAAACAGCAGCCTCATTAGTTACATCCCACCTCCAATAGGCCTCTTATCATCCTGAAAGGATGATATCAATTAATTTATCTTTCCATAGTGTATTGATCATAACCTTCATCAGCTAATCATGTTTAAATTACAGAGGAATATCGCAACACTCTGTCATTTCAAAGCCATTGGCGTATTGATCTGAGGTCTTTGAAGATGCACATCAGAATATTTCAAAAATCACTATGTGAACTCGAAACTAAAACCCAAGAACAAATTCCTACACCTGCAAAACATGTGTTGTACAGGTGAGCTGAAATTCCAAGACCAAAAGTTAAATAACTTACAATCACGATTGTCAGGGTGACTGCCAATTTACTTCCATTAAAAAACAAAAATAAAGAACTTTTTAATTTTATTTTGATGATCAACTCTAATGCATTTTTATTCTCCTCCTGACCTCACAGCTACTATTCAGTTGGATGACCATACAGGATTTCATCTTAAATCTCACAGAAAAAGCATAAACATCAGAATTAAACAGGGCAAAACTATTTGGACAACTCTATAGACATTCTTGACTTCCCTGGTGGCTCAGACGGTAAAGCATCTGCCTACAATGCGGGAGACCTGGGTTCAGTCCCTGGGTTGGGAAGATCTCCTGGAGAAGGAAATAGCAACCCACTCCAGTATTCTTGCCTGGGAAATCGCATGGACGGAGGAACCTGGTAGGCTACAGTCCATGGGGTGGCAAAGAGTCAGACACGACTGAGCAACTTCACTTTTCTTTCTTTCTATAGACACTCTTGGTTAAGTGTTTTATACTCTAAGGGGGAGTTGAGAAACTTTCTAAAACAAGTCGAACACATTATTAAAATCCTCATTTTATGACACTCCAAATGGAAAAGAATTTTCTCTCCTCCCCACACGGAGGCTAGAAAGAGCAAGTCCATGGGCAGAGAGAACCTTTACCCATTAAGACTCCCACAAGGGGACCGAAAGGGCCGTGCAAAGCATCAACCACACATTAAGTACTAAGGTTCTTCTGTCCATGGAATTACTGCTTTGCTACATTTATAACAAAATATGAAGTCACAGCCTCTAATAACTCATAGCATTCTTTTAAGCCTAACTAGAACTTTTAAGCCTATTTGTTTTATTTCGCCATTATTTTTATGTCTACCCACAAATGGAAGCGAGGAAATGAGTTCCAAATATTTTGTGCTAAAATACATAGACTGCTTCAGAAATACAGGGTAACCCATAAAAGTGGGGGACACTTCACAGGGGGACAATGGAAGTAGCTGGCTCCAGAAGGAAGAGGAGACACAGTGACTGGTTTGTAAGGCTGAGCCTCCTTCTTTTCCACAGTGAAAAGCCTCCTGCCCACTGTGGCCACAGAGCTAGGCTGGGCCACGAGCGTGGATGAGGCCCCCCGCCCAGTAACAGCTCAAGGGAAATGGGGTCCCAGAGCAGGGAGGCTCGGTTCTCCTCTAACTACAGTCATCAGCTGCGCCTGGTATCTGTTCTCCTGTAACTATAGCCTTCAACTGCGCTTGACACCCAGAACATTTAAGGTCAGTCGACTTAAAACATGAATCTTACTTGCCCCCCAGATTACACTGGCTGGGCGATCTTTATGATCAGAGATTTTGTCTTCATTTAATCACTCCACAAGTGAGTGTTACATATTTTATACAAATACACGCGACGAATGAATAAAACAGAAACACAACACTTGAGCTCGCTTAAGAGGCTCTGGAGCCTTTATCATCAAGCTGGATGTTACCCGTTTGGGTGGCACGCGCTTGTATAAAGCTGCCACAGGAGCTCAGCCCGAGTCTGAAACGCTGCCGGGGGCAGACCCGGAAAACGTTTGCCCCTTTCCCAGGTGGTGGTGGTGTTCAGTCGCTGAGTCGTGTCTGACTCTCTGCGACTGGGTGAACGGCAGCATGCCGCCAAATGCGAACCAGTTTCATTAACCTGGTATTTATATAGTACTTGGTGCTGCTTTAAAAGTCACTTCCTAAGGACTAAGGTACAACATGAGAAGCATAATTAACACTGCTCCTGTTACAGATGAAAGTTGCTAAGAGTAAATTCTAGGAGCTCTCATCAAAGGAAGATATGCTTCCATTTCTTTTTTATCTATATGCGATGATGGATGTTCACTAAACTTACTGTGATATCATTTCATGATGCAAGCTGAATCACTGCACTGAGCACCTTATATGGTCTGTCAGTTTTAGCTCAATAAAATCCAAAGGGAAAAAATATTAAACACAGTCAAATATAAACAAATGAGTGAATAAGCAAGTGTCACTCCCTCCACAATTTTGAAGTTTTATTTGGGTGATAAATGCCCTTTAACTGTATCCATAATCTCACTGTAGAAACTTCAAATATAAGGAAGCAACTTCCAGGGCCTGGAAAAGGCCTGAGTGGTTCCTGGGGGATGGCAGTGGCCCCTTCTCTACTGGCGTGATGACTTTGAGATCTTTATTTTTCAGCTGTGCCCTTGAGTATGCGTTCATAAATATATTTCCCTTCTTCAATTAAAAAGAAGTTGATTCAAGAACTGAAGCAACCAGAAAAAGCGAGTTATACATTTACTTTCTCCACAGATTTTGAATTTTCTATTGGAGAGATGATAAATGACACGCTTTAATTAGTGTGTAAAAATAAGACTCTCAGATAGCTCCCAAATAAGACCTCATTAAAACCTGGCCTAATGCCCAATTTCTGTTTCTCCTGGTTCTCAAATCATTCGCACTGAAGGAGGAGCAGAAAGAATGAGTCTGGGCCCCTCAAGGGAATCAGGTCCACCTCTCACCAGGATCTGGGGGGCATCCTCCTCCTCTCCCCCCCCACCACCTTTGACCCTTACATCTGAACAATGGGCCAGCAGGCTGAGCATCCTGTCTGCTGCTGTTTAGTCCCTAAGTCGTCTCTGACTCTTTGCAGCCCCGTGGACCGTAGCCCGCCAGGCTCCTCTGTCCCTGGGATTCTCCAGGCAAGAATACTGCAGTGGATTGCCATTTCCTTTCTCCAGGGGATCCTCCTGACCCAAGGATGGAACCCGGGTCTCCTGCATTGGCAGGAGGACTCTTTACCACTGGGTCAGCTGTAAAGAGCATCCTGTCTACTAAGCCATTTAATCCTCACAGTCCCATTTTGCAGATGAGGAAAACAAGGCAAGCGGAGCCATCGGCACAGCAGGGGTTCAGACGCAGTCCGTCTGCCTCCAGGAGTGCTCACAACTCCGCCCTGCCAGACCCCGGCGTGCCCAGGACGGGCCTGTGCACCCTTCCGCCCCGTGCCCGCAGAGACTCTCTCTGACGACCCTCCCTGGTCGTGCTGACCGCCACAACCCGGCTTCCGCCTCTGTGCCCTTGGTTGAAACCTGCCATTGCCAAGCTCGACCTCTGGGCAGCCCTGGGCACCACTGACGGTTCCTCCTCCCCTGACACCAACTCTCCAGGGTCCTCTCTGGCAGAACCTCTTTCTCGGCTTCCTTCGACAGAGATTGGGTGCTGAGGCTCCTGCTTCGGCCATTTCCTCTTCCGGCCAGGGGCTCCCAAATCCACGCAGCCTTGCTTCGCGTCCTTCCCGCTTCTGGGACCGTGGATCCAATGACTGACTACCACACCCCCCTGGATGCACCTTGATGTCCACGTGGCCCAGCCTGGGTCTCACACCATCTCCCAGCTCTAACTGTACCATCCCCTGCGACGCCAGGGCAGAGACAGAGGAGCCAGAAGAGACGGATTCTTCCACCGGAATTTCTCATAAATTCATCTTCACGACCACTGCTTGGACCCTAACTCCATCCGCCCATGGCCGGCTCCTGAAGCAGCCTCTGAAGTCGTCCCCCCATCACTGCCATCTCCAGCATCACTGCCGCCTGCAGAACACGCTGCAGGTGGCCTTGTGAGGGCAGCTCTCCCCAACCTGGTTCTACTAACAGTCCTGCAACACGTCCCGTCACCCACCGACGTCAGAGCTGAAAGTTCTCAGCAAAACAGGGCTCTTCCACGTGTAGGAGGGGTGGGTTCTCCACTCCTGTTATTACTTCTCACGGAGCCAGGGACCCACGGCCCCAACTCTTCTGACCTCTCCCCAAGCCCTCGTGCGAAGGCCCAACCCACTTAAGTGACTGAAGTGGCCGCCAGCTTGGCACAGGCTGTCCCTTCTCCACCCCTGCAATTGGGAGCTGTGTGCCTGGGGCTTGGAGGCAAGGCGTGGGCTCCCCTGCTGCCTGGAACCAAGTCAGTCTGGTTCTGGTTTCCACAGAAGAAAACCCAGATGAGCGTTATTGCTCGGTACAGCTATACCAGTAACAAGGAATCATCTGACCTTCTGGGATCTTATCTCTTAATTGGATCAGAACCCCAGCAGGGACAGGAGGCAATCCCAACTCTATGCGACCACCCTCTGGTATAGTGTCGGCCCCCTGGGCTCCCTGCCCACTGCCACGCCAGACAGAGCCCACCACGCCTCCCACGACACACGGCGCTCTCTGAATCCCACTACACAAGCTGCCACCACGGCCCAGACCTCAGGTCAGATCCTCCTCAGAATCCTACCGCGATCACCAGCTCTCCCAGGTGAGCCGTCCTCTCTAACCAGGAGGTTCCTCCAGGGGGACCCTGCACCCCAAACACCCACAGGTGCTAATGTTTTACCCGGGCCTCGACTGAGCATCGCTGCATGTTTACACACACACACACACACACACACACACACACACACACACACACACACACGGGCAGTCAGGGCCATGCTGAAGGCTGCAATTCTACTTCTCAGCCCTGAATCCCTGGTGCCTGGGGGTAGGAACTGCTCCTCCCCAGCCCAACACGCGATCACTCACACCAGGTCCTGGCTTCCAGCTCTCTACTTACAGGACGAGGCCCCTGGACAGCGGTGTCTCTAACACTCTCTTTGCATTGTACCAGCTGATGTCTGCAACATCCATAATTAAGCACCTAATTCAGTTCAGTTGTTCGGTTGTGTCTGACTCTTTGCGACCCCATGAATCGCAGCACGCCAGGCCTCCCTGTCCAACACCAACTCCCATAGTTTGCCCAGACTCATGTCCATGGAGTCGGTGATGCCATCCAACCATCTCACCCTCTGTCATCCCCTTCTCCTCCTGCCTTCAATCATTCCCAGCATCAGGGTCTTTTCAAATGAGTCAGTTCTGCGCATCAGGTGGCCAAAGTATTAGAGTTTCAGCTTCAACATCAGTCCTTCCAATGAACACCCAGAACTGATCTCCTTTAGGATGGACTGGTTGGATCTCCTTGCAGTCCAAGAGACTCTCAAGAGTCTTCTACAACACTACAGTTAAGCACTTAAGCTTTTTAAAATTTCATTAGCCATGATGACATTTTTGGCATAGTCCAGTGAGTGTTAGCAAATGTAATCCGCAAGATATCTTCTCTCCTCTGAACGATTTACCGGAATCGGTCAATTAACAGGAATGTTGGAAGCGCCACCCGGGGGCCCAGAGAAGGAAGGGAAGGCAGGCGACTGGGTGTGTGACTTGGTCTCATGTCTCACAGAGCCCCAAGCCGGGAGCAATGTCCTCGGCTCCTCATAACCAGAGCTCCAAGGTTCTGCCAGAGACAGGACCACCGAGAACCGCTCAAACACTGGGCTGGGCAGTCCCTCTTGCCCCATCCGTTCTTCACTCTTTATTTACCGAGATCCTACAACCCCACCGGCTCCCTGTCCAGGCCCCAGGGGAGCAGGGGCTTCTCCATCAGGCCGAGGACTGGCAACCCTCTCAGCTGCCTTTCCCCAGTTCCCCGAGTGTACAGGAGACTTAACTCATCAACCAGGTGTGTAAGGATCTGTTCTCGGACGTCCCCCACCACGACCCAATGAGCAACGTCAGCGTCTGCTGTGTGAACACTGCTGTGAGGGCAGCGTGGCCCCACGTGCTCAGGCTGCACTGGGGAGCGGGCGAGTCCGGGCCCGGAGAAGCCGGGGGCTGCGGCTCAGCTCAGCACTGCGGGAGCAGAGGCACGGCTGACCGACATCCCGGAGCCACCATCGGACGCCAGCTGGAGACTGAGTGTGAACCAGGCCAAGCCTGAGCAAGGGGGTGGTCTTCAGCTACTGGGAAAAGCTGGACACAGGCTGCCGAGACCAGGAAGGGTGAGAGCTCTGAGTGAACAATGTTAGATGGGACTCGAAGTATGAATTATAGATCTATTATGGGACTATTTCAATGTTTATAACAGGCATACTTATACAAACCAACTAGCGTGAGATTATCCTTCAATTAAAAAATTAAAAAAAAATCAACTAGTGTGAGACTCTAATTTTTACTCCGCAAAAATATTTTAAAGGCACAATTTGAGGTCGGGGGTTCATTGCTGTTGTTTTTCAGTAACTCAGTCGTGTCTGACTCTTTGCGACCCCATGGACTGCAGCATGCCAGGCCTCCCTGTCCTTCACTATTCCTCAGAGTTTGCTCAGACTCTTGTCCCTTGAGTTAGTGATGCCATCCAGCCATTTCATCCTCTGCCTTCCCCTTCTCCTCCTGCCCTCAGTCTTTCCCAGCATCACGGTCTTTTCCAGTGAGTCAGCTCTTTGCATCAGGTGGCCAAAGTATTGAAGCTTCAGCTTCAGCATCAGTCCTGCCAATGAATATCCGGGGTTGATTTTCTTTAGGATGGACTGGTTTGATCTACTTACTGTCCAAGGGACTCTCAAGAGTCTTCTCTACCATCACAGTTCAAAAAAGCATCAATTCTTTGGTCCTGCTTACAGGGAGAGAAAATACTCCCCAGACTTCATAATAACAGGCCAGACTTATGTGAGTTTTGGGGCTGATTTTGTCTCACTTTTGTGGTCCAGAAGTTAGTTTGAACCACGAAAGTTAGTTTGAAGTAGACCTTCATGCAAGAGTCAGACTGAAGTGAACACAAATACCTCTGAAGAGGTGCTCTCAACCCAGGCCTCAGAGAGTTCCCTGAGACAAAGACCACTGATCATGAACTCATGACCAAAATAAACTCAGAAGTGACGTCACAGGATACGTGAGCAGACAAGGCACGAGAATTGCTGAGTGAGCACAGACAGCGAACAGCAAATCCAAACCTGCTGCCACAGTAATGGACTTGTTGGGGAGAAACAAGAAAAGAGGAATGCAGCTCTTTGGCTGCTTTGCATCTAGGATCTTCATCACCATCTGTCTAAATTCCATATATGTGCGTTAATGTACAGAACTGGTGTTTCTCTTTCTGATTTACTTCACTCTGTATAACAGGCTCCAGTTTCATGAACCTCATTAGAACTGACTCAAATGCATTCCTTTTCTATAGCTGAGTAATATTCCATTGTGTTTATGTACCACAATTTCCTCATCCACTAGTCTTCTGATGGGGGGACACATGTGCACCCATGGCAGATTCATTCTTCAGTGCTCAGCCTCCTTCATGGTCCAACTCTCACATCCATACATAAACACTGGAAAACCCATAGCTTTGACTAGATGGACCTTTCTCAGCAAAGTGATGTCTCTGCTTTTTAATATGCTGCCTAGGTTGGTCACAGCTTTCCTTCCACGGAGCAAGTATCTTTTAATTTCATGGCTGTAGTTCATGCCATTGTCTTATTTCTATCTTTGGTGCTACCACCCAGAGGTAACACTGACTGCCTTTGCATTGAAAGGCTCTTCTGTTAGAACCTTGGAGGGCTTACCAGGCAAATCCTCAACAAATAATGAAAACCACCAGGGGTTGTAAATTTTCCAGTAACAAATAAAAGGTCCCCTAATGTCTCCACTCAGTTTTAAATTACAGTTTGAGGGATCATTAAACGATCCTGTTAATTAAGTAGAAATTAATTACCAAATTATCCGTGTAGTTCTGAATTTGTGACTTAGGAATTAAAAAAAAGTTTGAAGTGATATTTTTCTCAACTCTCAAAGTTAATGAACATTAAAGGGGGGTATTCTGTGTTGTTGGTAATCCTATCCCCATCCCCTAGACGTGTTTTCATCTTATCTAAGTTTTGAGTATAGAGGAAGCTATGCCAGAAAAACTAGCACAAGGAAAAAGAGAGAGGGAGGTGGGGACTGCAGAAGGAGCTATCTCGAAGGCTTCTTGGGCCCTGTGATGCTTGGTGACAACTAGTGAACCACAGGGACCCACAGCCCTGCCTGGCCCACACTCCTTTGGAAATCCTACTATACTTGCTGCCAGATGGAAAATACAGTCAGCTCACGTTCTAAGACGATGGGCCCGTCTCATGGGCCTCTGGACGCCTCTGGAAACTCGAGAGAGGATGCTCCATTTACTTTCCAAGGTCAACGTGTTCCTGACCTTCAACCAGCACTCCCCAACTGGGTCAAGAAACGAACAGATGGCTCACCAGAGGGGAGGCAGTGAGGACGTCAAGAGGAGGGAGGTGGAGAAGCAGCTTAGAAGGGGAGATGGAAACACATGGGTAAGAATCCCGTAAGCAAAGAAGAGTGACGAGCGCAGACTGTATCCTTCAGACCACAGGAGCCACCGAAACTATTCGTGGGCAAGTGACCAGGGCCATGCTTTGAAAGGACACCTGGTCCACCTGGTTTAGAAGATGCGGGTGACTTCCACCTGGACAATGGAGACAGGAGGCGTGTGGGGCTGCGTGTGGACAAGAGGAGGGGTAGGGGAGGGGGCTGTGACCGAGCTGCCACGGTCTTCACTCAGGATCCCGGCTCTGAGACATTCTGCTTTGATATCTACCCTTGGTGCACAGTCGCTCAGTCCTGTCTGACTCTTTCGGACCCCAGGGACTGTAGCCCACCAGGCTCCTCTGTCCATGGGATTTCCCAGGTAAGAATACTGGAGTGGGTTGCCATTTCCTTCTCCAGGGGATCTTCCCAACCCAGGCACTGAGTCTGCATCTCCTGCATTGTCAGGTGGGTCCCTTACCACTGATCCACCAGAGCAGCCGATCTACCCTTAACAAAGATTAATATTTTCAAGGGGGGTGGAGTTCTAGGCTGATTACACATCATTTGATGACTCAAAGTGATCTAAAGGTGAGGAATTGGGTGGAGAGGGAGGTGGGAGGGGGGATCGGGATGGGGAATACGTGTAAATCTATGGCTCATTCATATCAATGTATGACAAAACCCACTGAAATGTTATGAAGTAATTAGCCTCCAACTAATAAAAAAAAAATAAAATAAAATAAAGGTGTTCTTCTAAGGGGATATGAGCTCAGGGATGTAACATTTGCTAAACCCCCAGAGTTTAAAAATTTTCAGAGCAGGTTTGGACATTTAACCTCTTCTAAGGCATAGTTCCTAAATCTGAGTTTGCCGATCTTCCTTAGGGAGACCAGCGCTCCTGTTCTTTGCTGGGTGTCAGATCTTCCTGTCGGCACAGCAACCCACCAGGAGAAAGTCATCATCCTTGTTCTAGCAGAGCTTTCAGCTTTTGTGCCACTACTTTAAGACCACCCAAACGCTCTGTCTGAAGCCAGCTTGACCCCTTCCAAGCCATCCTTCGTAGGGACACGTGGCGTGTGTGCTCAATCACAGTCACGTCTGACTCTTTGCCACCCCGTGGACCGTAGCCCACCCAGCTCCTCTGTCCATGGGCTTTTCCAGGCCAGAACACTGGAGTGGGTTGCTATTTCCTCCTCCAACAGATATATTATCACTCTAAAAGCAGGCCTGGTCTGATCATGTCCATGTTTCAACAGAACAAACTATAAAGCATCAGAATAGTTTTCTAATTATAACAAGTATTATTAAGGAAGGAAATGTTCCCTGTGACTGAACAGATCATAAAATGAATACAGGGGTGTATGGGAAACAAACAAAAAAATGCTCTCCTATGCATTTTCTTTTTGGTTCCTTGTCAGTGAAAACCTAATAAGAAGCTCTGCCAAGAGCCCCTGTGCTCCAAGCTAGTCTTCAAGAGAAAGAGTTTGGTGGTGGACCTCCTTTGAACTTACCCTGTGGACCTCAGCACAAAATATGTCGTTGCTATTACACTTTATAAAAAATCCTTTTAGACCATATACTTTCTTTAAAAAAAAAAAAACAACCCTTTAGACGAAGACAGGCCGTGGTTAAAAAAAAAAAGTCAAACTTGCTTTAATTTCTTCTGGTGAAGCTTTCAAGTTTCCCATGAAGTAATGAAGTCTGAATTCTTAATCTGAGATTCTGTTCTTGTCTGTATTCTTTTTATCTCGTTGTATTAAAACAAATTTATCTTCATTTATGTCGCAATTACCTATTAGGGTTGTTAATTTGCTGGAAATGAAGCTATTGTTTAATTGCTCCTATTAATCGGGGGATTTAAATGCCGACTGTAATAAACAGTTACCTTCAGGACGGAGCAAAGTCATGGCTCCTGACATTAATTTCACAATTTCACAACGAGGGGAAATTTCTACTCTGTTCCCTGCAGCTGGATTTCCCCTGTTCTCACAGAGATCATGAAAGAACATAACATTTTTAGAAACTCAAACTGAAATAAATATGGTCTAAGGAGTGTGTTTTATACGTGTATCCAAGTCTGATGTAAAGTTATTATTTGTGACAAGGGGGACATCAAGTCATCCTGTCGGAAACCACGTCCTACTTTTTTGCGTTTCTTCAGAGCACACTGTCCCTTAAAACCAAGCCCCAGAGTGGAGCTGCCAACATCAGGCTTTGGGACCCAGGTGCTGGTCTGGGGGGCAGTGGGCACCAGGACGCTGACTGCCTGTGGGACCCGAAGGACACAGGGTCCCTGTGTCCACACCAGGAGGACTAGGAACACTCACTTCTCTATAGAAAATGTTTCAACACACCCCAACACCACGCTGCCAAACGTCCTGCAGCTGGTTTTGCCCGCGGCCAGCCTGCCCGGGGCTGGAATCAGCATTTCTCCGCTAGAAAGAAGGAAGACATGCCACACAGCCCCGCCTGGACTCCCCCAGCTTTGCAGCACCGCCTCCAGCAGCCCCATGTGCCGTCAGGATGCCCAGCAGACGGTCAGCTCGGGACATGCTGACGTCCTCTGCTGACACCGAGGAGTCCTCCAGCCCCTCCGTCCACCCTCCCTCCCTCCCTCGGGACCGTGAGCTGGGATTCCAGGCTCCGAAGGACACAGGGTCCTTCTCCAGCCGCTGACCCCCGGCGCCCTCCTGCAAGTCCTCCACACGTCACCTCTCCGTCACCGTGTGGACTCCAGATTCCCCCGTCCAGGTGTAGAAAGGACTTGAGCCCACCCCGCATCTGGCACAAATCCGACGCCTGGAGGACACCTGGAGAACCAGGGCCCCTCCTGGGGACGGGCTCAGGCTCCTGCTGAGTCTGAGGCACCCAGCAGACACACGAGCCACTCCAGTTTCCAGAGGGTCAAAAGGAAACGGGCACCGCAGCGCTGAGGGTGACTCGGCAGGAACGCAGGGGAGGGAGGGACACCGGGCTCGCCCCCTGCCCCCCGCCACGCCCGGGCACAGGGGCGGCCGGGACGACGCCTGCCAGGCGCACGCGGTCAGCGTCCACGCCGGCGACCTGCGCGGTCCCGGGACACGCTCGGCCCTGCCACGGCTCTGCCCGGGAGCCAGCTTTTCCCTCCCACGGGTCGGAGGCGGTGACTTCCCTCTGCTCTCTGGCCTGCCTCGCTCCCGATCTGCTCTCTCATCGCATCTTGGAGCAGCAAGACGCGGCAGGCTGCCTGCCGAATGGGGAGATGTCCGCCGGTCGCCCCGCTGAAGAAGCGGACGGCCCTGCCGTGAGGGCGCCCTTCGGAAGAGACGGTCACACGGCCTCCGTGACCAAGTTCACGAAGGTCTCCCCGGAAGAAGGGCTCGCCAGTCTTGGCCGAGTTCCCGCCAACCTCTCTCCTCAAGCTCGCCGTTTCAGATTGAGCGCCTGCCTGCTTCCTCGATATATGTGTCAGACACGGGACCCGCCGCTGGCGGGTAACAGTGCCCCGAAAAGAGGCGTGTGCTTGTGACAAAGCGGGGATAGTTCCCAAGAGGGAAATGCTGATGGATCAGGAATGTACTACACACACTCGGAGGAATCATCAAAAGCAGGGACGATTTAGGGGAACAAGGGGCTGGGGAGGAAAATAAACTAGGAGTCTGGGATTAACAGATACACATAACTATTTATAAAATAAATAATCCACAAGGAACTACTGTATAGCACAGGGAACTCTACTGATAAAGGTTTGTAATAATCTGTTAGGGAAGAGAATCTGAAGACTATATACATACTGAATTGCTATCTGTTTGCCTGAAACTAACACAATATTGTAAATCAACTGTGTGTGTGTGCACTCAGCTGCTCAGTCGTATCCAACTCTGCAACCTCAGGGACCGTAGTCCACCAGGCTCCTCTGTCCTTGGGCCTTCCCAGGCAAGAATACTGGAGTGGGTTGCATTTCCTCCTCCAGGGGATCTTCCCGACGCAGGGATGGAACCCACGACTCCCGTGTCTGCTGCAATGGCAGGTGGCTTCTTTACTGCTGAGCCATAAATCCACTATACTTCCACTTAAAAAATTAAAAATTTAAAAAGGCAGGAAAAATCAGGAAAGCATGACCTTAATGATTACAGGAGCACAGAACATATCAGTGTCCTGCCTGAAAAATCAGCGACAATCACCACCAGATGAAGGCAGGTCCTGATGAAAAGGAAAATGTGTGTGTGTCCCCCTAGAAGCTGCAGCAAAGGGCACGGGTGTGCCTAGCGGCTCATGCCTGAGGCAGAAGAAGATGAGCAGTCTTCTCAGACTCACAGAAGCCAGGAGCAGGCGGCTGCTACTGGTCGTGGAGTCCGAGCATCACCAGAGAGAGATTCCAGGGGCGGGAGCTGGTCCTCCCGACAGGCACGGAGACCTCAGCAAGGGTTGGAACACTGCTGGCCTCCCAGACCTATGGGAAAAGGACTTCTCCTGCGTAACCTCACCAGCTCAGGAGGAAGAAAGCTCTACCCTGATTTGCCGCACACAGCTACAAGGCTGAGTACCATCCACTCAGTGCTCACTGGGCATTCATTACTATGATGCCGCTTAATGAATAAAGAACTATGAATACACAACAGCAGAGTTTAAAAGCAGCTGGTGGAGCTTAGGTTAATCGCAAATATAAAAGGATTTGCCTAAAGTGTAAATTAAAGAGCTTTCAAAGAGCCAAGCTTTCTGGACCGGGGCTCAGGGATATCCCGCCAAGACCCTGGCGAACAGGGACTTTCACCCAGATTCGGATCAGGCAACAACGACACCGCGTGTGGATCTGTTCAAGAGGCTACGAGATGATTAACTTTCTCTCTCCTTTATGCTCAAGTTGGATGCAAATCAGCATCTTTCAAGACAAGGCAAGTGAAGATCCCAACAAACTGGCAATACAATTTAGATGGCAGACAAGGATCTAAAAGATAAATGGCTTAAACAAAGAGGGGGAAAAATGAACCTGTCACTTCTTCTCAACTCATCAAGCTGTCTTGCGGACAGAGTGGATGATTCTGGAGCAGAGCAGCTTCTGACACCCCCTGAAGGGGAAGGCTCCCCTTGGATGCTTTCCACGGAAGCTCCTTACCATTGTTCCTGCACCGGGAAGGCTCACCTTTTAGATTGTTTTTTAAAGGCCAAATTATAGGTCACAAAATAGACTAACAACACAGTTATGAGTCAGATGAAAGAAACACCCAGGATACAGGCAAATAAAAGTAGCGATATCAGAAGAATACAATTTACGACAAAGGCAGAAGTGATGCAGGAAAAAGGTGACTGCAATGAGGATTTTAAAACATGGAAAAACAGAGGAGACTACCAAGAAACGGTAAAGCCACAGACACAATTATTCAAGCGAAAGGAACTGCACAAAAATGCAAGGGAAGGTGAGGCATCGGTGCTAAGTTGCTTCAGTCATGTCCGACTAACTGCAGCCCGCCAGGCTCCTCTGTCCGTGGGCTTCTCCAGCCAAGAGTACTGGAGTGGGTTGCCATTTCCTCCTCCAGGGCATCTTCCCGACCCAGGGATCAAACCCACGACTCCTTTGTTTCCTGCATTGGCAGGCAGGTTCTTTACCACTAACGCCACCTGGGAAGCCCCAGGAAGCCCAAAGGAATATGAGAAGATGAAGATAAATGAGGAACAGGAGATGAAAGAGGCCTGAAATAAGAAAATACACGAGATGTAAAGGTCATACGCAGATTTTTAAATCGGGAGCCTTGAGACAAATACAGCTAAGCACAAGCACTGGTTTCTCTTTTGAAAATTAATATGGCTCGGTTAACATTGGCCTGACCAAATTTGGGAGGTCCAACTTGCTTCCTGTGGAGACATGCGCTCACAGAAAAAAAGGGAGTTTTAGAAACTTCTTTAATGCCCCCATTTGTCATAAGCACATTCTCCTAGAGATACCATCTAACTTTCAAGAAAAATGGACTTATCTATCGCAACTGAAGCTGTTTTCCTATTTCTGGGAATAGTTATCCTTACAGCAATCTCCATAAAAAAGACATTTTCTTCCTAAAGTGGGGGAGAAGACGTCTTGGTTGGAACCTGGGAAAATCACTCCTCGCCTCTTGGCTCTGTTAATAACAAGCCAGCAGCCCTGCTCCTTGCGTGAGATGCCTTGGAGGAAGTGACAGTGACATGCAGGCTGAATTATACAACGTATTGTGATGCAATTAGGAAGAAGGATGAGATGACAAAACAGATTTCTACTCGGTCTTCAGCAGGGCTGTATGCACTAAGTCATTGTGGGGCTCTTCCCGCCACCCATCAATTATTATTATTTAACCAGCACCACCACACACAGCCCTGCCCTCTCCAGGAGGTGCACGATTCCTTCGGGTAAGTTTTGCCTTTTGCAATATTTAATGCGATACTAGGCATTTAGGTTGGGCTTTCCTTGTGGCTCAGCTGGTAAAGAATCCGCCTGCAGTGTGGGAGACCTGGGTTTGATCCCTGGGTTGGGAAGATCCCCTCGAGAAAGGGAAAGCTATGCACTCCAGTATCCTGGCCTGGAGAATTCCATGGACTGTATAGTCCATGGGGTCAAAAAGAGTCAGACATGACTGAGCGACTTTCACTTTACTTTTTCAGGCATTTAAGTTACATGAATTCAAGGGCCCAAGTAAAGAAACAATATGATACCATAGATTTAATATAGCATCCTAAATATATAACTAATAAGGACCTATTGTATAGTATGGGATTCCCTGGTGGCTCAGTGGTTAAAAAAAAATCAGCCTGCCAATGAACGAGACACGGGTTCAATCCCTGATCCCGGAAGATGCCCTGGAGAAGGAAATGGCAACCCACTCCAGTGTTCTGGCCTGGGAAATCCCATGGACAGAGGAGCCTGGTGGGCTACAGTCCATGGGGACGAAAGAGAGTCAGATACGACAGTGACTGAACAGCAAGTGTATAGCACCAGGAATTCTCCTCAGTCACTGCAATGACCTGTAAGCGAAAAGAGTGGATGTGTGTATGCGCATGACGGATGCACTTTGATGTACGGCAGAAACTAACATGGGCTTCCCGGGTGGCTCAGTGGGGAAAAGAACCCACCTGCCAAGGCAAGAGACACAGGAAACACAGGTTCAACTCCTGGGTCGGGAGGATCCCCTGGAGAAGGAGCTGGCAACCACCCCAGAAACTAGCACAACACTGTAAATCAATCATTCTCCAAAAAAAATTTGAAGCAAAATAAATCAGCATCCTTGATCAATCTTTTCCATACATCACGGTTACTGAAGAGTTAAGTACACAGCTTAGAGAAACTTTGAGAAAGTTTTTTCCTTCAACAAGAAATTGAGTGTATCAATTACCATTGTAATTACTCACAGCACCGCAGGTAATTAAAAGGGATCTAAATCTAATTTTATTTACATTTAGAATACCTGAGGTCATTGCCATCAAGATTTCACGTTTGTGACTAATCGTGTTTAAGTGTTAATTAGAGTTCAGCAGAGAATATTGATTGATTTCTAAATTTGCAATCTGCTGTGATTCAGTCACTATGAGGAAGCCAAACTATCCTTACACACTACCATCCGTTTCTACGAATAACTGAAATCCTTCAAAGAATCCTGCAAGCATTTAATTCTGGAAAGTTTCATTTAAAAGAAACAAAATCACAGAGCTCATAATACTGCACATCCTCCCTGTGAGAAAGCACTTCACATTATATTCAGTGCATCTAGACCCACCTTGGGCTTCCGATGGAGCTCAGTTGGTAAAGAATTTGCCTGCAATGCAGGAGACCTGGGTTAGACGCCTGGGTTGGGAAGATCCCCGGGAGAAGGAAATGGCAACGCACTCCAGTACTCTTGCCTGGAGAATCCCATGGATGAAGAAGCCTGGCAGGCTACAGTCCACGGGGTTGGGGTTGTAAGAGTCGGACACGACTTAGCGGACTATACCACCACCAGACTCACCTTAACACAAAACACCTACAACAATATTTTAAATGAAACAACAACAGTTTCTCTTTTCCCTTAAATTTTGTAATGCAAATTTATAACCCTGCACCAAAAAATGGCAAGAAATGTCATGTGCACACCCATGTCCACACCACCTAGGTTTTATAACTGCCCCGTGTTGCTCTACTTGGCTTATAACACGCCCACCATCCATCCATTTTATTTTTGACAAATTTCAAATATGAGGCAGGCACTGGCGCTCTGCTGCCCAACACACTTCAGCATGTGCATACTTAACACATTCATTAAGTGCTAAGGTTCCTTTTCCTGTGATTAAATGTACACCCTGTGAAATGCAAACATCTCAGTTGTACCACTCCATGAAGTGACAAATGTCACGTAACTCAAATCACCATGAAGACAGAGAAGGCTTGCACCCTCTTAGCGAGCAGTATTGTTTCCCCTCCCAGCCTGCGTCACCCCAAACCCTCTCTACCAGCCCTCCTCACTCCCTTGCAACCACTCCCCTGATTTTTTTAACAGCAGATGACTTTGCCTACTGTATTACTAGAACCTCATATAAATGGAATCGTTCATTTAGCATGAATGCCTGCTTTCACTCACCATCACGTATTGTGAATACATCCATGATAACAAGTTTTCAGACACACATCAGCCCCGGCACACCGAGCTACCAGAATCATGGTTACAAAGTCTTTTTCTCTTCCCAGTGAAACGCAGCAGGTCCCTAGAGAAGACGGGGAGCTTCTCTACAAGTAACACCTAATTATCATAAACTTAAAAAATTTTTTTAATTGGAGTGGAGTTGCCTTACAATGTTGTGTCTACCATACAGCAAATTGAATCAGCTATAGGTACACACAGATCCCCTCTTTTTTGGATTTCCTTCCCAAAAAGGAAAGGTCCCCCTTCATGGATCAAAGCCTTGTGATGGCAAAGAGGCTTGTGTAACTCAGTGAAGCTATGAGCCATTCCGTGCGGGGCCACCCAAGATGGACAGGTTATAGCGAAGAGTTCTGACAAGTCCACTGGAGAAGGCAGACTCCAGCATCCTTGCCACGAGGACCCCATGAGCACTATGAAGAGGCAAAAAGGTGAGACACCAGAAGATGAGCCCCTAGGCCGGAAGGTGTCCAATATGCTACTGGGGAAGAGTGGAGGGCAGTTACTGATATCTCCAGAAAGAATGAAGCCGTGGGGCCAAAGTGGAAATGACGCAGTAAACTCCAAATGCTGTAAAGAACAAGACTGCATAGGAACCTGGAATGTTAGGTCCATGAATTAAGGTAAATTGGAAGGACATGGTCAAGCAGGAGATGGCAAGAGTGAACACTGACATCTTAGGAATCAGTGAACTAAAATTCACAGGAATGGGCAAATTTAATTGAGACGACATTACATCGACTACTGTAGGCAAGAATCCCTTAGGAGAACTGGAGCAGCCCTCAGAGTCAACAAAAAAGTCTGAAATGCAGGGTGCAACCTCAAAAATGACAGAATGATCTTTGTTTGTTTCCAAGGCAAACCTCTCAATACTGCAGTAATTCAAGTCTATGCCCCAACCAGTAATGCCGAAGAAGCCGAAGCTGAATGGTTCTATGAAGATCTACAAGACCTTATAGAATTAACACCAAAAAAAGATGTCCTTTTCATCATAAGGGGATTGGAATGCAAAAGTAGGAAGTCAAGAGATACCTGGAATAACAGGTTAAGTTGGGCCTTGGAGTACAAAATGAAACAGGGCAAAGGCTAATAGAGTTTTGTCAGGAGAACATGCTGGTCATAGCAAACACCCTTTTCCAAGAACCAAAGAGACAACTCTACACATGGACAATAACAGATGGTCAATACTGAAATCAGGTTGATTATATTCTTTGCAGCCAAAGATGGAGAAGCTCTACATAGTCAGTGAAAACAACACTGTGAGCTGACTGTGGCTCAGAACATGAACTCCTTATTGCAAAATTCAGGCTTAAATTGAAGTAGGGAAAACCACTAAGTCATTCATGTATGACCTAAATCAAATCCCTTAGATTACACAGTGGTGGTAATGAATAGATTCAAGGGATTAGATCTGGTAGACAGAGTGCTCCAAGAACTATGGATGGAAGTTTGTAACGTTGTATAGTAGGCAGTAACCAAAACCATCCCCCCCAAAAAAAGAGACACAAGAAGGCAAAGTGGTTGTCTGAGGAGGCTTTACAAACAGCTAAGGAAAGAAGAGAAGTGAAAGGCAAGGGAGAAAAGGAAAGATAAACCCAACTGAATGCAGAGTTACAGAGAATAGTAATGAGAGAAAAGAAGTCCATCTTAAATGAACAAAGCAAAGAAATAGAAGAAAACAATAGAATGAGAAAGACTAGAGATTTCTTCAAGAAAACTGGAGATATTTTCACACAAGGATGGGCATGATAAAGGACAGAAATGGTATGGATGTAACAGAAGCATAAGACATTAAGAAGTGGCAAGAATACACAGAAGAACTGAACAAAAAGGGTCTTAATGACCCAGATAACCACGGTGGTGTAACCACTCACTTAGAGCCAGACATCCTGGAATGTGAAGTCAAGTGGGCCTTAGGAAGCATCACTATGAACAAAGCTAGTGGAGCTGATGGAATTCCAGCTGAGCTATTTAAAATCCTAAAGGATGATGCTGTTGAAGTGCTGACTCAACATGTCAGCAAATACAGAAAACTCAGTAGGGGCCATAGGACTGGAAAAGATCATTTTTTGATCCAACCCCAAAGAAGGGCAATGCCAAAGATTGTTCAAGCTACCCTACAACTGCCTTCATCTCACATGCCAGCAAGGTTATGCTCAAAATCCTTTACGCTAGGCTTCAGCAGCACCTGAACTGAGAACTTCCAGATTACAAACTGGGTTTACAAAAGGCAGAGGAGCCAGAGATCAAATTGCCAACATTCTTTGGATCATGGAGAAAGCAAGGGAGTTCCAGAAAAACATCTGCTTCATTGACTACACTAAAGCCTTTGACTGTGTGGATCACAACAAACTGTGGAAATTTCTTAAAGAGATGGGCATACCAGACCACCTTACCTGCCTCCTGAGAAACTTAGACTGAGTCTAGAGCTGAAGCTCCAATACTTTGGCCACCTGATTCGATTAACTGACTCATCTGAAAAGACCTGATGCTGGGAAAGATTGAAGGCAGGAGGAGAAGGGGATGAGATGGTTGGATGGCATCACTGACTCAATGG
Source organism: Dama dama (assembly GCF_033118175.1). Taxonomy (NCBI): domain Eukaryota; kingdom Metazoa; phylum Chordata; class Mammalia; order Artiodactyla; family Cervidae; genus Dama; species Dama dama. The sequence continues at coordinate 111,904,708 of NC_083700.1, read as the reverse complement.
ATGTGAATCTGAACAAACTCCAGGAGTTGGTGAAGGACAGGGAAGTCTGGTGTGCTGCATTCTGTGGGGTCAAAAAGAGTCGGACACAACTTAGCTACTGAACAACAATCCCGTTTAGGTCACCACAGAGCACTGAGTAGACTTCCCTGCTCCATACAGTAATATGTGTGTGTGTGTCTGTATATATATATATATATATATATATATTATATGTGTGTGTGTGTCTGTATACATATATATATATATATATCAATATATATATATATATATGTATCGATCTCCATCTCCCCATTCACATCACAGACTTCTCTGGTCCTGCCAAGGGTTTAAAAGGAACATAGTGTCCATTTTTTAAGAACATTGCACCTTTTTCTAAATCACACCTGACCTGGGGTATATGTGCTAGCAGTAGATAAGAGGACACAACGACTCTTTAAACCATAGTTCAAAACTCTTTCTACACACGGGAGTCTTCTTCTAATCCACCCTACGAAAACATCCTTCATTAACAAAAACTGAGGAACGTTGCCCTTGGCGACATCATGATTCAAACTCACTGAGAAAAATGGCATTAAAAAAAAAAAATCCACGGTGGACACTATGAAAACAAGTCATAGAATTTCTCACACCTCAACCTAGACACTTGGCAGCAGGTCACAAAAAGTTATCATCTGTATCTCAACAATGTAAAATGTTGAAAACTCAGCAGCGACATGGAACACACAATTCCCAGCATTTACGGCTGAATACAGCAAACTCCTGTTTTTGTTCAGTTGCCAAGTCATGTCCAACTCTTTGCGACCCCATGGATTGCAGAATGCCAGACCTCCCTGCCCCTTACCATCTCCCAGAGTTTGCCTAACGTCATGTCCATTGAATTGGTGATGCCATCCAACCATCTCATCCTCTGTCACCCCCTTCTCCTCCTGCCTTCAATCTTTCCCAGTATCAGGGTCTTTTCCAATGAGTCTGCTCTTCACATCAGGTGGAGCTTCAGCTTCAGCATCAGTCCTTCCAATGAATATTCAGGGTTGATTTCTTTAAGGATTGACTGGTTTGATCTCCTTGCAGTCCAAGGGCCTCTCAAGAGTCTTTTCCAACACCACAGTTCGAAAGTATCAATTCTTTGGCACTCAGCCTTCTTTATGGTCCAACACTCACATCTGTACATGACCACTGGAAAAACCATAGCCTTGACTATATGGACCTTTGTTGGCAAAGTGATACCTTTGCTTTTTATTACACTAAGTTTGTCATAGCTTTCCTTCCAAGAAGCAATCATCTTCTAATTTCATGGCTGCGGTCAGCATCCGCAATGATTTTAGAGCCCAAGAAGAGAAGTAGGCTCCTACCCGACACCTAGTCTACGGCTGCAGGATGATCAGTGACGCTTAAGAACACGGGCAAAAGTCACACTGCAATTTCAACACATCTTAATGTCAAAAAGTGTGAAAATTAAACACACAATCCCGCTGCTTTAACACCCTTCAAGGTGATACTTACAATGAAAAAAGCAAGTGACTGTGAATTTTATCAAGCTATTCAGTGAAGGAAGCTGACTGTTTGTGGTTCTCCCACTGATACTGCTAATGTGACACTGTGTCTGGTAACGATGTGCATGTTTACACACCGCATACGGTTTTCTGATGAAGCTTTGGGAATTCATTTTAAGAGAAAAGATACCAACGTGAATAGAGAAAAAAGACTGAAATGTCTGCTAGTTAATAACCCAAGCCATTAGCATCTATCACAAGAATTAGAGAAAACAATTTGAGAGAAACACTCTCTCTTCACTGCTGACATCCCAAATCCATCGCTGGCTCAGACACAGGGGTAAAAGGCAATTACAGCCTAAAAACTCAACATTAAAGAAGGGCATGGTCAGAGACAGTTTAGAAAATCCAGACTTTTTTCCTTCTTCCAAAAAAAAAAAAAAAAATGTAAGGATAGATGAGAAAGGTATTTAACACAGATTTCTCTTTTGATGGGCAAAAATACAAAAAATGAGGGAGATAAAGTGTACAATAGCTAAAGTGAAAGTGTTAGTCGCTCAGTCGTGTCCGACTCTGTGTGACCCCATGGATTATAGCCCACCAGGCTCCTCTGTCCAAGGAATTCTCCAGGCAAGAATACTGGACTGGGTTGCCATTCCCTTCTCCAGGGGATGTTAGCGACCCAGGAATTGAACCCACGTCCCTGATAGCTCAGTTGGTAAAGAATCTGCCTGCAATGCAGGAGACCCCGGTTGGATTCCTGGGTTAGGGAAGGTCTCCGGGAGAAGGGAAAGGCTACCCACTCCAGTATTCTGGCCTGGAGAATTCCATGGACTGTAGTCCATGGGGTCACAAAGAATCAGACATGACGGAGAGACGTTCTGTTTCACTTTCCCTCCAGTGCAGGCAGATTCTTTACTGTCTGAGCACCAGGGAAGCCCCACAGTAGCTAAAGCCAGCCTTTCAGTGTATTACCAGCCCCCCACGCATCCCACGCATCCCCCACACACACAATGGCTGGGCCTCCGGGCCTGTGAAGCTAACGACCATGCTTTCGCCTTGAGCTGGTGGCACCCCGTGCAGCTCCATCCGTGCTCCTGGGCTGAGGCTGGCCCCTCAATGGAGAGTCCTGCCATCCCGTCAGAAGCCTTAAAACAAGCCCACAAACACCAGTAGCCCCACCGTGGACAGAGGAATGCTGCTGTGTCCCGGGTCTGCAGAAGAAGGAGTCTGTCACAGTGGGCAGCAGTCACGGCCTCAAGCCTCCTGGGTCCCACAGAAGGAACCTGGGATCTCCTTACAAAGCAGAGGTGTACCGCCCAAGAAAAGGACGCCTGGTGAGAAGGCTCCTTTAAGAACACATCTCCAAGAGCAAACTGGTGTCTGGAAGACCGACATATGGATTTTCCCAGCAGCTTCCCCTGGCTGTGAAATGGCTCAAAGGAGGGTTTGGGTCCTCCCTGGCCTCTGACAGCTCCTAGGCACCTGGAGACCGTTAACAAGACAGGAATTCACAAGCATCCCCTGAAAAGATACCTGCGCTCCGAAAGCCTGATTTACTCTCTAATAAAGACTTGACCCTTCGTTTGTGACTTCCTGCCCTTTATCCGCATTGAACTGCTGTTAATATCTCTAGTTCAGCATACAAGAGGCATCACAGGACGTTTATTATAAATCTTGCAAAACACAGAAGGCCCCTTTGCACTTTAATCATGTGCTAACAGTTACAATAAGATTGTATTAAAGATTTAAACTGCCCTACTTAAGCCATTTACCTTCAAACGTCCATTTCCAGGGAATGAATCTGAGGGGTATGAATGTCGAACCCGTGCTCAGATTTATGGCACTGGAGAAAATTCCTCCTGATATAACTCTGATGACTGAAGTCTAATGACTGTAGTTTTATTACTTTTTAAGCACTTAATGGGAAAATTTAGACATTTTCACAAGACCAAGCTCCAACAAGAATGGTGCATTTAAAAAGTGACAGGCTAGGGAAGGTCTCAGAGATGACTTTAGAAAATAACAGGACGAAACACCATTGGTGGGAATTTTAAGGCATCCCTAATAGCATACGTTCGCCTCTGACATTATTAGTTTGGTTTTTTTTCTTCCCCCCTAACATCTTTAATAGTCCAGAGAATATTTAGGAAAGAGTAACCATAGAGAATTTTATTATTCTCCATGTAAAATTTTAAAGCCATTTTAAAAACTCCACAGTCTTTAATTTTTTTCCCCACACTTATAACCACCTACCATAGGGAGGTTACAGAACAAATACCGTAATTATCACCATGTAATTACCCAAGCCTTGGCAAGGAACAACTGTTTCTATCACCAACCAGACTGTCAGCGGGAAAATTATCTTTCAAATGTTCAGAAGCAAATCTGAAAGTTTCCCTTTTACTTGAAGTAAACCCCCCCACTCGCACCAACTTGAGCCCACAGCTGTGATCCCTCAGGTTTCAATTAATGCCGAGGCAGTAATCCCATCAATCACCGAGGACTATAAATTTCTTATCTTTCTCATTAGCTACACCGTTGCACAGCTTAAATATAAACATACCTTGCCACCAGGCTGTAAATCACCCAGCACCAGGCACTCTGCCCACCGACAGAAGGGGCAGGATGAATTCTGCAAACTCGTCGTGTGCCCAGGACAAGAAAACTGATTTACACGTCTCCAAAAAAAAAAAAAAAAGCCAACCCAGGAAGCCACCGAGGTTCACACTGATAGCAGACCTCTTTGAGTTTGCTTATTTGGCTTAAAACTCGGGAATGACCTGTCTTTATTAGTATTACTAAGTTTTATGTGCAAAATCCAATTTTCTGCAGAAATGAATTTTTTGCTGCGTCGGCCAATGATTATCTGGTGCTGGTTACCTGTAGCTATTCATTTTCCTAGACCTACATTCTTCAACTTATTTTTTTAAAGCTGCAAAAAAAGAAAAAGGAAGAGAATCAACTATCGTCTGGAAATAAATCGGGCCCATCTGTATCAAGAGAGACGGCAGACCCGGTGTCAGGGGAAGGGAGAGCCCCTCCAGGGGACTTGCCACCTTCTGTTCCAGACAACTTTATGAGTTGACACCCTGATACCAATATCCTGAGCCTTGTGCACTCTGCCACGTGTTCGTCTAACGCAACTATGCAGTGCGACCCGTTAACAAGAGTTCAGGCTGCTGAATTATCTCCCCGTCGGGTGCAAACTTTATAAAGTGTCGGTCCACTCAGAGGAGCTGGAGAGGACGCTGCCCAAAGCAGCGCAGGGGCTCGGAACCCGGGGTCCCGCTGTTTCGGGAGCTGACCGTGCCTCTGCCGTGAGCTTCCGGTTCCCTATCGCATCCCCTTTCTGCCTGATTTAACTCACTGTATCTTTCAAATGAAAATGGATGTGGAGCATCACCTCACCACCTTCAGTCTGCAAAGCGCCAAGTTGATTATCTCACCTGAAAGGAAGACCAGACCAGACCAGGCGGCTCTGGTCTGCCTGAGGCAGGACTGCCATCTAGTGGCCGCCTCTGCCATTGACCTTCCAGAGAGGCTTGGGCTCCAGGACTGAAATCTTTCTGAGCATCCAGAACTGTCTGGCATGTTCTCAGCTCAGGTCAGTTCAGTCGCTCAGTTGTGTCCAACTCTTTGCGACCCTATGGACCACAGCATTCCAGGCCTCCCTGTCGATCCACCAACCCCCATTCTAGGGCAGCCAAATATGCTATTTAAAGAGCTTCTGGATAAACTGTGATGAGAAATACTTCCTTGGCAGGGTATGGAAAACAGACGACATTAATCACAAATTGCTCTCAGATTACAAACATCCATGACTTGCAGCTAAAAGCCCAAATCTCAAAATAAAAAATAAACAGGTAACTTTTTTTGATGGCATTGAACTGGATCTCAGAAAGATGTGGATTCCACCCCTGAGTCAGTCAGTAAGATCCCTTGGGGTAGGAAATGGCAATCCGTTCCAGGACTCTTGCCTGGAAAATTGCAAGGACAGAGGTGCCTGGCGGGCTACAGTCCATGGGGCCACAAAAAGTTGGATGAGACTGAGCACTCACTCACTCACAAACTGTTATTTAAAAAAAACAAAAAACAATTCAGTAATGTTTCTATTAAGATTTCCTTTCCTAAGTGCTCTAGTGAGGGTTCCTCAAGTTCCTGAGGATTCTTTGCTGATGACTCCATTGAGATTTTTGGCAAATATTTATCAGTCAAATTAGTTTGTCCAACCAGTTCAACCTAAAGGAAATTAGTACCGAATACTCATTGGAAGGACTGATGCTGAAGCTGAAACTCCAACATGTTGGCCACCTGATGCAAAGAGCTGACTCACTGGAAAAGACCCTAATGCTGGGAAAGATTGAAGATGGGAGGAGAAGAGGACGACAGAGGATGAGATAGTTGGATGGCATCACCGACCTGATGGACATGAGTTTGAGTAAACTCCGGGAGTTGGTGATGGACAGGGAGGCCTGGCGTGCTGTGGTCCATGGGGTCGCAGAGTTGGACATGACTGAGCAACTGAACTGAAATGAACTGATTAGTTTGTCATAAAGAGAAAGATTAAGTCAGAAAGAAAGAAAAAAAACAAATACCATATATTAACATATATATGGAATCTAGAAAAGTGGTACAGATGATCTATTTCCAAGGCTTGAATAGAAACCAGTCGCAGAAAGCGTGTGGACACGTGGCGAGAGGTGCGGGGACCAGCCGGGAGAGGAGCGCTGACGTGTCTACACTACCGCGTGTAAAGCAGACAGCTAGTGGGAAGCTGCTTGCAGCACAGGGACCTCAGCTCGGTGCTCCGTGATGACCTCGCGGGGTAGGATGGGAGGGCGGGAGGGGACATCACGTGTACACTCAGCCGATTCACTTCACTGTACAGCAGAAAACTAATGCAACGCTGTCAAACAATTATATTCCAATGTTTAAAAAATTAATTTGTCTTTAAAAGTATTTACAAGGCAGTCAGTGCAACAGAGAAGCGCATGGGTGCCCTTCTCAGCTCTGCAGTGGTGACCCAGATTCAGGGCCTGGTTCCACCTCCGCATATGCCTCGCAGGAGAGGGGGAGTTCGAGGAGTAAGTCATGTGGTGAGACAGAGCACAAGAAATGAGCCAGCCTCGTGCAGAGGGAACACAGGCGCGGGGATGACGGGGATGAAGACGGGGCGTGGAAGGGCTGACTGCGGTCTGGATGCGGCACCTGCTCTCCTGGAGTTTCCAGTCCAGTCGGGGAGCAAGGCCCCTGGATGGGCCTTCACCACGAAGCCCGTGGAGTCCTTACTCTTTATCAGGACCCGCTCTGATCTTTGTACCACGACCAATTCACGGCAGGTGCCCTCTGGTCACCTGTTACCTGCGGGACCCGGTGCCTCACCCCGGGCACAGGGGCAGCAGAGAGGCAGGCTTCAGGGTTCAGATCCCAGATCTGCCCTCTGGAGAAGAAAGGGGCTTCAGGGACCAGAGGCGAGGAGGGCGTGGGGGGAAGTGGGAGGAGCCTGGGGCAAGGAGGAGGGTGGATGTGGAGAGGTGCAGGGGCTGGTGGGTGGGTGGGGGGAGCATGGAAGCCAGGAGCCTCTCAGGACTCTCAGATGGGGGTCTCCACCCCAAAAACAGTGGGGAGTCTCATAAAGACAACAGGAGGTGCGCAGTCTGATTAGCCCTGCAGTTTAAAAGCACAGCAGAAAGGGACTTCCCTGGCGGCTGAGCGGTTAAGACGCTGCACTGCAGGGGCTGTGGGTTCAATCCCTGGTCAGAGAACTAAGATCATGCATGCTGAGTGCTACAGCCAAAAGAAAAAAAAGCACGGCAGAAGGACTAGAGGGGAAGGGGAGACATCTACAAAATGGGAAGTGCAGAGAGGAGCCTGGGGGGCAGGGCAGTGGCCCAGGCCAGGGCATTGGGGGTGGTGGTCACATAGAGTCAGTGACCAGAGAGCTGGGCAGCTAAACCAACAGAACTCGGTGAAGGGCACACAGGAAGGAAGGCAGAGAGGGGGGGAGAATGGCCCCAGCTGTCCAGCCTGAGTGAAGGGGGAGATGCGCCGGGACCCCCAGGATCAGAGGGGCACGTGCAGGGCTGTCCTTAGACGAGCTCTCAGAACAGAACTCTCGGCTGAGCACGCAGATGTCTTAGTTCAGCGGGAACAGGGTGAGGAGGGAAAGGCCAGGATGGAGCCAGGAGGGTCCCGGACGGCGCCCCCAGCCCCAATCCACAGCAAAAACAACTCCCGGCTCCTCCCCAAATCTGCTCTATGAAGAACATTTTTATGTGGAAGCGAAAGTGAAAAATGTACTGCATAGTGCAGTAAACACCTTGGAAACCCACCGCCTCCCGGCAACAAATGCAAACATTTCGCCCTATTTGTCTTACTGCTGTATTTATTAGCTGCATCAAGTAAGTAGATTATCGTTTCCCTTCAGCCCTAAATATTTAAAACATCCTTTCTTGGAGCAGGGTTCCCAAGAGCCACAATGCCATCGGTCACCCACGGGTTGGGGGGCGGGGTGTCTACGTCCATGTGCAGGAGTGGAGGTGGACAGCTGAGATGACTTGCTGGACAACATCCATCCCCAGGGTCAGGTTCTGAGATGCCGATGGAGGTGGGGGCAGGCTTGGCAGTGGGAAAGTCGCCTTTTGTGCCAACAGCAGGCAAAGAGCTCAGCCAGCCAGGCCACCGAGGAAGCTGGAGGTGGAGACAGAGGGGGGCTTCTCTTTGTCCCCAGGGCCCACAGAAAAAAAGCCAGGGTCCCTGCTGACCACAGGATGGCGTGTGTAGAGCGCTACTCCATCGCAGTTTGCCTGCGTTGGTGCCACTTCTGCGCTTTTCATCCCCACGGCTCGGGAAGAGCCCGGGGCATCACATGTCTTGACACCCTCGTTTCTCTGCAAAATCCAGCCCGTCCTCCCCAGAAAGAAGACATAGTAAAGGCCCTCCCAGTGACCCCATCCCAGAACCGCAGAGGAAATGCACAACAGTAAGGCACAGGCGGCGAGCTGGATGTGCACCAGCACGCCGGCGGAGCCCTCGTCTCGGGGGAGGAAGGACCGTGGCGCTTCTCAGCCTCGCGGGGTTAAGCGCTGACCTCCCGGCCGTCGGAGAACCAGGCTGCTGCCCGAGGAAAGCATGGTCTACGAAGCTTCTGTGGAGGCTCGTCCTGGAGATGCCGCTCGTCTTGCTGGCACGTCCAGGACAGGAGAACGCCTTTGATTCATCTCCTAGTGAAACCCTACTACCTCTGCTGGTTTAGAATGCTCTCACGGCAGTTACACCCGCCACTGGGGCTCAAATGAAGGCAACATCAATGCTCATCTTCTCCCATCGAGGGCGGCCCTTCCCGAAACTCGGCGCCCGGTTATAGTTCCTCTCCGTCATCTCTGGTCCTCGGGTAGACACCGGGCAGGGCCGGAGGCTCCAACACGGAGCTCCGTACTTCCCTCCTTTGTGTCACGAGGCTGCTGGCCGACGTCCAGTCCAGCGCTGCATTCTGAATTGAATTGAACTGAAAGTCACTCGGTCTTGCCCGACTCTTGTGACCCCATGGACTGTAGCCCGCCAGGCTCCTCTGTCCATGGGATTCTCTAGGCAGGAAGTCTGCAGCTGCGTTCGACCCACCGTCTTATTTTTATCACGACACCTTGAACTCCCCCTCGACCATTCTCAGAATTTACAGTGGGGGGCTCCTTTCCATGAAAAATCAAATTCGAATCTCAAAGATCTGAGTTTCTGTGAGCGGCACGTACCCGTGAAATGTGGCCTCTGGAGGTGCAGGCAGTCTTGTTTTCATGGTCAGGGAGGAACTCTGACCTCCCTGGGGGACGAGACTGAACGGACCAGCCCAGATTCAGAGCATCTCCTTAGGGTTTTTTCCCCACTGCCATGCGTCTCTCTCATCTTACTTCTCTTCCACAGGGAGAAAAAGGGTGAGTAATTACTTTAAAACCATCTGCTTTTGACTCTGAGACTTCGCCGAAAATACCAAAATAAGATCATTTGAAAGCTCTGATTGGAACCCAAGCACCGACCATAAAGATAAAGGCGGTCTGCCGGAGCGAAGGTAATTAGGAGACGCCTGATAACTATTTTAATTACTGCATTTACACCCAGCTCCACTTCCAGCCCCAGCGTCATTTCCATTTTAAAGGCTGCATTTCCTAGTTGCTGCTTTGCTTTGCTATCAGCAATGTTTAGGATACAGACTCCAAGGCTGCGATCTCTGATTTGTGCTTTTCCATCACTTACTCGTCCTGCCCGAATCCCCGTGGAGCAGAGTTCAGGACCCTGCAGGCACCGTCCCTTACAAAATCTGGAGACACGTGCACCCACGTCTCAGCCAAGCCGCTTACCCTGTGGTTACAGGCCCTCTGTCCACAGCGCCGAGGATTCTTAAAACGACCGTGGGTGTGGTGCTTGCTTTGTGAATTTTCCAGCCATGGGTTCTTAATTAGATGTATGCCATGTTCAGGGGCTGGGGTAGAGGAAGAGAACTGTGTAACATTCTGAGAAAAGGCATCTATTATTTGAATTTCTGTTTCAAAACTTAATACAAAGCAGCTCCTAGGTCTGGATGTTTCACTGCAGAATAGATCAGTGTGGGAAAGACTACGAAATTTAGCTTTTATTCAAGTAGTAACTAGAGACTACGTACTCTCTCTCCATGCTGTTTACTTTTTGCTAAGGATTCTAGGAAAAGAGGCCAGTGGAAATGATCAACAGGTGAGATGAAGAGATATTCATCTTAACCAAGAAGGAAAAAAAGACCTCTTCAATGAATTTTTGGTAAGTTTATAAGAAGGTATAAACTTCATTTTTCTTTAGGTATGAGGAAAAGAAATGCAACCAGCAAACTCAGTTAATTAACAGTAGATACACCGCGGCTGGGCCTTCCCTGCTGGCTCAGCGGTAAAGAATCCACCTGCAATGCAGGAGCCACGGGAGACCTGGGTTCAATCCTTGGGTCGGGAAGATCCCCTGGAGGAGGGCATAGCAACCCACTCCAGTATTCTCGCTTGGAGAATCCCACGGACAGAGGAGTCTGGCGGACAACAGTCCATGGGGTTGCAAAGAGTTGGATATGACTGAAGTGACTGAACACAGACAGACAGACAGACAGACAGACACACACACACACACACACACACACACACACACTGTGGTTACCCAGAGACACTCCCTCTCCCCTGGCCAGCTCAACCCTGTAACAGAGGAGAGTGACTTATCAGTCAACTCAACAGGTCCTCTAGAATCAGTTTTAATGAACAAGTAGGTGTGATTGAAAAGGATCAAAATTTATGGTGAGTTGGTCTGCATCGAGAACACAAGGGGGAAAGCAGATAGAGAAGACTCAGGGCATTTTGTCCTACATCCAGGTAAGGATGTAGGACAGGTAAGCAGCAGGCAAAGACGTCCAGGACCTCCCAGAGGGCAAGCGGGACCAGCTCCCATCTCTGAAAGCCCAGCTCCCAAGGCCGTCTGCTACTTCCAGGATAGTCAGGTATTCTCTTCCAAAGTCCTCCAAGCAAACCCCAGATGTCTTACAGTTATCCTGGGCATCCCTAGGGAGAAGGAACAACGGGGAGCGGTCCCCACCCCACAGCTGGGTATGCTGAGGACGTGACGGGCTGAATCGTGACGGGCTGAATTGTCAGGAACAGTAGGAAGATGCAGATGGAGCCCAGTGTTCTGTGGTCCAGCCCAGCATCCATCCCCAGGCCACCCGGAGGCGATGCTTTCTCGGTAAGGGACTCAGCACCATCTGAGATGATGACTCAATACCTATTGAATTCACGAGCCCTTGCGATGGTAGAGATTCGGTAACAGCTGTCTTTGTGGGATTAAGCAGGAAGTTCATCAAGAGAAATTGAAGTTCCCCGGCATCTCGTGTCATTGGCAACAGCTCAGCTTGTCTTGTCGTTAGCAAAGTTGTAAGAAACATCTGGGTTTTTAGATGTTCCTTTTACTTCAACTGTTGTCTGACTAAAATAGTTAAGTAATTCCACCTGAGTTCTGTGGCTTGTTTTTCGAAACCCTGGATGAATCTGCTTTCAATTCCCATACCACTTATCTTGAAACAGGTAGAAGGGTTAATGATAAAATGCAAAATGCAATAAAACTAAAATGGGAAAACGTTCTGAATCCTGGCTGCAACCGCTCACTCGCTCAGTTGTGTCTGACTCTCTGCAACCCCATGGACTGTAGTCCGCCAGGTTCCTCTGTCCATGGGGACTCTCCCGGCCAAAATGGAATGGGTTGCCATTTCCTCCTCCAGGGGATCTTTCCAACCCAGGGATTGAACTTAGGTTTCCTGCATTGCAGGTGGATTCTTTACCGTCTGGGTCACCAGGGAAGCCCAAGAATACTGGAGTGGGTAACCTATCCCCTCTCCAGGGGACCTTCCCAACCCAGGAATCAAACCAGGGTCTCCCACATTAAGGTGGACTCTACCAGTTGAGCTACTAAGGGAAGCCCTTCTGAACCCTGGAATCAAATGCTTTCCCAATCGTCTACAGACTTTCCCAAACCAGCTGCACGATTTTGGGCATGTCTCTTTCTGTTCTGAAAAAGCTAGACGGGGAAGATAACAACTGCCAGGTTCTGCGAAGGCTGAACGCGCACGTTCTGGCCGGTACCCACTGTGGCTGGCCAGCATCACGTGGACCCGCGGTCACTGTGGTACCTCTGCGTGGCGGGCGAAAACCTGGTGTCCTGTAGCCAGCATGCTAAGGTACACACACGGCACTCAGTAAATGCTGATGGAGGTCAACTCGGGCCAATACCCAATGGTGGGTCTCCGCACTGCTTTTCCTAGCTGCCTTGCAAAAGCACCTAATGCAATTTCTTGTGCATGAAATCCATCCATTGAATCAACGAAACAGATCTGCCACTGAGATGACCAAAGAGAGAAGACACAGGGGCCCAGGACCGGGCCTCAGTAAATTCCACCGTCAAGAAGGAGGCTGGGCAGGGGAGAAGCCCACAGACGAGGAGGATGGGCAGCTGCTCCGGGAGGGGGTGGCAGGTGTCACGGAGGGTGACAGGCGAGGGCAGGACCAGCATGGAGAGTGGCCACTGGACCGGGGCCAGACAGTCATGGGCGAGCTGGTGAGAGCTGGAAGGCCTAGTGGGGAAGGGAGTGCGAAGCGGGAAAAATTAAGACAAAGAGCCCCCCCCTCCCCCGATCGCACAAGGTGTCTCGAGCCCTGACTTCATGGAACTGCTGAGAAATGGCCAGCAGTCTGACCACCCTGCCCAGCAAGGGCCTGCGTCCGCCCCTGCAGGTTGGGTCACCCTCCGGGAAGACCCCCTCGGACACAGCATCACCGGGCTCGGCATCTCCACCGCAGGCACGTTTCCTCCTGCCTTCCCGCAGCAGCCGGCCCCTTTCCGTCCGCAGGAGCTTATCCGGGCCGCCCTAACAAATCCCTACAGTACTGGCAGCTTGCAGTCAGCTGAAGTCTTTATTCTTTCCCAGCTCTGGACGCTGAGAGCCTAACATCTGGGGCTGAGGTCGGGGTGCCTGTAGGGCTGGGCTCGCCGGGGGCTCCAGGGAGAACTCGTTTCTTGCCTCCCTGGCATCTGCGGGCTTGTGGCCCCATCACAGCGGCCTTGGGATCCCTCCGCCCCACCCTCCCGTGGTCCTCCACTGCGCGTGCACTCGGATCCGCGCTGCCGCCTCCTTAAGAGGCAGCTTAAGGCAGCTCCTTTCAGGGCCCAACCGGGATGGTCCACGGTCCATTTTCTGAGGATGCTTAACCACCCTTCAAACCCCTTCCTGCCTCTTAAGGTAGATCCACATTGCCAAAAAATTGATGCTTTTGAACTGTGGTGTTGGAGAAGACTCTCGCGAGTCCCTTGGACTGCAAAGAGTTCCAACCAGTCCACCTTAGAGGAAATCGATCCTAAATATTCATTGGAAGGACTGATGCTGAAGCTGAAACTCCAATACTTTGGCCACGTGATGTGTAGAACTGACTTGTTGGAAAAGACCCTGATGCTGGGAAAGGTTGAAGGCGGGAGGAGAAGCGGACAACAGAGGATGAGATGGTTAGAGGGCATCACAGACTCAATGGAAACGAGTTTGAGTAGGCTCTGGGAGTTGGTGATCGACAGGGAGGCCTGGCGTGCTGCAGTCCATGGGGTCGCAAAGAGTCGGACACGACTGAGCAACTGAACTGACTGACTGACAGGCCAGGGGTTCAGACGTGCACACTTTGGGGGCTGGGGCAGGGGGGAGGTACATCTCTTGCCCGCCACATCATCTCAGGCTGCAGCTCTGCAATCTGTCATTTCAAGACTAATTTTCCTAGCACTGATGGGGGAGAGCCCACCAAAGGCATACTCCCTCCCTCCGCCACCCAGCAGCTTTTCTGGTTGGTTTGAATAAAATTCTGAAATGACTGTTTTAAGACTTGCCTCTCAATTTAGGCTTCTTTTTTCTTTGTAAAGAAGGCTTTGTATTTGGGAAAATGGATACATGAGATTTAGGAATGAATCTTTATAAAGTGAGGCTTACTTTTGCTAATCTGCCAGAAAAGAAAAGGGGATCCATATAAGGAGCCTATTTGGCAACCCTTTGTGATTTTTGTCAAAAGTAATGGTATCAATTCCTTTATTTCCCAAGAGAAATCAATGCACCAAGGAGATAGACTTGCTTCTTCCAGTCTACCGACCTGCAGGTCAGTCTGTAACCACAGCTCCCTGGTGATCAGAGATGCAGGAAGGGGGCTGCGGACAGGTTAAGGATGTCACGTGCACACGGGCAGCAGGAGGTGTACCCAAGCCTCCTGGACTTCATCCTGCACACACACCACTCCCAGGCAGGCCCAGGGACATCACAGCTGACATTCCTGGTCTAAACGGTCAGAACCGGAGATGCTGTGGGCAGGAGGGGCACCCAGATATTTAGGGAAGAGATCTTGACAAGGGGCGGGGGGTCTCAAGACTAGCCTCCTGTCTCCAGGGTTGGTGAATCCAGGCTGGCAGATGCTGGCAGAGAAAGGAGTGCTGAGAAGTCATAAAGACACTGAGGAAAGTGAACCATGTAGAAACTTTTCCCAGGTCTTTTTAAAGCAGGTTACTAACAAGGATACAGAATAAAGTGCCAACTTTGCTTCTGAAGTATTAAATGCCTAGCCTGACTAGATGGACATAGAATGCTTACCACGAGGTAGTGGGATCACAGGTGATTTTAACTGGCTTCCTTCACACTTTTCTGTATTTTTACAAACAAGTGTTATCCTAGTCAGGAACAACATGAACATTTAAATATATGTAAACAGATGATACATGAAATATGCATGTGTATTTGCATGGAAATGGGGTGTGAACCGGGACTCTGAAAAGGAAGAAAGTGAAAGTTGCTCAGTTGTATCCAACCCTGTGTGACCCTATGGACTGTAGCCCACCAGGCTCCTCTGTCCATGGGATTCTCCAGGCAAGAATACTGGAGTCGGTGGCCATGTCCTCCTCCAGGGGATCTTCCCGACCTAGGGATCAAACTGGAGTCTCCTGCATTGCAGGTGGATTCTTTACCAGCTGAGCCACCAGGGAAGCCCCTCTGAAAAGCAAAACTCCACAGAAAGGGTAACAGTTTAGCAGCCGATGGTTATGTGCCCCCAGCCGCCCCCACAGTGCAGGGCTCACTCACGTAGCCTGGGCTTTGTGCAACCTGACGGGAAGCAAAGCTACAGAACAAGGAGCCCCGCCGCCCTATTGTTACCTGGCCAGGTGGGCGGGGGGCACACGCACCTGAGCCCTACTCCTGAGACTTGGCTCTTTTCCACGCTCCCTCCTTACCTGGACCATCGTATTTATAGCACGTGAGTTAGTGACGTACACCCTGGAAGGATTTCCTTGGTCCATCATTTTATCTCCTCAACATCCCACCGGTTCCTGCAGCACGGAACAGTGAGACCCGCACGTCTAACTGCGTTTCTCTGGGAACCACGTGGGGACAAAGGGCAGGAGACACAGAAGGGATGTGGCCCTTGCAGAATGAGGGACAGGCACCCGCAAAGGGCCCCCCAGGAGGGAGACACCCTGGGGAAAGGCAAGGTCTCCAGGAGAAGAGCCCCTGCTCACAGTTTCCAATCTATTTTATGGGCATTTTCACCCCTGTTTATTCTGAATTACCTGATTCACCAGGATATTCGCTGAGGATATTTCATCCCCGGGGATGTGCTTATGAGATCACTGTTCTTCCATGTGTCCTCTAGCAGCAGACTTTCCTTCTTTCGGAAAAACTTCATCAGGCAATACCAACACGGAAAGATGCAGCTGACTGCTCTGGCTGAGTTGGAGTCCAGCCCCCTGGAGCCCTCACTCAGAATACGAGGGGTCCCAGGACCGTGTCCATGCCCACTGACCCTCAAGGATGTGTGTGTTGCCAGCCTCACTATGGAGCCAGGCTCACTTTCTGCCAGGCCTGTGGACCCACCTGGGTGCCTTTGAGAGTGGTTTCATGCAGGAAGTGTGTACTGAACTCAACGGAAATACCTGCAAACTTGGGCCCCGCCCCATCTCCACACACCCCACCCCCACACACCCCAGGTCTGGTCTCTCACAGGCAGGGGCTGGTAAACAGTCTCTGGTTCTGAAAGCCCGTTCTGTGAAGCTGTCCTCCAAGGGGATCTCACATCTCATTCGGGTGAATGTACCCACTCCTACCCAACTCCTCTTCTTGCTCAAAATATTCTGCCTCATTCCAACTCTCCTGAGGACTGAAAATCGTGGGACCCTCCAAATTCTCTTATCAATTCTGAACACTCCATTTGTAAGTAACCCAATAAAAGAATACCTGTACAGAAAAGCCTGTGGCTTGATATGTTTCTCACTGGAGGCACCCAATGTGTAACTAATCCCATTTTCCAAATAAACTGAAAATTTTCTGAGCTGAGATGCTACCATGTCTAATGGGAATTATGCAGTGGGAGAAAATAAAAAGGTGAAAGCAAAACATAAATAAGTGGAAAGTAAGAGGGTGAAGTTATCAACCTTAGGGGGGGAAATGAACTAACAGAACAGGACAAAATAAAGCAAAATAACAAAACAGCACCATGTCAAGAAACTCAAAGACTGGCCCAAGGTAAGTGCATCATTTTCTACCAGAGACTCTCCTGTCCGCATCCCCCAGCCTACTGCTGATCCGCAGAGGAAGCAGCGACTGCCTGTTCTCTGGAAGGGCCCCCAACACCACAGGGGCCTACAGACCGCCTCAGTGAGGCTGCTCACCTGTGCAGCAAAGACCACCGAGGTTTCCCCAAACCGATCAACCCCCTCCCTCCTGCCCGGGAATGTCAGCCTGACTGTCTCTTCTCTAACTGCCAGGCTGCGTGAAGGGCCCACGGCCTCCCCCAAACCGGGAGGCTGATGGCCGGGGCTGCACCCCAGTCCTACAGAGACACCTGCCCTGCCTGGGTGCCGGTGAGTGGCCAGCGTGCCACCTGCCTTCAGATGCAGGGTGCAGACCCCACAGTGCGGCGCCTGGGCCAGCAGAGCTCTTGGCTTCTGTCAAATGAGAATGATGGACCAAGGAAATCCATTTACTATACTAATTTATTCTAAGTGTTATTTATTATAATAAATCCATATATAAAAATAAGTGTATCTTTGGCCGAAACTTTCTTTGCTTCTTCTGTAAAGTTAGATGCGAGACAAAGCTAGGAAAAAAGGGATTTGGGTCCCTTTAACCACAACTACATGATCTCATCTTTGAAAATTTTATTCTCCTCATTCCAATAAGCGAATGAAACTTCTTTTACTTCTGCCTTCGTGCACTGCTGATCCAGTAACTTCACATACTTTATGGAGTGGATCTTATTACAGGGCTCTAAATCGCCTCTTAAACCAGTGTGTTAGTTTTATGATGTCTGTATTCTGCACGGAGATGGCAAAAGGTACAATTATGCAAGAATCATCCTTATGAGCGCTTCGGATGCCTCCTAGTGGCAGCTCACTAAATTGTAAAACTGAGTACTTGTCTTTTGCTGTTATTTTCATTGAATCTCAGAGATCCTGTCACAGATCTAGTTCTATTGCCCACATATCCTATCATAAAAAGAAAACAGTCTGTGTGAATGTGTTTTTGTTAGGTAGCATATCAGAAATAATTCATGATTTATAATTCAAAATTATAGCACTGCATTTAAGCCAAGATTCCTCACAGGTGAAATGGCTTTTATTAAAAAATAATCCTAAAGGAAATCAGTCCTGAATATTCATTGGAAGGACTGATGCTGAAGATGAAACTCCAATCCTTTGGCCACCTGATGAGAAGAACTGACTTGTTAGAAAAGACCCTGATGCTAGGAAAGATCAAAGGTGGGAGGAGAAGGGGATGACAGAGGATGAGATGGTTAGATGGCATCACCGACTCAACAGACATGAGTTTGAATAAACTCTGAGAGTTGGTGATGGACAGGGAGGCCTGGCGTGCTGCAGTCCATGGGGTAGCAAAGAGTTGGACACGACTGAGCAACTGAACTGAACTGAATGATCACTTACTGGAGCACTTTCGATCACTATCAGGTTTAAAAATATAAGAATTACATTGTCAGGACAAAGGTGAAACTTGTGCTGCCAACAGATACAGACCTCATTTCCAGTTTCTGCTTTGCTACTAAGGGGGCTTCCTGCCTGTACTGGCCCCATGAGTCCTGCTGGCTTGTTTATAAAGCTAGGGGTGAACAGACAAGGCCTGGGGTCCTTCCCGATGTGAAATCCTACAAGCCTGCAGGTCAGGCAAGAAAAGAACTTAAATGCAGAAGACTGGTATTTCATTTAAGGTGCAATCTTGGTGCGGGCAGGGGAGTATTCCCTGGCATCTAGATGACTGCACCGGTGCTCAGTACTTTTTCATTCAATTTAAGGACAATGTTACACATGGGGAGTTTCCTGAAATTCCAACGTTCACAGGAAAAAAGCCTCCTTGAACTATGGCTGCACTGGGAGCAGGGCAGGGTCAGGCCACAGGGCTCCCTGCAGACAGAGATGCACACGGGACAGAGACACACAGCCCCAGGTATCCAGCCAGGGGCCTGGAAATGAGAGTGGGTCCAGACGTAAGGACCTGGGCCCTCCCTGCTTCCCTTAGAAGGCACCCAGGAGGCCTTTCTCCACGGTGACACGGGCAGGCTGGTGAGAAAGGTCTGAGGACATCAGGCCGCTGAGGTCACAGCTCTGCCCGGGGCTGGGGGTGCTGGTGCTCAGAGAACCTGCCTGGTCCCCTGAGAGGGCAAGGACCTCTACAGGAGCAGCAAGGGAAAGATTATAAAAAAATAATAATATTTTTATCCCTCCCAGGAGACTGGCTGCCACCTCCTCAAAAGTCAGCTGACTACAGGAAATGCGCTTATCTCTTATATTAAGGGACAGACCTGTTGGAAGTTAATATCTGAACAAAACACTGGAAGGTATGGTTATTTTCTGTCTATAAACAATAAGCGCTTTTCAAATGAAAATATCCAGGGTGGCCAGTGGGCAGAAAAGACATCTGCTGGAGGAAACCTGAGTTGGTTCAGACTCCCTGGAAGGCTGAGGTTTTAAAGCTTTGCAAGTCGCTGACCAGTAGTCTGACATCCAGAGGTGTATCCCAAAGAAATGATGAAGGATGGAGATGAAGCTTTAGGCAAAGAGTCACCACTGAAGCATTAATTCTAAAAACAATAAATAAATTCCGGGGTGGGTAGGGGCACATGACCATGAAATGTCTAATAGAGGATTGGGCCAAAAAGCTGTTATAGTGACTCAATGGAATACAGTATAAAAATTAGAAATTACTTTGTAGAAAAAGTATTTTTGTGGAAAAGCAGATTGTAAAACATTACAAAGCCCAAGACTCTGTCTATTCAGACACATGGGCACCCATGCACATATACCCCACCAGGCTTTAACAAAAACAGCCACTGCATGGTGATCTGACCAGTGGTATTTATTTCCATATTTCCCATCCTTTAAAAACTATTTCTCTTTTCTTTGGCAAGTCTCATGAAACCCAAAACTTACTCATCAAGGTTTTTACACCTTTGTCTCTGGTAAGACAAATCTACAATCCATTTTCCACAGTTTACTTTTCCTGAAATCAGGGAAGACCACGGATCAAGGTATTAATGCATTGCTCCCCTCTTCACCAAGTTCCCAGCGCTCTGCACTAAATACACAAACTAACCGCAGACTCCAGAGCCTGGTCTCTGGGGACCCCTAGCACCTGCTCCAAGTCTGGCTTCCCGACTCACTCCTGGAGCCAGGGTCTGCCAGGCTCCCCCAGTACATAGCATGTAAAAAAAAACCCAAGTCCATGGGGACAAGGTACTATGACCCGCATCAGAGCATCTCACAATGTAAAAGTCAACCCCCCTTGAGGACTACTTTCACCTTTCACGAAATGAACCGATTTGGTGCTGCTAATCTGATGGGTACTGAGTGGTTCCTCAGTGAGTAAAGGTTGATCAAAATCTGGCTATGTCAGAAAACAGACCTGTGGGTGTGAAGGGGGAGGGGGCTGGGGGATGGATGGAGTGGAAGTGGGTTAGCAGATGCCACTATTATATACAGAATGGATAAAAAACAGCAAGGTCTTACTGTATAGCACAGGGCACTATATTCAATATCCTCTGATAAACCATAATGGAAAAGAATGTATAGATACACACACATATATATGTATACTCATATATACATGTATATAACTCAATCACTTTGCTATACACCAGAAATGAACACAACATTGTAAATCAAAGATACTTCCATTTAAAAATACCTGGCTAAAGTCCATGCTCTATAAGTGAAAAAATGTTATAAAAAACAGAGGACTTCAAAAGAACTTGGAAACATCAGCCAGAGATGGTAACAACTTCTGACTACCACAGGGAAGTCACATCTTCATGTCCTTTTGATCAGACACTCTGTTGGAGGGTTAAATAGGTCAAAAAGTACATCACCGTTTAATCATCTCAAAAACATTAGAAAGAGCAGAATGCCGTGGCATTATGAACAGATTATGAACAAAAATAAAAGCCATTTGTATGCTTTAATGATACATCAAGCTAATTCAAGCTGGCTAAAGCCATTAGGAGGACTCCTGGGGCAAAACACGGCTCTGATGCCACACTGCAGCAAAGTAGTCAAAGAACCATTTTCGATGGCATTGATAAAATTAATTCTATGAGCAAAAGATAGGCTCTGAACAAGAGTATCTAAACAGAGCACATCTACTAATAGCATGTTTAATGACCTTGAGTTGGCAGTGTGGGAGTTAATTCAGGCATTTCTCCGCACACATGAGCATCGGGGCCCACTCGACGCTCCCAAGGAAAGCAGCACAGCATGAAAAAACCCCAGACTTAGGGAACCAAACCGCCAGAAAAGATCAAAGCCTCCATCAACACAACAGTCCAGGACACCGTGAGGTAAGAGATGGCTTCCTGTCTCTTGCTGTTTATAACATCATCAATTTTAACGAAGATTTTAAGATGACGCCTACGCTATGTCTTAAAGAACTGAGAGGCCCCTCCTTGAGATGGTTCCTTCTACATGTATCAGAAACTAGTTTAAGGACTATCAAGTTTCACACCTGATTGGGTATCGCGACGGCCAGTGGCTGCAGTCTGGGGAGTATGAACCGCACTGATAATCTAGACATTCCCCTCTACCTAAAAACTGTCATTTTGGATAAATGATTTTTTTTTTAAAAAGGTCTTATAGGGCTCTAGGTGCTTTACAATGTCATGTTTGATTCTACTGTCCAGCCAAGTGGATCACTACATGTATATATACATCCCCTCTTTTTTGGATCTCCTTTCCATCTAGGTCACCACAGAGCATTGAGTGGAGTTTCCTGAGATGAACAGTAGGTTCTCATTAGTCATCTATTTTACACGTAGCAGCGTGCACATGGGCTTCCCTGGTGGCTCAGTGGTAAAGAATCTACCTGCCGACGCAGGTTCGATCCCTGCCTGGGTTGGGAAGATTCCCTGGAGGAGGAAATGGCAACCCACTCCAATATTCTTGCCTGGGACATCCCATGGACAGAGGAGCCAGATGGGCTACCAGTTCACAGGGTCACAAAGAGTCAGACACATATAAACATCAAGTATATAAATGCCAATCCCAATTTTTTAAGCAAATCCATCGATAGTCTAAAGAGGTAACTCCTCTGTAAAAGTCAGTCCTCTGGGCCCTCTGAACATAAGGTGAGATAAACTCTTACTTCTAGACAAAGAGACTTCAGATAAGGGACAAGCTGATTACATACCGGTGACAAATTAATAATCATATTTTAAGACACTTGGGTTATTCAAGGTTCATCACCTCTTAGCCCCACATTAGGGGGTCCAGACCGGCTATTGGTCCCACCTTGACACATTCCCAACCTGTTCACTGCGTTTGGAAGATCTGGTTACAAATCACGTGCCAGATAGCCGGCTTGCCTGTAACACGTGGGTTTAAAACTTCCCACCCCTAAGAACTTGAACTCAATTTTTTTTTTTTCCTGAAGAGTAACTCAAAAGTGTTTCTTTTGTTTTTGTTATCTCTGAGAATTGAGTTTACTACACAAAATGCTGCTGTTTTAGTTTTGGCATTCATGCATTATTTCAATTTGTTAGTTTCTTGCTTAAGAAATTAACTGAATTTGAAAACGCATATACAAGTGGTACTGACAATGTCAAGCTTTATAAAAATAGTTACTATAAATTATGTACACACTTTCTCATTCAAACATAAACAAGGGCTACAAAACCAACAGAGAGACCCCCCAATCCCCAAATCTACACCCCCCCCCCCACTATACACATACACACACACCCTCCGCCCATAAGTTCAATCCAAAGTCTACTCCACATCAGGGATCTTTGAAATTTGGTGAAAAATTATCAAGGATGGAACAATGTGGCCCTTTTGGGGACAACTTGCAGATTCTAATTTCCAGTGGATTAGACCACGTAAAGAGCTACCAGGCAGGGACAGCTGATGATACCCGTGGTCCCAGCACCTTCTTAGACTCAAGCAGCTAACTTAGACACACCTGATGACCGTTTTCCTTTTCTACCTACCCCTGCTCCATTGAGCATCACCCCAGGCGGGTAACCGTTTTCATGTCTTCCCTGTTCTTTGAGAATTTTAAACTAGTCAGTCAGTTCAGTCGCTCAGCCATGTCTGACTCTTTGCCACCCCATGAACCACAGCACGCCAGGCCTCCCTGTCCATCACCAACTCCCGGAGTCCACCCAAACCCATGTCTATTGTGTCGGTGATGCCATCTGACCAGCTCATCCTCTGTCGTCCCCTTCTCCTCCTGCCCTCAGTCTTTCCCAGCAAACTAGTAAACCCCCTTAAAAAGTGTAACTCAAGCAGCTGAACCTTTTTCACCCCATCCTAACAGGCACTAACCACCCATTTGGCCCAGGAAATTCTGCATATCCAGCTTTCGCTGCAGAGCGGGCTGTGGTTGTGGGTCAGGGGAGGGGGTGAGGGGACATGACCTGATGGGCACAGAGGTACCGTGAAGACAAAAAAGGACACACTGGCCCAGCACCAGCAATATGATGTGACTTCAGGAAGCCAACCCTTCAATGAATACAGTTTCCAGGCCTCCTAAGATCTGTCTAACACCATAAGCCCTTAAACTGTGATATAAATATTAGTCACTATTGCAAATGATAAAAAGAACGTATTAACAGATGGCAACTCACTAGCTCACCTTGTCAATACATATTAAATATATTTATATGTGTGGACACACATGGCTTGCTTTTGAACATGAAAAATCTTTGAAAGTACTCCTTTGGAAAAGAAAATATATTTATACATTGGAGCCACTTTATTATTTCATCTATGGCTTTTTCAGTAGTCATATACGGATGTATGAGTTGGACTGTAAAGAAGGCTGAGTGCAGAAGAATTGATGCTTTTGAACTGTGGTGCTGGAGAAGACTCTTGAGGGTCCCTCGGACAGCAAGGAGATCAATCCAGTCCATCCTAAAGGAAATCAACCCTGAATATTCATTGGAAGGACTGATGTTGAAGTTGAAGCTCCAATACTTTGGCTACCTGATGCGAAGAGCCAACTCATTGGAAAAGACCCTGATGCTGGGAAAGATTGAAGGCAGGAGAAGGGGGAAACAGAGGATATATATATATGAACAATAAATTGGCTCCAATGTAACCTCTCCTAAACTAAAGAAAGGAGAAAAACAACAGCAATGATACCAATAAAAAAACAGGTCACCTCACTGGTGAAAATTAAGCTGGTTCCAGGCAAGAATGGGAGAGACCTGACCGACGCGTCCCTCCCCAGATAACAGCAGACTGTGGGGTCGGGGACAGGACAGTGTGAGACGACGCCCGCCCAGGAGAGGAGCCCGGAAGCTGCTCACACGTCATGACGCCCTCACATCTGCAATCAGGTTGCACAGACCGGGCTCGCTAACACAGCGGCTGCCCTGGTTCCCGACCCCGCTGTGATTCGGGCTGCAGACATCGGATGTGAAACGGGACTCTCGGGGCACCAGCGCATCCATCCTTGGCAGGAAGGGCTGGGAAGCAAACTGAGGCTCGGGGAGGGCGCACACGACCTGGGGCACGGCTGTGACCCCTCAGGGCTCAGGCCTCCACGCAGGGGAGCCACACTCAGGGACCGTCCCCAGCAGGGGTGAAACCCAGATGGAAGAGCCTGCAGGAAAGTGCTTTCCAGAACTTGGACTGCAGCGCACATATAAAGAGGTAGGAGGTGAGGCCTAAAGACTGACGCCAATCTTCCTACGATGGGGGCGGCTCTGGATCAACGCCCACCCCCAGGACCACACGAAGAGGAGCCCCAGCCAGCGATGGTCTGGCGATAAGCAGACACAGTGCTTCAAATGCGGTCACCCAGCTTTTCTACCCAGCTACCTAAAATGAAGTTGTTTCTTTTAATAGAAGTGACGCGGATCCAGCCTAGAACAGAAGGTCTCCCACATGAGATCACTCAACTGCCCTTGACAGACAACCCGGTGACAAAATCCAGCAGTCTTGGTGAGAAGGAAGCGGATGGATGGCAATCCGCCGTGTATCTGCGTCTTGGGCGCTACGGTCTTGAGCTGCTCTAACGATTACCGTCAGGGCAGACTTCTGCACAGAAGTTTCCTACTGTTCTATGAACACAAGCTTAAGAAGTCCAACCTTCAGTGGGGAGTAGGCCTTAAATGCGTGTAAAATAGGATGTTCTGAGGATTAACAAACGACCACAGTTTTAGAATACATGTGCAAGAATATTAAATCCTGCATACAACTGATGCTGGGAGGAATAATAGAACAGCATATATATAAAACAAAACTGTTTACAACTCACACACATCTATACCAATTCACTCCAGTGAGTGAGGTGGGGGGGGGGGGGGGGGGAGGGCAAAAAGAGCTCGGATAAGGGGAAATTAAAATGGGTTTCTGTCCCACCAGCTGGTTCCACTTCTCATTCTGTATGAGGCCACTCCTCTTTAGGCATCAGGAATCTTTAAAATACACAAGCCAGATGCCATTGTTTTAGGTGGCTCAGTGGTAAAAATCCGCCTGCCAACGCAGGAGACACAAGAGACGGGTTCAATCCCTGGGTCAGGAAGATCCCCTGGAGAAGGAAATGGCAACCCACTCCAGTATCCTTGCCTGGAGAGTCCACGGACAGAGGGGCCTGGCGGGTTACAGTCTGTGGGGTTGCAAAGGGCCGAACACAACTGACCGCAGCACAGTACAAAAATGATGACATACACCACCAAAACCTTAGAGGCCCGCTCGCTCTTTTTCATAAAAGCCAGAACAAACAAAAAACAGATCCTCCCCTGTCCCTAGGCAAAGATACCCATTCTGTGACACAAGCCCTACTTGCGCTCACCCCACATCCATCACACACCACTGCCACTCATGGCAAAACCAGCCACAAACACGGACGCTGGGTGTAAGGTGGGGGGATTTAAAGCTGTTCAAAGAACGACTGAAATCCACACTTTCCAAAACCCAACCCCAGGAAGCTAAAAATCATGGCTGGTCCATCATGAAGATCTTCCTCCTCCCAAGATGGTTCGGGTAACCCTCCACGGGGCACTTTCACCACCCACACCAATGTCTCCTTTCTCCCTTTAAGCCCTGCTTGGTCTTCGAAGGGTAGAATTTGCTTCTGTTGTTAAGTGGTCTTTGTTCTAGGTTATCACCGAATGTCTAGGCTGGAAACTCCCACCACCGCCACCACCACCTTCCCTTACCTGCCCAGAGGCTGAACTAAAATGCCACGAAAGGTGTGCTCAGCAAGGCCTTCTGCCACTCACACCTGGTTCTTTTACAGAACGTGAAACTTCTCTTTAAAAAAAAAAAAAATCAGGGCACCAGAACAATCACATCCATCGAGAGTGAACTTGACTTCCTGCAATCCTGTTTCTTCCTGTATTCAGGCCCTAATCTGAACAGATGACCAGGGACTTTCAAAAAATTTAATGCCAACCACATGCAGAAATCACCATCTTAGCAGTAACACTAGGGCCGCCTACACTTCCTCTCCCAGACATGGCCAGGGCAAATACAGGGCACAGAACGCCCTGGGCAGTCGGCAGTGGGTGCAGAACGCTCCCAAGAGACATGGGTAACTGGGTCCTGAGTCAGAGTCGCCCACCCAGCTCAAGTATGAGCAGGGAGTGTATTACTTCTCAAAGCGAAGGGAAAGTCGCTTAGTCGTGTCTGACTCTTTGTGACCCCATGGACTGAATTCTCCAGGCCAGGATACTGGAGTGGGCAGCCTTTCCCTTCTCCAGGGGATCTTCCCAACCCAGGGATCGAACCCAGGTCTCCCATATCGCAGGCGGATTCTTTACCACCGAGCCACCAGGGAAGCCCCCGGTGCTCTGTTTTAACAACATGCTTAAGGCTCTTGGCTCCCAGACAGGGGCTCAGTGAAGGCGAGTGCCTTTAGTCGAGCTATGTGACTCTTCTTGAGTTCTTTAGCTACAGAACTTCCCAGTTGCTTCTTTTTCCTCTTGATGATTAAAGTGGATGGCTATTGTTAATTATTTCTAAGTCCTGAGAATATTCCCCATTTGGCTGACACCTACTTTTACCAACTAACAATGATCATTAAGAGCCGATGATCAACAAATTAAAACACATGTCATCTGATTATTGTATAAAATAGAGGGTTTCCCTGGTGGCTCAGACAGTAAAGCATCTGCCTGCAATGCAGGAGACCTGGGTTCGATCTCTGGGTCAGGAAGATCCCCTGGAGAAGGAAATGGCAACCCACTCAAGGACTCTTGCTTGGAAAATTCCATGGACAGAGGAGCCTGGTAGGCTACAGTCCACGGGATCGCAAAGAGTGAGACATGACTGAGCAACTTCACAAAAAAAAAGCAAAAACAAAAACCAACTTTACTTTAAAAATAACTTTCATATAAATAAAAATATTTTAAGGATAAAAATCACAATAGAGATGGAAGTTGCAGTAGAGCAGATGTTATTTCCTTTGCAGACTCTGTATGATTCAAATACTTAATGGCAATTTCTAAAATAATAACAAAATAGATGGGAAATCCAAGCCTGTGCACACACTTCGAGTTGAACATGCCTCACCAATGGAATCACTGAGCAGCTGTCACAGAGAAGAGACATTGTGGGCTTCTACCAGATGACTTCTGGAAAGATCCCTCATCCTGCTCCCCTTGCCCGGGGTCCACCGTGAGGGTGAAAGAGGCATGCCCCAGCACACAGGGGGCCTGCCCACTTCCTGGGACATTCTGGAAGCCTGGTGGGGAAGCCTTGTCACTCCTCATC
Source organism: Dama dama (assembly GCF_033118175.1). Taxonomy (NCBI): domain Eukaryota; kingdom Metazoa; phylum Chordata; class Mammalia; order Artiodactyla; family Cervidae; genus Dama; species Dama dama. The sequence goes on along the minus strand of NC_083700.1, from coordinate 111,877,424 downwards.
CCTGATGTTAATTAGTTTATTACATATGAGATGAATTCATTTATTCATGGAGAGTTAACGTTTGCAAACCTCAATGTACAAGTAAAGTCGTCACGTGGAGAGGACATTCATCCATACAACTAAATTCCCATCCTCTTTGTCGGAACTGTGGTGTTAGAGAAGACTCGAGAGTCCCTTGGACTGCAAGGAGATCCAATCAGTCCATCCTAAAGGAAATCAGTCCAGAATGTTCCTTGGAAGGACTGATGCTGAAGCTGAAACTCCAATACTTTGGCCACCTGATGTAAAGAGTTGACTCATTGGAAAAGACCCTGATGCTGGGAAAGATTGAAGGGAGGAGAAGGGGACAACAGAGGATGAGATGGTTGGATGGCATCACCGACTCAATGGACATGATTTTGAGTAAACTCCGGGAGTTGGTGATGGACAGGGAGGCCTGGCGTGCCGCAGTCCATGGGGTCGCAAAGAGTAGTACACGACTGAGTGACTGAATTGAACCAATGCTGGGGATGGGCAGAAATTCTACAAAAGACCACGGAGCAAGACTCCGGGACACGGGCAGCGAGGGAGCCTCTGATGAGAACTCACCCAGCCGGCTGGCTTGGCCCCCAACACGTCTCAGCACCAGAGCTGGGGATGCGAAGCTCCATCTAACCCAAATTCATCCAGAAGAGGCAGCAGCTGAGGATTTGCTTCCCGCCCCACCCATCAGAAACAGGACCCTTTGCCAGGAGCATCCTTGTCCCAGGCCTGGGATGCTAAACCACCCCAGACCCTCCAGTCCCGACCTGCGGGGTCAGGGAGATCGCCCCCTCCCTGGTGCCTCCACAACTCCCACCCCCTGCTCCTCTCCACCTGCAATACCCCCCTTGCCCCCAGCCTCTCATCTGCCATCAGGAGCCTGTCCATGACTGTTTATCCCTTGGGCAACCTTTGGCTCCTTCAGGATAATTTCCCACCTGAGGCACGGCTGTCCTGGAGGTGAGAGATCAAGACTGAGGCAACAACAAGAAGTAACTTCCAAAGGCTGGCACTGGCTCCCGCCACCAGGCCTAATGCTCTGTTACTTTTGGCCAGGCCCGACTCTGTTCTTTCTGTTTCCCTCTGTTCTTTCCGTTTCCTGTCTTCCTAACATGAAACCCTTCAGTTCAGTTCAGTCACTCAGTCGTGTACAACTACTTGCAACCCTATTAACTGCAGCACACCAGGCCTCCCTGTCCATCACCAACTCCCGGAGTTCACCCAAACCCATGTCCATTGAGTCGGTGATGCCATCCAACTATCTCATCCTCTGTCATCACCTTCTCCTCCTGCCCTCAATCTTTCCCAGCATCAGGGTCTTTTCCAATGAGTCAGCTCTTTGCACCAGGTGGCCAAAGTATTGGAGTTTCAGCTTCAGCATCAATCCTTCCACTGAACACCCAGGAATGATTTCCTTTAGGATGGACTGGTTGGATCTCCTTGCAGTCCAAGGGACTCTCAAGAGGCTTCTCCAAGAGCACAGTTCAAAAGCATCAATTTTTCAGCGCTCAGCTTATTTTATAGTCCAACTCTCACATCCATACATGACCACTGGAAAAACCACAGCCTTGACTAGAAGGACAAAGTGATTTCTCTGCTTTTTAATATGCTGTCTAGGTTGGTCATAACCTTCCTGCCAAGGAGTAAGCGTCTTTTAACTTCATGGCTGCAGTCACCATCTGCAGTGATTTTGGAGCCCCCAAAATGAAATCTGCCACTGTTTCCCCATCTATTTTCCATGAATTGATGGGACCAGATGCCACGATGGTAGTTTTCTGAATGTTGAGCTTTAAGCGAACTTTTTCACTCTCCTCTTTCACTTTTATCAAGAGGCTCTTTAGTTCTTCTTCATTTGCTGCCATTTAAACCTTTTTTTTTAAAGGGGGACGAATGAAGACTGAGCGTCTACAGTGAGGCAGAAACGATGCATGTGTGTCCTGCACGTTCTGTGCATAAAGAACGGCCCACGATAAGGGTCCATCTGTGCACAAAGAGGTGGCTGCCGGCACACACGGAACTGGCTGCCGGCCTGCCTCAGGGCGGATGCTCGCCGCCCCGAGTGCGGCCCGGCGCTGAGGGACCCCTCCGGCAGGCAGGGCCCAGGCTCCCGCCCCCCGCGCATCCCCCGCACGCACGCGCGTACGTACCGTCCTGGAAGACGCGCTCCACGTTCAGCCCGTAGGTGGCGCACGTCTCGTAGTACGTGCACCTCTTGAGGTCGCTGGAGAGCTTCCGCGCCCGTGCGTCGTCGATGACCCGCGGGTTGGTGGAGCTGATGGCGTCTGCAACAGACGGGCAAGAAGAGGCGACATGGTGACCCGAGCGGCCTGAGGACGCCCCGCCCCCCGCGGCCCCTCACTCAGCAGGGAGGGGATTCTTCTCAGGCCCTGGAGTGATCAAAGCATCGCTTATCCCCGCTCAGCCCAGACGTCAGATGGCCAGCTGTCCCAGAGGGCCCTGTTCCTGGATATGAAATCACAGCATGTCTGCAAAGACCGGGAGGGGAGGGGGAAATGCAACAACGTTAGTCGCTCGGTCGTGTCCGACTCTTCGCGACCCCATGGGCTGTGGCCCGCCAGGCTCCTCTGTCCATGGGGTTCTCCAGGCCAGCATACTGGAGTGCGTTGCCATATCCTTCTCCAGGGGATCTTCCAGACCCAGGGATCGAGCCTGGGTCTCCCGCATTGCAGGCGGATTCTTTACCATCTGAGCCACCAGGGGAGGGAAGAGTAAGAGTTAAATAAACGTGGTTCCTGAAAAAAACACGGTCACTACGTGCAGTGGCCATCTATGTACAGGCGCCCATGAAACACACCCCGCCCACCAGCACCAACCCCTCCAGGCGCCCTCTGCCCACTGGACACACGCTCGCGGAGCCCCCGCAGGTGCCTGTCCCGTTCCGGCACAGGGAAACCCCAGCGAACCAGAGGGACAGAAGCCTGTGCTCTCACGGAGGGGGCGTCAGGTCAGCCGGGGAGGGGGCGGAAAGTGAGATAGAGCCGAGGAAGGACCAGGGGTGTAGGTGGGCTCAGGGCAGGAGACGGGTCGGGAGGGCAGGGGTCAGGGAAGCGTGCCTGCAGGAGATGGCGCAGGGCGGCAGGGGTCTGGGGCAGGGGGGGTCCGAGTGTCTCGGGTTTAAGGGCGATCCAAGGCTGAGAGCAAGAGTGGGAGGTGACCTGGGGCGCTGGAGGGGTCCACAGACAAGTGTGAGCACCACATCGGGTCTGAACAGATGGCCTGGGTGGGTGGGCGGGCAGGGGACCCCCCAACCTCCTGCAGGATCTGTCTACAGATGGGGAGATATGGGCAGCAAAACAGACATGGGGCACCAGCCACTGGTCTCCTGATAGAATGAACCCTGCATCCCCGCTATTTTTTTTTTAGCTTGGCCTGCGTGAGCCATTTCCATTCATCCCATGACTCCCGAGTTACAGGAAGGGGGATGCGGTCAGGAGGCAGCCACGCGCCCTGCACACAGGACCAGAGGAGGGGCCGAGATGCTCCATCTACGGTGCTACCGTGAGACGAAACACGCTTTTCAGGGATTGTTCCGGACGTGGCACTTTTTCCCGCGGGCGTTGAAGGCTCCTGAGTCACAGGAAACACCCAAGAGCTCTTTAAAGAACAGCCCCCCAGCGGGAGTCTTCTCCACTGGTCCAGGAAACAGCAGCAGACAAGAAACGAACAACCTCTTAGATGTTTGCTGCCGCACAGGAAATGTACAGGCGCTCAGCGTTCTCAGCATTAAACCAGAGCCGCGTCTCCAGGGACCGATACACTGATTCTGTTTTCACTTTCTCTTTCTCCTTATTCCCTGTTTGCTTCTCCTAGCCCCATGCAACAGGTTTAACTGACAGTTCTGAATGACCCCCAGGAAAACTAACTATGACTCAGACTGCTGGCAGGGCCTGTCAGAGGGATTAATTCAAACAGTATCTCATCCTGTCTCACCCTCAGATTAATAAACCTGACTTGGATTTCATAACACCTAAGGAAAAGAAGTATTTTTTTTAAGGTGTAAACATCTTTTAAGAAAATGGCAGAAAAACAGTTAGAAACCCAGGATTTTCAAACGCTGTGGTGTACGTAAACTAGAAAATAAATGCATAGAGCATTAATCCAGCTTAGAACTTATCCTGACTGGGGTTCCCCACAACCCCCCAGGTCTCCTTCCCTGGTGGGTGCCCACCCCATTTCTGTCCCACCCCGGCTTCCACGACACGGCGTCACGTGTCAGAAACAGACCCTAAACTGGAGCACTCTTTTTGTCTCACGTTTCACTCCTGCGACTCTACACCTTTTATCTTTTTTACATAGCTCAGGTTTCACCCTCAAATCAATGCAATCAATCCGCCCGTCTCTAAAACAGGCCGTGTTTAACAAACACCATCCCCTCGGCCCTGATGAATGTCCTCCAGCTCCCCGATAGGACCCAAGAGAGAGCACGTCCACCCACCGCTGGGTGAGGCCCTGCACCCCACGTGTCCTGGAACAAAGAACTTGATTCTCCTTCATCTGCTCCACCCCAGAACCTCTGACGGGGCCATAGGCCCCCAGCACCGCAGGCGGGGGGTGAGGGGGACCTGAGCTGCCCTCACCGCGGTCTCTGGTGCCCCATGCAGTCTGCACAGCAGCAGGATCGGTGTGCAGCGTTCACAGAACGCGAATCCACAAGGAGCTAATGGTCCCCGAGGGTGGAACCTTCCAGAAGTCCACCCTCACTCCACTTTCCCGCCACGAGGGCTTCTACGGTGCTCTGGGAATCAGAAGTCTGGGTAGTGACCCCTCAGGTGAAGACTGTCCCTCCTGAAAACACTCAGGTCCTGCTCCTTTGGGGCGTGGCTTTGCTGAAGTAGGAACAGGTCTGACACAAGCCCTCCAGCCACAGACGCTTATAAAACTGAGGGAAGGAAAGGGGGCTGGTTCCTGCCCTCAGGGCCCCCGGCAGGACTTCCCCAGCCTATGGAGCCATCTCTGGGGCACCCTGAGAACCGGATCATCCTGGCGGGAGACAAGCACGGACTCCCGTTCAGCTGGGGCGGGCCACACAGAGGTGACACGCACCTCCAAGGTCAGCGGCCGGCAAAGACAGGCGCCGAGCACCCCAGCAGGACCTCAGGGGGTGGGCCACGCGTGGGACAGAAGGGAGGGAACCAGCCACGGACTGGACACTGCTGTGCCCACAGATGCCCCCAGGGCCCCGGGAGACTTCCTCCCTCCAAGGCCTGGCAGCGCCATGGTCAACGGCGGCCCGGGGGCAGTGAGGCAGGGTCTGCGTGGCCCCCAGACTCACCACTCGCTACACCCAAACACATGGCTGCAGAAGAGAGCAAACCAGTCAAGGTGGCTTTCTGGCTTGGACTGAATGCCTATCTTCCCTTTGCTCCAGGGGCCCTACTGCACAAAGGCATTCTGCGTCCTGAGCGCAGACCCCTGAACCCAAGGAGCGAGTAAGGAGACGCCCAGACAGATTGCGCTTTGGCTCAGAAATGCCCTGGGCAGGCCTGCAGGGAGAGGTGGCTTGCTGAAAATTAACTGCCTCCATCTCCAGGCAGCTTGGAAAAGCAAGATCCGATTTTAGACGAGCTGCCCACTATAAAATGTCTCGTGTCACGAAGTTTTAGTCCCTTCACTGTACATCCAAAAGTATTACAACACTGTCTGTTAATCAGCTATAACCCAATACAAAATAAGTTAAAAAAATTTTTTTTCTTTAGGAAGTCAAACACCCAATTCTGCACACATCCGACTGAACACAAACCAAGGGCTCTTGCAGGTGGGCCTTGTCTCGCAGTGACCACTAGAGGGCGCTCTGGGCATTAAAAATCTCTCATGTCAGCTGAGTGCAGAATTGATGCTTTTGAGCTGTGGTGTTGAAGACTCTTGAGAGTCCCTTGGACTGCAAGGAGACCCAACCAGTTCATCCTAAAGGAGATCAGTCCTGAGTGTTCATGGGAAGGTCTGATGTTGAAGCTGAAACTCCAATACTTTGGCCACCTGATGCAAAGAACTGACTCATTGGAAAAGACCCTGATGCTGGGAAAGATCGAAGGCGGGAGAAGGGGATGACAGAGGATGAGATGGTTGGATGGCATCACTGACTCAATGGACATGAGTTTGAGTAGATTCCAGGAGTTGGTGATGGACAGGGAGGCATGACGTGCTGCCGTCTGTGGATTCACAAAGAGTTGGACACGACTGAGCGACTGAATGGACTGAGCTGAATTGCTGTCCCAAGTTGGTCTAAATCCACCTCTGCTCTGAAGGCTTCAGTTGTGAGACCACTGGTCATGACATATATGCTTCGAGGGGGGAGGCAGGGTTGGGGTGAGGTCCTCTCCATGAAACCCTAACTCACATTTTACATCCAGCACCCTGAGAAGATGCCTTTAGTTTATTGCACGCTTTTTTTTTCTCCCAGCACACTTCCCCACTCCATGATCCTGGATTATCCTGCCAAGGTGTGGATTACCCTGCTCTAAGTTCCATCAGGCCTGGTGCCCTGCATATAGCTAACTGGTCCTGCTGCTCAGACGCAGTCAGTTTCTTATCTGGAGAAGTCTCACATCAGGGCATGCAAGGACAGACCGGATGTGCTCATTCCAAAGGAATTAACAAAAACAGAACCTGCACCAAGAAATGAAGGGATAAATCCAGGGTTTCTTGGACGTGATTATTATTAAGTTCCTCATTCTTCTGACAAAGCGGTTTTAAAGTTAACGTTCATCTGATGTCCCTGGTGGCTCAGCTGGTAAAGAATCCGCCTGCAATGCGGGAAACCTGGGTTCGATTCCTGGGTTGGGAAGATCCCCTGGAGAAGGGAATGGTTACCCACTCCAGTATTTCAGCCTGGAGAACTCCACGGACTGTACAGTTCATGGGGTCGCCAAGAGTCGGACATGACTGAGGGACTTTCACTTTCGTCTGACTTTCTAAAACAATCCCTGTGACCCCTTAGTTAAGTCACCAGCAGATACCAGCAAGTCAATGAATTTATGATCAAGAGTGTCCTAGGTGATGTCACTTTACTAAGAGATCAAGTTTTTACGTGACCTAGAAAAAAAAAAACAAAACGTACCCATGCAGTAAGATTCTATGCTCTCTGAGGGATCTGCTAAAAATGAGATTTGGATCATAAGACATTAAGAAATACAGCAGAATAAATGAAACTCAGCAATGTATCAAAAATCAGTATTAAAGGTGCAAACAGTAACAGAAGTAACTTTTTAGGTTGCTTATAAATTACATTACTTTATGATAGAGAGAATTAAGATGTCCTAATATAGAAATTAGACTTCCTTTCTTTCTGAAGCCCTTGGGGGTGTAGCGGTGTGTTTTGTTTTGAAGTTGCCAAGTGATTTCTCCACTGAACCAAATGAGGAGACGGGCTGATTTCCGTTTCAGGGATTCTCCCTGTAAAAAGTAAGACTTCAGCAGGAAATTATTTCTTCTTTAAACCGTCTGCAAACCGCCCCCGCCTCTGAAAATACAGGCCAGGAAGCCACCGACGGCTCAGCGGCCAGAGCCCCGTGAGCCCAGCTGCCCGGATGCCACTCACCCTGGGTCCCCACCAGGACCAGCGGGACCTCGCTTGTGTTGCGGTAGTTGGCCATGCGGCTGTAGTAGTGGTAGACGGTCTGGAAGCTGATCTCGTCCTCCAAGCTGAAGACAAATATGACGGCGTCCACCCACATGGCAAACTGGGGAGAAAGAGGGCAGGTGAGCAGGGGGCGAAGAGCAGCATCGGCTCACCTTCATGAGCGCGGGACGGGGGGCGGCCACGTGTGGCCGAAACCCGCTTCTGAAGCGTTGCTAACGGCTTCTCATCCTTAGCACAACACACCTGGGCCAGGGTCTGCACCCGCTTCCCACCCAGGCCACTGCGTCTCCAAAGTCAAACCAGACCTTCTTCCCCACGGGAACGTCCACCCCCGTCCCGACTCAGCCAATGGAAAGCAAACCCAGCACGCACAGAGCCGACCTGGGGACTGATACGTGGGGTGACCCAGCAGCTTCCTGCTGCACCCTAAACTCCCCCCAGAGGCCCCCCAGGAAGCCATGCTGCGACTCCTGACACGGGGCTCCTCCTCTGGGCACCCACAGCTCAGAAGTCCTCCACGCCCAGGGCCAACGACTCTGTCAACAGAAGAGGTCTTCATATTGTCAAGATCTGCTGTGGATGAATTACAGCGCCCTTCGAGGGAATTAGGACCCACTGCCAGAGACATTAACCAAACCAGTGAACGAAATGAGCAAAAAGGAGGGGGAGAAAATGAAAACCCTACAGCGGCCCGGCTCTTCTATCATTTTATTCTTGTTTTACCTGCATCCAGCTGAACTCATATCAGACCCTCTTTCTGGTAAATCAGCCGGAGGCACACGTTAGCTCATGTGATACCCACAGTCACCTTGCAAGTCTGGAGACAAGTGAGCAAAGCACCCCGGGACTCAGAGCTCCCCAGGGTCACACATGCGGCACCAGGCACCATCTGGAGCCAGACGCCCTTCTCTTTAAGGAAAGACCCAAGTGAAAATGGGGGATGGAAATCCCACCTGTTTTCTCTAAAAGAAGCTGCAACTAAGATGCAAGTTCTGACAGTCAAGGCATCAGCTCCGATACATTCGGGGAAAGTTTCCATTGGGTAAGCTGGCGTGCTAAGTCGCTTCAGTCCTGTCCAACTCTTTGCGGCCCTATGGACTGCAGCCCTCCAGGCTCCTCTGTCCATGGGATTCTCCCGGCAAGAACACTGGAGTGGGTTGCCATGCCCTCCTCCAGGAGATCCTCCTGATCCAGGGATCAAACCAACATCGCTTATGTCTCCTGCATTGGCAGGTGGGTTCTTTACCTCTAGCACCACCTGGGAAGCCCAAGCTCTGACTTCTACACATAAATGAGAAGGGGATTCAGTTACCTGTGGAGATTTTCTGTGACAGGACAGAATTAAACCTGAAATTCAGATAGTAACGACTAAACAACAATAACAATAGCAATCATGGCCAATGAAACCTTCAGGGTGGGTGGTGCGCTGAGCCCCCAATTCCTCAAGCTGGAGTTCCCTCTCCAGGGCAGACCTGGAGCCCTTGGGGCAGGTCTCATCACTGTCTAACTCTGGGCCAGGGCGGCCGGCTCGCTGGTCTACCACTGGAGTCAGGAAAAAAAGCACCATGTCTGTGCACCTGTGGACCCACCCGTGTCCATCCCGGGGCAGCGACCCTGGACAGCAGAGGCCCTGAAGCCACTCAACCCGCTCCAACATGCATCTCTGCACATCTCTCAACTTTCTTCTTAGACTCTTAACGGTCGGAGCCGAGGTGTGCTCTCTGAGTGTGAAATTACCCCTGCACACTCCAAAACGTGTATGAGCTGGAATGGCGGAAAATCACCCCCAGTGACTCCCACACTTCACCGACTTCATTCACCTGTTCCCAGCGCCGCTGAGGGAGCCGTCGTGACCGCAGGACAGATGTCCCATGGGCGAAGGTCGACTAAGACAGACTCATTGAGCTTAACTGCCCTCACAAACCTTCCAGGACAGTCAGACGTCGGGCCCTGCCCCGCTCAGAGTAACTGACATGCGCTGACCAGGAGCTCTCCCAGCTTCATAACCTGCTTTTTCCATGTTTAACCGGTCTTTAATGTTTCCTTATTACTAGCACTGACTACGCTGTTTCATCAAAGCTAAAGAAATTTCCATACTTTCACATCCTTGAGATCAGAACGTACCTTAAGGCCTGCTTTGTTTCAGGACTCGACAGTATTTTTCTTTTAAATACTGGCATAGCTTATAATCAGTGACACTTTAGACTCACCGGAACATGGTAACTCCGCACTATTTTTCTGTCGAGCCACACACCCCTCAGTGTATGGAGTCCCAGAACTTTAACCACCCCCATATTCAACATCGTTCACTTAAACCACTTAATTTAAGTGCACTGTCACAGAAGGGTAAGTTCAAGAAAGAACACCAGGGATGTTTTTAGTGCTAAGTTTGCATTAATCAGTCTTGACTATTACCAGCCCTTAGCTCCTTTAAAGTGTTTAGCTGGTAAATCATTATAAAAATAATGTCATAAACTAGGGAGTGAGTAAACCAAAGAAAGAAATTTTTCACACTCAGGCTGGTGTTTTTTTTTTCTCCACAATGCCCATTTTTCAAGGAACTCTCAAAGAGGTCACATCATGCTGCAGCCTCTGGTTTTCAGTGGAGAATGACCTGGGCTGTGAAGGCTGGTGGGCAGCCTGGTGGTGGTGTTCAGATTTCCAAATTCCACCCAGCTTTCTAAGTGACTGCACTGCTCCAGATGAAATGGCAACCCACTCACTCCAGTATTCTCGCCTGGAGAATCCCTTGGACAGAGGAGCCTGGCAGGCTACTGTCCATGGGGGTCACAAAGGGTCAGACACGACTGCAGTGACTTAGCATGCTCTTGAGATGAAACACTTATAAGAAAAGAGTGGGAAGCTATAGAAACTTCCAGATACCAATGCCACTGAGTTGACAAATAAGTGCAAAATCTGCTCTTCCTTCCTTCTTAGAAACACAAAGGGAAAATCAGCCACACAGACCAAACTGCCCCTCCAGGTTTCTGTCTGCAGGAAAACAGGATTAGCCTCTCCCCAAAACTAGACAGCATATTAAAGCGCAGAGACATTACTCTGCCAACAAAGGTCCATCTAGTCAAGGCTATGGTTTTTCCAGTAGTCATGTATGGATGTAAGAGTTGGACTATAAAGAAAGCTGAGCGCTGAAGAATTGATGCTTTAGAACTATGGTGTTGGAGAAGACTCTTGAGAGTCCCCTGGACTGCAAGGAGATCCAACCAGTCTATCCTAAAGGAGATCAGTCCTGGGTGTTCATTGGAAGGACTGATGTTGAAGCTGAAACTCCAATTCTTTGGCCACCTGATGCGAAGAACTGACTCATTGGAAAAGTCCCTGATGCTGGGAAAGATTGAGGGCAGGAGGAGAAGGGGACAACAGAGGATGAGATGGTTGGATGGCATCACCGACTCAATGGACATGAGTTTGAGTAAACTCTGGGAGTTGGCGATGGACAGGGAGGCCTGGCATGCTGCAGTCCATGGGGTCGCAGAGTCGGACACGACTGAGCAACTGAACTGAACTGAAAAGCCTCAGTCACAGGAAACATTCTCAGGGGCCTCTCTCTCAGCTCTCCTGTGCACATCTGTGGAGTCAGAACCTCGAGGAGGAGCCAGAGGAGCACGCCGGTCTCGGTGTGCGCGCTGTACTCACCTGGGCCTCCGGGGGGCCGCCTTCATCTCGGATCAGCAGCAGATAGCTTTGTCCGTCGACGACGATCTCTTTCTTGAACCTGCCACCTGCCACACACACACAAAACACCTTGTTACCCAGGAAAGACAGAGCGTGGGGAGGGCGAACAGACGTGGGCTTCGCTTGTGGGAAAATACGCCCTAGACTGCGGCCCTGGAGGCAGTGCTGAGTGTTTTAGGAGTAGCTTCAGATCTGTCTCCAGCAGCCACTGGGCTTTGCAAGGACTACTCCAGATTCCAATAGCCATCTTTAAGAACCAGGATCGTCTGGGGGCAGAGCACGCAGGCTCCACGCAAGGCCAGGATCGCTGGTGGCTCAAGAGGGGGAGTGCTCCTGCGGGCTTTGTGTGTGGGTTCGGGATGTCTCTCTTGCCCCGGGAACCCGGCTAACACAGGGTCCAGAAACGGAGAGCACCGAAATTCAGCATTCTCTCCTTGGGTTCACGAGACCGAAACCAAATTTTCATGTGCTGTGAACAGGGGGGGGGGGGGCAGCCTGGTCTCCACCACATGGGCGAATCCCAGGGCTGAGAGTCTCTGTATTCTCCTCAAGGGAAACCCAGTTCTTGAAACGCACACACAGAACAGCATGGGGATGGCGTGTCCGGGTTCACAGGGCACAAGGGGACGGGCTGCTACCACAAACGGTTAGACAGAAACTACGGACGACACCTGCGCGAGACAGAGGGGGGCAGCTGGCGACAGACAGCGTTAGAGACCACGCTGGGTTAGGAGCGGGGAGCCCCGGGCCCCTCCGGAACGCCGGCGGGGGCGGGGGACGGCCACCTGGACCGGGCAGGCGCTGACCCCTCCAGCACCTCCCCTCGGCGTCCGGGGTCGGACTGCCAGCCCTTCCTCTGGACAGCGGGAAATACACACACCGCTGGGCTCCTCTGCCACCCCAGAGCCAGACCACCTCTCCACCTTCTGCGCGCTGCGCCCACCCCGGTCAGCCCTATCCCCGGGCTTGGGAATTCGCGCTCTCAAAGAGAGGAACGCGGCTCATTTCAACTCCCCAGCCACAGGGGCCTTCCAGAAATACCAGCGAACTGAAAACTCCCAGCAACTGGACGCCTCCCGAGAACCACGCTGCCAGAACATCCCCTCCGGCCCCAGAGGCTGTGGGTCGAGTTCCTTGCTAGCCCGAGTCACATCTAGTTCGGCGCCACAGTGACCCCTGGACCATGCCGGCCTTCCCTCCCAGAGTTCCGGGGTTTGGGCCACCCCGAGGAAGGATCGGAGGCCTGCAGGTGGGCTGAGGCCCCGTGAGGCTGGGCGGGGGTGGGGGAACTGGATAGGAGGTCACAGGGGTAAGTGAGCACGCACGCACACACAGCCACGCCCACTCGGGCCCCCCTGTGACGGGCAAGACGCGCTTGCTTACACAGCAAAACTCAAACACCGAAGAAAGCCTTCCAGTATGAAGACGGATAAACCCTCATTTTGGTCCCCCTCACTGTGGGTACGGGAAAAAAAAGAGGGCGCACTCCGTGGAGAAGCGCTGGAAGGACACACAGGTGATGGCGCTGTGACAGCGCGTGCGCACTGGACCAGAGGCCTGCGCGTGCGCTTCCGGCTCTGGGTGGACCCACAGTGGGGTCCCTGCGCCCCCGCAGCTCTGCAAACATAAGGCGCCGTGACCCCTGGCATCTTAGCACACGCGGAGGCCGGCCGCTGCCTCGTGAACACAGGTTCCACCTCCACGAGGCCGCCCAGCCGCCCCAGGCATGCTGGGCTCCCGTGGCCAATTCCTCACCCATCTGCGGGGTCTCTAAGGCAGGAGGGGGAGTTCCCGCAGGACCAGCACCCCTCTGCTGCCAGCCGCCACCCCCACTTCCCTGGGAGCTAGCACCCGGCTCCCCAGGAGTGACGCCTGCTGTTGGCCCTGCCCCTCCCCTCGTCTCTGCGCCCTCTGTCTTACAGGGTAAGCACTCGATGGATTTCACATCTCCTGTTTCATTCACCTTCTTTGATATGTTTTTGTAGAGTTACCTTTACAAGTATGTGTCCAGATGATTAGATCACAATATTAACGTTAAGCAAGGTTTGCTCAGAGTTCTTTCTGCTCCTCTGTAACCACAAGCAAAGGCCTCTGGATCTAATTTGCATCAGATCTAAAAGGGCGGGGTGATTGTCTTCTCCATCCCTAAGGACACTTCCCATTCTAAAAATCACTATATATTATTCTCCTCTAAAATATGTAGTTAGTATGTCTCTTAAATATTTTACAATTGCAAATATTAGACACTTGCAGTGGACTTGTGTGTGTTTTCTGGGGTTGTATGTACATCAGGAAACAAATGAAACACTCAAATGCATTTGCCATGAACCCAAAGGTTTGATAATTAGGTAAGAATCAGCCAGGTGTTTAAGCACCCAGATTGTGAGAAAGAATATGATTAATAAGGTTATATGTAAACAGTAAGCTCCTACTGCTGGTAGACTGTCAGGCTCAATAGGAACACAGATCACTGAGTACTGCAGAAACAAGCCCAGCAGGTAAATAAAAGAAGACTTTAAAAGCCATTTTCTATAGTTTACTTTAGAGACACAAAGGGAAAAGGCCTTGGGATGAAGGCGTGGGTGGCAGCAAGCTGGTTTACATTCATCAGGGGCCACTGCCCTTGTTTTGTGAAATTCAAACCCACCATCTGATCCTAGCCATTGGATCTTTCCCTACTGTAATGTTAGAGCACACCACCAAACTCTACGTCCAATTTCATGTTTAATGTAGATTTATAAATGCCTGTTTTCTAATCTGATTTCCAATAAAGTCATCCCTCGGAATCCACAGGGGGCTGCTTCCAAAATCCCCTACATAAAACGGTGAAGAATTTTCACATTACCTACGCACATCCTCTTGTATACTTTAAGTCATCTACAGATTACTTATAATATGTAATACAGTGTAAATACCATGTGAAGAGCTTTAAGTACAACATAAATGCTATGTAAATAGTTGCCAGCATGAGACGAATTCAAGTTTTGCTTTTTGAAAACTTCCTGTAATTCCACCCCCGCCCCCCCCCACACACACACATGTTTCGGATCCATGGTTGACTGAATCTGTAGATACAGAACTATCTACACAGAGAAATGGCTATATCTCCCTGCGGGTCTGTTTGACCCAACTTTGCAACCACGGCCCCACCCTATAAACTTGTTACATGAACAACTGTCAGCCTTCTCTGACTGCCAAATACTATTACATAACCTTAAATCTCCCAAGGGATCATCTTATTTTTAGAAAGTGCGCCCAAACCTGACCCCCGTATTGGGAGCCACTGACAGGCACTTGGCTTAGCCCACCTGTGCACAGGTGTGCAGGGTCCCCTGCACCGCTGTTTACCCACCGAGTCCCCGGGGAAGGCAGGGCTCTCTGTACCTGTGATGACAACTCCATGAGAAGGGAAAACAGAGAGCACTCCTGCACTTTGGTCGATTCCTTCCAAAGATGGCTCATGATCAGCAGAGGCAGACAGCACCACGTTCACACAGGTACAGATGGGCGAGCAGAATCAAGTTCGTCTCTGTGCTTTGGTTTTCTTGAGTTTAGCTGAGCACCAAGCTTGCTTGCATCTCACGGGCACACAGAAAGGGGACGTTCTTCCTGCCTAAATTCAGCCTCATGCCTGTGCTTGCTCAGTTGTGTTCAACTCTCCTGCAACCCCATGGACTGTAGCCTTCCAGGCACCTCTGTCCATGGGATACTCGGGGCAAGAATACTGGAGCGGGTTGACCATTTCCTCCTCCAGGGGAATTTTCCCAACCCAGGGATCTAACCTGCATCTCCTGCATTGGCAGGTGGGTAATTTACCACTGAGCCACCTGGGAAGCCCCACGTGCAATTTTTTAAATTTCAGGTTCATTCAAAGGTTAGTTCTCAATTTCCACCCAGAAAACTGCCCTGGGAGCCTCTGCTGCCCTTGAGCTTGAATTCTTAGGCGGGTCAAGGTAAAAGGTAGACCTGAATGTACCAAGAAGCAGGGATGCTGACATGGATGTGTTACGAAAAACTTACCGGAGAGAAAAGATCATTTTTTTTTTTTTTAATATCTTAAAAAAAGACTTAAAGGAGTCTGTTACAATCCACTGTGCTGTGCTTAGCCAGTCAGTAGTGTCCGACTCTGTGACCTTTTGGACTCCTTGGAGCCCACAAAGCTCCTCTGTCCATGGGATTTTCCAGGCAAGAATTCTGGTGTGGGTTGCCATCCCCATCTGCGGGGTATAATCCACTGGTGACCAATTACTCTCAAGATTTCAAGGTTACTCCTGTGCCCTGGTCTCACGCTGGGGGAGCCAGTTTTGAATCTGGGATGCTGATATAGGTCAAAACAGCTGAGTTCCCTCTACTCTTTAAACTTGAGCTAAGCAGGATGGATCTACAATGGAATCTTGTTAAATATAGGGGCGGTCTACATCAAGAGAGGTATAACCGTCTCACTTGGGTTGGCATTTCTGCTTTAACAAGGGAAAAAAGAAAACCAAATTTTCCTATTACCAAGGGAAAAAAAAAAAGTTTTGTTGGCAGTAAACACTCCCAACAGATGTTTGACATTTCTATTCTTTTGGCTAATTGGACTAAAAATTATTAACATATCATTAACAGGTCTCCAAGAAACAGCAAGCCTTATACTTTATAGTTTACAAAGCACTTCTCTTCCCACTTCATCTCATCCTCCTCACAGCATCCTATGGTGCAAATACCACCAGGAACACCCACATCTAACTGGGTGGATGTTCAGACACTGACCAATCTGCCCCCCGCCCCCCAGACAGGAGGGGGAGAGACTCAAACCCACGCACACCGCCTGGTTCTCACGTCTTCTCTCTCTGTGTGGACTTCTGCTGAGACAGTTCATGGCACACACTATCTGCAAAAGAGCCTGGAAGCCTTCATGTAACTCCCTACACCCACAGGGCAACACCAAGGATGCGGGTGGTGGGGTGTGTCTCTTCGTCGATCCACTCACCACCATGGAAGGGAGCTGTCTTCAGCTGCAAATGATAGTCTGCCCTGTGCCTGCTGGCTAAGTCACTTAGTGTCTGACTTTGCGACCCCGTGGACTGGAGCCCACCAGGCTCCCTCTGTCCCTGGGGATTCTCCAGGCAAGAATACTGGCCTGGGTTGCCATGCCCTCCTCCGGGGGATCTTCCCGACCCAGGGATGGAACCTTCTTCTCTTATGTCTCCTGCATTGGCAGGCAGGTTCTTTACCATTAGCGCCACCTGGGAACCCTTAGGAGACTCAGTGCTTAGGAGACTAAAAAGAAACAGACCTGCCGAACACTTTTTGTGATAGGGAAAACACCTTTGTATTCTGTTACAAGTTCATCACGAAAGGGATACTGCCTCAAAGATTAAATGATACATAACGGCCCATCTCTGGGAACCCTGCCTCCCAGGTAATGAGCATTAAGCAAAAATACCTGTGTTTAGCTCACAGGAAACATCCTGACCAGGCCCACCTGTGAATAACCGCAGACAGGAAGAAATTAACACAGCCCCCTACAGAGGCTGATCCTTGCTGTTGTTCAGTTGCTAAGTACTGGCCTTCAGTTCTGACACCCTCTCGGGGGCCCCAGGTCAGGAGCACCTGGTTTTCCTAGAGGGACAGTTTCGAGATTCTTCGAAGGGGGTCATCTCCTAATTATTTAGGACTGGTGAGATGAGAGGAATACACTGGAGACAACAATGAATCTTTTCATTTCTCCCTGGGAGAACATAAAAAATTTAACCATGTGCCAAAAATTTCTTAAAATGCATTTTGCTCTTTGATAAAAATACTGAAGCCCAGTACCTATCGCTGAGATTCTGGGGAAGTTTTGTATCATGACTTTTAAAAGAATTTTGGATCATATATTTACACTGGGAAAGAAGTTTTATTGGTAACATATTCGATTACAAAATTTAACCAAATCAGACTTCATTTCCTCTGCCAATTTAAAAAAAAAAACTTACATTGTTTTTAAAAAAATCGAGGGGGGGAGGACGACTATAAAAATGTACTAAGAGTAAGGATTCAATTAATGTGTGGTGATTGGTAAGTTAGTTCACAGGTGAAACGCTGGCAGTTATGACTTGAGGTGAAATGGAATTTAACACAAAGGCTATGGTCTTCTTCAACAACTTCATTCCATCTAGACCTGAGTACAGCAAAGACGAAAGATCAGGAAAGAAGTCAAAGTTCCAGGGTAAGAAGAAAAATTCAAATCTTGCTGTAACGAATTTTCCTTTCTCCCATTTCCAATAAAAGAGGTGGGGGTGGGGGGGTGAGTTAAAAATCAGGAAAAAAAATTCACCATCCATCAAGAAAAGATGCAAAGCGTCACATAAGCAACCTTGAAATCACTGGCCTTAAGAATAAAAAGGAGGGGGGGGGGGTAAAAAGGAGGGGACTTCCTTGGTGGTCCAGTGGTCAAGAATCCGCCTGCTAATGCGGTAGACACGGGTTCCATCCCTGGTCCCAGAAGATCCCACATGCCGCAAAGCAACTAAGCTCTTGAGCCACAAACACTGAAGCCTGCTCACCGGAGAGCCCGTGCTCTGCAATGAGAAGCCACGGCAACAAGAAGCCCGCACACAACAGGAGAGCAACCCGCAAGCAGGACCGCAGAGCCGGGTGGGGAGGGGCTCCTGGTCCCCGAGGGAGGAGGGATGCTATGCCGGGAGCAGAAGGGTCTTCCTGTCCCGGCCCGACCGTGGGGAGGCTCCAAGATGAGCAAAGTGCCTGCAACACCCAGACAGCATGGAGGGGCCCCAGGAGGAACAGCACCCACACCCTCCCACCCCCCACAGCAGCGGGCGCCCAGCAGGTTCCTGGAGAGCAGTGGCCTGCCTGTAACAGCAGCTCACCTTGGTCTGGAGGGGACGCCCTCAGAGGACACAGGGACTCATGTTATACTGAGATTCTCAGGGAAGGGAGCACCCAGCCTCAGCCCCGTGTCCAGCACTTCCTGGCAGGGGGCCAGGGGGTGGATTTCGGAGGTCCGGGGAAACGGGAGCGGACAGAGTGGGCCAGCCCTCTGGTCCAGAGAGGTCTCCTCTAGCCTGTGTCCTGTTTCCCCAGGAAACCTGATGCCGGTGGGGGGCTTCCCGGACCTCACCGGGGACGATTCCTAGCTACGAAGCCCTGAGGCAGCCGCAGCCAGCGTGAACCGCCTGAGAAGCGCATGCGTCCTTGCACTGGACTGCCTGTCGGGACCCTGCAGATCTCAGGAAAAGGAAGAAAAGGAGGAAAAAACGGGCAGGGGACTGTGGGAGTTTCCTGGTGGCCTAGTGGTTAGGATTGTGGGCTTTCAACTGCTGTGGCCAGGGTAGAATCCTTGCTCAGGCAACCGAGATCCTGCAAGCTGTGTGGCATGGCCAAAAAAAATTTTTGAAGGGTCAGTGGGGGAGAGTTGCAAAGGAGCCTGCAAAACCCAAAGGGCAGATGGAAGAGAAAATAAAACTCAAAAAGCAGAAGGAAATCCCTTCCAGTCGCTTCCCTCCCTGATGCCACTTATTAACAGGCAGCTTAACAAGAGGAGAGCTCCAGGAGAAGAATCTGAAACAGCGTGAGAAGAGATGGAAGCCTCTAGAACGGAGGACCAAACCGGCATTTTGGAACAAATGAATAAAATGTGGAGAAGTAAGGGAGAGAAGAAAACACCGCTCCAAGCTGAAATTCTGATAAGGAGGAACGGCAGGAAATAAACTCCATCAAGGAGACGAAAAGCTGGAAGTTAACTGACAGGAAGACAAAGGAAACTAAGGAAAGGAGAAGTGCTGCCTCTGACAACAAATACCCAACTAGAGGACTCGGGGGTGAAGGACAGAGGGACTGTCCTGAAATGCAGGAAGACACGAACCTGCAGATCAAAAGAGCATGCGATCTTCCAGGAGAAGACAACAGAGACTCTCTAAGGATGGAGCCTCAGAGGCCCTGCTCAAGAGCTGTCACGCCAGTCAAGGTGGGGGCTCTTATCCTGCAGCGGGGTTCAAGGTGTACCCCCCGGAACATTCTCCAGAGCCTCTGTAGGGGGTTGGAAAATGGCCACTGTAGTATTTTTAAAGAAATGTACAACTGGTTCTGAACCTGTGACAGTAACAAGCAACGTGCACTGACAAGTATGTTACACTCCAACCCACAGACCAAGATAGTGGTGCTGGCTGCATCAGGTAACCTCTCTGCAAAGGCAGAACCCACTGCTGGGGTGTGGGGAGGGTTGCACCATCACCCCAGCCTTCTAAAAACCAGCAACCTGCTTTGGGACCATGTCCCATCTTCTTGGGAGGGACAAGCCGGGTACATATGCAGTGAGTTTTTTGTGAGATGCAAGTCAGTTAAGCAGCAACAATCAAATAGTTACCAGCTGACTCCTGGGGATGTCACTGTGCCTTTAGTGAGCACCATGGTCCATGGGGGCCCTGCCTGAACAGCTCTAGGGAATGAGGCTGGCTGATTTTTATTAATTCAACCTGGAATTCCAAGAATCTCACTGTTCCTACTGCTTCAACACTTCTGGATCTACGTCATGGAAGAGTAACCTTGAAATGGCAGATGAAGTGAATATATCTTTAAAGTGTCACTTGTGTAGTTCAGGTTTTCTTGACATCAAGTACATACAAGCCAAAATTAACTGGATGAAAAGGCAGATGTAAAACGGAAACAGGAGACCCTAAAGCCCTATTTTGTGTTTATAAAAACAGCTTCATTGCCATCCCTGACAAGCAGTGAATCAAATTTATAAACTAGAACTTGTACAAGTTTTATTAATGGAACAGCGCAAGGTACCACAGGGCTACTTAAAGCGTTTCGTAAAAGTGGTACTGCTGCTCAAAAAGAAATCGGAAATTAATGTTTAAGGAAGTGGCTTGTTGCTCAATAGTTATACTGAACTTCCTTACATCTTAACTTCAAGAGCTTTGAGGAAAATGTAAATTGGCAGCTTAACATGTGAAACCCGTTAAGAGCTCTCCCCTTCAAACACCACCTTTTCAAGACCACAGTAAATACGGAAGTCCTGGGCAGGAGTCAGCTGGCTGATCGTCATCTACTAAGGATAGACCCAATTCCACCTTCATTACATTTTATTAGCTTTTCCTCTGCGGGAGGAAAAAAAAAAAGGTGGGGGGCTTCCCTGGTAGCTCAATGGTGAAGAATCCGCCTGCCAGTGCAGGAGACTCGGGTTCCATCCCTGGCTCAAGAAGAGCCCCTGGAGGAGGGCATGGCAACCCACTCCAGTATTCTTACCTGCAGAATTCCATGGACAGAGGAGCCTGGCGGGCTACAGTCCGTGGGGTTGCAAAGAGTTGGACACAACTAGAGACTGAACAACAATGACAAAACAACCATCTGCAAAAACCCCACTAAAACTGCTGTAAGATAGCATGATCACAACAAAACATGTCTCTGTAATCATGGCTGCAGAATCTCAGATACTGCAGAGAGTAAACCACGCCCTGCAGCATCAGTAACCTCAGAAGGCAGGCAGGTCCCAGAGCCCAAAGCATTCTTTCTCTTGTGACGGTGTCCAAGCCCTCTACGGTGGAAAGGGGACACTCGCTGCACAGACAACCTGGACTCTGCCGTCCTCAGCTCACGCTCTAGGTGTGATGCCAACGCCTGGGCATGTAGCCTGTTCCCTTGGGCTCGGGGCCCCAGACCCACTTAGGCTGCCCTGGCTCCACATGCTGGGACTCTCCTGCAAAACTGTCTTGGGAAGCTAGAGCCTGCCCCCTACCCCCAAAGTTCAAACACTATCCTTCCACGAACTGGGTGCTTCTCCCAATAACTCAGCGGCTGTTCCAAAATGGACAGGCAGCCTGCACGGTCCAAACCTCAGGAGACTTGGGGTGACCAGAGGTCTCACTGAGGCCCCTGAATCTGGCAGCTGAGCCATTAAGCTTGGCTCTCGGGACAGACACACACTCTGCTGTCCTGAGAGTGGAGGCTGATAGAGAAGCCTGGTGGGCTACAGCCCGTGGGGCCACAAAGAGTCAGACTGAGCAATTAACACACACGTGGTGTGTTCCTAACCTTAGCTGGGGACTTCCACCTCAGCAAGTGATGCCGGGAACACAGTGAACAAGACAGTATTTTTTTTTTTTTTAATATATATTTTCTTGGCCACATTGCACAGTTTGTGGGATCTTATTTCTCGACCAGGAATGTAACCCACACCCCTGGAATTGGAAGCGTGGAGTCAACCACTGAACAGCCAGGGAAGTCCCCAGGATTTCTGACTGTCAAGGCCAGGAGGAGAAAAAGGAAAAGGATGAGGAGAGCCGGCTGGGTGGGAAATGGGAGGGGACTGGGCACCAGGAACAGACACAGTCCGTGTCCCCCAGAACATACTGGGAACCCCCTGAGCAGATGAGGCAGGGGGGCGTCTGGTTTTGAATCAGCTCTCAGAAAGAGAAAATAGCCATTTCTCCAAAATGATGGGCACCTCCATATATTAATAGAATCTAATATTCAGGTGCTCCTCGGAGCGATTGTGGGTTCAGCTCCAGACCGCCACAATAAAACATCGCAATAAAGTGAGTCACAAGAACTTGGAAGGTTCCCAGTGCATGTAAGTTATGTACTGTACTGTCATAGTCTTTTATGCGTTCAACCGCATTATGTTTTAAAAAGCCAACATAAGTACCTTAATTTTAAACAACTGCTAAAAAAAGGCTGACCAAATCACCTAAGCCATCAGCCAGCCACAACCTTTTTGCCAGAGAAGAGCTTGAAATATTGCAAGAACTATCAAAATATGGCACAGAGACACGAAGGGAACAAATGCTGCTGGGAAAAACAGTGCTAACAACTCACTCGATGCAAGGTAGCCGCAAAACTTCAATTTGTTCTTTAAAAAAAAAAAAATGCGGTATCTGAGAAGTGTCAATAAAACGAGGGATGGCTGGGAGACCGAAGAGGGAGGCTGCTGGCTGGACACCCAGTGCCCACCGCCAGGGGTGTACATGAACCTTCCAGCATCGATTCCTGTCTCTGAAATAGTCTGGTGGTAAATGGAATATATTTAGTGGTGCACATCTGTTTCCTTGGGCGAAAATGTACTTAAGGTTATTTATTTTTAGTGTCCTGCACATTTATTTTAAGCATCAAAAAGGACAAATTACACAAAGGCGTGCAGCTGCAGGACACAGAGCCGACCTGCCCACCTGGCGGCTTTAAACGAGGCCAGATCCCCCGGCCGGGGCCCGAGACGTGTCCAGGGCCAGCACCTCCGCAAGGCAGGCGTGGGCTGGGCTGGGCTGGCCTGCACCCACCCGAGGCCGACAGACGTGACCGCTCTCAACTAGTGTTTCCTGGTGTGAAAAGAACTTATTTAAAAAAAAAAAAAATTTGTGTCACGTGAACTCTATTTTTGAACACACGATTTAAAAATAAACATAGAACTGTCGGTTCACACACAATCCTCTGCATGTAACTCAGGTGTTTGTTTTGAGAAGACTAAAACGGGCTGGTGGCCGTGAGGTGGGACCCCGTGGGGAAGCCCAGAGTCCTCTGCAGGTCAACTCACGACATGTGAACACACGGAAAGGCAGGGGTCCCAGACTGTCTCCGGGAGGGGTCGCCAGACAGTCAATACTCCAGGCCTTGTGGGCAGTAGCCTTGTTTGCCTGAGGCATTTTGTTTATTCTTACAAGCATTTAGAAATGCAACAATGCCCCCCCCCCCACAAAGGTCTGGGGCCAGCCAGGAAGCCAGCACCTCCCCCTCCAGGCTTGCTCCCCTGAGAGACTGCCCAGTGATGGTCCTGTTCTTGCCTTAAAACTGGAGAGAGGAATCCAGGGTTTGCACTTAGCAAAAGACTTTAAATAAAACTTTAAAAAAAAAAAAAAAGCAGCACATGACCTATCACTTTGTATAAAAAGAGCAAAAAGGATTAGTTTCTTAAATTTTTTCTTTACCTTCTAGGAGTAAGAAGACATAATAAACTACTGTGTGTCAAAAGCCCGTATATATGTAACGTGGTTGTTTTGTAAATACACGTTTGTGCAGACTGCAAAAAAAAAAGAAATGCACCAGTCCTTCGACATCACAGACTGGGGGTGACTGCTGTGGGACAGCTGTCTGCCCTCGAGGTTCCTGCTGGGGATGAGGCCCTGAGTGTTGGGACTGTCACCTCCCATTTCTGGGGGGGGGTGGGCTGGAACACTCTCAGGAACCGTCTCATTCCCCTGGAAACAGTGTCAGGACTCAGCGGAGGGTGTCTAGCCGGTGCGTCTTAGGACGAACACGCTGGCGGGCAGGAGGGGCGGTGTGCACCGGATGGCGTCAGCTCAGACAGACCCAACTGTTGTCTAACGTGCAGTTAAGTCCCGCTCTGACTGGTAGCTCAGTCGGTAAAGAACCCACCTTTAATGCAGGAGACCAGGTTCAATCCCTGGGTCGGGAAGGTCCCCTGGAGAGAGGAATGGCAACCCACTCCAGTATCCTTGCCTGGAGAATCCCACCGACAGAGGAGCCTGGTGGGCTACAGGCCATGGGGTTGCACAAGTTGGACATGACTTTGGGACTAAACCACCACTTGAAGCGCCAAAAAAAAAAAAAAAAACCATCTTGAGACTTAACATTTCTCTAGAGAAGATGATCTGTCATTTTGACGGTGAAACTTTCAAGACCCCAGTCTCCTTTTTCCTATGAAGGAAGTGGTTTTGTCTGTCATCTTTGAAGTCAGGAGGTGTCTCAGGGAAGCCCCAGCTGTGTCCCCCAGCACGCAGGCTACTATTGCGGGGCTCTGGGGGTCAAATGACATGATGGAGCGTGTGGAGACTGCCCGGGGATGCTTCCCAGGCGAAGCCAGCGCACACAGCTGCTCAGCCGACCAGGTGTAAATGCCACCTGGAACTGAAGCCATTCATCCTGAAGCCTCGTCTCCTCTCTGGAGCGCCCGCCCCGACCGCAGGCGCCTTGCCCAGCTCTCAGCGGGCCCTCGGTTTCCCCCTGAATTAATTATAACAATACGGGACGGTGTGTTCAGAGTTCCAAACAACCGGCTCAGAGACACATTTTGTCCTGCCAACTCTGTCCATGCCAAAAACATAATCTCCTTACTCTTAATTTTACGGCCTTCTTTTTCTTGTTAAAAATGAAGCAGAACCTGCTTTCTCTTTATTTCTTTGAAGTGCTAGTGATAATTTTAGCCTTCTTCGCCTATTTTAAAGGCAACATCTGATCCTCAATATGGCTTATGTGCGAGGGGACAGAGTTATTTAGCAGGCTGTTTACACAGATCAGGAGGATGACAAGGGTCAATGATAGTGTCTATGGTTAGAGACCGAGTTAGCATTTGAAAGAATTAGGGAAGGTGGCTAAACCACTGCTTTACCTACTAAGCCAACCTACCAGTAGGCTCTTCATAAGGTTTCAGATACTCCTCATCAAAAAATTATCATGTACTTTTAATCACTTGGTTGCAAGTAACATGGTAAAATTATGTGGAAACACTGAACTGGCTAGATTTCAAAACTCCTCAATTTTTATTAGCATTTACAGATTTCGTTCAT
This sequence comes from Dama dama, assembly GCF_033118175.1. Lineage (NCBI taxonomy): Eukaryota > Metazoa > Chordata > Mammalia > Artiodactyla > Cervidae > Dama > Dama dama. Next base: position 111,852,605 of record NC_083700.1, on the reverse strand, counting down.
TGGAACATTAAGCAGCACCCAAGAATGCATTCAGAAATAGGCCTAACATCTGCTGAGCAGTGGTAGCTGACAAAAAAAATTTTTTTAAGTTTATTTGATTTGGAAAGGATTTTTGGAGCTGACAGTTTAAATGCATTTCATATGTCCCAGAAAATAAGGCTGGTATTTACCACATGGCTTGTTTCTAAGTAACTAAGTAAACATTCGTTCTAAACAATTCATTTTTTTAAAAAAATGATTTAAGATACACAGGCTCCTGAGAAGGCTTTTATTGCCCTGACGATACGTGCATCTGTCGGGGAACAATTACAGGGTGTCCTCCAGGGATGCGGGGATTAACAGAGAGACATCCAGCTCGAGGTGACCTGACCGCAGCAGACCCCTACTTCCAGATGAAGTGACCACGGCCAGCATGTGACATCCCACCTAGGAACCGGTGGGGCACGGCGGCAAGCCCAAGGCCAGTGACCCTCACGGGGCACCGTCCGGCTAGACACACCGGGGAGGAGAAGGCAAAGATGGGGGGCTCCTCACCCCCCCAGGCACTGAGGCCACCTGCAACCAGAGAAGCTCCTGACCTCCCCCACAGCTCAGACAGCAACCCCACCCGGGGGAGGGGGGGCAAGAGAGAGAACCCATGGAACTCAGGCCCAATCCACACCACCGGGGACGTGGTCAACTCACTGTTTTTTTTTACTTTTATTTATTTTTTTATTTGGCTGTGCTGGGTCTCAGCTGTAGCACGAGGGTTCTTTGCTTGCAGCATGAGAACTCTCAGTTGCAGTATGTGGGATCTAGCTGCCTGACTTGGGGGACGGGCGGCGGTCAAACCCGGACCCCCCTGCATTGGGAGCACGGAATCTTAGCCACTGGACCACCAGGGAGGTCCCCAGCCCACTTTAAATTCTCTTCTTTTCTTTCGTTTCCATATGACCACGAGGTAGGTCCCAGGCATCTCACACAGAGCCCTACCGTCCTGACCTGAGCTGCACGTAAAGCTTCTGGAATACCTTGGCTGGTCACGGGAGCCTGGTCAAGGACAGGCTGCCTGGGGCAGGGGCAGGGGGCGGGGGGTCACGATCTTGCTCCTGGTGGACGCGAGGTCCTGAAGTCACACCCATGAGAAGAGATGAGGAGGAAGGCTGTTTACCTGGAGCAGAAGACGCAGCCCCAAAGCAGCAGAGCCCGTATGGGCCAGCTGTGCACCCCTGGGCCCCAGCCAGCTCTGTGCCAGCGCCAAGCAGAGTCGTCCACGTGTTTACCCTCTCAGTCCCCGCAAATGACTCTCGGGAGGAAGAGGGGGCAAGGCCACATTCAGGCGGCTGGCTAACTCACCCTGGGCCTCCAGGACCAAGAGTTTAAGTGGCCGAGGCTTCAACCACAGGCATGTAAGTCACGGGCCCTGGCATGGAGGCTCAGGGCTTCCAGGAGGAGGGTGGTCCTGTCCCTGGGGACACTCAGGCATCCAGGCTGTAGTGTCGGGGGGAGGCGGCCCCCAACCCCAGCCATGAGACCCCCCACCGCAGCCGTGAGACCCCACGTCCCTGGATGCTCTGGGGCTCCCGGGTCACCAGCTCGCCTCTGTCCTGTCATCCTGCGCCATCCTTGAAATCACTCGGCCCTCCTCTCCCACCACACACCACGTGGGCCCACAGGCACTAAAGGCAGCACTGGGCATGTGCAGGTCCCTCTCCTGGGAAGGCGAGCCAATTCCCTTCTTCCCCTGAAACCTCTTAAGTCTTTATCAAACTCCGAACATCCGTACAAACAAGAGAAACAGCTGCAGGCTCCTTTCAGCAGGGTTTTTAAGAGTCAAGACACACCCCAGGGCATAATTCAAAAGCACATCCCACATTCTATGACTTATGTTCAGAAAGCCTGACTTCTCACCTTGACATATACAGATCACCTCAAGTTTTCCTTGAGTAGCCGTTATCTTGTCCTACGCTTTTCCTTACTTCAGTGAGACATTCAGGTTTCTTCCGTCCCCCTCTTCCATTTCAGACCTTCCTCTTTATGCGGAAGACAGTCCCTCTCCTCCTCCTACTTGGGAAGGACAAGGGCTTCCCACCCCACCTCGAGCACGTCCCTGCGGGAAAACCCACCTTTCATTCTCTGCCTACACTCTTCGGACCATCCTAGTCTGTTCTGCTTGTCAAACGAAGGGTGCAGAGCCCAGATTCCTACATCCAAGTCCATGTTTTCTGTTTTGGGGTGGGAGGGGGGCTGCTGCACGTGTGGGCTGGACGGACCTGAGAGCAGAGATGGATGGAGGCATCGCCCCCCCGGCACCGTCACAGCCCACCACCCTTAACATCTACCACTCCATCCGCTGGACAGTTTGATCCGTCTCAGAGCTGATGGGTCCCTTCCGCGCCCCCGCCCCCCCCCCCCACCGGGAGGACAGCTGCTGGGGACCAGCCTATCCAGGCCCCAGGTCCTCTGTGTGGCCCGTGGCAGCAGACACGAGGGAGGAACACAGAGATAGATGCCTGATGCTCAAAGCCCTCGGGGACACCACGGTCTCCCAGCTGCAAGGGGATGCATCTCAGGCTACCCACATTCTCCATCAAATCCCCACATAATAATACAGGGCAGCCTGAGTTTCCTTCCTTTCTCATCTTGAAGGGAGTTAAAAACAGCGGCAGACACGAGGGGTCTGTGGCGGGGAGGTGGGGGTGCACGGGGGACATCGAGCTCACAAACACAGGACCCGAAACTCTAATTACACGCCCAGATCCCCCTTCACTGGCCTCATTAGCAGCCATCAGCAGGGCAAGGACGGCAGAGGAGTAATTTCCACCCAATTCTTTTCATCGGAAGTGAGTGACATCTGTGAAATTCCATCATCGGTGTGAAGGGCATATGTAAGCTGACGGACTCTTTGTGACGTTCCACGAGACCAGCGCGGGCCGGCCACTGAGGCCTGGGGCAGCTCCAAGTTCTTTGTGTCACTAAGAAATGATGGGGCAACTTCAACACCAGGGTGCTTCAACGCCCAGGGTGTATTATACACATGCTGCTGTGGGTTAACTTTCCCTAAAAATGTGATCCATTCCAAACCCTCAGTACCTGTGGGCCAAAATCCAGAGCTGGCTGTCTTCATGACATGAGGGAAATGTGGACTCAGACATGGAGAGGAGCCCCTGGACGACAAGGCAGAGACTGCAGACGTGTCCACAGGCCCAGAACCACCCGGGGCTGGCAGGAACCAGGACCCGGACTCTCCCGAGTTCCCTCCAGAAACAGCCAGCCTGTGAATGCCTTGCTCGCAGACTCTCGGCCTCTGGAGCCCTGAGAATACAGCTCTGGTTTCAAGCCACCCAGACTGTGGTCATTTGTCAAGGCAGCCCTAAGGACTTGGATACACACATGCTGTCTCACACACACACATGATTAAAAAGGTTATGTGCATGCCCCAAAATTTTACTCTCGGGATTATTAATACTTTCGTGGACTTACAGGTTCCCGACTGAGTTACCTACTTTTGCACTGCGGAAAGTGTTAGTCACTTAAGTCATGTCCAGCTCTTGTGATCCCATGGACTGTAGCCCACCAGGCTCCACTGTCCATGGGATTTTCCAAGCAGGAATACTGGAGTGGATTGCCATTTCCTATTCCATGGAGATCTTTCTGACCCGGGATCGAACCTGGGTCTCCTTCATTGCAGGCAGATACTTTACCGTCTGAGCCACCAGGGAAGCCCTGTGCATTGCTAATTCACTAATTATAAAAACACACATAATATTTAAATTCATTCCCTCACTTCAAATTGTATCTTTAAAATAATCTAAAGCTACCTTTGCCACAAGAACAAAGTATCAACCAAAATGAATCACACAATGAATGCACGACAGATGTCATTCTCTGAAAGTGGATGAAACCTGCACTCGGGAGAAGGTTGGGGATGTGAAAACAGAAGGCCCTGACCACCTTCTTCTTCTCAGCCATCTAAAGATCCCCACCGCCATGGGTCAGAGTAACACTAAAGGATCGTTGTTGTCACTCAGTCGTGTCCGACCCTTTGCAACCCCATGGACTGCAGCACGCCAGGATTCCCTGTCCATCACCATCTCCCGGAGTTTGTTCAAACTCATGTCCATTGAGTCAGTGATGCCATCCAACCATCTCATCTGCTGTTGCCCCCTTCTCCTCCTGCCCTCAGTCTTTCCCAGCATCAGGGTCTTTTCTGATGAGCCTTTGCATTAGGTGACCAAAGTATTGGAGCTTCAGCTTAAGCATCAGTCGCTTCCAATGAATATTCAGGGTTGAATACACTGAAGGATTTTTACATATTAATTAAAGCAAAAGGACAGCCCTGTGCAGACAGGAGAAGCGCAGGGAAGCCCCAGTGAGCTGCGTGCACAGACAGAGCCCACAGCAACACGCCTCCCACGGAAAGCTCCTGCCCGCGTGGGGATGGCAGTGCTTCAGTCCAGTCGCCGTATAAGAGGCAAGGGGGATAAATCGGTGAGCTTCCCTGGTGACTCAGTGGTGAAGAATCCTCCTGCAACGCAGGAGACCCAGGTTCGATCCCTGGGTTGGGAAGATCCCCTGGAGAAGGGACAGGCTACCCACCCCAGTATTCTTGCCTGGAGAATCCCTTGGGCAGAGGAGCTGGAGGGCTGCCGTCCACGGGGTCCCAGAAGAGTCGGACATGACTGAGCGCCTAAGCTTGTCACGCTTTCGATAACAACGGTGAGGAAATGGCAGGGTCTCACAGCGCACCCAGAGTCCAGACCCCTCAGCCCGGCACCCACCAGCAGCCGTGCCCCAACCTGACCCTTTGCTACAAAAGGAGCTGCAGATGCAGCTGAGCGGTAACGGTGTCACTGACTTCCGGCGCCCCCTGGAGGGGATCCCACTGCTCCCGCCTTCTCCATAAACCTGGGTGGCCCCACGGTACCTGAAAGCTCCAGAACATTCTGTGTTAAGCTTCTCAAGGAAGCAAGCATGGGTAATTGGTGGATGTTAAGGCGCCTGGCAACGGAGAAGGCAGTGGCACCCCACTCCAGTACTCTTGCCTGGAAAATCCCATGGACGGAGGAGCCTGGTGGGCTGCAGTCCACGGGGTCGCGAAGAGTCGGACACGACTGAGTGACTTCACTTTCATGCACTGGAGAAGGAAATGGCAACCCACTCCAGTGTTCTTGCCTGGAGAATCCCAGGGACGGCGGAGTCTGGTGGGCTGCCGTCTATGCGATCGCACAGAGTCGGACACGACTGAGGCGACTTAGCAGCAGCAGCAAGGCGTCCGGCAAGGGTTGAAAACACTTTGCAATTACAGGTTCCCGGACCAAGAGCAAGGACTCTTTATCTGCCAAGGCTTTTCTCATGCACTTCTTTTCAGAAACAGCAAATTCTGGGGTCCTCCTGCCACCACACGGGACTTGCCCCAGCACATGGATGTCAGTTCCCTGGTCTGGAGAAGAGATGCAAAGATGCACCCACCCCGCCTGGTCCCACGGTGGCAGCCCCTGGGAAACAGGGGTTCATGGGGGCTAAAGACTTCCAGGCATCAGGGGGCATCTGCTCACAGATCTTCCAGCACCCAGAGGCCCTGACGCATGTCCACAGTGGGCACCCCTGTAGGCCGCTGGCAATGCCAAGTATAATCCCTTGACCCAGAATCAAACAATGAGAGGACAGGCGGCCAGGTGGCAGGGCCAGCCCCTGAAGGTGAGAGCAAAGATCGCGGACACTCTTTCCCCCGACCCGGGAGCCCCTGGGCACCGGCCCTGCTGAAGGGTGAGACACTTCCACCCTGCAGATGGAAGAAAGGACGTCCCAAGAGTGAACTCGAGATGCCTCCCCCCTTACAATAGAGGTATTCTGAAAATCACAGGACACCATGAAATTCGCATGTTAAGAAGTACTGCCTGGAAAAAAAAAAAAAAAAAGACGTACTGCCTGAAAAGTGGAGGAAGTGGGGCTCCTAGGGGTCACGTTTAGGTCCCTCCCACCAGGGACGGTTTTACTTTTGACGCACAAGCACGAGAGAGAAAGGCTTCCGAGTTCATCAAAATCTAACGGTCCGCCACAAAGAAAGCACAGCGAAGCCCAGACGTGGTGGCAGACACTGCAACGGCAAGAGTCAGCATGATGACAGAACACACCACGGACGGGGCAGGGGAAGCCGGCCCCGGCGGGAGAGCTGGGTACCCCCACCAGCCACACCAGACGCCACGTCGGGCAGGGGAGAGCCAGCATGCGGCCGCGAACCCGGGGCCCAGACCGCGTAACCTCCAGGGCCCCACCCCCAAGTGAAAGCCGGCATATCCCAGGGCCCACAGGCAGACTGGCTTGACAAGGTAGGGTCATCAACCTGCACAGCCTGCCCCGAGGAATAAATAGAAACCCAAGAAAAACAATCTCTTAAAAGACTCTTGGGTGTAATCCAGGTGACCACGGCTAAAACCCACACTCAGACGCAAAGGCACATGTACACCAGCACACCCCGAATAGAGAGGCCAGGAGAGGAGAAAGGGGGCCACCTTCATCGCCTCTCTAAAGCACGCAACTGTCTAGCACCTGTATCAATTTTTCTGTGTCTCAGTATGCTTTTCCTTCTTGACTCCCCCATCCAAGCTTTCACCCCTAATCTCCCTGAAATCATCATGTCGATATGGATAACAAAAACGTGGCTTTCTCCCTCACGTGTCCACCGAGAATTCTGCAAAATCATAGCAGAACCCCAAACAAAGGTGGCCAGAGAATTCCACCTTCCACACACTTCTGAATGATTACGAGGCACCCAGCAACGAGAGTTAAATACTAGAACAGGTGTTACAGGGAACATGGGAAGCTACTGAGAACTACTGCTAAGAAGACATCTAAGGGACAAAACAGGGTGAAATGTTTAACTTAAAAAAAAAGAAAAGAAAAAAGGATAAGATGAAAACAAAATAGGATGGATAACACAGAACGAGGAGGCAAGGGAGGGCTACAGTACAAAGTTGGGTCTCTCCTCGCTCTTCAAACAAGACAAGCGCTGCCATGAAGGAAATGTATAGTTACCTGCATCCATATCTGCAAAGAATGGAACAGCCAGTAAGAAAAAGAAGGAACCAGAAATTCAGTGTCTCAGCGTTGGATTTTTAAAAGGTTACACGGAGAGAAAATATAATTTAGAAAACGGTGTGTGTACACTCTAGCTGGATTTTGGGGACATGGAAGCTACCTGGTTTCCTAGCCTTACTACCATCGTTTTATTTAAAGCGAAAAACAAAATGTGGATATGTTAAACTGAAGAAGTAAAAGCCTCATGGCAAAAGAAATAGCTTATTCTCATGCAAAAATGATTATTCAATGTTTAGAATATAATATAAAAGGGCAAAACATACTCAAATGTATGGTGGTGGTCATCTGAAATACTCGGGTCTATGACTATGGAACAGTCCATACAAATTATATTATAAACTCAACATCCAAAATGAAGACATGTCCAAGCAGTAATATTTAAAGGCATGACACTGGACTCATATGTGAAGGGACAGAACCACCAGGTAAGAGGCATATTTAACAGTATTCATGGTTTCACTCTATTGCTCCCAACGCCAAGATGACGTTAACGTAACTGGTTGGCTGACAATACTACCGAAAAAGCAACATAGCTACGGATTCCTACGGCTTCGTATTTTACTCTTTTTCTTGACATGGGAATTATGACAGTCGTGATTTAGAATATGCTAACGAAAACCTTGGCCAACTAAACTCTCCTGAGCTGGAGACTGTCTGCCAAAAGAGCATACCTTCGGGAGACTCCTCCTGGACATACGTGCCGGTCAGATAGCGGTGGACCAGGGCCGACTTGCCGCTGGCCAAGTTACCCACAATGCCCTGCAACACAGAAATGGACAGTCACTAGGGAGCAGTCAATGTGCCACGCTGTCAGCAGCCTGCAGACACAGAGGGTTGGGACGCACAGCAATCCGAAACATCATCTCATTAAATTCTTCTCCGGGAGGAAAAGGGATTCCAGCACCCTCAATTAACATCACACATCTCTATCAGTCTCCACGGCCTGAACAATCAACACGGTTTTGGACACATGTTGGTTGTGGCATTTTTCTAGATCCCATGAGTGCTGGTTACACAGGGACGGTGCACAGTGAGTCAGCCCGCCAACGTGTATCGGGGACCCTCAAAACTCTCAACAAGGCACAAACGAGGTGAAAGAGGATAGAGAGGCAGTACTGGGTCATAAAGAGAGGAGGGGACATCCTGATACGCTCCATCACGACCTCAGGGCAGGATCAGGAGTCCGGGAGGAACAGTGTCCAGGAGGGACTGGAGGGGAGAAAGCCGCACCAAGGCAGGGCGGAGGTGGAGAGCTGGCCTGGTCTCTGGACACGGGGTCCCACACTGCAGGGCTGAGATGAGGCCACACCAGGGGCCCGCGGTTAAGGCGGCCGAGGCGTTCAACCTCAATGAAACGTGGCTCGAGAGAGATGTGAGGGACCACTGTCCCAGCAGGTAAGGACGCACCATCTCCGGGGGCAAGGCTGGCTTTATCCCACCTTCCGCCAGAGACAGCTCCCCCGTGAACACAGCTGACACACCTGGACACAGGGACCACCCCTCGGGATGCCCTCCCCCTTCTCGGGAGCTCATCCCCCCCACCTTCTGTGTGAAGACCCTCCTGCATGATAACCTCTTCCTCCCCCACTAGGACTGCCCCCCAAACCCACACTGAAGCATCAAATCAACTCCTGCTTAGAAAAAGCAGGACAAGAGCCCTGCCCTGCACACAGTCTCCTCCCAGGAAAAGTCTGCCTCTCTCTCCCACCAGCCAGGCCTCTGGGGTACACCTGCTCCCTCCCTGCTCACCCTGACACCTCCCCCCCAAAAGTTTTTGACCCTATGGCTTCAAAGACACTGCTCAAGGTCACCGACAACTTTGGTTTCTGAAACCCCTCACCTTCCCCTTGCCCTGACCCAGCCCTTCACCGGAAGCTGTAGATGAGGTTCTCTTTCTGCAAACTTCTGCTTTGGGCTTCCTCTTGGAATTCCGTCTCAGCCACGTGGGCTCCTTCCCTAGATTCCCTGGGTTCTGGATTCTAAAGCACACCCGAGGGAGCCAAGGCCACATCCCACCTCCTCGTAAGAAGCTTTGGATTCCCACTGTCATGCCTCAGCCCTGCCCCCATTCAGGTAAACCCACACACACCCAAGGCTCTGCATGGACACACCTGACTATTCTCTCTCCAATCTGTTCAGCATCCTCTGTGACCACATCCTCACCCCGCCTCCCAAACCAGACACCTGGAAGTCATCTCTGATTCCCAACCCGCCCGGAGGACAGTTTGTGAGCATCTCCACCGCCCCACAGGGAAGGTAGTGCAGTCCGTCCACTGGAGCCTCCATCCACTGGAGCTCGTGACAGCCTTTAACTTGTCACCCTGCCTGGGAGCTCCTCCTCCTCACCCCGAGAATACCATAGATTCATTACAATCAACGCTGCAAAAATGTGACGCCCTCATTTCACAACTCTTGGGAAGCCTCCCACTCTGGCTGCAGGCTGGAGTTCAAGAATTTTATGAAAAGATAACAAAGTGTCCCCTCTGCATCCTTACAACCAATCTTGCTGGAGGCACCCTGGCCAGGCGGGAAACACACCCACACTTCACTCACCTGGGCCCTCCTGCTCTTCTTCACCCAAGAGTTTAGGATGGTCTCTGTGCGTCTCTGTACACCCAACACACTTTACCCTGCTGATGTTCCTGGCTCTACCTCCCACCACATCAGGTGCCCCAAGACCAAGAACTAGGTCTTGGATACCCCTCTGTATCCCTACACTCATAGTTTCAGGTCCCAACAAGGTGCTGGGAAATATGGGATGTGTGGGTGAGTGGGTGAGTGGGTGGGTAGATGGGTGGATGGGGTGGGCAGGTGAGTGGTGAGTGGATAGATGAGTGGGCAGGAGGGGGGGAGGAGAAAGATATGTTGGCCGGTTGGATAAATGGATGATGGAGCCAATAACTAGGACAACAAACATATTCATAAAACAGAACACATTTGACATCGTTAAAATTCGACCTAAAACCGTGAACCCATCCTGTCCTCACCAGTCAGGGTCCTTCCGTCCTCAGCTTCCCCTTCCCTGCTTCACGGTCAGCGTGCCAGTGACCAAACCCCATGCTCAGCCTCACCGACTCTGTACACCTAGACCTTTCCCCATCAATCACTGCCCGAAACAAACTCTTATGCATGCATCAGCAAGCAGTTCAGATGTCACCTCCTCTGAGAAGCCTTCTTAATGCCACAGCCTCAAACAATGCCTGTTCCCAAAGCCCCCTTACCACCCTCCTCACTCCACCACCTTGTCTCTTACCTCTATTTGCCCAACATCATATGTTGTAGGTCTGACTCTCTCCAGTGCTGACAAGTGACTGCCTCTCAAGTGTGTCTGGTTCTCTAGCTCCCAGCACGGCCCACAGCAGACGGCTGCCACCCCCACCCTGCCCCCACAACACTGGGCAGATAAATGAATGACTGACTTAACACCAATGAGTAGAAATGAGATGTTTTATCACTACGGCTCCAAGCTCCAGAGATGTGGACAGAACCTAAATAAAGCTGTTTCCTTCCTGATTGGACTCCTGTCTTCCCTCTGCTGTGGGCCTCTATAATCTGAGAATTTTCACCTATTAATTATTCTTTTGCTCAAGGGCACCTGCTGTTTGTCAGCTTCACGCTGAGAAAATCCTAAACAGTATGCCACAGAATTGAATTTTTAATTAAGATTAGGCTGCTTCTTTCCCAAGGAGGAGAGTGCTCGAAATCAAACAATACTCAGTCCATGTTTTCTATGTGTGAAAACACTCTCTCCTTCTGACACGTCAACGATTTGCAAAGAATTAACTCACCCCTTGCAAGGATCAAATCACTCGATCCCCCAACACGGGGCAGGGGGGGAAGGTGTTTTATTTGAACTGAATGGTCACCTCAGACACCTTCTTATGTGTGCACACCATGGGCTTTATTTTAATTTGAAACACTGGCAGAAACTAACAGCCAGCTGTGAGGAGGAAATAAAACAGGGGATGAAAATGGCTCTTTAAGCTGCAAAGCTGTGCTGGGATCTGTGAACGGCTCCTGGATACAAACCAGAGAAGATGGAATCGAGCCAGTCTGGGTCCCAGGCTCAGAGAGAAGCAAGGTAACAGGGGTGAAAGTGCCCTGAAATTTACAGAACCATGTGTGCTGGTGGCGACACGTGACCACCGTGGGCCTGGGCATCCTCGGGGCAGAACTGTCGACTGTCACGCCGCACGAGGTGTCTTTCTAAATTGATTTCTCTACTGCCCACACTCCACTGCTTACCTGCTAAACACGGAGTTGGCTGAAAAGAAAATTGAGGCCTTTGGTTAAAAATCCCAGTTGGGAATTCAACGAAGACACACAAATAGGATGTGACAAGCTGCGGACTGGTGCCCTCCTCTACGAGGCCAGCGATCTCAGGAGTCCTTCCCTTCCTGCTTGGAGGTGAGCGGTCAGTACGTGCTGCCTGCAGACGTCCACAGGGCCCCGAGGCTGGCTCCGCGGCAGGGAGCCCCAGCGCGACCGGCCATTCATCATCTCCCCACCATCTACCCCACCTCGAGAAGCAGACAGCCTGGCGCTGCCCCTCTGGAAAAGGAAGCCAACACTAGGGAATTTCCTGGCAGTTGGGTGGTTAGGACTCAATACTTTCACCGCCGAGGGCCCAGGTTCAATCCCTGGTCAGGGAGCTAGGGTCCTACAAGCTGGACAATGGGGCCAGAAAGAAAGCAAGCAAACATTGACATTTTCCTCTCTGACAGGTTCCAGAAGATTTATGGTCAAACACAATATAAAGAGTCCATTTGGGGCTTGCTATTATGTCACGGACCTGCTGCATTTCTGAAACGGAGTCGGGGTTCTGAGGGGCGCTGACCTAAAAGGCCATCTGTCGTGGGTGCCGTACCCAGCAGGACACAATCGCGGCCCTCTGGGCACACACAGAGGTTGCCCTCGAACAAAGGAGCGTTTCTGCAGATGCTGGGAACGCCTTAGCACAGAAGGGGTCTCCCGAGGAGGCTGGGCTGCCCACTGCTCCTCCCCACAGCAGGAGGGCGCCAGTGGGGGTCCTGGCCCACTCCACACAGCTGAGGGGTGCGGGGAGCACCTTCCCCAGAAGAACTCCAAAATCCTTTGCATTTACTTGTCCATGAGATGCAGTCCACCCCTCCTGTGAATTCCAGCCAGCTTTACGAGAGAGTTCTGTTTCAGGATTGTAAATCCACCTGTTAACACAGCCACCCCACCTCCAGGCATTGATTCCAGAACATTGCACGGTTCGGAAATACCAGCAGAGAACAGGTCTGGGTGGGAGGCACCCTCAGTTATCATGGGCTGGTGTGTGGCTCTGGCAGAACCATCAACACCTTCAGTTCCCCAAACTGGGTCTAAACCAGAGGGTCTGATCCTCAGATGACACTTCAATCCTCAGCTCCCCGCCTCCACCGGCCACACTTCAAAGGCTCCACAGCCACAGGGGGCCCACGGCTTCCACCTCGGGCAGTGAAGAAAGAGAACCTTTCCACGCTGCAGAAAGTTCTGTCTGCAGCGCTGATCAGACACACGAACTCCAGGTTCAAATCTGGCTCCACCGCGTACTAAAGTGACATTCGCTCAGTCATGTCTGACTCTTTGCGACCCCATGGACTACACAGTCCATGGAATTCTCCAGGCTAGAATACTGGAGTGGGTAGCCGTTCCCTCCTCCAGGAGATCTTCCCAACCCAGGGATCGAACTCACGTCTCCTGTATTGCAGGCGGATTCTTACCAGCTGAGCTACCAGGGAAGGCCACATAGTACCTGGAGCTCTTTGGGCACCTTCTTTATTCAACTTTTTAATATTTATTTCTTTATTTTGGCTGCATTGGGTCTTCGTGGAGGTGCACAGGCTTATTTACTCCGTGGAACACGGGGTCTTAGTTCCCGGATGAGGGATGAACCCGTGTCCCCTGCACCGCAAGGCAGATTCTTAACCACTGGGCCAAGCAGGGAAGTCCCCTAGGGCGTGTCTTAATGTCTGAGGCTCAGTCGTCCGCTCTGCAAAGCGGGGACAACTCCGGACCCATCAGGACGAAAGGGGTTAGCTCCCCCAGGCAGGGGCCCCGCGCCCCACACAGAGAGAACACCTTCCTCATCTCAGCACTGTTCCTTCTGTTTCACTCTGCCGGCAGAACCTTACCCCCTTCAGCTGGCTCAGGAGGGCCCATCTGAAACTGGGAAACCTTCCTGGAAATCTCTTGAGTAGCATCTCTGGCTGCTGGCCCGAGACTGCTGACATCATTTCCTGACCGAGGCCCATGGGATCAGCCCTCTGCTGGGGACGTGTCTCAGAGCGCATGGGACAGAGTGGCGCTGTTCTGCAGCTGGGCTTGCAGAACCCACACTTTTGCAGCGCCCTGGGATGGCGGGCCGCGTGGGCTCCCCCAAGGAAGGCGTCAGCGAGGAGGGTCAGACCTGGAAGGAGCTCACCTGCCGTCACCACGGTCAGAGTCCGTCCCATGAGATGTTTCAAACACACACACACAAACACATACACACACAAACACATATACATACACACATGCACACACACACACATACACAAACACACATATACATACACACATACACAAACACACATACACACAAAAAAACACATACATACACACATACACAAACACACACACAAAAACACATATACACACACAAACACACATACCAACACACACACACACATACACAAACATATACATACACACATACACAAACACACATACAAACACATATATATACACACATACACAAACACACACAAAAAAACACATATACATACACACATACACAAACACACACACAAACACATATACATACACACATGCACAAACATACACACACAAATACACACACATACATAAACACATACACACATACACAAACACACATACACACACAAAAAACATACACACAAACACAAAAACACATATACATACACACACAAACACACATACACACACACCAACACACACACAAACACATATACATACACACACACAAACATATACATACACACATACACAAACACACACACAAACACATATACATACACATATACACAAACACACACAACACAAAAACACATATACATACACACATACACAAACACACACACAAACACATATACATATACACATACACAAACACATATATACACACACAAAAACACACATACATACACACATACACACAAACACATATACACACACACACATACACACATACATATACATACACACATACACACACAAAAACACACATACACACACATATACACACACAAACACACATATACATACACACATACAGAAACACACACACAAAAACACATATACATACATACACAAACACACATATACACAAACACATATACATACACACATACACAAACACACATATACACACACAAACACATATACACATACACAGACACGCATATACAAACACATATACACACACATATACACAAACACATATACATACACACATACACACAAACACATATACATACACACATACACACAAACACATATACATACACACATACACACACACAAAAACACATACACACACAAACACATATACACACATATACACACACATACACAAACACACATATACACAAACACATATATAAACACACACAAACACATATACATACACACACATACATATACATTACACACATACACAAACACACACACACACATCCTCCAAATGCCACTTATCACACAGTAACATGGTCATTTAATAGTTCTATTGGTCCTTGCTTCCACCTTAACATGACGGGTGCAAAGTACGGAGGGGCTCAGAGGTATGACTGCAACAGACTCAAGTTATTTTTTATGTCAGTCTATTCCTAAGCTTTAAATCTCCAGGAGATAGTGGAGGACAGAGGGGCCTGGCGGGCTACAGTCCACAGGGTCACCAAGAGTCGGATACGACTTAGCGACTGAACAGCAGACAAAGGTTTGAGTAGCCTCGCTGAATTATTAAAGTTCATAATGAGAACAAAGCTTTTAATTTTTCACTACTCCTTCGTTAACAGTACATAGTCATATTTTCTTACTAATGAATTACAATTATGACTTGATGGCTAGCACAGAGACTTCCCATGACATCCTGCAAAGGACTAGTAAAGCTGTGGGTGGGTGGGTTTGTGAGAGACAAGCCAATAAGTGTCACACACACACACACACACACACACACACACACACACACAGACATGAGACAGAATGGCAGGGGGGCACCCAGCCCTGCACACAGGCCATCTGCCCGCCCATCCATCATGACCATCACAGGCACCCTTGGGGCTCCAGCCCCAACCTCAGCCTCACTTGCAGCCCCTCCACTCCGCAAGACACACCAGACACACCTTTGGGCCCCAGGGGAGGAGACGGCCCCCAGGATGAAGACTTGGGGTGCTCACAGGTCACACTGTGCCTCTTCCTAAGCCCATTCCGAGCCCCCCTCCTGCAGTTGGAGAAACAACCATGCTCAAGGCCAGAGCGACCACTCACCACTTTGAGCTCCGGGACGGATCGACTCAATGTCCATTCCTGGCTGTTCACGAAGGCATCTGTAAAACAGGAGGGTGAACGCAAGTGAGACGCCGTGACTTAACAGGAGGGCAGAGTCAGTACGCCCCCAAGGTGCCACTTTTCAAACCGGAAGGACACGGAAGACGGTCCAGTCCCTGGCCTGGGATCACGTCCCCCGAGCTGTTGAGATCTGCCTGCCACACACGGCTGTTCTGATGCCAATCCGTAACTGTCTGTTAAACCTCATCACCCGCTCCGACCCAAGACCACTAAGTCCTGCCCCAGCCCTTTAGGACCCACACTGTCCTGGGTGTTTAGACCCTTCTGACCCTAAGTGTGGGCCATTGGGAAGACAGTGGAGGCTCTGGCCTTTCTTGAACTGACCCTGATGCCACCCAACTTTGGGTCTCTGGGTTTTCCCTAAAATAATTGTAACTTGTGTGAAATTCCACCAACAAAGTTACAGTAGCTCATGACTGGATTTTGAAAATCCAAGTGTTTACAGCATGTTATGGTTTAGAAGACCTATGTGCTGGACTTCTGATCCCCAATGACACAACAGACACTGAAGATCCAGTCAGGACACTTCGGGGTGATGTGTGATGTGTCGGAAACACCGGGGGTGCCCAGCCACTCTGGGGCCCTCTGCAGGGCCTGGCCCCCCAGTCAGCACTCTCGGGGCAGCCTCCCCTGACCGTCTTGGCCTCTCACCCCGTGTATGGGTGGAGGTGACCGCCCCACAGAGAGGACTCCGATGACCTGATTCCACGTGTCCCCCACCTGCCATTTCCCTTCATGGCACCCCACCCCACCACCCCGTCTGTGTACTTAGGGACGGACAGACAGAGCTGGTAATGAACACGACAGCTACCCCGGAGACCACCAAGCGGAAGGCAAACATCTCTCCCTCCAAAGGGCCCTCCCTCTCTATGCCTTTTCTGAAAATTCCCCAGTTCCTTCATGCTACATGATGACCAAGAAGTCAAATCACAAACGGCCTAAAAGTCAAGTAATGCCAGGGTTTCAAATAGATGCCCGACTTTCTAACCCAACGGATGCAGCAACAGGGCATCGACGTACCCCGTTCAGCTCTACTGGGGGTATCGCAGAGAAGGACCAGAAAACCCTTGCAGAAGAAAGACAGTGACGCAAAAAACTAGACGCCGCCAGCCCTGCCAAGACAGAGGCTGAGGTCTGCCGGCTCAGAGGTCTTCCTCACATGAGAGGAGGACTTCTGGGCAGAGAAAGATGGGACGGGAGGCGCCAGGAAGCTGGAAAGGTCCTCCGAGGCTCAGCTGAGAGGTGTCCGACAGCAGAGACACTGGACTCTGGGGACTCGAATGCCCGGCCAACTGGCAGAGAGTGAGCAGGCCCACTGGAAAGGAGCTCAGAAGGAAAGATGCTCATTCAGGAAAGGGAAGGGCAAGGGCCACTGCTCCCTCCACGGAAGTGAGCCAGCTGGGGGCCACATGTCGGGGGGGTGCACATTAATTTGGTACCTGCACACCCACTCTTTGGCCGGCGGGCACCACCCTAACGTGTCGCAGACAAGCTGTCCCTGCAGACAAGTTAGCCGTGGGTGCTCTAGTACAAGGCCTGCCTGAGCCCTTGTGTGCACTCAGCAAACAGTACCCAACGTCACACCGTCCCAGCAGTGAACAGAGTGATCAAAGAGGTCACCACTCACTCACTCTCTGTCATCAGGTGATCTCTCAGAAAAACAGGAATGCGGATTGTAGGATTGGGGGTGGGGTGACTCCAATGGTCCAAGGAAGTAGATGCCAGTTATTCCATCAACATGAAATAACTGTACCAAGAATATCCCCCAAAGCCGGGCTGTTGCCGTGCTTCTAACAACCCAGGGCTGGTTACGTGCACGTGGATACATTTCTGTGTTCACTCAGTCACGTCCAACTCTCTGCGACCCTATGGACTATAACTGGCCAGGATCCTCAGTCCATAGGATTCTCCGGGCAAGAACACTGGGGTGGGTTCCCATTTCCTTCTCCGGGATACATTCCTGTAAGGAAGGCTAAGTCGCCGACAAAAGCCTCAGTGTACCAAAGTGCAACCATCCCAAAGCCACAGTGATGTGTGTGTGTATGTGTAACCCAACACAACCGACTTGTCCACGCTAAGAACACTTTCAGAAGCATAAAAACTTCATAGTTGCTGATCTAGGGTTAAGGAACCAGCTTGGGGAAAAGGTAATGAGACTTTCTTGTCATTGCCACCTTCCAGTACCCCTCAAATTTTACACCATCTGGCATATAAAAAAAAAAATTCAATAACACAGCATTTAATACTCTTTATACAAAAACAAAGAGGGTAACATGGGAATTAAAATGAGCTTCATTCAGGAATGCTCAGCTGATTTTTAAGCACATGTCACCAAAAGATTATGTTTATCACAACAAATATTACATATTCATAATAACTTAAGCAGGGCTCCATTAAATAAAGATGTGTAATTATATAAACACTGGAACAACGTGTGTGGTGCCTTCTTGCTTGCAAATAAATCTTCCCTCGAGCGGAATACATTTGCTTGTGAGAACTAGATTAATAAAATTAATGCTTAATTTAACTGACCAGAAAAACGTATCTTCCACTTTGAAAGATGTACTTTGAAAACATTTATTGCCTCCATCATTGCCAGATCAGGACAGAATGCCGTCTCCAAAGAGGTTAAACAAAAAACAACAAAAGACGCAGCAAAAGCGGTGCACGCCAGAGACTTCTACGTGCTCCTCCTCTATGGATCGGGGCCTTCCCAGGGCTGCACTCACTAAGCGGGGATGACAGAGCTGACAGCACATCACGGGGTGAGCTGGGTGGGGACCGTGGGGCCCAGACCAGCCGGCTGCCCTGTTTAATGTTGTGATCTGGGCGCGGCTTGGAAAAATTTCCAGACAGGAGGCAGAATGAGAGGAGAATAAAATTTCTTAGAGTGAGAGATGCTGTTGAACAGTGGGCCAGCTCAAGGGAGAACCAACGTTGAACAGGGCTCCTCAGTCCACTTTTATACCCAGGGTATAAGGAGTGGGACAGGGGGGTCTTGCAGGTCATTTGCTGATTGGATGAGGCATGTACACTGGGTGGGGGGAAGAGTAAGGCAGATACCTTCTCCCTGGTGGCTCAGCTGGTAAAGAATTCACCTGCAATGCGGGAGACCTGGGTTCGATCCCTGGGTTGGGAAGATCCCCAGGAGAAGGGAAAGGCTACCCACTCCAGTATTCTGGCCTAGAGAATCCCATGGACTGTACAGTCCATGGGGTCGCAAAGAGTAGGACACGACTGAACGACCTTCACTATGGGGTAAGGAGGGGAGGTGGGTTATGCTGCTCAGGAGGACCTGAAATCCGTGAATAGTTAACGACACGGGGGAGGGAAGGACGATAAGGGTCTGGTTTTTCCCTTCCTGCATTCCAAGACCCTCCTTGGTCTTATCTGCTCTTCAATCCCTGGGTCACCACATTTAAGTTCCACGGTGCAGCAACCCTTGAAGGATGAACACACACGCTTCTGGGGCACATACCCTGGAAGTCTGTGTGTGTGCCTGCGAACACGTGTGCACGTGCACGCGTGCTCGCAGGGCAGTTAGAATCCCAAGTCACAGAAGATGTGCCATTTCAGAAGGGGCCACTCTGAGCGTCACTCGACTGCCCCACTTTGAGTAGAATAATATTAAGAAAACGCATTCCCGCACGCTGACGGAAGTGCAGCTAATGTTGTTCAGTCGCTCAGTCGTGTCTCTTTGTGACCCCATGGACCATGGCCTGCCAGGCTCCTCCGTCCGTGGGATTTCCCAGGCAAGGCTACTGGAGTGGGCTGCTATTTCCTTCTCCAGGCGATCTTCCGAACCCAAGGATCAAACCCATGTCTCCTGTACTAGCAGGCAGATTCTTTAGCACTGAGCCATTTTGAAAGCCCCTGGACTGGAATTTAGAATACAACAGGGCTGGTGACCACTGACTGACTGCACTTAACCTGTGACACCAAGGCCTCTTTGGATGATGTCACGGTGGGGCTGGCAAGGGCCCAGGCTGCAGAGGACCCTCGGTAACTGCCCAGCGGAGTTTAGTAAAGGAAGGTAGTTTGTCGTTTCTTATCATTAACGTGGCTCCACTGCAGATTCCATGTTATCTTTTCAATTTAAATCGTTAACAGTGAAAAGAAACGCTCAAAGAACACCAAGATTAGGGAACTTAAAGTAACAGGGAGCTTTTATCAGGAATGAAAAACTCGGACTATCAGCTTCTTCAGAACAGAAATCTGGAGGCAGTCAGAGAAAGAAAGTGGCCTCCCCGCAGGTGGTGGTCAAAGCACACAGAGGTGGTTACACAAAGGGAAGGGAAATCAACACGACTTGACTCGGGGTGGGGGGAACGGCACGAACATTAAGCAGAAACACTCAGCCCGGTTCTTCTAACATGCATGCATGCTCAGTAGCTCAGTCGTGTCTGACTCTTTGCAACCCCATAGAGCCCACCAGGCTCCTCTGTCCATGGGGTTCTCTAGGCAAGAACACTGGAGTCGGTTGCCATTTCCTCCTCCAAAGGAATCTTCCTGACCCAGGGATCAAACCGGCATCTCCTGCGGCTCCTGCGTAGGCAGGCAGGTTCTTTACCACTGGGCAATGACCAATATATCTGAAGTTGAAGGAAAAGACACCAGCTCCCCGCTGTCACCCTGGTATGCCCACGGGTCACACGCACGGCATGTTATTATTTTAGGACTTGAGAAAGGCAGCCCCTGCATAGCTAAACAGGGACAGCGGTAGAATTCCTGACCAGCTTATTAACTCTGTATTAAGACAAAGTCCAGGGAAGGTCGGATTGGGGAAGTGCACTGTGACCACACAACTCACACTGGCGCTATGATGCCGAGCAAACAGGAAGCTGCCAGATCTGCACTTTCCAAGGAAAAGGTGCCCGGGGTTGGGACAATCAGTGCCAAGCCCCAAGAAACGTGAGATTCTCACTGTCTGGGTCATCCACGTACAGAGTCCTCAGCAGTTTCTTTGTTGTTTTTTTTTACATTCCACTTTCATTCATTTTAAGTCTTTTAAAATATACAACAGTGAGCCCTAAAGGTGAAATACAGATCTGGGGAGACTGTGCTGTGTCAGTGGAGGGTCTGCCCTGGTAAAAGATGTACTGTTCTGGGGAGTGATGTTGCTGATGGGAAGGTGGGGGTGGGGATGCGGAGGGGTAAGGGAAAGCTCTGTTCTTCCCTCTCAATTTTGTTGTAAACCTAAAACTACTCTGAAAAGATAAAGTTTTAAAAGACGTTTTTACAAAGTACACATACACAAGCACACACACACACACAAAGTAAGGGGTGCCAAGTCTGGACCCGGAAGACGGCGGACGCAGATGTACTGACACCACCACACTGTATTCACTCCTGTTTTGGTCCTGACACTGCTGACCACATGGGTCACTGAGGAACACGCGTTTACACACACAGCGCGTAGGAGAAGACACTGCCGGGAGCCAGCTCCTGGTGCCGCCTGGCCCGGGGGAGCCCCGAGGGCGTCAGGTGGGGCTCCTGCCGGTCCAACCAGCCTCCACCCAGCAGCGCCTTAACAAAAGGACCACGTGCTGCAGAGCTGGACCACCGGGCCCGACCACCTCCGGGAGGTCAGCTCCTCTTAGCTCCCCGAGACTCTGCACTTATTTCCGAGGGAGGTGGGCCTTGAGGCCTTCTCAGGCAATCTGAATGCCTGATGCAGGAGGAACGTCGTCATTATACAAACACCGGAGAAAATCCTTTCCTCCGGGCTGGGTTCCTCCTCCTCCAAGCGGGCCTCCATCCTCCTCCCCATGGGCTGCTGTTTTCCCACACTCACAGGCACCTGCATCAATGTGGCTTCGTCCTCCTGTGGAACAGGGTCCACCTGGCTCTGCCTGCTGACCTGTGGGGCGAGGGCAAGCAGACAGCCTTCCACGGAGGGGCTCAGACAACCTGCAGCTGGAAGTAAAAGCCGCCACCATCTACCTGGCAGAGGAAGGACTTGGACCCTGTGGGAGGGGGGCCCCCCACTGCACCCTGTCCCCCAAAACACTCATGTGCACCCTGTCTCTGAAACAGCCTGTGCCCCCTCCAGAGGACACACACAGATCAACCTCGAGGGGTTCAGGAAGGCATCTTAAGCGTGCACCCCGCAGACACCCCAAAGCCCCCTCCCTGTTCTTCTGAGGGAGACACAGCCACAAAGGACTCAGGCTTATTTCAGAGAAAAGCCTCTGTCTGCGGCAGCAAAGCAGCTTTTCTGGGCTGCTGGACAAAAGCAAAAGACGGAGGGGGCTTTCCTTCTGGTAGCTCCCCTTCAGGGCCACCTCCAGCCCCATCCTGGCTCCTCCTTCACAAGGGACAAGACTCTGGACCCCACGGAAGGCTGCTGACACTCACAGAGGGGAGGACAGACCTAAGAGGATCGGGGGCAGGGAGCAGAAACAGACACAAGTCAGATCCAGTAACAAAGCTGCTCAGCTGTTTGTTGTCGCTCCCAGGAGAACTGTGCTGTTTCCCTTGCCCGGGACTTTCTTAAAATTCATCCTGACTCCAAACTCCTTTCAATCCCTGCTTGCTAATAGCACTTAAGTGAGGGACTCAGCCCTGGTCTGTTTTCAAGATGATTCATATGCAGAAAGGCGCGTTTAACCAGGAAATGTAAGGCTCTCCTTATACCACACACACAATAGGCACTCAAGCCATAAAGGTTCCCCACTTTCAACCCCCCTGGACCAAAGAGAACACAGCGAGTGTGGGTGGGCACGGACAAGGATGGATTCCCAATTCACAACTTGCTGCCCATTAGGGATCGTGACCTCATCACCTAATTTCTAAGTGCTAGGAAAACAGGTGAGAAATCATCCAGCAAATATTAACCTCCCACTGGGCAGAAAGCCCCCAGTGCCCCCTTTTCCCCCTGGTGCTACCGGACTATTTGGTATTATTACAGCACCAACTCTTCCACTCTCTTTACTTGACTTGGTGGATCAAAAGTCAAGTCTTAAAACCAGCTGGATTTTGCAAAGTCACTAAAAAAAAAAAAAAGTACTTCCTGTCCTTCAGCAATTTCTTCCAATATCTTGGGAGTTTATTTAATTGCAGGGGATGAAGATGGCTGCAGACTGTATTAACCTTTGGACTCCACCAATAACCAGGAACGCTGACTTAAGATCTTCCAGGAAGATTATCCCTTCATTACGTCCATTTCCGCTGAGCCTGGACCAAGCAGTTACACTCTGACATTCAGAAGAGAAGCATCAAAGCTGTGGCTGGACTTCCTTCTTGTGCATTTCATGCTAAAAATGAGCACCATGTAAGAACAAACACAACAACTGCCTGGCATAATACACACCTTGGGGAAAATGATTAATTAGGAGGGACAATCTTAGTAGCCTATCTGGTAGGGGGACTAAAACCATAATAAAAACTTCAGTTGCTCAGTCACGTCCAACTCTTTGTGAGCCCATAGACTGCAGCATGCCAGGCTTCCCTATCCTTTATTATCTCCCGGAGTTTGCTCAAACTCATGTCCATCCAACCATCTCATCCTCTCCTTTCCCCACAATTCCGTTAGGATCCGGTGACCACAGAGGTTCCAGCCAAATCTGAAATTATATTCGGGGGTTAAAAAAAAAAGAAAAACTCTGAAAGCACAGACGACTTTTGAAAAACAATCTATTATCTCCAGGACTGAGATGTTTGTCTGAAACATCAAATTTCCAAGAATTTTTTCTTTTTTTTTTTACTCTTCTTTTTAGGAACAGAAAAGTGAGGGAGCATATATTTTTAGCTTAAAGCATTCAGAATCCCAAAATATAAAGGGAAACAACAGGGGGGAAGAGAAAGCACAGCTCCAGAGAACAGGAGCGCTGGCAGGCACCAGGGCTCCACTCAGCCTCCTTTCTGAGCCGAGAGAGGAAATGCGTGTCCCTAATAAAATAAGAAATCCATTTCAGTGCAGCAGGAAAGAGCCACACTGCAGGCTGGCTAATACATTAATACGCTGATGACTCTCCAATGGAGGATTTAACGGAAGCTCACTGGCAACAGTTTTCCAAGGGATGATGCGACTTCTTATTTGAAAATCCTGCATCTCTATAATAAATGGAATGGACCATAAATCTCTGGGATACCAGATTCGTTCTGGAATTCCCTGGAAGTTCAAGTTGCTTTCCAGGGGCCTCAAAGACCCTCGACGTGTTAGGGGAAACACACTGCCTGAAACTGCCCACCCTGGCCAGACACTGCAGTGAGTTATTTTATTTTTAGGTGAGTTATTTTACAAACAGGAGGTCCTGGTAAGGCACACAGAACTAACAAGTCACCACCAGCCAGCTGGACGAATTCGAGGAAGTCAGGAGGAGACACCGTGTGTCCCACCACCTCCCGGAATCCTTCTTGCTGACATCCGCCTTGACTGAGCAACAGGCGCACCCCTAGGAAGGGCTCTGAGTAAGAAAGATTGGCCAAAGGCAGCCGGGAAGCTAATCTCATCGCCATAAAACCTGAGACCATGGGCCACTCGGCACAGCAGGTCTCCTGGGCTCCCTCACCCTCCTACTCTCCACCCGGGTGCCCCTTCCCAGTAAAGTCTCTTGCTTTGTCAGCAAGCGTGTCTCCTCGGACAATTCAATTCCAAGCGTTAGACAAGAGCCCCCTTTCTGGTTCTGGAAGGAGCACCCCCCTTCCTGCAATAGAAACAGACAATGTCCTACTCCCACTCCGAAGGCCCCCTCAGTGCAGGGTGACCCATGCCAGGCCACCCAGAAACAACCCGAATCCCACCATCGTCGACACGACTGAGGGTCCGCAGTCCCAGAGCATCTTCTCTCCCCTGAGCCCTGATGTGGCTCAGAATCCTTCTCCACACGACCAGCCTTTGATGGGCCCCTTTCCCTTCTCCCTAAGGAGCCCCCAAGGCAAATGCTGCCTGCCCAGATGAGCTGCAGGGAGGTGTGCAAGCTTCTCACTTCCCGGAGGAAAGCTGATTCCCTTCCCTACCATAATGAAGGATAAGCGTCAAATGGATGCTTTTGAACTGCAGTGTTGGAGAAGACTCTTGGGAGTCCCTTGGACTGCAAGGAGATCCAGCCAGTCCATCCTAAAGGAAATCAGTCCTGAATATTCACTGGAAGGACTGATGCTGAAGCTGAAGCTCCAATACTTTGGCCACCTGATGCGAAGAACTGACTCACTGGAAAAGACCCTGATGCTGGGAAAGACTGAAGGAGGGAGGAGAAGGGGACGAAAGAGGATGAGATGGTTGGATGGCATCACTGACTCGATGGGCCTGAGTTTGAGTAGATTCTGGGAGATGGTGATGGACAAGGAAGCCTGGTATGCTGTAGTCCATGGGGTCACAAAGAGTCAGACACGACTGAGCGACTGAACTGAACCCTTAAGGTGGCAGATCACAATGTGGCCGCGACTGTTCACTCTTTGGAGGCTTATTTCATGGCTCTAGGAGTGGATTCTGGCCACTAAATGCCCCAGGGATTTTCAGAAAGAAGAGTCACCAAGTGTGTGGAGGTTCCATTTCACCAGCATTGAAAAGGGTCACAAAACTTTGGAAAGCAGGAGAGTACCTTCTACTTTAAATATGTATTAGGGTTGCAAGCTACAATGTTATAAAAGGTCAGCTCCCATTCTTCCTGTTAAGCCAACCGCTGCCACCTGAAACCTTCCTATTTTATATTTCAGTTTCGCACACCAAGGTGATCACGGACCAAAGACACTGCTGGCATCTGCAGGGGGCCTCCCAGGACCCCGATCGCCTGGCTCAGCCCCCCTGATGTCCCCAGGCCTTAGCAGTGACACCGGACCCTCCCCCCATCAAGGAAAGGAAAGATGCTGAGGTGGGATGGTGCAGGTCTGAGTCTGGGGTCTTGGACACCTCGCCTAGGCTAACCTTTTCCATCTCTCCTTCCCAAACAAGCTTGGGCTCCAGGGCTTTATCAGATGCCCACCGCAGTCCAGGCCGCAGCTCCTGCCTGGCCCACAAGCCAGCCCCGGGCTCAGGCCACCTTCAGGCTCCTCTCTGTTTCCGGAGCACTACCAACGGGAGCTGGATAAAGACCCACCCAGGGTCTTAGCACAGAGGAGATGGTCAACCTGAACTGCATGGGGACTTACAGCTGAGCCTGGGTAACCACTTCTGGAAGTGGGAAGATTAAGAAGAATTTTCAAACGATGTTTGGTGTGATGAGTAATTGAGAAACCTCACACTGGCTGCCACACTAGGGTCCTGAGACAAGGGCCCTAGGAACACAGAGACCCGGTCCCACCACTAAAACACCAGCTCAAGGCCAAGGACACACAGCCTCTTGCCACTGGCTCCTGGCACTTCTAAGCAGCTGGTGGCTGTTCTCTTTATTAAGTCTGAGTCGACATACATATTAAAAAGTAACTTCTACTGTGAAGCTCAGATGCTGCTGGTGGGAACATGCAGTTTCTTCGTGAAAGTTAAGACAGAGTTGAAACAAGAAAATTTTCCTGGTTAAAATAAATCCAGGGGAAAAAAGAGACAGCGTCTGTGCATGCTAAGTCACTCAGTCATGTCCGACTCTTTTCGACCTTATGAACTGTAGCCTGCCTCTGTCCATGGGATTCTCCAGGCAAGAATACTGGAGTGGACTGCCATTTCCTCCTCCGGGGATTCTTCCCAGGGATGGCTTAGATGTTTTCAATTCATAAGCTGCATTTCAGTCCATCCTGTGCTGGATATAATTGAGTCTGACAGTTTTAATTTCATAAAGAATTGTAGAGTCAGGAATATTTTTTAATTCATGGTGCAATTAATGTTTATAATAAGGGGAGGCTTGCTAACAGATCCAATCCAAACCAGAAGATGACTACAGAATGAGCAAGCAGAAATAACTCCTTTCCTGCGTGCGTACTCAGTTGTATCCAACTCTTGGCCATCCATGGACTGTAGCCCGCCAGGCTCCTCTGTCCATGGGATTCTTCAGGCAAGAATACTGCAGTGGATTGCCATTTCCTTCTCCAGGGGATCTCCCCACCCAGGGATCGAACCTGAGTTTCTTGCGTCTTCTTCATTTGCAGGCAGGTTCTTTACCAATGAGCCACAGGGAGCCCATGAATTCTGTCCCCCCCAAAAACTGTAAGGTCAGCAGAGGAGTGGAGGCCATGTGGCCAGTGGGATCCAGGACTGCACACCCCCAAGAGCAGGGGCAAAATGTACAGAGCCCACTGTGTGTCTGTTGCCATGACCTGCCCATCGCCAGCACAGAGTCAGCTCCCACCTGGGCCTGCAGGGGACACGGGTGAGTGGGCGTGGATGTGGTCAACCACTTCTGAGCTGCTCCAGGAGGCTGAGCATCTGATGCAGGAGACAGTAACCAGCACTGCCCCAGCTGAAGGTGGGAATTCCTGCTTCCAGGAAGCATGTCATTTGGCCTCTCGGGGCCCCATCCCTTAGCCTGGAAGACAAGAAGCCTGCACCTGGTCCCTTCAGCCTCAATCCTAGAATCTTCCCTTCAAGGAACTCCATTCCTTACAGACCCTCAGTGCCCTGGTGCGTGGGGCAGGCCAAGCCTCTCCCAACTTAATGGGCTTGCGCTGACCAAAAGGGAGGTTTCACAGACTTGGGTTCCTTGTGATGGGTTCAGAATGGCCTGTGGCTACCATAACCCCTAACTTACCATAGATAAAAAGCAAATTAAAGCAAAAAGTGTTGGGACAGTTCTCTTTACAGGGTGGGGACGGGGCTTACCTGGAGTTAGCATGTATGACTTTCTCCCACAAGTAAGCCTGCCGCCCTTGCACAGGGAAATAGGTAGTGATTTCAGGCTGCCCCTACCAATGCCAGTGGCTGCTTTATAAGATTAAAACAAATACTGCCCATGAGGCTGTAATGTCCAGCAAATCTAATCACATTCTTGTAGAAGTTCTGTTGAGTCAGCTGACAGCCACGGATCCAGGCCTCCTCCCTGCAGGTTTGGCTTGGGGCCTCCTGTCCAAGAGATGAGGACACAAGCCACCGAGTGCAGAGATGAAGGCCTGCTCCGTCATCACACCTGGGTGTCCACCGAGTGCTCCAGGGCCTGTGTGACCCCTGGGCCCCTCTGTCACTGCCTTCCAGGGTCGGTACGGGTCACGCACAATGGATGAAAAATTGGAAGATAAAACAAGTGCGCCAAGTCCCTCTCCACTGGTCATCCCCACACTGCCGGCCCTGGTACCCGCTCTCCCACGTCCCAGTGCATGTACCGTCTTGGCCTCCTCTCCTCTGTTCTCAGTATAAAAGAACAGCCACTGGTTACAGAGAGGAATGAAAACCTGAAGCTCACGACAGAGGGCTGGCAAGGGTCACAACATCAAGTGTACCCCCCAGCATCTCCGCAGGACTCCACCTCGGTCCCCTTCAAGGGGCATCCTAGGAAGACAGCGCCACCCTGCTCCGCTCCTCTGCTGCAGGCTGGGTGCCCAGCGGTCCCGCACACACATGTGCACCCACTTCCTAGCTCTTGCCCCTGCAAGGTGCCCCCCACTGCACCTCCGCCTGTTCACACAGCACAGAAGCGGCCGTGACCCCACGGCGGCTCGGGTCCAGAGTGCGCACCCACAAAATGCGACCTGGGCGCCGGAAAGCCCCAGCACAGCTGCCGCGCAACACACCGAAACGGGGTCACGGGATGGGTGCCCTCAGCCCGCGCCTGGGCACCAGGTGATGCGTGAGTGAGCTGATAAACCACAGCACAGAAACCACGGCAAGGAAGGTAGTCTGCAATGACGGCCACCGCGGTGAGTCTCGCTGGGCGATGCCTCTGAGGAGGAAGATACGGGGGGACGCGTCTACTGGTTTGGGCCCTGTTTCCCTTCTTTACCCTGGGCGTGGGGGTTATCTTTGCTGTAAGGAAAGGTAATAAAAGAGATGCTTCCTTCATAAAGGAGTAGTTCCTTGTTATGCCTCTAAGAAGCACAGGAGCACAAGAGGACTCACCCACACGGTCACCACGGTAGCAAAGGAGAAAGGCTCTGAAGGTCGGCCTCAGGGTCTGAGCATCGAACTAGGGAGGAAACACAGGAGACGGTCCCCACTGTTTCTGGACGTCTTAGTCCTCAGACTCTGACTGTCAGAGATCCTTTCAGACGGTTGTGAAGTGACCAGGTCCATTGAGGGAGTAAAAGAACAGATGTGAAATTTTACATGTCCCCTGGTGGCTCAGCCAGGAAAGAATCTGCCTGCGAGGCAGGAGACCTGTGTTTGATCCCTGGGTCAGGAAGATCCCCTGCAGAAGGAAATGGCAACCCACCCCAGTCTTCTTGCCTGGAGAATCCCTTGGATGGAGGAGCCTGGCAGGCTGTAATCCATGGGGTTGCAGACAGCCGGACACGACTGACCAACGGCAGCAGGGCATATATTTGGTCCCCAGCCCTGGGGGGCTGCCCATCATTTCCCCCCCCATCACCAACGCCCCGCCGACCACAGTTCAAAGCCACTGCAGGAACCAGGCTACACAGGGAGGCTCCGTGTCAACGTTTTGCCGGTTAAACCGGGAGGAGGAAACCTGAGCCCCCACACGTCCTGGCGCTGACTTACTCCTGGCATTTGTCCTCTAGGTCTGAGCTGTGTTTGCTTTCTAACAACACACGGCCGCTCCGGAGGGAAGGAGTCCCGTGTAGACACAAACAAGGGAGGTGTGCAGCTGGACAGCTCCCGGAAGGGCTGGAGGAGATGCCGAGCAAGGCAGACAGGAGCAAATGCCCCCGGGGGCCCAGGAGATGCACAGGGGGTGCTCCCTGATCCTTTTCATTCCTTTTCCTTTTCGTCACTAAACTTACACCCAAGCGGACGGTTGCCTTCTCGAACCAGACGTGATTTCTGTCACTTGCTATAAAACACTGATTCTTCCGTTAAATCGTCAGGCATCCAAACTGCATCACTTTCCAAATGGAGAGGCCATGACCTCCCACCTGCTAGGGAGCCGCTCACAGGACCTGCTTCTAACTTCACAGGAACGGAGACCATTTCTGGCAGAAAGAGGATTTTCTGCAGGCAAGGAAAAGCTAATTTAAGATCAGTTCTCAGGGAACTCCTCTATTTAATCTCTGTGTCCTCCTACACGATGCCGAGTACAACTCGGATGCCCTTTTCACAAGCGTTTCTGACTGCACCTTCACATGACCATGGAGGGCGGGTCTAGCCCTCCCTCCAGCCCTGGGGTCCGGGTGTGGGGCGTGTTGGTGGCGGACCACATCCTGATCCTGACGCGATGGCCGAAGAGAGTGGCCTAGCTCAAGGACTCGATCCTTGGACAGCTGACCATGGGCGGGTAACGGGCTTAGAAAAGCCTGGCCCCTCTGCCTAACCTGGACAACTCTAAGAATGTCCCCAGCTCCGACGTCCCCATCCTCCCCACCTCCTTGGGGTGCCTGAACCCCGTGTGGGGCCCGCTCGGGAGCCTGCGGCCATCCTCCCATCGTGCAGCCCACCCTCCTCCACCAAGGGGGAGCCAAGCGCCCGCAGCCCCAGGGGCCGGGCTGCCTGCCTTCCAGAGCCTGCAGGCGAGGAGCTGATCTCCCCCGAGGACTGGAGAGCACGGCAGCCCCACCAGGAAGCCCCCGATACCACCGGGCCAGACCTGGGAGCATCTCCTGACACCCCACGTTGGGTCATGGGTAACCGTGCCCCTGGGCCCACAGCACCCTGCCAGTCCCTCACCCAGCCGCCCACGCCTGTTCACTTATCTCAGGAGCCGGCAGGGCGCCAAGGAGCACGCAGGACCAACCCCAAACCAGCCCCACCCTCGAGAAGCAGCCTTCTAGGGCGGAGTACCAATGAGCACACAGGTCTGTAAGCACAGCTCGCCACGCTGTCAGGGCAGGAGCTGTGGGGACCAGGGCAAGGGAGGGGGAGAGGCTGCCCCGGGGGAGACAGCAAGGGGCCCAGAGGTGCTGGCATTTAAGCCTGGGACCTGAGGCTTCGCAGGTGGTAAAGAATCTTCCCAGTGGCAAAGGATCCACCGGCCAACACGGGAGACACAGGAGATGCGGGTTTGATCCCTGGGTCTGGAAGACTGCCCTAGAGGAGGAAATGGCAACCCACTCCAGGATTCTTGCCCGGAGAATCCCATGGGCAGAGAGGCCTGGCGGGATACAGTCCACGGGGCCACAAAGAGCTGGACATGACCGAGCACACACACCTGAGGATGGGGGGGCTGGCAGGGAGGGCGCAGGTGGGCAGCTGAGGGTGCGGGGGGAAGGGGACAGGATGGAGAGCAGGGCGCAGGGCTTCTCACAGGGGTGATGCCACCTGGCCTCTAAGCGTGAGAGAATGACACGAATCCAGCTTTCAGGCTGGTGTATGAGACGCGCCATAAAGTGCCGGCTGCAAGTCCCCCCTGCTCCCCGTGGGCCCAGGCCCTGGAGGTGTGGAAGGAGAAAAGCAGAGATAGAGAGGCTCTCCCCGGACCTCTGAGGGAGCAGGTTCAGGAGGGGCAGGCCGGGTGTCTGGCTGGAGGTGCCAGGTGGAAGGTGGGTGCAAGGTTCTAACACAGGGAAGGGGCCAGAGGCCAAGGTGGGGTCAGGGGTGCATGTAGGTGGAGAGGTCCACACCTGCTGGGCACAAAGGGGCCATCCCTGGGGGGTGCCTGCCAGGAAGCCCCGTCGGGGCTGGGCTGTACATACATAAAACATCTCCGACGAAAGCCTCTTCAAAGGACATGTGAGATCAAACTCACGATGAACTTTTGGGGTCTGAGCTTACTTTGTTTAGTTACATCCTCTGGAGATATCGTCACGATTTTTGGCAACTTACTCTACCTTAAGTGAAGTTGCTCAGTCGTGTCCGACTCTTTGGGACCCCACAGGCTATAGCCTACCAGGCTCCTCTGCCCATGGGATTTTCCAGGCAATGGTACTGGAGCGGGTTGCCATTTCCTTCTCCAGGGGATCTTCCCAACCCAGGGATCGAACCCAGGTCTCCCGCATTGTGGGCATGCTCTACTTTGCCACTGGCTAACTAGCTAGCTGTTATGATGGTGCTCACCCCTTGGAAAGTTTTCACAACATAACTGCCTGTCTATTTCTAGGAAATTTAATTCTGCATCCCTGCCCTGCCTCCCAGGAACCCAGGAGTCATTGGCCACGTTCCCATGCTTGGCCAGGGCTGCAGCCCCTGGGGGCGCGGCCCGCATGATGGGGGCCACATTGAGGTCAGAGGAGAAGGAAGGAAGGGAGAGGCAGGTCCGCAGGGCAAGAAGTGCCCCAACTCCCCATCTCTCCGTCTTTGGGGTTCCTGCTGATGTGAACCTTCGACAGCAGGTAAACTTCACTGAAGGTTCTCCCAGAGATTGCTTTGCAGCACTTGCTGACTAGTGACTTCCCTGTGGTCACACCCAAAAGTGACGATGGTGACCTGATCATCTCACACCCAGTGTTGTCCTGTGGAGGGGGATGGAGGGGATGAAGGGGAACCGGAGCCAGTCACAGACGCACCAGCCCCACCTGGATGTTGGCACATCTCCGATGATGAACCCAAGGCCATAAGCAGATTTCCAAGCTGTGCTAAATTTACTTTTGCTTATCGCAATGGAAATGGGTAAAAGTTCCCACTCCTGGGCGAACGTCACTGGCGAGCGCAGGCTTTAAAAAGGCCCACCTCTCCCCACCCCCTTGACAAGTGCCGGCCACCTGCAGACACTGGCCCGGCTCACAGGCAGAAGGCACCCGGCACCTAGCACCCAGGTCCTCAGAAAGGGGCTCTCGAAGGGAGAGAATCAGACTCTTCCAGTCAACAGCCCCCACCCCAGGGCTCGGGTGCTCTCACTGGAGAGCTCTAAGACCCCGGCTTACAACACAATCAGAAAACACCAGGCAGTGAGCGGCTTCCAAGAAGGCTCCCGACATATTTAAAATAGCCACGAAGCCCTGCCAAACCCCAGGCCCAGACTCCCAAGTGTTTATACGGCTGGATTTAGAACTCTGAAAATAAAACCATTGATTTGGACTTCTCAAAACCAATACTCACACTGGACTGGACGGGGCAAAAAAAACCATGAGCAGAGGGAAAGAAACACAATGACCTCACCCAAAGATACAGCGAGAGCAACGCACCCACCCTGAGCTGACGGGTCCAGAGTGCGGGGAGGCCTTGTCTCTGTCAGAGGAGCCCCACATCGTGCCCCCAAGCACGACTCCTGGGCCAGCAGGGTCACGTCAGTCTCATGTCTGCCTGCAAAGACTGCAGTGTTCACCCTGCCCATCCAGGGGCTAGGAATAAACTGCGCCCTGGGACTTCCCTGGTGGTGACAGCTCTGAGCTTCCACTGCAGGGGCGCGAGTTTGATCCCTGGTTGGGGAACAGGGATCCCACAAGCTGTGTCGTGCAGCCAAAAAAATTAAAGATAAAAAGGATAAGACTAAACCGTGTCACTTCCTGGTTATCATTTTTTTCTCTTAAACTAAAACGTGCTGAAGAGTTTCAAATGCAAAACATTGAATGTTCAGATTGGAGCTCTGAAATTAAATGTAACCTACAGGGCCAGGCCTGCAGGGGGAGTGCGGGGTGGGGGGAAGGAGTGCCGTGCCTGTGGCCACCACAGTCTCAGAAGCCCACCTGGGCCAGACCTTTAAAAAGAATGTTCAGTTCAGTTCAGTTGCTCAGTCATGTCCGACTCTTTGCGACCCTATGGACTGCATCACGCCAGGCTTCCCTGTCCATCACCAACTCACGGAGCTTGCTCAAACTCATGTCCATCAAGTCGGTGATGCCATCCAACCACCTCATCCTCTGTCGTCCCCTTCTCCTCCTGCCTTCAATCTTTCCCAGCATCAGGGTCTTTTCCAATGAGTCAGCTCTTCGCATCAGGTGGCCAAAGTGGAGTTTCAGCTTCAGCATCAGTCCTTCTAATGAATATTTCAGGAATGGTTTCCTTCAGGATGGACCGGTTGGATCTCCTTGCAGTCCAAGGGACTCTCAAGAGTCTTCTCCAACACCACAGTTCAAAAGCATCAATTCTTTGGTGCTCAGCTTTCTATTTTATAGTCCAACTCTCACATTTTACATGACTACTGAGAAAACCATTGCTTTGACTAGACTTTTTTAACTGAAAAAGAAGGTGTTTTCACCTTTATAAGGTGTGGGGTGGGGCAGGGGTCAAAGTCCCTGTAGCTCTAACTTTGCAGGGTTCTTTGTTTCAGAAATCAGTATTTAAGCCCTCTGAGCAGTAAAAGTGAAGCCAGTGCATTGACCCCAGGCACCCATGCATTTATTATTGTCTGACTTTCATTATTTAAAAGCAGAGACATCCCTTTGCCAACAAAAGTCCATATAGTGAAAGCTACAGTTTTTCCAGTAGTCATTTACACATGCGAGAGCTCGACCATAAAGAAGGCTGAGCACCAAAGAATTGATGCTTTCAAACTGTGTTGCTAGAGAAGGCTCTTGAGAGTCCCTTGGATGACAAAGAAATCAAACTAGTCAATCCTAAAGGAAATCAACCCAGAATATTCACTGGAAGGACTACTGCTGAAGCTCCAGTACTCTGGCCACCTGATACCAAGAACTGACTCATTGGAAAAGACCCTGATGCTGGGAAAGACTGAAGGCAGGAGAAGGGGACGAGAAGATGAGATGGTTGGATGGCATCATCTACTCAATTGATCAAACTCTGGGAGATGGTGATGGACAGGGAAGCCTGGTGTGCAGCAGTCCATGGGATCACAAAGAGTCAGACACGACTTAGTGGCTGAACAACACTTTTATCAAACATACGCAGCTGTTGGATAAATTTACTATCAGATAAATTCAGTCCAGGGAAAAAATAGTAAATAGAAGAAATATTTTTAAAACCACTGCCAACACCCCAAAACATCCCCAAGTGTTTCATACAGCCTGGAAGGCAAACTAGCCAGCCCGAGCGCACCGGCAGCCTGGGGCTCAAAACCCAACTCACTGCCTGCCTGCCGGGACAGCATCGGCCTCAGCCCTGCCGGCCCAGACTCCACAGGTGTGAACACACACACACGGCACACACACTCACGTGCCAATTTACCACCATCCCAGCTCCGAAAGCCGGAAATCACAGGGGAATCCAGGAAAACCGCCTTGACCTTTTTATGACAGGTTTTGGTTCGGGAAGATGCCCCAGAGAAGGCATGGCAACCCACTCCAGTATTCTCTCCTGGAGCATCCCATGGACAGAGGAGCCTGGCAGGCTGCAGTCCATGGGATCACGAAGAGTTGGACATGACTAAGCGATTAACATTTTTAACTCTGAGGTGCCGGAGGCAAGGTAGGGAACATCCCTGTTAAGGGACTGACAGCTTGAGGCTCATGAGAAATTACACTTTCGAAATAAATGACAAGAGAAAGGGGGGTGGGCAGTAGAACAAAGACCTGAGACCGGAATCTACCCCAGCTAGAGACCACCGCCCCACACCATCCCATCCCCACAGCTCATAGACCCCCATGCGCTCCCTGACCCTCTCTGTGTGGTCCCCAACTGTGGGTTCCCGGGGCTGCGAGGAGACACTGCCGTTGCTAAACCCTGTCTGTTCATGAAGATGCCCAATGCTGCGTCAGGGTCTAAGAGCCTAAGAAGACGAGAGCCTCTGGCCCCACCACCCGAGGGGCAGCCTGTCTTCCCACCACTCGCCTTCCAGCCCCCAAGCCCCCGGACCACCTCCGTGCAGCAGGGAAGGTCATCGGAGCAGCAGCTAAGCTGGAGCCTGGGTGCCCCTGACTGATGGGGGCTCGGGCACCCTTCTCAATCTCCCCGTCCATCACCACACACGTCTCTCCACTGATAACCCATTGGTCCTGTTGATCTGAGGTTGCAGGAATCAGTGAATCAACAAAAGCAGAGTGCTCCCAACAGCCCAGCCTGGAAAACATCACGCAGGTGTGTGGCGGCTGCTAACTGCCTTACTGTGACACAGCAAAAACAGCTTAAAAATAAGCATGATCGGCCTGGTCCTCAAACAGCAGAGTTTAGTGGCAGGAGCTCCCCGGGCAGGCAGGGGATGGGGGATGGCCTTGTGGCCCCCTCGGAGGTCCTTTGACTGCACGATGCTGGGCAGCACTGGACAGCCCCGCCCCTTGAAATAAACCACAGTTTCTATTTCAGCTGCAGCGACCCCAGTCCGGGCCGTAACAGGCACGAGCCATCCGGCACAAGCAGGACAAAATTCTGTTTCACCAGAAACGACACAACAGACTCTCAAAGGGCCTGGGGTGTGAGTGGCGGGAGCCAATCTTTCTTCTGAAGGTGGTCTGCACCTGCAGGGCACACTGAGGACCCAGGGAAAGACAGAAAGTTCCAGAAGCGTGTTATGAGGCAGAGGGGCTGGCGCTACGAAAGGCAACTAAGCTGCAGGACCCTCCCTGACCCTGAGACCCGGGGCACGAAGGGACACGGCTGGGGCGGGCAAAATGCGCCCCCCACACCCAGGACCCCCCAAAGGCATGCTGAGACCTGACACCTCACTCATGGACACCTCGACAGGCCACAGGCCCTGAAGACGGGGCACAGTCCGAATCTGACTGTCCCAGGGCAGAGACCAGAGGAGAAATCCAGGGAACAGCTGTCTACGACAGAGCCTAAACTCCTGGGCACGGGCGCTTCCCCTCAAGAGAGATGCTTGGGGCTGAAATCCTGCCCTCCCTCAAGTCTGCCCATATAAATCTCTGGCTGTGTCCTGTGAAGCAAGAGGGCATTCCTGTTTATTTTGGAAATGAAGAATCGAAAAGCTGACAGGTCATCTAAACAAACAAGCTGCCTTTCAAAGGCTGGTCACCAGGATAAAGGGCTTTTATCTGCAAGTTTTATCAAGTTGCAACAGACATGCACCAGGAACATCTAAGTCTGGAAATTCACCTGAAATGGATTGTCAGCCGGTATCTAAGGTGAAGGACCCTTCTAGGATTTACCGGGCATTATACGCACAAATCACATTATCACCCCAAAGGCAGACCTGCTACAAATAAAAGCCAGCCTTCAGGGGTGGCTGGAGGTAATTTCTGGACATAAAAGGTATTGGTTAACACCTGCCACCCAGGAAGCTTATAACGGAAAGCCTGACTTGACCTGATGGAACCTGAGGGCTTAATCTCCTTCCCAGAGATCGCTAACACTCTAAAGACTCAGAAGAATAGGAAAATGCCACAAAAATTTCCTGCAGTGTGGAAAACTCATGCCTCAGGAATGCAGATCTGTTCAATACCAACTACGTGGGCTTCCCAGGTACCACAGTGGTAAAGATTCTACCTGCCAATGCAGGAGACGTAAGAGACATAGGTTTGATCCCTGGGCCGGGAAGATCCCCTGGAGGAAGAAGTGGCAACCCACTCCAGTATCCTTGCCTGGAGAATGCCATGGACAGAGGAGCCTGGCGGGCTACAGTCCAGGGGGTCTCAGAGAGTCGGACACGACTGAGTGGCTGAGAGCACACACACCCCTGGATCCTTCAGCTGAGGATGGCGCGCACTTTCAGGGCTGAGCTCCGACACTTTCAGAGCTGGGGTCCACCCACTCCTGGCTTCCCTGGGCAGAGGCTGCTACAGCCCCCACCCAGCTGGCCTTTAACCCGCAGGTCTGAGAAGCATCCCCATGTGTAACAATGTCATGGGACTCATCACGATGGAGCGCACGGGGAATTGGGGAAGGAGAGTATGCAA
The DNA here is from genome assembly GCF_033118175.1 of Dama dama. NCBI lineage: Eukaryota > Metazoa > Chordata > Mammalia > Artiodactyla > Cervidae > Dama > Dama dama. The sequence goes on along the minus strand of NC_083700.1, from coordinate 111,815,330 downwards.
AAAGCTTTCCTCTGAACCAGAATTTGAAGGTGGCCTTTGAATCTGCAGGTCAGTGGCTATGTCCAAACCTCCCAGGTGGTGTAGGCAGGCAAGTACCCTTTGCGGGGGGAAGGAAGTGAGCTGCAAGGCTCAGCACGTGTAACTCTCAATCCTAGCTTCCTGGCCTACCGAGTAAAGTACTCGTGAATTTTAAATTTTTAACTAACTTAAATACTAAGTATCAAATGTACTATTTTCTGAGTTATAAAATGTTATATATGTGTGTAACGTATGAGTTGTAAATAAAGTAAATATTAAATACTAACCAAAATTCAAACGTGTATTTCAGAGCAAAAAAAGAGGCAAGTACACTTGGAAGAGAAAAAAAGAAGTCAGTGGAACCCAGATTGTAACTTCTTTCCAAGGGGTCATTATTTTTACCCATTTCACCTTAAACAGAAGAAATGAATCTTTCACTGTAAAGGAAAGTAAGACTTCTCGCATACACAGCTCCCCACTCGCCCTGCTTACTGGCCAGGGTATCAGCAGCCCCCACGAGGCGGGGATGGGGGACACGTTCTTGGCGTCCCTGCTTCTCTGAGCCAGAGGGTAGCACACACGCTCCCTCAGGCCCACCTCTTACCCTCACTTCCAGCCCGGAGCTGCCATCAGCCCCGACGTTCCAGGAACACAGGAAACCGAGGTACAGACAGGCTACAGGACGTGCCCGAGGACGCACATCCAGAAACACGGTGATGCCAGCAGCCCCGGCCCCAGCCGACAGGCCGCACGGGCCCACAACCAGCCTGAAAAGGGCTTCACGATGTGCCCGCTGGCACCCCAAGAGAACATAGGAGACCAAACATAGCGGAGCAGCGTCACAGGGAGAAACGTGCTCACCACCGAGCCTCCGCCAGACATGATGTGACGTGTCGTGGCTGGGACCCAACACATCTCCCGGTTAGTCTCAGGCTGATTCATCTGTGAATGATCTACTCCGAAAGGTCAATAATACCCCACCGGAGTCCCCGGATCGTGGAAGGCAGGGTGAGGACGCAGTGCTCAGAACAGCTCTTGGAAATAAACACGTTTGGCTCCTATCAGGAATGACATGAATCCATGTGCTGCAGATGGAGCTTACTTTTCCAGTTATACAAAGGAAGGGGGATGGGGGTGGGGTGGGGAGAATAAGCCAGAGAAGAAAAAAAGACCACTCTGCCCTCCCCACTTATAAACTGAAGGTACAACAGTCAACAACTTAAAAAGAAGCAGTTAAAATGAAGATCATCAAAAAACACAGGATGAAGCAGCGGAAACAAAATACAAGGTTAATTCATACTCGTAGTTTTGAGAATGCATTTGCCCCACTTGGGCAAAGTTACATGTCAGAGCAACCACAAATCCAAGCATATCCACATATGTGAAATGTTCTATTTTGGGGTCTTTTGCTAAAAAAGAAAAAATTACAAGCAATTATTCTAAAGCAAAGCTGCTGGGCCACATAGCTTAGGACCTTTTATTCATACTCATTCTGATCTTCCTGAGAAGGAGAAGGGGATGACAGAGGATGAGATGGTTGGATGGCATCACTGACTTGATGGACATGAGTTTGAGCAAGCTCTGGGAGATGGTGAAGGACAGGGAAGCCTGGTGTGCTGCAGTCCATGGGGTCACAAAGAGTCAGACTCAACTAAGCAACTGAACAATGACAACAACTGGCCTTCCTGAGAATCAGTCACAGGGACTCTAACACCTACTTACATCAACAAGGCAGCTGGACCTCAGGGCAGTGAAATGACTTCTCAGGGCACCTTGAGCCTAAGTTTGCAGCCAAGACCAAACGGATTCCACTGACTCCAGAAGCTGCACCCTCTCCACGCGGCAACGTCTCCCACGATAAACAGAACATTCCTTCCTGCCACCATCATCGTGTAACTCACATACCTGAAATCAGTTCAAGGCAAGAACGCTAAGAGAAAGCAAAGAAAGAAAGGAGCACGGGCTCCAGGAGAATCAGATTAAGGTGAGGCTGGGACAGCACCCACCACCTTGAAGCCAGAAGGACAAAGGACATCAGGATCATGGGGGGCTTGGTGGCCCAACAGGAGCCCAGGAAGCAAAGTCAAGCCACTGGGGCAGCTGCCACCTGTGGGAGTGGCCTTGGGGGCACGGGGGGCAGGCCCAGACTTCCTTCGAGGTCTGAGGTTGCCGCTGCCGTGCTGCGCTCGGTCGTGTCCGACTCTCTGTGACGCTGTGGACTGCAGTCCTCCGGGCTTCTCTGTCCATGGGATTTCCCAGGCAAGAATACAGGGGTGGGTTGCCGTGCCCTCCTCTAGGGGATCTTCCCAACCTAGGGATCAAACCCAGGTCGCCTACACTGCAGGCAGATTTTTTACCATCTGAGCTACCAGGGAAGCCCAAGACCACCAATTCCAGGCCCCCAGACAATGAACACGGCCCCCGTTTCAACATCCCCTGACTCTGCTGTGTGTGGAAGCCTCCGGGGACCAGGAACAAGCCGTGTAAAGAGGCAGCCAAGTCCAAGTGTGAGGGCTGGCTTGTGAGAAGTGCCTTCTAAGACCTGAGTCAACCCTTGCCTAATGCATCTCACTCACCAGTGACTCCTGGGTCCATCTTGTGTCTGCTTCTCAAAAACTGGGAGACAAGTCTCCAGGCTCCCGGCTTTCCCTTCCAAACTAAAAATCCCCTAGTGTCTTTGAATGAACTGAATGACAGGCACAGGGGGCGACAGGGAACACAAGATGCCCTTTGACAAGCATCTCAAACAGATAAGCATCCACGCGCATGAATGTGAATCCCAATGGCACCCAAATGCAGCCCATGGAATAAAGGGAGCGGCCCTACAGGTCAATCAAGTGACTAAGTCAGGCAAAACCTTGCACCTGACAATCGCACCAGAAACAAATCGGATACTTCCAAACAATTCTCAACCAAGGATGGGAAGAAAGGGACCCCCTTTTTCCCTTTCCCTCCTACCAGCTGAAGTGTGCCTCTTTAAATTATCTTCATTGGTCAGATAAGGAGAAGCCAAATAATTGCTTCCCAAGCCTCTGACTGGTACACCCTGGTACTGAAGGAGTGACTGGGACTCCCATCCTCCAATTGCACAAAGGTCACTTCTTTTGTAAGCTTTCTGAACCTTGAGATCCAGGAGGGATGTCAGAATCGAAAAACCAATGCAAAAAAAAAAAAAAAGGAAAAGAAATCAACGAGAAGACATGAGAAAACAAAAGGTCAGGACGCATCTTTGAATTACAGCCAGGCAAACGAACAGATGTGTGCTAACACTTTTTAAACTCTACAAGCATATACAGTTTTGTCTCAAGCAAAGTATTAGCAACAAGAGAAAAGAGAACAAATGGGAAAGCCAAGTTCAGTGGAAATGGATGAGAAAGAGAACGTCTCAGATGGTAACGTACAAACAAGTAAGTATCATTGCCCCACTACACTCTAATGTAAGCGGGACAAAACCTAGACCGAAACGATGTTGGGCAGATGGCACTTTCTCTCAAAATGATGCAAAGACAATAATCGCCCTTCTTTGTGCTAATCTGTTGACCTTAATACCAATTCTGTTCATCACCTGGGGATGTAACTGCAGCTGCACATACTTTATCTCAATTGATGCCCTAAATAAATAAAACCTCTTTTTCATGATTTTACTCACTGTGTCACCATTTTAAATGAACATAATTTTTCACATAATTACAGAAAAAGAACAGTAATAGCCTGAAAGCAATTTCCCATCATAAACAAAAAACTCAAGCCAAAAAAGGAAATAAGGATAAATAAACCTCCTGGAAACAAAAACATTCTTTTTAATACCTGACAATGGCATTAGTCATATAGATTGGAGAAACAGGAATCTTTTTTTTTTTTTTTAAAGGAATTAATTACAGAAATCTCAACCAACTTACTGATCGAGAATCTCCTCTTTTCTACCTGGTAAACTCCTACTGATCCTACAAGACCCAAATCACCTTATCCCTCTGGGAGGCCTTCATTTACTCCATCCCCTCTTTATGGCCATTTACTCCCCTTTATTGTGTCCTCTGGTCATTTCATTAGTTCTTCCCACAAACACTTATTACAAGTCTATGTGCCAAGTCCAGTCCTCTTCATTCTGCAAAAGGAAGAGGAATGGGACACCCAGAAGGGGCTCACTAGCATTAGACCTGGAAGGCCATCAGACCTTCTGACACAGTGGGATTAGTGTTTAGACAGTAAAGAATACACCTGCAATGCAGGAGACCAGGCTTTAATCCCTGGGTCGGGAAGATCCCCTGGAGAAGAGAATGGCAACCCACTCCAGTATTCATGCCTGGAGAATCCCATGGACAGGGGAGCCTCGTGGGCTACGGTCCACGGGGTCGCAAAGGGTTGGACACGACTAACACTTTTTCACACTTCTCGATAAAGTGCTCCAATGCTCCAAAGGAGGTCTGCTGTGCAGAGAAATACAGTCATAACTTCCCCAAAGTACCCATGAAGCTGTGGTTCACAGGATTCACCATCTTTCCCAACAGGCTACGGACCTTGGAAGTCAGGAACTGTGCCCTAGTAAGCCCTGGCTCTCTGCAGAGCACACAACAGAAACTCAAATGCCTCTTAATGCAACAAAACATGAAAACCACCAAAAATACAAAGTGGAACCAGTGCTTTATAGTAGGGTCTTATACTTACAAACATTTTTAACTGTATAACCAACCAGATGGCTGCACTGGGCCCATGTAAAAACTGGAGAGGATTCTTTAGCAGAGGCCCTTTCGAACATTCTTTTGGGGACAGGATATTCCAAGCCCAGGTTGAGATGAAGAAAGACGCTGACAGGTGACTAGGCTGAAACGTGGGCTCCAACTAGAGAAAATTAACATGGCAAGACACAGCCCAAACCTCTGGTGCACACAAAGCATCCCTGGCTGCCCAGCGAGGCTCTGCCTGCGTCCCAGGTGGGCTGTTCCGTCTCCAGGAAAACGAGTCATCAACCTCATAACTAAAATGATGGGGATTTTCCTAAATGGCTACCTGGAATCATTAACCTTTTTTTTTTTAAGTGAATTCCAAAACATTGAGTATCTAATTAGTTCAAAATGTCTCAAATGAGAAACTTCAAGTGACACTCTTTCTTTAAAGCCCTAAATGTCCTCTCAGCAACAAATCAAGTTTCAAAGTGTAGCATGGAAACATATACATCACCATATTGAAACAGACAGCCAGTGGGAATTTTACTGTCTGATGCAGGTAGCTCCAATCTGATGCTCTGTAACAACCTAGAGGGGAAGGATGGGGAGGGGGGTAGGAGGGATGTTCAAGAGGGAGGGGACAGGTGTATACCTATGGCTGATTCATGGTTGATGTATGGCAGAAACCCACACAATACTGTAAAGCAATTATCCTCTGATTAAAAATAAATTTTAAAAAGGTACCCAAAAAGTGGATCAAGTTATTTTAGTCGTTTCATTTCATTGTCACTTTACCTCGCCACTGAAGGTTTTTAAAAAACAAACTATAAAACAGTCTCTTTGCCTACACAAATGGAATGATGCAAATCAAGAGAATCAAAAATTAAACAGCAAAGCCACTCATCAAAACGTGTTGTCAAAAATCAGTTGTAAATGACTGATTTAAAGAGCTAATCTCAGTCCAGGCTATCAACGAATCACTTTATTGTTGTAATCAATCCTCCCAGACAGCAACTTAACACGCCGAAAACACGTGTGGCCCTGGCCTGGCATTGCCCACAGCTGGTCCCAAAGAGTATCTGCAGGCTGGCCAGGCCAGCGCCAGCAAGTGACACCCTACAGCCTAATGAATCATTCATCATTTGATCTTCCTTTGTATTAAATTATAGTGGTGTCAACAGACTCTGCCCCATTACACGTATATCAAGTAACAGGAAACTGCCCTTGATCTGACATAAGGCCTCTCTGAAACATTCTTTCTTGTTGTTGTCAGTGTTCAGTCCTCAGTCATCTCTGATTCTTTGCAACCCCATGGGCTGTAGCCCGCCAGGCTCCTCTGTCTATGGGATTCTCCAGGTAAGAATACCGGAGTGAGTTGTCACCTCTTCCTCCAGGGGATCTTCCCGACCCAGGTGTCGAACCCTCATCTCCCGTGGTTCCTGCATTGGCGGGCAGCCTGTTTACCACTGAGCCACCAGGCGAGCCCCTGAAACATTCCAGGGCTTCCTAAGAGGAATCTGAGGACAACAGCCCTGGAGCCCTGGGAGGCAATGGATGCACATCACCGGGAGAAAGGGGAAGAGCCTTCTCAATGGACAACACCATTAGGGATTAAAAACTATGAGAAATCATCCCATAATAGTAGGAGCTTTTAATCTTTAACCCTCAGTTCAGTTCAGTCGCTCAGTCATGTCTGACTCTTTGCGGACCCCATGGGCTGCAGCACACCAGGCTTCCCTGTCCATCACCAATTCCTGGAGCTTGTTCAAACTCAAAAATCTTTAACCCTAAAGCCTTGAATTAAGGTTATAAGAAATCCATAGCAATGTGATGTGTGAACCTGTGTGCATTCTTAAAATCAGACTCTAACCATCTTACAAAGGTACCTGGTCCAAGACTAAGCAAATTAACTCTAAGAGGCCACTTATATAATAATCAAGTAATCTTTTAAAGTTCCTTTCCAAGAGTCAATTCAAAAATTTAACATCTGAGGGATTTCCTAGGCAGTCCAGGGGTTAAGACTCTGCACTCCTGATGCAGGGAGCAGGGGTCTGATCCCTGGTCAGAAATGGCATGGCCCAATTAAAAAAAATTAACAGCTGAAAGAGTGTAACAAAAGGAAAACTTGCCCCTAGTGACAAATCTCCTCTAAGACCCTTTACACTTGAAAGGACGTCAAAGTTTGCCACAAAGTGGCTGAGATTTAAAGCTAGTGACTGCTCCTCTGCAAACACATCACGTTACAGGTCTGCAACAGCTTACCTGAAACTCTGAAATCCAAACAGGTCTGAAGATGGAAGCCTGACTCACAAGTGTTTAGCAGCCTCTCGGTGGAGAAGCGTATTTATCACACGGAGCGTGAGCATCTCCAGCTTTGCTGCCCTTTGTCAGTGTCTGACTACCAGGTGCTGCCCAACCTCACAGGCCGTGTTCTGCCACACCCACCACTTGACCTTCCTGAAATCCTCATCTTCCAAGTCTGGCAAACCCAACTGGTTCCGTGGTTTAAGGTGCTACGGACCCTCCCGCTGCGGACATTCACAGGGAGACTGGGCCTGGGTTCCATGTCCTCAGAAAGCTACCCGAGAGAATTCTACCCAAAATTCAAAACCTCATTTAAACAGCACCTAAATTTTGCATAAACTACATCCCAGGAAGCAAGAAAGCGGTGGGGCTGCACCTTTTCCTTGGAATTAGATACAGGCCTTACAAAAATCCTGAAAACACTTACGCTTCAAGCCTGTTCGCCAAAAGACAGGCGAAGGAAGTAGTTCTGTGATTACCTAGAACTGTGAAATAAGGCCCTAGAGTTCTGACTGCGTGTCCTCTAATTTAGTTCGCGAACACCGGTTTTCCCACACAACCCACAATGCTAGAGGGTTACTCTCAGATGAAAGTAATTCCACCCTGAGTAAGGACCACAGGGACAAAGCAACCAAGTGTGATTTTAATTATTACTATTGCTACTATTTTATATACTGCCCTAGAGAGAAAAAAAATTCCCGATACACTTCACACCTTTACTATTCCAAATCTACCATCAAGCCATTTGACCAGAAAGGAGACACCCGAACCCCAAAGCTTTTAACTTGCCTGGATAGCAGCCACGGCGGAGCACCTGCCTCCTAAGTGGTGTGTGGGCCAGCTCCACGCCCCCCACCGCCTGCCCCCCACCGCCTTCCCCCCACGGGAGGTGTACTTGTCTGGAACTCAGGCAGCTAATTACTATTTTCTACAAAGCCCGTGAGAACAAAGATGCAAGCCTGCTATCAGAGTAAGAACTGCCTGCCTGCAGAGCTGAACTTCCACAAACACAAGGGACGGCAGAGGTAGCTTATTACAAACCAAGGGTCTCAGCTTTCAATGAGTGAAATAATTCGTGTTGTTTTTAATATTTTAAGGGCATGTGGGAAGGGATGGGAAAATGGTGGGAGTCAAATGCGGTGCCTTCTAAAAAATTCCAGGGCAGGTTAAAACAAAAGGTGTGTGCAGCAAGTTAACTACAGAGAACTGCTATACCTTCATGAATCAAAAAATTCAGATTTTAACACACTGCACATTCGACTGCTTGGTTCCAAACATCTTCCGTCACCTGAAGATGAACCGGAGCGGATGGGAACATGACATCACCTGACTTCAGTTTACCTTAAAAAGAACTTCAGAGAGGGCAGTGGTTTCTTTGTGTTGGCTGGTTTTAATATAGGGCTTGGCAGTCAGCTAACCTGTGAAGTCCACTAAGGAGGAACAGTGTCTCCAGGGGTGGTGAGTTAGCAGTTGAGAACCTCTAATTAAAAATCCACACTACAGTGCTTCACCCACCTCCATCTCTACTGGCAGCAGAGTTTGGTAATTAGCAGAAAGGACATTACTAACGATTTCTCGGTGGTGGAAAAAGACACCCTGACGATATTCTCAGACATCGCTCACAGCCCTCCCCGTGAGAAGAAGGGTGCAACAATCCAGCCATCCCCGTGCCCCTGGCATCTTCCCTTTAGGGTGCTGCCCAGGCAGGCAGAGTTTTGCTGTTTCTGGAGGATTCTGACTCCCAAACAAGTACCAGAAGGTCAGTTGATTCTTGCAAGAGAGTATTACATCTGCCTCCAGAACCTTCTCTGCAAGCCCTCTGGCAGAGCAGAGAACTGAGATTTCAGAATAGGTTGTGGGGCTGTGGTTTTCCTGCCTGAATGCCAGCATACATTCCCAGGAAACAGTCGGGGCACAGAGGGGCTCTCACTACCTGATACCACTTGGCAGGGAGACCGTGGGCAGAGACCCAGCTCTGACCACTGGAGTGAACCCTTTTAACCAGCAGGGAGATAAGTGAGAGCTGCCGGGTGAGCGAGGCCACACAGCAGCATTCACAGACAGGGGCATCTGCAGAGACCAGGCGTGGGACGCGGGAAGAAGCAGCCTTTCCCGGCCAGGCAGCATCATCCGTGTGGTGGCTTCAGGGGCCAAGCCGGGGTCCCTGGGGCAGCCCACGGGTATCACAGGCGGCACACACGCAGTACAGCCCGAGCTCATGGAGAAAGACACCGATGGACAAGGTGATGTCTCCACAGACAGGCTCACAGTGGCCTCAGAGACAGACCCTGAAGGGCACCAGCACACGCGGCCGGCGGCAGGGGCAGTCAAGAACTTCCAGACCCGCAGGACGACTTGGTTGGGGGGGGGGGGGGGGGGGGCGGGGGGACCAAAAAGACCGCAGTACCGGAGTCCACTCCCTGCACGGCCACCTGCCGGCCAGTGACCCGGGAGGGTCGGTCCCTGATCGCTCCCGACCGAGCCCCGGTGTGTTCTACCAGGCAGGCCGCTGTGGAGACCCCCGCCGGTCCCCGCCCACCGTTCCCCTCCCGGGCCGCGCTGCCCACCTCTGCGCGGGGACCCGTCGATGCTCTCCGCGCTGGACGAGTGCGCGTCGACCGGGGCCCGCCGCAGGCTGCTGAAGTAGCCGCGCGACCGCGACGCGACGCTCCGCGGGGAGGGCCCGCCGCCCGGCGCGCCGTCCCTGCGCGCGAAGATGCCGCTGAAAAAGCGCAGCAGCCGGTGCTCCGACGCCGCGCCGGGGCCCGCGGCCGCCGCCGCCGCCCGCGCGCGCTCCAGCCGCTGCAGGTCGCTGTTGTCCAGCGTGCGGTTCTTGCTTTTGCTGCGCTCCCAGCGCTCCAGGTCCGAGAGCGCGTCGTTCTTACTGAGCACCTCACCCACGTCCAGGGTGTTGCGCTTCTCCGAGGGGGGCTGCCCCGAGGCCGCGGGCTCCAGGGCGGCCCCGGGGTCGGCCACCTCCTCCCCGCCCGACGCCCAGGCCAGGCTCCCGGAGCTGCTGTGGCGCCTCCCGCGGCCCAGGGCCCGACCCCGCGGCGCCTCGGGTCGGCTGCAGTGCCTGAAGCTGAGGCTCCGCCGCAGGGGCGCGGCCCGGGTCCCCTCCACGTCCGGGCTGCCCGGCGCGGGTGAGCCCGACTCGTCCTCCTCCTCCTCCATGGCCCGGGGCCTGCCGGTCTGGTCCTCGGGCTCCGGGCCGCGTGCGCAAGGCCGGAGCCGCCCGAGTTCCAGCTGCCCGGTGCTGCGGGTGCGGAAGGTGCGGAAGTCCCAGGCGCGCGGCGGCCGGCGGTCCTCCGGGTCCTCAGCGCCCGCCGCCTCCTCCACGAGCCGCCTGGGCGCTTCCGGGGAGCGCGCGGGCCGGGGCCTCCGAGTCGGACGTGGGTCGGGGCCGCCGGGGCCCGGCGCACCCAGCTGCTCCTTTCTGACCATGGTCACGGAGATGCGGTAGACTGTCTTCCTGGGGGGCGGCCCGCGCGGCATCGCGTCCGCGGGCGGAGACGCGGGTTCGCCGCTGCCGTCCAGCAGATACATGTCTCCCCGGGCCGCGGCCGCCCGCCAGGGCTCCGCCGCATCCAGCGCGCCGCGGGCCGCCGGGCCGCGCCGGTCGGGGCCCCGTCGCCAGGCGAGGCGGAGAGGGCGGGCGCGCCCGGAGAGGGTCCACGCCCCCCCCGCTCGCCGCGAGGGGGGGCAGCGCTCAGGCTGCAGGAACGGTGCCCCTGGCGCCCGCCAGCCCCTGCGCCGCGCGGCCCGAGTGCGGGGGTCCCGGCCCGGGGCGCCGAGCCATGGGCTGGCGGGACCGGGCGGGCGATCAGGCGCGGGGCCGGGCTTGCCGGCAGGTGCGGTCGCGGCGCGCGGGGCCCGGGGCGGGCGGCGGCGCCTGCGGCTTCATTGTCTATGGCGCGGGGCTCACTCGCATCCTCCGGCCTTGTCCACAGAGTCCGCAGCCTCCGCCACTCCCTGGGTTCGGGACGCGCGGGCAGCTGCGCGGGCCGCGGGCGAGAGGCGGTGGTTTAAAATGGAAATACGCGCCGGGGCGGGGCGGGCGGGGGGGCCCGACCAGCAGGGACCGTGGGCCGCGCGCCCAGCCCGGCCGCCGAGTGCCGGGAGCGCGGCGGCGGCAGCGGGCGCGCGGATGCGCGGCCGGGCCCAAGCTCCGGGGTGGATCGCTGCGCGGACCGGAGCCTGGGGTCGGGGACCGCAGATGAGTGTGGGAGGGGGCGGTGAGGGCTTGTTTTGCAAAAGAAAACAAAATATGAGGCCTTTGTCACCTCCTGAGGGTTTTTACGAAGATCCTATCCTCATCAAGGTGCTTAAAGAAGATACAACGCAAAAGGCTTGTTTTAAAAAACAAAGTATCTTAGGTACGGGTCCTAACTTTACAAAGGAGCAATAATGCATTCCTGGTAAGGGCCCAGGAAGGCAACATCAGGCAGGCGATGGGAGTGCGGGTCACACCAGAGCCCTCCAAACAAAGGACCCGCAGTTTCACTCCTAAGTAATATTTTGGGGCATTTTCCCAACGTGGAGGGTAACCTCCTGACAGGCAGGCATCTGCTGTCTGAGGTCAGAGGCAAGAGAACCCAGTGAGGAAGAGGAGAAGGAAAGCTGGCCCGTTCCAGCCCTGCACCTGTTAAGTAGGGCTGGAAAAGGGAACAAACAAACAAAAACAGTACCTAAACTCTGAGCATTCTTGTGAGGACTGAATTAGCTAAGACGTATGTGCAGGCATTCTGTGTAAGCACCAAGCACTTGCCTTTAATATCTAATGTTGGTGTCTCTGCCATCTCTTCCCCACCTGCTACTTCTTGGCTCTCTAGATACTGGTTCTCTGTATTATCCAACGCTGCACGGTATTCAATGGACTTGATCCACATGTTAGTTCTTCATGATGTCCTGAACACAGATCTCTCCAGTTCACTTGTTTGAAAGTTTCAGAAAGAAAATGTCTCATCAAACTGGATGCTTTTCTACAGGCTTCTCTAGGCCTGGAAATGTCAAGACTGCAGAGAGGTGGTTTCTAGGAAAAGTGCTGGAGGCCAGACCAGGTGTGACCGTGGGATTAGACAGCTGTTTGCAAATGCTGATTTCCCTTCTTTAATCTCTTTAATACTTACGGGGCACTTACTGTGTTTATGGCATGGAAGATGATATAAAGATGAATCGAGGTCTCTGTAGGAGAGAGGTTATAATCTAGGAAATCTGAATTTTACCTCAGTGAAATGAGACATTTGGATTTGATGAGATAAAAGTTAGTTTATTTTTTAAGAGATACTTTATGGCATAGAGGACTTTAAGGGCAGTGAAAATACCGTGTACCCTGCATGATAGATACGTATCATTACACACTCTTCCACACCCATAAAATGTGAGCCTAGAGACTATTACACAGAGTAAGTCAGGAAGAGAAAAATTGTGTATATTAATGCGTGTACATGGACTCTAGAAAAATGACACTGATGAACCTATGTGCAGGGCAAGAAGAGACAGAGAGAACTGACCTGTGGAAGGGGAAAGGGGGACAGCTCAGAGCAGCCCTGACGTACGTGCACCCCCGTGTGAGGCAGACAGCCCGGGAGGAGCTGCCGGACGGCACAGGAGCTCAACTCGGGGGGCTCCGTGACAACACAGACGGGGGCTGGGGGGTGGGGCTCAGGAGGGGACACACATGTGCTTCTGGTGATCCATGTGGCTGGACGGCAGAAGCCAATGCAATACTGTAAAGCAATTATCCTCCGATGAAGAATAAATTTAAAAATTTTTTTGAAAACGAGTGAACCCTAATGTAAACTATGGACTTTGGGGGATGATGAAGTGTCAGTGTTGGTTCATCAGTTGTAACAAACTTAGCACTCTGGTGGTGGGATGCTGATGTCAGGGAGGGTGTGTGTGTGTGTGTGTGTGTGTGTGTGTGTGTGTGTGTGTGTGTTAGTTGCTCAGTCGTGTCAGACTCTTGGCGACCCCATGGACTGTACAATCTTACCACTCTGGTGGTGGGATGTTGATGTCAGGGAGGGTGTGTGTGTGTGTGTGTGTGTGTGTGTGTGTGTGTGTGTGTGTGTGTGTGTGTGTGTGTGTGTTAGTTGCTCAGTCGTGTCAGACTCTTGGCGACCCCATGGACTGTACAATCTTACCACTCTGGTGGTGGGATGTTGATGTCAGGGAGGGTGTGTGTGTGTGTGTGTGTGTGTGTGTGTGTGTGTGTGTGTGTGTGTTGCTCAGTTACCACTCTGGTGGTGGGATGTTGATGTCAGGGAGGGAGGGTGTGTGTGTGTGTGTGTGTGTGTTGCTCAGTTACCACTCTGGTGGTGGGATGTTGATGTCAGGGAGGGTGTGTGTGTGTGTGTGAGTTGCTCAGTTACCACTCTGGTGGTGGGATGTTGATGTCAGGGAGGGAGGGTGTGTGTGTGTGTGTGTGTGTGTGTGTGTGAGAGTTGCTCAGTTACCACTCTGGTGGTGGGATGTTGATGTCAGGGAGGGAGGGTGTGTGTGTGTGTGTGTGTGTGTGTGTGTGTGTGTGTGAGAGTTGCTCAGTTACCACTCTGGTGGTGGGATGTTGATGTCAGGGAGGGAGGGAGGGTGTGTGTGTGTGTGTGTGTGTGTTGCTCAGTTACCACTCTGGTGGTGGGATGTTGATGTCAGGGAGGGTGTGTGTGTGTGTGTGAGTTGCTCAGTTACCACTCTGGTGGTGGGATGTTGATGTCAGGGAGGGAGGGTGTGTGTGTGTGTGTGTGTGTGTGTGTGTGTGTGAGAGTTGCTCAGTTACCACTCTGGTGGTGGGATGTTGATGTCAGGGAGGGAGGGTGTGTGTGTGTGTGTGTGTGTGTGTGTGTGTGTGTGTGTGTGTGTGTGTGTGAGTTGCTCAGTTACCACTCTGGTGGTGGGATGTTGATGTCAGGGAGGGAGGGAGGGTGTGTGTGTGTGTGTGTGTGTGTGTGAGTTGCTCAGTTACCACTCTGGTGGTGGGATGTTGATGTCAGGGAGGGAGGGAGGGTGTGTGTGTGTGTGTGTGTGTGTGTGTGTGTGTGTGTGTGAGTTGCTCAGTTACCACTCTGGTGGTGGGATGTTGATGTCAGGGAGGGAGGGTGTGTGTGTGTGTGTGTGTGTGTGTGTGTGTGTGTGTGTGTGAGTTGCTCAGTTACCACTCTGGTGGTGGGATGTTGATGTCAGGGAGGGAGGGTGTGTGTGTGTGTGTGTGTATGTGTGTGTGTGTGTTAGTTGCTCAGTCATGTCAGACTCTTGGTGACTCCATGGACTGTAGCCCACCAGGCACGGGGGTGGGATAAATGGGAAGTCTCTGTACCTTCTGTTAAATATTGCTATGAACCAAAAGCTACTCTAAAAAATAAGAACCGTTTTTTAAAAAGTACTTTAAAACACACTTGACCGCCCTCAGAGGTCTACCTAGACACATAATCACCACCATCACCGACTCGAGCTCCACCCCCTGCCCCTGGCACCGGAGGATTCAGGAGTGGCGGCTCTAACATGTCCTCACTGCGAAGATGGGCACCCCGAGCAGATCAGTCTTGCCAGCTTTGATAGGACCCACAAACCACCAACCTCTACCTCTAGAGCCGGGCAGGAGTCATCTACCAGAATGAGGTTTCCAGAACCCACAGGTCAGGGGAATGTGGAGGCTCAGAGAGGGTGTGCGCTTTTCCCAAGGCTACACAGCTCATCACCGGGAGCAGAACCGGGGCGCACACTGCCCATGCCCACGTCCATGCCTCCGGGTCATTTATTTTGTTAGCTTTCTGCTTTGTGGACATCAGAGAAATCGCGACTATTACTGAATTTGACACTAACCGAACACAAATGATACCTCAACATCTCCACAAGTCTTCATTTATTCATTGCTCCATTTGTTGAATTTATTCATCAAATATATATATATGGAGTATCCACTGTGGCACTCCGCAGTGAGGAGGCAAGGTCTCTGACCTCCAGAATGCACAAACCCGTGAAAAAGGCTGCAGTCCTCAAGTCCAAGTGATGGAACACACACAGATAGGAGGCTGAAAGGACGGTACAGGTACCGTTTAACGGATGAGAACCCAGAGACAGCGAAAGCCTCCAATCTTACAGCTGTCGAGACCTAAAGGTCCACCAGGTCTGTAAGCAGAGAGACTAAAACTCAGCAATGCAGAGAGACTAGATCTCTGTTAGGACCAGGATCCAACACCTGAACTTAGCCTGGGGTCTGTTCTCACCATGACAACTTCAAAACATTGAGATGAATTTTAACATGAAATCAGCTGGCCCATAATTAAGATATAAAATATATCTTGATATCTGCGGCATTCACAAGAGCCCCATAATTGGAGGGGGGTGGCCAGCATTTCTTTAGAACGTGAATACTGTGCAGTTGGGCTTCCCTGGTAGCTCAGCAGTAGAGAACCCACCTGCCAAGGCAGGAGACATGGATTTGATCCCTGGGTCAGGGAGATCCCCCAGCAGAGGAGATGGCAACCCACTCCAGTATTCCTGCTTGGGAAATCCCACTGGACAGAGGGGTCTGTTGGGCTCCAGTCCCGGGGGTCGCAGAGAGACAGACTCGACTTCGGGACTAAACAACAAGCAACACTGGACTGTTAGGGTCCTTCCAATCCCTCCGTGATTGTCTCAAATCCAGCCCGGGTTTTGCACTTTGCCGTTGGAGGACGCAGGCTGCAGAGTAGAAGGTTCCATTTGATCCACCTTAAATGACACTGAAGGAGTGAGCTGTTTCTGCTCCAGCCTGTGTGTCTTTCGGCTTTCGGTGCTTTCAGCCTCACTGGCAGCACCCGTTTCCCACCCCAATTATAGCGATTCCACGTGAGGCCCAGTGGTCTGCACTGGAGAGCCTGGGAGAATGGCTTCTCCCTACTGCTCTGGATACGTGGGCTCTTCCAAGGCTCAGCCAGAACCTGCCACTCCAGAATCTAAATCCTCTTTCTCACAGCCAGACCTGCCTTTGAAAAATAAAAATAATTATACTATATGTGTTCAGGTGGGCATGGCGCTTTCATCTTCCTGTTGCTTTTTAAAGCAGCCCCTCTAGGCCCTTACTTCTTGAATTTTTCCCAGTCATGGAGTATATCTGTATCACCATTTGGGCTTTTAAAAAAAGACAGAGAGACTGGAGTTGATCTTACTGCCACATCAAAACCGAGCAGCAGGCAGGCAGAGAAGCAAAGCCCTGATACTGCAGAGATGCTGGTGTCAGAGAGCGAAGGACTGCAGGGGGGGTCCGGGAGAGGTGGCCAGCCCTATCTACGCCCCCAGACCCCCATTCATCACCCCTGGCAGCTGAAGTTGCTCTCCCAGCCCCAAGCTGATAAAGGTCCTTCGGCCACCCTCCCCTGACATTCCGGTCCCGAGCCATCTCTAGCTGCCTACAAATGAAACATCCCTGGGTGAAAACGCGATCTCGCAAGCCTTCCTTGAGCTGATCAGCCTTGTTTAAAAGGAAACCCATGGTAGTCCGCAGAGCCATCTGCTCCACGAGCTGCCTTTCCAAATAACAGAACATGCCAGCCAGTCATCACCTTTACAGCATCTTGGCAGAACCCCATCTGGGGCCACAGAAACCGCCCGCCACCCCCCGCTGACCTTGTCCTGGCCTCTGCACGCCCACCCCCCAGGAGCTGACAGACAGCCCTCCCCGCCATCACAGGGCCTGTGACGCTCTTTTCTCGCAGCAGGCTGACTGACCAACACATACAGGAAGCAAAGAATGACACGCATGGTTTCCGGAACAATTCCCCAGCAATCTCTTTCGGCCAGAGACTCAAGTCAGATGGAGGAAAGCAGGAGGAAGACTTTCTAAATCTCAGATCTGCTGCGATGCTCAGCCCCGGGCACCACCCTGCAGGGACTGACCTCGTTAGGGACCCCACTGCCCCTCGTTTTCTAAACTGCAGGTCAAACTGGGACTCGAGTGGGAGACCCTTGAATCACAGAAGGATGAAGCTGGTGCTCAGTCCATGAGGCAAGGACGTTCTGATCCAGCAGGATAAAGACCACGGGGGGCCTCCGAGGACCTTGGCAGGATCTTCCCTCAAGGACCAACAACAGTGCAGTCGCCGCCAGCCTAGTGATGGGACCATGTGACATGTATGGACACACAGACATTGAAGGCCTGTGCTCCACACACCCGAGCTTTAACAGGAAGCCCCCATGGCGTAACTGCGACGGGCAAAACAGCCGTTGCGAGTGAGGAACCAGGTCACCACTACTGCTCACGACCGAGCCTGGCTTGACTGAAGAAGAAAGCATCGTCTCAGTCCACACCTGTCCGAAGGCATCCTTGGATCTGAGACTCGGGCAGTTCTGCCCACATGGAAGCCAGAGAGTTGGGTGCCCCTGCAGGTGGGCCAGGAAAGAGGAGGGTGGGAGAGCTAGCCCCGCAGTGTCCCACCAGCCAGGTTTCCCCGCGGGCCCTCCTGCAGATTCCAGGTGACTGCTGACTGACAAGATGCCGGCAGTTGGCACCACGCTTGCACAAGGGTGCTCACACTTGACTCGCTGAGGATTTTGCGTTCGAGACGAATCAGTGGACCAGGGGAAAGTGTGACCTGAGTTAAGAAGGAGGTGGGTAAGAGAAAGGCAGGACACTAGTATTTCTACCTGAAACACTCAAGAAAAGGTTTCCAAAAGGGGAGTGGTATGTGGCTTTCATCCAGAGAAGGGTGCGTCCACCACGGCGCTCTGGGCATCCCGGGCTGGGTCCTTGTTGGTGGGGACAGTCCTGTGCATCGTAGAATGCTTGTTGAGCAGCATTGCTGACTTCTAACCCACTGGACGCCAGTAGCAACACACACAGACAGACACCCCGCACCCCCGCAGTTGGCAGATACTGGCAGACGTCTCCTGGGGGCACAATGCCGCAGGTGGGAAACCACAAGTCCAAAGGCACAAGCTAGACACTCTCAGGTAGAAAGGAGACAAGGGATTCCCGGTACTCTCGACGTTACATTTTACCATTTTACTCATCCAACCAGTCCCGCCTGCTTCTGCATGTAATCAAGAAAAGCTCTAGACAGTCTCTCTATAGAAAGAGAAGCAATTAGTTCCAGCAGATCTCTCCCAAAATACGAAGAATAGCAGCAGTTACAGAGGAGGCCGTCTGTGATAGACACATCATCACTTAAGATTCGTTTAAATGAATAAGCATCAGGAAGGTGATTAAAATGCTAGAAAGGAAAAACATGAGGTTTCACCTACCTTAATTATTTAAAATGCAAAGCAGTGTGGTATTGTGTTTAATCAGAAAATGTCCTAAGCAAGATGCTTGAAGGTTTGGACCCAGGAGTGTGTTCCAGCACGGCCTAGGTGTGGACAGAGTACCTGAGCACGCGGGGGAGCTCAGCGCCACCAGGAGCCCCCGCAGAGACTGTGTGCAGACCGGACGGGTCACAGATCCAGGGCGGGAGAAGCCTGGCCACACGGTCCCCTCCTGAACTAGCTCAGGGTGACCATCACTCCATTCTTCACAAATGGGAACCGCTGTTCAAATTACAGCTAGCGAGGGCTGGAAGAGATCTTCAGTCAGTTCAGTTGCTCAGTGGTGCCCGATTCTTTGCGACCCCATAGACTGCAGCACGCCAGGCTTCCCTGTCCATAATCACCTCCCGGAACTTGCTCAAACCCATGTCCATTGAGTCGGTGATGCCATCCAACCATCTCATCCTCTGTCGTCCCCTTCTTCTCCTGCCCTCAATCTTTCCCAGCATCAGGGTCTTTTCAAATGAGTCAGCTCTTCACATCAGGTGGTCAAAGTATTGGAGTTTCAGCTTCAACATCAGTCCTTCCAGTGAACACCCAGGACTGATCTCCTTTAGGATGGACTGGTTGGATCTCCTTGCAGTCCAAGGGACTCTCAAGAGTCTTCTCCAACACCACAGTTCAAAAGCATCAATTCTTCGGTGCTCAGCTTTCTTTATAGTCCAACTCTCACATCCATATGTGACTACTGGAAAAACCACAGCCTTGACTAGACAGACCTTTGACCCATTTCACAGATAAAGCAGCTGACTCCATGGGAAACCACCTGCCTGAGGCCACAGCAGAGGAGCAGAGGGCCCTGCACACAGCTGGGCCAGGAGCCCCTGGGAAAGGTCTAAAGTGAAGCAGAAACCTCAAGTCCACTTAAGCAGACCAGTGACAAGCAGCTTTTGATTTCAGAAATATGCCTGTGTCAGGTATGAGTTAGGTCCTCACTCCCGAATACAGGAATGTGTCAGAACATCTTCATGGTCTTGCTAAGTGCCAGGCAAAAGAGACTTAAGCTAGAATGAAAGCCAAGCCTCTTACCTGTCACTTTATAGAAACAAATACCAACCCCCGCTGGAGTGACAACCACAGCAGCTCCCACCCACGGCCACCATGGGGCTGCAAGCAAGGATGCTCCCCTTTCTTCCATCCGGCCTCCAGCTCTCTGCAGCGGTTCAGCCGAGGAGTCAGAAGGATTTAATCAAGGGCAACACACAACGGTGCACCTGTCCCTTGAACAGCTGCAAAGCAGCCCTGGAATGTGTGTGGAGCAAACCCAAGCAACTCCTACAGATTACCTAATCCTCCCAGCCTGCGAGGGCAAGAGGGGCTGAGCCCACCTGCTAACGTTTTCCTCTGCAGGATCCCACAGGAGGGACCCCCTCATAATAACATCTGCCCAATGGGGCGGTCCTACAGACACAGCAAGCAAAACCCCTGTAGGGACCCTCCTGACAGCCTCTGCAGTGGGAACCAACGCCGGCGAAGACCAGCCACCTGAATATGTGTGACAACAGCTAGGTGTTTTCCAAGCTGCTCTTTGGACCCACAGACTCCAAAGAGTCGTAAAATCCAGAACTCCCGTGAAACTAAAAGTCGAGGACACAAATAATGCCCTGGGAATTATCAGCACGGTGACAAAGCTCACCTTTATGGATAAAAAGCCTATTTGAACAAGAATCCTCACGACTGCAGCCCATGTGGAATCTGGCTGCAGAGATATCTAGAAATCTTTCATCTGTGCCCAGGGGACGTAAAGGTTTGATATGTTTTTCTCTGAATGCTGAAGACAGCATGTTTAAGATGCCTATTTGAAGCTCAAATCCACCCGCCTACCCCAAATCCACAGTGGGAGACACGTGATCAGCCTCCTGCCTTCATTAGCCAACGTGTCACCAGCTCCCTGGTCCCCAGGCTGGGAGGATAAATGCCCCACAGCGGCTGGCGACAGCAGCCACCCCCTTCCCCCCCGCCCAGTAGATAACAATTTGCATAAGAGCTCTGGGGACAGGAGAGAAGTGGGTCACCAGGATCAGTTCTGACACAATAAGATGGAATAAAACGTCCACATCTTCGCATCTGCCCGCTACACCCTGGTCATCAGCACCCAGCCTGCAAGGATCAGGGGTGAGGGGTTCCTGGAGCAGAAAGCTGAGGGGTGCGGAGGGGCACGGGGGAACGCAGGGCTGGGGGTCTTGGCCCAGGTGACTCCGGCAGGCTCCCAGCTTCTCTACCTGGTTATGACGTTGTGCTAGGCGTGTCTCCTTTAAAAACAACAGCCACCAGCCCTGGAACCTTCCATGAAAAGAGATGGACCAAGGCGGGAATGATGAATAAATCAGCCGTGGGCAGGCGATCTACAGGACCCAAAATCTTGACTGCGTCTCCCCCTCCTGTCGTTTCCGGTCCCCTAGGAGTGCTGCTGAACTGTGAACCTGCCTGGTGACGGACCAGCACAAAACTTTCTAAACTTGGAAAAGGAGGTTCCACCCGCCAGCTCTGGGCACCAGGTGGATCAAAGGTGGCCCGAAAACCTCTACAAACAACCAAGTCTGATAAGCACTGAAGACACGAGCAGCTGGCTAGGCGACGAGGCGGGCACAGAGCGGGGCTTTGGGCACCATGCCAGGGTCTCTCTTCCACTCCACCGCAGGGAGGCGGCCGGGGGAGTCCTCAGTCCATCCAGGTCACCCTCACCTCTCACTCCACAGGGGTCCTGTCCTTCACTGGCCTCCTGGGCCTCCTCCCACAAGGCCACACGCTGAGCTAACGCCATCCTACCATCCTGGCCTCGAACATTCTCTGCCCGCAGCCTCCAGGCTGGCCGTCCTCTCCTAGAACTGCGACCACAGTCATTATATTTCAACACAGCCTCTCCTCCCCAGTCCTTCAGACCCTTGAATCCAGCAAAAGAAGAGCAACATCCCGCTGTCTACACCAGCCACGACCCTGGCAGTCCCCCTGAGACCAACCCCCCGCCCACGCTCACCCCAACCTCCAGCCCCTGGACTGACGCACCTCACAGCGTGTCCACTGGCCAGCAGCACGTGGCCCTCACCCAACCCTCCGCATCTCCAAGAGGCTCTCGTTCAAGCTCAAGTGCGGGGGCCCCAGGCCGAGTGCAGACGATCGCACAGCGGGCGGGGCTGGGCACCACGTCCTGCAGACCCCACTGCGGCCCTGGGCCCCCACCCGCCGCCCCATGCCAGCGATCAGCGCTGACCGCCTCCCTTAGGGCGCCAGGCCTCTCAGGAAGCGTGCAGGGCAGTGGTCCGAGCAGTGGCTCTCCAGCCTCACGACCACACCCTTCTCTCGCCTGCTCAGGGTTGGCACGTCCATCACAACTGCCTCCTCGCCTCAGGCCAGCCAGCCCATGAAACTGCTCAATCATCGCCTGCTTAATGAGACACAGAAACAAGAGCCTCCCTTCCATCTGTCTGCCCTTGGCCTCTCCCAACGTCCCCCCCTAAATGAGGAGTGCCCGCTCCGTCCCCAAGTATCTCCCATCCTCACCGTCCTCCGCTGGGTGCCCTGGGCAGGCAGGCCTGGCACGTCACGCCCCCGGCATAGCCAACTCTTAGGCAACCACCCTTTCTGCTGCAATCACAGACTTTCAGGGCACAATGCCGCCCAGACCCACCAAGACTCCCATCACCTGCAGAGTCAAACGCCCCTTCGGCACCTGCGCCCCAGGCCCCGGACGGCCCCCACCCACCCCCCTGCAGACCCCTGCAGCACAGAGCAGCTGAGGTGCTGGCCTCCTGAAGGGTGCAAATTCTGCGTGACTTTGGGAAAGTGACCTCGGATCTCCACATCAGCCTCACTGATGCCATAAGGTGACAATCCCAGGGCAGATGTGAGGATCAGGTGTGATGAAGGCTGTGAGGTCCTGGCCCCGGGGCTTGAAGCACATGTGTGTGGGCTGCGGCATCCAAGCCTTCATCCCAACACGTCTAACCGCTTGCCAGTCCGGACCGGGCCGTATGGAGCCTCCCCACCACACCCTGCAGGATCAGCCAGCTCCTCTCATCACTGGAGCCCCGGCTCAAGTGTGTGTGTCCATCCCCCCAACACACACACACACACACACACACACACACACCTGTGCACATCCCTTCAGGGCATCAGTCACTTGCTCTGACCTGACACTTGCCACGTGCCATGGACACAGCCATCTACCCCAAGAAGATCAGGGCCGGTAGCTTTCTCTCTTAAACCCCAGCCTTGATCAGCGCTCTGCTGAAGAAATGCTACCCAGCGGTTAAGGTCATTGATCCAGGGGGCTGATTCCAGCTGAGTTGGGGCGGGGGGAGCGGCAGGGCCCCCATTACGTCACAAGCACCAGCAGAGGTCAGCTGACTCGCCAGGCCCCGCACCCGCTCGGATGCTCGGGTTTACTGGGCCACATGGAAAGGCCACCCCCACCCCTTCCAGTGTATCTAGGAAGTCTCCAGCAGTTTAGAGAGAAAGGCGCAGAGGAGAGGGTGAGTCATCTCTTCCCCTGGCCACAAGAAGCCTCAGCTGCAGCGGATCTGGGGTGGCTGCCCCCTGAGAAAAGCTGCCCCTCCCTCGGTAGAAAAGAGGCAAACTCGATGGGGGGAAGAGGAGAGATTGCCCAGAGCCTGACTGCCTGGGGGCGGCGGGGGGGCGGGGGGGGGGGCTCCCCATGACAGAAGCTTCATTTTAGGGAGGAGAGAAGGACTGATGCTGAAGCTCCAATCCTTTGGCCACCTGATGCGATGCTGGGAAACATTGAAGGCAAAAGGAGAAGGGGACAACAGAGAATGAGATGATTGGTTGGCATCACCAACTCAACGGACATGAGTTTGAGTAAACTCCAGGAGTTGGTGATGGACAGGGAGGCTTAGCGTGCTGTAGTCCATGGGGTTGCAAAGAGTTGGACTGAACTGAACTGAACTGCGCCTGTCAGAGGGGAGAAAGTCTGCAACCTGCAGAAAGCTTTCCTTGGAGGTTTCTGGGAAGGTGATGCTCCTTCCCCACCCACTCCAAGGGCCTGAGTCTTGGTCACGCCCACTATGCAAAACAGGGTGGGTGGAGATTCACCCAGGAGTTCCCAGCCCCCCGGAGATGGGGGTGGTGGGGCAGGTTCACTGGGACACTGCAAGCAAAGGCCACCTTCCCAGCCCTGGGCCCTTCCTGCGTGCATGCGTGTGTGCATGCGTGCTCTGTGCTCAGTCGAGTCTGACTCTTTGCAACCCCCTGGACTGTAGTCCGCCAGGGTCCTCCTCTGTCCCTGGGATTCTCCAGGTAAGAATACTGGAGTGGGTTGCCATTTCCTCCTCGAGGGGATCTTCTGGACTCTGGGAGGGAACCACAGCCTCCTGAATGTCTCCTGCCTTGCAGGCAGATGCGTTACAGCTGAGCCACTGGGGAACAGAAGGAAATGCAGGCTGCTGGGCCAAATGCTTAGAACACCCAGGAAGAAATACAACACCTGAAATAATTCAGAACTCTTTACAGAGATGCTACTGATGAGACCTCCCCTAGAGTCAATGCGAGGATCCAGTGGCTCTGAGTACCTGGCATTTTTCAGAAGAGTGGTTTTCATCACTTTTCAAATGGCACATTCAGGGAAGGTCTGGGAGGCTATAGTGAGCCCACGGAGATGGCCACTCTGCAAACACCACCTCCTTGCACCCAAAGTGTCCAGGAAACAACAGCTGTCACTGGACATTTCTGGGCACAAAAAAAAAAAAGTGACACAAGGCAGCAAAATGTTCACGCCAAAGGCCTTCTTCTCAGGAAGACTGCTCTCTGGAATTACAAAAGTTTATGCCTGAGGAGATTTAGCACATGAGGTGGAGATCCAGGAAAGCCACCAGCACATTCCGCCCCCCCCCCCCCCACACACACCCCAGCATTCACAGGCTGCAGTGAAGCCAAGGGATGAACCTGGGCCTGCAGTCTGCTCACACCGCCCTCCCCAGGCCTGCGTGGGGCGGGGCGGCACTAGCCCGCCTCCTGCAGCCAGGCAGAGGGGGTCTCACTCTGTGATACAGACTGGAGAGCAGCGGCGTGGCCAATCTTTGTAAGACACGCACGCAACACACTTTCAATTTACCAGCTCGTTTACAGACAAGATATAAAAAGGTAATTCACATTGATTGAAAATTCCCAGGACCAAAGCCTCCTTGTTGGGGGGTGGGGTGGGGGGCGCGCCGCCTCCCCGCTACTAGAGGTTTAACCCCAGGCTTTAAACCCTAGCACAGCGGGCAGGGTGGGCCGGCCCACCCCCAGCCAGACCTTCTAGCATTTCCACCCAGACCCCCAAAGAGCCGGCTCCCCACCACCCTCCTCCTGCAGCCCAGGGCCTCCAGGCTCAGCCAGACCAGCCCTGGGCTCCTCTTCCCAAGAGGACCAAGGCCAAGGCTGGAGGAAGGCTGGCCAAGGCCAGGTTCAGCTGGGGGGCCCTTCACAAATGTCAGCACAGTTCATCCCATTTTATCCCCCAAAACCCCTGTGCCCTGGGTACGGCTATCATCCCTAACTTCACAGATTTGGAAAGTAAGTCACAGAGGGCATGAAGAGGTGCCCTGGATCTCGCTCCCGGCATGCCCTGCCCCCATCCCCTCCCAAAGCACCCAGTGCACCCAAGGCGAGGGGTGTGGCTGACCCCACTCTGGGGTCTCCCCACTTGCTAGGGAGGCTGGAGTGGAAGTTACGGTGGAGAGGAGGCAGGATGAGAGGGCTTTTGGGAAAGCAAGTCAGAGAACATCACTTTGCTCTGCTTGGGGAGGGGGGTGGCGGGGTAAAGAGGTAACAGACTTCGGGAGCAAGCAGGCAGAGGAGCCAACACACACACACAGCTTCTCCCCGAGTTCCAAGCGGGGAGGGGGCACCGAAAGTTCCAGGCAGTCTGGGGTAGGACAGGCTCCCATTCATCTGAATCTCCAGGGACAAGGCACCAGTCCAGAAGTCAGGATTACCCCCAGATCCCTCCATCCCTCCGTCAAGACCCACCCCGCTCCTTCTTAAGTTCTAAGAAAGGCTGAGCAAATCTGCCTCTCCACCCCCCCAACCCCCACTGTCCAGGCTCTGAAACTGCTTCCGCCTCCAGCCAAACTCCAGGGCATGTCTCCCTCCAACCAAACTCCAGGGCATGTCTCCCTGGAAAACTAAGTGGCCCCAAATCACCCGGCCACTGCCCAGTCCATCTGTGGAACCCCCCTGCTCCTGGGGAGCCCTCTCTCACCCTCCTGACCTGCCCCCTGCCCCAACCCTGGGTGCTCCCACAGCCCTCTCCCCCCTTCTCTTCCCAGCCCTGGACCCTGACCCTGAAAGGCTGCAGGGGAAGTCTGTATGATGCAGCCTTCCCTTTCCTAAAGCAGAAGTGCTCACTTATGAAGCCATCAGTTCTTAGCATCAGACACACTCCAGGTACAATCAGATCAGGACCCAGGCCTGGGGATCAAGAAAGCTGCGCGTGTCCCTCAGGAGACATCCAAACCTTTCTCAGGTTTGCCAATTCACCCCCTCCAAGGGTTACAGTATCAGCAACATTACTTCTGAAGCAAAATCTCAATACTCCTAGCAACAGAAGACATTTATTTTGCTCACAGGAAACGGTGTGCACAAACAAGCAGAAATGCTTTCCAAAGGAGGTCAAAGTGTAAGGGAAAATGTCCATGAATGTCTAAGTGGCTACCAAGGTTTTAATGACCTTGACAACCAAGACAGTTTAATGCGTTCATGATGGCGTTTGAAACAGCGCTGCACCCATCTGCTCCGGCTGCGGTCACAAAGGATCACAGACCAGGGGATTTAAACCACAGAAGTGTTATTTCTGGCAGCTCTGAAGGCCAAAAGTCTAAAGTCAAGATTTCCCCCTCTATGACTTGTAGGCAGTGTTTTCTCCCTGGGTCTTCACGCCATCTTCCCTCTGTGCCTATCTATGTCCTAATCTCTCTTCTTATAAGATCGGACGCCAGTCTTATTCAATTAGAGGCCATCTGAGAGCCCTTATTCTAATTTAATAACCTAAGGGCCCTGTCTCGAAGTGCAACCGTATTCTGAGGGGGTAGGGCTTCAACATATAAATTCTAGAGGGGGACACAATCCAGCTCACACCCAGATGTGCCATAGTTAACAAATACCAATGTTTCCTGGTTTTTTTTTTTTTTTAATACGTGCTAAGTTGCTTCAGTGGTGTCCAGCTCTGTGCGACCCCATGGACTCTAGCCCATCAGGTTCCCCTGTCCACGGGGATCCTCCAAGCAAGAACACTGGAGTGGGTTGCCATGCCCTCCTCCCCGGGATCTTCCCGACTCAGGGACTGAACCCACATCTCTTACGTCTCCTGCACTGGCAGACGGCTTCTTTACCACTAGCGCCACCATTAAATCTGTCACAGTATTTTGCTTCTGCTGCTTACGTTTTGGTTTTTTTGGCCATGAGGCATGTGGGCTTTTGGCTTCCAGACATGGATCCAACCCACACGCCCTGCACCGGAAGGCAAAGCTTTAGCTACTGGAGCTCCAGGGACATCCCAACGGTGATTCTTAAAGAACAGGGTGCATTCAGTGTACAAGAGTCCCGTCTGGATTTACAGAGGGCATTTTTCACAGTAAAGACTCCAGAGAAACTCTGACTTCATCCAGGCACGGCCACGCTCAGCTCGGCTCCTGGCTCCTCAGGCCCCAGTGGGAGCAACAGTCACTAGCTGGTGAAACTCCAGACAGACACACACGCACACTTAGGCTCTTCCGGAGGAAGAAGAATCTCACCTCCCAGGCTCACTGCCATCATCTCGGGGAAATAAGGAAAATTCACTGCACTCGTGTGGGCTGAGATCAGTATGGACTCTTGTGTCTACCTTTCCGTGAACTCTGCTACTGGATTCATTTAAAACTAGGCATGTCTCAAATATGAAACCGTAACTCACGCGTATGACCAGCAATTTCAAGTAAAGACCCCCTGACACCGAGCAGAAGGCACTGCTTTCCCTTTTCTCTTGGAGCTACTTTGTTCAGACTGCGTTGTTCACTAGGTATAAATCAAGATTTTACACTTGAAACTCGGGGGTTTTTTGTCATTGTTGGTAAGTCGTGTCCATCTGTGTCTTTGCAACCCAACGGACTGCAGCACGCCAGGCTCCCCGTCCTCCACTGTCTCCCGGAGTTTGCTCAAATTCACATCCAGAGTCAGTGATGCCATCCAACGATCTCATCCTCTGTTGTCATCTTCTCCTCCTGCCTTCAATCGTTCCCAGCATCAGGGTCTTTTCAAATCAGTCAGCTCTTTGCATCGGGTGGCCACAGTACTAGAGCTTCCGCTTCAGCATCGGTCCTTCCAACGAATATTCAGGGTTGATTTCCTTTAAGATTGATTGGTTTGATCTCCTTGCAATCCAAGGGACTCCCAAGAATCTTCTCCAGCACCACATTTTTAACGTAGCCCTAAAAACAAGTGCCTGGCAGGCTACAGTCCATGGAATCACAAAAGAGTTGGACACGACTTAGCAACTAAAGAACCACAAGACATGTAGGAGGTCCAGCCTGCCAAATAAATGTGTCACATTCAAACCCGGGTATCTGTCTCCACGGTGGTAATAAGGCCCCAGGATAAATGGAAGCAGCACTCTCTCCCACCTGGCGTGCTCATTAGCCATCAGCAGCGGGCCTGACCTACCCCTGGGAACGGGCTGTGGTCATGCAGGGGATGGCCTTCCTGGACATGACACTCTCTTCGCTTGTCTGACTCAGCCTGTGTGACTTTTTAGAAGGATCGAAGCTCCCCGTTGCCTTGCCTCAGTCTGTGCTGCCCACTCCCTCCCCTAGAAATCAGTAGATCACAAACCAGGGTATGATTCCAACAGAGATTCGCCCATAGAACAGGACAGAGCCTCCATGGGTGGGGGTGATTGGAAATCTCCACGGAGCAAATTCAAAATGAATAAACCACTTTGGTGGGGGAGGGGTGGGGAGAGTGTGTGTGTGTATTAATATATGGTTAAAGTAGATTACTCCCCACAAAGGAATCCTGTTTGCAGGCTCTGAGGCGATCCAGGGAGCAACACGGGAGCCACCTGCTTCTCGCCAACGTTAACTGCTCTGCTTGGGACCCAGCTCACACAAGCCTGGCCTGGGAAACACCCTGTTATAATACTGATCAGATAAGAGCTCCTCCCCATCCCCCGCTCTCACTTTGGATGTTGACGGCAGGGAGTGTAATATTGGTGAAATAAAGCGATGTGGATCGAAAGTAAGAGTGAGGTGAGACCAGGATGCTTCTGGACACCTAATTAATTCCATATTCTCAATTCCAGCATGAATTAATTTTTAAAGCATACGTCTGCTTTTAAATCTATGCTGACCTTGGGTGGAATGCACAAATGTTTCTGTTACCACACAACTCAAAATAAAAAAAACAAAAACACCTAGGAATCACTCTGGAAACAGTAATTAATATTCTTTATTCATGAAAGAGCTTTGTTTGAAATATATGATTCAATCAGAAAGTCATTTTCTTTCCAAGTTTGCAGGGCTTCCTATATGAATGCAAATCATATGACAAAGACACAACATAAGGATTGAAAACCACACGGCTTACTCCTTATAAATGTTCAAATTTGGTCCAGATAGAGCTGTGAGAAGCAACTCAGAGATTTCTGATGGAATATGTTGGATATTTTTATTCTCAGTTTCTTGAGACTATTTGCCTTCGTGAAAATGAAGTAAAGCCCCATGATGGAGGCTTTTCAGATGAAATTATCATCAAGCACTGTCACGTGGGATGAGAAGAGACAGTCTTTAAAACAGTCCTGTTTTAAAGAGACAGTCTTTAAACAGTGGGTGAGGACTGGAGCAGGTCCACTTTGGGACTGGCCGGGGGGACTACACTGACTACCAACGCCCAGTTCCTGTCACTTGAAATGTGTCACTGCTCTGTGATCACTGCATCCCCACTAAATACACACTCGGACTTCTGAGGACGACATGCACTGGGCGAACCACTCTCCACTCTGGTCTTCATCTTCAGACAGTGACGGTGTACCGATTCAATTTTTTTTTTTTTTTTGGTCATCATTCAATCAGCAGTACCCGGGATGCAGGATATGGTGCCCTCTTGCAACCAGTCGTGTATCAAAATATTCAATTGGAAAGTCTGTTTCCTTCATCTTGCTATTGTTGTTACATAGTTAAGCAACCCCAGCTGTCCAGGAAATACCACCACAATGAACACATTATTGGGCAGGGAAGAATCAACTGAGGCTCCTGACAACCATTCCACCCGCTACAAAGAAGCCAGGAAAAAAAGAGCCCACGTTAAATACACAGTTATGAATAAAATGCCTCCACTGCCTTTTATCACCTCGTCACAGGCCAGATTGAAATGAGCAGCTAGAGAACACTGATTATAATCTCTTCTCAGTAACAGTAAGATGTTTCTTCTGGTTCTTTATCTGTATTTTTCTGAAACTGACATGTTTTCCTTTGAATAAGAAAGGCTATTTTTGAATGTTAGACTTGGATGTAGGCAGGATTTTTAACAATTTTGTTTATGCTCTGAGTAAGATAGTGGTTTTTTTAACTCTAACATCTCTCTTGTCAAGCCAGCCACATTTAAATCCTTCTTGGAATGTTTCCCCTTTACTACTCAGTGAGAGTGAAAATGTTAGTCCCTCAGTCGTATCCAACTCTTTGTGGCCCCGTGGACTGTATCCCACCAGGCTCCTCTGTCCATGGAATTCTCCAGGCAAGAACACTGGAGTGGGTTGGCATTCCCTTCTCCAGGGGATCTTTCTAACCCAGGTATCAAACCTAGGTCTCCCATATTGCAGGCAGATGCTCTAGCTTCCCACTAGGGAAGCCTACCTAATCCATCCAATAATAAACAAAATTGGGACGGATCAGGTAGAAGTGAGCAGTGACGCTACACCACATTTCCTGCAGCAGCAAAGAGGGGAACCACAGAGCGGTTGGGCAACATTCCCTCCTTCCAGAGGAGGAAACAGGTCAAGGACGTGCTCCAGGCCAGACAGCTAAGGAGTGATGGATGAGGGATTTCCCTGAGGCCAGCCGACTCTAAAGCCATGCCCCTTTCCTTCCCTGGGCTGTGCTGCCTTCTCCCTCCTGTTGATCACTGGAAGAACAGGTATTGCTGTCTTTTATATTTTTGTTTGTCTCCAGCATGAAGCCCTCTTCCCCGAGGTTTCAGCAATCTTTGGGCAACAAAGTTTTGGAATCTCCTGTGTTCACACACATGCCGCAACCCCAGCTGTTCTCTTAGCTCAGTTCAGTTCGGTCACTCTGTCTGATTCTTTGTGACCCCATGGACTACAGCACGCCAGGCCTCCCTGTCCATTGTCAACTCCCAGAGTTTACTCAAACTCATGTCCATTGAGTCAGTGATGCCACCCAACCATCTCATCCCCTGTCATCCCCTTCTCCTCCCGCCTTCTATCTTTCCCAGCATCAGGGTCTTTTCAAATGGGTCGGTTCTTCGCATCAGGTGGCCAAAGTACTGGAGTTTCAGCTTCAGCATCAGTCCTTCCGACGAATATTCAGGACTGATTTCCTTTAGGATGGACTGGTTCAATCTCCTTGCAGTCCAAGGGACTCTCAAGAGTCTTCTCCAACACCACAGTTGAAAAGCATCAATTCTTCGGTGCTATTCTCTTAAGGCCTCTTGATGAAAGTGAAGGACGAGAGTGAAAAAGCTGGCTTAAAGCTCAACATTGAGAAAACTAAGATCATGGCATCTGGTCCTATCACTTCATGGCAAATAGATGAGGAAACAGTGGAAAGAGTGTCAGACTTTATTTTGGGGGGCTCCAAAAATCACTGCAGATGGTGACTGCAGCCATGAAATTAAAAGACGCTTACTCCTTGGAAGGAAAGTTATGAGCAACCTGGACAGCATATTAAAAAGCAGACACATTACTTTGTCAACAAAGGTTCATCTAGTCAAGGCTGTAGTTTTTCCAGTGGTCATGTATGGATGTGAGAGTTGGACTGTGAAGAAAGGTGAGCACCGAAGAATTGATGCTTTTGAACTGTGGTGTTGGAGAAGACCCTTGAGAGTCCCTTGGACTGCAAGGAGATCCAACCAGTCCATCCTAAAGGAGATCAGTCCTGGGTATTCATTGGAAGGACTGATGTTGAAGCTGAAACTCCAATACTCTGGCCACCTGGTGCGAAGAGCTGACTCACTGGAAAAGACCCTAATGCTGGGAAGGATTGCAGACAGGAGGAGAAGGGGACGACAGAGGATGAGATGGCTGGATGGCATCACCGACTCAATGGACATGGGTTTGGGTAGACTCCGGAGTTGGTGATGGACAGGGAGGCCTGGCATGCTGCGATTCATGGGGTCGCAAAGAGTCGGACACGACTGAGCGACTGAACCGATTCTCTTAAGGTGTAATCAATATTGTCACCCCACAGGCCCATGACCAGGGAATTTGTTTAGGGCACTTTCTTGAGGGTGAGTGAACCGACAGGAAGAGTGTAGGGGACATAGTCCCAAGACATAGGAATCCAGCATGTGGGTGGGCAGAGCCTCAGTGGGTGCTGGACCGAGACTGGAGCTGACCAGATGGCCTGGGTGGGGCCCAGCTTCAGAAAGGCTGCTCAGCTAGTCTGCTGTCCAGCCCAGGTTTGTTTGCAAATGAAGGCAAGCCCACCCTCTGGCATGATCTGCATGACTTGTGCTAAGGCACTTCAGCCGTGTCCACCTCTTTGCAACCCTGTGGACTGTAGCCCACCAGGCTCCTCTGTCCATGGGATTCTCCAGGCAAGAATACTGGAGTGGGTTGCCATTTCCTCCTCCAGCGGACCTTCCTGATGCAGGGATCGAACCCACGTCCCTCTCTTAAGTTTCCTGCGCTGGCAGATGGGTTCTTTACCTCTAGCACCACCTCTACAGTTGACATCATTCTGTATTTTCCCCCCAGCTAAATAACCATTACAAAATTGATTTCAAAAAACAAAGGGGTGCCCAAATCTTAGGCATTTCCTAGTAGAAGGAATGTAATGTAAGGCTGATTTTCATCAAGAGAAGACATTTTCATTGATGGTATCTTGCCTTTAATTACCCATCCATCCCTGTAGGCTTTGAAAAAAAGGGGGGGGGGTAGATATTCAAATTAACCCATCAATCATTGTAGAAATCTCTATTTCTTTAGCTTAATTCCGAGAGGCATAATTTCTGGGTCAAAGTGTACAAGCCTTTTATCCATTCACATTTCCAACCTGCTTTCTAGGAAGGGCAAACATTTCAACTCTCCATCATTATTTGGGGGGCTCTCGGTGTTGCCCCACCTACAGCAGCACACAGGCTTCAAGTCACAGTCCAAACCACCCCCAGGACACGGTCGCAGAACGGACGTTTCTATCTCATTTTCATCACTGTTTTCACTCTCTGCTTGTTTGTTCAACACTGGCATCTCAGATTAATTGCATTTTATTCCTTTGCCTATGGAATCTTCATTTATATTTGCATGAGCTCTATAAACATGAAGAATGGCCATTTGGCTGTAACAGTTGGCGCAAGTATGTTTTCCGTTGTCAAATGGAGATCAGAATACATCAAAAACACGGATTTTCAAGAACGCGGATGTGCAGACACCCCGGAGCAGTCTTCTCGACGGCACCAGCTCGCCCGCCTGGTTGGCTCTGCCCACAGAGTGGCGGCCCATCTTGTCTCTGTCTTGGCTGGTCACCAAGGATGCCAACAATCACTGAGACTGGCATCCTCCTGAACCGCTTGCTGGCTCTTCTCAAGAAACATTCCCTAATAAGTCTTTCTGGACATATTACGGGCAGTTGAAGCGAAACTCACAGGTTTGTAATTTGCACGGACCACCTTTTTTTTTCCTACTCCTAAAATCCATACTTTCCCCCCGCCCCACATTGAGTTTTCTGTGCCCTGTTTGGAAGGTATTCTTCAGAAGAGCAGGGTTGGGGTGGGGGTGGAGACCAGGATCATTTGCAGGATCCTCCCGGAGCTCAGAAGATGGGCAAGCTGTAGTATGTGCATTGAGTTTCCCCTTCTTTCTTCTATGCCGTGTCTTCAGTGCCTAGAACTGCCCTGGAGAACAATGGACACATAATGGATGCGGCGTGGGGGCTAAGGAGACAGTGGGATGGAAGTAAATAATCCCGCATGCACCCCCCGCCACAGCTCTCAGAGCAGCCAGGGGCTCCCTCACAATCTCTTCACTCCTCCCAGGTCTGACTGATGCATATTTTCATCTCTTCCATCCAAAGATAACTCCCCAATCGAAAAGACATTTTTCTGATCATCCACTGACATGGGTCATTGTGTTTGATTTACTGAATTCTCTTGCCTTGGAAACTCCACAAATAAACCTGAGCTAGAAATTAAAAAGCCACTACCTTTGATGTAAAAGATACTCTGGAGTAAATAATAAGACAAGCCAGCCCATGACCTAGATGGAAGAGCTGAAGTGCTACTAATTGGCTTCACATTTATCAACCCCATGACACTTGGGCACAGCCCAGATCCTTAAATTAGTGACACCTGATACACTGTACGTTCTGCTGCTGTTCACTGTTCAGTCACTAAGTCACATCCAACTCTTTGCAACTATAGGAACTGCGGCACGCCAGGCTTCCCTGCCCTTCATTATCTTTCAGAATTTGCTCAAACCCATGTCCATGGAGTCAGTGATGCCATCCAACCATCTCATCCTCTGTCGTCCCCTTCTCCTCCCGCCTTCAATCTTTCCCAGCATTAGGGTCTTTTCCAGTGAGTTGGCTCTTGGCATTGGGTGGCCAATGTATTGGAGCTTCAGCTTCAGCATCAGTCCTTTCAATGAATATCCAGGGCGGATTTCCTTTAGGATGGACTGGTTGGATCTCCTTGCAGTCCAAGGGACTCTCAAGAGTCTTCTCCAACACCACAGTTCAAAAGCTTCAATTCTTCAATGCTCAGCTTTCTTTATAGTCCAACTCTCACATCCATACATGACCACTGGAAAAACCGTAACTTTGACTAGATGGACCTTTGT
This sequence comes from Dama dama, assembly GCF_033118175.1. NCBI lineage: Eukaryota > Metazoa > Chordata > Mammalia > Artiodactyla > Cervidae > Dama > Dama dama. The sequence continues at coordinate 111,781,082 of NC_083700.1, read as the reverse complement.
CGGCAAAGTAACGTCTTTGTTTTTTAATATGCTGTCTTGATTGGTCAAGCTTTTCTTCCAAGGAGTAAGCGTCTTTTAATTTTGTGGCTGCAGTCACTGTCCCTCGTGATTTGGGAGCCCAAGAAAACTCTGTAGTGCCCTTTAAAGCCCTGGAATCTCCAGGGCAGTGTTCCTTGGCATGTGGTCCCAACCAGCAGGATCCGCAGAGAGCGTAGCACAGGTGTTAGAAATGCAGATGCTCAGGCCCAACCCAGACCCCCTAAATCAGAGTCTCTGGCGGTGGAGCCCAGGACTCTGTCTCGAGAAGTCTACAGATGCTGCTCAAGCATCTCCAATCACGTGTGCAGAGCACTGCTCTAGGGGGCACTGCTCCAGGACACAGAGGGTGGACATCCTTCCTGCCACTTCTGATATAACAGACCACTTTAGATGAACAGTTTAGCAAATGTCTTAAAACAACCGATTCCATCATGAGCCAAACGTTCTATTTTCCCCCACCCTTTCTTGTTTCACCTGAATTCTGGAAGAATGGTACAGCATTGAAGGATCATCCAAGTCACACATTTTTAAAAGACACATAACAAGGCTTTTAAGTGTGGCAAAGTCAATAATGGAATAATGGAAAAATTAAAATCCCCTGGAAGGAGAGGGCAGAACTGCACCCAAAATGTCACCAGGACTTATTCTGTAACAGAAAAATAAACATCTCTGCTAGACTCAGGGGAAACTGAACTTCCCCTCCGCCCCAGAGTCCTCCAGGCCCAGAGCTCTCTGCCCAGGGAATGCACCCAACCTCCCACTGGCGGCCACCTCCTCCAGGAATCGCACCCCCCCCACCCGTCCCTAAACAGCAACACAACTATATCCTAGCACATGTCAAGGGTTTTCTTTACTTGGTTAGTTTTTTATTGGTTTTGGGGGGTGGACAGGGGGCCCTATGTGTCACGTGGGTAGTTCTCGGACCAGGGATGGAACCCGTGCCTCCAGGATTGGAAGCCCGAAGTCTTCACCACTGGGCCACCCAGGAAGTCCCTCGGGGCTTTAAACAAGCTTTCTGGAAATCCCTAACTGCCCTCACCAAAGTCAGATCATTCAGAGCCCTCCAAGATCCAGAGGAGCCACTGAACTGACCCTAGTGAAAGTTAACTCCGCAGGTGCTGGAAAACCCCAGGCATCTGGGCATGCACATTTTAGATCTGATCACAGCCTCCATCAGCTTTCGGAGGTGGGTACCATAACCCTTCACCTTTTTCCAAATAAAGGGCCAGAGCCTTGGAGGGGCATCACTCAGTCACACAGCAATGCAGGGAGGGAAGGCGCAGAAATCTGAAGCCATGACTCCAGAGCGCCAGCTCCTGCTTTAAGAGACGAGAAACGGTAGGAGGAGGAGAGAGTGTTTGGAGGGGAGCTGCCTGGATCAATCTGTCCCATGTCGGCCACGGCTTTAGCTTGGGTTGCAAGAGGGGTGCCCTACTGCTCACATCCTGGAACTGAGCCCCACGGCCGCCGTTCCGCTGTGGCCTCTGCTCCTGTCTTCACGTAGCTTTAGCTTTATGGCAATCACGCCAAGAGGGCACCACCCTGCTCAGGGGGAAGTGCTTTTCAGGCTGTGGCTGGATACACAACGGACACGGAAAACCCTGTCTCCAGGGCGAGAGCCACTCAGGGCAAGTCACCTCGCTGCTGACTTTAAGGCACTTTGATTGAGAGTCTGACAGTCACCTGCAGGCTCCTCAGGGACCCTCATGATGCAGTGTGAGGAGGGGGCAGAGCTGGCCTGTCCACGGCCCATCAACAGCCCGGATGCAGGGCGAGAGCATCATCACAGTTTCACGACCTGCCCTGAATGAGGGGCTGACGGTTTAAACAGAAACCAAAGCCCACTGCCGGGGGTGGGGCGGGGGGGAGGCGGTGCGGAAGGAGGCTAGGGATGACCAGGCAGCTTCAGGAAAGGAAGACAGAAGGAAGAGAAGGGAGTAGCCCTACGACCACAGTCAAAGCCTCACCAACACTGGCCCGAGACTGCAAGGCTTTCTAAGAATAAAGGGAGGGTGAGGCTCAAGAGGAGAAGTCACTTGTGCTCATCGCAGTCACCCCAGAATTCCTGACCTTCTTTTGTGACTGTATCTGGGGGCAGAGGAGGGGAGGCTGCATTAACTAGAGATGGAATTTTCTGAAATGGCAACAGTCTGCTCTAGACTGATGGGGAAACAGTGGCTACATGGTCCTCGGTGAAGGAAGGGGGACCCCCATGGCCCACCTTGGTGAAGGAAGGGGGACCCCCACATCTCACCTGGGCCCCCCTGAACTGGTCAGCCATGAGCATCGACCATAAAACGATGAGATGAGACTACAACTTTCATGAAAGTTCATACCAGACCTAAAATTCTACCATTAAAAAAAAAAATGTTTTAAATTATTGAAGTATATAGTTGATTTACAATGTTAATTTCTGCCGTACAGCAAAGTGATTCAGTTATACATATGTGCACATTCTTTTTTTTATATTCTTTTCCATCACGGTTTATCAGGAGAAAGTGAATATAGTCCCCTGCGCCACACAGTAGGAGCTTGTTGATTCTATCCATCCTATATGCACCTGCTAGTTCCGAGCTCCCAGTTCTTCCCTCCCCCAAATTCTACCATGTTAACATCAGGAAATCAACCCTGAATATTCACTGGAAGGACTGATGCTGAAGCTGAAGCTCCAATCCTTTGGCCACCTGATGCGGAGAGCTGACTCATTGGAAAAGACCCTGATGCTGGGAAAGATTGAGGGCAGGAGGAGAAAGGGACGACAGAGGAAGAGATGGTTGGATGGTATCACTGACTCAATGGACATGAGTTTGAGCAAACTCTGGAGATAGTGAAGGACAGGGAGGCCTGGCATGCTGCAGTCCATGGGGTTGCAAAAAGTCGGATACAACACAGTGAGTGAACAACAATGAAATCAGGACTCCTTTCCGAGGCCATCACAAGTGATCCCTCAACTGAAAGCCTCAACAGAGAAGGTTCAAACAGTCTGATCTGAAACGTTCCGGCGACTGAGGTGCCCTCGGGTAGATATTTTCTCCCTACTCAGCAAGCCACTGAAATACTCTAAGGGCAGGGTAGACTGTGATTAACTGTCAAGACAGTAAGCACAAACTCATCTGCATGCAGTTGTGACCAAACATTTAACCAGCATCTTCAAAAACAGCAATCCGAGAGGTGCCTTCTGGGGCTTCCCTGGTGGCTCAGTGGGAAAGAAATCTGCCCGCCAATGCGGGAGACACGGGTTGGATTCCTGATCGGGGAAGATCCCACGTGCCTCAGGACAGCTTGAGCCCGTGAGTCACAACTACTGAAGCCCAATCACCCTGGAGCCCATGCTCTGCAATAAGAGAAACCACTGCAATGAGAAGCCCCTACCCCTCACCGCAACTAGAGAAAAGCCCGTGTGAAGCCAAGAAGACCCACCACAGCCGTTAATAAATAAATAACTTCTAAAGTGCAATTTTTATTTAAAAAAAAAAAAAAAAAAGGTGTCCTCTGTGTTGTCACTGGGCACCACGCACTGTCAGGACACAGACCCCCCAAGTCGACTTTCCGGGGCAAGGATGACGGTGCTCCCCCCACCTCCTTCATGGGGGAGCTCACATCTACCTTTGTGAGCAACCCCAGTCCACCTGTGCTTTCCCACAGAGTCAATTATCTTTCTGCTCTCCTTTTCCTCTCTTGTCCGAGGGCAGGGCACAGGGCCACAGTCAGCAGCCCCCTCCCGGACGGGGTCCCCCTGACACTCAAAAGGTGTTCTACACAAGCCATTCTTTAAAGTCAGCACCCTCGGCCTGCCAGGGGCATAACGCCAGCCTCACGGCCACAGTCCACTGTGTGCGTCTCGGTCCAGTCTCAGATCCCCGAGCCCCTTGGGCCAGCTTCTCAGAGGCTGTCTCATAGTCCGAGTGCCAGACTCAGCTCAGCCTTGTGCTTATCCCACGTGGACGGTGTGAATGATTCCTTCCAGGTGGAGACACTGTAGATGACCTCGAACTCAGGAGACCGAACATCTACAAGTGAACTGTCTATTCCAAGGCAGACTACAAGCTACTCGCAGATCAATGGGGCCTCCCCTGTGGTTTCATGAGGCCGGCTCCCTGGAAAGGCCTGTGTGAGCACCAGTGAGTCCGAGAAAGAGCAGCCAGACCTAGGAAGTCCCCCAGGGACGGGCGGACGGATGCGTACACACATCAGTGGACACGCCATGTGACGGGGACGGGAGAGAGCTGGCCTGGAGCTCCGCGCCCCCATCTCACTCCGCCTCCCGATTAGCTAATCGGCGAGAACTCTGGCTGCTCTTGCAGACTCTCTTCTCCCATCCTCCCACCCTGCCTCCAAGGAGTTGGTCCTGACCACCTGCAGCGGAAACAGCTGAGAATCCCTGGACGTCTGCAAGGCTGATCTTCCAGGGTCAGAGAGCTGGCCCGTTTTCGGAGCGGGAAGGCTGCCTGCAGTCCGGCACCCCGCTCTGTGGCTCAAGGAGCCCCCTTCCTGCCCGCCCCCAGCCTCCTCCACCACAGGGCACCGGACAAAGGCAGCCTGCACCTCGGGCTCCATCGCCTGCTTCCTTTGATGAGATCACTGGTTTTCTATTTTCTCGGAAGAAGATCACAGGATGTGGAAGAACCCAATAGGAGCACTGGCTCAGACACTGGCGACCCCTTGAAGAAACAGCAGGAGGGGAGAAAGGAGTCACTTTTAACAAAGTCTACTTGTGAGTTATGTTTCCACCTCAAACTTGTCAACTGCTGGCTTCCCATCCGAAGAAAAGCAAAGAGAATTGTGCTCAGACCCATACGCAAGATGACCTGATCTCCTGGGCCCTGCGGATGGGATTAGGTAAACCCCCAGAGATGCAGTGGGTCTTCCCAGGCAGCAGTGAACAGGGAGGGACCCCTCTGTGTCACAGAGAGAGGGTTTCCAGTTGCCCCCATTCCTGGTTCACTATGATCACCCCCGCCCCACTTCCCCATCAACAAACACAATGAAAAGTAATGGTAAAGGGCATGAAAGGGGAAGCCTTTTCCAGCACATCGTGTTCATGGGCTTCCCCTCCCCAGGAGGGCAGCCGCAGTTGTAAGATGGTTGCTACAGTCCCGCCCAACTCTGTGTCTTTCCCAATCCTCCGAGGAAATCTGCTGTGAAAAGTGATCCCAAGTCACTTTTTTTTTTTCATCTGAAAGCAAGAATTACATCTGCACTTCCTCATCAACAGAGCCCTTGGCCGCCTGGGACTTCCTGAGCCCAGAGGAGCCCCCACTTGACCTCCCAGCGCGCCGCCTTTGCGGGTGGGTCTGACTTTGCACAGCTGGGCCCTGTGGACGCCTCTGCTGACAGCTGTTAGGACATGGGGGGGAGCGTGGAGTGGGGTGAGGGGGCAGGGCGAGTTCTGGCACAAGCACCCCTGCAGTCTTGGCCAAACCAAGCCCAGAAGAATCCCCATCTGGATGCCTGAGCTATAAGGCTCTCCTGGGGGTGGGGGTGGGGGGGCGGTCTGCCTGACATCCCTGCAGGAAAATGCAGAAGGCTCCCCGCTGTCCCAACCCAGGCCTTCCTGGCTCCTAAAACCTCTCCTCCTAAGGTTATCCTGAGGTCAACTCCATCAAGGCCCGTGGCGGCAAGGTCATTCCCCTCAAAGCAGCCCAAGGGCCCGGGAAGGAGGGGTAATGGGTGGTGACGCAGAAGGCCCCAGCCTCCTATTTTTTTAGAAATCCTCCCCACCAATTGCCCCAAACCTCAGTGATGAAAGAAACACACACATGAGCAGTGATTCCACTGCACAGGTAGCGGGACCTGCGAGGTGAATCCCTGGCAGGAGGAAGGCTGAGCTGAGTGGGTGGGGGCACGCACCCAGGGGGTGGGGCCGCTTAAGATGACCCCCCCACAGAAATTAACAGGAAAAGAACAGAACCTCGCATTGCTTCAGCCCCAGGAACCCACACTGGGACTTCAGGCTGAGCAGACTCAAAGTGCAAGGAGATGAAGGAAGAGATGGCCCATCAATAGCAAACAACCTAGCTGCTCACCATAAAAGGGATCAAGACAAACAGATACACAGACAGACACACCAATGCAGGCATGTCTGAGATAATCTTGCGCCCCTGCTAAAAGGATGACCCTGACAGCTGAGCAGGTGAGACATCTTTGTTCAGTTCAGTTGCTCAGTCGTGTCCGACTCTTTGTGACCCCATCGACTGCAGCACGCCAGGCCTCCCTGGCCATCACCAACTCCCGGAGTTTACCCAAACCCATGTCCATTGAGTCGGTGATGCCATCCAACCATCTCACCCTCTGTCGTCCCCTTCTCCTCCTGCCTTCAGTCTTTCCCAGCATCAGGGTCTTTTCCAATGAGACATCCTAAGGTCATCTAATCACACAGAAGAACAGGCTGGCAGAGCACACGGGGAAATGAACACACCTCACCTGCCAAGTGGGCAGCATCAGACAGGGGCACCCGCTCTGTAACGACTGTTTCCTACAGTGCAGTAACCATGTTACAGCAATAACATCATTCGTGAAAGAGGTAACATGCGTATTATTTTTTTGTTTTAATTTAGAGGTCGATGTCACTGAAAGTCGGAGGGGAGAAAAGCAAAACCCTGCATGGGGAAGGAAGGCAGTGGCAGGGAGACCAGCCAGTGGCCACGTGGGCAGGACCGGAACCCCGGCGCCCAAGAAGACGGGGCACCACCAGCTGCAAGGCCCCAGCTCCCTGACATTCACCAAAGAGCTGCTTGAACTGCTCCCAGGGATGCTCAGGCAGGCTTTCATCACACACATACACAAAAGGCATTTCTTTTCTAATTACAAGTTTCCCTAAAACACAACCAAGACATATTTAAAAAAGCAAAAAAGAATTCCACATTTGGGAGCCAATCACGTATTTCTGTAGAGTTGCATGTGCCTGAACTGGATCTGTAAGATTAGAGAGTTTTGTTTTTTTAAAAAAGTTTAAAACTCCCATTATACATTGTCTCAGTTAATGTGTAGGTCTGCATGGCTAAAGCTGGCTGGTGAATGGTTTATGGAAAATACTGTCCGATCATCACCTGGTTATGATCATAACCCTGATCACAACCCTGATCACAACCAGGGCTGGGGACTGTTGGCAGGCGTCAGGCTGGCCATTACAGAAAGGCCGAGACCTGGTTTTTGGGCAAGAACTCACTCAGAGGCAGACAGAATTGCTTCCTAAGCCACCTCAATCCAGCTCAACAGGTCGGGGCTCTTCTCCCCAGTTCTTTCTGTCCCACCAAACATCACAGGGTTCTCCTTCAAGGGCAAAGACCACACCTGTCTCCATGCTCAATCAGGCAGGCTTCCCAAGGTGGCAAAGGGTCTGTCCTTTAGAGTTCGCCCCCAACATTTTCTTAAAGGATGACGGGGGGTAAAAATGGTGGCAGGTAAGGGAACATACAAACGACTCACAGATGCCAGCCGGGCCCGTTCACGGCCTCTGCTGCACACACTCCCAATCAGACAGCTTAATTACAGACCTTCACTGTTTATGGACTAGACGTGCCAGGAAGCAACCAGGAAATGCCACTCGGGACTGCTCTCTCATTCAGCTGAGCCTGTCTGTCTACCAGTGGTAGAGACGGTTCTTGGGAGTTTTAGGATTTCTTGACTTCTGAGCTCTGAGATGGGAACTCTGGGGTGGGACGGAATGTGCGGTTCCTTCCTTTTCTGGAAGACAGTCCCTCTGCCCTGTGGCGGGCTGGCCTCTGCTGACCCTTGATCTCCTGAAGGGAGGACAAACAGCACCTTCCCTCCTGGCCTGGAGCTGCAGGGGACAGTGGGGGTCATTTTTAACTGCGAGGGAAACCATCTGGCATCTCGGGAGATGGGCCAGCTTCAGTCTCCAGCAGAGGCAGGAAATGTTCCAGCGGCCCAGGCTCTCAGACCATGACGTCTCCATACACCTGGGAGTCCAGCCTCTGATGGACCAGACCCACACACCCAGGCACCTCTGGGTCGGGGGATGGTCTTTGCAGTGAGTGATGCTGTGATGCCCACCACCACCCTGGGGGAGGGAAGGTAAAGAGAGGTTCAAGTGCCCGTGAATCAGGCTGCCCTAGAAGCTGACCGCCACTTCCCCAGGGGACACCAATAACCCAGCGGGGATCCTCATGTCAAGGGACACATAAGTCTTCTTGAGCAACTGTAAGTCTCCGAGTCCTTGATGGATAAGTCACAACTAGAAACGATGCAGATTTCCCCCAAAGGGAAACTGTCTACTCCGGATGATCTTATCAACTCCTGGGTCCCTCAAGACCTCGAAAATAATCTGAAAAGGAAGTTCCAGCACAGTGGCCTTTGAAGTTGTTCTTCTCTGCTCCGCAAAGCAGAACTGGACGGTCCAGCCACACAGCGGGCTGAACCACGCCGCTTGGGGTTTGACAGACCAAGGTGCGGCAAGCCTCTTTCTGCTCGGCTGTTATCTCTGGGTGAGAGAGACTCCCTGAGATTCTTCAGCAAACAGAACACACCTCGTGTGCACCCAGAAACACAGTGGACACCCGGCCCCTACAGGCTGGGAGAGGGGGCAGCAGGGACAGATGGACACAGGACGCTCTGCCCCTTGAGATCATCCCTGACGTGTGTACATCTGCCCTGAGCTTCGCCCCTCGCCCCCAGCAGCCGCTGAGCCACGGCTCCAGCTGCAGAAAGAAATTCCCTTCTCGGCCTCTTCCCCTCCTGCCCACCCTGGAAACACTGGGATTTCCCCAGGATTCTCTTCCAGGAGGAGCTCACCCACCCCCGCGGCCTGCTCTCCATCTCCGGATGACCTTCACACGGACACCCCTGCTCAGAGAGGAGCTTGGGGGCCACTGGCTCAACAACCCTTCCCGCTAGCCCACTCAGCTGTCCCGTGGAAGCTCCTAGGCTCAGCAGGAGCGTGGCCAACTCGGAACTCAGCCGGGTCCCTCCCGAAGCCTGAGTGCCACCATGACCCACCCAGCTCCCCGCCCGCGGCCTTTCTCTGCCAAATGCAATCAACCATCAAGTCCTGGAGCGGCTCCTCTGAGATCTCTCCAGAACTGCTGCCCCGCCTCCATCCTCACTGCCATCTCCAGGCCAGTGGTTCTCGGCAGGGACCACCGGATCCAGGCTGTCTGCAGACGTGTCTGGTTGTCACACCTGGAAAGGGGTGCCTTGGCGCCTAATGGGTGGAGGGGCCAGGGATGCTGCTGACCACCCTGCCGAGGCCAGCAGGCCAGGTCAGCCGGCCAGGGGAGCAGGACAGCCCCCCTGCTCCAAGTGTCAAGAGGGTGGACGGTGCAGATATCCTTGTCTTGGGCCACCACCCCCCTCTCCTGGATTACTGCCAGCTGCCCCACCGGACTCTCCCCACCTCCAGTCCCTGCGTGCCCAGACTGTGCCCCGCAGGGAAGCCGGGGCCGCCTCTGGCTCCAGGACACACGTGACCACAGTTTTGTGTGTGCGCGCTCAGTTGTGTCCAAGTCTGTGCGACCCCATGGACCGCATGGAGCCCGCCAGGCTCCTCTGTCCACGGAATTCTCCGGGCAAGAATCCTGGAGTGGGTAAGCCATTTCCTTCTCCAGGGGATCTTCCTGACCCAGGGATCGAATTTGCATCTCCTGAATTGGCAGGTGGGTTCTTCACCACAGAGCTGCCTGGGAACTGGATCGCAGTTTACTCTCCCCTCAGTCCTAGAAAGCAAGGCCAATACCAGGGAACCTCCCCACTCACAGACAGCTGCTAGTCACACTGCAGTTTTTTTTCTGGTCTTTTATCTGGATGGATGGATGGATAAGACAGACTGATTGATTGACTGACTGACTCAGGCTTGCCAGGGGCTCAGGGATAAAGAACCTGCCTGCAAGAGACCTGGGAGACACAGGTTCAATCCCTAGATTGGGAAGATCCCCTGGAGAAGGGAAGGGCAATCCACTCCAGTACTCTTGTCTGGAAAATCCCATGGACACAGGAGCCTGGCAGGTTATAAGTCCATGGGATGGAAAAAGTCAGACATGACTTCACAACTAAACAACAATATATAGACTCTTTTAATGTAAGTGGGAAAAAAAACACCATTTTTTTGGCAAAATTGAGATAGTATTCATCATACTATTTTGCAGCTTGTGGACATTCCCCCACATCATTTTGCGGTTTATCTTTTATCAGTTTATTCACAGTTTTGTAGCAGAGCACACACCAGTTTTCCTCGCTCTTTCAATGTTTATGGGACGCTTGAGATGCAGTCAGGGGACGAGACTAAGCGCGGGTCCCCCCAGGGGTTCCCCTCTCAGAGCTGCAGCCACGGCAGTGCCAGGCTCACTGTTCAAGGACCTAACAGCACGGGGCCAAATGTGGGCATCAGGTCTAACTTCCTGCTTCATGGCCAAGGGCACTAAGGCCTGAGGAGGCAGGAGGGTCGGTACCCAGGCCACAGAGCTGGTATGTGACCAGCATCCTGACGCCCGCCCCTTCACTCCCCTGGCTGACATCCGGAGAGATCTGAAACACGCCGCCCTCTGGCCTGGAGCGTCCATCGTCATGTTCTCCTAAAGACCATTCCAGTTCGCGATCCCGTGAGATGCTGTGCACCCTATGACCCTACAAGGCAGGTCTTATCTTCATTCTACAGAGAAGGGGACCAAGATCTAGAGTGAGTGCCCCACACCACGAGTGGAACCGCACACTGAGTCGGCCACATTTCCAGTTTTCCTGGGGCTGCCGTGTTGAAGCTCTTCAGCTGGGTGCCGTAAGCAGCAGAAATTTATGGTCGCGCAGGCCTGGGGGTGAGGCGTCCGGCAAAGTGTCTGCAGGGTGGGGGTCCCTCTGGGGGTCTGAGGGAGGACCTGACCAGGCCTCTCCCTTCTCTGGGGGGTCTGAGGGCCAGTCCGAGTACTCCTTGGATGGCGGCTCTCTTGCCTTCACCTTCCCAGGGTATTCTCCCCGTGATGCACAAATCTCCCCTTTTTATTAGGACACTGGTCACACTGGATCAGGGTCTGCCCTATCCCGTAGGACCTATTCTTAACTAATGACATCTGCTATGACCGCATTTCCAAAGAAGACATCCTGAGCTACTGGGGAGTCAGGACTTCAGCATATGGATTTTGGACGGGACACAGTCCAACCCACAACAAGTGGTGGACATAAGGATTCCAATGGGCTGACTCATCTCCCAGCCAGGAGGTTCCTGGGAAAGCTGGGTGCAGGGCCCCAGGGGATGGGTTGTCTAGGAGTGGGTGCTCAGGCCTCTGCAAGGCGGACGCTGGGTTCTGGACAAGGCCTCTTCCACCCCAGCATTTACCCGGAGGGCTGGACACCCACATCCTTTTCCAAGGTCAGGACCATTCCCACAATCAGAGAGCATTCCCCTTCTATTCTGTCTCTGAGTCCAGCGACCACAGAAACTCAGCCGGGGTGTCTTTATTCTTCAGAACAGTCAGCCGGAAAATCATAGTGCACACAACATCCCCATCTCTCCGCTTGTGGCCAAAGCCCCGGAAAGGTGTTCCAAGGAGCAAAGGCCCAAAGCACTTGCCTGAAGAAAAGGACAGCCGAGCTGGATGGCTCATTCTCCAGACCCTCTTCTCCGTAAGCTGGGATTTCAAAGCACTGAAAGAAAATCACTATCTACACAGGAGAACGCTGCTGTCCCCACACCCCAGGACGCCACTCCCTGGGGGCACAACTCTGGCAGGAGTGAGAAAGCGCTGGGAAAGGCCTCATCCACAGCTCTGACACTGACTCTGGAAAAGTCGCTCCTCTAGCTGATTCTTCCTAAAATGAAACCCAACTGCACTCCCTGCTTGTGTTTCCTTGTTTCTCAGGGACTGAACCCACTGAGGCCAAACCATTTAAAATAATCTCAGCAGGACTTCCCTGGTAGCCCAGGGGTAAAGAATCTGCCTTGCAATACAGAAGACTCGAGTTCGATCCCTGGTCAGGGAACGAAGATCCCACATGCCATGGAGCAACAAAGCCCGAGCGCTGCAATTACTGAAGCCTGTGTGCTCCGGAGCCCATGAGCCACAACTACAGAGTCTGAGTGTCTGCGTCGAAAGATCTCGCATGATGCAACAGAGATCCTGCATGACGCAACAAATGCCAAAGCAGCCAAATAAAGAAAATTTAGAAAATAATCTCAGGAATTGGAATTTTTCTGAATGATGGATGAAAGAAATTAATCCATTTTCCATACCTGGAAACTCTCCCAAGCTTTTAGAGCAACTGGTATTCCTAAGAAGACTACCAGGTAAGATGAAGGTCAAACCTTATTGGCAGCAAACAGGGGAACTAGAGGATACACCCGCATCTCAGGGAGCTCACCCCTCTCTCTGGATCACGTGACCCTGGGCGGGCTTCTCATTCCAGCTTCCAGAGAGGGCAGCAGAGGCTCAGAAAGACCGGATGCCTTACCCAAGGCCAGGCAATTGAACTCTTGAGTTTTTTGTTGTTCAGTTGGTCAGTCGTGTCCAACTCTTTGCGACCCTAGGGACTGCAGCACACCAGGCCTCCCTGTCCATCACCAACTCCCAGAGTTTACTCAAACTCATGTCCATTGAGTCCGTGATGCCATCCAACCATCTCATCCTCTGTCGTCCCCTTCTCCTCCTGCCTTCAATCTTTCCCAGCATCAGGGTCTTTCCCAATGAGTCAGGTCTTTGCATCAGGTGGCAGTCCTCCCAATGAATATTCAGTATTGATTTCTTTCAGGACTGACTGGTTGGATCTCCTTGCAGTCCAAGGGGCCCTCAAGAGTCTTTTCCAACACCACAGTTCAAAAGCATCCATTCTTTGGCACTCAGCCTTTCTTATGGTCCAACTCTCACATCCATACATGACTACTGGAAAAACCATAGCTTTGACTAGACAGACCTTTGTTGGCAAAGTGATGTCTCTGCTTCTTAATATGCTGTTCGGGTTTGTTATAGCTTTCCTTCCAAGGAGCTCCAAGGTCAGGATTCAAATTCAGGACACCTGCTGCTTATAACAACAGGTGCCTCCTGACCACAGATCCTGCGGCACCAGGTTGTGCAAGATTCGTCATCAGGGAAGAAACATTCATGTTTCCGAGGGGAAGCTGGCCTGGACTTGAAGCCCCTGAAAACCCACACAGACCTGACAACACACAGCCGCCCACCACGTGCACACTTCAGAGGGCTCGGGGGAGGCGGCGGGGTGGGGAGACAGGGACCACTGCTCCATCCGTTCATTCATCCTACGGTGGTCAGGTACGGGGCCCTAAAAACCAAAGCATTTTAGCACAGGCTCCCTCGCTAGAAATCCAATGCTCTTTTCAACACTTTGGAAAAAGTGGGACACCGAATGCGGGGGCAGCCAGCCTCCCAGCTCTCCCGGACACCATGTTCTCACCCAAATAAAAACCAGCATTCTCAGGTTCAACGGGATGATTAAAGGGAGAAAGGGGAGAAATCTGATGAAAACATGGCCACAAAAGCAAGGGGCTCGGGCCTCACTCCGGCTGGGATGCTGACAATCGCCAACGCAGCAGAGAAGGTTCCTCGAAGCCCCTGGGAGGCTCAACTTTTCTGACTGTCTTCTGGGTGGGGGACACACAGCTGGCCCGCAGCACACGTGGTGGGAACGGTTAGAGACGGGCTTCATTCACAGCCTGAGCAACTTGGTTTCGACACAAGGAATAACTTTCTGATGGACAATTTCTCGGCTCCGGTTCCCATGAGAAGCTGTAAACAAGCGTCTTCTGGTGGGATCGGGGGTGGGGGTGCCAGGGTGGGGAACTTCCAAGGCCGGGGCTCTCCACTGTTTTACAGTGTCACCCAGAGGGGCATAATTATGAAAATGACAGTGCTATGACTTGCGTGGAGACTCCTAAGGACGTGAAATGAAATGTAAACACACGTCCACCATCACCTTGTTTACACACACAGCTCTCAAAAAGGAGAACTCTCATCCAGCGACACGCCAGTGCAAATTCATCCCACAAACGACTCCCAGCACCCCAAGGAGAAGAGACACAAAGGTGGGAAGAGCAAGGGAAAAGCCCCACCGTCTGTGTTCAAGTCACAGCTGCTTGTCTTCAAGTTCCAGTGTTCAGGCCCTGTGCACGGGTCTCCCCTCAACCTGAGGCTTAGGGGAAAAATCAGCACCCCCTCACTGCCGCTTTTGTGAGAGGGGCTCAAGCAAAGCAGAACGCAGAAGCCCACCAAGCTCGCCCAGAGGGAGTGGTAAGGCTGCCCGCTGGGCTGCTGACTTTGAAACAGAAATGCCTCCTACGCGAGTTAGGGCCAGGCAGATCCGCCAACCCGGCTGTCTCTGTTTTCCAGCTGCTGGGCTCCAGCACCTTCCTCTGAAACCATGTTGTCCATCCCAACAGGAAAACCAAGGTGACAACACATGCAATAAAGCTCCCCCAGCACGTCCCGGGCACCACGAAAGGAAGGCTGGGCAGACAGCAGCCAGCGGCCGGCTCTCCTGCCTCCTGATTACATCGGGAGGCTATGTTCTGCCGCAGAAACACAACCCCCTCATTGGCAAGGAGAGACAACAGAGCCTCGGTCCCCGGAGAAGCCAGGTGGAACTAGAAAAACAGAAGCATCCAGAGCTTCTCGCTCACAGCCGTGACCTGCCCAAGCCTGCCCGATCGCGGCTCAGAAAACCAGCCGTGTAGAACTCAGCCATCAACAGACGGTCGCCTCACAGCCTCAGGTGTATCTGGCAGCTCACCAAAGCCTGGACCATCATCACGGAGCTGGCGAGGCAGAGGGGCCACCAAAAAGCACATCTCGCAGCCCCAAAACATGGCCTGTGGGTCTCAGCTGCGGCCAAGCAGTCCCCTGGGAACTCAGCTCAGGGGGTGAGAGGTTCAGTCTGAGAGACGGACTGCTAATTCAGCTTGAAACACCGAATGCGGGGGCAGCCAGCCTCCCAGATCTCCCGGACACCATGTTCTCACCATGTATGAACCAGAGTCCGCGGGCCACACGTGCCCGGGGACCCCGACGAAGAGCGGCTTAAAGCAGCCAGAAGGGCAGGTCCCTCCAGTCAGTGGAGTGTCCAGGTGGACTGTCCCAGGTGAGGCTGGGGTGGGGGGGTGCTCCACAAACCTGGACCCCTTCCAGCTCCAATACGGAAGGGGCCCCAGGAGGAAAGAGCTGGGTTCGATCCCTGGGTCAAGAAGATGCCCTGTAGGAGGGCATGGCGACCCACTCCAGTATTCTTGCCTGGAGCATCCCATGGACAGAGGAGCCTGGCGGCTATGGTCCATGGGGTCGTAAAGAATAAGACACGCCTGAGCGACTAACACACACACAGAGGAGGGAACAATCAGAGAGGAAGGGGCAAAGGGGCCCCCCACCCCCTGCTCTCCTGTCAGAAGGTCGACCAGAAGCTGCCACGTCGCACCCCAGCTACGTCTCAGGGGAGCAGCCACCCCCCACAGCAAGAGGGGAAGCGTGGGTCTTTACTCTGAGAACCCAGTTGGGGCCTGGGACCGAGAACCACCTCTACCCCATTAGCATTTCCCACCTGCCACAGGCACGCCCAAGCGCGTTTCCAAGCAGCCTTCATTGCGTTCTCACTGCAAGCATGTTGCATGGATAGTACCCCCCTTTTCCAAGGCACACGGAGGCTCTAACGTCTCACCCCAAAATCCAACCCACGGCAGCTGCTCCTGAGGGCTGACTGTGCGCCCTGGCAGGCCTGGCCCTCCCGGAAGAAGCACAGTGTTAGGAGAGGTGATCCCCGAGTCCAGGAACCGCTGGTGGGAAGGCAGGGCAGCCCCGGCGGGCACAGCGGGGACCACTCGTTCCGGCTCGTGGGCATAAGGCCCCTCTCGGCCAACGATGCCCGGCCAGCCGGCCGACCCCAGCCCTCCCCACCCCCTTAACCCAGCACCTCCCTGGCAACTTCCCGGGTCTGGCTGGTCAGGGGTAGCCAATCCATTGTCCTTCTGGGCGTCACCCTACAAGCCTCACATGGCTTTTCAGTTCAGCTGTCCTGAAGCGCCCTGTCCGAGTCCTCAGGGGGACACCCTTTCATGATCCCCGCCCCCCAGGATCTGAGCGTTAGGACCGATTCAGCTATTTACATATGAAATCGGAAACAGAGCCTTCTCCATGTGTGCTTATCTGCAGGAGGGACGAACCCTGATGACGTGGGCTGCACCCCTGCCCCCCACTTCAGATTCCCACTTGGGGGTCACCCTGGGATCCAGGCCTTGCCGGCGTATTTGCATAAGAAGGCGCTAGCCGGTTGGCCCTGTCAAAATATTTTTTGACGGACCAGAGACGCGTTTGATGACACAGTTCACCGTTGCCAGGGAATGTGTTCACAATATGTTTCCACAATCTGCCGCGGGCTCTCGGAGGCGGGCTCTTTGTTTTGATCGGCTGCGCGCGGGGCTGTCCCTCGGGCTCATATATTATGCAGGCCGGGGAGGCCCACAGGCCTAGGTTCAAATAATTAGGGGGAGGCGGGGCTGACCGTTGCCATGGCGGCGCTACATGCAGATGAAGGACAGGTGCCTGCCGCTGGAGCCACTGGGCTGCCAAACGCATCAAGGCCGCGAAGCAGCAGAATCACTGAAGGTGAAGACTGAGGCCTAACAGTGCCCACTGCCCCCTCCACGTGTCCCTAAGACCTTGACAGGTACACAGAACACGGCTGGGCCACGTTATGACATGACACGGAAGATGCTTCAGCCAAGAGTCTCCGAAATTCCCCCTCAAACATCTCGAGGAAGAATGTACAGAAAAACAGTTAGCAGGAAGTCCAGCAAAACAGTAATGATCCCGTGTAAAAGGTTTTCAGGACGGTGACTTTCCTTTCAACGTGTGCTTTACTTGGCATAATATCTCCCTATGATGCTCTACTTTGTAGTTTCATGTACATGTATTACTACTCTACTGGAAAAAAAAATGCGATGAAGTCTTCCATACACAGTGGTGGAATGGGGAATACCTGCTTCAGAAGTCCTTCGGACTCATGAGGCTTCATAAAAATCTGCTGAGTGATGTCACTGGCTGCCTTCCATGATGTCCGCCCCATCAGGTTAGCAGCAGTGGTCTCCGTGCTGGACGCCTGGTCCCCAGCCTGGAGATGCTCCCTGCCACGCGTCCGTTCTATTCTCCTTCTGCTCTGCAGCATCTGCCTGTGGCCGCACCCTCCTGACCCACCCCCTGCCAGCCTTCCTTCCGCTCCTGGAGCCTCATCAGATCACACCTCACTGCAGAGGCCCACCGGGGCCTGCCCACCCGCACACCCAGCCTCCATCTCCCCTCGCTCCTCCAGGTCTCTGGGCATGTGCACCTGCTCACCCATCCCTCTGCCCAGACCACAGCTCCAAGCTGCCCTTCTGCCAAGCCCACCCCTAGAAACCCAGCCAAGAGCTCTTCCGTGCCGGCCCCACCCTGCCCGGGGTCCCTGACCTCTCCCTGGGGTCCTCCAGGGGGGACACCAGGCTCAAGGCCACAGCCACGGTCCGGCTTCCTGCCCTCTGGTCCAACAGCAGCTGATCCGATGCAGCAAAAGCATCGAAGGTGACGATGCTTCATGAAGTTGCCTCCATCCGTGCCGACGGACTCTCTCCAGCGCCTCCCGAGCCCTGACTCACTGGGGTCTCACGCCCTCTCTCCGCCCACCACAGCTGCCCTGGAGGACGCTGGCCCAGCAAGTGACTGGGGGCCAGGCCGTCTGCCCACGTGGGCCAAGCACACGGCACCCACTCGGGTCATCCCTCCCCTCTCTTCAGCAAGCACGTCCTTCCTAAGTCCAGCCTTCCTCTCTCCAGTCAAGAAGACTTCAGGGCGCATTTCTCCAGTTCTGAACCATCTTCATCACCCTTCAGGCAGAATTCAAAAATAACATTCAAACCACTGAGAAAAATAACCCCCCCCCACCCCAAATTCCCATTCCCAGCAATAAACATGAGCCCTGATGGTGCCCTCTCCCAGGGTGGCGGAAGGCTCGGTTAGGGACACGTTTTCCTGTGACTTCCCCAGAATGATGAGCAAGCAGGCGCCACTCCTGAATGAAGACTGGAACGGACTTGGTATCTCGAGGGCCAGCAATGGAGGCTACAGAGATGAGCACGACCAAAGACTCCAACACCGCACCCCTGGGCGCTGTCAAACCAGAGCAAAAGGACTCAGCTCCCCTCATGAAAAAGGCTGAGCCTTTGTCCCACAAAGTCTCCACAGCATCAAATTAGATAACAACGCATGCAGTCTAGTTGGAAAGGCAACTTTATGAGAACGATGAGAATAAACTCAGTATACATACGTGGTGGTTGGGCCCCTTTCTGCTGGATTTCAACCACGAAACCCACCAGAACCTACAACAACACAGGTTACAAAGCGATGGCCCGTGGGTTGTATCCAGCCTGGTGCGGGTTTTTGTGAATAAAGTTTTACCAAAACTCAGCCATGACCATTTGCTTACGCATTTTCACAAAGCAGCTAAGACGCCGCTTAAGGACTGGACAGCCCTCAAAGCCTAAAATACTCACCGTCTGGCCCTTCCCAGAAAGGGTTCACTGACCTCCGCAGAACTTCTAACCTCAATGGTATTTTGTTCCCAAGAAAAGAAAATTTTACTGTCATTCAAGCTACTTCTTCTTATAGAACTTTAAGAAATACATGATCCTCAAAGAAAAGAGAAGTATCTGTGTAAGAAAAAAATAAAAGGGGGGAAAAAAACACCCGTAAAACCCACCGTCATAACCACAACCATCCTGATGGACTATCCTTCCAAACTTCTAGATGCAGCTGTCCTTTTACAAGATGATGGCATTAACCTCACATCACCACTCACCAAGCACCAGGGCCTGTCCCGTGGGCCTTACCTGGGCCTCCTCACTGATCCATCAAACAAACTTACAAGGGAGAGTGTGCACCTGTATTCGGTTATCTCTGCTCACAATACAGACATAAACGTGGACACCTACATTTTCCCAAGTTTTGACTCTAATAAAATGGAGCAACAAATACTTGTGCCTTCTCTCTACAAATATCTCTAATATTCTACTTTCCTGTAATACTGAATAGAATATTCAGTAGGAAAGAGTAGTCCTAATAGAATATTATAGCAAAGTACACCATTCTCAAATTTCTGGACCAGACGTGTGAACATTTTGAAGGCGTCGGCCCCTTGCAGTCACGCTGCCTTCCAGATGATCTGGCCAATGCATACTCCCTGCCAGGAATGTGTGACAAGGCCCTAAATTATTTTATGTTAACCTTCCGTCAGGAACAGCATTAAACAACCATCACCCTGAAAAGTTCTGGCTGAAACTGAAAGCAAGACGGTGTCGTCGGCAGTTCACAACTTCATACTAGAGTTGTGCAGACACCCTAAATACACGTGCAGACATCATAAATACATCCTAAATACGCACCCTTATGTGTGTGCCATCTTTTAATTCCCTTTCAAGCTGAAGCTTGCAAGGAACTAAAATTTGGTGACAAGGCTGAAAAACTAGGTATTTTGTTGGGGTAATAACAATGCATTTTCAAATAAGAATGGACACAGTCCACAGTTCACTCCCTTTTGGACAATCGGACCCACCATTCCCCCTACCACTGGCAACATACCTTCCTCACGAATATGCAGAGCCACCCTGACCCCGGTCACATGGACCCCCGGGAGGCTCTCCTGCTGCCTCCGCCAGGCTAGTCCAGGGCCCGAGGCCTGCCGGGCATCACACCTTGTCCAGGGAGCCTCAGCCCAACCCACCCCGCACTCCCCACGACTGCAGAGGCGCCATCCTAGAGCCCGAGGTGTGGTTCTCCTGTAGCACCCTGCAGCAGTTCAGGTCCAGGCAGAGGTCACTGCTATGTCTAGGTATGGGGAGAGGTAGCTGCAGATGTCAAGGTTGGGGAGGAAAAGAGATGCACCCCGAGTCCCGACTCGGGACCTGCAGCAGCTCTGGAGGGGCTGTGGCCCAATGCTCTCAGTAGGACCTGAATTCCTCTTAGCCACACACACACACACACACACACACACACACACACACCTCTAACACACATGCACTCACCGTACAGCATACAGGAAAAACATTTTAATATTCAAAAGTCTTTACTAGTTTAAAGAAATATATAAACATTTAACTATGAAATTAATTCTAGCTGGAATATCCTTTTTTATTTTTTGGCTGCACTGTGCAGCTTGCAGGATCTTAGTTCCCAGACCAGAGACTGAACCCAGAGCCCCTGAAGTGGAAGAGTGGAGTCCGAACCCCTGGGCTGCCAGGGAACTCTCTAAATGGAATATTCTATAGCAGGTAAAACGAAAGAACCAGAATGACATGTATTTCTATTTGTTTATTCATTTACTTATTGCTTTGGATACGCCAGGTCTTAGATCCTGTATGTATGTAGTATGTATCTTGTATGTATGTATACATACAGATGCTATATGCATGAAGCATACAGGACCTTTAGAGGCATACAGGATCCAGTTCCAACCAGGGATTGAACTCCAGGCCCCTGCATTGGGACAGTGGCGTCTTAGTCACTGGGTCACCAGAGAAGTCCCCAAAATGATGGGTTTTTTTTTTTTTTTTTCATTCACACTGCAGAAGGACACAGTCAGTGTGCTACCCCATGGGTTCTCACACAGAACACCGTGTTCTAAGGACACACACTCGGGCCACAGTCTAAAGAGATGTGGACGGAAAGACGCAGACCGCCATCAACACGGATGGAGCAGGTGGTGGCGGTGGGCCTCCCTCTGCGTCGCTAACGCTTTCTTTCACAAACACAACCGCAACCACACCCCACAGAGCAAAAGCAAACGGAATTTTTACATCAAGGAGGTACACAATCCCATCGGCATGGTCTTCTCCTTGGATTTTAGAATCTGAACCATTTAATACTCTCAATAGGTAGGACACAAGGTTCTCTCAACGGTTAAGAAGCTGCTTTTCAGCAGAGAGCCCCTTGGGACCATGGCTGCAGAGAGCTGCTCTCCGGCCACCAGCTCCAGGCCGGCTGGCCACTGCTCCAAGCTCTTCTGTGAGTGATTAGCGATGACCAATTCCCCTAGAGGCCCCGCTTCTGGACACACGTGGTGTGATCTAACTTATCCATGAGGCAAGCTCACACTGGAATTATCTTTCCAACGGAAACTCAATATTCCTCTGGAGTACGATACCTTATTAAATCTGACCTTTTGTCGTATTACAAATACTAAGTGTTTCATAAAAGCTGGAAAACACTACAATACCCAAGAAAAATCTGACGTAGAAGGCTAATAACTTGGTGTGGCAGAGAGCAGAAGAGTGTCACTGATTCAGAGAAAAACGTCTAAAGTGAAAGGAGGGGTGAAGAGCCAAAAGTCTAGAAATCCATCCCAACTGTGTCACTGGGAGGCACGCAGACCTTCCACTCTCGCCCAGCCTTGCTGCAAGGACCATGGGGCTGGCAGCCAGCCTGGGAGCCCCAAGGGCGGCGGGGACAATCCAGCACAGGGACGGGGAACAGGAAAGGTGCTGAGCGAGGAGCAAAGACGAGGTCCTGACCCGGGAAGGCGCGGGTCACCCTGAACCCTCCAGGCAGGAGCTCTCAAAGCCACCACGTGCCGAACAAGCAGAGGCTGATAACCCGCTATTTCCAAATGAACTAATTTTCTGTTCCCGAAACATGTTTTGCGAATATTTACCCCAGTTGGCACGAAGCAAGGCAAATTCTGCTGTGTAGGCTGCCGCCCGGAGATTGCTGTGTTGTGACAGGCATTCTCCATCAACAGGCAGAGGTCAGCCTACAGCACACGCGAGAATCCCCAAAGCAGTCAGTCAATACGGATGCACTGTTTCTGCAGCTGCACTGGAAGGTCCAAAGGAAAAGAAAGACCCATTTATGCACACCTCTCCTGGCTGCGGCGGCCTGGAGAACATGAGGCAATCCGCAGGAAAATGAGCTCAACTCTACAATCCGCTCAGATGCAAACTGATGAGCACCGCAGGTAACCCCTGTTCCAGTTCCCTCCCCGCTCCCTCCAGGGAACAGGTGGGTCCCAGCTCACAGGCTTATGCTGACCACGCCTTCCCCTTTCTTAGAGCAATGCTTCCAGCAGGGCTTGAGGAAGGGGGTGGGGCGGGGGGCACGTGCCTGGAGGCTCAGGAGGGAGCAATGTACCACTGTTGTGTTGCAGAAACCAACACATTTCCCCGCCCGCACCCCTCCCCCTGCCCCCCCCCCCCCCCAGTTACAGAGACATTTAAACAAAAAGAAAAGATGCTGCTGGCAGAAGAGCCTGGATGCATCACAATCTACTTCCTACAGGGACTGTCCAGCGTGTGCTTGTGCAAGAAGCAACACGGGTGCATTTCCTGCAAAGGGAAGGTGAAAGCGAAGTTGCTCAGTCGCGTCCGACTCTTTACGACCCCATGGACTGCAGCCCACCAGGCTCCTCTGTCCATGGGATTCTCCAGGCAAGCATACTGGAGTGGGTTGCCATTTCCTGCAATTTCTCTCTGTGTTTCAGGGGTTGGGGTAAATGGTCAGGGCTGAGAACAGAGCCTGGCCCACAGAAACATTATCTAGTGTGGTCTGAATGATCCATGAGACCTACGTGAGTGGCCACAGAACTGCTTCCATACTGGCCGGAGCTCCCAGCGTTACAGATCTGGTTGTCAAAACCAACACTGGCGTTTCAACAAGTCAAAGTTGACTTTGGTGAGCCTACAACTAGGACCCTGGGAGTTTAGTTAAAGAAAGCATGGCCAGACCCAAGGCCATCCTCTTCTACAAGTGTCATCAGACCACACTTACCTGGCTTTGCAGAATGGACCCAGACACAAGATCTAGTCTCTGTTCACCGACCTGAGTGCATGTGGGCACGCAGGTGAGAGGAGTGTGCCCAGTACTTAGAGGGTGAGGATGCTACAGACCGCGGACTGGCCAGAGGGTGTGAGAGAGAGTTAATTTGCTCATTCCAGAACCTGCCGACCATCTGCAAACACTCTATAAGGCCAGCAGGGAAGTCAGGGTGGCCAGGACACGGACCGCTCTAGAAGTTCTTGTCTCAAAGGGTGAAGAGAAATATCAGCTTTTAACCTGAGCTAATTCTACTAAGGGGCTTTCCCGGTGACTCAATGATAAAGAACCCACCTGCCAATGAAAGAGACATAGGAAATGTGGGTTCGATCCCGGGGTGGGGAAGATCCCCTGGTGAAGGAATTGGCAACCCACTCCAGTATTCCAGTTGGGATAATTCCATGGACAGAGGAGCCTGGTGGACTATACTCAATGGTGGAGCAAAAGAGTCGGGCACGACTGAGTGTGCACACACACTCCCACTAAATCTTATTTTGTGTAGCAAAACAAACCAAGAAAATCATTTTGAATGGCTTTCTGTCTATAGGCTCCACACAGAGGAGAGGTGAACAGGATTTTACGCTGGGCAGCAGCAAGCTGACCGCTATGCAAATTTGGAGTCCATTCATCAATTGCAGAATCTATAAAAGGCAGCAGGAAAAAAAACAAAAAAACAAAAAACCTATGGATACCAATGGGCTTCCCTGGTGGCTCAGATGGTAAAGAATCCACCTGCAATGTGGGAGACTTGGGTTCAACCCCTGGGCTGGGAAGATTCCCTGGAGAAGGAAATGGCAGCCCACTCCAGTATCCTTGTCTGGGAAATCCCAAGGACAACGGAGCTTGGCGGGCTACAGTCCATGAGGTCGCAAAGAGTCGGACACGACTGAGCGACTAACGCACACAAACATGGATACCCAGGCGTATACAGGGGTGGAGAGACGGGCTGAATCACATACACTATCGATATATGTATGAAACAGATACCTAACGAGAACCTACTGTATAGCCCAGGGAACATGACCCAGCTCCTCTGCGGCGACCAGAATGTGGAGGAAACCCAAAAAAGAGGGGATATATGTATACATATACCTGATTCATTTTGTCAGTAGACAGTAACACAACATTGCAAAGCAACTATTCTCCAATAAATATTAATTTTAAAAAAACAAAAGCAAAAATCTTCTGAGGGTAAAATATGTTTCTGCCCAATCCTTTACCTAGGTCACAGATAGAGGTTATAACTCAAAAGCAAAAACGTTCTTCACAACAGCAAAGGCGGCAGGAGCAGGAAGCACAGCCCTGATTTGGGGCTTAAATATTTCAACCCCGCTCCCACCCTCCTCTTTAAACCCCAGTGATTCAAAAATGTTTGCACATGAAGAGTCACTTTCTGTGTTTTGGACAAAACAAATGCTAAT
Source organism: Dama dama (assembly GCF_033118175.1). Lineage (NCBI taxonomy): Eukaryota > Metazoa > Chordata > Mammalia > Artiodactyla > Cervidae > Dama > Dama dama. Next base: position 111,756,847 of record NC_083700.1, on the reverse strand, counting down.
TCTCTGGACGTTTTAACCTCATTTTTAAAAAGTAGTATTTTGATTGCTAGTCCTCATCTCTTCACATATATTTGGCCTGTGTTTCAAGAATGTTTTTTCCTACATTACAATTAATCCTTAAAATTATAAAGTTACAGTCCCCTGGAAAGGCCACTGCAGCATGCCAAAAATGAAAGCAAATGTTTCCCTTCTTTATTGCAAATTCATAAAATGTGAGCTCTGCCCAATCCCCCAGGAGCTGGTATGACTTTGACTTTTTAATTCATCCGAAGTAAAAACCAAAAAAATTTTAAGATTCACATTTGCTCAGTTTACAAGCGCCTTCAGGGACGTTAATGATGGCATTTATAAACTACACAATATATCCCCCCCTCACTTCAAAAATACAACTAAAAATGCATCTTTCCCAAGCTTTTATTAAGCTATAAAGTGGTTTTTTTTTTAATTATTATGTTCAGGATTTTTTTTTAAACTATTACTTTTTGAAAATTTGTTCAGGGCAAAAACATGTATGAAAGGTCCCCTCCACGCCAGGCATCCAGTGATGTCAAGCTGAACACAGCTGGAGCGGGGTGAGGTTTTCCATAGTCTCACAGGACTGCTTCATGTATTGAGCCAAACTGGCAAAAGGGTTAAGGGTTGGTAGGCAGAAGTGGAAAATGCTAGGTCAAAGGCCACATACCTTGCTAAGGCTTTTATTCCATTCTGTCAATTTTTTTTCCAGAAGGGCTATCCCAACACACATTCATTCCTTCCACTCATGTAAAATGGAAATCCTATGGTCTGACTGTCCCCCTCAAAACTCACAGGTTAAAACTGACCCCCCACCAAGGTGATGGTACCAGGAGGCGGGGCCTTTGGGAGGGTGGAGACCTCATGAATGGGGTCAGCGCCCTTGTAAGAGAGACCCCAGAAAGCTACTCTGTCCCCTTCAGCCACACGAGGACATAAGGAGAATTCAGGGACTCGGCAGACAGCCTTTAGCTCACCATGCTGGCACCCGGATCTCAGACTTCCACCCTCCAGAAACATAAGCTAAAAACTGTTCTTGTTTATAAGCCATCCAGTACGGAGTAGTTTGTTAACAGTAGTTGGAATGGACTAAGAGGAGGACCCATTTCCATATACCTTAGCCAATATGGGGTCTTTGTTTTTAAGACTGCACTTAACTAGATTAACTAGAGGATGAGGTGGTTGTATGGCATCACTGACTCAATGGTCATGAGTTTGTGTAAACTGCGGGAGTTGGTGATGGACAGGGAGGCCTGGTGTGCTGCAGTCCATGGGGCCACAAAGAGTCAGTCATGACTGAGCAACTGAACTGAACTAACTAGATTAAAAACTCACCTCACCCAGTTAATGTTCTTTAAGTAATGCAGCTAAATATATGTATATATTATTTGCCCCTTTATTTCTTTTTATGAACCTGTGCCTGCTCCTTTTGTTGAGGAATTTGCTTTTCTTATTGTTTTATAACAACTCTTTACATATGGAAGATAATCCTCTGCCATATGTTGTATTTTCCCAGTTTTTTATTTGACTTTGTCATTTGCTTAAAGTGTCTATGATGTTCAGAAGTTGTTCACTTATTCAGATGTTATCAAGGCAAACTTCCTTTTTTTATTTTCTGCCTTTGATGGCCATCCCAAGAATATATGACTTTCAAGACCTGTTTTGGAGGAAAGGATTCTGTCTTTGGAATGGCTATAGGCAGAAAGAGAAAAACAATCATTTGACCTAGTTTCATAATAGCCCAGCTCCCCAAGAGAGGCAGGATGCATAGTTATCCTGTGAAGTCAGGAGACCCAAGGAGAGCTGACCCCACTGGCTTAAAATACTTTCTCTTGGCATAAAACGTAGGCTACAATGGCTCAGAGATGAGAGCAATGCCAAATGTACATCTGACCCAAGCTTACAGATAAATTCAGGCAAAATGTAATAAGTGCTCTGCCTAGAAACACTAGAGAGATAATGCTTTGAAAAAAAAAAAAAAATATCAGGCTGTGAGTAAAGAATGGGATTATTCCAGTTTTAGGTCATTTTAGATCATTCCAATTTTAACAATACTGGCAAACTCCTCGGTGGGCCAGTCAGGAGTGTACAGGCGGAGCAGAAAGATGAGGGATGCCGTGGTCAGATGTCCTGTGAAGTCTAGTTCTCTGACCCCCAGGCCCAGGACCCTGGGTGACCGAGCAGAGCCAGGGACGAGGCTCTCCACTGCCAGTCCCTGGAGGTGACAACACCCACCTCCGACCACGTGAGGAAACACAAGGCGTCACCCCCTCCCACTCTTCACGGAAGAGCTCCGCTCACTTGCATTTTAGGAGCAGAGAGACAATCCAACAGAGAAGGCACTCAGCTGGAGGGGAATTCCTCCCGTGGGTGCACCACCCCCGGGCAGAGGTTCACTGACTGCGGGCGGCTGGAAGAACTGAATCTGCTGTAGGAATATCACATTTGGCAAGTGCTCCACGTCGAGACAGCTATGCAGTTAACATTATTCTGCAGAGGCAAAGAAAACGGGAAAGGACAGCACCCAACGTCTGCTTCCCCGTCACACAAAGGACTCACAGTAAAGGCTGAGGGCGTGGCTCCAGCCTCTTCCCCAACCACGTGGCTGTGAGCAGCTGCCCCAGATCCGACCCCAGGCTGCCTGGAGGTGCAGGGTGGGGCCGTGGGGAGGACACACCTAGGGACCCTCGGTGCTCCCCACATTAAGTGAAACTGACAAGGACTTTACACCAGAAACCTCCGATGACTTCACAGGCTTTCTAAAGAGCAAGTCAGTAACCTGCCCCACGCGTCTTGCACCACCACGAAGCTGCAAGGGACTTCTTCCACCTCCTCAAATACACCCTCGTGCACAGGGCCTTCACACATGCTTCCCCCGCCTGGAAAACATGCACTCATGCCCCCTCTGAGACTGAAAGAGGAGCAGCAGCTTCTTAAGCTGGGTCACCCCCTGCTGTCCTCAGAAACCCTCTCCTGACCCCGCTGCTGGCCTGGGTCCCCCACACCCCACCCCTGCACCAGCCACCTCCCCTCAGAGCAGCACTCATCTCACCGAACCGCGTGGTCATGGGGGCGACTCTGAGCCCCCCCCACCTTCCCTTCTAAGTCTCCAAGCACCTGCCTGAGGCCAAAGACCTCATGCCTTAGCTCACCAGCACCCACAGGGTGCCGAGCGCATTCACAGATGCTCCATGAATATCTGGCGAATGAATAAATGAACAGACGTGAACGCAGAACATTTAGGGGCTCTCGTGATCATTTAGCAGAATACTCGTGTGTGTCCCTGTATGTTGTGGGTATAGGGGCAAGTGTCTACAATTTTAATTGTAGGAAGAAAGATTTCTGACACGGCCATACGTTCCTAAATGACAGAGAAGTCTTACAGGCGGCTGCCAGCCAGGTGTCACCCTGGTTCCCCATACAACAGATGGGCGAGGACACCCGTGGTCCACACCACGCTGCAATATGCTAATTCACTGTTAATTACAGCCCTTCCTCCAAACTGCCGGTGGACTGGCAGGTTCTATGGGGAGGGCTGCGCCAATTAGGCACATTCACAAAGGAATATTTTGAAATAATTACCCATTTATTTTAAAGAGTGCCTTTATCAGTAGATTACCTGGAGTAAAATGTGATAAAGTAGTTCTATTTACATGTGATGCATTTTCCTCTTTTCTAGCAGCTTTTTCTCCCCTTGACAAAGGAAACACCCATGTGCTGTGCTCAGATGCTCAGCTGAGTCTGACTCTTCGCCATCCTGTGTGTGCGCTCAGTCGCTCAGTTACGTCCAACTCTTTTGCAACCCCGTGGACTGTATCCCACCAGGCTCCTCTGTCCATGAAATTCTCCCAGCAAGAATACTGGAATGGGTTGCCATTTCTTCCCCTAGGGGATCTTCCTGACCCAGGCATCAAACCCAAGTCTCTCACATTCCATGCATTGGTAGGCAGATTCTTTACTGCTAGCACCACCTGGGAATCCCATGGACAAGAATAGGGTTGAGCTAAAAATCCTTTCCCTAGCCTTTCTCTTTTTCAGGGGAATAGGGTGTTCTGCTAGTTCCTGAATCCAGGGTTTCTATTCAAACAGATGTAATATATGTCATTAACAGAAGCTGAACGTTTTGAGGGGACTGGGCTCCTGACATAGGCATTAAACAAGTTTAGATTACAAGGCAGACCTTGTTATACTGTAAACTTGCCAAATTATTAAGGTACTTATATCCCTAAGACTATCTGCTTCAAAAACTCACATGAAGAGCATTAAATGCAAACTATTTCTATACAACGTGTATTTACTTGCTCACCTTGGGCAACAGAGCATCTATGTACCCACCCATCTATAAAAATGCCCCTAATCATGAAGAGTGAGCAAGACACCTAAAAGATGAAAGGGCACCCAGGGACTATGAAGAAAGCTGAGCACCGAAGAATTGATGCTTTTGAACTGTGGTGTTGGAGAAGACTCTTGAGAGTCCCTTGCACTGCAAGGAGATCCAACCAGTCCATCCTAAAGGAGATCAGTCTTGGATAGTCACTGGAAGGACTGATGCTGAAGCTGAAACTCTAATACTTTGGCCACCTGATGCGAAGAACTGACTCATTAGAAAAGACCCAGATGCTGGGAAAGATTGAAGGTGGGAGGAGAAGGGGGTGACAGAGGATGAGATGGTTGGATGGCATCACCGACTCAATGGACATGAGTTTGAGTAAGCTCCAGGAGTTGGTGATGAACAGGGAGGCCTGGCGTGCTGCAGTCCACGGGGTCACAGAGTCGGACACGGCTGAGCGACCGAACTGAAACCGAACTTAAATCATGAGGAGTGAGCAGGACATCTAAAAGATGAAAGGGCACCCAGACAACCCAGACTAGGAGCTTCATGTAGACGCAGAAGCTGGAATCCAGAGGGGTGGGCACACATGCCCACAAGGGCGCGGCGCCAGCCGGGAGGACGAACCTGAGAGAGAGGCAACGTGGGCGGGCGCGGGTACACCTGAGGCAGGACCCCCCCAGCCCGGCTCTCTGTCCACGGCACAGAGAACCGCCACCACACCCCCAACCAACCCCGGACACACTGCTGACACCCCCAAACTCTGTCCCATCTGAACACGGCTCCTGTTACACCCACTTCACGGACTGGCAGGTTCTCAGGAGTCAAGGGGGCTTCCCAAGGGGCTCCAGTGGTAAAGAACCCGCCTCCAGTGCAGGAGACGCAAGAGACACAGGTTCGATCCCTGGGTCGGGAAGATTCCCCTGGAGGAGGGCACGGCAACCCACTCCAGTATTCCTCCCTGGAGAATCCCCACGGACAGAACAGCCTGCGGGCTACAGTGCATGGGGTCACACAGAGACGCCCACGACCAAAGCGACTCAGCACGCTCGCACACAGGAGTTGGCAGGGAAACCCACACGGGGCCACCTCGCTCCTTCCCTCGGGTGACAGGCTGTGAAGCGTGTCTCTGTTGGCCTGAATAAGCACAAAGGCAAAGGCCAATCCGGCGATCGTCTGGATGGTCCAGGCCCCCACGGCGTCCCCCCTGAGACCTCATTACTGGGGGCAGGAGCCGGGCTGGCTTGAATTATTCACCGCAGCCCTGGCCCCCTGATGATGCACATGAGACAGCTGCAGGGCACGCACATCTGGACCCTCGCTCCGCACGGGCCCCGTCCAGCGGCACTGGCTCGAGCCCGGCGAAGGGTGCAATCCATCATCGGGCACCCCGTAGGCCTGCCAGGCGGGAGGACAGGAGTGCTGGGATGACACCCGCCCAGCGCCCCCTCCAGCACGGTAAACCCGCCCCACAGGCGCTTGAGCAGCAGACACAGGCTTCGCTGGAGAAAGCCTGAAACCATGAGCAACTGGGAAAACAAAAATCCTGCAACGGCGTTCGAATTATGATTAGAAAATAAAGCATGTCTGATGGCACTCCAGTGAGACGACAGGCTGCAGAGCAGAATAACTGTACATAACGATCGACACCACTGTTGACAGAGAACGTTTTGCAGGGGAGTCTGGGGTCCCTGACCAATGGCCTAAGAGGTGGTTTCAGCCCCTGAAGACCCAGGGACTATGTGATCTGAAACTGGGACAGGGAGATGGAAGCATTTCTCTGTCCAAAGTGTAAACATATTTATGTGGCAGCTCCCACAGAGGCATGAAATTCAGATCATGTTTACGACTGACAAATGCTTTTTAAAGAAATGAAGATTCTTATGCCAAGCTCCAATTTTAGCAGGAACTCCAGATTGTATGTTTTATTCTACCTGCAGCAGAGGATGAGACGGTTGGACAGCATCACTGACTCATGAATATGAATTTGAACAAACGCTGGGAGACAGTACAGGACAGAGGAGCCTGATTGCTGTAGTCCATGGGGTTGCAAAGAGCTGGACACGACTCAGCAAATGAATAACAACCAATGGATATACAGTATTTGTTTGTTCTTAACGAGCTCAATCTCCAGCTTATCAATGAGGAAACCCCCCCAGGTGGCGCAGTGGTGAAGAATATGCCTGCCAATGCAGGAGACTCAAGAGACGTGGGTTTGATCCGTGGGTCAGGAAGATCCCCCGCAGAAGGGCACGGCAGCCCACTCCAGTATTCCTGCCTGGAGAATCCCATGGACAGAGGAGCCTGGGGGGCTACAGTCTATGGAACGGCAAAGGGCCAGATACAACTAAGCAATTAAACAACATCACTGACTCGATGGACATGAGTCTGAGCAAAGCTCCGAGAGACGGTGAAGGACAGGGAAGCCTGGCGTGCTGCACTCCACGGGGTCGCAGAGGGTTGGCCGCAACTTAGTGACTGAACGACAACAACAAATCTCAAACAATGTTATCCCAGGTGGCCCCCGAGGGCTTCCAGCTGCCTCCCCAGCTCTCCTTCCCTCTGTCTTCATCCCCCTGGCCCCATCACTTTGGGGCCCCCATCCCCCCCCGGGAACACAACCTCACTGCTTTCTCCCACGCACCATGGGTCTCCCCACAGCTGATCTTACGATTAAAATCAGGGCTCAAGAAAAAGTGCTCAGAGAGCTGCTTCACAGCACCTGGCCACAAACTCTTCCCCACACATCAAGACAGAAAACCACCAAAAACAAGACAAAAAAGGAGGAAGGAAACCACAAAGCCCTCAGTAATAAGCATCCTTCGAAATGACACAGCTCTGTGCAAAACTACCTACTGTGCAGATTTTAAGCCCTGCTTCCCTTTTCTATGGGCTCCTAAGTTTGCTCTTTTGTTGCTCAGTCGCTCAGTCGTAGCCGACTCTTTGCAGCCCCATGGACTGCAGCACGCCAGGCCTCCCTGTCCACCACCCTCTACCAGGGCTTGCTCAAACGCATGTGCATTGAGCTGGTGATGCCATCCAACCATCTCATCCTCTGTCATCCCCTTCTCCTCCTGCCCTCACTCTTTCCCAGCATCAGGGTCTTTTCCAGTGAGTCTGTTCTTTAGTTTCTATTATCCCATTTTTATCATCATTATTACCACCATTAGTCACTGGCTACAACTGCTGCTGCTACTGCTGTGATGACTAGCATGTGAGTCAGCAGGGGTCACCTGGAAAATAAAGAGAAAGGGAGAGGGTGCGTGACCCAGGGTGGGTGATGCTACTTCGAACCTTCCCTTGCATTACAACGTCGCCTTCACTCTTGACCCTGCTCCTCCGAGGCTTCCAGGGCTTTCCAGGTGGCTCTAGTGGTAAAGCAACTACCCAGCAACGCAGCAGATATAAAAGATGCTGGTTCGATCCCTGGGTTGGGAAGATCCCCTGGAGAAGGGCATGGCAACCCACTCCAGTATCCTTGCCTGGAGAATCCACGGACAGAGGGGCCTGGCGGGCTACAGTCCATGGGGTCGCAGAGTCAGACACGACTGAAGTGACTGAGCATGCACACAGGCTTCCAACACGCTGACCTCAAGGCCCTGCGCTGGATGCCTGTCATGGAAAACTGCTCCTCCCAGCCCTCTGAAATAAATAAAAGTCCAGGGACGGCAATCTGCTACTCCGCAGCTGGGCAGCAGCGGAAGGTCAGGAAACGAGCTCAGCACCTCTGGTGCCCCTGGCCTGGGATGGCTCCACTTTCCAAGGAACCACACCCCGCAGATTCCTCGCCAAGCCCTCTCAGCTGGGAACTCCGACCGGCAGGGTTCTTTCCCGAGCCAGGTTACAAAGGGGGGCCAGAAAACACACGCCTTGGAAATTTACAGAATACAGCCGGCCGGCTTTGACTGCAGCTGTCTGCCTGCCCTGGGGCCAGCGATTCCTCCCTGTGACGACAAGCCTGGACGTGGATGGAGGCCAGGCAGAGGGGTAACCCTGTGAGAGTGAGGGAGGGGCGTTGCCAGGCAAGTCGGCTCTGAAAAAGCTAAGAGGCAGAGTCTTGGTCTGGAGACAGAGTCTAAGCCCCCACCCCCCGCACGGCCCCCGCCCACCCCCCCGACAGAGCACGAAGCGCGGGGCTGGGAAGTCCCGGGCTGCCCCATGGCCGGGACACAGCGGGGCTCACGCGTGCATTTCTAAGTCAGGCTCAGCAGTCCCGGGTGCATTTTTGTGTCTAACATATTTTCAAAAGAACAATATTTGTTTTGGTGGAACACAACATCGAGATATCATCTATCCCTTTAAAAATTCTAAAACCCTAACAAACCCTTAAAGAATGTTCCCACCACAGCTGTCGTGGAGCCTGGGAATCCAAGCTTCTGGCAGCAAGAATCTCCTCTCTGCCGCCCCATCTCCAGGAAGATGCCCGGAGCTCGAGAGTTTGGGGGAGACTCCCAATTCATCCCCTGCAGTGGGCAGGGGGCCGCACAAGGTTCGGAGTCCAGCACCTTTGGGTGGGAGAAGCGCAGGCTGAGAGGGGGTCTAGAACAACATTCAATCCCCCCAAGAGTGCAAAGCTAGGCTTTTAGGCTCCCAGCCAATCCCCCCAACACGCAGAACACCCTCCTCCTGCGCTGGGCTCCTGCACCCTCTGATTCCTGCAGACAGCACTGAAGGGAGACAATGATTCCATCTAACAGTAGCCGAATTTCCACATAATTAGCTAGAATTCAGGAGTTCCCTTGTGGTTCAGTGGGTGAGAATCCGCCTTCCAAAGCAGGGGGTTCAGGTTCCATCCCTGGTGGGAGAACCAAAATTTCACATATCGGCCGGTACGACCAGAAATAAACACATAAACATATATTTTTTTAATTAGCTAGAATTCATGAATAAGAAGGTAAAGGTAATCCAAGCACACTGTCTCCAGATGACAGCGGAATGACTGGAGCCCAAGGACCATTTGGCTACATCGTGCTTTGGTCTTCTATAAAATCTCCCGTTTTCCACCTGAGACGCTCCCCTGCTTGCTTCTGGGAGCAGCCTGGGATCAGGGAGAGACGGCTCTGGCCTTAGAGACACTGGGACTCAACCATGTTGGTCCCAACTCTGCTCCCTGGGGACTTGGGGAAAGCCCCTCACCCCCCTGACCCTGTTTTCCCATCCAGAGGATGGAAACAAGAACTGAACACCCACCCATTCTTCCCACCTCCCAGCCTCACTGGGTGAATGAGATAATGCGTATAAAATAGATTTATAAACAAGGATAATTTATAAGAGATGCTGCTCCTTGCTTTGCAGCTCCACGCATCAGTAAGGGCGTCTGCCATTATTCTCCCAGGACTGACGTGTGATTCCTTCAGCAACGTGCATGATTTGCCGTGATGCCCCAATATCGTTTCTGGGACGAGGTTCACCCAGAATGTTGAGAACACAAGCCCTGGTGACTGTTTAATTGAAGCAGGACCTGGTCTCTGAACGTGGAGAGCAGTCTCCCCATCAGTCACACTGTCTTGCCAGCCCTCCCGAAACCCAGGAGCAGACGCATGGGGAAATGACGTTCACCTTGTGAAAACCAATTTGGCTTTCACTAAAAGCTGACCCATTGGACCTCAGCCGTCTAGCGGAGAACACAGCCCTCTCGCCACCCTCCTTGCCTGCACCAGATTCGCCAAGCGGTTAAAAATGGCCATGGGGGGGTGGGGGCAGTGGCACACACGTCTGGGCAGGAATGCCAAGTACGACAGACGGCAAGGAGGCACCTGGCCGCAGCAGACGCCTCGACTCACACCTGGAAGACGGCCAATCTTGGTAATCAATGATCGATATGTACTAGCATCCAAAGAATTCTTCTCTCCAGACAGATAAACACAGTTGCTTTATTGTGTCCATTATAAAACGCATGCTTATCAGAGGAAGTCTAGAAAATCTTTACGAGGAGAAAGGAAAAAACCAGAATTCCAGCTGGCAAGCACCTCTCTGTGCCTGCGGTGTTCTGTGGGGCCCCGCGAACCACGGGGCTGAAGCTGCAGGAGGAAGGGGACACGGCCATGAGCACGGTGACATGAGGCCATGGAGGGTGTGCACGGCTTCCTCTGGGCTCCTCGGATCTCTGGCTGCAACTCCAGGGTCATTGACTAATTGCTGGTTGAGAAGAAATGTTACACAACAAAAACGTGCTGACGGGGCAGAGCTGGCAATTTTTAGAAAGCGGCATTTCCGCGACTCCCGGTTTCTGATGCAGAATAAGTCTAAAAATTTTGGCCTTTTGTAAATGTGCTTACATGTCTTAAAAGCTGCCTTCCTTATGTTTTTCCCTTAGGGCGTCTCGATCATCAGTGTTGCACCTGTTATACATCCACATTTCATTTGGCAACACGGAAAGAAGAAAATAACTCACAGTAACAAAAATAATATGATGCCAAAGGCTGTAGTGCTGAGCGATAAGCACGAAAAGGCTCTGATCAGATGTTGGGTTAGGTCTCAAGTGGCAAGTACCATCAGGGGCTAACTGTCCAGGCCTGCAACAGTTATCAGTCCCTCAGCCCAACTTTGCCCTGTAAAATGAGGATAATATAAGGACACTAATGAAGATGATGCACATGCAATGCACAGCACAGAACACGGACAGCACTCAATACTTAGCCCCACTTATTAACTTTCATATGACTATTATTAAATATTATTACCCAGAAAAGAAATATGCATGTACAAGCTAAAGCCAAATTTTACAAATGGTATAAGGTGACAGGCAATATTACCTTTATACATGCTGGTTGGAGGAGGAACGATACATGTGAACTAAAACAGGTGGGTTTGGGGTGGGTTGGATTTTGTTTTGTTTTCCTTTGCTTTTTGGCCACAGTACGTGGCTCGCAGGATCTCTGACTAGGAACTGAACCAACACCCTCGACAGTGAAAGTGCGGAGTCCTAACCACTGGACTGCCAGGGGATTCCCTTTAAAAAAGAAGCTTTTAATTCTACTCCTGATGCCAAGTTATAGCTGGAGGTTTCCTCAGTTCCTAAGGCAATGGCCATATGTATCTCAAAAGCAAAACAAAATGAACAACTGAACTGCATCATCTGAGACATTTTAATAAGATTCCCCCCATTATCTCAAACAGTTTTTCTTCATCTAAATTCATAAAGAATCAATTAATAGCAAACTTCCCAAAAGCAACAGAAAACTCACCCTGGGGCGTAAGCACTGACAGGGAGCTTTTATCCCCTGAGTGCCAGGACCGGGCGGCCAGGGATGACCAGAGCATGTGCGCTGATGGACGCATGTGCCCCTGGGCGCATGTGCCACTGGACATGTGCGCTGATGGACGCATGTGCCCCTGGGCGCATGTTCCGGTGGACATGTGAACTGATGGACACGTGTGCCCCTGGGCGCATGTTCCGGTGGACATGTGCGCCGATGGACGCGTGTGCCCCTGGACATGTGAGCTGATGGACGCGTGTGCCCCTGGGCGCGTGTGCCCATGGATGTGTGCGCTGATGGACGCGTGTGCCCCTGGGCGCGTGTGCCCCTGGATATGTGAGCTGATGGACGCGTGTGCCCCTGGGCGTGTGTGCCGCTGGACGTGTGTGCAGGGGGTTACACACAGCCACCTCTGGCCTACATGTGGGCAACCAGCCCAAAGCACTCCTTTCTGACACAATGGGATAAAACTAATTCACTAACCATCCAGATTTCGAGGGAACTGTTTCCCCATCAAATGTTTCACCACCAAAACATTTACTACACAAGCAGGGCTTGGCAGAGAAGGAAAATACTCACATACATGGTCAGATACTTTTTTACTTTTTAAAAAAAAAAATCACTGGAAGTTTCATACTTGCAGAAGCTGTTTTTTAATACACAAAGGGAAGAGGTATCTCACAAACATTTACCTACCTCCCCCAGAGCACCTAAACTGCAAACACTTATTCTACACTGAGTCTTCCCACGGATTCGGACTGAACACTACAAGAAGGAACCACCTTCTGATCTCGGTGTTTGGGCCCAAAGAGACAAAGACCCCCGGGTCCTGAGGAATTCACAGTCCAGTGGTGGTGGGACAGGTTGAGAAACAAGCTTAAATTTTAAATTAGTGTCGGATGGCTGACCAAGCTGGAAAAGAGAACCGGCAGGGCTGCAGGCTGGAGAGAGGACGCAGCGCTGAGCAGCTAGCAGGCTGAGGTCTCAGCAAGGACTTGAAGGAAGTGAGAATCCCGCCAGGAGGAGCCCTCCAGGCAGAGGCCGCAGCCAGAGCCACAGTCCTGAGGTCGGCACTGGGAGGAGCCGAGGCCTGGCTGCAGGCGGGGGCGGGGGGCAGGCGATGGGGGGTGCAGGCCGGCCGGGGTGGAGGCCGCTGCAGCAGGGCTGGTAGCCCTCTCCCGCCAGGCACCAGAGAGTAAACAGTTTAGGTTTTCCGGGCCAGGAGACCATCTAGGATGTCACAGAGGTCTCCAACTCTGCCGCCATTGTCTAAACTCGGTCAGGGAAGGTATGTAAGCAAATGACGTGGCTGTGACTCACTTGGACGCAGAGATGTGAATTTCACTGGACTTCCGCGGGTCCCAAAATATTTTCCTTTTGATTTTTCCTCCTTCCCCCAGCCCTTAGGCACTCTCTAACCATAAAAACCATCCTTAGAGCTCAAGAGCAGATGCAGGGGACTTCGCTGGTGGTCCAGGGGCTAAGAAGCCACCTGCCAATGCAGGGGACACAGGTTCGACCCCTGGTCTGCGAAGATCCCACGTGCTGAGGAGCAGCCACAACTACCAAAGCCCTTGTTCTGCAACTTGTTCTGCAACAAGAGAAGCTACCGCAATGAGAAGCCCACGCGCCATAACCAGAGAGTAGCCCCCACCCGCTGCAAGTAGAGAAAGCCCACACGGGCAGCAGTGAAGGCCCCGGGCAGCCAAAAATAAATGCAGTAAAAAAGCAAGGGCGGGCGCAGGACGGACTGGCTCCTGGGACTTGGTAGGGCCCCTGGAGCTTGTCCCGGGCACAGAGGCCATGGTACGCGCACACTCGGCAGTAACACGAGCGACGTGGATTCCAAGCATCACCGAGAAGCTCCTGAGAACAGGCCCCGGTGGGAGGGGCGGAGGCAAAGGGGCCACTCCACGGGCAGTCACAGCCCTGGGTGCCCGGGGTGGGCGGGGGCTGCGGGACTCTTCCTGTGCCCAGGGTGCAGCCACGTGGGGGGTGCCGGCTCGACCGGAAGTGGGGGACAGTAAGAAAAACGGAGGAGGCGTGGTGGTCGACCCTGGCTCTAGGGTCTGAACAACCCACGGGGAAAATGAAATGCCCGCCAACTGAGATGGCCAGGCTACAGGCAGGACACACGGTGGGACGGGGGGCTTCAGACTGGAGGTGAGGAAGCTCACACACCACCCCCACCCCACCCTTAGGAGCAGCCCAGAGGCAGGCGCAGGGAGGCGTCAGTATCCACAACAAGGGGGTAAAGACAGGCCCGAGGCGCCTCGTGTGAGGTCATCGGGTCTGGTTTTGCTGCCAAGTGAGTTACAGAATATTTCCATTCTCGTGGCTTTCTGATGCGAGACCAAGGGCTTGAACCTTGACTTGCCGAATAAATAAATGAAAGACTCCAAGGGGGCGGGGGTGGAGGTAGGGGGGCTCCCTGAAGGCTGTTTATATGCCTCTGAAAGTCGGCAACCTGAGGTTTACTATGGCTGCGATCTGTGCCTGATGGTTCTGAGAGTCTGGAAGGGATGGCCTGTTTCCAAACCTCCTCTGGAAACAGGGACTGGCCTGAGTCAGCCACACAGAGCAACTCTCCTCACGGTCGCGGCCCATCCTGGCCCCTTGTGCCTCTGTGCCCAAGGTCCAGGCACTGCCCTCGCCTACCAGGAAGGACCCCCCACTCACTGTCCTGGCCTCGGGTCAAGCAGGCCTGAGTGCAGGTGCCTAGCCAGCCACAGAGCGGGTGCCCCCTCCCCGGAAGGTCCTAGAGAGCGGAGCAAGGACAAAACCCCTCGGCAGTCTGAGCCAAGCCAGCAGTGGTCAACGGGAACTAGGGAGGTCCACAAAGGCCCCACGGGCGCGATGTCCACAAGCGGTCCTCAACTTTCTCTCTTTCTTCCCGGCCTTGAGATGTGACTCATTTGAAAAGACCCCGATGCTGGGAAAGATTGAGGAGAGGAGGAAAATGGGATGACAGAGGATGAGATGGCTGGATGGCATCACTGACCCAATGGACATGAGTTTGGGTAGACTCCAGGAGTTGGTGATGGACAGGGAGGACTGGCATGCTGCGGTTCATGGGGTCGCAAAGAGTCAGACACGACTGAGTGACTGAACTGAACTGAGATGTAATTGACAGATAACACATGTAAGTTCAGAGCTGACAGTATGACGATTTGACGCACGTACATACTGTAAAACGATTATCACAGTAGGTGAGTTAACACCTTCACCTCATCACATAAATTCCCTTTTTTGGTAGGAACATTTAACATCTACTCTCTTAACAGCTTTCAAGCACATAACCCAGTAATGTTAAGGTTTTCCAGGTGGCTCATCGGTTAAAAACAAAAGCCTCCTGCAATGCAGGAGACGTGGGATGGGTGGGTTCTATCCCAGGAAGATCCCCTGCAGAAGGGCATGGCAACCCGCTCCAGTGTTCTTGCCTGGAGAACCCCATGGACAGAGAAGCCTGGTGGGCTACAGTCCATGAGGGTGCAAAAGACTCGGACACGAGTGAGCGACTGAGCACAGAACTGTTAAGCCAGCACGCTCCACGTTAGATCTCAGAACTTAGCTAATATCTCACGGTCTGTTCCCTTTCACTGACATCCCCCCCACTGCACCCTGGCACCCACCAATCTGTTCTCTGTTTCCGAGGTCTTTCTTCCATGTGGACTTTTCTGAGTTCACATGTAAGTGAAATTGTATAGTATTTGATTTAGTTCTTTTAGCACAATGCCCTCAAGTTTCACCCATGTTATCACAAAAGGCAGGATTTCCTTCTTGTTTATGGCTGAATAATAATCCACTGCGTACACACCACATTTTTGTTATCCACGCATCCATCCGTGGACACATAGCTTCCATGCCCTGGCTATTGTCAATGGTGCTGCTATAAATGTGAGGGTGAAGCTCTCTCTTCCATATACTGTTTTCGTTTCCTTTGGACATATGCCCAGAAATGGGGCTGTTAGATCACATGGTGGTTCTATTTTTCATTTTTTTGGAGGCTTCTCCATACTGTTTTCCATAACGACTGCACCAATTTCATCCCACCACAGGGCTCGAGACTGCCCTTTTCTCCACATCCTCACCAACACTTGTCTCCTGTCAGTTTGATAAAAGCCATTCTAACAGGTGGGGATGAGATCTCATTGTAGTTTCTCTAGTGATTAATGATGCTGAGCGTCTTTTCATGGACCTGTTGGCCATTTGTTTGTCTTCTTTGAAATAGTCTATTCAAGTGCTTTGCCCCTTTGTTAATCAGATTGTTTGGGGTTTTTGCAGGTTTCTGTTTCAGGGCTGGAGAAGGGGCTCTTAAAGCCATTTCTGGAAGGTTCTGTAGGTATGAGAGCAGTGGCCGGAGCCCTGACATCCATCGTGTGCAGTTTTCCAAAGCTGAGTGACCACAACCACTTCTTTATACAGACCCTGACTTGGCAGGGATTCTTTTTTTTTTCTTTTTCTTTTTGTAGCCACGGAATAAAGCCTCACACGATTTTGCAGTCATTTCTAACACACAGGGAAAAGCCATCACCAATTAACACCCTTCCTGTCTGGCTGATTAATTACAGCAAACACCCCCAAGGCCCTCCACAGCTCACCCCCAGGGTCCACTTCTGGGCCCCGCCCACCCCTCTGTACTGGGTGCCAGGACAACAGACAGAGACCGTCTTCCAGGCCTCCTGACTCCCAGCACCCCCACCTCCTGGTCATCTGATTCCTCCTGCGCAAAACCAGGGCAGGAGGACAGAAAACAGACATGCCCCCTGCACACAGGCTAACTCCCTCCAGCTCCCACACACCTGCACGGGCTCTCTCGGCCCACGAGGAAGGCACCAGCCGTGGTACACTGGGGTGCCCTCTTCCAGAAGTTTCTATCTTGGCTTCAAGTCAGTCCTCCAGGAGGAAAAAACAGAGGAAGCATTTCAAACTGATTCAGCCCAGCATCCAAAGGCCTGGGGCCACGCAGTTCACCTGCTGAGAGGAGAACAATGGGCTCATCTGTGTGCCGCACCAGGAGGCCGGGATCTGCGGGAGGAAGCCGCTGGCTGCAGCAGCCTGCCAGTTACAGGCAGCTGAGCCCCTCCGCAGCCCCGAACGCTTACATCAGGAAGCCAAGCTTTGCTTTTTCAGTCTCTTCTTTCTTTATTTTTGAGGGGGGGGAGCTACATAGTACTCGTTTGGTGACATCCTATTTGGTGGGCTCACTGGTGAAGAATCCTCCTGCCAGTGCAGGAGACTGAGGGTTCGATCCCTGGGTCAGGAAGATCCCCTGGAGGAGGGCATGGCAACCCACTCCAGTATTCTTGCCGGAGAATCCCATGGACAAAGGAGCCTGGCGGGCTACGGTCCATGGAGTCACAAAGAGTCGGACACAACTTGGTGACCGAACAAAAACAACGGGTCTCAGTGGAGGCATGCGGGCTTCTCTCCAGCTGTGGTCCTGGGCTCGAGAGCACAGGCTCAGGAGCTGAGGCCCACGCTGAGGCCCACGGGCTGAGCGGTCCCCCGGCATGTGAGATCTTAGTTCCCTGAACAGGGATGGAAGTAGAGCTCCCTGCATCGGGAGGTGGATTCTTAACCACTGGGCCACCAAGGAAGTGGCTTCACACACTTTCTACATAAAGGTACTACTTTAGTGTGTTTGCCCCATGGACTGCAGCCCTCCAGGCTCCTCCACTCATGGGATCCTCCAGGGAAGAATACTGGAGTGGGCTGCCGTTTCCTCCTCCAGAGGATCTTCCCCATACCAGGGATCGAACCCACGTCTCTTGCGTCTCCTGCATTGGCAGGCGGGTTCTTTATCACTGGCGCCATCTGGGAAGCCTACGACTTTGCTGTTCACAGCAAGTAAGAAAGGAATGGGGGCCCTGACTCTCACCTTTCTGCACATAAACGAGAAATAACCAAACCCTCCTCTCTGCCTGGGGATGTGAGGGTCCTCTGCTGAGTCTGGACCACCAGACCTGTCTGCCTTGAGCACCACAGAGTTCCAGAGCTCTCTGCTCCCTGACAATAGGCGGGGGGTTCCAATTTCTCACGCCTGCCTGCCATGGTCACCCTCCCGAGGCCCCCACCATCTGCCTGAGTTTCTGATGTTGTTAGTCAGAACCCCTCCTGTGTAATGTACTACGTGTTCAAATGCAAGGCCTCTGGATGCAAATCCATGTTTCCTCTAACTTACTTTTTAAACATGATGCCTTCGTGACGTCTCAGAAAGTGAAGGCTGATCAATACTGGGTACAATGGCACAGGGTTCCCAAAAGGTCGTCAGGAGGCTTGGTCTCGGCTACCTGCAGGGGTTACGCATTTTGGTTCAAGCATTTAAGGCGTATTGTGAAAAACCAACGACTTTGCCACGAGTCCACCAGAGGTATCTGGGGAGCTAGGATGTCTGTCAGCCCAAGGAGGGGCGGCCAGCACACGGACAGACCGCAGCCCCACTGACCGCAACAGTCACGGGGGGGGACTTAGTTACAGGAGTAGCAGCCCATCAGCAACAGAATCACAGGCATGGGGGCAAACTACTGGTTATGGGGGGAGGGGACCGGGACGGGGGGGTGGAGATTAAGAGTATGGACGACTAGGTGTCAACAACAGAACAAACAAGCTACAAGACCGTATTATACAGCACAGGGAAAGGCAGCCATTATTTTGTAACATCAACAGCTTTAAATGGAGTGTGATCTACATGCTGACTTACAACGCGGTACACTGCAACTCAGCTTCCCTGGCGGCTCAGCGATAAGGAACCCGCCTGCAAGGCAGGAGACCTGCATTCAGTCCCTGGGTTGGGCAGATCCCCTGGAGGAGGGCATGGCAACCCACTCCAATACTCCTTTCGGAGAACTCCGTGGACAGAGGAGCCTGGTGAGCCACAGTCCGTGGGTCGGCAAAGGGTCAGACACGACGAGCAATCATGCAGCAGCACGCCTGAAACTAATGTGTCCACCATGCCTCAGTAAAGAGCAACGGATGCCCACGCAAAAGCCCCTCCATCCGACACATCACGCGCTTCCCTCTCATCTCACTGCATTCGACTTAACTTTTGGACTCATAATTGGGCTGTCCAAGAGTGACGAGCACAAGAAGGCAAAAGCTAGCTGTGAGCATGAAGCGACCACAAATGAGCCAGCTGCAGGCGGCAGAGCCCAGCAGCACTCCCTTCGCTGTCAAGCATGGTTTTGAGCTGAGGCCCTGCTCCAGGGTGTTCTGGGGCTCGGGGCTCTGGTCCCGGGAGACACAGTAACCACCCCACAAGAAGGACAGGAAGAGGGAACAGCAGCAAACCAACAGGTGCCTCCTGGGCGGGCAAGGCGCGGCCCCGGTGTCTCCTCCTATAAGGAAGCAGATCTCATCATCTCCAAGTACCAGCACAGTGGGCACGCGGGCTTCCACATCTGGGGAGCGGGGCAATTCTGTCCCCAGCACTGGCCTTAGGAAACACTAGCTTTCTTTTTCTTTTTGTCCATGAGGGGTCTTCACTGCTGGGCACGGACTGTCTCCAGTTGAGGCAAGCAGGGGCCACTCTGTTGCGGTGAGCAGGCCTCTCATTGCGGTGGCTTCTCTTGTTGCAGAGCGCCATTTCCAGGGTGCCCGGGCTCAGAAGTTGTGTTACACGGACTTAGGTGCCCTGTGGTACATGGAATGTTCCCGGACCAGGCATCGAACTCGCGACCCCTGCACTGGCAGGCGGATTCTTAACCACTGGATCACCAGGGAACATGAGTTTTCTGGTCTCAAGGGTTGGGGTGGAAGAGGAAAGAAGGCTTAGAGTTGATTCCCTGGAGATCTACAATTCTGTTGATTCTAAAAACTGATTTAACAACCAGTATCTATGTGCACAATCCCAACAAAAACAGGCACACAACACCCAGCACCCGGAAGGCCAAGAACCTCAGGGTCTCCCGGGCCCCACCTGCATCCTCCAGACCAGCAGTGGTGCTGCTGAAATGAGAGAAGAGTTGGTGCTCCACTGAACACCTGCTGGTTTCCATTGAACATCTCTGCTCTCCCTGCAGGCTATCTGAGCAATCACTGTGTTTACACAACCATATCCAAGAACACAACCTCCTCAGCATGAGAAACGCCTGACGCCCTGTGAACAACGTTCGTAAAGCAGCATGCCCTTGCTTCCCTCCGAAGAGGAAACGTTTTAACTTTGTGGTTCTCTTTAATATTTTAATAATCTGCCCTAGTTTATGCTGATTTATTCTTAAAGGGCTCCAAGGCAAATGAATGCACCTGTTTTTTCCTTAATTTCCAAAGACAGAGAGGTTCTAAAATAAGACTTCACCACTTCACGCAGCTGTCAACAGCTAGCCTTTGTTCATTGCATGTAAATCATCGATGATAAATATCTCAGCTATATTTGCAGGGAATCTTATTAGTGAGCTCGGTGTGAGCTCGGTTTAGCAGCGGATTTACACCGACAGGAAGTGGTGGGGCGGTCACTCCCCTCTGTTTACATGTCTCACTCCCTCCATCTACCGGTGGTTGCTGAAAATGAGCCCCATAAAAGTCCCAGCTTAAATGTTTCCATAATGGACACTGGCAAATCTATACAGCCCTGTTCCCCCTGGTTATACATAACAGCATAATTTAAGGCACTGTACTTCATTTAAAAAACTGAACCCATATGAGCAGACAAATCCAGGCCATAGTGGAGCAGTGTGTAAAGGAAGGTGGATTCGAGACTTCAGGGAACTGGATGTTCTGAGACTATGTTTCAGTGTGTAGGCTGGACTGGGGAGGCCCAGGGTTGCTATCAGCATTTCTGGCAGTCCAGAGGGCATGCTTCTATAGGAAATCTGCTTTTCTAAGTCAGCGTCAGCTCCGGGAATTGGTGATGAGCCCAGCAGTTGTTTGTGAGGAGTCATAACCATGCTGGAAAAGACTCTTGAGAGGCCCTTAGATTGCAAGGAGATCAAACCAGCCAATATCAACCCTGAATGTTCATTGGAAGGACTGATGCTGAAGCTCCAATACTTTGGCCACCTGATGGGAAGAGCCAACTCATTGGAAAAGACCCTGATAAGGGAAAGATTGAAGGCAGGAGGAGAAGGGGACGGCAGAGGATGAGATGGTTAGATAACATCACCAACTCAATGGTCACAAGTTTGAGCAAACTCCAGAAGATAATGAAGGCCAGGGAGGTGGCCTGGCTTGCTGCAGTCCATGGGGTCACAAAGACTCAGTCGTGACTTAGCGACTGAACAACGACCACCATATTCGCTGGTTCCCCAACACGTCCCTAGTTTTCACCGGCTTCCCCTGGGTGCTGGGCTGGACTTTTCACTCCTCTGCCTGGGGCACTTATTCAATGCTACCCTCTTACTCTCCGAGACCCCTTCTCTGGGGAAATCTGAGCGAGTTCTTCAGGCCTGAAATAAGACTCCTCCGTGCTCCACAACCCTCTCACCTGGCCCGTCCCGGGAATCCCAGGAGCCTCAGACAGAGGGACAGCCCTCCTTCCCTTCATCAAGGCCATCCAGGGGTCCTGGCGCCAACCACTGCCTCTCAATAGGCTAAGATTAAATTTCTTTAAAAACTATTTCAGTGTGTCTGCAACTGTGTTGAGACCATATTTTTTTAAAAACCTAGAAAACTATACACCAGATTCCCAATCCTTTAAAATAACAATATTGTTCATGGAAGGCGGATCGTGGTTCCCAGCACACAGACATGCTCCACGTGAAGGAAGGATGGAAGGACAAAGTAAACGGGTCAGGACCATACGATCATTATAAAAGCCAGAACAAAAGAGGGACAAGAGAGCTATTCCTACGTTTATGACAGAGAGGGACAGAAGAGACCACTGCTGATTCCAGTTTTCTTTTTCAGGCTTAATAATAAAAACAGTATTTAAATAGAAAAAAAAAATCAAAATGCAATTTTGCAACTAAGAACAGGCAGTATTAGAATATGCTTAATCACCAGAAGGGGGCAGCATCTTAAAGACTACGTAAGTCCTTTTCTGTCTTGAGTGAGCTCAGACACTAAAAGCCCATACGAGGCTACAAACACACTAGGTTTCCGTTTAAATATCTCACTCTTCGCTTCCTTTATATCACTTAGAAATATTTTATTACCTGAAAACCTACAATTAAAATTTTAATTAACATGACACATAGTTATGGAAATCCAACCAGTCAATCCTAAAGGAAATAATCCTGAATATTCATCGGAAGGACTGATGCTGAAGCTGAAGCTCCAAATACTTTGGCCACCTGATGTGAAGAGCTCACTCACTGGAAAAGATCCTGATGCTGGGAAAGATTGAAGGCAGGAGGAGAAGGGGACAACAGAGGATGAGATTGTTGGATGGCATCACAGACTCGATGGACAAGAGTTTGAGCAAACTCAGGGAGGCAGTGAAGGGCAGGGAAGCCTGGTGTGCTGCAGTTCATGGGGTGGCAAAGAGTTGGACATGAGTGAGCAACTGAACAACAATAGTTATGATATAAATCGATGCAATTATTGGTACATCCATTTCCTTTCAGAGCGGTGGTACCCTCTTACATTACATGAAAACATTTTTTGAAAATCTCAAAGCCACAGGCAAATCTGATGTACCCTGCCATCTCAGGGTGGCGGAGCTACAGAGCTACAGCCCCATAACCTGGGCCGCATCGTCTGCCATCATCTCACTCCTGGCCAGGGTAACGAAGGCCCTACGTAGGATGGGGCGTCACCTCAGGCTTGTTCGAGGCGTTCAGGCAGCCTTTGAGGCCCTCCTCCAGGAGTCCCCACCCCTCGTCTGATCATCACTGACTGGAGCGCTCAGACATCTCTCCTTCTATGGAGTCAAAATGTGCATTCCTGAGATCCCAATATTCGTGGGGCGACTTGCAAGGAGAAGCTGCACCCATCCCATATTCGATTTCCCAGTTGGTCCTGTCTTCCCCAGGAAAATAGCGTCCCCCTCCCCCCAGTAGCTTAAGCCCTGAGAGGGCATGGATTTCCAGCCACTACCCTCAGCAAAATTCCATGTTCCACAAGTAGCTCACAGTAGCAAAGAGCACAACAGAAGCTCTGGCTTCCCTCTGTCTCAACTCTGCAACGATTTAACTGGTGTCAACTCCCTCCCAGGCATGCCCCACCAGTGAACAAGGAGCCCTGCTCGGAATCACTGATCACACCCACAGCGAGGGGGGCCTGAGTCATTCCCAGAGCACGCTCTGTAAGTCTGGTCACCAGCCACAAGCCCCACCCAGGGTCCTAGTTTCAAAACTGCCAGTCTGGAACCAGTCTCTTCTGGAGCCCAACCCCCCCCCCCAAAAAAAAACCACTGGAAGACACCATCTCGTGCAAAGGAAAGGTCCCCCTCACTCCATCAGCACCAGGCCCTTCTATAAGCCGGGGCACGTCTCCTGGCTCAGGAGTGTGGCGCCCGTCAGCACAGCCCACATCCCGGTGGTCTGAGCTCTGGGGGACAAGCACCGTCCCTGTCTGGGGTGGGGGGGGACAGGCACAGCTCGTGGCTGCCTCACCGACCCCCCCGTCCTCCCAGGCCTGGCCCCCTCAGAATCAGAGCCGCTTCCATTCACTCCATCTCAGACGTGAGGGAAACACACACAGCACGTGGGACACGCTGGCTCCCTGGGGACAGACATGTCACCGAGAAAAAGCGTGGCTGACTCTCTGAACCCAAGCCCATCAGCCTTCAGGACAGGTTCCCCCAGGGACTGTGGTCAGGGGTTCTAGACCCGAGACCAAGTGAAGTGAAAGTCGCTCAGTCGTGTCTGACTCTTTGCGAGCCCATGGACTATACAGTCCGTGGGATTCTCCAGGCCAGAATACTGGAGTGGGTCGCCTTTCCCTTCTCCAGGGGATCTTCTCAACCCAGGGATCAAACCCAGGTCTCCTGCACTGCAGGTGGATTCTTTACCAGCTGAGCCACAAGGGACACCCAAGAATTCTGGAGTGGGTAGCCTATCTCTTCTCCAGCGGATCTTCCCAACGCAGGAATGGAACCAGGGTCTCCTGCATTGCAGGCAGATTCTTTACCAACTGAGCTATGACCACGACGCCACATTATTTTCTGCTCAAGTCCATCACATCAAGTCAGTTCATTGCTATCATGTGTATGGACTTTTTAAAAAATGTCTCTGATCTTTACCTTTGGATCTGATGGACCGGCTGTGGCTGAGGCCGCAGGTGTAATCGGGGGCTATGCTGGTCCTGACCTTCGGGGGAGCCTCCCTCTGCTTGGTCCCTGTCCCAGTATCATCTCCCAGTGAGGAAGGAGGCTGTAGCGGGGAGGGGAGCACTCTGCCATGACCCCATCCACCAGCAGCCCTGCATAGAGGGCATGCCCCTTTCCTTGCATCTCATCCCCAAATAACAGGTAAGGTCCTTCTCAGAGCCTTTTATAATCGTGGCCGGGCTCAGCTTCTCCGACACTTTTCTCCCAGCTCATCACTCGCGTTTATCCACCACCAGCCTCGTACCGGTCCTCACACACGCACCCGGATGCAGGGAGCTCAGCCTCTTTGCCCACCACTAGAGCGTGCACACACCCACAGCCCTGGGAGACGCAGCACCCGAGAGACCAGGGAGGACGCGCCGACGGGTTAATAACACTCATCTTTGTGGGAGAAATTACGGCTGCTTTCTGTTTATATTTGCATGATAAAAAAAATAGAACAGCTTTAAAAATCCGAACCATAAAGAAGTTTCCATTGAGTAAAAACTGGGATAGATGCTGACAGCAAAAGAAAACACACATTCTAATCCTTTTCAGACCTTCTCCTACAGGATCTCGCCTCTTCCTTCCTCTGGACTCTGGAATTCCGTGTCCCTTCACCCGGATCAGCCCCACCTTCTCCCTCCTGGCAACACGTGATGACAAGAACGCCAAGGTGACCATCACTTCCTCTAGACCACCTTCACTCTAAAGGCAGCCATCCCAAAGGGCACATGACACCTGCAGCTGGCAAGGCCCTCTTCACCACGAAGAGCCAGGAGCAACATTTGAAGAGTTCAACTGGGGTGAAAATTCAAACATCAGACATTGGAAGAAAGGCATCTCTCAAAGCGTAAGAGTCAACAGCATCCTTTAATGAGGGCTGGATCCAGGAGGGGCCAGGGAAGGGCGTCTGCAGAACTCCTGGGGAAAGGAGAGCTTGGAAAATGCGGCAGAGAGATTCTTCTAGATGGAATGTCTGTGCCCACCCCCACCCCCCAATTCACATGTTGAAACCTAACCCCCAAGGTGATGGTATTAGGAGGCAGGATGTTTGGGAGGTCATTAGGTCATGAGGGTGGAGGAAATTAGTGGAAATATTAGTGGCTCAGAGTCTGACTCTTTGAGACCCCATGGACTGTAGCCCACCAGGCTCCTCTGTCCACGGGGATTCTCCAGACAAGAATACTGGAGCGGGTTGCCATTTCCTCCTCCAGAGGATCTTCCCCATCCAAGGATCGAACCGGGGTCTCCTGCATTAGCAGGCAGGCATGAAATGGATTAATGCCTTTATAAAAGGGGCTCCAGAGAGCTCCCTGGCCCCTCTGCCACAGAAAGACACAGTGAGAAGATGGCCATGGAGGGAGCACAGCGCCACAGGGCACCAGACCTGCTGGGGCCGTGCCCTGGGACTTTCGGCCTCCACAAGTCCTGACTGACTGATGCAGATACAGTCCGGGTGAAGGAAGCACAGC
This sequence comes from Dama dama, assembly GCF_033118175.1. Lineage (NCBI taxonomy): Eukaryota > Metazoa > Chordata > Mammalia > Artiodactyla > Cervidae > Dama > Dama dama. The sequence continues at coordinate 111,731,644 of NC_083700.1, read as the reverse complement.
TGAATTTCAATACGGACACAAACAAGTAAGCGCCCAGCATGAAGGAAAGCAGGAAATCCAAACTGCTGCCAACCTTAGGGGCTAGTTAAAATTCCGAAATAAGCTTGGAGAACAAGCCACATGGGGCCCGCCTGTGCTGGAAGAGTCTTCAAAGAGTCCCATCAGTAACAACAATCCCCCACATCACCTATAATGGGAGCCCAGCTGTAGTCATTGAGCACCGGGATAAATTTTGGTTAAGTCATGACGTTTCTGGCATTCTTGATCTGTAATTTACACTAATAATCCCCAAGTTAAAAAAAAAAAAAGATGCAAAAGGAATAGAAAGAAGAACAATGTGCATCCCTCTGTGAATTTTGAGAAATCCAGAAATTTTCCCCAAAAGGAACTGAGGCATTTGAACGGATAGAGTATAACTTCTTAACGACTCGTCTCTGGAGGCCTGTTAATAGCTCTCCTAAAAGCCAATTACTATCCTAAATCAGGATTTCACTATGTGGAGGAGTTAAACGTCATCAGAGGCCAGACCTGACGGGCGTGCAGGCAGTCACGGAGAGTCACCGGTTCTAAAGAGGTCTGCCCATCTCAGCACGCAGGACAAGCACCAGGGTGAGGGGAGGGGCCCTGGGGGGTTGATCGTGGAAGGCTGCTAGAAGGAGAAAGAACCTCAGCTTTCCCTTCATTCTTAAGATATCTTATATTCTTATTAAGATATCTGATGCATAATAAACTCTGAGAACTACCCTCCCCCATGACAATTTTCATTTAGCAGGGGCTTGAACAAAATCCTCCAGGTAAAGTGATAAAGTTCCTTACACTCAGCAAAGGACTGGACTTCAGCTCCTGGGAAGCTATACAGGAGCCACAGGACCTAGGGCTTCCCACTGGGTCCCCACCTCCACGGAGGCGGCTCCATTCACGACGACCACTGCCCTGAGCATCCTTCCAATACAAGAGATCCCTATGCCACAAAGGAAACCCCGTCCTGCCAGTCCTTCAAGGAGAGTAAGGCCCCCGGTGAGCTCCGAAGCCAAGGCACACCTCCAGTCGTCACCAGGAAGATGCAGAAATCAAAGACAAGTGCCGTCTCTAATTTTCTCTAACTCTCCAGCTGCCTGTATCTCCATGTGCTTTAAAAGACAAGACTCGGTTCTCCTTTGATTGGGACTCCTTCCCATGTTTCCACTTGTTCATCCCTAGGAGAAAGCTCTCCACGTAATGAGGAGATAAGAGGTGTTCGTGTAATTAATCAGTGACATATCAGTAACAGGGGTTCTATTATTATGGCCACGTTTATATTTGGGTAAGACCTCCTTACAAACAGTTCAAAAATTATTCAGTTCGAGGCACTGACTCATCCACTCAAACAAGGATTTAGGGAGTGGTTCCCCAGCAACCTGTACAAGGACGGCCTGACCACAGAGTCAGACAGAGCGTCTGTCTGCAAGGGTCTGAAAACTGCTGCCTCGGCCATTTTCTGTGTCTTGACGGGGTTGCCAGTGACACACATGAATCCTCCTGGTGGAAATTCTTCAAGCTGAATTGCACTCCAGTGAAACGTGCACAAGAGAGCCGCCAGTGAGCACCTTCCCCAGGCCACTGTCCAGCACCCAGTGGGTCCCACTGCACCCAGAACACGCTTGCAAAGGGAGGCGGCAGAGGTCAGCCCGGGTGGTCCACCAGGGATGGACCAATGGCTTCTATTTCTCTCAGATTACACGCCCTGCAGGCGACCTGAGGGCCCAGCCACCTCAACTCCTGCACGCAGGTGTGTGTGTGCAGGCGTGTGGGTGTATATACACACACACGTGATCCCACGCCACAGTGCTGAGTCATACCGAGCCCAGAGCCAACGAACATCCTCACACCTACTGTTTAAACAGGAGACATCACTTTTCCGCCTCGCTTCCCCGACCTGTACCTGACTAGCTGATGAGCCCAACTCCCCTTGGCCCCGCCCACATCTAATCTGTAGTCAGAGCCTGTTTCGACCTACCCGGCGGAGTCTGCTGCGATCCGTAACCTCAGCAGTTCAGTGGTTCCTCCGTTTAGTTTTGGCTGGCACAAACCCGGCAGTGTGTGGCTACGGCTTTTCACCCCCGCCCCGCCATCTCGAGAACTTCAACTAAACAGAAGTGACCAGATCAGCTTTATTTGGGGGATCTGCACAAAACAAGGAGCTGACCACCCCCAGAAGAAATTAAGATGCTGGTGGATACCAATGGCTGAGAACGTGGTGTGTAATAGATCTGAGTGTACCTCTTAACTTTGGGGGTTTTAGGAAGAAAAAATATATATTTAGTAAAAACGGACGCACTTCTGTGGGATCTTTTTTTAAGTCTCTCCTCCAAACCTACCTCTGGTCTCCAGCCTCCACAAGACAGCTGGAACACTCCTTCCACAGACCAGACTCTGCCCTCTTCCCAGCAATTACTGGCCCGAGACAGCCACTCAGGTCCAAACTCCAACAGTGATGGCCACGCGGGGGAGGCCTGCCCAACCCTGGCCTCCTGCAAGCTGCGCCAGGACCTTGGCGTTGGCCTCTCACCTCTATGGATCAGGGAGAAGTGAGGATTATCCTGGAAAATGTGCACATGGGTCTGGAGATGGCCAGTTTACTAGGGAACCATTTCAACTTTAAAACACAGGGGCACCCAGGAGGTTCAAATCCTACCAATAGTTATAAATGAATGGAAAGCCCTTTTGAACATTTTCCCCCAATTCCAGAAACACATTTCATCAAAAAAAAAAAAAAATTCTGTAAATTCTTGCGGAAGCTGCTGGCTGGGGTCTGAGTGTTAGAAAGGAAACACACGGCCCGGCACAGCACGCTGGGTTTCCTGGGACGCTGGGAGGAAGGGCGCTGACCCCAAACTCTGGTTCCCAGCGATGGAGAGACAGGCTGAGTCCCCGGGTGCCCGAGTTCTGGTGGATTCTGGGCTCCCTCGGGCCATCACTCTGGCAGCAAAGATCCTTGATGTCTGTTCCATGGTTTTGATACAAGTCACTGCTGAGAAACATGTTTGCACGTCCTTCTGAAGAGATCCTGCCCTTCACCGTGAGAAGCCCACTCTGGGCGTCCCTTTGATCTCCAGGTTGCCCTTGAAACCTGACCACATGACTATGCACCGAGCCCATGACCCAGCAGCAGCAGACTCTGTCGGTGCCAGGAGCTGCTGCCGCCTCTAAGGGGGTCCCGCGTGGTTCTCAATGGGCCGTCGGGGACGCCTGGGGCAAGACCAGTCTCCAGAGCGCAGGCCAGGCCAGCACACTGGGACCAGGCGGGAGTCCTGGCCTCGGGGCGCTGAAGGCCATGCTGTAACACCCAAAACGGCCACCACACAGGTCACACTGAAACCCGCAGCAGCACCGCCCAGCCGAGAGTGGAGAGCGCAGCACGCTCACAGATCTGCCAAGGTCAGGATCAACCCGGGGCCAGGATGGGCTGAAACCGCGACCGGGAGCCCCGGGGCCAGATCTGGGACCAGAGGTCTCTTCTCCTTCTGCAGGGCTGGCATCACCTCCTGACTCCCCCAGTCTGTGTCCAGCATCACCCCGTCACCTCCTGACTCCTCCCACCTGTGTCCAGCATCACCCCGTCACCTCCTGACTCCTCCCACCTGTGTCCAGCATCACCCCGTCACCTCCTGACTCCTCCCACCTGTGTCCAGCATCACCCCGTCACCTCCTGACTCCCCCAGTCTGTGTCCAGCATCACCCCGTCCCCTCCTGACTCCCCCAGTCTGTGTCCAGCATCACCCCGTCACCTCCTGACTCCCCCAGTCTGTGTCCAGCATCACCCCGTCACCTCCTGACTCCCCCAGTCTGTGTCCAGCATCACCCTGTCACCTCCTGACTCCCCCAGTCTGTGTCCAACATCACCCCGTCCTCTCCTGACTCCCCCAGCCTGTGTCCAGCATCACCCCGTCACCTCCTGACTCCCCCAGTCTGTGTCCAACATCACCCCGTCCCCTCCTGACTCCTCCAGGCTGTGTCCAGCATCACCCCGTCCCCTCCTGACTCCCCCAGTCTGTGTCCAAAATCACCCCATCACCTCCTGACTCCTCCTGCCTGTGTCCAGCATCACCCCATCCCCTCCTGACTCTCCCAGTCTGTGTCCAGCATCACCCCGTCACCTCCTGACTCCCCCAGTCTGTGTCCAGCATCACCCCGTCCCCTCCAGACTCCTCCCGCCTGTGTCCAGCATCACCCCATCCCCTCCTGACTCTCCCAGTCTGTGTCCAGCATCACCCCGTCACCTCCTGACTCCCCCAGTCTGTGTCCAGCATCACCCCGTCCCCTCCGGACTCCTCCCGCCTGTGTCCAGCATCACCCCGTCCCCTCCTGACTCCCCCAGTCTGTGTCCAAAATCACCCCATCACCTCCTGACTCCTCCTGCCTGTGTCCAGCATCACCCCATCCCCTCCTGACTCTCCCAGTCTGTGTCTAGCATCACCCCATCACCTCCTGACTTCTCCAGCCTGTGTTCAGCATCACCCCGTCCCCTCCTGACTCCCCCAGTCTGTGTCCAGCATCAGCCCGTCACCTCCTGACTCCTCCTGCCTGTGTCCAGCATCACCCCGTCACCTCCTGACTCCCCCAGTCTGTGTCCAGCATCACCCCGTCACCTCCTGACTCCCCCAGCCTGTGTCCAGCATCACCCCGTCACCTCCTGACTCCTCCCGCCTGTGTCCAGCATCACCCTGTCACCTCCTGACTCCCCCAGTCTGTGTCCAGCATCACCCCGTCATCTCCTGACTCCCCCAGCCTGTGTCCAGCATCACCCCGTCACCTCCTGACTCCTCCCGCCTGTGTCCAGCATCACCCTGTCACCTCCTGACTCCCCCAGTCTGTGTCCAAAATCACCCCATCACCTCCTGACTCCTCCTGCCTGTGTCCAGCATCACCCCATCCCCTCCTGACTCTCCCAGTCTGTGTCTAGCATCACCCCATCACCTCCTGACTTCTCCAGCCTGTGTTCAGCATCACCCCGTCCCCTCCTGACTCCCCCAGTCTGTGTCCAGCATCACCCCGTCACCTCCTGACTCCCCCAGCCTGTGTCCAGCATCACCCCGTCACCTCCTGACTCCCCCAGTCTGTGTCCAGCATCACCCCGTCACCTCCTGACTCCTCCCGCCTGTGTCCAGCATCACCCCGTCACCTCCTGACTCCCCCAGTCTGTGTCCAGCATCACCCCGTCACCTCCTGACTCCCCCAGCCTGTGTCCAGCATCACCCCGTCACCTCCTGACTCCCCCAGTCTGTGTCCAGCATCACCCCGTCCCCTCCTGACTCCCCCAGTCTGTGTCCAGCATCACCCCGTCACCTCCTGACTCCCCCAGCCTGTGTCCAGCATCACCCCGTCACCTCCTGACTCCCCCAGTCTGTGTCCAGCATCACCCCGTCACCTCCTGACTCCCCCAGTCTGTGTCCAGCATCACCCCGTCACCTCCTGACTCCTCCTGCCTGTGTCCAGCATCACCCCGTCACCTCCTGACTCCCCCAGTCTGTGTCCAACATCACCCCGTCACCTCCTGACTCCTCCCACCTGTGTCCAGCATCACCCCGTCACCTCCTGACTCCCCCAGTCTGTGTCCAGCATCACCCCGTCACCTCCTGACTCCCCCAGTCTGTGTCCAACATCACCCCGTCACCTCCTGACTCCCCCAGCCTGTGTCCAGCATCACCCCGTCACCTCCTGACTCCCCCAGTCTGTGTCCAGCATCACCCCGTCACCTCCTGACTCCCCCAGCCTGTGTCCAGCATCACCCCGTCACCTCCTGACTCCCCCAGTCTGTGTCCAGCATCACCCCGTCACCTCCTGACTCCCCCAGCCTGTGTCCAGCATCACCCCGTCACCTCCTGACTTCTCCAGCCTGTGTTCAGCATCACCCCGTCCCCTCCTGACTCCCCCAGTCTGTGTCCAGCATCAGCCCGTCACCTCCTGACTCCTCCTGCCTGTGTCCAGCATCACCCCGTCACCTCCTGACTCCCCCAGTCTGTGTCCAGCATCACCCCGTCACCTCCTGACTCCCCCAGCCTGTGTCCAGCATCACCCCGTCACCTCCTGACTCCTCCCGCCTGTGTCCAGCATCACCCTGTCACCTCCTGACTCCCCCAGCCTGTGTCCAGCATCACCCCATCACCTCCTGACTTCTCCAGCCTGTGTTCAGCATCACCCCGTCCCCTCCTGACTCCCCCAGTCTGTGTCCAGCATCATCCCGTCACCTCCTGACTCCGCCCGCCTGTGTCCAGCATCACCCCGTCTCCTCCTGACTCCTCCAGGCTGTGTCCAGCATCACCCCATCCCCTCCTTACTCCCCCAGCCTGTATCCAGCATCACCCCCATCCCTCCAGGCACTCTCCACAGCAGTCCCATCTTCTCTGGATGCACAAACAGGTGTCATTTCTGAAAGGCTCCTGTACTCCCTCAGGTTCTCTCTTGAAGGCCTTAGAGATCTTCCAGGGTAAACACAGAACAATAAAACCTTCCTGCTTGCTCTTCAAACAACCACACTGCACAGCTTTCTTCTTACAGGTTTCAAGCTTTGCCACCAACTGTGGCCATACTTCAGGATGTCCCTGTGGTTGAAGGATATCCATGGTAACCTCATTAGGGTTTTTGTTTTCTTTTTAAAATGGCTTCCATTCACACATTTCCATCAGTTTCACACTCAGTCCTTTAAAAACTGAGCATTACAGATAACCATCCTACTTTAGAGTCAAATTCTGTATAAACCAGGGGGTCAGAAAACAAGGTTGGGGCCTTAGCACCTCAGGGCCCAGTGTACGATTTCAAAGCATCAATCTCTTTGAGCATCAGTTTCTTGGTAAGAAAATCCCACTCCACACCTCACACACTTATCAGACAATGTAACAAGCTCTGCAATAGTGCTGCGTGAGCTGGGAAGTCACAGTGTAAGGGCAGCAGGTAGCAGCTGCTCTGCACCACCACCATGGCAGGGCTGCGTCATGACGGCAGAAACTCTAGAGCATCTCCTACCCACTGCTCAGAAACAGAGAAAGCACCTCTCACAGAGCCCAGTTCAAAGATTCTCTCTTGACCTTTTTTTCACCTTCCACCCTGGAGGCTCAGACAGTAAAGAACCCGCCTGCAATGCAGGAGACGCAGGTTCGATCCCTGGGTCGGGAAGATCCCCTGGAGGAGAAAACGGCAACGCACTCCAGTATTCTTGCCTGGGGAATTCCATGGACAGAGGAGCCTGCTGGGCTTCACGGGGTCACAAAGAGTGGGACATGACTGAAGCGAGTAACACTTTCAGCCTGTAGCTGAGCTGTTGGGCATTACTGACGTACCACCATCAAAATATTAGAGGCCAAAGAAACAAAAAAGAAGTAAACACAAAACATCGCTACGATCAATTAATTAACCGATTCCAGATAACTAGGAAAAACGAAGCAGTCTGAGACACCAGGGCACAGGGAGATGAAGGTCATCCGAGCAGGAAGCAAAGCCACCACCTGGTAAACCTTCAATACCAGCCTGGTCCCCAAAACGCTCCTCATGTGGCCTCACGGTGAGACCATCAGGGCTCCCAGGACGCCTCTGGCATGGAGAAAAGGGCGTGGCTCCCAAAAGCCGGCTGCTCATCGAGGAAGCCTTAGTGGTTCGGGGGCTTCCCTGGTGGCTCAGGTCAGAAAAAATCCACCTGCAAGGCAGATGAGGGTTCAATTCCTGGGTGGGAAAGATTGCTTAGAGAAGGAAATGGCAATCCAATCCGGCATTCTTGTCTGGAGAATCCCATGGACAGAGGAGCCTGGCGGGCTACAGTCCATGGGATCACAAACAGTCAGACGCGACTAAGGTACTAAACTTTTCACTTTCACTCCCGAAGCCCTCGTTGGGCAGACTCTTCCAAGTCTGCAGCACACCCTTACCTTACCTAAAAGCTGTAATTTGGCCAATAAGCCCTGAAAATGGGACAAAAGCTGAGGAATCCATCACTTTGTTTCCTGATTTTCTTTCCAAGGTGATTAAACTGGGTATCTTTTAACTGCCACCGGTAATAACAAAACCCTTAATTCTTCTAAAACTCAGACTATCAAAGAAAAGAAAACAATTTTAAGATATATATTTATACATCTAGACAAAAACAGATGCCTAAGATGCAGGATTTGTACAATAGGCAAGTAGAAAGGCATACACTTTAGATGGGTAACTTTCACCCTAAGAACTGAAAAACTGTCAAGCTTTAACACAAATATTTAAGTAGTGCACTGTGATTTTTTTTTTTTTAATTTTGGTGAAAATATACAGATAACAAAAAATTCACCACCCTACACACGTTTAACCATGGAATTCAGTGGCATCAGGGACACCCATCATCATCTTTAAGGTCTCCATCCTCTCACTGCGTGTGTATTAGTCTCTTAGTCGTGTCCAGCTCTTTGTGACCCCACGGACTGCAGCCCTCTGTGCGTGGGATTCTCCAGGCAAGAACACTGGAGTGGGGTGCCATTCCCTTCTCCAGGGGATCCTCTGTCCATGGGCTTTTCCAGGTGAGAATACTGGATTGGGTACCATTGCCTTCTCCAGGGGATCTTCTGAACCCAGGCATCAGACGTGGTCTCCCACACTGCGGGCAGACTCTTCACTGTCTGAGCCGCCAGGGAAGCCCCCACCATGTCCCCGGCCCGCCCTCCTTACTATCCCTGGCATCCTGGTGAGAAGACAGTGGCGTGATCATTGACGGTTTCTCACAAAGATGCCGGGAGTGGTAAGGCGGGCGGGGCACGGGACCCACAGGGAGGCTGCCCAGCGGGTCCCGGGGCCCAGGCCCAGCTCCACTCCCACCATGCTCCGGCTCTCAGAGTCCAGTCCAGATACAGGGTGCCCTGCCTCTCAGGACGGGTGGTCCTGACGAAGCCCCCATCACTGCTGACCCTGGGACAGCCCCTATGAACACCGCCCCCTGCTCAGTAATGGGGGCACCTCCCCCTACCGCCAACCCTATTCACACCAGGCCCAGCTTGGGTTTTTTAATGCACACAAAGGCCATCTACCAGCTCAGAGCCGCAGACATGAGGCTTTTGTGCAGCGCTGACAGAGGGTGACCTTTCAGGAAAGGCCAGCCCGCCCTCCCTCCTGGAGGAGGGGCGGACAGGCCCGCGAAGAAGGCACTTTTTGTTTGGGGCTCAATTAGCCCAGAAGCCATCGCAGGGTGAAGACAATACACTCCGTGCTCAGAAGAGTCACCCAGAAATACCCCCAGCGCCGGCCTGCCCACCGACCACACAGTCATACTCGGAGAGGACTCTGGGCCACAGCCAACCCCAGCAAATGACCTGAGAGCGTTCCGTGGCTTCCAAACACGCACGGGAGTCCGTTGCAAGCAGGCAGTCAGCGAGGCAGCATTCATCCCGGCCAAGGCTTCGGGCAGAGGGTCAAGACAGCTGGGATTAAATCAAAGCTGTCCAGCGGAGGCCACCGGCCATGGGAGTTGAAATGACGCAGGTTCGACCGAGAAGTGCCGTGAGTGGACAGCACCCCGCAGTCCAAAGGCTTGGGACCAACAGGATGGAACCCACTCTCCCCCAGCAAATCCCAGACTGCCCGGATCGGCAGGGTGGGACTATGGGGAGTGCGGAATTAGACACCACGTATTCACATCTCAGGAAAACTCATTCCACCTGCTCCCTTTCAGTTTTTTACGTGGCTACGTGAGAATTTCAAAGGACTCGAGGTTCACATTCTGCTTCCACTGGGCAGATCTGCTAGGAGAAGGCAAGAAAGTGGATTGCAGAAAGACCGCAGAGGTGGAGTGCGGCGGGCAGGGTGTGGATGGCCGATGGACGTCTGTGAAGGAGGCGAGAAGCGAGGGTGACCAGAGGGAGAAGCCAAAGGCAGCTCTGCCAGCCCCCAGGGAGCCCAGGAAAGTGTGCATGCTGACGCAGCCAGACCGTCATGCCAGGCAGCCTGCTGGAGGAGGGTCCAAAGGGATGCGCCTCTGCGGTGCTCACAGCGGTCGTCCGCACACAGCATGACCACTGGTGAACATTCCAGAGATGCACACAACGAAGTTCTCAAGACCAGATGCCGGGTCAACTCATCACAAAGAGGTGAAGGTCCCAGGTCACAGACAGCGCAAACATTCCCTGAGCACCACCTGCGTCCCTGGCTGGAATAACACCTCACAAACCTCGGTGCAGCTGGAGCCTGCGCTGATGACCACACACACATCCTAAGTGCACAACTCACACCCAGGGTACCACCGCCCAAACAGCGGCCCAATTTTAAAAGCCTAGAGAATGAGATGAGTGTCGAGATTGAGGGATTGGATGCAGACCCACGGCACACAGGTAAACGACACCCGAACCCTATCCCTGCTGCAGAGAGCATCGCTCCTGTTCCTCCTGGGAGGAACAAAACAGAGTCACGTAAGATGCAGCTTTAAATGCCATCCCCAGGCAGAGAGAGGAGGACAGATCCACGTGTGCTGGGGAACCCTGGACCGGTCAAGATGTCAAGGGATTAACACGAAGACATCCCTTATTCTACCTGACGCTACTAAATAAGAAATACACACAGATATAAAATGTACTTGAAACCTTCTAAACTCAAACTGCCCCAGGAACCCCATGTGACCTTGACCTTACTCACACGCCCTGCCCCTCTTTGATGTTACATGTGTGATGCAGGGAAATGAGTTAGGTGCCTCCATCAAGCTGCCCTGTGAGCGGACAAGGGCGCTGGACTGGCTGGGAGCAGGCCAGACGGTGTGGCTGGGACCAGCCGTCCAGCAGCTGCCAAGCACAGGGGGTGAGTCACCCCCAGGGGCCCGTGGCCCTGACGGGAGAGTTTCACGGTACCCAGGGGTCAGACAAGGGCCGCAAACCTGCTGTGCAGATTCAGTCTGAGGCTCCTTCTGCTCCGGGCCCTTTGGCATCACTGACTGAGACATTTTCCATCCACAGCAGTTCTGACACCAAACGTGTCGGTCTCTTCCACACCAACAACTGATGGAAAAGTTCCAACTCCCGGTCATCCACGTGGTGCCTGAGATTCAGCACACTCTCCCATCCAAGTACTAACCAGGCCCGGGCCTGCTCAGCTTCCAGGATCAGAGGAGATCGGGCGCATTCAGGGCGGTATGGCCGCAGGCTTAGATTCAGCACAGTGACACTACCCAGAGCTGGTGTCAGGCCCTACAGGCTACGGGCCTGGACCCACGAGCTCGCCCCCACCTCGGGTGCCAGCGAGAATCACTCAGGCGCCTGCCATCCCTCGGCACGGCCAGCTCTGATCCAGGGGTCCCCACCTCCCGTCCTTGGGTTCCATAATTTACTAGAATGGCTCACAGACTCTGGAACAGTCCACCTACCCATTTATTATAAAGGATACAAGTGAGGAGGAGCCGGATGGGGGCCATGTGTAGGCAAGTCATGCGGAAGGTGCATGGGGCCCACCCTCCCGGGAGCTCCAGGTGTTCACTGCTCAGGAGTTCTATTTACAGAGATTAATCTCCAGCTCCTCTTCCCTCCCTGGGGGTCGGGGAGGGGAGGGAAGTCCCAGCTCTGTTTACCTGATCGGTCTGATGACCACTCCGTGATGATCATCATGATCATCATGATCACTCTGATGACCACTCACTCCGTCCCGAGGCTACCCAGGGCCTCCTCCTAAGCCACCCTGTCAGCACCAGCCCAGCTGCCATCCAAGAGGCTCAGGAGTAACCAAGGGCGCTCCTATCACCCAGGAAATGCCAAGGGTTTTTAGGAGATCAGTGCCAGGAACTGGGGACAAGACCAGATACATTTCTTCTCAAGAGACCATACTGGAGGAATAAGCCAGTGATGGCTACCGGGGCCCAGTCACTTAACCCGCTGGCCCCTAAGAAGGAAGAAACGTGCTTTGTAAGCATCCCAAATTGGGACGTGGAAGGTGACCATCCAGAGGGCGAGGAGCAGAACCAGTTATGAGGCTTCAGAGAGCGGAAGGAGGGGAGGAAGGAGCAGGTGGGAACTTCTGCTTTCCATCACAAGCCCTGTCTGTCCCATTACACCAAGAATAAGGAAGAATGAACCACCACCGAAGTCGCAAAAAAGTCAACCGAGAGAGGAGGAAAAACCAGCGAAATCCCATCAGAGGGGACAGGCAGCTACTCTGAGCCAGAGCAGCCTCTGTGGTCTCCCCGTCCACGCCACCTCATCCACCCCTGGGGGTCACTCCCCCCACACCTCCAGCTTGTTTCTAAACTACGGAAATGCCCGGCCCCAGAAGCCAAATGCACTCTCTTGTCCAGACAGGCTCTTAACAGCTTGGATCACCTGCTTCTCTGCACCCCGCCCAAGCACGCATCGCTCCACACTCACAGGTGCCAACGCGCATGGGGCGGGGAGCCAGCCCCCCAGGGCCCCCCTCACCACTCCTGAGCAAGACCCCTTTCAGCAGGGAAGGAAGAGGCGTTTCCGCTCTCAGCAGATTCTCAGCTCCTTTCCTGTTTTTCCTTTTTTTTTTAAGTTTATTTATTTTTAATTGGAGGATAACTGCTTTATGAATACTGTGTGGGTTTCTGCCATGCATCAACAGAATCAGCCACAGGTATACATATGTCCCCGCCCTTTCGAACCTCTCTCCCACCTCCCACCCTATCCTGTTCTGTTTAAGCTGTAAGATTTTTTTTTCATGAACCCTTTCTAAAGTCTTTATTGTTTCTGTTTTAGGTTTCGGTGTTTTGGCCACGAGGCCGGTGGGATCTCAGCTCTCTAACCAGGGATCGATCCTGCACCCCTTGCAATGGAAGGCGAAGTCGTAACCACTGGGGCACCGGGAAGTCTGCGTTTGTTTCATCTTTATGCCCAGGACGCATGTCTGCTGACGAGATGCTAAGAGCCATATCAGCCTCGCGATCGTCCCACAGTGCCCCACACAAAGACGCGCTGTCGGCTACCATACTTTGAAACCTGACGCTCTTTTATGTGGCTAAGCGACCCTTCCGTTCCCCATTCCCCCCCACGTATGCACCCCTCCCCTAGGTGAGGTCTGAGGCACTGGGTTGGCCACTTTTCCCAGGCTAATCAGATGCCACTGAGATCCTACGGAATGCCCAGGGGTCATCCACGAGCAGCTGATGGCAGGAACCAGAGCCTCTGCTGGCCTCCCTTAACTTCTCCCTGCTTTGCCAACCTTGGCCAGTTTTCCCACTCGTTGGGCTTTATGTCGTCCTCGCCCTCGCTGTTTTGCATGTAGGTATTCAATGACACTCAACCCTTCCGGCAGCGTGAGCTGAGCCCTTCCTAGACACCTTCCCAGCCGTCCACACGCACTTTCTCCAGGGCCTCCTCTTCTGCCTCCCACTTGGTCCCAAGCACCGTGCCTGCTGGACCGTCACCCCTGCACCAGGGGTGGCTGAGAGCATCACCTATCAGGGAAAACCCCAGCCGACGCCCAGAACAGACGGCTGTCCCGGGAGCCCCGATAGGACGCCCAGACACACAGGCCTCCGGGAAGAGGTGCACCTCAGGCTACTGGTGTCTCTGCCTTCCCGGGGGGTCACTGCAGGCTGGGCAGCAATGACCAGGGAGGCCTGGGTCCTGAGGACAGAGGGAAGGCTCCGTGGGAGGGTATAGCTTTCTCAGAAGAAAAATCTCCCTCTCCCACATCTTCTTCTCGTTTGAAAAGAAGGGAATACTTTCCCTGAAGTCAATAGGAGATTGTTCGAAAGAGACAAGCCTCCCTCTCCCATCTCAGGAAAACATAGTGACTTTACAGAAAAAAAAGAAAAGGACACCAGAAACAGAGAAAAGTCAAGATAAAAGAAAAGCCGACTCTTTCCAATAAAGCAAACATCTAGAATATTCACTATGCAAATCTGTGCGTTTATACTTTTCCCCAAGGCAGCCCCTTGGGGAATGCGGTTACAGGTTACAGGAATGCGGAAGCAGGTGAAGGGACAGGCAGGTCTGTGGGTCACCAGGGCCAAGCACCTGGCCCCCCAGGGCGTGGACTGTGCTGCGCATGAAGCCAGACAAGAGACAGAGTGGGGGGAGACAGGGGTCAAGGGCGAGGTGGCCACCCACTGACACTCTCCTCAACAGCTTATTCTCAAATCGGCTCCTTGAAGCTTCCCTCAATTGTGTGGCTGCCTGACCTGCTTCCCAAGCTTCAAGCATCACGTCCCACCTGCATGGTTCTCTGCCACCTTCGGGTCCCACTTGGATGCTGTCACTTATTCCCCTTCAATCAACTTTAAACCTTTTATAGAGTACATTTAGCTCAAGTAATATCACTTATGCCACAGAAGACTCAAGACCCTTGGACTGCAAAGAGATCAAACCAGTCCATCCTAAAGGAGATCGATTCTGAATACTCAATGGAAGGACTGATGCTGAAGCTGAAACTCCAATAGTTTGGCCACCTGAGAGGAAGAGCTGACTCATTGGAAAAGACCCTGATGCTGGGGAAGATTGAAGGCAGGAGGAGAAGGGGACGACAGAGGATGAGATGGCTGGATGGCATCACCGACCCGATGGGCATGAGTTTGAGTAAACTCTGGGAGTTGGTGATGGACAGGGAGGCCTGGCGTGCTGCAGTCCATGGGGTCACAAAGAGTCAGACATGACTGTGCCACTGAACAACATTACTCATGAACTAAAGTCTAGGCTTCTTTTTAATACATATTGGAAGATAAACAGAATCAACCAACATGGCACCCAACACAACTGAGGAAGCCCTCGATCATACCAGCTGTGTGGGCTCACCACGGCTGGAGCCCCCACCCGCCGGCAGAGAACTTGGTCTTCAAGTGCCTGCAGTGTGTTTCCAAACCTCCTTACATCCGCTGTACTTATAACTAATTACATCATTCAATTAAATATTACACAAATTGATTAAATGGAAGTTTTAATAAGAGTAACCATAATTACATCATTTGATTAAACATTATACAAATTGATTAAATGGGAAATTCAATAAGAGGGATTTTTTTTTTGCTTTGAAAATGACATAGAACGTTTTGGGAATATTCAGTGAAGACAAGCTGCTTCTTTAAAAGAAAACGCTGTTTAAGTAAATATGCTCAAGTGAAAGAAAAGAAAGTGAAGTCGCTCAGTCATGCCCGACTCTTTGCGACCCATGGGCTGTAGCCTGCCAGGCTTCTCCATCCACGGATTTTTCCAGGCAAGAGTACTGGAGTGGGTTGCCATTTCCTTTTCCAGAGGATCTTCCCGACCCAGGGATCGAACCTGGGTCTCCTGCATTGCAGGCAGACTCTTTACCGTCGGAACCACCAGGGAAGCTCAAGATACCTTTCAAGACAGGGAGGAGGTGGCAAAAATCAAACAGAGGCCACGATGCTGCTTCTGACTTAGTCACGTGCATCTGCCCATGTCCCAGAGGGGCCTCGGGACGACACTGCATGCCTGCCGCACCCCCTGCCAATGCCCCGGGACCACTTGAAGGCTATGCTTGGTCTTGCTCATTTCTGAAGCCTCGGTCGGTCTCCAGCACGTGCTTAGCACACAGTAGGTTCTCATCAGCTTGACTGAAGGCAGCGAAGTCACACACACACACACACACACACACATGACAGCCGGGGACCCTGGAAGGTTGTGGAGAGGCAGCTGCAGACATTTCAGAGGGGACCCGGACTGAGAAGATGGGGAAGGAAATGGCTGTTTCCCTGGAGATGTGAGCGCTGGGCAGGCCCCGCCCCCAGGTGCAGACAAGGGGAGGCGACAGCAGGTGCAGAGATGCTGGGGGGGCAGGGAGGGAGCAGAGGAAGGGAGGAGGATGCAGGGAGTCCAGAGCAGGGGGAGCCCCATCCCCTGGAGAACCAGCCCGACCCGCGAGGACTGGGGACTCGGGTCCTGGGCTCTCAGCACTCATCCACACAGCAGACACCTGCAGGGAGGCCTCAGGCCACAGTCCCCACGGAGCTCCAGGACGGTGGCCGTCGGGGCAGGCGTCAGTGCCGCTAAGCCAACCGCAACGCCGAGGTGTCCTGAACGTCCTGGCGTCGTGCCGCTGTCAGAAGCTGTCGCATCGCACACACTCAGGGCCCGGCCGCAGGGAAGACGGGCCGGCTGAGCCTGAGGGGACGAGACAGAACCCAGTCCCGCAGGGATGCGGAGGAGCCCTCAGTGACGCTATGAAGTTAATACGTCTGTCCGCTGCAGATGTCCAGCAAAATGCAGTGATGCTCAAATTCAAACAGAGGTTGAGCCCAGGCCAGCGCCAGAGCAGAGCGCTGACCGTGGTCTCTGGACCTCCAGGACAGAGTTGGGGGTTGGGGGTTGGGGGGGTCGCCCGAGCGGCCACTCCACTCTTGGGCCCCCTTGGCCTCTTTGCATAAGCCAATCTGTCCTGTCTTCTGGGAGAGCTGTCATTACGACAAACAGTCACAATTTCCCTACCATACAAAAAGGGTTTTCCCAGTAAAATACACATCAGAATAGGGCCTGGGAAATGGATTTCTATACAGGGAGGCAAGGGGGCCAACCTTTTAACCTTCACCACAGACAGAGGACCACATCTCCGTCATCTCACAGTGACGGAGACACCCCTCAGTTGCAGGGTCTAGCGGGGGAGCCACCAGCCCCACGAGGAACTGAACTTCTCATTTAACTGAAATGTAAATAGTCACTTATGGCTCAGAGTGGCCCCACTGGAGCGCGAGGTGCTAGATAATACATTTATATTTAAAGTAGTTTATCATGAAAAGGAAGACACCTGAAGTTCCCGGAGTCATACTACTTGCTAGGCACTGTCCTAAATAACGACCTACATGTACCATCATACCTAACCCTGATAAAGGTGTTCTCATAATAAAACAGAGTAAAAAAAAATAGTTCAGTGGCAAAACATCCTTTGAAGATTTTTGGATATCTGGAACATGAGCAGCTCTGGGTAGATAGACACTTCACAGCGGCCTCTCAGGAATCCTTTCATCACAAAAGACAAAGCAAGTGCATTTTCATAACATCATTAGAATACAAGAGCCTGGCAGGTTCCTCTATGAGTCCCCTTCCACGTGTCACACCGGCAGGCAGGTAAGTCACTCAGTCGTGTCCGACTCTTTGCGACCCCATGAACCACAGCACGCCAGGCCTCCCTGTCCATCACCAACTCCTGGAGTCCACCCAAACCCATGTCTATTGTGTTGGTGATGCCATCCAACCATCTCATCCTCCATCGTCCCCTTCTCCCCCTGCCCTCAATCTTTCCCAGCATCAGGGTCTTTTCAAATGAGTCAGCTCTTCGCATCAGGTGGCCAAAGTATTGGAGTTTCAGCTTCAACATCAGTCCATCCAATGAACACCTTGGACTGATCTCCTTTAGGATGGACTGGTTGGATCTCCTTGCAGTGCAAGGGACTCTCAAGAGTCTTCTCCAACACCACAGTTCAAAAGCATCAATTCTTCAGTGCTCAGCTTTCTTTATAGTCCAACTCTCACATCCATACACGGACACTGGAAAGACCATAGCCTTGACTAGATGGACCTTTGCTGACAAAGTAATATCTCTGCTTTATGCTGTCTAGGTTGGTCATAAGTTTCCTTCCAAGGAGTAAGCGTCTTTTAATTTCATGGCTGCAATCACCATCTGAAGTGATTTTGGAGCCCAGAAAAATAAAGTTAGCCACTGTTTAACACTGTTTCCCCATCTATTTGCCATGAAGTGATGGGACCAGATGCCATGATCTTCGTTTTCTGAATGTTGAGCTTTAAGACAGAGGGCACTAAATGATGAACCTTTTAAAAGCATCCCTTTAATGCCCTTAAAACATACTGCAAAGCTAAGCATGGCTCCTTCACCTTGGTTTATGACACTGCCAGAGGGCACAGAGCCCCACATGAGGGGGCTGGTGCCAGAATCCAGGGGATGAGGATGCAGGCTGACACCGGGCCCCAGGTGCGGCTTACAGCCGGCAGGCCCCCACTGTGTTCAAAGGATGGACAATCTGCCAAAACCCAACGTTTAGGAGAGGAAAGCGTGGATACTTCCTCAGAAGGAGCAGAAAGCTGGTCTCGGGTATTCGGCCTGAGCCAGTAGACTGAAATCTTTCCCCTCCGTGTCGCCCTAAGAGGCCTCCTTGGCCCACTGTACGTCAGACAAGGGCTGATCTCTGAAGACCACGCTCAGAGTAACAGCAATCCCCTTCTCGTCCCGGAGGGTCTGACTGCTCAGAAAGCAAGGCTCAGGGCTGCCATTTACCCCTGGCTCCTCGGTCCAAGGAAGGCATCCTATGCGGTCATGTCTTGGTCATCAGTAGCTTGACCACTTTAAGATTCAAGGGGTAGAGGTCAGGGTTGTGATCATAAAGAGGCTTTGAAAGGTTGTGCAGGATGAACTGCCAAGAAAAGAGCCCCTGATCTGAGAGCTCACGCCCCTCAGTGGGGACGGCGCCCCTGACCTGAGAGCTCACGCCCCTCGGTGGGGACGCAGGGCCCATGGCGGCACATTCTACACAGTCGCAGGGGCGGGCCTGGGGAGGCACACAGCGCCCGACCTTGGGAACAGGAGACCCGCATGTGTGACAGTCTCACTGCAGCCATGTGATCGGGAGCAAGTGCCCCAACCTGCCCGGCCTGTTTCCTTATCTGTAACAGATGGTTGATACCACCCACTTCATGGGGATTTTGACAAGCATTAAATCAAACAGCACCTTCAAGGAGCCGGCACCCCACTACCCATGAGACACTCAGTAAATGCTGGTTCCTTCTCTCCTCTTGCAGGGCTCCTTCCCAAGCCCTAGCAAAGCTAACTAGGATCAAGAAAATGCAGCGACTTCCTAGAATTCACCCAGAAATTAAAAAAAAAAAAAAATCACCCTACCAAAAACAGGATAATTCATTATAACAAGCCAAGTCCCCCAGGGTTGTAATCTATGGAGTTCTAAAACGACAACAACTTCCTGTCCGACTGTAAAAATAGAACAGTGTTTGTCAAAGACACTGGATCCAATTAATGCGTTCATTTTCTCCACTGAAGGAGCCACAGCATCTCAGTCTGAGCCCACGGGGAAGGAAATGGGGGCCGATGAGGGGGTGCAGGAAGCTTCCGGGGGGCACGGCTGTCCACCTGGGTAAGAGTGAACGCAGGTGTGGACCGAAACACAGCCCCCAGGAGGAAGGCATGAGGCAGAGACCAGAGCAAGGGCGGGATGAGGCCACCCCAGGACAGACAGACAGACTAGCCATCCTGAGGGGCGGGGGACACGGGGCAGGTCCAGAGCTCAGAGGTGTGGTCCCGGCTGGGCATGGTCCGGGGTGCAGGCAGGGCTGGGAGGAGACCCTACAGTGTGGGCAGGGGGGGGCAGACAATCCTGTGACCGGCAAGGCAGCCCAGGAGGTAGAGATGTGAACCACAACAGCTCCCCCACAACCCACACACACACTGCAGATGGGGAAGCGGAGCAGCTGACTTGCCCCCGCATGTCACCTGTCTAGAAGGGGCAGAGCCCGGGGCAGCCAGGGAACTCTACAACAGAAGTTACAGGGCAGGAAGGGTTCTAGAAAAAGACGGAAAGAAAGCCCCTGGTCTGGATACTAGCAGGCCTCTCGCTGCAAAGCTCCGGGCATGGGGAGAGAGGTTCACGGTGGCTGAGGTTGAGGAGGGAATTGGGGGCTTGGGGTCTCACAGGGTGGAGGGGCCCAGGGACCCATGTGTTCAAGATCACAGGCTCCAAAACACAGGGAAGAGGCCACGTCCCGCCCTCCCCACTGTCCCGGAGGACCCGCCATCTCCTCCTCACTCCTCAGCCCCACCGCGGCAAAACACGCACTCGCACCGTATAATCACTTGATTATAGCCATAATCTGGTACGATCTGACTACACTGCCGGCTTACTACAGTGTGAGAAAATACAGGAAACGTTTCAATTATGCCCCGTGTAACCGATGTATAAAGGAATCGCTGTCCATCGTGGTGAACCTTAAACGCTATTTCCTTTAAGATAAGCTTGCGACGTCTTTGACTTACAGAGACTTGAAAAGACTACACACATCCTGATCTCTTAAGCGCACAGATGTGGTCTCCATGTGTTAGGAGTTCTGAGTGTCTGCTCATCTCGACAAAGTCCCAGAACCGGCTAGTTTATTTGGGGAAAAACTTCAAGCTGGTTCACGGAAGAGCCCCGCGGGTGAGTGAACATGTACAGCCTTGCGTTTTATGAAACGGGAGAAAAGTCAAGCTCAGAGGACATAAGAGAAGGTGCCTTTCAGCCTGGACTGGCAGGCGGCCCCTTCCTCTGCAAGGAGAAGCAGCTTAGGTTCAAACCTGTCAACAGTTTTTAAGTCAAAGGCCTTCGTTTCCGCCTTAATCGCTAAGTCAATTACAGCTCTAATCCGAAAAAGGTATTTAATGGGCCTTTATCTAAGTTCACGGATATTCTCCCCAAATACTGAATTAGCAGTGTAATCTTCTTGTATCCGCACCAGCCAGGCAGATGGCAAGGGCCTCAGAAACTGCCCGGGGCTGTGACGAGGGTCAAGGTTGGCTGAGGAGGGAGCCGGGCCCTCCGCCTGCACCCCCAGGTCAGTGGAGAGGAAGCCCGAGATAAGGGGCACTCACTGCACACCTGGACCCACTAGGGGGAGTTGACAGCAACCCCAACATGTCAGCCACCCCCCACCGCCCCAGATCAGTGCAAGAGATCTGTAAGCCCTCCCCCTCCCTCCAACACGGCCTGGGACACCTCAACCTAGAAATAACACCGGAAATGGTGGCTAGGACCACACCCCGCTTACAGAGGCCTCTCTGGCCCAAAAGGACATGGGAAGACTGTATCCACTCCAGGAAAACAAACTGGAAAGTGGAGTCAAGGTTAAGACGATGATGAGGGCGGCCCGGCAGCACCCAGTCCGGGGACAGCTCACCTTGGAGGCCTCTCCCCTCCTGTGGCCTCTCCCTGGGGCCCGGAGGCCACAGGAACAGCGCATCCTTTAAGGAAACACTCACATCCTCTGTGTGCACTGAGTCTGATCCATAACTTCTGTGACTTTTCTGACAAGACACAGGAACTCTGAGCAGGGTAGGGGCGCACCCGCAGCGCCCTGAGCGTCCCAGAGCAGCAGGTGGTCCAGCAGAGAAGGAAACACCTGATGCTTACTTACAGCCTGCAGAAAGTGGGGGCATATTCATCAGGAGAATGCTACCACAACTAACGGCCTCAAACTCGGCACCTTAAAACAACACTCACTAGGGATGTCCCGGGTGGTCCAGGGGCTAGGAATCCGCCTTCCACTGCAGGGGGATGTGGGCGCGATCCCTAGTCTGGAAACTGGGAGTCCACGTGAAGCGGGGAACCAGGCCCACTGGCCTCGACTAGAGAGCCCATGGGCCACAATGAAGACCCAGTGCAGCCAAAAGTAAAAAAGTTACAAAACAAAATCACATTAACTGACCACCTTCCCATTCCGGAAGTCAGAGCCTGACCTGGGTCTCACAGGGCTGAAATCAAGGCCCCAGGGAAGAACTCTTTCCTTGCCTTTTCCAAAAGCTTTCAGAATCCACCCACATTCGTGGTCCTGCTTCCGGCATCAGAGCCAGCACCCCAACATCAGCGTGAGCTGACCTTTTCCTGCTCACACCTCCCTCTCTGAACCCCCCACCCCCCGTCTTCCTCTTTCACCTTTAAGTACCCCTGTGATTATGCCGGGCCTACCAGGTAATCCAGAATAATCCCCCATCTCAAAACTGTTAATCACACCTACCAGGTCCCTTCTGCCATATCAGGTAACACAATCGCGGGTTGTGGGGATCAAGGCATGGCTCTCTAGGGGTGATTACTCTGCCCACACCGTGCGGGGAGAGATGAAGGCCGAAGCGCCTTAACCCTTGGGCTTAACCTGCTTCTCAACACACGCTGCAGAGCGGTCCCTGGAGCACTGCTTGTAACTGGGGGCAACAGAGAACAGACCAGGGGGCACGGAACAGGGGTCCAGTGAATTGGTGACAGCACCTGGCCAGACAGCAGGACCACGGAGGACCTGCGAGACAGAAAGAGACTCACCACGCTGACGTCCAAGCGCCACGACGGCAGAAAGGGCAAGCTGCAGAACAGGAGTTACCCGGTTCCACTTGTCTTTCAAAACGAGAAGAACCAACCCTGTCTTACGTCATACACAAAAATTAACTCAGGACAGATCAAAGACCTAAAGGTAGGAGGCAGACCCATACAACTCCTGGAGGGAAACACACAATTAAATATTCAGGGTCTTAGGCAGTTATTTCTTAAATTTAACACCAAAGCCCACCTGACCAAAGGAAAAAAAAAAACAGACAAACCAGACTTCATGCAAAATTTTCCTATGTCAAAAAACACCACCGTGAAAACGGGAGAAAATATTTGCAAATCATATGTCTGATAAGGGCCCAGTATTCAGAATATACAGAGAACTCTTAGAACTCAACAATAAAAAGACAAATAACCCAATTAAAATGTGGACAAGAGATCTGAATGGGCATTCCTCCTAAGATCTGCAAATGGCCAGTAAGCACGTGAAAAGGTGTCCAGCACCACCAGTCATTAGGGAAATGCAAATCAAAACCACCATGAGCTGTGGTTTCACACCCACTGTCAAGACGACAGGTAACAGCAAGTATTGGCAAGGATGTGCAGAAACTGGCCCCCAGATAGAGCTCAGTTCAGTTCAGTCGCTCAGTCGAGTCCGACTCTTTGCGATCCCATGAACTGTAGCACGCCAGGCCTCCCTGTCCATCACCAACTCCCGGAGTTCACCCAAACTCATGTCCATCAAGTCAGTGATGCCATCCAATCATCTCATCCTCTGTCATCCCCTTCTCCTCTTGCCCTCAATCTTTCCCAGCATCAGGGTCTTTTCAAAGGAGTCAGCTCTTCGCATCACAGATACAGCCAGTAGGGACTTACTCAATGACCAAAAGTGTCCACCCATGGATGAGTCCACAAACAAAACACAACACCCACATATGCAATGAATTCAGTCTTAAAAGGAAGGAGATTCTTTTTATTTTTTTTTTTTTATTGGAATATAATTGAGCTACAATGTTGTTAGTTTCTGCTGAGCAGCAAAGTCAAACAGTTATACGTGTCATTCATCTACTCTTTTTTAGATTCTCTTCCCATATAGGGCATTACAGAGTATTAAGTAGAGTTCCCTGTGCTATTCAGTAGGTCCTTATTCCTTCTCTACTTTATATATAGTAGTGTATATACATCAGTGAAAAGGGAGGAAATTTTGATACACGCTACAACAGGGATGAAACTTGAAAGCATCAGGCTAAGTGAAAGAAGCCTGTCACAAAAGACCACAACTTCTATGATTCTTATTCCACGAAATGTCCAGATTAAGCAGAACCCACAGACAATATTAGAGAGAATCTGCTAATGGGTACAGAGGTCTTCTGGAGTGACAAAAACATTCTGGAATTAGATAGCGGTGGATGGTTGTACAAGTCTGGAAATAAAGCAAGACCCACTGCAGACTATACTTTAAAGTGATGAATCTCATGGTAGGTGAATTACATTTCAATAAAGCTTTTATTTTTTAAAACTAAGAAAACATACCGGATGTCGTGGGCATAGAACACCTCAGGAAGCGTCTCCAAGCAGTAACAGTAGTAACTTACTCTGGGAACTCGGATCCTGGAGGTCCTTCAACTTTAACATCTCTTGCAGTTTCTCCGACAGTGAGCACACACCATTCTCATAACAAAAAACGGATTAAAACTTTCGAGAACACTCCTTACAGTGAAAGAACCTTCCACCAACACCAGCATCAGTCGCCCCTGCTCAGCACGAGGCCTGTTGTGGGCAAGGCCTCACCCCCTGCCAGAGAGAAGGTCGCCAAGACCCTAGACGACATCGGCGCTCAGCTCCCTGGACGATTCGCTGTCCCAGGACACGCAAATCACCCCCATCATCCTATTCTCGTGCATTCTAAGCTGGCACATATTTTAAACTTAGTCTTCAATGAAATGCACAATGAACTCTCCCCCTTAATTATAAACAGACCCGTCTGAAGCTATAGTAACACGTTCACAAGCTCAATTCTGCACATACTGAACTCCACCCCACAGGACGTCGGGGCTCCTCATGGAATTACAGCAGACAGCACCGTGTGGCTGAGAGTGTAACAAGTGGTATTATAAACTAGAGCAGCTGAATGTTGCTGCAACTTTCTAATCAAGCCCTCGGAGGCTGCCTCCCTCGTCAGGAACGTGGCCCCATCCCTGGTAACACCGGCAGACGCAGACAAGGCTTCCCGGACGGCAGGGCGAGGCAGGGTGGACTGCACTCTCGGGGGCCCTTATGCTCCTGAGGCCAGGACTGGAGGGTCGCTGGGTTCAAGCAGAGTCAAAGGACATGGATGGAGCTGGGAGAACATTCTGGAAGGGCTCTGAATATTTTCCAGGGCTTGGGAGGTCAGGTTTCAACACATGTGGTTTTCCTGGTCACACTCTATTCTTAGAGTCCATCATGTGCATCAAAGGTGCCGGCAGGCAGGGACACAGAGGCCCCGGGGCAGAGCCGGTCAGACGCGGACAGGCAGACACGTGCCCATGGGGGACAAGGGGGCTGCAGGGGAGGCTCGAAATAGGGGGAAAGCAGGTGGCTGATGTCGTACGGGGAAACATGCTGCGAGGGCAACAGAGCCAAACAAAGAATAAATAACAGAATGAGGGAGACGAGGAACCTGCGCCCAAAAGGGCCGGACGCTCGGGACTCCTCACCCCAGGAGGAGAACGTGGTTACACAGCACACTCACGCAGCACACGCAGAGACACTCAGAGACACACACTCAGAGACACACACACAGACATTCAGAGACACACACTCAGAGACACACACACACACAGACACACAAACACACACTCAGACACACACTCAGAGACACACACACAGAGACACACACACAGACACACACACTCAGAGACATAGAGCACAGAGACACACAGCAGAGAGGAACACACACACAGAAACAGACACACAACACAGACACACAGCAGCATACACGCATGTGTGCACACACACAGAGACACAGACACACAATACAGAGATACACACAGAGAGACACACATCATGCATGAACACTCACACAGCTGAGACAGACACACAAAGGGAGACACACAAGCATACATGAGACACATGGAAACACAAGCACACGTGCACACATACACTAGAGACATACGCACACAGAGACATACAAGCAAAGATGCACACAGAAACACACAGACACACACAGGCCTCATGAGGAGCTGAACAAGTTCCGGGAATGTGAGGTTCACCACGTGTCCCCCGAGTACAGAGCGACACCCTTTCCCAGGCAGAGGGTCTCACCCCTCCACACCAGCGGCCCTGGCCGGGTGCCCAGTACCCCTCCCGCTTCCAGACGGGGCCTGAGGCTCAGAGGCACTGATCGCCAGGCCCCGGGTCCAGGGACGTCTACTTCCACAGCCCCCGCTCTCAGGCCAAACCCACCCCAGTACTGTCAGATGAGCGAACCCGTCCAGGACCAAAACCTCCGTCACACGAGTCGGGCCTGCAGGAAGCACCCACGTGTCACTCATAGCTCAGTGCAAATCAAAAACGCCTCTGCGACTGAGCTAAACAGTCACCGTCACACAGGACCAGACACACGGGCGGGACCTGCTCTGGGTCAGAGGATCTGTGTGGGCTCTGGCCCCACCGTCCACACTGTGACCCATGACAAGACCAGGAGGCCAGCTCTAGTTACGGACTGGTGGGAAGATTAAGTGGGTTCCTCCAGGTTACGCTCTCAAGAGCTCTTGGCACAGAAACGGCCAATAAACGTCATTAACTTGACTGCCATCATCATCATCTCTGGTTCTCCATGTTTCATTAACTCTAGAAAGCCAGCATCCCTGGAACGAGTTCAGACTCCATTCCTCTCACCAAATCAGGAAAACCCCGAGTCTCTGCCCCACACTGCCGTCTTGTTGCGCTGTTTGCAACACTCACAGCGCGGGTCCTCACAAGGGCAGGAACCCAGCAAGCCTTTTCAGCCCTAAAGATGCAACACAGCGCGAGACACAGCCTCCAAGAGGAAAGACGTTTGTGAATCGCGGGGAAGGAGCGCGTGCCTGGGAGGGGTTGGGTGGCCCAGGTGCCCAGCCTCCTCTCCCCTCCCCGGAGCAGCACCCAGCCTCCAGGCTCCGTGCTGAATGCCAGCAGGAAGCAGACCTGCCTGGGTGGCAAGGCCACAGACCCACGGGCTCCAGCAGCCTTCCCAGACCGAACCATAGCCCCCAGGGCCCTGCCGGCTAGGAAACCCGGGGCCACCTCTCGAGTTTCCACCTCTGATCTCCAGAAAGCCAGAGGGCCACAACGGTACCTGCTAAAGACTGGTGTCCTCGGAAAATGATCCAGCCCAGCTCCAAAACACCAGTCTTCAGTTCACACCTGACTTCCACTCTGCCCATGAGGAAGCAGAAGACCACCCATGCTTGTGTTCAAAACACATGTCCACACACAGTCCCGAGAGTAAGTGCACACCGACACTGCACCCCCCTCACTAGGCTCAACACACAACCAAAATGATCCTACACTCCTGACCTCATGGCTTGGTAGAGAAAAAAGTTAAATGTAGCTTCCCGCACTTGCTAAAGCAGCTGGGAAGATTAACACACATTGGTTTGGATTAAGTACACGTATGACTTTACTCCAGGCTTCCCTGGTGGCTCAGCTGGTAAAGAATCCGCCTGTAATGCGGGAGACCCGAGTTTGATCCCTGGGTTAGGAAGATCCCCTGGAGCAGGGAAAAGCTATCCATGCAGTATTCTGGCCTGGAGAATTCCATAGACTGTATAGCCCATGGGGTCGCAAAGAGTAGGACACAACTGGGTGACTTTCACAAGTTTACTCCAACGTGCACCTGTAGAGCAGGGGACAGACAGAGGATGGAGCCCCCAGACACCCTCCCCGCCCAGCCGGGGGTCTCTCACAGGTCCTGACATCCCGGCCAGTCTGAGCGCTTAAAGGGTGAGGGTGAGGGCAACTGTGGTCTCTCTCCTGACACCCCTGTGGGCCTAGGCACCCCCAGATTCCCACAGGAGGACAAGGGGCCAGGAGCTGCCCCCAAGCATTGCTGCACCCCAGATGGCCTAGGTGTGGGCCGCTGGGACAAGCCTGGCTAGAGCCGTGGGATGGGTCCTCCTGTCTGTGGCCACTGGAGCAGTGGCCGAGCCCTAGAAGATGGGGGTGGGTCAAGGACAAAGGGACCTGAGGGGTCCCAGGCCTGTTCCTGAAGCAGGGCTGGTGGGCAGTGTGGGCAGAGGGAGTTGTGACCCCCCAAGCTCCCCAGGGCGCAGCTCCAAGGAGCCCGGGCCACCTCTGCTGGTCAGCCGGAGGCGACCGTGCACACACTCAGCATCTCAGCAGCCCCCCTCTCCTCCCTGAGAACCACCCGGCATGGTTCTCCCCCGAGGCTCCTCCAGGGAGCAGACCCCACCCAGCCCGCAGACACACTCAAGGTCAGCCAGGAGCTGGGGGGCTTGCTTTCCAATCTAAGGGGCCTCGCCTGGCCGCACATGGCAGAGTAGGTGCCCCAGAGCTCCATCCAATCTCCTACGGCGGCCACCGGCCAGCCTCTGATCCAGCCTCCTTACCATGGAGCTTTTTAAACCTCAGATACTCAGAAACGGGCCACAACCCCCAGGCCTGTTCTCCGCATCTCCGGCCTCCGCTCAGGTGTGAACCTCAGAGCAGGCGGCCAAGGTCAAAGGCGGGGGCGGGGGGGGGGGGGGGGGGGGTCACACCTGTGCTTCCGGGCGACATCCTCCCGCCTCGCCCAAAGCAACCTGATGGAAAGACACAAGGG
The DNA here is from genome assembly GCF_033118175.1 of Dama dama. NCBI lineage: Eukaryota > Metazoa > Chordata > Mammalia > Artiodactyla > Cervidae > Dama > Dama dama. The sequence goes on along the minus strand of NC_083700.1, from coordinate 111,703,862 downwards.
CTGGCCCAGCGGGGAACACCCAGCCAGCTCTCCCTGCTGTCCACCCGGGGCCTGCACACCCAGACACGCGTACGCCCTCCTGGGAGGCGCAGGGCATCTGCGAGTCGGGTGAGCATGGCCCCCTGGGCCCGCAGCCGGGCATCGGGCACTGCACTGGGGCCAGGCTCCATTCACCGACTTGACACAGAGGACAACGGGATGGGCACGAGTGGCCCGGGAGCCCCCTCCTCAGGGTCTCAGCTGGGCAGACCCACCCTGCTGGCCACACGGCCCAGAGGGCAGGACCCCAAGCTCTCCGTGAGACAGAGGGATGGCACGGCTACAGGAGGGGCGTCACAGAGCAGGCAGACCTCTGGCCCCTCTGAGAAGTCACGCTTCCCTCCATAACCTGGATTCCTGGGAAGACGATCCAGCCGGAAGAGCAGACCCGCCAAGCCGCTGCAGCTCTGCCTGGGGGCACCAGGGCCCCTCCATCCCCTCCAGGGCTGCCCCGGGTTCTGGGACACTGGGAACCAACTGCTCACCACCACCCCGGAAAACCACCTCCCCACACCTCTCTCTATAGTTTTATGGGCTAGAGGGAAAGTTTGTTTGACAAGTGCAAAAATATATTTCCAAACAGGCCCAAGGCTCTCAGGAGGGCCTCTCACCCACAGGTGTGTGGATGGAAGGCTCTTTTCCTCCCCAGTCAGAGCTGGGGGGCAGGGCGCCCTGTTGGTGCCCTGAGAGGCTGGCAGCAGGGGGGCCCCCGGGGGCAGCAAGGCTTCTGACTACAGGGCCAGAAGGGTGGCCGGGACCTCGATCCCTGTCAAGCCAGGGAAGCTCCGAGCGCTGCCTGGGTGCCCGGGAGATGCTGGCCCGCTCCCAGCCAGGGACTGGCAACCCAGAGCCCCACCCGCTGCAAACTTGCCACCGAGGAAACCCAAGTCGACCACGAGGTTGGCGAAGCGGGGCCACGCGCTCTGCTGCTGCAATGGCACGAACTCCACCCGGCAGAGCAGGCTAATTAAAACGAGCTGCTCGAGACGACGGCTCCCAGTGACCTGCCAATTAACGCGCTGCCTCACAGACTCCCAAGCTCCTCGTCCCCAAAGCCTGCCTACAATAAACCTTTCTATTCCTGAAGATCACGCTCCCCAGAGCCCTTCTGCAGGCCTCCCACCCAGATGCCACGGTACTAAGAAGCTTCCCTGGACTTCTGGCTGGAAGGAGATGAAGCCTTTGTGCACCCAGGAACGGAATCCGGAGGAGCGGATCGCAGCTCAGGGGCGCCATCAGCTGGGACGGAGGCGGAGGAGACAGCGGCTCTGGGGGTCCCTAAGCAGAGGTTCTTTCATGCGTCAGTCAAAGCTCAGTGAAGCCACTTTCGAAGGGTGGAAATATGACTTCTACTGCAAGGAGCACCAATCAGGAGGGCCTCACACGCCGACAGATGCCCTGGGTGGTCCCTCTCCCCCAGGGCTGGAGTCCCTGCCCTCTGCTCACTCCAGACCCCAAGCCCTGCCATGTGGGAGCCCAACCCATGGCCTCACTGAGGCTCCAGACGGACGCGGTTAACTCAAGTCTCAGGAACCAGGTACCACTTAGCATGCAGACTCGCGGCCACCAGTGGCCAACCAGCCAGCAGGGAGATGAGCCGAAACGCCAAGACTCGACCTGCCCTCGAGGACGACAGTGACAAGGTCTCAGTAGCAGCAGCCACTTACTGATATTAACCGTGGGCCCGCGTCCCGGAAGCTGCTCTCCTTAACGAATCTGAACAACAACTCCTTGGGAGAAGACCCTGACGCTGCGAAAGATGGAGGGCAGGAGGAGAAGGGGGCAACGGAGGATGAGATGGTTCGAGCATCACTGATTCAATGGACATGAGTCTGAGCAAACTCCAGGAGGTAATGAAGGGCAGAGAAGCCTGGAGCACTGCAGTCCCTGGGGTCAGAAAGAGACAGGACTGAACAACAACAACGCAACAGAGGCGTGAGTGCTCCTTGCAGAGAAAAGGAAACCAAGGCACAACTAGAAGGTCATCACACTCCCACCCGTACACCCACTGTGTGTGTGTGTGTGTGTGTGTGTGTGTGTGTCCCCTCCTCGACACCCACTGTGTGTGTGTGTGTGTGTGTGTGTCCCCCCTCCTCGTCGACACCCACTGTGTGTGTGTGTGTCCCCTCCTCGTCGACACCCACTGTGTGTGTGTGTGTGTGTGTGTGTCCCCCCTCCTCGTCAACACCCACTGTGTGTGTGTGTGTCCCCTCCTCGTCGACACCCACTGTGTCTGTGTGTGTGTGTGTGTCCCCTCCTCGACACCCACTGTGTGTGTGTGTGTGTGTGTGTGTGTGTGTGTGTGTGTCCCCCCTCCTCGTCGACACCCACTGTGTGTGTGTGTGTGTGTGTGTGTGTGTGTGTGTCCCCTCCTCGTCGCCCCTGCCTCCGCCCTCCCTGCCTCCGCCCTCTGGGTTCGACCCTCTCTGCACCCACTGCAGCTCTGGATGCCTCAGCCACACCTGGCTGCAGACCTCCGACAGGTGTGTCCACCTGCCCACCACCTCCTCCCCGCAGCCCAATGTGTGGGCGCTGCTCTCCTGACATTCTGGGTGAAGGGCAGATGGAAGAAACTGCCCCCCTTCCCGGAACATCCAGCCCCTGGGGTTCTGGACTTTCTCCAAACAGCCAACGGTTCTCCCTGACCGTGCGACTCCAGCGGGCTTCCCGCCTCCACCACCAGCCGGCGTTTAACACGCCGTGAAATCCCACTCGCGCTGTAAGCTCACCAGGGAACTGTCCCAAACCTGGTTTCCGACACTATTTCCACTTAAAGAACGTTCCCTTGATAGAATTTCTCGGCGCTGACTTCTTTCTCCCTTCCCTGCAATAACTGTTATTTTCAACGCCAGCCCTGTGCAGAATTGGAAGTGGATCTGAGCAGACCCCGACGATGAATGTGGCGGAGAGGAGATTCGACTGCCATTGAGACGATGCTCCAAGTCATCAGTTGAACGCTTCTCCCAAGTCCTGCCCAAGGGGGTGGCAGGGCCTGGATCCAAACCGTCTGCACCTTAACTCCGCACGAGAGTTCTTCAGGGCACCCTGTGAACTTTCTGCGTCTTTGCAAAACAGTTTGGGGCGGCTTGACATAAGCACCCTCCCGTCCCCAGGCTCTTGCTCCATCAGGCTCCTCCCCGGTCACTCAGGTCAGCATCCCTGAAATGCCAGCACACAGCTCTCCACTGTCCTGCACACAGGACCCCCCGCTTCACCTCCCAGACCTGCCAGTCAAGGGAAGGTCAGAAGTGAGCCCCTCTCTACATCCCAGAGAAAACCCCCGGCTTGTCCTTCTTGAGTCTCTAAAGGTGCCCCCCTCACAAACCCTCAGCATGTGCCTGCCAAGAACACGTCTGGGAAAGAAAGAGGATTCAAGTGTTCTCATCAAGGAGCCCGAGACTCTGTCTAGCTCCTCTCTCCCCACCTGCTCAGAATCCACTCTGGAGACACAGAGGCCTGGAAACCCCCTCCCGGAAGACGAAGGGGGCAGAAGGGAGCCGAGTACAGCTCCGAAGAGCGAGACACAGACAGGGCCACCTTTCCCGGGTGGTCCCACCTGTGCGGGGGGTGGGGGTCAGATCATGCCCCCTCCCCTCCTGTGCCCTCGGCTACCTTTCCCGGGTGGTCCCACCTGTGCGGGGGGTGGGTCTCAGGTGACGCCGCCGCCCTGTGCCCTCCCCCAGGGACCAAGCATCGGCTGCCAAGTCGGGTCCCACTAAGCCGCTGCCTCTCTGCTCTGGCATTGATTGGCTCCTGATAAACACTGTTCCATCACCAGAGCGTGCGCTCATGGGTAAGCCACAGGAAGAACGGAGGCTCCCGCTGCCCCGGGCATGGTGTCTGCAGCGCCCGCCTCTCAGGGGGACAAAAGAAGATGCTTCGATGCAAGTCCCGCGGACCGTCAGCGCCACCGAGGCAGACACCCGCCTGCACCGCCAGACGGGAGCCCACGGCATTTCCCGGGTCCGCGGGTCGGGGACAGGGAGGCCGAGAACTAGCATTGCTGACAGCTCTTGGGGGGCATCACGCTGGCACTGGGGGTGAAGGAAGGGCTGGACCATGAACCGAGGAGCCACTCTGCCCGCCCCGAGGAGCTGAGTTCTGTGGGAAGAATGGCTGGGGGGAGCCCAGAGGGCTTCCGTTTTACAAAGAGCTGGCAAGGGGAAGGCGGGGAAAGCGCCCCAGAGGAGACTGCAGGCGCAGGCCCCCGAGTGCCCGAGAGCCGCCCGCCTGCAGCACCCCGGGCACCGACCTCGGTGTCCTTAGGGCCTGCGGTCCCAGCGGCCACCCTGCCCAGCACTCTGGCCCGGACGGGATGTGCGCCAGTCTCACCAGCCCTCCCTGAGACCCACCCAGCCTCCTGAGGACAAATACTGATACAAGGACAGTCCTCATGTTAAACAGCGGGGCCCACCGAAGAGGCAGCCAAGTTCACGGGGCGGAGGGCTGACCACCCCCCCGGCTCCTCCCTCACAGGGGCCCGCACACCTGAGCTGCAGGCCCCAGGGAGAACCCAGGGCCCCTCCTGGCCCCCCACCTGGACGCTCCCATCCCCCACTCACTCAGACAGCTCCCCCTCTCCCTGCGTGACAGGTAGGGGCCACCGAAGCGGCCATGGGGACATCCCGGGCCAGCCCCGCCCGCACCAGGTGAGCTGAAAGCTGGGGAACAAGAGGCAGGGGTGCCGTCACCACGGGATCAAGGTGACCTTCTGACACCGGAACCCGTCACGGGCCTGTGGCAGCTGGTGACTGGGTCCCTCTGCACACAGGCTCCCGTGAGGAGACCAGCCGGGACCCTGGGAGGGTGACCGGCCCTCTTTGCCGGCGGCAGCTCCGAGCGCTCAGGGATCCCTGTGATGAGACCCCAGGCCGGGCGGGAGGAGCTGCCCACTCCTGGGCCACCGTGCCTCCCTGGGCGGTGCCCCGCCGTGCCGGCTGGCACAGGGGCCATGACACCTTTGGGGGGACTGTACCAGGGCCAGAGGGCCCAGCAGCGCTGCCCTGGTCCCCCTCCCGGCCTGCTCCTCACAGAGAACAGATGGCTGACGGATTAGAGGGCTGACCAGAGACTCCCAAACTGTTAACGTGTCCAGGCGTCCCGTGGGGATCCAAACGCAATTACAGCTCGGGCACTCATCCTGCGTTTGTGACATGCTCCCGGCGGGGGGTGGGCGCTGTCTTCCGATCACTCACGTGTCCGGCCTTGCGTCTTGAATGAACAATTCTGAGTGATTCAACGCAGCGGTTCCCAACCTTAGTGGCACCAGAGAGGCTGGTTCTGCGGGAGACAATTTTTCCACAAACCCCCGGGGGGGGGGGGGTGCGGTGGGAGGAGGTGGTTTCAGGATGATACATGGGCATGACATTTCTTGTGCGCTTTGTATCTAGTCTAATGCCACCGGTAACCTGACAGGAGGTAAAAGTGCTCGGCCTAGAGGTTGGGGACCCCTGGTTTAAATGGTTCTCTGATACACACCGAAACTGGCACTCCTAAAACACCCACATGGATGCTCGGAAATATCGATACGCTACAGACTACCCACACCCTAATCAAACACGTGGATGATTCCATGGTCAACTGCAAAGTGCCTTCAGGTGCACGGACCCAGAAAGAACCCAGGCGGGCTTTTGGATTTCTTAGATTTCCCGAATCCAGGTGAGGGGCTGTGGGCCTTTACGCACGAGTGTTTCTGGAAGTAAGTTAAAGAAGAAGAAGTGAGGTCACTTAGTCACGTCCAACTCTTTGCAGCCCCATGGACTGTAGCGTGCCAGGCTCCTCCATCCGTGGGATTCTCCAGGCAAGAATACTGGAGTGGGTTGCCATTTCCTTCCCCAGGGGATCCTCCTGACCCAGGGATTGAACCACGGTCTTCCGCACTGCAGGCAGACTCTGAGCCACCAGGAAAGTAAGTTGGGGGGAGGTGAAAGATTCAAGAGGGTGAAACAAGGAGGAGAAAAATGAGGCCAGGAGCACCGTCTTTCAGAGCATTGATCTCAGCACTTGGATCCCACACCGGAACACAGAGATGGACACGGTCGGGGGCAGATCCCCCGGAGACCGGGTCAGGGTGCCACCGCCCCTGGAGGGCACACGGCAGCCCATCAGCTGAGCACTCAGGGCCCGAAGCACTGGACCTCACTCTGGAGCTAACAGGGCCCGCAGAGCAAGCGCTGTTTCGCCTTCTTGCTTGAGAATGGACGTGACTGTTTCCTGCGACATCCAGGCAGAACCAGCATCCGAAGGCCCTCCTCCAGAGGCCTGGCTCTCAGACCCCCACTGCACCCGTCACACCCCACACGCATTTTCACAAAGCCGCTGCCTGCCGGGATTGCCCGGGCCCTCTTCCTTTCGATGCACAGACACCAAGTGCCTGCCTGCCCCCCACAACTCCCACAGTCACCCCAACCTCGCAGGCCCAGCCTCTCACAGGGACAAGGTAAGATAAGGCTCCCCGACAGGCTAGGATGCAGTCGCCTGGGAGGCTGACATCGTGGGGCACTGAGTGTCCTGGGAGAGACACACTCCTTTCCACACTGCACACGAGATGCATGCTCACCACGCCATCACTGCACACAAGCCCTGGGGTGAGTCTGCAAGGCTGGCGGGGGTGCGGGAGAGATGCGTGAATCTCACGAAGGGAGGCCACGGGGACGAAGCAGCCTGGAACACTGAGGGTCCACCCCCCACTTCCATCCGATGTGCTCGCCTCGGCTTCGCTAACCTTTGTGTTGATGGATTTCACGGCCCCCGCTGGTTTGGCCTGTGCCAGGATGGAAGCGTGGCTTCACATGCTTTGAGGTTTCATTCATCTCCGTGTAGTTTCCCTAGGGTTGTTACCGTTCAGCCGTTCAGTTGTGTCTGACTCTTTGCGACCTCATGGGAGGCAGCACGCCAGGCTTCCCAGTCCTTCACCATCTCCTGGAGTCTGCTCAAACTCATGTCCACTGCAAAGTACTGGAAGAATGTAGCTCTTTTCTCTCACTATGTTATAGATGTTCTGAGCAGTAAAGTGATGTTCACAGAAGCTGGACCAGGAGGAGCCAAGGGAATTTGAAAAGTCGTTAGAAAAGCCGATACGGCAGCCTGGAGCTTCGCTCAGCAGTTGGAAAGCGAATGGCAGATAAGACACGAGGGCAAAGGTTTGCTGAAAGATTTCTTAAGGCCTCTGAACCACAAGAGAAAGCATGTAACTTCAGCAGGGCGGGTACCACGTGGCATCCCGGGGGTGATGACACAGGGCCCCCCTCCAAGTCCACTGCCGCCTCTGCATCCCTGCTCTGACGGGCAGCAGAGAGCACCTCCCTATGCACCATCCTCAACAGCCGTGTCCTCTTTACACTGGCAAGTGTCTCTCTCTGCCCACGTGGTTCCCCTCTGCACGGCCTTCTGGGTAACAGCAGGCCCACCCGGGCCAGGCGGCGTGCACTGCAGCGGCCTGCTTCCACCAGCTGCTTGCCTCCCCTTAACCTTCTCTCACCTGCTTCCAGGCTCACAGCAGTGCTCGCTCCGGCAGCGCAGAAGTAAAACCGCGAAGATACGCAGAAGATGAGCGCCGCCCCTGTGCAAGGACGGCACGTAAGTTCGTGAAGCGTTCCCTATTTTTTTCCATATATACACTACCGGGATTCCCTTGTGGCTCAGCTGATAAAGAATCTGCGTGCAATGCAGGAGACCTGGGTTTGACCCCTGGGTCGAGAAAATCCGACCCAGGGAGAAGGGAAAGGCGATACCCACACTCCAGTATTCTGGCCTGGAGAATTCCATGGACTGTATAGTCCGTGGGGTCGCAAACAGTCAGACATGCATGAGCGGTATTTCTAAATCACCTACACTATCAAGTGTTAAACAGATAGCTAGTGGGAAGTTGCTATATAACACAGGGAGCCCAGCCTGGTGCTCTCTGATGACCCAGAGGGGTGGGACTGGAGGGGCAGGGAGGCTCAAGAACGAGGGGATATATATATACAATTATGGCTGATGCACGTTGTTATACGGCAGCAACCAACACAACATTGTAAAGCAATTATCCTCCAATTTAATATGGAGAAAAGAGAAGTCGCTCAGTTGTGTCCAGCTCTTTGAGACCCCATGGATTGTAGCCCACCAGGCTCCTCCGTCCTTCTGATTCTGCAGGCAATAATACTGGAGTGGGTTGCAATTTCCTTCTCCAGGGGATCTTCCCAACCCAGGGGATTGAACCCAACTCCAGCATCGTAGGTAGAAGCTTTATTGTCTGAGCCACCAGGGAAGACATACACACACACACACACACACACACACACATACATACACATACACACACACACACATACACACATACATACACACACACACATATATATAAAGCATTTCAAAATAAATGGCAAGAACTGTTGACATAAAAAAAGATTCACGGCAGCATCTAAATAAAATCTTCTCAATTCTGTCACAGGAGAAACTGAAGACCACAGAGCTAACGATCACTCGAGGCACAGTGAAGCACACGAGGTTCCAGACCAGCAGTCCCTTGTTCTGGTTCACAGGAGGGCACCCGTGTGTGCTGGACTCAAGGACTGCTGGTGAGATCAGACAAGCCATCGCCAGCAGCCCTCAGAGACCCCCCCCATCACCTCCAACACCCACCCACCCCCAGCTCCCACCCCATCACCATCAGCTGCAAAGTAACCTCCATCTTTGCTGGGAACCGGTGGCATCTTGGAAGGACCCCAGCCCTGTTTGTCGACAGAGATCCATGACAGATGCGCTGATGGCAGGCATGGTTCTGAAAACAGAAAGTCCTCCTCTTGGTGGGATGCCAGGAACCACCAGGAGTTCAACCTGGCTAATCTACAACCAGGCTACTTCCAGACCACAACCTCCACTTTTCTTATCCCTGCTGTTTCTGAAAATCAAGACCCAGAAGAAGTAAGGCTGACCCCACTGCAGGTGGCAGAGGTCTGCAGGGCACTCAGCCATGCGCGCCCCTCAGTTCCACTCTAGGCTCCAATGAGCGACATTCACACTCAAGACAAAAATCCAATGGAGCTGCCTGATTGGTCCGGCCTGCCTTGGTGACAGCTGTTCCCGTGTCCCTGAAATTCTGCCCCCTGACCCCTCCTCACAGACAGACCCTTACAGCTCAGCGCGGAGAACGGCTGGCTCCCCACCCGAGGCAAAGCTGGGCCGCATCCTGAAGAATGAGGAGGGTCCAGCCACAACCCTGGGGGTGGAGAGGCTGACCTTCAAGCAGGGCGGACCCCTGGAGGTGAACATCTCATGTGACAGAGGAAGCGTGCTTCTCAATCCATGTCTCATTACTGAGTGAGAGCCACCCAGTTACATCCGACTCTCTGCGACCCCATGGACAGCAGCCCGCCAGGCTCCTCTGTCCATGGATTCTCCAGGCAAGAATACTGGAGTGGGTTGCTATTTCCTTCTCCAGGGGATCTTCCCGACCCAGGGATTGAACACGAGTCTCCTACATTGCAGGTGGATTCTTTTACTATCTGAGTCACCAGGGAAGCTTACTATTAAGAGACATTTCTAAGTATAGACAGGTCAACTTAAAAAGCGTCAGCACACACATGCTTGACTTTATCTTATACTCTACAGATAAGACATTACAATGTGTAATGAATCCATACACCTCTTCTAAAGGAATACCCAAGACAGAAGTAGCAATAAAGTTATCAATGACAATCATCAACCAGATGAAATAACTTAAATGACGCTTATCTCTCTCAAAGAGATGGGGACTGGGCAAGTGGTCGGGAAGGAAATACAATGTGCTTTTAACTTTGCATGAAAACAGTTCCATGTTGCTAAACATACTTCCGCATTTGCCAAATAAATCCTCTACTTCAAATTACCATCCAAATGCTTAAACTCCACTTCTGGCCTTTGTTTTGGAATCTGTCACTTTTGTTTCACTATTTTCTGTCCTAAAAAACTGTTTCATTTTTTTCCCCCCTAATCACTCTCCGTCATGAAACCTGAACAGCAGAGATACATCTGTTTACATCCTTTGGCACACCACGACCATTGTCATATCTAGGATTTCTTTTCCTCCTCCCAAGAGCCAATTTTCTCTGCCACTGAGAATGCATGGTATAAAGGGATTACAAGCAGCCTGGCCTGCTTTGTTTAATTTATTTGACTGCACTGGGTCTCAGCTGCTGCACACGGGATCCTTAGGTGGGGTATGCAAACTCTTATGCAGAATCTAGTTCCCCAACCAGGGATTGAACCTGGGCTCCCTCCATTGGGAGCACAGAGTCTTACCCACTGGACCAGCAGGGAAGTCCCCATCTTGGGCTGTTTAAGGAAGAAGCATGGACCTTGCTCTGCCAGCTAGTGCATGCCGGCCATCTGTGGCCCACCCTGTCCCCCAGGGTCGGGGGTGGGGGGGTGTCCCCTTCTGGGCCCTGCCTGCCCCACTTGGCCTGAAGCCCCAACCTCGCTCACGCTCTGTATCCAACAAGCACTCAGCAAGCACTGATTGACACTTGGTGCTCTGGCAGATAAGAACATGCACAAAAGGTGCTTCTGGACCCTGGCACTGTGAGAACCAGCAGAGCCAGAACAGAGTCCAGCCTGTCCATCACAAAGCAACATCCTATGGGGCCGGAATTAAAGCAGCTGTCTCTGTCCATCAAGCAAGGCTACAGTTTTTCCAGTGGTCATGTATGGATGTGAGAGCTGGACCATAAAGAAAGCTGAGAGTCAAAGAATTGATGCTTTTGAACTGTGGGGTTGGAGAAGACTCTTGAGAGTCCCTTGCACTGCAAGGAGATCCAACCAGTCCATCCTGAAAGAGATCAGTCCTGAATATTCACTGAAAGGTCTGATGCTGAAGCTCCAATACTTTGGCCACCTGCTGCAAAGAACTAACTCACTGGAAAAGATCCTGATGCTGGGAAAGGTTGAAGGCAGGAGGAGAAGGGGAAAGCAGATGATGAGATGGTAGGATGGCATCACCGACTCAATGGACATGCGTTTAAGTAAGCTCTGGGAGTTGGTGATGGACAGGGAGGCCTGGTGTGCTGCAGTCCATGGGGTCGCAAAGAGTTGGACACAACTGAACGACTGGACTGGACTGAACTGCAGGAGACAGAAAGCTGGGCCGTCGGGGCAGCTCCCTCGAGGTGTGCTGGAGCTGCTAGGTGTTGATTCCCACAAGGAGAATCCACAGGAGAGCTATAACTAACCCTAGTGACATGGCCTCCCGCCTCCCCACAGCAAACACCCGACATCTCCAGGAAGTAAATGGCTTCAGGAGATACTGAGTGTGACCACACGTTAGAAGCAAAAAACTCCACCCACCTCTTCCCCTGCTTCATCAGCAGCAGTTGGAAGAGACCCAGATAGGTTTCAGCTCAGTCTCGAATTTCCTCCAAACAAACCTCACACTAAGGTTTCCCTGGTGGCAGAGATGGTAAGGGATCCACCTGCAATGCGGGAGACCTGGGTTCGATCCCTGGGTTGGGAAGACTCTCTAGTGAAGGGAATGGCAACCCATACCAGTGTTTGTGCCTGGAGCCTAGTGGGCTCCAGCCCATGGGGTCGCAAAGAGTCAGACATGACCGGGTGACTAACACTTTAAGGTTTCACACCCTGGCCCGAAAGGACTGTAGTTAGGATGAATGTGTGGTTTCCAGGAAACCCAGAGTCTTTGAATAATCATCCTGTTCTTCCAAAAGCAAAATGCTCATGCTCTGCTGCACAGGTGCGTGAAGCTGGGTTTCACCAACAGCAGTCTGGAACACTTACACTATTTTCGACAGGACAAGGAAATGAGGGTCATAATGATTTTAACCCCCGGCACTATTATTAACAAGCCCTTTGAAGCTAGATGGGGCATTCGGGAGTGTCAGCCTCACTGAGAACACAGTATCTCATTTTTCCCCGACAGTGGATCATCGAAAGAACAAAATGGCAATAACCAGGATGAGAGAGAGGAGGCTGAGTAAACAGTGTAATTCTACTACATAGGCTGTTGAAGATATTTATATCCGCATGTTGAAATGACTGCTCATCTCATCAGAATATGTTTTAACTCAAGCTGAAATTTTATAACTACTGAAAACCTCTAACCCCAGATTCCAGGACCACTCAGAAGATTTGGTAATGTGACCCTGGACCAGTCCCAACCAGAAGGAAACAAAAGCAATTCTGAAACCTGACACAGAAGGTTCTCCAGAGTCAACATTCCAGCAGGAAGGCAGATTTTCCTGGTTAATCAACTAGAAATTCAAGTCTGACAACTATGGGGGGGCGGGGAGGGTGTGTGTCCAACAGACCTCTGCACCTCCAACAGGCCAGGAACACACAGGCCCTCCCTGGGGGCGGCAGGCAACAGCCCCACACACATCTGGGTTACTTTGCTGTAACTTATGGGGAAGGGGGCTCAAGAGCTCAGCTCCCACCCTTTGAGAGCCTGACTTTCACGAAGCCTACTTCCAGCCCCACTGACTGTGGAAAGAATCCTATTTCTACCCCAGGAAGGCCAGTGATCACCCAAAGAGCATACCTCTTTGGAAAACTTACCTATAATAGAAACTAAACACACATACACACACAAAAGAAGCTAACCACAGACCCATCTAGAGCGGGGGAGTCAATCGGTGCAGAACTCGGGACCTTGTAAGTGATCCTGGGGGGTGTGAGGCTTTCACAGAGGTGAACAGCACCCTCTGTGTCTCTGCTGGCTCCACTCTGTCCTGCCCGAACACCTGATGGACCACTGATGGGGACCTCTGCCACTCATCTCCATCAAGTTCCTGAAACCAGTGTAACCCACATCTGAGTCCTCAATCATCCTCACCGAGATGGCCACGCATGTGTTCGTTAAGCATCTGTTCACCTTCAAGGGCTTCCCTTGTGGCCCAGCTGGTGAAGAACCCGCCTGCAATGCGGGAGACCTGGGTTTGATCCCTGGGTTGGGAAGATCCCCTGGAGAAGGGAAAGGCTACCCACTGCAGTATCCTGGCCTGGAGAATTCCCTGGACTGTATAGTCCATGGAGTCGCAAAGAGTCGGACACGACTGAGTGACTTTCACTTCACTTCACCTTCAAGGTCAGCCTTATAAAAAATGTCCCATCCGGGGGGGGGGGGGGGGGGCTTCCCTGGTAGCTCAGTGGTAAAGTATCCACCTGCTAACTCGGGAGACATGAGTTCAATCCCCGGTCCAGGAAGATCCCACGTGCCGTGAAGCAATTATACCCATGAGCCACAACGTCTGAGCCTCTGTCCCAGAGCCCAGGAACCACAACTACTAAAACTTGCGAGCCTAGACCCTGTGCTCCTTAGAAAGAGAAGCCCCCACAAGGAGAAGCCCCGTGCACCCCAGCTAGAGAGCTGTCCCTGCACCCCACAACCAGAGAAAAGCCCTCACAGCAATGAAGCCCAGCACGGCCAAATTAAAAGTAAGTAGAATTATTTTTAAAAAGAAAATGTCCCACCCAGGTCACTCTGTATTCAAACACTTCCTTGAATGGGGGGAGAGAGAAAAGCCAGGACCTGAGAACAGGGTATGGTCCGAAGCACTCAGGCCCCAGTGGTGCCAGGGGCGGGGGCAGAACACGCGGGCACTGTTGGAAAAAAGCCTGCCAGGCCCTGGGCCGGATGTCATCTCAGATGCATGCTGTGACCCCCAAGTCCATGCGTTCAGAGGACACACGCCACCCCCCGACGCCCCAAAGCAGACCTGCCGGGACATCAGGGCTCAGAGCGGCCACGGCTCCTGCACACGCGTAAGACCCGAGCTCACGGCGGGGTCACAGCTCCGATTATTCTGTAGTCCTGTGAGGAACTAAGGAGCCAAAGAGCCTCAAGGCTGCCGACTTCCTGCTCTTCCCAGGAGCCCTCACCCTACTGAAAAGTGATCCAGAAACTGCTAGAAAACGGTGCGGAAAATAGGATCACTTTTTTTTTTGGCTGCACTGTGTGGCTGTGTGGGATGTTAGCTGCCTGACCAGGGATTGAACCCGAGCCCCCTGCATTGGCAGCTCGGCGTCTTAACCACTGGCCCACCAGGGAAGTCCCGATCACCGTCTTCTCTGGCTCAGTCTGTTCAGAAACAGAACCTCAAACCGCACTGTCTGACCCCACCAAGGAGGAAGCCACATCACATCCGTGGGAGAAGGTGCTGGTGCCCTCTGAGTCTATCTACACCTCCCCCCCCCCACCCCGCTGAGAAGGCTTCCTGCCCCAGGGTATGGTTGCATCTCAGCCCGCCAGCGTTCGGGTCAGAGCAGCAGGTTCCGAAACACTCCAGGCAGCCCCAGTCCAGTGGCAAGCTCCCTCCAACCTCTCACCTAGATGCTCTGACAGTCTCCCGGTGAAGACGCAAAGCTAAGAATTCTTCCCCAGGCACAGTGAGCGTTAGGAATGTCAACCAGAGTCCCAGACTTGGATTTAACAGTCTCCCATTGTGCATGCTCTGCAGGAGTGGAAACTTAATAGCAATGAAGCGGATACCTTGCTTCCTGAAGACCGGCTACACTGTAACTGGGAGGTACTTACTACTGATGTTTCAGCACCTCCCCCCCAGCTCCCTTCCCCTCCCAGAAACTGCCAGTGACACTGAGCTCCTTTAGCTGGAGCCACAGCCAGCCCTCCTCCTCAGAGCCCAGCCTATCCACTTCCGGGGGCGGGGGTGGGGTGGGGGTGGGGATGATGGAAGGGGGTGCTGGCTGGAGAAGGGGATTCAGCTAGCCCATCACAGTGGGGTGGGGCCACATTGCCCAGGGAAGGACAGTGCCTTGACTTGCCCCCTTGGTCCTGAAGAAAAGCCAGCAAATGGGTATACAGGATGCACTCGATCAGATCATCCCCAAGTCCTGAGAAAGGACAGACTCTCAGCTGCACTGGACCCTCCTGTTCCAGGAGTTCAGTTCACACGGGTGAAAATAAAAATGCAGAGACTCCGGAGCTGCTGGGGAGCTCGGCGGGCAGGCAGGGCTTGTGAGGAAGGCCGGCACAGGAGGCCTGGTCAGTGTCCCACGATCAGTGGGTACCGAGGAGGTACAAGCGGCAGAATCCGATGCTGCAACGTCAGGGTGTCTACAACGCAGCCTCAAAGGTCCAGTAAAAACAAAGACGAAACAACAGCAACGAAAAATTTATACAGGTGGTGGTTGTTGTTTCATCTCTAAGTCTTTCTGACTCCTCTGACCCCGTGGACTGTAGCCCGCCAGGTTCCTCTGTCCATGGGCTTCTCCACGCAAGAAGACTGGAGTGGGTTATCACGCCCTCCTCAGGGGATCTTCCCAACTCAGGGATTGAACTCATCTGCATTGGCAGGCAGATTCTTTACCACTGAGCCACCTAGGAAGCCCAAGAATTTTTGTTTACATAAAGGAAATGTGGCAAACCATTTTTTTAAAAAGCCTCAAAGAAATTCAACTTTCTTTTTAAGATCATCTGCATGCAAAACATATAAGTTTATAAGCACTTTTACAGACACATCAAACTCATGTATTAGTATCTGATGGGTGATGAGGATTTATGGAATTTTTTTCCTGGCCTTTTTTTTTTTTTTTAAACAGTGAACAGGTATTTATCAGAAAGAAAATGAGATTTTTATTTTTCGGTGATGGAGGCTGGGAACTGATGGGCTCTTTTGATCTAATAGAAAAAGTGCTGCCTGAAACCACAAGAGGAAACAAAGTCCATTGATTGCTTCCTTTTCATCTCAGAATTCACTTCCACTCTCCTGTGTGCAGACAAGGAGAGGCTCCCTGAAGCCAAGGTCGAGGCTCCAGCCCCCGCCCTGGCCCCTGTGCTCAGGGTGGGTTTCTGCTCTCCGGCTTCCAACACCTGACACCTCTGGCTTCTGGCAACGGGCCCACAGGAACCCACTCTTTGAACTGCACTTTGCTCCCTGGGTCCCCAACTCAGGAGATTCGTTGCAATAAATGAAAGTGAGAAATACACAAACAGTTCCAGCCCAAAGAGCAGTAACCCTGCTTCCACAAAGAGTATCAACTTCACTCCTGGAACAAAGGGATCATTCACAATCTGGGCCCTTATCCACTTTCTAAAAATGTCAGATGGACACTGAGGGCCAGCAGAGACAAATGGTGCAGCCGTTAGAAAGAGGAGGACAGAACGCAGTGGCAGCCTCGCTGCCTAACTCTTCGCGGGCATTCTGCACGGCACTCAAAATGAGAGCAGATTTCACTTTCAGTAACCGACTCAGTAACTGAAACCACGCACAGGCAGGAAGAGCGAGTCCGGGAAGCACACCCAGGTGAAAGACGTGTAAGTGGCCAGCAGTAAAGACTCTGCCTGCACTGCAGGAGACCCAGGAGAGGCGGGTTCGATCCCCGGGTGGGGAAGATCCCCTGGAGGAGGGCATGGCAACCCTCTCCAGTATTCTTGCCTGGAGAATCCCAGGGACAGAGGAGCCTGGCGGGCTACAGTCCACGGGGTTGCACAGAGTCGGAAACGACTGAAGTTACGGACACACACACACACACACACACACAATCTTCACGAGGGTCTGTGTGAGGCAGATCCACACGTCCTGCTGCAGGACTGTGTCCAACAGTCATATGTCCGATAAAGCAAACACGTTTTGCTGTTTCAAAGCAAGAGATCAATGCCTACGTAAGATGAGAACATTTCTTGAATAGTACAAAGAATATTGATCATAATTACTTTGCTATCCATACTCCTTTCCCCCTCCATTTGTGAGCAAGTATTATTTTATCAAGAAAAAAAAAAATTCTCTTCAAATTTAGGTCTATCTAGACCTTGCTCAAGCAACTGAATGACCATTTGGGGAACCATGCCGGGGAAATGATGGCTACAAACATCCCTTCAAATCCACACTTCTTTATTCCATGCCCCCAAATATTGAAAATCCTTTCTTTCTCCATGAAGCTGAGTGCCTCCTCCTCACTTGTTATGCTGCCCTCACTGCAAGGCTAGAACCGGATGAGCACGCTACCTTCGGAGAACATGCCACATCCACCTGTCCTTGCATCCCACCGTCACAGTCTCCTCTGCAAAGCTTTGCGCACTCTGCTCTCAGACACAGAGAGGTCCTGTAGAGTTTTTCTCCAGCCTCCTCGCTCCAGAGAGGGCACACCCAGGAGGTAAGCAGAGGCTTTCCGGAGTCTTTAAAAGCATCATTTCTGATGCTTTTCTGATAACCAGGCTTTGTCCTTTTTCATCTTATTAACTAAAAACGACGCGCTCTCCTCAACAAGGACAGAGAAAAGGGTTGAAAGGGAGGACAATGGGAAGTGTCCCCACCGTGTCTGTTTGTCCCCTGCCCGCCTGTCCTCCAGGGACCCCGAGGGAGGAAGCAGGATGCGTTGGCTCTTGGGGCAGGCCTGGCGTCCACTGTCCACTGGGCCAGACTCAAGACCACGGGGGGACCAAGGTGGAGCTCCAGGCGCAGGTACCAGGGGCTTCCTTGGCCCAGACAGAAAGGCCTTCATTTTTTAACATTTTGTTTTTATGTGGACCCTTTTGAAAGTCTTCATTGAATTGATTACAATATTGCTTCTGTTTGACGTTTTGGTTTTTTGTAGCTCCCCGACCAGGAATCAAACCCACATCCCATACATTGGAAGGCGAAGTCTTAACCACTGGACCACCAGGGAAGTTGCAAGGCCTTGAAATCAGTCCTGAATATTCATTGGGAGGACTGATGCTGAAGCTGAAACTCCAATACTTTGGCCACCTGATGTGAAGAGCTGACTCATCTGAAAAGACCCTGATGCTGCTAAAGATTGAAGGTAGGAGAAGGGGACAACAGAGGATGAGATGGTTGGATGGCATCACCAACTCAATGCACATGAGTTTGAGCAAGCTCCAGAAGTTGGTGATGGACAGGGAGGCCTGTGCTGCAGTCCATGGGGTCCTAGCAAAGACTAGGACATGACTGAGCAACTGAACTTAATGTTTTATACTCAGCACCCTCATGGAACAGAAACCTACATTTCCCTGGCTGCCTCGATGACTCCTTCACATGCACCCTCGCACCTCCCCAGGGCACCCAGCACTAACTCCCCGCGCAGACCCCACTGGAAAGTGTTTTGCACTGAAACATCTTGAAGCTTCTCTTCTCAGAAACAAGTGACTTGTGGAAGGAAGACTCAGTGACCTCTGTCCCACAGGTGGCACCTCCAGGACCGCCCTCACACCTCAGTGTCCCCCCTCCCATCTGATGGGGGAACAGAGAGATTGGAGAGGAAACTTACAGGAGTAGGTCCGGACTTCCCTGGTGGTCCACTGCAAGTGAACACAGGTTCCATCCTTGG
Organism: Dama dama; assembly: GCF_033118175.1. Classification (NCBI taxonomy): domain Eukaryota; kingdom Metazoa; phylum Chordata; class Mammalia; order Artiodactyla; family Cervidae; genus Dama; species Dama dama. Next base: position 111,685,565 of record NC_083700.1, on the reverse strand, counting down.
TTGTGAAACTAAAAATGCCATGTGCCTCTCGAGATTAAAGAAACAAAAAAGTAGGTTCAACATGAAAACTAAACTACTCATCATGGAGACCGCACGGATCCTGAAAAGAACCCAGAGTCGGAGGCAGGAGGCCAGCGCCCTTCAGCTGAGCCAGAGCCCCTCCCTGGGCACCCCGAGCAGGGACAAGACTCATGCGCATATCTCAAGAGTGCGGGGTTAAATTAACAAGGCCCCTAAAAGAGCAGATGCCTGGCACAGTTTAAGATTCCAAAGCAGTTCCGTGCTCTGCATTCTCGATGCTAACCTCTTTAAGCAAAACTAACGCAACGCATCATAAAACTTCAGCCACAGTGGGAACATTCCTAACACTTTCTCCAAGGAGAAGCTGTGCAAAGCATAAGTTATGAGACGTGGCCGGACGTTTGCACACCCACTGCTGCAATGCCGCACGGGGCCTTCCAGACCAAGGGAGGTCAGCAGATTCGATGAGAAAAAGGCAGGTGTGTGTGCGGGTTCACTGTGCTTCCTCATGATGTCTGAGAGCTTGCATGTAAGAATGTAGCTCCTCCTCTGTGAAAAATACATAAATGCAAAACTCACACTTTAATAAGTGGTTGATGAGACCTGACCAAGTTTTTCTTTCTGCCTCCCACTAGGAAAAAACAAAGTTTAAAATACTACAATGAAGTAGCAGCAGGGACTTCCTGGTTGGTCCAGTGGTTAGGACTCTGTGTTCCCAATGCAGGGGGCCGGGGTTCAATCCCTGCTCGGGGACCCAGATCACACATGTCACAACTTTAAAGACCCTGTGTACTGCAATTAAGAATCGATGCAGCCAAATAAATTTTTTTTTAAGTAACAGCAGGTTCAAAAATCAGTGTCCACTGACTTTTAAAATGGTGTTAAAATGCTACAATAAAGCAACAGTACATTTAAAAAACCTTTCCTGTTTTTTTCCATATGGTAATCAGACTCCCCCACTGGTATTCCTTGTCCAGTTCTTCTCGCATGACACACTTCACTAAAGTCCTCCACAAGGCAAACTCATCCACAGGCGGGAACACCGGTGAGGAGGCGGGAAGGCAAGCCATTCGCAGAAGGACTGACAGCCTGAGACGCTTCGGTCTGGGCCAGAGGAGCGGGGCGGCGCCCTCAGTGGGGGGCAGCCAGGCGTTAGTCTGCTCCAGGCACTGGGCGAGGAGCCAGCAAGGGGCACAAACCTGTGCAGGGAGAACTTCCCGGAGAACAGGATCCTGGGCTAGGAGCAAGCCCCCATCCTCTGTGCAGCGGTGTGCAAGCACACACACGTACACATACACACGTGCACACACACAATGCACAAACATGTGCACATGTGCGCACGCACACAATATACACACATGTACACACGCACATGTGCGCGCACATAACATACCTGTATGTACACACAACACACACGTGTGCACACAGGTACACACACACATATACACACACCAGCTGGGGCTTTTCCTCCAAAGCCTGGGAATGCGGTCGGCACATCCTGGGACAGATGCTGTGTGTGTGCAAGCCAATGCAGTCTAGGACTGAATGACATTTATGACATAAAAATAAGATGCCGGCCCGTCACAGGCATGGTGTGCGTCAGCCAGAAACCACTCTGGTCCCTGCCCTGGAAATTCAGATTTTACACTGTAAGTCAGGAACACCCAGTCTGCACAACCAGAAACACTCAAAGGCTCCGAATAAGCTTATAACCCTATTTTCTTTTCAACAACGTCACAATATGGATCAGGCTTCATAGCTGTCCTCTGAATTTCTCCTGGGAGGCAGGGGATAAGCCGAGGTTTAGCTTTTATCTCAAATGTGCAACAATTATGACTACAGGGCATATTAGCAGCTGCAGAAAATATGAATTAAGAGTTAACCTGAAGCTACTCCGTGTGGCTGGTGAAATATATTAGAAAAAGCCTTCAAGCCTGTCCTTCAGGGGAAAGCATGCTAGTTTTTCCAATGATGGAGGCACAAAATTTTTAATGTGGCTGACAATGCCATGCAGAAAAAAAAAAAAAAAAAAAGGAGGGCAAGAGAAAAGCAAAAAAAAAAAAAAAAGAGCAAGTGATTTCCAGCAGCGAAGCCCCAGATCACTAGGTGACTTTGGCCTTAAAGCATCCATGACCCGCAGCCCATGGCATCTTGATTGCTGAGATAATTACTGGATTGGATTCAGGATTCAATCATTTGAACTTGAAAGCTCCCACAGGTTCAGCACTGTTAATATTAGAAGTGATAATTAGATTCAAAGTGACAGTGTTCATATGGAGGGCTGCAGGCTCCGAGGACTTCTGTTTTACTTGTGGCTGGCAATGGGAGGAGAGAGGGAGACGCTGGACCCCAGGCCATGGGTTCCTGCACTGCTACCCGCTCCCAAGGCCCAGACTCTCTTCTTCTCGCTGCTATTTGGTCCACACAGACCCTCAAAGTCTGGGCCAAACTGCTTCTCTGAGCTTTACTGGCCCTCTCCTCCGCCCTCCTGTGTTCCCAAAGAGTCAGGGCCCTGCCCAGCTCTGGGCTCTGCCCTCCCCAAAAGGACAGATCCATCCATCCCTCCCTGCAGGGCTGTGACAAGCGCCCCGCTCAGCAAGGCCCTCCCTGAGGCCACTGCAGCTTCAACACCCCCACCTCAAGGCTCCCCACTCCAGTATTCTGGCCTGGAGAGTTCCCTGGGCTGTCTAGTCCATGGGGTTGCCAAGAGTCAGACACCACTCAGCGACCTAAAAGAGAAGGAAAAAAAATAACCTCACACACACTCACGCCCCTTCCCTGCTACCTGCTGTCTGCTTCTCCTTGTCATTCCCCCTAGCTGCACGCTTGACTAGCATTTTACTGACCTCTATTTGTCTGTAGCCTCCATCTACCCCCAAAAATACTCACTCCAGGAAGATGAGCTTGCACCAGGTCATTCACTGTTGACCCCCCAATGCCTGCAACCGCATACCCAGTTTAAACACTTCTGTGTGACATTCCGGTTAGAGCCTGCCTCTCGGGGGACCCGGCTCCCGCCACCCATCCACACACAGGTGCTGGGCCCTGCACGCAACAAGCTCCAAGGTGCATGCTGTGGGGACAGGCAGGACCGGACAGGGTGCCGCGCCTGAAGGACACTCGTGCACACACATGTGCTGGGCTCCGCGTGTCTGTGCCGTAAGCAAGGAGATGCCACAAAGAAGGCACACAGCCCCTCCCCATAGGGGTAAGTGAAAGTGAAGTCACTCAGTCGTGTCCAGCTCTTCGTGACTCCATGGACTGTAGCCCTCCAGGCTCCTCTGTCCACGGGATTCTCCAGGCCAGAATACTGGAGTGGGTTGCCATGCCCTCCTCCAGGGGGATCTTCCCGACCCAGGGATCGAACAGGGTCTCCTGCATTGCAGGCAGATTCTTTACCGAGCCACCAGAGGAGCCCCATGGAGGGAAGGAAAATAGTTTTCATAGGAAACTGGACAGTGTATCTGCCCTTGATGGATTATTAAGCTTTCCACTAAAGGAAATGGGGATTATTCCGGATGGGGGGAAAAAAAAGTCAAAACAATGGGAAATGCAAAGTGCTTTAGAATGACAAGCTTTAAAATTAAAAGGTGACGGTCCTCAAAAGACAAGCAAGGAACATGGATGAAGCAGGGGTCTAAGTCATACAGGACTTGAAAGCCAGAAATCCTGGAGAGCTAGAAAGTAGCCCAGCCAGGGCCCTGGGCTCCAAATGCATGTTCACCATGGGAAGAATGTTCCGGAAAGCCGATCCACCACCTGCCGGAATGCATGGCGCCAGGCTCCATCCTGTCCTCCCAGCAAACCTGCCTCCAAGTTCATTGCATGCAGTCCGGCTCACTTATCAGGTGTGAAAATGCAAGTCTGTTCAAGAATGCGGTTAAGAAAACTTCCGAAATGCCAGCGCCGGCCTGGAAGAACTAGACTTGGGAAAGCACCACAGCTCTGAGCCAGTGAGCGCCCCACAGTCTGGCAGCCCCAGCCCAGGGTCTTTGAGGACACGTTTCACCACGACCTACCTCCTACCTGTCGCGCAGAACAGAGAAAGGGGAGGATAAAGCGGAGAGACGGCCGTTTCAAGTGGCATTTCCATGACCAGGATGCTATTCTGAGATCCATTCATCCCGCAGGGGAAGGGGCAGTCACATTCTCACTTCATCTGCAGTGAGGACATAATGAGGGACGGCACCAGCGACCCCCGGGGCCTCTTCAATGATCTTGGCTCTGCACACACAGTCCCTCCTTTCTTGAACTCGGTTCAGCCAGAGACCAGCATGCGCAGGGACCATTGGGACAGAGCTGGAGGCGCCAGACCCTCCCCGGGTCCCTGCCAGCACCTCGGCTCCCCCAGAAAACTCTTGGCTGTGGAAAGCTGTTCAAGTGGACGGCTGCTCTCCTGACACGCAAGCCCGAATTCTAGCTCAGGAGGATGGGGAAGCGGGCAGGAGTTCCCTGCAGGAGGAGAGCATCCTCCCCGCTGCCCCAGCAGGCTGGCCATGGCCCCCGGCCGTTACTTGCCTGGGCTCCGTGGCACCATTGTATAAGAAAGGTCAATACTACGGCTCAGAACTCATCCGGGGAGCCCCACGCAGGGCAGGACAAGGTTAAAAAACACAATGCCTTGACCCTCTGAGAAAGAGAGGAGCCTGCCGCCCTTCCTGGGCGTGGGCTGATCTGTGCAAGGGCTGCCGTGAACACACGTCCGCAGTCACTGCACTTGAACGTCCAGACGGATGCTGCTCGAAGGAGGTGACACCGCTGTCCCTGGTGTCCCGAGATGAGGAAACAGAGGCAGAGTGCACTCCCTGGGCGTAAGGAGGCCATCTGCAGAGGGCGTGTGCTACGATCAAACTGAACAACAGAATTCACACGCGGATACGTGGCTTCCCTGGTGGCTCAGAAGGGTCATGAATCTGCCTGCAATGCAGGAGACCGGGGTTCGATCCCTGGGTTGGGAAGATCCCTTGGAGGAGGGGATGGCAAAGCACTCCTGTATTCTTGCCTGGAGAATCCCATGGACAGAGGAGTCTAGCAGGCTATACACTCCATGGGGTCCCAAACAGTCAGACATGACTAAGCAACTAACTTACACTTATCAATAAGCTTCTCCTTTGACTACATTTCAAGCATTCATCAAAAAAGGTAAATAAATGGCCCTGAAGCCAAAATGGGTTCTGGAGACAAAAGTAGTGCAATCAAGGGCCCAGGCAGGACTTCCTTGGTGGTCCCGTGGTTGCCACCTGGTGGAAGCTGACCACCACTTCCCAGGGGGTCCCCTGCCTGCTGGTGTGGGGGACACAGGTTCGATCCCTGGTCCAGGAAGATCCAACGTGTCTTGGAGCAACTAAGCGCGTGCACCACCACCACAGACAGCCTGTGCCCCAGAGCCCACGCGCTGCAGCTACGGAAGCCCCCCGCCCTAGAGACCATGCTCGGCCACCAGAGAAGACACTGCGATGAGAAGACCACACACCACAACCAGAGAACGCCTGTGTGCAGCCAAAAATCAATACGACACTTAAAAAACATTTTTTTTTTTTTTTTTAATTTTTAAAAAGAGCAGAGGGGAGGAAGCACTGGGGCTGATCAGTTCCCACACGTGAGAAAGTCTCACAGTGGCCTCCGTGCCGGCCTCCCAGGGCCATCTTCTGAGCTTCTCATTCAAGCAAAAGACAAAAGAACAAAGACCCAAAAAATATACCAAAGCCTGCCTGATGATTTTTAAAAACTGGAGTAGGATGCTTGCCATGTGTTTCATCTCAGCCAGAGCGCCCTTTTGCTCAGCAGTCCAAGTGAAACTTTTGATGTGATGCTCGGCACAAATTGCCACCCAGTCTCTAATGATCTGCGGTGCTTCTATACAACGGTGATTACCACAGAGTAAACTAGTGAGGGGTGGGTGCACACCCGTCCCTAAGACCATTCTCCACTCGGTGGACCCAAAAAAAAAAAAAAGGCATGAAGCTTTCTTACATAATTTCCTATTAAAATCCACCTGACTTCCTGCCTGCCACAAATTTTTGGATCTTCATTAGTTCTAAGAGGAAGAAAGGCGAAACCTCTCTCATCAGCGTGTGACTGACGGTGGTTTTTAATGAGCTTGACCATTTCCGATATTTAATGGACTATTACTAGATTGAAAAACAATTCTTTCAAAGCAAAGGCATCCAAAGTAGGGCTGTGACTCCATGCGCTTGATGCTCATTTTTTTAATGTATATTTCTTCATTTGGCTGCACCCAGGTCTTAGTTGCCATATACAGGATCCTTAGCTGCGGCATGCAGAATCCAGTTCCCTGACCAGGGATCAAACCTGGACTCTCTGCACTGGGAACGCAGAGTCCTGGCTCCTGGACCACCGGAAGTCCTGCCTCTGATGCTCATTCACCGCTCACCTGTATCTCCCTTCATTCTCACTATATGGGTGCCTCGAAAATATTTTTTGTTTGGTTTTGTTTTCCTTTCTGAAATCAGTAGCCAGAGATGTTTCTTTTTTTTTCCCCCTTCAACTTCTGCCATGACTGACCTGAAGCACCAATGACAAAATTGCACCGAGGAAAGCAAAGTGTGTTTGTGAACTAACAGAAGCGGCAGTGACTGGCAGGGAGATCCCGCCATCCAGGCTTCATGCTGAGGACCACAGTTCCCCGTCCACTCATCAGGGCCAGCAGGGAGCAGCCTGGCCCACGGCCTGTGCCCCCCCCTCCCCCGCAGACAGGGCGGTAAACAGAGGCAGTGGCTCTGGGTTTTCTCTTTATCTGTTTTAAAACATTAATTGTTGTCATTTTTCACTTAACACACTCAAAACTTCTTCTTTAAGCTACTTTGGGATGAGTTAATTTCAATACATCCACATACTTAAATATCATGCAGCCATGAAAAAGACTGTTGAAGAAAAGGCAAGGAAATGGCAAAATGTCATGGTAACAAAGATTCAGTAGGAAAAACACGGGACACACCACTGTGTAGGTGACACATACCAACCCCTGTAAAGCCCCCAGGTGGGGAAAAGAGAAACCTCCCCCGAGTAACAGCAGCTGCCGCCATATGGAGAGATCATGGGCCATTTTTCTTCTTCTTTAGCGTTTCCCCGTTTTCTATAAGGAGCATGTAACATGCTAATAGTCAGAAAAAAGGTTGGTTCATTCATGCAAATTCTCCTCTTGGTAATCAACTCTGTCTTCTCCATTTTCTCTTCTTCCTGTTGAAAAGTCTAAAACCCAGGCAAGCATCCGCCAGGCGAACAATGTAACCAAGGTACCACTTCTCAGGGTCAGGGCTCCTGCTTACCTTACCTAGAGGCCAAGGTGGGCAGAGGACCACAGTCTCCCCTGCTAGAACCAAGGTCGCTAACCCTGTCCCACCCAGGAGGACACGTGCAGGCATCACTACGCATCTCAGAGCAGAAAGTGGCCACGTGGAGAGGGTCGGTCACAAGTGACAGGACTGGAGAGGGGAAGACCGTCCAGGAGACGAAGACACAGCCCCGGGGGTGAGGCCGAGAGGGTGACAGACGTTCCTGCAGGAGTAGGGGGGGACGGGAGCAGGTCCAGAGCCCCGGCCCCTAGGGACCGGGGAAGGGGCTCGCAAGAGGGTCTCTTCACGCTGAGGAGCTGGGGGGCGAGGCCCCTGCAAGACAAACGCCGTCTCCCCAGCAAAAAGGGAGCCTCCAGTTGGTGTGGGACAGTCAGGGGCTTCAGTCTGGACCACGACGACAAGCTCAGGTTCCAAAGCCAGCCTCTTCACGCTGAGTCCAGGCGTGCAGTCCCCACGTGCTCATAGTCCTCACGGCCACCCAGAACGCCTGTTTTCCAGCCCTGCCTCCAAAACTGCAGTGGAAGCTGACAGAGAGAGCCGGGAAGCCTGACACTCAGCGGTGCCCCCGCCCGCACCCTGTGTGAAGAGCGGAGCCCCAGGGAGGCTGAGTCCGGCGATGCCCAGCCTGCACCGCAGGAGAAGAATCACCTGCAGGGACCCTGACCCCGGTGGGAAACAGAGCAGGGGGCTGTGGTGGGTAGAAGAACGCCCCCCACATCCTGAGACTGTGTCCCCGACAGGGCCACAGGGACTCTGCAGACGTGATTAAGAATCGATTAAGAAGCAGGGGGATTATTTTGGATCATTTGCAAAGTGACCGTGAGGGTCCTGAGAATTCGGAAAAGGGAAGAAGAAGAAACAGAAGAGGTGATGGAAGAGGGGGTCAGAGAGAGATCTGAAGGCTTTACACGGCTGGCTTCCAGGACGGAGGGAGGAGCCAGGAGCCAAACAGCACAGGCGACCTACAGGAGCTGGAAAAGACCCGGGAATGAATTCTCCTCTAGAACCTTTAGACGGAGCACAGCCTGCAGACACCTTAATTTAGGACTTCCGACTTCCAGAACTCTAAGAGGATAAACCTGTGTTGTTAAGTCATTAAGTTAGGGATGACTTGTTACTGCAGCACCAGGAAGCTAATACCGGACCAAGATCACAAGAAACCCTGTCAAAGTCCAGGCAATGACTTGCTCCGTGGAGTCAAGTGCAACGTAACTTTTTTATTTGTATTACATTTGTCATACAGCAAACCAGTAGCCCGCAGAAGACCTCAGCCATGAAGACTGATAGACCAACACTGAGAACTGGCCACACTCACTCCATATAGCTCGGGAGCCTGGCAACAATTTGGCCCATAACTGCATCTTCCAGAGGTTACTGCATCTTCTGGATGGACCTGCATCTTCTGGACACCCCCCTCCAGTAGCACTTCGTGTCCAACTCTTTGCGACCCCCTGGACTATATCTGCCAGGCTCCTCTGTCCATGGAATTCTCCAGGCAAGAACACTGGAGTGGGTTGCCAATTCCTTCTCCAGGGTATCTTTCCATCCCAGGGACTGAACCTATGTCTCTGGCATTGTAGTCCGATTCTTTCCCGTCTGAGCCACCAGGGAAGCCCTGGTAGCACTTCAGTGAGGTTTATGTCAGAGGTACTTCACAGCTTACATTCTTTCTCTGACACAAACTTCAAGGCTTCCGGCTCTGCCCACTTCGGAGAGAAGTGATAAATGTCTGGACACAGAGAAGGCGCATGCACCGGAGGGCTGCCTGCAGTACTTGGGTGCAGATTCTTGCCTCCCCAGCCCTACTTGACCCCCAACATCACACAGAGGCTTAGTGCAAGGGTGCCACACACCTCCCGAGCCCGGCAGGACAGGGATTCTGGAAACCCAGCCCACCACACAGTGAGGCGCACACAGCCTCCGCACGGCCCCATCACTGCAACCACCGCAGCTCCATGGTCTTCCACCTGCTCGGGCGGGCAGGCAGCTGGGGGCCGGAGATCGGCCTGCCCAGCTTCCCTTCTCTCCCCCACCGCTCAGCCTCGACTCCTGCTACGGCTGACAGCCCTGACTCACAGGTCACATGCATGACGGTCAGATGCGCGTGCAAATGTGAGCGCCTCACAGAGGGGATCGCAGGTGGAGACGGGTTAGCACAATAAGGGGAACAAGCTGAATGCAGAGGGTCATCATTCCCTTCCAGCTCTCCGACCCAAAGGCTCAACCCGAGCCCTCAAACATAATACGCCCACTCCCCGGAACTGCTGAGTGGGATGCTGGCTGTGCCACCTCTGCCCTGGGCCCCACGGGTACCATCTGCAGTGGATCCCATGGGCTCTGTGGTCAGGCACCCCCGGATACCAGGCCTGGTTTCTCCATCCACCATCTGTAGAACCTGACATGAGTCTTATCTCAGTCTCTTAATCCTTACTTGCCACGATAACGGGGATTTTATAGATTATTATAATAGGCAGCCAACGTACATAAAATTCTTGGCACACAGTAGATGCCCACTAAATTGCAGCTATTACACCACCAGCACAGAGCAAGCTCCAGCATATGATACAGAAATACCAGGTCCCCGGAGAGGACTTACAACAATTGCTTCCCACGACATAAAAGGACCAGTGTTCTAACTATGACGCAGCAACAAACAGGCTTTCTCACAACCCAGAGAGAAACCTTACCAGGCCCCAAAGGCGGGGTTTGGAGCCACTCCCCACACAGAGTTAGATTCCAGAGCAAGGGGGCTTGGAAACCATCAGCGCGGCCGACAAGGAAGAGAGGAGAAAAACACACAGGAAGACAATCAAGTAACCAACAGCCAAACAGCGATGGAAACTATTCGTCACACACAAGGGCCTGCACACACCGAAGCTCCCAAACAAAGGGTGGAGGGGCGCGTGCTCCCAAAGCTCCTGCAAGAAGCAAACTGGGGAAAGACTATGACAACTGTCACCGACTATGTGACAAGGGCAGTCTCAACCATTTCTCCCCAGGCAATTCCCACCTGGCCTGGGGAACTTCTCCAACCCCATTCTCAAGTTCTAGACCTAAAAGGAGAAGTCCGCAAACAATACCATTATTGCGTGATATCCATAATTAACTATGGATATAATTATGATATCCATAGTTAACTGAGTACACGCTCAGTCGCTCAGTCATGTCCACCTCTTTGCTGCCCATGGACTGTAGCCCACCAGGCTCTTCTGTCCATGGAATTTTCTAGGCAAGAATACCAGAGCAGGTTGTCTTTTCCTCCTCCAGAGGGTCTTCCTGACCCAGGAGTCGAACCCAGGTCTCTTGGGTCTCTTGCATTGGCAGACACATTCTTTATGAAGCTGAAGAAATCACAAAACACCAGTGGAACGATCTGTGTGTGGAGGTGGCTGTCTGTCCCTGGGGGCCTGCTGGGCGAAAGGACAGCCTTGGTCCAGCTGCTGGGCGGGCAAAGACCCCGCTTTCTACCCCTTCCCTCTAGAGTGTGTTGCCTGGAAATAGCGGTGGGGAACTGACTGTCTCTTCTCCTCGTCAGAGGATACATTGATAAAAATGTATCCTTTCTGGGATCAGTGCAACAATACATTATTTTCATTAAAGAAAAAAACCACTTTGATAGAACAATTACCCATCAAGGTCAACATCACAAAGAAATAAATGCTCAGCGCTGTTACTATGAAAATGTCCTTTATTGCATTGTTTAGAATAGCAAAAACTCAGAAGCAACTTCAATACCCAACAATCTGCAGCTAATTCAAAGAAGGCAATGGCACCCCAGTCCAGCACTCTTGCCTGGGAAATCCCATGGATGGAGGGGCCTGGTAGGCTGCAGTCCATGGGGTCGCTCAGAGTCGGACACGACTGAGTGACTTCACTTTCACTTTTCACTTTCATGCATTGGAGAAGGAAATGGCAGCCCACTCCAGTGTTCTTGCCTGGAGAATCCCAGGGACAGGGGAGCCTGCTGGGCTGCCGTCTATGGGGTCGCACAGAGTCGGACAGGACTGAAGCAACTTAGCAGCAGCAGCGGCTAATTCTGAAACGTCCGTTTACTTGAAAGTGTGATAACACATGCAATCCGGCAAAGATGGTCTAGTTTATTACCAGATGTTAAAAACAGGGTGTGAGGCGCTAAACACTGTAGGAGTCGCTACTGTAAGACGTGAGTGGAAGCAAAGACCATCTGAAACGCACATGAAAACACCTAAACACAGATCCTGAAGTGCCTGCTTATGGACTTTTTTTAACCCTGTCCCTACTTTGAATAACCCTACAATGAACACAGATTATAAATGTCTAAATAGTCTACTCAATAGTCTGTTTAAAAATAACAGGATGGGGACTTCCTAGCGATCAATGGGTTCCACTGGACTCTGGGCTTCCACTGCAGGGAGTGAAGATTCAATATCTAGTCAGCAAACTACGAGCCCACATGCCTCTCGGCACAGTCAAAAGAACAAACAAATCGAGTCTGAAAAATAAATGAAGAATCAAACTCACAAGATGGCTATTTTTCAGGCATTCTCCCCACTTACTATTAACGTCTTGACTTGAGTAGGTTTAAATGCGTCCCACACCAGACCTCCACACTGATAATCAAGCCTGGCCAGGAGCTGGACAACCCAGATCCTTCTCCTAAAATCAGACACTGCCCCCCGCCCCCCACTTGCAGTTTCGCGGGTTTGAAGTCTCCCGTCCCACGCCACTTCCTACTATCACTGCTGCCACAGAAGCGCTACAACTTTACTTTCCCCAGCTTCCCTGGGGGCTCAGACAGTAGAAAATCTGCCTGCGATGCAGGAGACCTGGGCTGATACAGTTTCACGGAAGACTCCAGCCTGACGGTATTTCCATTTCAGACGAAAATCAAGACAAGACCACCACCATCCCAAAAGTATGAAGAGGAACACTTCCCAAAACAGCTCACTCTTTTATCGGCTCCACAGTTTCATCCCATCAAGTCTGACTGCACAGTTCTGGGGTAAATGCTACCAAAACTCATACACGCTCACTCACAATCTGCGAGGAAGACAGTGGTCCCTTCACTTCCAGGGGTCTTACGTGGCATCACTTTTCTCAACCCAAAGAAGCATCAAGGGCCTCCAATTTCCAACCACAGGACGGTGGTGAGCTTCCTCGCATCACATAGTCCCTGTAATTCACACTCTCATCTGCACCTCCTTTTGACTTTAATTTATGTACAACAATCTTGCCAGGCTCCTACTGCTGGTAGGTATGTGTTTTCTAAAGGTGTTTTTTTCTTCTCTAAAGAATTCATTCCTTGTTACCATAACTTATTGACAAAAGGCTTTTTTGTGCAATGTAAATCATTTTCCATCCCAGGATTACAAGGGTGATATTCCACATTTTCAGATGATTTTCTTGCTGCAAAAAATAAAAATCTAACTCCCAGCCTCCAAGGAAACAGAGATGAATTATAAGCAGAGGCAACAGCCCTGCGGAGCCTACCCCTGGGAGGAGACAGGCCAGGACATCTGTGCTGCAGCGAAGGTCTTCCCACGGGGCTGCTCTGGGACAGCCATCACAGCTGCTCCCCAGGTCTGCATCGCGGGAACATCCCACGCCTCTGGATCCGTGGTGGAGAGGCCTTGACTTTGAAAAATAGCCATCGGATAGAACACCCACGAAGCCTACCCACTTCATAAACCAGTCCCCTCTCTCGTGATGGAGACGTTCACTTAAGACCACACCAACATCTCCAGTTTCAAAGCAGACATCGACGCGACACAGGAATTTAACGTTCAACAGTCACCACCCCCAAAACGGAGACAAAGACCATTAAAGTGATCAATTTCAATTTTCTTTACTAAGTTCACAGCTGCCCCATCTCATCACCTTAAGAAAGGTAACCCTGACATTTTAAAATGACATTCACACTCTGTGGACTCAGGAGGAACACATGATAAATTTTCAAGACATTTTTTAAATTAAAAAAATATTCGTATTTTGCAATGGAGACGTTTCACCTAGAATTTGCACACGGAATTAGCGTAATGAGAATGTAATACCTAGTCATCAGGCAATATCCAAGAATCGCCCCAAGAAGAAACCTGACCCCTGAAGAGTCCCTCCCCCACCATCCTCTTGGATGTGCACCCCTAGACCCCCCACTCAGGGAGCAGAGCCTTGCTGAGCAGGCTCTCCTGTACAACCTTCTATTTTCCTGCTTTGTGTGATGAGCAAGTCTCCTGGAACCGAGGGGAAGGGGGTGCACGGCTACCTCGGGCTCTGGGGGAAAGCCCGGGGAGTGTGCTTGGCGGGGCGGGGGCGGGGGCATCACACAGACTGGCGGGCGGAACCACGGAGGCACCATCCTCGGACCTCGGTCCCGGGCCGCATTCCACCAGCATCCTCTCCTCCAAGGATCCGCACCTCGAAGGCTCTGCACTTCGCTCCATCGCTCACCACCCCAGGAGCCTCGCTACAAAGTGGACTGTGAGCTTCCACCCTGTCCTGTTCCGGTTACATCTTGGGCCCACACCACCACCCCCCCACCCTGCCTCACCCCCGGCGTAACCCGCTCGCTCGGAGCAGGACTTCTTATCAATGTGCGTGGGTGTCGCTGGGTCGCATAGGGTCCACCACCCTAGCCGTGGGGAGCCAAGTACAGCCAGCTGTCACATGACCACAGCGACTCCCCCATCCCCCACTGTTATGACCCTGATGCTCGTCACCGGAAACACAGATTAACAGCGCCTACACTGTCCCAGGAGAAGGAAACGGCAGCCCACTTCAGCATCCTTGCCTGGAAAATCCCATGGACAGGGGAGCCTGGTGGGCTACGGTCTGTGGGATCGCAAAGAGTCGGACACGGCTGAGCACACGGCACACGCTGTCCCAGGCACTGTGCTCAGCGCTGGCGTGAATCACCCCTTCCACCATCACCCCTTCCAACACAGCACGCCTGGGAGAGACGGACAGCATCGTCCCCGACGGACAGGGGGGCGGGGGCAGGGGACAGTGCCACCAGCCACCGAGGACACAGGGTGGTCCAAGCTCAAACCGAGGCCATCTGGCCACTGACCGCCACGTCCACATCCACCCTCTCAGTGTCTCCCCCGCAGGCATCCAGTCCGGACAGCTCTGTCCCTGGGCACACACTTGCTGTTCTGTCCCTGGATGCCATGAGACACGGGGCTTCCCTGATGGCTCAGTGGGAAAGAATCCACCTGCAATGCAAGAGACAGGTTTGATCTCTGGGTCAAGCAGACTCCTCAGAGGAAGAAATGGCAACCCACTCCAGTATTTTTGCCCAGGGAAATCCCATGGACAGAGGAGCCTGGCGGGCTACAGTCCAGGGGCTCGCAAAGAGTCAGACACCGCTGAGCACACAGGCACACACACACACCAAAAACACAGCTCACAGCTTATCCTGGTGAGGGTGACGAGGGCTGGAGTGGTCACTTGGCGGATGGCCCCCACGCTGGAGTGGGAACCTGGACCCCACTCCCAGAAGCCAGGCCCATCCAAGCAAGCCTGCATCTCTCGTCCTAGGCACTGATAAAACCGGCGTGGAGGAGGCTGCTTTCTCCCCCTGCGAGGCGTCGGCAGTCACCATGCCCCAGAGATGAGCATGCCCCAGATCTGCCCGGGGAAAGAAACACTGCCTCCCCCAAGGGCTTCCCAACAATGGGAAAAGAAGGAATTTCAGAATCACAAAGTCTCCATTTTGCAACCTCTGAGCGTGAACTCATCCAGACGACCATCCAGATGCTCAGCACATCAGAGAAAAAACAACTCAAATGGTCGTGCCCGATGAAGCCCAGCCTCCACCCAGGAAGTCGTCTGGCCAGACAAAACCGGAACGGCTGACACCAGCCTCCGCAACTACCAATTTATAGGAAAACACAGGGGCAGCATGTTCAAGAATTCTAAGGGGCTGCATAGAAAATTCCAGACCAAGGAAGTGTCACCAGGCACACCAGTTCCGTTAAGAAATCAACTCCATGAGAAGAGAAGGAAGACAGCTGTGGGGCCCACCCATCAGAGGGGACATGGGAGATGCCTCGACCACCTGCACTGTGTGGACATTTACTCAGATCCTGCTTCAAAGAGACCGAAAAAAATCATGAAGAGTCCCGAGATGATCGGAAATTTGGACACCAACTGGGTATGTGATGATATTAAGAAACTGTTCTCTTTTTTTTTGACTGAGAGGTGTAGCATACAGGATCTTAGTTCCCCAGGGATCAAACCCGAGCCCACTGCAGAGGAAGCTCAGAGTCTTAACCACTGGACCACCAGGGAAATCCAACTGTTCATTTTTAAGTGTGATAATGGTGATGTGGTCACATGTACATTTTTTTTTTTAAGAGTTCTCCTCTTTAAAAGGTGATACTGAAATATTTATGAATGAAATGATAGGATGGCTTGGACTTGCTGCCAAACAATGCAGATGGGTAGCAGGGTGTATAGAGCAAAGAAGGCTGGCTACTGGGTTGATAGCTACTGAAGCTGGCTGGTGAGTGCCTGGGAGGTGGTTTTGCTATTCTATGTACATTTTATGTGTTTGAACTATTCTGTAAGTTTTAGAAAGCAACACTTCACTCAGAACATTCACACCTAGACTTTTCTTCTACCTTCAGTCACTACACACACACACAGCATACGTATACATGAAAACACACACACACACAATTCTCTACTTTCTGTGCACACATGAGTGAGTACTCCACTCTGAGCCTCAAGTTCCCACATCGACAAATCGAGAATCCTACCTGTATCTTGGAGTTGCTCGAGGATTAAACCGATTAATAAACATAAGCTGATCAGCATGATTCATGTCCAATAATCTGCAAATTGATACCATTAACAGAGCCAGTTTCAAACATGCCAAGGTTGTCCGCTCTGACAGTTCTGCGGTCCCAAACGGTGTGGGGAGGCCACCTGGCTGCAAGAGTGATGAGGCCCACAGTATTTCGAGGATTTAAAAGTGAATAACCCTTCTTTTTTATTCCTTGGTTTGCATGTGGCTTGGAGGTTGTTTTTTTCCAATGAAAACGTCCAGAGTTTGACCTGCTCATCTCTCTCCTTGGACGACAGGAGGAAACACCAGCTGAGCCCAGCCCCACTCCCCAGGGCTCGCTGTGGACGGCTGAGCGCATTGACCCGCACCGGCCACCCTGGCTTCTGGGTCAGGACCCAAGGGGATCAAAGTCAATTCCAGGAAGCCAAGGGGGGAGGGGCGTGACAGAAAATGCCTTTGGGAACACGTAATTTAGGGGGCGTGGGGCTTGGGCTGATGGCAAGTTTTATTTCTGTCACCTTTAAAATTCTGTATTTTTAAAAAAGTATTTGAAGAGAGTGGATGAAAAAAAAAATCAAAGTCGTGAAACTGTCCAGTGCTGGGTTTGGAGACTTGTGAGAAACTCAATGAAACCAATTCACTGATCAGCAGTATCAGTGTTTTCATGGTTCTTAGCTGGATCAAGAGCCAGAGCTGGCAGGAGGCATGAGGCAGAACCGTCATCTTCAGACAAAGGGAAGACAGCCGGCCCCACGCTCTCCTCTGGACGCTGTCTCTGGGCCAAGCTGGAAGGATACGCTCCTGGGTTCAACCCTGGGGCACAGAGCTTGGACCTCCCTACCTGCCCCTTGGGCAACAACCCTCAGTGTGGGGACCCAATGAGGCAACCAGCGACTGAGGTCTCAGTGCCAACAATTATTTCTACTTTTCACTAGGCTTCTTTCTGTAACCAAATTTTTTTTTTTTTATAATTTTATATTTTTTAAAAACTGCTTTGATCTAAACACATACTCTGTTTTTAATAAACCCGTAACCTCACAGCCACTATTTTTTCCCCAGTACACATTAGTCTTTGCAATCTCAATGAAGACAGAATTATAATAAACGCATAAAAATACAGAAATGATAAATATAATTAAGGATAAGGTAAGTAAAGATATTATAGGGGTTTCCCTTGGAGAAGGGCATCACAACCCACTCCAGTATCCTTGCCTGGAGAATCCCATGGACAGAGAGAGGAGCCTGGCGGGCCACAGTCCATGGGACTGCCAACAGTCGGGCCTGAGTGAGCGACTAACACTTTAACTTCAAAAACATTATCAAAGAAGTAATGACATTATAAGAATAAGTTATAATAAATAAAACACATAGCTGTGTTCGAGTTGGGAAAGTCACTGGCTTCTGGTCTCGCTCACTTTAGGGTCAAGGACTGGCTGACCCCACACCTGCAGTATCAGAGACCTGCCTGATCTGAGTGCATAATGAAAGCCCTGTGATGCTGTAGAAACAACAAATCCTCGGGTACCACATACGGGTAAGTCGGGGGAGGCCAGGGCAGGGCAGGACACCGTTATGGACTGACCCGTGTCCACCACCACCACCTCCCAATTCCTATGTTGAAGCCCGACCCCCCGAGTGTGGCTGTATTTGCAGATGAGGCCTTCAAGGAAATAAACAGGGGTAAACAAGGTCATCAATCCAACAGGACTGGCGTCCTCGTAAGAGAGAGACACCAGGACGTGGGCACAGAAAAGGCTACATGGAGACACAGGGAAAGAGGTGTCCATCCACAATTACACCAAGGAGAGAGGCCTCGGGAGAAACCAACCCGGCCAACACCCTGATCTCACACTTCTGGCCTCAAAGCTGCGAGATGATCAACGTCCATCTCCTAAGCCTCCCAGTCTGTGATGGCTTGTTAGGACAGCCCTGCAGATGGACCCTGACACAAGTCCTTCCAATTGGCCCCAGTGTCCCCAGGCAATCAGATCTTACCCTGCAGGACCAAGGATGCTTCTGCCTGCATCCGTCCATCAACAGCAGCTGAGTGGCCGGCTCCTGGGTCAGCCGCATCAGGGAGGGTGACTCCCCCTGCAGAGACGCGGCTGGCGGGGGATCGCCCCCCGCGGTGCACCCTTGCCAGCTGAGGATCCGCACTGCTGACCTTCAGGACATGGAGAAGACCTGCAGTCTCCTGGGGGCCCAGTGAATGCGTGTCCACTCAGCAGACCTCCGTCTGAGCTGAGACGGGGCGGGGAGGAGGCTGGACGCCCACTTCCTCCAAGAAAAGGAGGAGCAGGCAGAGGCTCAGGATTTCAAACAGCTTCCCCAAGGGCACACAGAGAGAAAGAGGAGGGTCAGCCACCACTCAAAGACTCTCCTCTGAGAGTTTGTGCATATGTATATGCGTGTAGCATATGTCCCACCCAGTCAATAGTTACACGACGGAGCAGAAAATGCCAGCGTCTGCTCAGTCACTCAGTCACGTCTGAGTCTTGTGGCCCCACAGACTGCAGCCCACCAGGCTCCTCTGTCCATGGGGATTCTCCAGGCAAGAATAATGGAGTGGGTAGCCAGGCCCTCCTCCAGGGGATCTTCCCAATCCAGGGATCGAACCCAGGTCTCCCGCATTGCAGGTGGATTTTTTTTTACTGCCTGAGCCACCAGGGAAGGCCAGAGAGGAGGTTCAAATGAGAATGTGCTGGGTATGAGAGAAGGAAAGGAAGAACACAGCACTTCTGCTTTATTCCCAGGCCTGGAGCGCAGAGTGGAACAGTCAGGAAGGGTTCCTCCCCCAAGCATTCACAGGGCGTTTATTACTGCCAGGCATGCATGCAGCTGGGGTGCCAACGGCCCAGAGGGACAGGAAGACACAGAGGATACAAGTGTAAGGCCGGGCCAGGAAGGAAGCCCAGGCGATGTGTGCCCGCGGGAACCACCTGGTCCGAGGGAGAAGCAGCCAAGTCCGGGGCGGAGGGAGGGGGGACCCAGAGCACTGAGGCAGCCCAACCATCTGTCACCATGGGAGCCCACACTCAGCTCAGCGACCCCTCCCTGCACCCGCAGGCTGAGTCCCTTGTCACTCAGCCACCCCAACTCTGGAAAGCATCTCACTTCCATGAAGACTTAAGAGACACTGCTGTACTGGGACCATCCCACGAGCCCAGTGGTTAAAACTCCACCTTCCAATGGAGGGGGCGTGGGTTTGATCCCTAGTCAGGAAACCCAAGGTCCCACAAGCCAGAGGGTGGGGCCAAAAATTTTAAGGGAAAAGAAAAAAAGCCTGTTCCCTGGACCCTCTCAGGGGCCCTGGTTCAGTCCATCACCAGGCCTGGTTCGCAGGCTGGCTGCCCAGGCTCAGAATCAAACCACACACACACCCCCCCCCACCCTCGCCATCTTTCTGGTAAATTCATCTGCTGGAATCTGCTAGAATGGGATTCTGACGTTTTCAACCAAGAACCCAAACAGACCAATTTACCAGGCTCCCCAGCTAAAAGGAGGAGAAAAATTCTATTCTCAAAGGCAAAGGCCACCTGCTGAGGGCAAAGACTGCCTGAATTCAGGAGCCTTTTTAGTGCCCTAAACTCTGAAGGTCATCCCAGAACGGCAGCCGGTAACTGCAAGTCCTGGGTACCCGCCTCGCGACAGGTTACTAGGGCTGCAGGCCTCCTCTCCGGGGCACGTCAGCCTTGCCTCTGTGCTCAGCAGGGGGGTTCCCCAGAGCCACACATGGCCTCACTCCAGGGAAGGCGCCATCAGGAGCCTGGTCCTTCCCCGCTCATGCAGTCAAGCTCCACGGAGCTACAGCCACACAGCGGGTCCTGCGTGGGACACTGGGGTCTGGTCTGTGAGGTCCCCGAGCACCTGGAGCCCACGCCGGGGAGAGACTTGGGGGTGTGGGTGGGCACGATCAGGGCTCAGAGCACAGGCTGCCTGCCTGGCGCCACAGCCAGGAGACGTCCGAATATCCTCCAGGGAACACTGCTGCTGCTGCTGCTGCTAAGTCGCTTCAGTCGTGTCCGACTCTGTGCGACCCCATAGACGGCAGCCCACCAGGCCCCGCCATCCCTGGGATTCTCCAGGCAAGAACACTGGAGTGGGTTGCCATTTCCTTCTCCAATGCGTGAAAGTGACGTCGCTCGGTCATGTCCAACTCTTAGCGACCCCATGGACTGCAGCCTACCAGGCTTCTCCGTCCATGGGATTTTCCAGGCAAGAGTACTGGAGTGGGGTGCCACTGCCTTCTCCTGACACAAGCTGAACAGTGAGGACGTCAACTGGGTTAGGAAAAGAGGAGGCACACGCCTGCCCGAGGCCAGAACCTGGACCATCAGGGCCTGAAGCAGAGCCCGAGATGAAAAGGTGGCCCCCAGGGAACTCTCTGCAGAGGAGGTACCCGCAGAGAGGGGCCGGGGCCGGTAGGCCCATGGCCAAGGGCCCCGGATGCTAAGGGAAGCAACTCCACTTTCCTTTCTTCACTTACCCCAGGACTTGTTCTAAAAGGCTCAGGGCAGGGTGAGGCCAGGAATTCCGCCTTCATTCTGAAAGCCCTGGTGAGCCATTAAAGGCTTTTAAGCGGGGCAAGGCCTGGCCAGATTTGTTTTGGAAATCTATTTATGGGTGAGCTAAGCTGTCAAACACGAATTACCACATCGAAGTTCCTGGGCCATCTGAGCACAGAAGCGGAGACAGGCCTGCCTGCACCGAGGGAGTCTGGGAAGGGCCGTCCTCCTGCACCACGTCAATATAAATACATGTTGCCTGCGTACTCATCAGAGACTGGGGACAGCACGCGACCTGTGAAGTGGACCCGAATGCATCTCGGCAGCCTCCTAGGGGTTATCACACGGTGAAAACCTGAAACCCATGAAGTCATCAGTTATATGGAAGAGCTCGGTAGTTTGCCAGCAGGTTTACTGTGGGGGGGAGGGTCTGTTATGTTGTCGGGCCTTTTGGCTTTTTAACTAAGAAAGGCGGGCGACAGCGTGCAAACTCGGGGTGTCCCACAACAACAAACCCACACCGGTTTGCTTCTTGACTCCGCTGGGCCCCCCGCCCACCTACAAGGCCCAGGGCCATGGGGACTCACCTTGCCTTGTATCCCGACACCAGGACTGGGTCACGTGCAGCAGCAGCCCCCGGGGTGCCATCGGGCGGTGGCAGGGGCACCCCGGGAACCTGTCAAAGCAGCAGCATCCCGGGCCCACCCCCCAGCTCCTGGCTCAGCGCCTCCGGCAGGCCCAGGGCTCACACGTGGTCTGGGTGACCCTAGGCCTCCTGCCATCAGAGGACCTCTGCCCTCAAGGCCTCTAGCCCCACGGCCAGGCCCCGGGCTGGGGCCAACCAGCCAGGACAGGCGCGGGGAGGGAAGAGAGAAGGTTTAGGGCAACGCGGGGAAAGGTGGGCCTGCCTTACAAACCTGCAGGAGCACACAGCGGCTCCTGAACGAGAGGGAAGCCCCCGGGCAGGGCATAGACCACTGAGGCTGTGTCCTCCAATTTCACGATCTCAACCCTTTAACACAGTCTGGTGTCAAGGAGAAGCTCGTGAAACCACGCTTTGAACTAGAAAAGCATGAACAGGCTCAAGCAGACTGTAAACCAGACTTGCAGGGACGTGGCCTAACCTGACGCAGCCTGGCCTGTGGAACGACCCTGGGCAGACCTGGAAGGCCGGACTCCAAGCACCACCAGGGACCAGAACCCCAGCTCCACAGAGGGGCCTGGACCAGCCAGGCCCCCCTGCTCTGAGGAACACACAGCGCCACTTCTGACAACATCCCAGGCACCTGGTAATATTCTCCCTCATGAACCTTTTCATTTCCTGGAGACGGAAGCCAAGGGCAGGTTCTCCGGCTGCTGCAGAAGTTAAACGTGGCCCTCGAGGGGTCATGGGGCTGCCGGGCAGTCCTGGGACCCCCAAAGACATTAGGGTCTGCTTCCAGGTCAGAAGTCAAGGTCTACTTTCAGTTCAGAGGTCAGGGTCAACTTCCTGTTCAGAGATCTCAGTCCAGCTATAGGCACACAGGAGACACTTACCAAGAGAGAAAGTGAGGCAGAAACAAGGAAGGAAGTGCAGGGATTATTTTCTTATTCCTGTGTCCAAAAAAAAAAACCGAAAAGGCATTTCCCACCCTGCTATTATCCCTCCAAAGTAAAAAAGAAAAAAGAAAGAATAACACCGGAACTCCCGAGCAGGTAAGTCAGCTCACAGCACTTTGCTGACAGAGGAGGACGTGACAGCTGAAGTGGACAAGGGCTGTCATCAGCCCCGATACACACACACACACACACACACACACACACACACACAGAGCCCCACCAAGAACACATATATGGAAAGCTTCTTAGAAGCAAAACCCATGACTGGAGGAAAGTATACGGAGTCTTCTCCCCACCCCTCCAAGGAAAAGAACTGCCAAGGGAACTCTCCAGAATGCAGAGTTGTCAAAAAGATTCTCATAGCGAAGTTTCCAGGAGGTTTACTCTTGGCCAGAGGACAAGAGAGTAATTTCCCTGAGCCAAGCAAAGGTTAATAATCAAAGGAGTTCGTTAAGCCCGCCCTGAGCTCAGGCTGCCAGGAGGTTAGTCATAAAGCGCTGGATGGAATCTGCCTACTCAAGCAGTTGGAGGAGGGGCAGGAGAGACAGGAACATCCTCACCCGGGAGCCCGTTTCCTAGAAGACTTCCGGGAGGAGGCTTCCCAGCGGGGCGGGCGCTCGCAGATCCCCGCCCACATCCGGAGAGGGTCATCAGTAGGCGGACAAGGCCAGCCTCCCCAGCTGCAAAGTGCTTGATCCCAGTGAGCCTGCAGGCCCATGCACCCCACCGGGCATGCCCACCTGAAAAAGCAGCGTGTGCCAGGGTGACCCCTGGCCAGCACAGAGCTGCGCACGGAAGATCGGAGGCTGGCAGGAGCCGCAGAGGTCGGGCCAGTGGACCTCAGCCCAGCACGACTGAGCTTCTAGCCACCCCATGCAGCCACCCCATGCACCACCCACCAGGCGATGCTCACGCCTGCCTCCCCAGAGGTGGGGCCACCAAAAAAAGTCCTGCAGACATTGCCAAATGTCCTCTGTGGGCTAAATGTGCCCCCTCCCTTCATTCAGCACCACAGATCTTAGCCACACACTAGCATTTTGGAGAGAAATGGGGGTCAGGGGTCACAAAGTGCAAGATACCTCCCAACCCAGAAGACATCCTCTTCCCCAAGGACAGGTGTGGTCCTCAAAGAGCCTACCGACCTGACCCTGGAGAACACGCGCTGACTCCCGGTGCGAGGGCAGAAGACAGCAGCTGATCTGGGAACAGCTTGGAAGCGTTTTTAAAGTTTAACTGTGCTCCCACCGTATCTCCCACCCACTCCACCGCTAGGTATTTACCCAAGAGAAACGAACATGCATGCCCCCAGGAAGAAGCGTACGTGAGCGTTCACAGCAGCTTATTTGTAAGAGCCAAACACTGGAAACAGCTCAATCAAGATCCAACAACAGGATAAGCAGTGGTAAGTGCAAACCGTGGAATACGATTCAGCAATAAAAAGAAGACCACATGACTGATGCACTCGACTAGGACGGATCTCAAAATCCTGATGCTGAGTGAACAAAGCTGGGTGAAGAAAGGTTCCACCAGGGTGTGATTCCCTTTCTGCTAAATTCTAGAAAGTGCAGACAAATCCACAGTGACAGACAGGTGACCCGTGTGAGCAGATGGGGTGGGGTTGGGGGGGCGGCTGGGGCAATGCCTCGGGAGGTGAGAACACCCAGCATCTTGAGGGTAGTTCCGGGGAGGTCTGTCAGCACTCCTCAAATGCAAGCCTTTTGGTGTGTGCAGTTTCTCTTATAGAAATTGTAGGTCTATAAAGCGGTGGAACAAAAGAAATGCAGAAGGAGCACTGCAGCTATAAAATCCACCTCTGAGAGTAACTGTTCCATCCCATGGGGGCACACGACCTTACAGGTAAGTCCTGCCCAAGCAGGTGGGGACTCTCAGTAACAGAACTACACTCCCTCCACCCCGCCCCACACCTGCTGGGAGGATGCCAAGAGGATGGGGGCATGGCCACCACCTGTGCTTCCCACTCCTTCCCCAGCACCCAGGGACCCGGCCCACCGCCCCACCCCGGTCTGCCCCAGCACAGATGGGGAAGCAGGACTAAGCCACGCCTGCACGCGAGTCTGGCCTAGAACCGAACAAGAATGCAGCCGGCACCCAAGGCCCCCGGAAGGGACGCTGCGGACAGCACGCACTGGACGGAACTCCGAGAACCGCCGGCCTGGCGAAGGCAACTACTGGACAAGCCCGGGTGAGCCACCAGCTTCCTGCCCCAGTGCCCGCCTCTCTCTGAAAGAGGGACGGAGCCATCTGAGCCGCTGACCACGCCCACCATGGAAGGCAGATCCTGGGTCGAGCCCCACACGGAAATCTGGCCCGCTCCCCCACAAACCACCACTGGGCGAGCACTGGACTTGGCCGCTTCCGGCTCTGCAACCTGGCTCTGGGTGACCTCAGGCCAATCACACTGCCTTTTGGGGGCATCAGTTCCTCCCTATTAAGTTAATTATAGCTCAGAGAAAAAGCAACTTCTATTGGCACATGTTCAAAATGAACTGCCGACAAAGGTCCATCTAGTCAAAGCTATGGTTTTTCCAGTAGTCAGGTATGGATGTGAGAGTTGGACCACAAAGAAGGCTGAGGGCTGAAGAATTGATGCTTTCGAACTGTGGTGTTGGAGAAGACTCTTGAGAGCCCCTTGGACTGCAAGGAGATCAAACCATTCAGTCATAAAGGAAATCAGTCCTGAATGTTCATTGGAAGGACTAACGCTAAAGCTGAAGCTCGAATACTTTGGCCAATCTGATGCGAAGAGCCGACTCACTGGAAAAGACCCTGATGCTGGGAGAGATTGAGGGCAGGAGGAGAAGGGGAAAGCAGAGGATGAGATGGTTGGATGGCATCACTGACTCAATGGATATGACTTTGAGCAAGCTCCGAGAGACAGTGAAGGACAGGGAAGCCTGGAGTGTCCACGGGATTGCAGAGACGGACACAACTCAGCAACTGAGCAACAAGAAAATGAACGGCTCACCAGCATCTGGATTGTTAAAATGTCACATAATTCGGGTGCCTTAAATTTAAGAGCTATAGTTTCAAGCAGCCTGGAATCAAGGTGTCTCAGATCTTGTGAACTCCGGTGGAATCTTCATAACCATGCTGTTTGGAATCTCTCCCTCCTCCCGCCTGGGAACTTGTCACCACAGGCTGCCAGCTGGAGCTGCATGTCCTCCCAGCGTGGTCCCTGCCACCAACCATAGCAACGGGGTAAAAGCAGGCTGGCAGGTACGGTGTTCCCTGGACCCACGGTGGGAAGACAGCACTTGCGGGAGACACACAGAGACCAGGGGGAACCCCCAGCCCCGTACAGAACTTGGGAGGGTCTGAGAGGTTTCCTTTCTGCATCATTAAAACGTCGCAGAACTTCCCTGAGGTGGTCCAGTGGCTAAGACGCTGGACTCTCAATGCAGGGGGCCAGGGCTCAAGCCCTGGCCAGGGAACTAGATCCCACATGCCCCAACTAAGAGTTCGGTGTCACACTAAAGATTCTGTGCGCTGCAAATAAGACCCGGCACAACCTAATTAGTTAAAAAAAACTTTTTTAACTTAAAAAAAAATCATAAAGGGAGGGAGCAGGCAGTGTTCATGTGTGAGTCCCAAGTTCGAATCTGGACTCAGCCACCTTTAGGTGTAGATGCATTTGGGGCAAAGCTTTAAACCCCAGGCCTCAGGCTCCTGGACTATAAAATGGGCATTTGGACCACCTCTGTCCTAAAGGACACACAGCATGTTAAGTCCTCAACAGGGGGGGGTCCCCCATGCAATGAACAGGTGGTGCTAGGATGGATTTTATTAAGGAAGGGAAAGAGGAGAAGCCAGGAGGGTGCTCATGGATGTTTCATAGAAATTTCTGGAATCCAGAGCAGGCACGGCTGTCAGGGAGGAATCCGGGCAATGGTGTCCCTTACAAGGCAAAGCCACTCCGGAGCAGAGCTGCGCCCCAGGTCTGCAGGCTGAGCCAGACGCCTCCACCTGGACGCCCGCCGAGCATCTACCGCCCTGTGCCGGCTTCTCCTGACCATCCTTGCTGTGCAGGGCATTTTTAAGTACCTGTTGACGTCCTCTGTCCCCCCAAAACTAATCCATAACTAGAGTCTGAAATGGAGCCGTTGGGGCAGGATGAGGTGGGGGGGTGGGGGAGGAGCTGCGGACTTCAGGCCAGCTGGCCTGGGTGTGAGCCTGGCCGTCCACTGCCTAAGTGACAGATCCCAGACAGCTGCCTCCCCCCGGGAGGCTTTCCAGGCACAGGAGCCAGGCCCAGAGAGGACCACGCGTGATTGCAAATGGTCCCCCAACGGAAGAGCAGGAAGTTCTGGGAAAGGGCTCGGCTCCAAGCGGGTCGGCCTGGCACAAGCGCAGCCTGGGTTCTCGGGGGAGAGGAGCTTTAGAAGACTCGGCGGGACGCTGCTCCCTTGCAAACTCAGAGGAAGGGCCGGAACCTAAACAGCAGGGATCGTAACACACACAGCAGACAACCGAGCGGACGGCCAGGGTTGGGGGGTCTCTCTCCACTGCGCCCGGGTCGGCCGCCAGCCCCGTCTCCTGCCCCTCTCTGCACAGTGAGAGAAGCAGAAAGAGGACCACATGGGCTTCGGTCGCAGAAAACACAGGAGGCGCTGGGCCTTCGAGGGCCTTCAAGTCTCGGGGACCCCGCTCGCGCGGATGCAGCTCCTCCCGGCTCCTAACCAAGAACGGTCCTGGCAACAAGACGGCTTCAAGCCGAGAGAGAAACTCACAAATAAACTTAAGTTTCTGATGAAAAGTTTTATTTCCGGCAAGCTCCAAAAAGGCAATCTCAAAGTCATCACTCTTTAAGTCATGGGTTGTTTGTTTTTTTTCCCCAATACTGGAACCCAGGCTTTAAAAAAAAAAATCCCTGTATCTGAATCTAGAAGGAGTTACGTAACAACAGCCGATGTAACAGTAACTATGGAAAATGGATCTTCCAGACACAAGTTTCTGGAAAAGTCGCTGCGATTGGCTTGTGCACAGTGTCTTCCTCCAGGATTCTCAGGCAGCGGCTGCTGAACAATCAACGTGCGGTCACAGCAGGCTGGAGAGTCCTGTTCCAAGGCTTCAAGACACGAACCCGCATTGAGACAACCCTTGTGTCTAACCAGTGATTGCCAAGGCTGCCAGGGGTGACTCTGGGAACAAAACAGAACTAGACCACATGCTCCTGTCCTCTCAGGAAAAGACACGCTAACACACCCACACAAATACCACACTCACAAATGTAATTATACATCACATTACGTTTCTATGAGAGACATACCGGGAGGAGACGGGGGGCCAACGGGGAGCTTGGCTACAAGGGCGAGTGGGGTGACCTCCCCATTTAAGGTAAAGTCACACACAAGTGGCATTTTCTTTTTAACACATGATTTCATTTGTCTCTGGTTGCACTGGGGTCTTTGCTGCTGCATGCAGGCTTTCTCTAGTTGGGGTAAGTGGAGGCCACCTTCTAGTTGTGTCTCCCAGGCTCCAGAGTACAGGCTCAGCGGTTGTCACACACGGGCTTGGGTGCTCCGTGGCACGTGGGATCTTCCTGGACCAGGGATCGAATCCAGCTCTCCCGCATTGGCAGGTGGATTCTTTACCACTGAGCCACCAGGGAAGTCCCTACAAGTGGCTTTTTAATATGTAGAGGAAGCCAAGCCATAAGAATTCTGGTAGCCTGTTGTTGACATGGACAAGCAAGACATCTGAAATCTCCTTCCACCGTGAAAATGTGCGAGGGAGACTGGGCATTCTTTTTAACCTAAACTGTAGGAACAAGAGGACCCCCATCCCATCAGCAGGTGACATGGTGGACTATTACGCTTCCTCCCGCTTTGCAGCGAGAGGCGATCCCCATGAGCAAGTGAGACGGGAAGGGGGAGGAAAGGGCGGACACTCGGGGTGCGTGGAAGGTCACCCCCACCCAGACGAGCGACAAGTGAAGAAGTGACTACTGAGATTCATCCTGCAGTGAGTCCCCCTCCCTAAAAAGCCTGCCTGGACTCTGAAAAGATGAGGGTGACAAAGTGGAGATTAGAAGCCGGGGCTCTGGCTGGGTATTTGAGACCCCACAGGCTCAGCATACAGAAGTCTGGTTTGGAAGCAAAGGCAGGGCGGTGGGCTAAGACGGCCTGAAATCCCAAGTCAGGGGAGAGCAAAGCCTGATGGGCCGGCCCAACCTAAGGGCATCGTGGAGTCAGCCCGTGCTGTGGAGATAGCGGCTGTAGGGAAGACGTCGAGAGGGACTTCCCTGGGGGTCTAGACGTTAGGACTCCACGTGCTCTTGCTGTCGAGGACCTGGGATCCATCCCTGGTCGGGGAACTGTGATCCCACCACAAGCCTCCCAGCACGTCCCAAAAAGGAAAAAAAAAAACAAAAAAGGAGGTGGAGGAAAGATGCTGAGAGACGATACAGGGAAGGAATACGCTGACTCAATTCCTGGAAAGGCCGTGTGGTCACAGGCCAGCTCTGGGCAGGATGTGGAGAAAGCTGCAGGGGGTCAGACAAGGAGGAGGAGGCTGGGATGGCTGGCCCTCGGTGAGGTCATTGCTGGATCAAGGGCAGCCCAGAAGACACGCCGCACGTGGCCCCAGTCGGGGGAACAGGAACTCAGGGCCTAATCAGGTTCTGTAATTAACACTGTAATTAACACTGCTAAGTCAGAAACCACAGGGCCATTCTGCTCCCAGTTCAGCCTGGGATGTGCCCGGAACTCTTAAAGCGCAGAGGTGAGGAGAGTTGAACTAGACACCCACCACACAGGCCATGCACACTTGCGCACGCACACGCATGCGTGCGTGCACACACACACACACAGAGGTGCATTACTCACACCTGCAGCACTGACCATGTGCTCACAATGACACTGCTGTGCCATCAGGATTCGGGACAGCTCCACACCTGCTTCCGCTCTCCTGGCCGACTCGGGAGAGCCAGGGAGAGATGCTGAAGGCTGTCCTCACGGATGGGGTTCCTCCTGCTGCCCTGCACACCGCGCACCCCCAGATGTCGTGACAAGGCCTTCGAGGCTGTGACCCTGCACGTCACTCTGCTTCCAGGAGGTGCTCACGGTGTAACACAACCCAACAAGAAAGTGCCCGTGCTCCACAGCAAGTCACGGGCTGCTCCGAAAAACAAAGCCCTGGACACAGAGGATGGCAGGCCATCCCCTCAGCGAAAACCACCACGGCCCAAGGAGGGGCTGCCCTCCCAAACACACACGTGGTTGGACACAGGATTCAAGTCAGAGCTCAATCCGAAGTTTCCCTTTGGGTTCAAGGCTGAACTGTATCAAGATTAACAACAGAAACTACTCTATATAAAACAGAAAACCAACAAGGAGCCACTGTATAGCACAGGGAACTACACTCAATATTTTCTAATAATCTATAAGGAAAAAAGATATGAAAAAGAATATACATGTACATGTGTAAATGAACCACTGTGCTGTATACCCGAAATTTAGACAACACTGTAAATCAACTATACTTCAATAAAACAAAACATAAATTAAAAGATTAACAACAAAAACCATGCTTCCAAAACACAAGTTCAGCCAACTGCTCCAGCAGAAGATACCTCATATTTTGTTGCCATTGTCCAGTCGCCCAGTCGTGTCTGATCTCTGCGACAACATGGACTGCAGCACAGCAGGCTTCCCTGTCCTTCACTGTACCCTGGAGTTTGCTCAGTCACACCCATGGAGTCGGTGATGCCATCCAACCATCTCACCCTCTGTTGTCCCCTTCTCCTCCTGCCCTCAATCTTTTCCAGCATCAGGGTCTTTTCCAGTGAGTCAGCTCTTCGCATCAGGTGGCCAAAGGACTGGAGCTTCAGCTTCAGCATCAGTCCCTCCAGTGAATATTCAGGGCTGATTTTCTTTAGGATGGACTGGTTGGATCTCCCTGCAATCCAAGGGACTTCGTATTTGATGCACAAGTAACAAGTACCTTGTCCCTGCTGTGTCCGCACCGCACCTGGAACCTGACACCACAACATCCAGATGGTACTGCTTCCAGAAATCCTCTGGATTCCAAACCAACGTGGAACTAGCCTAGGAAAGCTCTGCGTTCTGTTACAAGTAACAGCTGAATGGTCATCCTCTGGATAGAGAGATATACAAAGCAAGCAGAGAAGCAAAGTGATGGGTATGTAAGACTTCACCCTGAACATTCTTTCAACTCTTCCATAGGTTTGAAACTTTTCAATACAACATGCTGAGGAAAAGAGATCTTCCCTGACTTGTTAACATGACTTTCATCTCTCTCAAGAGCAAATGTCTTGTTCACACAAATCCCAGACCCCAGGCTGTGGGACAGACACCCAGAGGGGGTGCCCACAGCCCACCCAGGGGGTCAGGGCTCTGCAGACTCAGGTGCGGGGTCTCCCTTGCCATGCCCCGAGCCACACCAAGCGCCCAGGTGTCTCCAGCAGTGAGCGCAGGGTCCCACCGTTCCAGACCACCCAGAGATTCTTTAATCTCCAAGCAGGTGATCTGGAAACCGAAAATCCTGAGCGTGTCCCCCTCAACCTGCATACCCCACCAGAAGCAGAAGTTCGAATTCTAGAAAAAAAAAAAACAAACACACAGGCTCCGAAGTCAAAGTCTAGAACTCTGAGCCACTCTCAGAAAAGCAGCACTCCCACAGGTCCAGACCCTGCTCACGGGCCAGGCAAGGTTGCCACGACTCTTAGAAGCACATGACCCAACTGCCCCCCACTGCAAGATTCTCCTGCCAAGTGAGTTGAGCGAAAGCACTTGGGGTTTGGGATATTTGAGGGGGAAATTCTAGATTTAGGCAGTAGGCAGAAAGAGACAAATAATTTTCTTATGCCCCAATATAAGATGATCAAAAAAGCAAGTCCAAATTGAGAAACCTGTGTAAAATGGAAATTTTTTTAAGTGGGGGAAAAAAAAAAGTTTCTGTGTGAAGACACGGAGATTTCTTTGGGCAGAGATGAGTTTTCCAAGGCCTCCTTGGGAGCTGAGAGGCCAAGGTGTCCTGTCAATGACTGCTCCTCACCCCACCCCACCCTACCCCACCCATCCCCAGTGGCATAAGCTTCCCATTTTCCGGGGCTCAAATACGGCTTCCTCCAGGAGCTCCTGGCTTCCACTGTGGCAAAGACGGTAAAGAGTCTGCCTGCAATGCGGGAGACCTGGGTTCAATCCCTGGGTCGGGAAGATCCCCTGGAGAAGGAAATAGCAACCCACTCCAGTACCCTTGCCTGGAGAATCCCATAAACAGAGGAGCCTCGTGTGCTACAGTCCATGGGGTTGCAAAGAGTCAGATGCAACTGAGCGACTTCACTTCACCAGGAGCCCCGTTCAGCCTTCCCAGCCCACTGCACATGCAGCCTGAGGCCCGTGCCCGCCCTGACTCACACAACAAGCGGCCTGCTTGCCTCTGCACTGCCTGCACGTGGCCTCTTCCTGTCTATGGACTCGAGCCACCGAGTGAAAAGATAAACACCTGACAGGCTGAGTCATAGAAGGAGACAGAGGCACCAGCGGAGTGACAAGTGACCTGCGCTCTGGGATGGGGACACCCGTCCAGGAGACTAACCGGTGGGGTGAACAGGACCTGAGCGGCCACTGCGGCCCAGGCTCAACTGCACAGGTTTCCCCCCCACAAACCCCGGGAAACAATTCAGTCCCTGGAGAGAGACACTCCCCAGGGGCTGTCGTGCCCCTGACACCCACCGAAGAATCTGCAGAGGGGGAACTGATGGCCCGTGAAGTCCAGATGCCCGCCCCCCAGCCGGGGTGACAGGCAGGGTGACTCCCAAAACCATCCATCGGAGCCCCCCCTGCAGGGGCTGGGTGCTTCCTCTCCAAATCTCAGTGCCTGGGGAACCACTCCTGGTGGCTGAGCACCCCTCCTACCCAAACCCCGGGTCCTTCAGGGCATCTGGAGGTAGAACCCTCCTGCCCCAACACGGGCCCACTCCTGCGTTCCCGGGGTCAGACCTCGCTCTGTCCATCTGGCGAGTCACAGGCCCCTTCGCACCTGCACCTGCCTCTTCTTTCAGGGGGCACATCTGTTTCCCTCCCTGCTCCCCTGCCCGGCCCCACCTTCCCTCACAGCAGCCCAGTTCTGAACCTGCCGGCCACTCCCCCACCACCATCGCGGCCACCGCCTCGCTTCTGTTCTGCCTAGCAAGCCCCAAGCATCACCGCCCCCCCACCTTCTCCAAACGGAAATCCATAATCAGTAGTTTCCCACGGCACAATAAATAAAAGCGCTCCCAGCCTGCTCTCTGGGGCTCACGAGGCTCTTCTTCATCTTCCCACCAGCCCCTCCTCCCCAGGTCCCCGCCGGCTGCAGAGATGGGGTTCTGGATGGTCCATTCCTACAAGCCACCCGCCCGGGGAGCCTCAGCCCTCTGCCCGTTTCCCGCCAGCCTCCCTGTCCTGTAACCCCACTGCTCCCATCTGTGTACCCCAGTCTGCACTGGTGGGGCCTCCTGGGCTAGTTCCCACTGCCCTTGAAGAGGCACTCGGGGGGCACCCGTCTGCCTGCACCCCAGAAGCAAAAGACAGCGCCCTGCCCACAGTCCGCACGCCATAGCATCTCACCTCCCGGACTCCTCACACAGGCCACTTCCCACGCTTGCTGAACAAAATGAGGGGAAGCCTGGCCCTCTCCACTCCCATCCCTCAGAATAAATATTTGCATTGGTACCGCCACCGGAGACTTCACAAGGCACACGCCCCTCTCTTTCCAGCCCCCGGGTCCTTACATGCTTCTTCGGTTGAGTGTGGCCTTTTGGGGGTCGGAGCGGGGGGGGGGGGGGGGGGGGGGTGCAGGGCAGCTCTCAGGACACAGAGGAGCAAAGAAAAGAACTCCTTGAGAGTAACAGAGAGCTGGCAATACTTAGCTTTTTTTCCTTTTGTGTCTCCACATAATTGCAACAAACAGCAGAGACTGAAGAGAGCTAATATGTAACCACTCAGACCGCAGATCAGTTTGAACCCAGAGTTGCAGAAGGGGTTTCCCTTCAGATAGCAACATGGGCACCAGGCACCAGGGTGTGAGATGGATTGGGAGGGGGGCGGGTCTAGACTCAGCCAAGAGAGCCCCCACTGACCACTGAGGTCAAGCAAGAGGCAGGGAGAGCCGCCGGGACCCCAGGGGTTGCTCTGCATTTTCAAGGAAACCATTTCCTGCTGAAGGGTTGCACCTCACTGCTCCGTATATAAAGCTGCAATTATTGCCCCAACCAGGAATGAAGAGCCCATTGACAACCCTAACTCTAAAATCTCAACATCTGAGACAGCGCCGGAAACATATCAGGCACTTGACTGTTTCTGGACAAACACCTGGAAAGGCAAGGGAGGGAGGCAGGCAGGAGGCAGCCACCATCCCGAGGTCTGCGATGCAAACCCTGAGCTGCAAAGAAAGGCTCCTCCAGGCAGGGCCACCAACAGAGTGGGTTCAGGAGCAGC
This sequence comes from Dama dama, assembly GCF_033118175.1. NCBI lineage: Eukaryota > Metazoa > Chordata > Mammalia > Artiodactyla > Cervidae > Dama > Dama dama. The sequence continues at coordinate 111,651,895 of NC_083700.1, read as the reverse complement.
TTCGCTGACCTGGGAGAAGGGCTAACAGGACACTAACAGCCCCACCAGGAACAGGGAACCAAAGGTGCCCTCTATCAGGTGTTCTGATAGGCAGGCCTGTTCCCACGGCCCCAAACAGGAAGCCACCCACATGCCCATGGCTGGGAGAGCAGCTGATCAGCAGAAGCAGCCACCTCCAACCACACACAACACAGTGGAGTCTCACCCTGCACTAGCCAACTTCGCTTTTCTGATCCGGATGCGGGACGTACCCATGTGGTCAGTTTGTGAAAACACCCTCCCTTAGGACCTGGGCATCTACGTCCTATGCCCACCCCCCCCCAAAAAAGAGTCCCCAAAAACTACCACGTCTAAAGTGGTCTCAATCCCTCCAACCCCAAACTCTAAACAGTACAATCATATACAGAAAATCGGAGATCCAGGCTTGACGGTCCAAAGTATAACTGAAACAACTGTCTGTTGGTCTGAGACCAGGTTCACTAGCTTGAACTAAGAGGAGAAGTGTCAGGATAGGAGGAGACCGAGTCACTGCTCACAGCAGCACCCAGATCCATAGAAACCGCAGTGAAGGGCGGGCGGGCAGGCGGGCTGGCCTACGGAAGTGCCCTCCCTGGAAAATGGGCCAATCTTCCCCTCCAGACAAGGATCCCTGGAAACATAAACAGCAGAATGCCAGCCCACTCCACTCTCTCTGGACCCACTTCTATTTATCTCATTATAAAAGCGTGCCCGCGGTCACTGCATCTGTAACACCAACTCCTGCAGCAGCAGCAATCACGTGGAGAATGTGAACGAATAAACTCAGGAAGCGAAGGGTGCCTTGTTTTGGTGCAGGCACTCATGAAAAAAAAATTTTTCTAACTCCTTCAAGTATCCTCAGAAGACCTGGTATAGTGTGTCCATATTTACTAAAAACTCATTGAGTTAAGACTACATCCACTTCCTAAAAGATCCTGCACCCTCTTTAAGACTATTGTCTGAGAATCTGTTAACGGGAGCTTTGCATGCTAAGCTGGAAAGCAACATGGTTCTATTTGCAAGAGCCTGCTGGATGTTGACATTTCTAAGACCAAACACAAATCGTTTGTGAACACGGCCAGTAATTATTTGGAATTCTTCTCCCAGAACCATGAAAAGTGTTTCCCACCCTTTCAAAAAAAAAAAAAAGGCAGCTTCGAAGAAGCACGATGCTAATGACAAGCAGACAGTGCGAGCAGTTTTTAAGATGACACAGTTGCTTGTGTAGAAACAGTGCGCAAACACTCCAACACTGCAGCCCAAAAAAGACAATCCGAACCAAACAGCGAGAGAAGTGTGAGAACTGCAAATGAGCCCCTGGCTAAACAGACACACCAATCTGTTCCCGGAGAGCTCAGGGTGGCCACCTGTTCCGGCTGATTACCAGTGGGAGAAACAAAATGGGAGTGATGACAGCCCCCCTCCCCCTCAAGCTCAGGCCCTGGGCCCCACCCTCCAGCCTATATTTAGTCTGCTCTTTATGGAAAATGTCCCAACCTCGCACACAGACAGCTATTTGGCTGGTTACTCTAAGGGTCCATTAACAGACCTCTTCTGCCGGCACTGGTATCTTCTCTCCCTCTCCCCTTAACTCCCAGGTGCAAGTAAGCCCCTCCTCGCCTGGGTCAGTCATGAGCAGAGGCAGAGGGGAGGGACGGGACCCATCACAATGCCGGCCCTGCCCCTGGACAGGTCATCCCTGCAGCCCCATGTGCAGGCTTCCCACCCCACAAGACAGGAGACTGAAAGTCCCCCTTGGCCCTCAGAGGCCCCGAGCTCCCGGAAGGACGTGGCATGGAGGAGGCCCAGTGCTCAGACCCCAGGACAATCACAGATCCTGCAGAGATTAGAGACAAACATCTGTAGGGTGCGTGTTCCTTCTCAGAGCGAGGTACTTAACAGAGGGGAGGAATTATGTGGCTAAGCACCCGATCAGAGCCCCGAACCCTGGATTTTAAAAATAACTAAGCCTGATCCGCTTTGCCAAACTCAATCACTTAGGCCTCAAAGAATCCGGAGTGTGGGGCCGGGGGTGGGCGGCACGGGACAGGGGTTTGCTTGAACGTTGAGAAACAAGAGACAGGACCAAAACAGTAGTTAAAACAGCCCTAGAGAGACTCACCAACGATAAACACCTGCAGGGCACGCAGGAAAAACAAAGGTTGCAGAACAGGGGATTTCAGCCTCAACAAAATAAAAAGTCAGCTTTGGACAAGAAACAGAGGCGGCAGTAAACAGGGCCCCAGGCTCCGCGTGGAGGCTGCAGCTCCCTCCGGAGTCACTTCCTCCAGGGCCCCCCAACAGCCCTCCTAAGCTGCTAATAACACATAGCTCTCCTTCTTAGGGAAACGCTCTTCTAGCAGCAAAACAACAAACACAAGGACGTATCACCTGCCAAATTATCATAATAAGTGAATACGGAAGAACCTCACTTAAACATGCAGGAGATTTCCCTAAAATTCCACCATCACAAGACAGGAAGGGAACTCCAGGGAACCCCAGGAGTTTCAGGGACTTCTGGTCTACCATCCCTCAGGGACTAAGGAGCGTGTGGTTTAGTCGCCAAGTCGTTTCCAACTTCTTGCAGCCCACCAGGCTCCTCTGTCCATGGGATTCTCCAGGCAAGAATACTGTAGCGGGTTGCCATGCCCTCCTCCAGGGGAGCTTCCAGTCGCTTGTGTCTCCTGCACTGCAGGTGGATTCTTTACCATAAGCCAAAGGGGAAGGCCCGCCCTCGGCGATGCCCATCCTCCACCCACCACGTTCCTTGCAGGGCACTTAGGATCAGCATCATCGTGGAGGCGAAGTGAACCTGGACTTGAACCCATTCAAAGCTGGGCTTCCATCCCTCCTCCACTGTGTTTAAGCTGAGTCACCAGGAGCAATGAGGATGAGGCGACACGCCCTCCACTGTTTGAGAGCGATGCCCATGGAAGGTGCCCGGTCCACCGCTGGACTGCCCTCCCCTTCCTGACCATGCTTCTCAAAGTGCGGTCCCTGGACCGCCAAGCCATCATCCTCTGGAAACTTGTCCACAGCACGCTCTCTGGCCTGCTCCAAACCTACAGAACTAGCAACTCTGCTTTCCCAAGCCCTCCATGTGATCTGACTGCACACTGAACTTCAAGAACCAAAACTCTCAACGTTCCACTGAAGATACTACACTGTTAGCCACGCAGACCTGTCAGTCATTCGTCCCTATCAATGACACAGACTCAACACCTGAAACTCACATACACCAGCAGAAAAAGCACCACCCTTCTGCAGACAGTTGGGATGAAAAAGTTGCCAGGCTTCATCAAGCAAATCTTTCTCTTCCCCTATATGCACTAGAAAAAAATCTCATTGCCACCCAAACACCACACCCAAGTTAACCACCACCCCCTGACCCCAAAGCACCCCAGTCCAACCATCTGTGCTCTCGTGACAAGTTTCAGAACACCCTCTCTGCACGATCAACACCGGTCAGATCACCAGTGAAGAGCAAGAGGACCCAAAAGCCAGAGAAAACCTGAGTCCCTCCTCCAAGTCACACCCTTGACAATTCCTGGACATCCTCCAAGAGCCAGACACGATACACAGCATCGCTGAGGAGATAAAAACGTGCATCACTTGATTTCCCCAAAGAGCCCCCAGTCCTCAGGCTGGACTGGAGTAAGGAGATGAGCTTTGTGCAGGGAGCTGGGGCAGAGAGCCTGGGAGAGGCCAGGAACACGCTCACTTCAGCCAGGTGGAAGGGATGCCTGGATTCTGGAAGGGTCAGAAGCCACTAAGGTATGAAATTTAATCCGGAAGGGACAAACAACCACCTGAGAATTAATTTTAAGGAGGAGACTGTGATACTCATATCAATAACCATAAATCCCCATAGTTACAACTTTGATGAAGCCTGAAATATTATGAATACAGTCAATAGTGTCGAAGAATTATGCTCATCTTAAGGCAGGGAGAAGGTATTTGCTCCCTAATCCTGCAACAACCAGATTAAATAAATTTCCATAGGAAAACAGACTCTTACCACAGTTTTGCCGAGGTAAGCAACTTCACAGAGAACATAAGACCTCCAGCTACTGGCAGCGTCCGCAAGCCCTTCTTCTCTTGGATAAAGGGGGACAGAGGCGCGGATGGTTTGTACATTCGACTTGGGGGAACTGTGAGTCATCAGGAGTTCCGTCGCTCACTCAGAAAGGGCTGGAGAGTCAGCATTGAGGTTGACCAGCCCTGCTCATTTCTTTCAAGCAAGTTTCCCACCCTTTCTGGCCCTCAAAGTGAAGAGCAGAAGTCGCTCAGTTGTGTCCAACTCTTTGCGACCCCATGGACTATACAGTCTGTGGAATTCTCCAGGCCAGAATACTGGAGTGGGTAGCCTTTCCCTTCTCCAGTAGATCATCCCAACCCAGGGATCGAACCCAGGTCTCCCACATTGCAGGTGGATTCTTTACCAGCGGAGCCACCAGGAAAGCCCAAGAATCCTGGAGTGGGTAGTCTATCCCTTCTCCAGGGGATCTTCCTGACCCAAGAATCAAACCAGGATCTCCTGCATTGCAGGCGGATTCTTTACCAACTGAGCTATGAGGGAAGCCCTCTGGGCTTCAAAGGTGGCATCGACATCACGGGATCATCATAAGATGGGTGGAGACACACAGGTCGAGCACTCAGCTCTCTGCTGTACACGATGCTCAATGGAGCGGCTGCATCGTGGAAGGAAGGGGGGGGCCCCTGCCCCATCTTCCCAGGTCCCCCACATGCCGAAGCTCAGCCCTTGAAAACCCCCGGGGGTGCCCTGACCTGGGATGCCAAGCAGAGTTCTCCCGTCGAACACCGGGACTTTTCCAAACCCTCAGAGGAAGCCACACAAACCACCAATGGGGCCAGCAGGGCACTCGGTTCCCCCTGAGCTGCTGCCTGGTGGGTGTGGAGACATGAGACCAGTTAGAGGCTCAGCCATGGCCCAGCTGAATAAGCTGGCTGGGTTGCCATCCTCATCGCTGTTCCACTGCTGGCAAGCTGAATTACAACATGCAATTGCTAATAGAGGCTTTACCCATGCAAGAAGAGCAAGCTTTTTTATCTAACAAGAAAGGCAGCTGATGTGTTTACCTCAACCCCATCAACTCCAGATGTGCTTTTTAAGGAAGAACTGGAGCAGGGACCCTAGGCAGGCTGCTCACCCTGGAGACAGCTGGTCCCAGCTCACGTCCAGGTATTGAGAACACCTGGGGTGCTGGCCACACCTGGGGGACACCCCAGAAAACTGATGGGGTAAATCTGAGAATGGAGGGCAATGCCTCCTTAAGACTCCAGATACTGGAGGAAAAAAGTAAATCTCTCTTAAGCAAATATTTGAAAAAACACTTTCTTCTTTTTTGGCAAGGTGAACGGCAACCCACTCCAGTGTTCTTGCCTGGAGAATCCCAGGGACGGAGGAGCCTGGTGGGCTGCCATCTATGGGGCTGCACACAGTCGGACACGACTGAAGTGACTTAGCGGCAGCAATGTTTCAAAACAAGACTAAGAATTAAATCACACGTCCCGTGCCTTCAAACAGGGTCACAGACCCGCTCAGAATTGGGATTCTCGGTAAGCCCTTTCAACTAAAATCTATACAATTTGGTCCATCATTAAGAGATTTTCCAATCCAGACTCTCTGGGAATCACTTTGAAACAAGCACGAGCAGAAACTTCCTGCCCTTCGACGAGCCTGCTCCTCTCTTCCACAGCAAAAATGCTTCAAGATGCCAGAAAACAGGAAACGTTTCTGTAAATTATGGCACAGTCAAATGCTGGAATGTTATGCCAAGGTGAAAAATCGTTATCTTCAAAATTTTTCATAACATGGAAAAGCGCTCACACTGTGCCAATCAAGTAGTTTTGTGAATCTGACTCCAATTCTGTGCATCTACACACAGAGACAGAAGATAAAGCCAGGCTGGATATCCTCTAAAATGCAGATGATCTCTGTTCATTGTGACAAGCGATTCTTAAATGACTGACTATGACGCGCATATACTTCAAAATTCTAGGAGGTGTACATTTTGCCACAGTACCATCCTCCCCTGCCACGTTCACAGGCAGGGGCAGATGTGTGTTCCTCGGGGCTACTGGGATGCTCCGGAGCTGCGGGGCTACAGGGATGCTCCGGCACAGAGCTCTGACAAACGCATCCGCAGTTTGCATACCCCAGGGCCATGCTCCCCAACCCGGGGTGAGGGAAGAACCCATGACCCATGCCCTACACAACCACAGAAAACTGCTTCTGCGTACTTCTCTTGTCACAGGAAAAATGTCGTCCTGCCACAATTGAGCAATCTTCTCGACTTCCAAGATATCAATGGCACAGATAGAAATCACAACTGCATCTTAAAACTGGCACATCAGTTCTCGGCCTTTTGGCTAAGATCAAGTGTAAAACTGGCACGGAGTGGGGGAACAGTTCATTGTAACAACGAGATTTCATTAGTAGGAGCGGCGGAAGGTGGCTGGGAAGGCAGGGGGGGAGCCTGCAGACTTGGTTTCCAAGGATCCTTTGGTTCAGACTCACCTCTGACCTCAGTCAAATGTTCAGGAGGTCATTAACCTTCCCTGAAGCTCCATCCTCTATAAAATGAAGCTGGCCCACATTCTCCCACAGGGTCAGGACTGCCACACAACGAGCTTGTGAATATAAGAGCATCCTTACTAAAGTTCTTCTGTACAAATGAAAGGTGCGATCCTTGTTAGTAACGCAAAGAAGGGAGGCATATCTGAATGGTTCTTAAAGCCTCATTAAATAAACCACAGCCCTGACACAATATAGACATTCCTTTTTCTTTTAACAGAAAAAATAATAGCCTTGTCAAAGTCCCAAGCAGGATTCATCACTGATTCTGAGTCTCATCAACAAACGACAAGGCTTCCAGCCAAGAAGGAGCTTAAAATCTCAGAGAGTACAGGCAGACAGACATCGAGCTACCAGAAACCATCATCAAGGAACCACACGGATTTTTGTTTTTTGTTTTTTTTTTTCAAAAAAGAAGAATGAAATCACATCCTCTTGCTAGAAAGTCAGACTGGTGCGTGGGGAGTGCCTGAGACCCCAGAGCTGGGCTTCAAGATGGGAAATGGACCCGAGGCAGCAGGAAGGATGCTCCAATGAGGTCTTTGCATGGAGACTAGGCACTCTCGGCCAGCTGCATCCAGCACTCGGGATCAGCTTTCTGAGAGTTTCATCAGACTCCCGTGGATGCTGCCAGGAGAGAGAGAGGAGCAGGGAGCCTTTCACATGAGTGGCCACCGCGCCGGAGCCCAGACCCTGAAGGGACATTCCTGCCCGCTCGCCCAGCATCAGCAGCCCTGCACTGGTCCCCCAGGCCTCCCACAAGTCCTGCCAGAGGCACACGGGAGCCTCTGCCTCTCGAGGAATCTGGAAGCATCTTAAATTGCCAGCGGGGCGGCAGGTGCTCTGACAGCCAGGCCCACAGAAGGCTGGAGCACGGTCCAGATCCTTCCCGGAATTAGCAAGTCCCCTATGGAGACAGGACGCCGATCGGGCAGCAGGGCTGGGATGCGGTTCAAGTCCGTGGGGCCACCAGATGCCAAGGGCATCGACACCACCTTCTCCATCTAACGGGCCAGGCATCAAGCCCAGCCACTCTGGGGTGAGCCATTCAGGCGGAACAGTGCCCTGGCAAGACTGCCCCCCGGCCAGGCCGATGCCCCCTGCTTACAGATGAACCAGAGCTGGGCAATGCCTAAGCTGGGCTTTGGACACACTCCTGGCCAGGCCTCAGAACATCCTCAGCGCTCCTCAACGGTGACCAGAGGGGCTCTTCCTTGGGACAATTCTATGTTATGGACAACCCACCCTTCAGACCTTTTACCATCACTGGCCAACGGCAATGAGAGGGGGGAAGCAAGGGGATAAACTGGAAGCCCAATAGCAGAGACATAAGAACCACAGGGATCCAGAGAAAACACAGGCCCCAGAGAGGCAGAAGTCCGCGGCACCTCTCCTGAGGACCTCTGCCTCGCCTGACTCGCAGGAAGCGTGGGTGACATCCCAGTGCCAGGCGTGTGAAAGTGACACCCCCCCCCACCCCCTCCCAGGGAGCGCTCTTCTGATCTGATCCAGGATGTCGGTAGAAAACACTCTGTAGAGGAAACCAGACTCTGCGCAGGGACAGGTGGGTCGGACCTGCGATGCTGCCAGCAGCCGGGGCTGGCTCTCCGCTGGGGCTAAGTTCCGTTGCCTCCACTGTGCCCCCGAAATGGGCAAACACACCAAAGGGGTTGGCCCTACCCTGCGGAGGAGACCCGCCAGCCAGAGCCTCGCCCCCAGCAGCAGCACTTCTCCAAAGACCTCTTCAACGTCCAGCAAGACGCTCGGCCCCAGCCTGATAACCTGTCACACGGTCCGGGGGCGCCAACCGCTCCGGCCGGCCCGGGGGCTTACGGCTGGGCCGGGTCACTCGGTTGGCCCAGGACACGGCCGCACAGAGTCACTTTCTCAGCGGAGACTCCACAGCCCATTAGCACATTATCGCCAGCGATCCATCTCTGGCGGCGCGCTCGCCGGCCCTCTCGGCCTCCCCCTCTGCTCTCGCCCGGTCTTGCGGGGTGAGAAGCACCGCAGTGCCCACTCGGTGGGGCAGCCCCGTGCCATGGCCCGGCGCGTGTGTACACACGCACGCACACACACGCTCGCGCGCGCGCGCACCCGCCCTCCAGAAGCCCCGCGGCGGCCCGGCCCTCACCTTCGATGGCGATGACGTGCTCCCGGATTTGGTTCTGCAGCACCGGCTCCTCCACGCGCTCCAACAGCTCGTAGATGGAGTAGATGTTGGGGTGGACCGACTCGAAGCGCTGGATCTCGGCCCGGATGGCAGCCGAGTTGGCCAGCTGCTGCTGGTAGTTCATGGTGCAGGCGCCGCGCCCGGAGCCGCGCGCCCCCCGCCGCCGCCGCCGCCGCCGCCGCCCCGCGCCCCGGGGCCCGCGGGCCGCCGAGCCCCGGGCGCCGCAGCCCCCGGGGAGCCGGGCCCGCCGGGCGGCGGGCGGAGGAGGCGCGAGAAGAAAGGAGCGGGCGGAGCAGGCGCGGGGCCGGCCCGCCGACTCAGTTCATGGCCGGGACGCGCGCCCGGGCGGGCGGGCGAGCGAGCGGGCCCCGGCGCCCCGGGTCAGCGGGCCCCCATGGAGCGCGCCGCGGCAGGCGCGGCCGGCCCCCGGAGGACGCTCGATCCGGCGCCTTCCTGCGCCGCAGTCGCCTTCCACCCCTAGGCGCTGCCCTGCCGAGCAGCCATTAAAGCCCAGGCGGCCGCCGCGCTCCGAGCGCCGGGGCCGAGGGCCGGCCCGGGGGCAGTGGCCGCGCCGCTCGGGGCGCCCCGGCCGCGGCGTAAGTCCGCGCGCTGCGTCTTGCGCCGCCCGGCGCGCCGGGGCCCCCCGCGCCGAGCCTGCCGTGCGCCGCCCGCCGAGCCGGGACCGAGCCGCAGGCGCCGTGCAAGCCGCGGAGCCCGCTCCGAGCGCTGCCCGGCCAGCCCCCTCCCTGGCACGCAGGGCTCCGGCCCACGTCGGCCCCGCCCCCGCCCGCGCCCCGCCCGCGCGCCCGCCGCCCGCCGCCCGCCGCCGCTGCTGCGTCCTCCGCGGCGCTTCCCAGCGCGCCGGATCCCGGGGAATTGCGCCAGGCCCCGCCCCGCGCCTGCCTCTGGGCTTCCTGGGACTTGTAGTCCGCGCCGCGTCGGGGCCCCGCCGGGACTGCGGGGAGGGGGCGCGCATGACGCCCCCGGGCCGACGCGCGGCCGGACCCCGGGGCGAGGGGCGGGGCTTTCCGACTCGCGGCCCCCGCGCGCGGCCCCGGCTCCCGCCCCCGGTCCCGGCGCTGCCCGGCGCGCGTCCGGGCGCCTCGGCCCCCGGGAGGCGGTGCGCGACCCCTCCCGCGTTTTTGTTAGTCTCTAAGTGCCTGCTTGGAGGAGCTGCTGCCGCTCGCCTTGGCCCCCGAGCGCGCTTTGTTACCTCGCCTGCCCCCAGCCCCATTTTTAAACTTTCTGTCTCCTTTAGCGAAAGTGACACGAGCGCTTTCTCCTTAATAAACTTAAATTTCTTTCCGAAGGCGAAGAGTCTCCTTAGCCGTGACGGCGCGGGCATTCACACTCCACGAGTGTACTTTGGACCGGCACGCGGCGAGGTGCGGTGACACACCATGGAGGCTCCCTAGGCGTCCTTTTCCCTTAAAATTAAAAAAAAAAAAAAAAAAAAAATGAGCTGTAGGTCTGGGAAGCTGCAGCCCGCTCTGCGTGGGTCCCCAGGCTATGCACCCACCCCAATCCCCGCGTCAGTTCAGCCCGCGGGATCCCCGGGGGCCGGACCGCATTGCAGCAGGGGCCCCAGCGCGCAGGGGGGCTAATCCGAAAGGTTTGAGGCGAACCGGATTGATGCAGAGGTGCTGCGCTCTGGGGCCAGGTTTGCGCGCACCTACAGGCCTGGGCCCTGCCCCCACCCATCCAAGTGGCCTTTTGGAAATAGGGCTCTGCCGCCTGTCATCCCTGATGAAAGCCCACTGAACCTTCACCGGGTTCAGTTGCAGCCTGTGTGGCTTCCGGACGCTGGTATCCAGCATCCTTGAGTTACACTCTCTGGGCTCACAATTCCCCCATAAGAATGTGCCGTCTGCCTTCAGCACTCACAGCCTTTGCTCACCCCCTCCTCCCTCACCCCAGTCCCTCTGGTGTACCCGGCGCACTGAGGCACAGTTCATGGCCCCCTCTGTGATGCGCCTCTGACTAATCTCGCATCCTCAGTAACTGTGGTATCGGAGATACGGACAGTTGTGGCTTCCTCTTTCTTAACCTTTCAGCGGTCAGTGATCCCTCCCCTCCTTGAACCCCTCTTCTCCTGGCTGCTGGGACAACGTGTTCACCAGACTTTCCTATTATCTTCCTGGCTTGTCAGCCCTCTTACCCTCTTAAATAGAGAGAGCTGCTGAGTCTCTGGGTCTCTCTTCTCTTTTCTGTATGCGGGGATTTCTATCTTGGGCTTTGAATGTCCTATACAGGTTCAATTCAGTTCAACCACTCAGTCGTGAACAACTCTTTGCCTCCCCATGGACTGCAGCACGCCAGGCTTCCCTGTCCATTACCAATTCCCAATTACCAAGAGTTGACTCAAACTCTTGTCCATTGAGTCAGTGATGCCATCCAACCGTCTCATCTTCTGTCATCCCCTTCTCCTCCCACCTTCAATCTTTCTGAGCATCAGGGTCTTACGCAGGTTAGTGAACCTCAAATTCATATGCAACTGTCTCCTCAACATTTGTTGGATGCCTGCTGGCAATGTCAGTCTGACTTGTCTCAAGCTGATCTCTTGTTGTGCTCTTCCCCTGCTCCTCCTGAAATTTTCTCCGTCCTAGTTATGGATGGCTCAAGACAGTAAAGCGTCTGCCTGCAATACACAGGCCCCAGCCAGGTTCCATCCCTGGGTGGGGAAGATCCCCTGGAGAAGGACATGGCAACCCACTCCAGTCCCCTTGCCTGGAAAATTCCATGGACAGGGGAGCCTGTTAGGCTACAGCCTAATGGGTCGCAAAGAGTCAGACACGACTGAGCGACTTCACTTTCACTTTTCAGGCCTCCTTTTGCTGGGGCTGACCACCTGCTGCCATCCTTGGTGCCTGTCTCCCACATTCCAAATAGTGTCAGCTCGACCTCTCCAAGACCTAGAATCTCCAGCTTCTCACCACCCCACTGCCCCCACCCCGCTGAACCTGCGGTCTTCTTGCCTCTGTGTTGTTGCTAGGAAATGGATCTAGCAGTTTGTCTCCTTGCTTCTAACCTTGTACCTTATCGTTTATTCTCAAGAAGGCAGTCCTAGTGACCTTTATAAAACTCAAGTTAGGTCATGTTAAGCCTCTGTTCAGAACCCTCCTGTAACTCCTGTCCCACTCAGAGTAAAATCCATCTCCTTCCTCTGGTCTCCAAAGCCATACGTGCACTTGTTGTTCAGTCACTAAGTCATGTCTGCCTCTCTGCGACCCCATGGACTGTATAACCTGCCAGGCCCCTCTGTCCATGGAACTTTCCAGGCAAGAATACTTGAGTGAGTTGCCACTTCCTACTCCAGGGAATCTTCCCAGTGCACGGATTGAACTTGAGTCTCCTTCATTGGCAGGTGCATTCTTTTACCGCTGACGCCACGTGGAATGCCTCCTCTGATAACCTGTCTAAAATGGCATCCTTCTTCCCTAGCAATCCATGTCTTCCTTCCTTGCTGTGGCAGGAAAAATAATGGTCCCCAAAGATGACCACATCCTAATCTCTGAAATGTGTAAATACGTCATCTTACATGGCTTTGCAGATGGGATGAAAAGGGGCTTTGCAGATGGGATGAAATTAATGATGTTGAGATGAGATTATTCTGCGTCCAATTTAATCACAAGAGACCTTATAAGTGGGGAGGCATCGGGGTCAGAGTCAGAGGAGGAGCTATGAAGATAGGTGCATGTTTGGAGAGAGAGAGAGAGAGGTTGGAGAATGCTCCACTTCTGACCTTGAAGTTAGAAGGACGGGGTCATGAGCCGTAACACAGGTGGCCTCTGGAAGTTGCAAAAGGCAAGAAAATGAATTCTCCTAATGGTTCCCCTGCTATTGTTCAGTAGGTAAAGAAACTGCCTGCAATGCAGGAGACCCAGATTTGATTCCTAGGTCAGGAAGATCCCCTGAAGGAGGAAATGGCAACCTACTCCAGTATTCTTGCCTGGAGAATCCCATGGACAGAGGAGCCTGGCAGGCTACAGTCCATGGGATTGCAAGAGTCGGACACCACTTAGCAACTAAACCACCACCAGTCGTTCCAGAAGGAACCCAATCCTGTCAATTCATTTCTGACTTGTGACCTCCAGAACTATAAAATAGTAAATTTGTGTTGTTTACACCACTCATTTTGTGCTAATCTGTTACAACAATGATAGGAAGTTAATACACTAGCTTCATTTTTTTTCTTAACCCTTAGCCCATCCTGATACAGTACATATTTTATTGACTTCTCTTGGGTGTGTTCTGTGTTCCTCACGAGAACACAAACTCTATGAGCGCCAGGATTCCTATCTGCTCTATTCCCTGTTCTATCTCCAGCACCTTTAAGTGTCTGACACATGGTAGGTGCAGAATCATTGCTTATCGGATTAATGGCTTCCCCCATCAAATTGTAATTTCCATAAACACCTGGACCATTTCCCTTCTGCATAGTCCTGGAATATTTCTGCATGAATATTCAACAAGTTAACCAATGAGCAACTACCTCTCCTACTGCAAGCGCTCACTTCTCATCATACTGGGCGTGTAGTAGATGTTCAATAAATATTAGCTGAATTTAAATGAATGTTAGGGGACTTCCTCAGTGGTCCAGTGGCTAAGACTCCACGATCCCAAGGCAGGGGGCCCGAGTTCCATCCCTGGCCAGGGAACTAGATCCCACATGCCATCTGTAGTTGGGAGTTCATGTGCTGCAACTAAGATCCCACGTGCCAAAACAAAAAAGATTTTGCCTGTGGCAACAAATGTCCCGCATGCCTGAACTAAGACCTGATGCAGCCAGATAAACAATTTCTAAAAAGATACCCTGAGAGATGCTCAATGATTCTTGTTGTTCTAAGCCACTAAATTTGGGAGTGACTTGCTCTACAGGAATAGACACTAATGGAGAGGAAATGTTGGAACCTGTGACAGTGTATGCGAATCATGATATAAGTGAAAATACATGACATTTTTGTTTCTTGGTTCATCTTTTATTGAACAAATAAGAGGCCCCTTGAGAAAGACTCGGGCTCCTCCATCAGCTCTGCTTGTCATCCCAGGCTTATCTGTGCCCATGGCTCACCTTCTGAGACAGGTCGTGGGTTTTCTGTTGCTGCCACCAACACACATGTGTGGTTGGAAGTCTGACACGGGCCTCAACAGGGTAAAATCAAGGTATCAGAGGTCACGTTCCTTTCCATGGGATCTGTTTCTGTGCCTTTTCCAGCTTCTGGAGGATGCCCGCCCTCCCTGGCTCGTGGCCTGTTCCTCCATCAATTTCACAGTCAGCAAAGGTGAGTTGAATTGTTTTCACATCACATCGATCTGACCCCTTCCTTTGCCTCCTCCCACTTCCCAGGACCTTTGTGACTATATTGATCGCATCTGATAATCCAGGCTCATTTGCCAATTTCCTGATCATATGATTGATAACCTTAGCCCCATCTGCAACCTTAATTCCCCTTTGCCATGTAGGGTAATATATCTATAGCTTCCAGGCATTGTGATATATTCTGTGTGTAACACATTAATAGACTCTACCACTGTCCAATATGTGTTTTCTGTTGACTATTTGGGGTTGTCGGTATAATAGGAATTGCATTTGAATCTACCTATGTGTAACTAGCAGGGTTTTCAAAAGAAATATTGGGTTGCCAGAATCAGCCTTGGACCTACCCACACCCACACCCTTAGTGCCAAGTAGCATTTGAAACTCTTGAGATTTGTGTAACCTAAGTCCCCTACCACTAACAAGCTCAGAATTCCCCATAGGACCCCACTGCCCCGTTGCAAAGGAATGGAAAACAGAAACACAGAAGAACACAGTCTTCAAAGACCTCATTTCTTTTGCACCTATATTTTTAGGTTATTCACAAGGTTAAAAGAATATCTTTCTAATAGGGAGAGTAAACAAGGTGAGCAGTAGTACCATTTAGTCCAAGGTCATTTTAAAAAGATTTTCATGTTTATGGAATAGCTTAAACTTAATAATGTATGATATATAGTGCTTATCAAGATTTTCAAAATCCCGCTGAAAATGCAAAAGGTTCCTGTATGAAACCCAAGTTTTTTGCCTCCAACTGTCACTCAATTGGGAGTGTGGTTCTTGAGGACTCTTGGGAAGCTTGGGGCCACAGAAAGTGGGACTGGGTAAAGTTCAGCGTCGAAGGAAGTAAATCGAAGCTGAGCCTCTAGTGTTACACTTGCGGAAAGTGTCTTGGCTTCTGCTGTCACTGTCGCTCCTGACCTTTCTTCTCCTTGCTCCTGAGACCAGTTGCTCCTTTCCTCTCAGTCCCAGTTACCCTGAGTCACCAGGAAGGAATCTGCCCCAAACCAAGAGAGTTTGTTGTTGTTCAGTCGCTAAGTTGTGTCTGACTCTTTGACCCCATGGACTTCAGGTTCCTCCGTCTTCCACCATCTCCCGAAGTTTGCTCAAATTCTTATCCATTGACTTGGTGATGTTATCTAACCGTTTCATCATCAAAGTTTCCCAACATCAGGGTCTTCTCATCAGATGGCCAAAGTATTGGAGCTTCAGCTTCAGCATTAATACTTCCTGTGAATATTCAGGTTTGATTTCCTTTAGGATTGACTGGTTTGATCTCCTTGCTGTCCAGAGGGCTCTTAAGAGTCTTCTCCATCACCATCGTTTGACAGCATCAGTTCTTCAGTGCTCAGCCTTCTTTATCGTCCACCTCTCACATCCGTACATGACTACTGGAAAAGCCATAGCTTTGACTATATGGACGTTTGTGGGCAAGGTGATGTCTTTGCTTTTTAATATGCTGTGTAGGGTTGTCACAGCTTTCCTTCCAAGGAGCAAGCTTCTTTTAATTTCATGGCTATAGTCACTGTCTGCAGTCAATTTGGAGCCCAAGAAAACAAAATCTGTCACTGCTTCCAGTTTTTCCCTTTCTATTTGGCATGAAGTGATGGGACCAGATGCCATAATAGCTTGTGACCCTTTAAGCCGAAAACAACAACAACAACAAATCACTATATTTTCTCCAATTAAGGAGTAATTGTTATTCAGAGATGCATTCTATGGGTCACAATTCTTTGTGTTGTATTTAGTTGCTCAGTCGTGTCTGACTCTTTGCGACCCCATGGACTGTAGCCCACCAGGCTCCTCAGTCCTTGGGGATTCTCCAGGCAAGAACACTGGAGTGGTTTGTTACTTCCTTCCACAACTCTTTAAGAGGTTGCAAAACCAATCTTATCAGAAAATAGAATAGAATAAATAGTAGACTATCAATGCCTCATAGATAGTGGGTGTGAGTATTTGTTTAAAGGAACAATTGTTCTGTGAAAGTTTGGTGATTTGTGAAGACAGTAAGGAAATGCTACTTCTCAGAGCAAAGTGAAAGTGAAAGTTGCTCAGCCCTGTCCGACTCTTTTTGACCCATGGACTATAGAGTCCATGGAATTCTCCAGGCCAGAATACTCAAGTGGGTAGCCTTTCCCTTCTCCATGGATCTTCCCAACCCAGGGATTGAACCCAGGTCTCCTGCATTGCAGGTGGATTCTCCACCAGCTGAGCCACAAGGGAAGCCCAAGAATACAGGAATGGGTGGCCTATCCCTTCTCCAGCAGATCTTCCCAGGCCAGGAATGGAACCCTGGTCTCCAGCATTGCAGGTGGATTCTTTACTAGCTGAGCCATGAGGGAAGCCCTTTCAGAGGACAAAGGTATAAGCAAACCCCCACGCCACCCCTGCCTTCTCTCTGGGTCTTTGCTAAGCATAACTTGCCTGCAGTTTCCATGTTGTTTCCAATTCTAGTGCTCTTATAACAAATTACTGCAAACTCACTGGCTGAAAACAGCACATACTTATTATCATAGTTTTGGAAGCCAGAAGCCTTAATGGTGTCATGGGCTAAAAGTCAAAGTGTTGGCAGGCCTGCCTTCCTTCTCGAGGCTCCAGGACAGGGTCTGTTTCCTGGCCTTGTCTAGCACCGGGAGGCTGCCTACAGCCCTTGGCTTGTGGCCCCTTCCTCCATGTTCAGAGCCAGCATCATAGCATTTTAGAATTTCTCTCCCACCCTCCAGCCTCCCTCTTTAAAGGAACTTGTGATTACATTGAGCCCACTGATGACCCAGAAGAATGTCCCCAACCCCAGATCCTTACGTTAATACATCTGTAAAATCCCTTTTGCCACGTAAGGTAGTGTCTTCACAGACTCCAGCATTAGGACTCAGATACCTTGCCAGGCCTTGAATCTGCCTGCCATTGATGCCGACCTTGCAGTGGAAATAGACTTTGCATATTTCACTGAGATATATAGTGGGCTGTTCCTTTGGCTATATCCACATCAACAGAGATTTAGTGACCACCCTCACAGCAAAAACAAAAATCCCAGCCTCTCTGTGGAAAATCTAAGCACTCCGAGCTCTTCTCATGCTTACCTAAATTTAATCTAATATAAAATCCATTCAATAAAATGCATAGGATTATGAAGGGAATCCAATTATATTAGAGTTTTCAAGATATTTAACAATTTATTATTAAGAATATATGTTCTTCTTTATTAACATATTAATTTACAAGGTGTAGCAGTCAGTCTACAAGCAGAACTTTGAATTGCTGATAAGCCTAAACAATATTTTAAGAAATTTATGGTATTTGTGATAGGAAAATATCTGATTTTTCTCACTAACAAAATCTCAGATATTGGTAATATTCTGTGATTTATCATTTACATCTAAAATGGAAGAGAAGAAAATGGTAACTCACTCCAGTATTCTTGCTTGGGAAATCCCACGTACAGAAGAGCCTGGTGGGCTGCAGTCCATGGGGTTGCAAAGAGTCAGACATGACTTAGCAACTAAACAACAATTAAAACTTAGTGAAATTAAAGATGTAAATACTTTCCCATGAGAGTTCATAGACCCCCTGTTTGAGAACAGGACAAAGTGGGCAAGACAAGGTGCCCAGCCCAGGAAGAGGGTTAGGGTCTTCTAAAGCAAGTCTTTTTTTTTTTTCCATTGTGGTAAAATACACATAGCATAAAATTTACCATCATAACCAATTTCAAATACACAATTCAGTAGTGTTAAGTATACTTACATTTTTAGGCGTTCAACCTCCAGAACTCTTCACCTTGCTAAGCGGAAACAATAAACACGTTAAACAACAACTTCCCTCCCTCCCTTCCCCCCAGCTCCCGGCAGCCACCTTTCTACCCTTTGTCTCTGTGACTCTGACTACTCTAGGTGTCTCCCGTAAGTGGAATCATGCAGTGTTTGTCTTTTTGTGGCTGACTTATTTCACGGAGCATAATATTTTCAGTTTCAGTTCAGTAGTGTCCGACTCTTTGCAGCCACATGGACCGCAGCACGCCAGGCTTCCCTGTCCATCACCAGCTCCCAGAGCTGACTCAGACTCATGTCCATCAAGTCGGTGATGCCATCCAGCCATCTCATCCTCTGTCATCCCCTTCTCCTCCTGCCTTCAATCTTTCCCAGCATCAGGGTCTTTTCCAGTGAGTCAGTTCTTCACATCAGGTGGTCAAAGTATTGGAGTTTCAACTTCAGCATCAGCCCTTCCAATGAATATTCAGGGCTGATTTCCTTTAGGATGGACTGGTTTGATCTCCTTGCTGTCCAAGGAACTCTCAAGAGTCTTATCCAACATCACAGTTCAAAAGCATCAATTCCTCAGTGCTCAGCTTTCTTTATGTTGCAATATGTGTCAGAATTTCCTTTCTTTATAAGGTAGAATGATATGCACACACATATGTATGTACACACACATATATATGGTTATGTGTGTATATTCCCTGGTGGCTTGGTGGTAAACAATCCACCTGTGAATGCAGCAGACCCAGGTTTGATCTCTGCGTCAGGAAGATCCCCTGGAGAAAGAACTGGCAACCCACTCCAGTATACTTGCCTGGAGAATTCCATTGACTGAAGAGCCTGGTGGGCTACAGCCTATAGGGTCGACAAGAGTCAGACATGACTTAGCAACTAAACAATAAATATATACATATATATATATATGAATGTATACTACACTTTCTATATGCATTCATCCACTGACTGACATTTCAGTTGCTCCCATCTTTTGGCTGCAGTGAATAATGCCGCTGTGAACATGAGTGAGCAAATATCTCTTGGAGATCCTGATTTCCTTTCTTCAGGGCTTATACCCAGATGTGGGGTTGTTAGACAAGGCAAGTCCTTTTCATGGCTGTTACAGTGATACTCAACTCTACCAGGTTCAGTGTGTTTCCAGACCAGGATTCCCGCTCCTAAGGTTCATGCCAGAGAAAAACATAAGTCTAGACTCAGGGACTTCCCTGGGGGTCCAGTGGTTAAGAAGTCACCTTTCAAAGCGGAAGACACCAGTTCAATTCCTGGTCAAGGAACTAAGATCTCACATGCTGTGCAGTGCAGCCAAAAGAAAATTTTAAAAAAGAAATCTAGTCTCAGATTGTCACGGAATAGACACTACAGAAGGACTTCAGAGTCCCTTTCATGCACCAATAAACTGAGGCCCCCATGGGTGAAGTCATTTCCTGCCCTACTTGTAGAAACAGACCCAGGAGCAGGACTGACCCTGTGAAAGTTACCAAGCCGTGAACTCACACAGGGTGGGGACCAGCGTGGCTGAGGGTGGTGCTGGCCCCAGTGCAGACACTCCAGGGGTTGGTGGGGATGCCCTTCCCCTTGCCTGCTAGGAAAACAGTCACCCAAGAGCTGTGTCCCTAGAATTTTCCCACAGAGCCAGTTGCTGTTTCTTCTCTTCTTTCCAAATGAAGATGAAAGGCAAAGAAGCCTCATTCTCCTAGCAACCCGCTCCAGCCCTCTTCTGCATGTGCCACACAGAGAACTCTGTTCGGTGTTCATGTCGGCTCCTGGGGGCGTGAGAATGCAGGACGCCGAGCTTGGATGTTAAACTGGATGTTTCTAGAGGCACAAGCTAACACACGTGTGTGAATCATTCCTCTGTATACCTGAGTGCAAAATGCATAATAATTCTGAGTATAAGAATTCTTCTCCCATAAAATGGAAGATTAATGTGCTTCTATACACTCTGTGAGCTGATTAAAAAGCTGGTTTCATACACATAGCTGTGGCTGATGAACAAATTAGACATTGAGAAATCAGATGCAAATGAGTAGTTTACAGACAGTTTTGAAATTATATAATCTTCTCCCGAATCATATGAAAACCAAGTAACTGATTTAGGAAGGATCTGTTCAGGCGTCTGCAAGGAGGGTTTCCGTAATGTTTACCAACTTTTTTTTCTCTCATCACATTTGCCATGTATTTTTGCCAGCATCTTTGCCCTTGGGCTTTGTGTTTGTATGTTTTATAGATTATTTGCTACAATATCTTCAGGGGTTCTGTTAAACTTTAGGATTGAATACATTTGGCAAACTGTGCCCTTTGCTGTCCCCTCTGAATATACACAAAATAACAGCCCCCCAGAAGGACTGTTTTTTTGTTCTTCAATTTTTACTTGATTTCCAAATATAGATTCAGCTTAAATATTTATCAACTGGCTGCTAAGTCCTTGGCTGGGCACCTGTCAACGTCATCTTATTTAATCTTTTAAGATATAGCAGGGAAGTGAATGCTGTCCACCAAAGAGGCCCGAGGGTCAGGCAGGAGGTGACCCCCCAAGGCTACAGGCAGACTTGACACCCAGAGTGTGAAGCCCAGTTTTCTGAGTGTGAGCACACGTGCCTTGCTTCTGACAACTACAAAAATGCACAACATGAGAATCATGAGTGAAGTTGTATTTGGGGCAATATGAGGAGTGCCGCCCGGGAGACAGCAGCTCAGACAGCTCTGAGAGGCTGCTCCAAAGAGGCAGGGCGATGGACAACATGTATGTGATTTTGGTGAAGGGGGAATCCATGGAGTCAAGCACATATTCTTTGTGGAAGGTTTCTCCTGGTCTTGTGACGCTTCTCTTAGTCACGAGAAACAGTCGCCACCGTGAAGGATTTCAGTACTTTTCTAGATATGAGGAGCTACAAGAATTGGGCTCATAGAATCAGCTCCTGAGAAGATCTAACTACTAAGGACCTGTCCTGCCAGTTTGCTGGAGCACAGAGGGCCTCATTTCTGCTCTCCACCCTGAACTCCTTCAGGTCATTGGAGGTCGTCAGCTGCAGCGGCTCATGACTTAACCCTCGTCGAGGTAGATGGCAAGCCCACGGCAAGTGCCAACTTGTGGTTGACACCTTCTAACTACATCAAATCTCCTAACATGAGGGGGGATTCCCTGTGGTCTAGTAGTTAGGACTCGGAGCTTTCACTGCCTTAGTTCGGGTTCCTTCCTTGGTTGGGGAACTAAGATCCTGCAGGCGGTGCCGTGCTGGCAAATGAAAACAAAAAGAAAAAAACGAAGGGAATGTTTCATCAGTGTGATCACAGAGATGAGCCTGTTACAAAACACATCGAGGTCAACGGGCATGGTTTCTGTGGAAGAGAAGAGCATTTTCCAGCCTTAACCTCACTCTCTCTTGTTCTCACCAGACTCCATGTTTCGACGTGGGTTGATGCTTTTCTAAGCTGTGACCTACCCAGCTCAACACGCCGCCTGACAGTCATCCTCTCCTGTGTGTTGCCCTCTGCCCCCCTGTGTGAGCCTGCCCTGCAGGGGAGCCCCGTGCCCAGGTGGGGTCCAGGGCACATGGCATCCCGCACACCCGCCAGCTTCCCACGTGAATCTCAGGAACGTGAGACTCTCAGCAGCAGTGGCCATGTGCTCAGACTCACTCCCTCTTCCTGGGACAGTGGTCATCAGGCTGTGTTCCCTGGAGCCCCTTCAGGAAGCCTGCTCACTGAGGGGGTGGGAAGTGAGTATGTGGGGTTCTCCCTTACCCCCAACACAGGCTCCACTTTTTAAATATGTTTTTTAATAGGTAACAGGCAAGGTTCCCCATTAGATTCACTTCAGGACAGTGGAGTTAGTTACTAGGCAAAACACACCAGTGTTGTTCTTGTTGTTCAGTTGCTAAGTCGTGTCTGAGTCTTTGTGACCCCATGCACTGCAGCCCACCAGGCTTCCCTGTCCTTCACCATCTCCTGGAGTTTGCTCAAACTCATGTCCATGGAGTCGGTGATGCCATCGAAGCATCTCATCCTCTGTCGTCCCCTTCTCCTGCCTTCAATCTTTCCCAGCATCGGGGTCTTTTCTAATGAGTCGGCTCTCTGTATCAGGTGGCCAAAGTACTGGAGCTTCAGCTTCAGCATCAGTCCTTCCAATGAATATTCAGTTGATTTCTTTTACGATGACTTTTTTGATGTCCTTGCTGTGCAAGGGACTTTCAAGAGTTCTCCAGCACCACAGTTCAAAAGCATCAATTCTTTAGTGCTCAGCCTTCTTTGTGATGCAACTTTCACATCCATACATCACTATTGGAAAAATCATATTTAGATGATATTTTAAAAGTCAAAAGAAGACTGGTTTGTAACATTTGCAAGTAAATAAAATCCGAATTTTGGTGTCTAAATAAAGTTTTATTAGCACACACATGCCCCTGTGTTTGCCCATTGTCACTGGCTGCTTGCTTTCACAAAACACAGAATTGACTGGTCATGACAGAGACCCCAAGGTCTACAAAGTCTAAAATACTGCTGGGCCCTTTGCAGGAAGAGTTGACCCCTGAGCAAATTTCAGAGGGTCCTGCCTAGTTTTAGAGGGGTTTCTGGAAGACATTGCCTTAACAGTAGACTTTTTTTTTTCCTAATTAAAAAAATTAATCATCTTATCCCATTGACCTTTCTCTCGCTTGAAGAAAATCTGAAAAAATGTTGTTTGCACAGCTGCCTTCTAAGTACCCGAGTGAGTCAACAGCAGAACTTTAGTAGTAACAGAGCAGGGGAAATCCTGAGAAAATGCCAGGGAGTCCTTACTCTGGACTCCCTTTTAGCCACGGCTATTCTGTGGGCATCCTATGAATACATAATAAAGGAGTAGCACAGTGAGTATAGAGCCTTTATTTTGATGCCCATGGGACTGAGTGCACAGGAATTTTATGAATATGCTGACAGTATTCACCAACCTCAGGCAACTCATTTTCAGTTTCATTGGTTATGTTGTGCCAACCAAGTCTCTGAAACAGTTATGTAATAAAAAAGCAAAAAAAAGCTTACTGAGTATCACAAAAAGCTGGGTAGAACTTGGTCAGTGACTTGGAAGGAAAATAATTTGGTGTTCATCAAACCAATATTCACTGAATAGTTAGTGGATGTAGATGTGAAGCTGGGCTATTCCGGGAAGGTAAAAAGAAAAGTGTCTTGGAGTAGCACGAGTCAGCCTCCTCTCCACTACAGTTCAGCTCTGCCCCAAACCTGCATCCCTTATTCAGAGAAGCAAAGCTCTGGAGGAAACTGGAAACTCCCATCCTAAAGTGCTTTGAGCGTCTCAGCTCCATCCTGTTGGATTCCTTCAGAGGCCAACTCTGAGAGGGTTTGAGGGCACAGAGTTGATTTGGGAGGTGATCTCAGGAAGCCAGGATCCCAGAAAGCCTCAGGAAGGGTGGGTTGGGAAACACGATAAGGACGGGAAGCAAGCCCGCTTCGGATGGGCTCCTGAGGAAGGTGTTGCTGTAGGCAACTGGGCCTCCATCTCCCAGGTCCTCTGGAAGAACACATGGGGGTCACCCCCCAGTGGTTCTCATCCCCAACAGATAAGGAAGCCCTGGTATTCACCACCACCGATTTGTTCATGAAGGGCTCTCCTCTGAGGCATCAGTTCCCTGACATTTTTAACCTAGAGGATTCCTGTAGTCACAGGGATCTCAGGTTTCCACAGGGAAAAGCCCGTGTGTGGGTTTGGGAGGTGCACCTAGGGCATAGGAAGCTGTGGTCCCCACACCCTTCTCCCCAAGTTGTGTGCTCCAAGAAGCACGCACCCCGCAGCTCAGTTCTCACGCAGGGGTGCTGTGTGTCCCCGGCTGCCTGCTGCTCTGAGAGACCACACTGCTGGCCCATTCTCCCCCCATCTCTGGGGCTGCAGGATGGAGAAGAGAGTCTGATAACTGGGGGGTGGGGCTGGTGCAGATGAAGGAGCAGAGATGAGCCTCAGGTGGGTGTGGGGGTTGGGGGGACTCCTTTGCCCCAGCCACCACTTTCCTGTCACCTGGAGCAGAGACTTCCTCTCCTGGGCTACCTCAGATGGGCCAGAGGACTGTAGATCAGTGCCTCTCAAACCTTAATGTGCACACAGGTCACCCGTGTGTGTGTGTGTTAGTCGGTCAGTCGTGTCCGACTCTTTGAGACCCCGCAGACTGTAGCCTGCCAGGTTCCTCGGTCCATGGAGTCCTCCAGGCCAGAATACTGGAGTGGGCTGCCATTCCCTTCTCCCTTGTAGATCACCTGGAGTCTCATTAAAACTGCAGATCCCGGTTCAGTAGATCCCAGGTAAGGCCTGAGATTCTGCGCTTAGAAGGTCCAGGTGAAGCCGTTGGTCTCATCTGTGATCTCATCTAGTGGAGTCAGCCTCTAGTGCACCTGGTTCATCAAAAATCTCTGCTTGGGCTTCCCTGGTGGCTCAGTGGTCAAGAATCTGCCTGCTGAGGCAGGGGACACGGGTTCGTATTCCTGATCCTGGAAGATCCCACATGCCGAGGCGCGACTGAGCCCATGCACCTCAGCCCCGAGCCTGTGCTCTGGAGCCCGCAAGTCTCAACCCCCGAGACCACGTGCTGGACTTCCGGAGCCCATGCTCCCCAACAAGAGGAGCCCCACGATGAGAAGCCTGCATACCACAACACAGATTGCCCCCCTCTTGCCACGACTAGGGAAAGCCTGTGCAGTGACGTAGACCCAGCACAGCCAAAAATAAAAATAAATACAATTTGAAAATCTCTGGTTAACCAGGATGGTTATAGAAATGGGGTCTTTCAACGTCACGGCTGTAAATGGAAACATTTTTGTGGTCGCTGTTCTAATCCTGGCAATTAAACTTCTCTCGGAAGTATTTTAGACTGTAGACCTGTTTTCAGAAGCTCACAGTATTTGTAAAAACCAAAGAAGCTTCTAGAAGTTTCTTAGAAATGAATGCCACCCCTTTGTCTTTCCCTCAGAAAGCTAATTTCTCTGGGACTCCAAAGTGCCTGCTGGGCCGTCAGCCCACTTGCTGCCTTCCTGGTTACTAGAGGCACACGATGAGCAACAGGTTCACAGGATGATGTATCCTAAGCAGGAGGAGCTGGGTGTTCTAGCCAGTTCTTCCCCCAAGACCTGGAGTGGGACCTCACGATCCTTGGCTTCTGGCCATGGCCCCAGGCCGGGCAGTTCACCCCACCTCCGCCTTGCCAGCAGACTGGACCACGGGCTGGCCCACTCTGCCAAACCACCCTTCCTGGAAGCGATGCTCAGCTTGACCAGTCCTGTGCTTGTGATGTCCCCATGCCAGACCCCTGCATAGCACCTCCAGATGGCTCTTAATTATGCATGAGAGAACGGAGGCTTGAAGCTAGCTTCAAGTCACCTAGAGCAGAGGCAGCAGTGGGACCAAGGGTCTGGTCCAGGGATCTATCCGGGGTGCCCCTCCATCTAAATGCAAACAGATCCTGCAATACGTGATTCAAACTATGGCTACTGTTAACTTCGTGACTTGGGTGAATTCATTACTGAATTGGGCCTTGGTGTCCCCACCTGTAAAATGGAACATATGATTATGTTTCTGGGGACCTTATTAGTAACACTGGCAATCTTATTAGTAACATCAGCTATTAATTCAAATTACACATATGCAATTATGTTATTCTTGGAATAGGAAGTGGCAACCCATACAGAATTCTTGCCTGGAAAATCCCATGACAGAGGAGCCTGGTGGGCTACAGTTCATGGGGTCCCAGAGAGTCGGACACAACTGAACAAAAGAGCAGGCACACAGTTATAATGTCTAATGCCCTTTTACATTTGTTTTCAAACTCAAAATACGTCTGAATTAGGTTATGCGTGCCCTCTCAAATGCCCACTCCAGTGTTCTCTGTGCGAGGCAAGCAGTGCTCTGGAGATTTGGGACATGATGGTAAACAAAAGTGAGTCACTTCCGTCTCAGCGCCATCAGCAGGGATGGAGGTAAGCAAATACTCTCTCATCACTAATTAACTCATTTCAAGTGTCGCTCCA
Organism: Dama dama; assembly: GCF_033118175.1. NCBI lineage: Eukaryota > Metazoa > Chordata > Mammalia > Artiodactyla > Cervidae > Dama > Dama dama. The sequence goes on along the minus strand of NC_083700.1, from coordinate 111,626,015 downwards.
GGGGACTTGAGGTGAAGTACTCTTTATATCCGCTTCAGTGTCTTCTTTGGCGCAAGTGTCCAGGCCAGATTTCTGTTTTCCTTTCTTTCAGGTTCATGTATTGATTACCCTGGAGCCCCTGACCTTCCCTTTGACCTTGACCATCATGGGAAAGATAAGCTGAATGTCTAGGCTTGAGGAGCAGAATCTGGTAGAGTTTTGGCAGAGGACTGAATTGTTTGTTTGGGAGAGAGAAAGCCAATGTTTGCAGAAGAATAGAGTTGAAAAGCCTTGGATGGTAGAAGGTGATTTCAAGGCTCTGTGGGAAGAGATGGGGAGAGTGAGAGACTCGGTGATAAAAAATTTGGTCTAAAATCTAGGGAGAAAAGTAACATGGCTAATGGGGAAATTTCATTAAGTTTTACTATATGACACATTCTTTTCTTTCCATGGAAGTCAGTAAATTCTGCATTACATGCTCGTGGGTTGGACCCAGATGTGGATTCCTTTGCTGGATGGAAGGAATGTTGAGACTGGGTCAGGGACTATGCAGCATCACTCAGGGTTCCCCTACAGGTACGCGTGTGTGGATGGGGTAGGGGCGGGGTTCCTGGCCTTGCATTTTGTTTATGTAGTCGCGTCTATCAGTTCTGGGTTTGTAGGCAGAAGAACCCCTGCAGCCAAAATGATCCACACAGGGCAGCTCAGCGCTGAGTGGCCAGGATATACGGAGGGTTCAGCAGGGGATGGGAGGCGCTAAGGGGCACCTTTGCAACACACTTCATCTTGCCTGCTTGTGTGGGATGTTTTATCGTGGTGATGGAGCGGCAGGGTGGTGCATAGGTTCTGAATTGGGCAGAGTCCGGGAAAGCTGATGTAATGCGAGCTAATCTTTGTGAAGCCAACTCCTCTGAGTTCAGCCCAAGCTCTTGTATCACCTGTCTCCAGGATGCTAGAGCTCTCCGGAGGCCAAAAAGGCTTTTAGAGATTCTCTAACCAAACACCCTTGTCTTCATGACGCTCTCCCAGGGTCCCAGGGAAGTGGGGAAGGTCCTGGTGGTAGTATCAGATCAATCTAAGATCTGAAAAGACTGGAGATGGGAGAACTTGAGAGCAGATTGTTGAGAGTCAGATTCAGTCTGGAATGTAGAAAGCTCTTTCCCAATGCGCTTCAGCTGAGCTCGCATTTGATGATCGTCTGCTCCAAACAAAGCAGGCTGGAGTCAGGGTCTGGGTTTCAGTATGGAGATCCAGCCTTCTCCGCCTCTGTTTTGTGGTCTGTCCCCAAATCTCTGTTAAAGGTGGAGAGCTCTTGGTTTCTTCTTACACATGATACTCTGGCTTTTCTCCAGAGAAAGGGCTGTTGTGCTCATATATCCTTAGATGGAGCTGGGCTCAAATGGCCCAGGACCTTCTTTAGTGGGCAAGTCTGATGCTACTCCAAAATTCATATGCTGAAGCCCTAACTGCCAGTGCAACTGTATCTGTAGATAAGGCTTTTAGGAGGTTTAGGGTTAAATGAGGTCATAAGGGTGTGGTCCTAATCCAATAGGATTGGTGGTCTTATAAGAAGAGGTGGGGAGATCCTGCCCACCTCTCTCCACTATATATGGACACAGAAAAAAAGTGGCCTTCATCAAGCCAAGAAAAGAGCTTTCACCAGAGCTCAACCGTGCTGGCCCTGTGATCTCCGAATTTCAGCCTCTGCAACTGTGAGAAATGTTTTTGTTTTTCAAGCCACCCAGTCTATGGTATTTTGTGACAACAGCCCCAGCTAAGACAGCTACTATCCTCCTGGCTTTGTGGTTCCATCCCTGTCGGCAACTTACATGCGCTGAATACTGTCATATCCTACCTGGAAAGCAATGAGGCAACATGTAGCAAAAATGCTGTGTCTTTGATCTTGTCATTTCAGTCCTGAGTATCTTTAGGAAGTAATTTAGCAGGAGGGTAAAACTGTGTACATTGAAGAGGTTCACTGGAGTAGTATCTTTCAGGTTCTGAAATCAGAAGTATCCCACCATATGATCCAGCAGTCCCACTACTGGGCTTGTACCCAGAGAAAACCACAATTTCAAAGGATGTGTGCACCCCAGTGTTCATTGAAGCACTCTTTACCACAGCCAGGATGTGGAAGCAATCTAAATGTCCATGGACAGATGAATGGATAAAGAAGATGTGATATATATGTATAATACAATGGAATATTACTCAGCCATAAAAAAGGAACAAACTGGGTCATTTGGAAAGACATGGATGGACCTCAAGACTGTCATACAGAATGAAGGCAGAAAGAGAAAAACAAATATCATATCTTTACACATATATGTGGAATCTAGAAAAATGGTATATTACCTTATTTGCAAAGCAGTGATAGAAACACAGACAAAGGACAAATATGGATACAGAGTGGGGAAGAGGCATGGGATGAACTGAGAGATTGGGACTGACTCCTATATGCTACTGCGTATAGAACAGATAATTAATGGGAACCTACAGTAGAGCTCAGAGATCTCTGCTCCGTGTTCTGTAGTGATGGAAATGGGAAGGAAATCCAAAAGAGAGGAGGTTGTGTGTATGTATAGCTGACTCACTTCGCTGTACAGCAGAAGCTAACACAACGTTGTAAAGCAACTATACTCAAATAACAATTATTTTTAAAACATCAGAAGTATCCCACAGGGTAGACTAGGCAACGGGACAACAGGGTGTCACCTTGTGCAACAGAGATGTGGCAAAGACATCTTTATATCATATGGTTTAAAAGGGAAAAATGATACATTTCGTATACATTTCAGTTAGAAATGTGAAACCTTTGAATCCATGTGCAGGAAGAGAGAAAGAGGGTATGGCAAAATCAAATGAGTTAATTTAGAGGAGTGGGATGTTAGGGAATGCGAAAAATTTAGACATTTTCCCTTTATTGACGTTTCATTGTTTCTACAGAGAACAAAGCAAGGCTTGTGCTTGTCAGCTTCCAGCCCTGGCAGTGCCTCGCCCCGGCCTGTTTGTCCCCTCCAGGCTGAGCTTCCAGACCCACAAGAGGCCTTCCACGCCATGCCAGGGACTCTGTTTCACAAAAGAGCATCCACTTATCACAGGCGTTGCGTCCTCCTTGTTGAGTAAACTGTCCCGTTAGTCCTCGACGGCCTCTTTTGCATCTTTCCATTAACCTCGCACCTCGGCTCACCTCTGGTTAATGGAAAAAACCTCCATGGGGCCCAGAGCCAAGACCAATTTCACTTTTTCACAGCTTTACCCTGGTCGGCCATTTCTCGCTCTGGGGTGTCCGGCGATTTGCTCTTGATGACAAAACCCCCTGGAACCAGATCCTGGTCTGAGTCGGAGCTGGGTCCTCCTGCTGAGTACCCCTTAGCGGAGTCAGGAGATGCCTAGCCTGGTCTTTTGACACCAAGACGGCAGGACTGGGTGCTCCTGCTTTCAGCGCGTGTTGGGGCTGAGTTTCGGTTCACAGCCTCAAAACTCACCCCAGTCCCTTTGTCTGCACGACTGGGGTAAATACCATCTTTCCGGAAATGACTTCAGGTGGGAAGTGATGACTATTTTCCATTTGTGCAGCACTTTTATCAAGTTTTGAAATGATGTCCTTTCTAATGTAAACAAATGCATGTGAATGATAAAACAGGCACAAAAAGGTCGAAAGAGAAAAATAAAACTACGCCTCCTCTACTAGTTTCACTCGTTGAGAGTAATTGTTAGCAGATTCTTGTATACTCTTGTGTCTGTGCCTATTTGCATATATGCATCTATATGTATATTCTGAATATCTTCAAACCAAACCAAACTGGGATCATACCAGGCACTGTCCTAACTATATACCTTGGTGATCTTTATTAGTACATGAGTTTCTTTAGGGGTGGTTGTGTGTTTTTTACCTCTTTTAAAAACAAACAACTTTTAATTTTGTGTTGGAGTATAGCTGATTAACAATGTGATGATAGTTTCAGGCAGACGGCAAAGGGACTCAGTCATACATACACATGTATCCATTCTCCTCCAAACTCTGCTCCCACCCAGGCTGCCATATAACATTGAGCAGAGGTCCTTGTTGGTTGTCCATCTAAAATACGGTCGTGTAGCAGCACAGGTTTTAACAGGCGCTGCAGTGCCTCGCTGTATGGCTATAGCATGATTTAGACTGTTTAATAAGCCATTTGATAGATACTCAGGTTTGTTTTGCTGTAATAAATAATGCTGCAAGTGACCGTTTTGTGCACATAACTTTGTGCACATTAGCAGGGTTATTTGTAGGGTACATTTTTAAAGATGGAAATACTAGGTCAAAGGTAACATGCATTTTAAATTTAGATTTCCACTGATGAACAGCCTCCAAAGAGGTTGCTCTGTTTTATTCTTTTGCTGACAATGTATGAACCCACTACACTCCAGCTCACAATGCATGCAAACTTTAAAATTTTTTGCCAATGATAGTTGAAACGTGGGCTCCTCCATTATTTAATAATGGCTTCATTATTTAATTTGCATTTCCTTCATTATGAGTGAGGTTAAACATCTTTTCACACATTTGTTGGCCATTTATATCTTTGGTTCTGTGAAATGCCTGGCCCTTATTCTACTGGGTATTTGTCTTTTATTATTTTATTAAGGAAATTAGCTCTTTATCTGCTTAAGGATTATAAATCTTTCTCTGGTTTTCCAATAATGTTGGTTTATGAGGTTATTTTTCATGCAGAGAACATTTTAAATTTTTACTTAGCAATTGGAGCCATTTTTCTCCAGTCTCCAGGTTTTAGGGTTGAATTTAGATACTTCTTTTTTTTTTTTTCCTTTGCCACTCTGCACAGCCTGTGGGGTCTTAGTTCCCTGACCAGGGATTGTACCCTCACCCCGCTGCAGTGGAAACTTGGAGTCTTAACCATGTACCTGCCAGGGAATTCCTGATTTCAAGATTATAAAATTTGTGTTAATTTTTCTTCTAGTGTTTTAATAGGGTAAGTTTTTACGCTTAAACTCTTGAACCATTTAAAGCAGCCTTGTTCAACAACTTTCTGGGAAGATTAACGTGGTCTGTGTTGTCCAGTGGTAGGCACTAACCACATACGGTTCTAGAGCATGTGAAATGGGGCTAATGTGATTGAATAAGTGAGTCTTCACTTAGTCGATCAGTCATGCCCAACTCTTTGTGACCCTTTCAATTGTAGCCTGCCCAGGCTCCTCTGTTCATGGGATTTTTCAGGCAAGAATACTGGAGTAGATTGCCATTTTCCTCCTCCAGGGGATCTTCCTGACCCAGGGATCAAACCCACATCTCCAGTGTCTTCTGCCTTGCAGGCAGATTGTTCACCCACCAAGCCATCACAGAAACCCAAATGAGTCTTTACTCTTATTTAATTTTAATTAGTTTAGATTTAAATAGCCACACACGGCCAGTGGCTACCATATTGCAAGTCACGTATCTAGAATTGGGCTTCCCTGATAGCTCAGTTGGTAAAGAATCCGCCTGCAATGCAGGAGATCCTGATTAGATTCCTGGGTTGGGAAGATCCACTGGAGAAGGGATAGGCTACCCGCTCCAGTATTCTTGGGCTTCCCTTGTGGCTCAGCTGGTAAAGAATCCACCTGCAATGTGGGAGACCTGGGTTCGATACCTGGGTTGGGAAGATTCCTCTGGAGAAGGGAAAGGCCACACAATTCAGTATTCTGGCCTGGAGAATTTCATGGACTGTATAGTCGGACATGACTGAGTGACTCATTTTCACTTACCTAGAATTTATTTGGGTGTTGAGATTGCAGGAAGAATCTCTTCCCCTCTCCTCCTGAAGGCCTAACCAGGTGTCCCAATGTCACCTATGGAACCTATCTTTTCCCCTTGATTTAAAATGTCACCTTTATCATATCCTCAATTCCTATGTGCATTTGCGTCTATTTTTGGACACTCTGCTTCCTCCCTTGTTTACACAGAATCTTTGTACCTGCAAAGAGCTTTTAGAAGCTCCTCTACTTACAGCATCTCACAGCGTCAGGATTACTTAACGAAGCATCTATTTGTTAATCTGCATAGGAAATGGTACTTCTTTCCTTGTTTTCTCCTACATTTTCTATCCCACTCTATTTTTGACTGTAACATTTAACATTTAATGTCTAAGCTAAGTGATGGCAGAGAACAGGGGAAAATAGCTAAAGGATTGACATGCGAGATTTTAAGAACTAAAATGCACATGCACATGAACACACATGGATTTTCCAAAGAGTTCTTGGGGAGCCAGCTCAAGGCAAGTGGGGACGGGGGTGAAGGTGGGCTTCAGCACCTTCAACTGTATATTTCTGGGCCCTCTCCTCCTAAGCAGCCGTTACTCCTTGTCCATCCCGAGCCTCTCGCAAAGCTCTTGGTCATGACAGGTATCTAAACCCTGGCTCATTTGTCCCACTCAAGGCGTCAGCTCTTCAGAGGGTCTGTACTCTGGCTGATTTAAGTTTCCTCAGGGGTCCAGCCCACAGCCTTTTACAGCCAAGGTCCCCAGGGACTCAGATGCCACCCTCTTGGGTGGATTCCCATAAAGTCAGCTCTACCAGGCTATCTTTTCAGCATCCCTTGGCCCAGAGGACACTTGTGCATTTTGGTACCACACGTTGGGGTCTGTGCTATTGGACGACTGCCCTGTCTCCCAGCTCTGCCATTTCAGGGGTCCCAGTCAGCCCACCAGTCGGAGCCTCCAGTGGGAAGCAGTCTTCAGTGTTCCCAAGTACACCCCCACCCCCAAGCTCCAGCCCGGGCAGCAGGGTAGCCGTGAGCTTCTGCATCTCAGTCACTATCCAGGTGGGAGAAAGATACAGGCGCCAACAGCCTCTAAAGAGAAATGTCTTGGAGCCTTTGGGGTTTGGAGGGAGGGTCGTGAGAAATGCTTTACACCCCCTCCCTACCGGCCAGCCCTGCTCCTTTGCTACCTATGATCTCCCATGAGCTCCAGTCTCCGCCGAGACAGCCTGCTAGGGGGATTTTGAGGGTCACGGAGCCTGGTCAATCAACTCAGGGCAGGTCCCGGGGGGATGTGTCTTGTTCTCTATATCAGAACCTGAAGTTGGTTATTTCCTATAGTCCTCGGGAATGAGGCTTTCCGTGAAATTCCAAGGTAACACAGGAAAAACATCATGGGTCTAGCCCAGAGCACCTCACTCCACTGCTTTGACTCTTCCCTAATTCTCTTCTCCCTTCCTCTCAACCTTTTAACACACCCTAGTTCTTTTCTCAGAGCTCCTAAGATTGTTTTATTTTTAATTAAAAAAATTTTTATACAAATTTTAAAGGTTACTTTTCATTTTTAGTTGTTGCTAACCACCGGATGTATTCCCCGTGTTGCTCAGCGTACCCTTGAGCCCCTCTCACACCCAACAGCATGTACCTCCCACCCCACCCCTGCACAGCCCCTCCCCACACTGGTGACCCCTAGTTTGTTCTCTGTATCTGGCGGTCTGTTTCTTTTCTGTTGCATTCACTAGCTTGTTGTAATTTTTGGATTCTACGTATAAGTGATACCACACAGTATTTGTCCTAAGATTATCTTAGGAAAAAGTGCGAGGACAATGTGTTAGTCACTCAGTAGTGTTAGCTGCTCAGTAGTATCCAACTCTTTGCGACCCTATGGACTGTAGCCCGCCAGGCTTCTCTGTCCATGGGATTCTCCAAGCAAGAACACTGGAGTGGGTTGCCATTTCCTCCTCCAGGGGATCTTCCCGACTCAGAGATCAAACCCAGGTCTCCCACATTGCAGGCAGATTCTTTACCATTTGAGACACCAGGGAAGCCCACTAGGACAATAGTATTAATAAAATAAAAAGAGAAATTAAAAAGAGTTGGCAAGTACTGATATCCATTATAAGGCTATTTTGCTTAGTATCATAATCTCTAATTACATCCAGATCAATTCAGTTCAGTCACTCAGTCATGTCTGACTATTTTCCACCCCATGGACTGCAGCACGCCAGGCCTCCCTGTCCATCACCAACTTCCGGAGTTTACTCAAACTCATGTCCATTGAGTTCGTGATGGCATCCAACCGTCTCATCCTCTGTTGTCCCCTTCTCCTCCTGCCCTCAATCTTTCCCAGCATCAGGGTCTTTTCTAAATGAGTCAGTTCTTTGCATCAGGTTGCCAAAGTATTGGAGTTTCAGCTTCAACATCTCTCCTTCCAATGAAGGAGTTGATTTCCTTTAGGATGAACTGGTTGGATCTCCTTGCTGTCCAAGGGACTCTCAAAATCTTCTCCAACACCGCATTTCAGAATCCTCAATTCTTCAGCTCTCAGTTTTCTTTATAGTCCAGCTTTCACATCCATACATGACTACTGGAAAAAACCATAGCTTTGACTAGATGGACCTTTGTTGGCAAAGTAATGTCTCTGCTTTTTAATATGCTGTCTAGGTTGGACAGGGAGGCCTGGAATGCTGCAATTCATGGGGTCGCAAGGAGTCGGACACGACTGAGCAACTGAACTGAACTGAGGTTGGTCATAACTGTTTTTCCAAGGGGCAAGCGTCTTTTAATTCCATGGCTGCAATCACCATCTGCAGTGATTTTGGAGCCCAAAAAGTAAAGTCTGTTACTGTTTCCACTGTTTCCCCATCTATTTGCCATGAAGTGATGGGACCAGATGCCATCATCTTGGTGTTCTGAATGTTGAATTTTAAGCCAACTTTTTTACTCTCCTCTTTCACTTTCATCAAGAGGCTCTTTAGTCCCTCTTCACTTTCTGCCATAAGGGTGGTGTCATCTGCATATCTGAGGTTATTGATATTTCTCCCAGCAATCTTGATTCCAGCCTGTGTTTCATCCAGCCCAGCGTTTCTCATGATGTACTCTGCATATAAGTTAAATAAGCAGGGTGACAATATATAGCCTTGACGCGCTCCTTTCCTGATTTGGAACCAGTCCATTGTTCCATGTCCAGTTCTAACTGTTGCTTCTTGACCTGCATACAGATATCTCAGGAGGCAGGTCAGGTGATCTGGTATTCCCATCTCTTGAAGAATTTTCTAGTTTGTTGTGATCCACACAGTCAAAGGCTTTGGCATAGTCAATAAAGCAGAAATAGATGTTTTTCTGGGACTCTCTTCCTTTTTCAATGATCCAGTGCATGATTTCTGGTTCCTCTGTCTTTTCTAAATCCAGCTTAAACATTTGGAAGTTCGCAGTTCACATACTGTTGAAGCCTGGCTTGGAGAATTTTGAGCATTACATTGCTAGCGTGTGAGATGAGTGCAATCGTGCAATAGTTTGAGCATTCTTTGACATTGCCTTTCTTTGGGATTGGAATGAAAATTGACGTTTTCCAGTCCTGTGGCCACTGCTGAGTTTTCCAAATTTGCTGGCATATTGAATGCAGCACTTTCACAGCATCCTCTTTTAGGATTTGAAACAGCTCAACTGGAATTCCATCACCTCCACTAGCTTTGTTTGTAGTGGTGCTTCCTAAGTCCCACTTGACTTCACATTCCAGGATGTCTGGCTCTAGGTGAGTGATCACACCATCGTGATTATCTGGGTTGTGAAGATCTTTTTTGTACAGTTCTTCTGTGTATTTTTGCCACCTCTTCTTAATATCTTCTGCTTCTGTTAGGTCCATACCATTTCTGTCCTTTATTGAGCCCATCTTTGCATGAAATAGTCCCTTGGTATCTCTAATTTTCTTGAAGAGATCTCTAGTCTTTCTCATTCTATTGTTTTCCTCTATTTCTTTGCACTGATCACTGAGGAAGGCTTTCTTATCTCTCCTTGCTACTCTTTGGGACTCTGCATTCAAATGGAAATATCTTTTGTTTTCTCCTTTGCTTTTTGCTTCTCTTGTTTTCATAGGTATCTACATCCAGGTTTCTGCAAATGACATTACTGCATTCTTTTTTATGGCTAGGTAGTATTCCACTATATACACGCACCACATCCTCTATCTTCTTTCATCTGTCGATGGACATTTAGGTCATTTTTATGTCTTGGCTGTTGTGAATAGCGCTGCTATGAATATACAGGTGTGTGTGTCTTTTCGATTTAGCGTTTGGCCTGGATATATGCCCAGGAGTGGGGCTGCTGGATCATACGAGAATTCTATATTTAGTTTTCTGAGGAGCCTCCATACTATTTTCGTAGCGGCTGCATCAATTTACATGCCCACCAGCATGTTGCAGCAGAGCAGAAGTGAACACAACTTTGTAAACCAACTGTACTTCAGTGAAAATAAAGTTCTTTCTGTTTTGGGTGCCTTTGGGGAGGCTTTTTCCCTCTCTGGCAGAATTAGCTTCCCATTCCAGCTCCTCAGGGGGCTTTCCCAGTGGCTCAGCGGGTAAAGAACCTGCCTGCCAGTGCAGGAGACCCAGGTCCGATCCCTGGGTTGGGAAGATCCCCTGGAGAAGGAACAGGCCACCAACACCAGTGTTCTCACCTGGAGAATCCCGTGGACAGAGGAGCCCGGTGGGCTACAGGCCATGGGGTCACAGGGAGTTGGACACGACCGAAATGACAGAACACAGAACAACGCAGCACAGTGCGCCAGTTCCCTAGCAAGCACGTGCCGGCAGCATCCTACCGGCCAGGAGCTGCCACTGGCGGGACCCAGCCCTGGGAAGCCGGTGCAGCCCAGGCGCCCGGCAACGCTTAGCGCAGCTATAGGCTCTCCCCATGGGAACAGGCAGAAATTATGCTGCGCTCAGATAAGAGGTCTCTAATTAATAAGAAGTTTAAAGAAGACCAATTTGTGCTCCACGGCGCACAAATTCCAGAGGCCCGTGGCTATTTAGGGACCACACAGCCATAATGGGCCTAATTGTCCTTTATTGAGGAACGGTATGGCACAGCTAAGAGGCAGGAAAGGGGCTCTGGGAAATAGGTATCACGTGGTTCCACATCCATTTTCTTCAATTGCTCGCGAGCAGAGAGATTTTCCTCGCTGATGAAAAGCAAAGTCTTGTTTTCCTCTGTACCAGTACTGAGTTTTGGAAATCAGGTTGGAGGGCTTTTGATCTTGTGTTTAAGCACCGGGAATCTATAGCTGACTCCTGACAGCTTTGTCAATGCTGGGACACCAGAGTGTGGCCCCATTTATATTCAATTCTCTACATCCTTGGGTCGCAGGAAAAATTGTCTCATACTGATAACGAGCTCCCGGATGAGCAGAGGCAGGAGGAGAGAAGTGGGTCGGGAGAAGTGGGTTCTAATCCGGGTTCTGCGTGCACCTCTGAACCCCTTCGTCTTAGAGTCCTGGGGCTGCTGAAGCATTAGCCCCACAAACTGGGAAGCTGGAAACAGCACAGAGTCCTTCTCTCCTGGTTCTGCATGTCAGAAGTCCCAGATCAAAGGTGTCAGCAGGGTTGGGCCCTTCCGGAGGCCCGAGGTCAGCTCTGTGCCCCTCTCTCAGCTCTGCCAGCATCTGTGGGGTTCCTTGGTTTGAGGAGGCATCGCTGTGTCTCTGTCTCTGTTGACTCCTGGCCTTCTTGAGTATGCCTCTGTGCCTCTTGTCCTCTTTACTTTGTTTAAGATGTTTTTGGGATGTGGATCATTTTCAAAATCTTTATTGAAGTTGTTACAATATTGCTTCTGTTGTTTTTGTTCTGGTTCTTTGGCTGTGAGGCATAAGGGATCTTCGCTTCCAGACCAGGGACTGAACACATACCCCCTGCATTGGAAGGCAAAGTCCTAATCATTGGACTTCAAGGGAAGTCCCTCTTTTCCTCTTCTTATGAGGATGCTAAGTCGTGTTGGATAAAGGGTCTATCTATCTTAGTCCTAGATAACCTCCACTTAATCTTCCCAGGTGGTTCAGTGGTAAAGAATCCACCTACCAAGTGGGAGATCTGAGTTCGATCCCTGGAAGATCCCTGAGAGAAGGGAATGACAACCCACTCCAGTATTCTTGCCTGGAAAATCTCATGGACAGAGGAGCAGGGCGGGCTACATCCCACGGGGTCACAAAGAGTCAGACATGACTTAGTGACTAAACAACAACTAACATCTTAATTACATCTGAAAAGACCCTTTTTCCAAATAAAGTTACATATGTTCATACCAGGGCTTAGGACTTCAGCCTATCTTTTGGTAGGATATGGTTAAACCTACAATAGCCTCTAACACTGGCTTCCACTGTTTGAATTTTTGCTGTGAGTTTTATGAGGCAGATCTCTGGTGCTAAGAGTGGCTTGATCAGCTGTCCTGATTATAACCACCTACATCATCCCCAGGGCTCCTGGAGAGTGTTCCTGGCCCCCACCCCAGTGATTTTAATCAGGGTTCTTCATTTGGTTGCAAAAACCGCAAATTGATGCCTTACAAAGCAAAAGCAGAATGTCACAATTCAGAATTGAAATTAATAAGGTCTTTTAAAAAAAAATCTCTCCCCCATAAATGCCAAATTCTTTTTCGCCACTGTCCTCTGGGCCAGCTGAGTTAGGGTACTTGTTCCCTTGGCATCTTTCTTTCCTCTGAAGGGAATTTCCCTGCAAGCCCCTCCTTGCCATGTTTCTTCTGTGTTCCGGTCCCTTTAATGCTGGGGCCTTGTGGCCAACTCCCGTGCTGTTTCCTGTCTAACAGGCCACCGGCTTTGCTCTTATCAGCGCTCCCCGGCAGCGTGGCTCTGGGCTGTGTCCCTAGATAGGGTGTAATTTCCCCTGGTGCTCGTGGAACCTTCTGTCTGTCCCACCTCTTCTGCTGGCCTCTCCTCGTGTTCAGTGTGGAAACCTCACGCTGGCCCCTGCTGGCAGTCAGGGTGGCAGGGGTGACGCGAGAGCCATACAAAGCCCAGGAGCCTTGCCTCCATGGTCACCTCTTCGTTGCTTTTGCAAAACTGGATCCCAGTCTGACCTTGTCAGTTTCTTCTGATGGCTGGGCTGTGTCGTTGGGAATTGCTGATGTTAACGTCTTTGTCGGTCTTCCTGGAGGCGAGGCTGCTGCCAACATCCTGCCTGGAGTTGCAGGAAGAAAGGGGTCTCAGCCTCCAGGAGATAAACATGTGCTTCACGTGCCTGTCATTGGTGGAAGGCCCTGCCCTCAGTGGGGCCTGGGCACCCCGTCCAGAGGCCATTTGCTTCCCTCTCTCCGGAGGGTCCACTTCCAGGCTTGGCAGGGGTGGGAAGGGGCATTTCCTCTGCTGAGAGGAGGGCTTACCTGAGCCCTCACTCAGCTCTCCCTGGTTGAGCTCCACGCCACCCCTCACTCACCCCAGTTCCTAGACTTCTGGGGGACTCTGCCTCTTGGTTCTTAGAATCCTCATTGCCAGCGTGAGGCTTCTTAGCTGTCAGTCACTTGTTCCGTCGCTCAGTCGTGTCCGGCTCTGCGACCCCATGGACTGCAGCACGCCAGGCCTCCTGTCGTTAGTACTCCTCATTCTCCTTCCCAAGTTTCAGATCTTATTGCTGCTGTTTACTTTTCCACTTTTTCTTACTCGTGTGCCTTTAAAAAAAAAGCCCTTTGCTCTTGGATGACTTTATTGTAATATATTTAATCAGCTGTTGTTTTGGATAGTCATATTGTTTCCATTTTCTGTTATTATAAGGAAGCTGCATTGAATAGCCTTAGGCATATCTACTTATACAACACTTATTCTTATAAATTCTTGTGAAAGAAATTGGTGGATACATACACATATACCAACACATATATTAACTATATATGACACATATGTAACAAGACTTGTGATTTTATATAAGTTCATATATATCATATTAACATATACTCATAGCATGTACTCATGAACTCACACGTGAATGTATGTTTATATATACTCATGCATACTTAATGAGTTTATCATGCTAAGTATATACTATACTGCAACCTAGGTTTGGTATTATCACATATGCTTTTTATTTAAAAAAATGTTTATTTATTTATTTGGCTGTGTTGGGTCTTAGTTGCAGAACATGGCATCTTCAATCATCACTGCAGCACATGAGATCCTTAGTTGGAGTTTGCAAACTCTTAGCTGGGGCATGTGGGATCTAGTTCCCTGACCAGGGATCAAACCCAGGCCCCCTGCATTGGGGAGTGTGGAGTCTTAGCCACTGGACCACCAGGGAAGTCCCTTCATTTATGTACACACACACACACACACACACACACACACATGCACACACACATATACACACATGTACACACACATATACATGTACACACACATATACACACATGTACACACACATATATATTTATTTTTGATTGAAGTATAGTCAACTGACAATGTTGTGTTAGTTTCAGGCGTACATCAAAGTGATTCAGTTATATATATATATATGTGTGTGTGTATATATTCATTCATTTTCAGATTCTTTTCAATTGTAGGTTAAGATATTGGATGCAGTCCCCTGTGCTGCAGAGTCGGTTCTTGTTTATCTACTTTATATAGAGCAGTGTGTATCTGTTAATCGCACACTCCTGATTTATTCCTCCCCCCATCGTTCCCCTGTGGTAACTGTCAGTCATATGTGCTTTTCCCTCATTACTTTTAGGGCTCGGGGGTCAGCTGTTTGGGTTCAAGTGTCCTCTCGTCCAGCCCTGGTCCGTGTGACACGACCCGGCCTCTCTGCACCCCCATGTACTCTCTGGGAATGGGAATGACCGAGTGTCTCCTCGCTGAGGCAGCAGTGAATGCTCACGTCTTTGCCGAGCGTTCCTGCAGGGTCCTGGCTCAGCACCCTGTGCCCAGCCCTCGGGAGGGGTCAGCGGTGCTTGCTCTCAGGGTCAATAGTGGCACTCCCCTCCCACCTGAGCTCTGAGTCACAGTAAACTAAGACAAGACAATCAGCAGGTAGAGGCCTGGATGGCACCTTCTTCACTGACAAGGCCGGGTTCAGGAATGGCCGGCTTGCTCCCTGCCTGCAGGGAGAGAGTGAGTTGTGTCTGGCTGACAGGCCTCGCCCTGTCCTGCCTCCGGCTGGGCTGGTGGAGGGAAGGGGAGGCAGACTCTCCGGGTGGAGAAGACAGCCGGCGAGTTGCTTCAAGGCAGCACCTGGTACTGGAGGCTGGCATGCTGCCTGCCAGCCTTGCTCTCCTGCTGGGAGTGGGGCTGGGTGGGGCAGGAGGTCTGGAGGGCTCTGGGAGAGCCCCTCCTCTGGAAAGTCAGAGGGGTTCCCCCCAGCGGACTGTCCTCTGCACCTGCTGGGCCAGTGGGCAATGGAGGGCAAGCCCCATCTCCAGGACGGGGGGACCATCAGGGCAGGTTCCCTGTGTTCCCCCCACACACAGGTTCCCTGTGTTCCCCCCACACCAGGCCACTGGTCTTTTATGGTTTCCCTTGGGAACTTTAGGAGGCTTTCTCTGGCGGCTCAGACACTAATGACTCTGCCTGAAAGGCGGGAGTTGGGAAGACCCCTGGAGAAGGGAACGGCAACCCGCTGCAGTGTTCTTGCTTGGAGAACTCCATGGACAGAGGAGCCTGGTGGGCTGCAGTCCCCGGGGCTGTGAAAAGCTGAACAGGACTGAGTAACTAACACACCCTTAGGAACTGAGCAGCACAGCCTCTGCCTCCGAATAGCTAAGTCAGCCGAGTCCAGTCAGCTCCAGGTCACGCTCCCCTCAAGGTCACGTGCTCAGTGAGGTCTAGCCCTGTGTTTGACATTCCTATCAGAGCTCCTGCAGTGTGATCAAGTGACATCCTCAGTAGCCCCAAAATTAAATAAATCACCTCCAATCTGAACATAAACCCTCTCTTCATTAAGAAGTCCCTGGGGATAACGTAAACCCAGAAGATTAAGTCCCCTTGCCAGCCAAACTTCAAAGAAGTGGAAGTCCCATGGAATCAAAGTTGGAGTTAAACTTTTTGTCCTTGTGAGTTGGAAGTCAAAGAACTGAAAGACCAAAAGTCATGCTCCCGACTTTTAATTCCTCTCGGCTCTGCCAGGGACCTTCTTGCTGGGATGACAGGCAGACCCCCAGAAAGGCAGCTGGCGGCGGGGGAGTCTCTTCCTCCGGAAAGTCAGGGGTTGCCAGCTTGACCATGCAGGGTGGTCAACTGGTACGTTTGTTTCCAGGGGCTGCTGTAACCTAGAGCCACAAACTGAGGGGCTTAAGAGAGCAGACATTTATCTTCTCACAGCTTGGGAGGCTAGAAGTTCAAAACCAAGATGCTGTCAGGGTCGGTTCCTTCCAGAGGCTCTGAGAAAGAAACCATCCCCTGCCTTTGCCGGCTTCTGGGAGTTGCTGGAATCCTTGTCGTTCCTTGGCTGTGGGCCCATTCCTCCAGCCTCTGCCTCTGTCTTCACGCCAACTGCTCTGCGTTTCTCTGTGTCCCTTTCTGTCTCTTATGCAGGACACTCTCATTGGATGTACCACCCCCCAAGTCGGTGTGCTCCCACCTTGATTGTAAACTAATTACATCTGCAAGCCCGTATTTCCCAGTGAGGTCGCATTCTGAGGTTCTGGATACACCTGCGGATTGCGTACAACTCCCAGTGCCCAGGCCGTGTCCCACACCTTTTAACCCAGGGCCTCTGGGCTGGGACCAGGTGCCAGGTCCTTCTCAACGCTTCCCGCCTGATTCCGATGTGCAGTCACACTTGAGAAGCTCACTTAGGTCTCGGCAGGCCGAGGGAGTCTTTTTTTAAAAGAGACAATAAACTGTGGAAAATTATTTAAGAGATGGGAATACCAGGCCACCTGACCTGCCTCTTGAGAAACGTGTATGCAGGAGACAACAGCTAGAACTGGACATGGAACAACAGACTGCTTCCAGATAGGAAAAGGGGTACGTCAAGGCTGTATATTGTCACCCTGCTTATTTAACTTACATGCAGAGTACATCATGAGAAGTGCTGGGCTGGTTAAAGCACAAGCTGGAATCAAGATGGCCGGGAGAAATATCAATAACCTCAGATATGCAGATGACACCACCCTTATGGCAGAAAGTGAAGAAGAACTAAAGAGCCTCTTGATGAAAGTGAAAGAGGAGAGTGGAAAAAGTTGGCTTAAAGCTCAACATTCAGAAAACTAAGATCATGGCATCTGGTCCCATCACTTCATGGGAAATAGATGGGGAAACAGGGGAAACAGTGGTTAACTTTATTTTTCTGGGTTTCAAAATCACTGCAGATGGTGATTGCAACCATGAAATTAAAAGATGCTTACTCCTTGGCAGGAAAGTTATAACCAATCAAGACAGCACATTGAAAAGCAGAGACATTACTTTGCCGACAAAGGTCCGTCTAGTGAAGGCTATGGTTTTACCAGTGGTCATGTATGGATGTGATGGTTGGACTATAAGGAAAGCTGAGTGCCGAAGAATTGATGCTTTTGAACTGTGGTGTTGGAGAAGACTTTTGAGAGTCCCTTGGACTGTAAGGAGATCCAACGAGTTCATCCTAAAGGAAATCAGTCCTGAATATTAATTGGAAGGACTGATGTTGAAGCTGAAACTCCAATACTTTGGCCACCTGGTATGAAGAGCTGACTTATTTGGAAAAGACCCTGATGCTGGGAAAGATTGAGGGCAGGAGGAGAAGGGGATGACAGAGGATGAGATGGTTGGATGGCATCACTGACTCAATGGACATGGGTTTGGGTGGACTCTGGGGGTTGGTGATGGACAGGGAGGCCTGGCGTGCTGCGGCTCATGGGGTCGCAGAGTCGGATACAACTGACTGACTGAACTGAACTGAGGTGTTACAAGGACCGGAATAAAAGTGCACCCATGTCATATCTGCCACCCTAGTGAGGCAGGCCAGTGCTCGATCTTGTAGGGAGCCCGGGGCACTTGAACAAAGGGTGGGGATGGAGAGAACCTTGCTCCCCACCCCACCCCACCCCATGGGCTGCCTGTCAATCTATGAGCATTGCCTCAAGTCCTTGACCTCTGAGTTACAGTCAACTGAAAGAAATCTGCCATTGAGACATTATTTATTTTTGAATTTGAAGTATAGTTAAATTACAGTGCCATGCTAGTTTCTGGCATACAGCAAGTGATTCAGCTATAAGAGAAAGTGAAAATGTTAGTCGCTCAGTCGTCTCCGACTCTTTGCAACCCAGTGGATTATAGCCCATCAGGCTCCTCTGTCCATGGGATTCTCCAGGCAAGAATACTAGAGTGGGCAGCCATTCCCTTCTCCAGGGGGTCTTCCAGGCCCAGGGATTGAACCTGAGTCTCCTGCATTGCAGGCGGATTCTTTACCGTCTGAGCCACCAGGAAATATACACATATATAACTTGTAGGCTTTCTGATGATGGCCATTCTGATCGGTGTGAGGTGATATCTCCTTGTAGTTTTGATCTGCATTTGTCTAACATTTCTCGATGTTGGACATCGTTTCACGTGTCTGTTGGCTATCTGCAGGCCTGGAGACATTGTTACTGTGTGTTCGTCTCATCTGGGGAGAATCCACCTGTTCTCATGGGACACGGCTGCCTTCTTGCAGAAAGTTCGCTGTCTGAACTGCAGCCTAAGGCCCATTCCAGGGCTTGTTTGCAGCCTCTCCCTGCTCTGCATTAGGAGACCTCTGGTTTGCGTGCCTTGGTACTTTGAGCAGTTGCTCTGCTTCTCTGCTCCGAAGGCTCCCTCTGGGGGTCTGCCCTTCCGTGCTCAGCGGCCTGGCTTTCCCTCCACTGTCCTCATCCTCTTGAGGCCCTCCTGAGCTTCCAGCAGTTAAAACTACTTTCCGAATGGCCCCCTCTCCTTGTCCCAAACACATGGGGTTCGAACCCTGGGCCCAACCTGAGTGCCTTCTTTCCTAATTCCTCGTGGCTTTGGTTCTAACATATTCCTCCATCCTCTGCCTTGTCAACTGCTGAATGAACAAAAGGAAATAAGATTCCAGGTCTGTGATAGCCACCCACTGTTCTGCGTTCTCATCTCCTTACAACTCTGTTCCCGAGTGGGTCATTCCACTGGGGAACGGGCTCCCAGAGGATGAGCATTTCAGCCAGGCTGGACCTGATCTCATTTCTGTCTTCCTGGCTCAGGGCATCTTGGCTGTACCTTCTCGTAGAGCCCTTGTTCCTGAGCTTGTCCTCATAGGGCAGGATGTCCTGGTCCCACAGTGACAGTGTCCCCTTGAAAAGCACCTAAGGAGGCTGCTTTGAGTGTTTCACACTGGTCAGAGTGAGTATCTCGCGAATCTGCTCAGACTTTCTGTAACCACTTGGAATCACGTTCCACCCAACGTCAGTGGTGGTTCCCAGTTGCTCTCATCACAGACTGATGCCGAGTGCCTCCCCCCCACCCCCGACAAGGTGGTCCTCCCAGCAGATGAGGGCAGAGATATCAGATTTCATCGGATTCCACTCTTTCTGACCTGTTGACAACCAAGATCATGTTGACAACACGCCCCCATTCCCATTAGGCCTGGAGGTACATCTCCTACCCTGTTTGTATCCTTTCCTGGCCCAGAAATCTCAGTTATTCCTTTAGTACTGTTTTGGCTGTTGCTAAAATCCCACTCTTTCTCCTAGCTCTTAATCTCTCTCCAGTTGAATGCTCCCAGTCTGCCTTATTATATTGTTACTTTTCCTGTCCTGACTATAAGCCCAAACCATTTTGTTTGATTAATGTCACTCTGATTTCTCCTCGATTTTCTGAGCAAATAAGATTCTTCGAGGCACGGGCCTTTCTGGCTTTCAGATCTGCAGCGATTTCACTGAGTTGATTCTCTGCCTTCACACAAGATGACAGCCATTTGTTTCAGAAGAGATCCTGGTTCTTTTTATTTGTTACTGAAAATCGATCACCTCTGGAAGGTGCATTGGTTTGGTTCTCTGTATTCAAAAGCCAGAGTCAGGGCTTTCATAATGAAGGCGCCTGGAGCCAGCTCGCAGCCCTGTGGGGAACCCTTGATTAGAGTTTAGTCCCTCCAGTCTCTTCTTTGGTTGTGTGTGCAGAATGAAATCAGTGGCCAGTCAATCTAACGCTCTCTGTCTCCCCAGGCTCAGCACCCACATTCTAGCACTGCAACTAACTCTGCAACAAACACAGAGCTCAACTGCCTTCCAGTTTAAAAGCAGACGCTGTTCTACCCACCAAGGTCAAGGTCAAGGAGGGTCTCCTCCAGCCTCAGCCTCACCTGGCGTGCTGGTGTGTATATTTAAATGTCAGCTGCGTCTGCGTGGCTCAAGGTCAAGCTGCAGCAGCTGGCGTGACCACCACCCACGCAGCTCATATTTGGCTAAAGCATCTGCTTGGTTCCCAGAGGCACACGTCTTCGCTAAGGCTTGGGCTCTGCATCCTCCATTCACTGCCCGGGTTTGCTAAGGCTGTCACAGACAGGGAGCATCTGCTAAGTGTCTGTAGCCTGGACTGGGTCAAGGTCAGAGGCTGTTGCCCTTCTTTTTGAAAAACAAAACTGCCCAAAGCTACAGTGACTCGGCAAGGTCAAATCTCACTTTCATCATTGCTGTTCAGTCACTCAGTCGTCTCTGACTCTTTGGGACCCCATGGGCTGTAGCACACCAGCCTTCCCTGTCCTTCACCATCTCTTGGAGTTTGCACAAACTCATGTCCTTTGAGTCAATGATGCCATCCAACCATCTCATCCTCTGTCACCCCTTTCTCCTCCTGCCCTCAATCTTTCCCAGCATCAGGGTCTTAGGCTTAAATTTGCTTGAAATTGTCAGTATCCACAATCTTTGAGTTCTGTCTTACCTAAAGCTTCATTTATCCTGAAGCTTGCAAACCTCATATGTGATCCTGGACTAGGAAGGCTTGGGGCTGGGAGGAGCAGACCAGAAATTCTACTCTCTGATGGCTGGAGGAGGATGGGCTGGCTGAGCATGCCTGCTCTCTTTCCCTGACTTTCCAATCAGGTCAGGGACCCCAGTTCCCTAGAGAAAAGTAAGAGAGAGGACAAGCAGTCTGAGTGTTGAGGGAAACATTCCTCTCATGGAAACCAGTGTAAATGCTATTAATAGCATTATTCTGTTATTAAGTAGGAGGGGCTCCCTGCCTCTGGATATATTAGTGCTGTTGAGAGGTTTTCACTGATAAGTCTTAGGTTAGCTTGCGTAATATAGTAGGCATCACATCCCATGACCATGTAAACCTTGGGACTTCAATCACCCTGTGTGTGTGTGCTCACCTGCTTCAGTTCTGTCCGACTCTTTGTGACCGTATGGACTGTAGCCCACCAGGCTCCTCTGTCCATGGGATTCTCCAGGCAAGAATACTGGAGTGGGTTCCTATTTCCTCCTCTCGGGGAGCTTGCTGACCCAGGGATCCAGCCTGTGTCCACCACACTGCAGGCATATTCTTTACTGTGGAGCCACTGGGGAAGTCCCTCAACCACCCTATTGAAATGTTAACTCAAATTTTAGGCAACACTTCCACCTGAAATGCAGTTAGTTGCCATAGACTGGCACAACTCCAAAGTCTATAAAGTATAAATTTAGAAACAAAATTCAGTGTAGTAGATACATCTTAATTTATCTGAATCCTGGCCAGTCATAACATTTGGAGAACTGACGGTTGTAATTTGATCACTCTCTCTTTTGTGTCCTTGGCTTTGTGATCAAAACACAGGACAAAGGTGATCTATTTTAAGTTGCGGCATTAGAGGAGAAGCTTAAATGACGTGGACCCCTGAGGGATATCCGTGAGACCCCAGGGCTATAGGCTGGATCGGAGGCTTCTGGAGTGTGGGTTTTGCTGTCATTTCCATGTCATTGGTAGCCTTGCCCATGTACTCACAGGAAAGGCTAAAATGAACCCTGTGGTGTTGAATTGGGATCAGAGGTATTAGTATAAACTCATGATTTGATAGAGACAGAGAAATATGGATGTGCATCTAAGATGGGTTACTATGCATACACATATGCATATATGTCTTAGCTCTGTCTCTTAGAGAGCCTGCAAGCAATGATACCACAGTAACAATAAGCGCGACTGCTTCCCAGATCCTGGTCTCTAAACACCAATCTCCAAAAAATGGAATCAGGGGAAAGCAGTTCATCCCAGTGCTGGGGCAAGCAAAATGCAAGACAAAGCTTGTGGTGCCAAAATAAGAAAATGCCCGAGAAAAGAGGGCGCCACAAAGAAAGACAAGAGTCAATGTGAAGGGAGTCCACATGGCCAAAGCCAAAACATTTGGTCAACAGAACAGGTGATGATGGTGTTGAATTTTAACATATAGCACAAAATTAAAAGCCATTATGTGTTCATACTGGTATAAATAATTGAAAAATGAAGTAAATAAATAGGAGAGAAGAGACAGTGCTGCCTTAGAACAGAATATCAAATGCTAAGTAGAGACAAAAAGAGGGAAATAGAGAATAATCATTAAGCAAGCATCTCAGTGTTAACGGTCACAGTCAAGATCCTTCCATGCTAAAATTAATGTGAGAACGTTTGAGAAGAAGTAGGATTTGCACAGTCTCCAAGTAGCTCCCTCAGCATTCTTATCCACTACGGAGAAGAGAGAGTGACTTCACAATGGAGAAACCCAGCCAACAGTAACTTAACCAAATGATCCAGGTAAATGGCAAAGCTAACAATACTTCTTGGCATAATGAACCCCTTGATAAGATGCACTAAAAGGAATGATGTCATTTAGCCTGTTTTTGCTCCAGTCATGAATAAATGTTGGCCAAACCTTAACTGAGGAATGTCTTACAAAACAACCAATTACTATTCTCCCAAGGTGTCAAGGTCATGAAAGACAGGAAAAGACTTCGAATCTGTCATAGACTAGAGGAGACCAGTGTGACCGAACAATGAAATGCAATATGGGATCCTGGGCAGGACCTGGGAACAGAAAAAGGACATGACAGGAAAAATCTCAGACTCTAACAAGGTTGCAGTTTAGTTAATAATTTCACAGCAGTATTAATTTCCAGTTCTTGATTAAACTATACGTGTGTTAATAGTGGCTGGAAACAGGATATGCTACTTCTACAGCTGTTTCTGTGTCTAAATTTAATTGTGGTGCTGAAGAAGACTCTCGAGGGTCCCTTGGACAGCAAGGAGATCAAACCAGTCAATCCTAAAGGAAATCAACCCTGAATATTTATTGGAAGCACTGATGCTGAAGCTGAAGCTCCAATATTTTGGCCACCTGATACGAAGAACCGACTCATCAGAAAAGACCCTGATGCTGGGAAAGATTGAGGGCAGGAGGAGAAGGGGATGACAGGGGATGAGATGGTTGGCTGGCATCACCGACTCAATGGACTTGAGTTTGACCTAACTCCGGGACACAGTGAAGGACAGGGAAGCCTGTCATGCTGCAGTCCATGGGGTCGCAAAGAGTCAGACACGATTTGGTGACTGAATGACAGCAAGAACAACAACAACAACTTTTTTTGAGTCTGAAATTATTTCAAAATATGTAGTTTAAAAGAGAGGGGCAGATCCAGATTTTGTGGGCCCTGAAACTTGTACAATTTTGGAGGGCTTCATTAAGAAGAATACAAAATGATAGATTAAAAATTAGGCACAAAATGAGTATAAAGAGTAAAGAAAGTGCAGTAGGTTTTTTGACACATGCAGTTTGGTAATTGAGTTACTCTCATACTACAAACACTGATGTGGAGAAAAATATTGTTTTTGGTAAGCGCCTTGTTTGCTTTTACCATGTTGCTGCCCGGTGGCAACTTCGCGTGCTGTTTCATCTAGAACCGTTGGACTTTGTAAGGATAAGAGATGTGAGCTATGGGGGCACATGGTCGGAAAGTTCAGTTAAGTTCCGTTCCGTTCAGTTCAGTCACTCAGTCATGTCCGACTCTTTGCGACCCCATGGACTGCGTCTATCACCAACTCCTGGAGTTTACTCAAACTCATGTCCACTGAGTCAGTGATGCCATCCAACCATCTCATCCTCTGTCGTCCCCTTCTCCTCCTGCCTTCAGTCTTTCCCAGCATCAGGGTCTTTTCTGATGAGTCGGTTCTCTGCATCAGGTGGCCAAAGTATTGGAGTTTCAGCTTCAACATCAGTCCTTCCAATGAATATTCAGGACTGATTTCCTTTAGGATTGACTAAAAGTTGGGGTGGGTAAAATACACATCTTTATACACAGATGTGCCTACCATTTGCATTAGTGTTGCAGGTCAGTACAACTTTCATAGAAGTTCTATTGACACAATTCCCTTGGTTAAAGAGAACGGTATGGTTTTTCTGTAACTGTATGTGTGGCATTGTAGGAATACTCCTGATGGGAAAGAATTTCTACTTTAGCTGGACATCCACGAGAACTAAATCCTCAGCTTATAATATTAATGTGTAATGATTGGAAGGTTTTCACAGACTAACTACTGGCTTCTTACTTTAAACTTATTTTCACTCCTCTACGCATCTATCTGTGATCTGGGCACCCAAGGATACCTTCATGCCACCAAGTGGCCAGCGTCGGGGGGAGAATGGATATATGTACATGTATGGCTGAGTCACTTTGCTGAGCACCTGAAATTATCACAACATGGTTAATCGGCTGAACTCCTATATAAAATAAAAAGTAACAAACAGACACACAAAAGCCAGAGTAGCCATCGGCACATCATGGAGTCCTAGAACAGGTGATCCGGTTATTCCTGGCAGCCATCCACCTGCTGAGATAGCTAGAAATACTGTAAACTAGAAAAATATATCCAGTTAGCCCACAGTGAATTCCAGTGCTGTGGATGTGAGAAGCTGACTGACAGGAATAAGAGTAGAGAAAGAGAGATCGTAACCAACTGGCATTAAAGCATCTTATTTTTGCAGTTTTCAAAACCATGTATGACTGTGTCAGTGCTTAGTCAGCCCTTCCTAGAATCTTGGAAGGGTCCTTGCAAGCCAATGGCCCCAAAGCTTGGAGCTCACCGGCTTCACCCTGAGTCAGCCTCGGTTATCCCCCTCAGGGGAAAACTGACCTTTCCTGAAGCTTACTTTTCTCCCACTTTCTGTCCCTGGTTTGCAAACCAGCACCTTGCAGACATTTGGCCAACAAGCCTGTCCTGTCTCTGTTTCCCATGTCCCTCTTTCCTAGTCCCACATTATGGGGCTGCCTTTGTCTCTTTGGCTTCCTTTGTTCTCTTTAAGATGCCACAAGGACTTCCCTGGCAGTCCAGGGGTTAAGACTCTGCACTTCCAAAGCAGGGGCCATGGGTCTGATCCCTGGTTGGGGAACTAAAATCCCACATGCCATGTGGTACAGCCAGAACAAAAAACCCAAAAAACTAAACAAACAAACAAACAAAATACCATGAACAAGAATCCTTTCCCGGAGGAAGCTAGAGACATGGGGAAGATGAGCGTGATCCTGTGCTATGATTTCTTGTCTGTGTTTCATGCTGATAGTTGGGTTTCTACCATGTGAAAGTGAAAGGCGCTCAGTCATGTCCAACTCTTGTGACCCCATGGACTATACAGTCCATGGAATTCTCCAGGCCAGAATACTGAATCCCTTCTCCAGGGGATCTTCCCAGCTGAGGGATGGAACCCAGGTCCCCTGCATTGCAGGTGGATTCTTTACCAGCTGAGCCACCGGGGAAGCCCTTCTACCATAGCCATCACCTATTAATGGCAGCTAGATTGTATGCAGTGCTAGGTGATTCCTGTGTTTTATCCCCACAATCCTCCATGCCTCCTTGGGAGGGGAGAGAGTGGCACTCTCAGTTACTCAGCCACAGTAGGTCTTGAGCAATGATGATCAAAAGCAGATTTGGCCACTGCGATAAAGCGGTCTCAGAGGTGTAAAGCCTTTAATTAAGGGAGAATTGGGGGAGGATCCTGGACAAAGAGTGGAAAGAGTTGACTTGGTGAGAGGTTCAGGCAAAGAGATGAGGACAGTGGCTATACACCAGCTGAAACAGGACTGTTTCACCAGCTGAACACCAACCATGGAGATAGGAAATGATGTCTTTATTTGGCTGAGCTGAGAAAGAGTTTGAGAAATGTTGAATAACTTGCTCAAGCTCACACAGTGGCAGCTCGTGAAGGCAGGAGTTCGTACCTGGTCTCAATCATTGGCTTCAGAGCCTCTAAATTGAAGAGTCTCTAGCCTCTGGCTACTGTTGCTTATTCTGTCCATTTTTGGTGCTGTGTGCTGTGTTAAGGCATTTCAGTTGAGTCCGACTCTTTACAACCCTATGGACTGTAGCCCACCAGGCTCCTCTGTTCATGGGATTCTCCAGGAAAGAACACTGGAATGGACTGACCTGCCCTTCTCCAGGATATCTTCCTGACCCAGGGATCAAATCCGCATCTGTTATGTCTTCTGCATTGGTAGGTGGGTTCTTTACCACTAATGCCACCTGGGAAGCCCTTTTGGTGCTGTTCAAGAAAATTAGAGATACCAAAGGAATATTTCATGCAAAGATGGGTTCGATAAAGGACAGAAATGGTAGGGATCTAAGAAGCAGGAGATATTAAGAAGAGGTGGCAAGAATACACAGAAGAACTGTACAAAAAAGAATTTCATGACCCAGATAATCACGATGGTTTGATCACTCACCTAGAGCCAGACATCCTGGAATGTGAAGTCAAGTGGGCCTTAGGAAGCATCACTATGAACAAAGCTAGTGGGGGTGATGGAATTCCAGTTGAACTATTTCAAATCCTGAAAGATGATGCTGTGAAAGTGCTGCATTCAATATGCCAGCAAATTTGGAAAACTCAGCAGTGGCCACAGGGCTGGAAAAGGCAGTTTTCATTCCAATCCCAAAGAAAGGCAATGCCAAAGAATGCTCAAACTACCGCACAATAGCACTCATCTTACACTCTAGTAAAGTAATGCTCAAAATTCTCCAAGCCAGGCTTCAGCAATACGTGAACTGTGAACTTCCAGATGTTCAAGCTGCTTTTAGAAAAGGCAGAGGAACCAGAGATCAATTGCCAACATCTGTTGGATCATCGAAAAAACAAGAGAGTTCCAGAAAAACATCTATTTCTGCTTTATTGACTATGCCAAAGCCTTTGACTGTGTGGATCACAATAAACTGTGGAAAATTCTTCAAGAGATGGGAATACCAGACCACCTGACCTGCCTCTTGAGAAACCTGTATGCAGGTCAGGAAGCGACAGTTAGAAATGGACATGGAACAGCAGACTGGTTCGAAATAGGAAAAGGGGTACATCAAGGCTGTATATTGTCACCCTGCTTATTTAACTTATATGCAGAGTACATCATGAGAAACGCTGGGCTGGAGGAAGCACAAGCTGGAATCAAGATGGCCGGGAGAAATATCAATAACCTCAGATATGCAGATAACACGACCCTTATGGCAGAAAGGGAAGAAGAACTAAAGAATCTCTTGATGAAAGTGAAAGAGGAGAGTGAAAAAGTTGGGTTAAAGCTCAACATTCAGAAAACTAAGATCATGGCATCTGGTCCCATCACTTCATGGGAAATAGATGGGGAAACAGGGGAAACAGTGGTTAACTTTATTTTTCTGGGTTTCAAAATCACTGCAGATGGTGATTGCAACCATGAAATTAAAAGACGCTTACTCCTTGAAAGGAAAGTTATGACCAACCTAGACAGCATATTAAAAAGCAGAGACATTACTTTGTCCACAAAGGTCCATCTGGTCAAGGCTATGGTTTTTCCAGTGGTCATGTATGGATATGAGAGTTGGACTATAAAGAAAGCTGAACACTGAAGAATTGATGCTTTTGAACTGTGGTGTTGGAGAAGACTCTTGAGAGTCCCTTGGACTTCAAGGAGATCCAGTCAGTCCATCCTAAAGGAGATCAGTCTTGGGTGTTCATTGGAGGGACTGATGTTGAAGCTGAAACTCCAATACTTTGGCCACCTGGTGCGAAGAGCTGACTCATTGGAAAAGACCCTGATGCTGGGAAAGATTGAGGGCAGGAGGAGAAGGGGGCAACAGAGGATGAGATGGTTGGATGGCATCACTGACTCAATGGACATGAGTTTGAGTAAACTCCAGGAGTTGGTGATGGACAGGGAGGCCTGGCATGCTGCGGTCCATGGGATCGCAAAGAGTTGGATACAACTGAGCGACTGAACTGAACTTAACATAGGACCTACATGCAGCTGGAATGGTCAGTCCATGCCTTAAAGGAGCTGAGAGATGGTGAGTGCCTCCCACTGGGAACCATATGGATCCAGGAGTCAGCTCACAGCTCCGGGGTAGGGTCTTTCTCACCAGGGGGATGAGACCCACAACTGCTCAACCTCTGGGTCACTGAAGCCCAAACTGGACTTTGCAAAATTGTTAAAAACAACAACAACAAAATCACACACTGTAGATATGCCAAGAACAGGCTGACAAAATGAGCACACGTGCTGCCGTTTAGTATGAGAATGTCTTCCCCCAAAATCTCATCAATACTGTTGATCTTCCAACTATTCAGGCTTTGTCAGGAAGGCAGGTGGGAGAGGGAGCTGCAAAGTTGGCTTTTTTCCCCCCTCATTGTTGTTTTGACTCATTTGTTTGTGAGTGAGATTGAACACTTTTAGAGTAAATGTTTAGGAGGGCAATTTGTTTATCAAAACTCTAATTGTCTGTACTCTTTTACACATTAATTTTACTTGCAGAAATGTATTTTTTATTCTTGCAAAGGCTCATAACAATAATATTCAATAGTCACTGAGTCTTTATAATATGCCAGGCACTGTTCTAAATGCTTTCCATTATTATCTCTTTTCATCTTTACGACAACCTTTTGGGAAGTAGAATTTTTATTCACATTATACAAATGAAAACATTGAGATAGAGACATGAATTATCCTGCCCAGAAGACACAAAGCTAGTTTATCTTAGCTCTGTAGGTAATCGTAACATCTAGAGATAATTCATATTGATATCAATTAGGAAACTGGCTAAACAAATTTTAGAGAAGCTATTCAATGGAATACTGAACAGCCGGTTGGAAGAGTATCATAGATGCTTACTTATTTACTGAGAGGGAGAGAAGTCTAAGATCTAAATCTATATCTACCCATCAGCTATCTATCTATCTATCTCTATCATCTATATATCATAAAAAATCAAGTGGCAAAATAGTAGTAGCCCACTTAGATGGAAAAAGCTATGTATTACAAACGCATTAATGTATGGGTCTGCTTCTGTTTGTATAGACATCATCTAGAAGCATATATTAGAAACCTATACATGTTAGATAACCTGTTTGTTATTAGTGGGTTGGCCACGAAGTTCACTGGGCCATAACATCATATGAAAAATCTGAACAAACCTTTTGGCCAACTCAATACTTACGGAGCATAAGTGTTGGGAGGGAGAATGAGATCATTTTATATGTTTCAATAGTTTGATTAAAAAAATGAGTGTGCATTAGTTTAGAAATTAAAAAACCAACAAAACGATGTTTCAAATGGATATAATGGGCTTTCTCTCATAGTGCTGTTTTAAGAATAAAATAGGATGATGATGAAACAGCCTAGCCAACTTAAAGGTCGATCTCCGTGAGCACTAATTTTGAGTCTAACCCGATGCCTGGCACAGGGCACACAGGACATCATTCTTTTTTTTTTTTTTCTTATGAGATGCTTAAAATTTCACTTATTATACTTTTTTGTAGCAAGAGAAGACATTGCATGTTTAACACTAACACCCACCAATGTCTTTCAAGTCCTAATAGAGCTACAGTCATGACTGTGAACCCTCTTAACAGAGAAGAACTTCAGCCACTTATAAGCCAGCAGGAAGCCTCCCGACCCTTGTCTCAGAGGAGAGTGGTTGTACTCTGTGCTGCCAATGTCTGCCAGGAGACAGGTGCTCTTGCCACGCTCCTCCATGGCCCTGAGAGACTGCAACTTCTTCATGCCCTTGCAGGACATCGCTCTTGACTGAAGAGTGGGGCTCAGGGGCCAGCCTGGAATGGAAGGGCTCAGGGCTGTGCTTTGAGCAAGGACCCGATCGCTTGAAATCTAAGGTGCTTTTTAATGAAAATAACATGACAAAAGTAGCGTCTGGCTGGTCTAGGTCAGGCTTGTTACAAGGATAAACATGTTACAGAGAAAATAGCCACGAGATTTGGCCCTGAGAGCTGGGTTGGCATCTTAGCTCTCTGCCCCTCACAGGTGTCAGCCTGTGGAGGCTGTGGGAGCCTCGGGTTGCCGTGACCATCAATTAGATAAAGAGTCAAGGGAAAGGCTTTTGTCAATGATAAAACAGGACTCATACATTTTGTTTGATGTATGTAAAAGTATCGTATGAAACCGTTCAACCATCAAATGCTACAGACACCAGAAACAAAACAAAAATTAACTCACAGGGAGCCCACAAAAATGTATTCAGTTTAAGCCTTTAATAAAACTTCTTATTCTTTTCAGAAAAGGCATAAAGGTGGGGGAGGCCCAGGCTCTGTTTATGATGTAGGAAGGTGGGAATAACTGTGGTCCCCCCAACAAGAAAGACCGACAAAAGGCCTGATGTCTAGGGAGTGACTCCGGACTCCGGGAAGGGCAGGGGCTGGAGCACCTGTTTTGGTCCCACCCAGGAGAGGATGCGCTGGCTGACACACGGCAGGTGGGACGATCTCCACCCAGAGCGTTTGCTCTTTGTCACAAGCTCAATGCGGGCCCTTCTGAGAGCGTGCAGTCCCGGGAGCGGGGGACCCTAGGGGAGTCACTCCCCTGTTCATGGTTCTTCTCCGCAGACCTGGCTGCTGGGAAAGATGGGAGAGGGTGGGAGAGAGGAGAAACCTGCCCAGGTGTGGGCTGGGGGAGGGCAGCTCCGCCGAGACCCTCTCACCCAGGAGGCAGGAGCCCAAGTGGGCAAACCCTGTTGCCCCTGCCCAGGGCTCAGATCCACAGTCATTGTGTCGGAGGAAGGCAACAGAAAAGAAACCATCCTGGACCTAGAACATAAGAAATCTTCTCCGGGGGAGACAGAGAGGAAGAGAGGACCCGGACCCAGGGAGCCAGGCCTGCCCGAGAGACCGAGGATGGACCAGGACACCAGCGGTCCATGCTTGCTCTCCCAGGCTCAAAAGTGTGATAAACAAGGAGCAGGCTCTCCGAGGGGATCGGGGAGGGGTGGGGATGGGTAGGGCTGGAAAGAGAAGAGATTTTTTCCAACTTAAAAAAAAAATACAGATTAGTGCTACATTTATATCTGCCTGTTTAAATTCTGTCAACTTTTGAGCATGGTAAGTCATGTTTTCCTTTCAGTTAAGCATTAGTCAGGGCTTCCCAGGTGCACTAGTAGTAAAGAACCTGCCTGCCAAGGCTAGAGGCGCAAGAGACACAGGTTCGATCCCTGGGTCAGGAAAAGCCCCTGGAGGAGGGCATGGCAACCCACTCTAGTATTCTTGCCTGGGGAATTCCTTGGACAGAGGAACCTGGTGGTCCATACAGTCCAAGGGGTCTCGCAGAGTCCAACATGACGGAAACAACTTAGCGTGCACACAGGCAAGCATTGATAAGAGTATCTGGTGATACTAGGAAATAATTCTGTACTTGAGTTTTGTACTCAGCACAGATGGACCCTTCCTCATCTGTAATGTGCCCCAAATGCAGCTTCATTTTCAAGATATCTTGATGCAAAATACAGCGCTTCACCATTAGGTGCAAACACAAACAAAAACTTCAATATTGGCAGAAAAAGCCTAATGTTGAGAGTAGAACAGGAACCCAGAAGAACGCTCCGGTGCCCCAGGGTTTGGGGTCTGAGAGGAGGGTGGAGGAAGGCTACCTGGGTCTCTGCTTACCTGGTCCAGCTCTGGTCCAGCCCAGGTTGCCGTGTGCATCCACCTGCCGGCTCTCCCGGGCACAGGTGAGTGCCGGGGGCTGACTGCAGGCCCTCCGCGGCTCAGTTCTCCAGCTCCCAGCTTGACCTCCCGCAGCCCGGATTCTGGCCTTCGTCACACATCTCACAGCCACCTCCGTGGGGGGCCTTCTCTCCAGGCACAGCTCTCTCCAACGAGGCCCTCGCTGCCAGGCAAGATGAACAGAAATTACTGAACTGAACTTCTAACTAGTTTGAGAATATTATCCTATCCTTGCAGAAATGTTTGTGCCTCCCAGTTTTTCATAAAACTGATTTTCTTTTCTCCCTAAATACAAAAGCTATCTATGGACGTTGACATGTACCAAGTGTGGAGAGAAGGGGAAATGTCAGAACCAAACTTCTCAGCCTAACAGCTCACATCTAGTGATTTGGCTTCCATCTGCCTTTCTCGCTTTCTGCCACCCCCTCTGTAACCAGCCAGGACTGCCCTCTGTGTCAGACACACCTCTGTGTCTGTTGCTGATGATAAGCCCTCCCCACCAAAGGGCTTTAAACTAAAAAAAAAAAAAAAAAAAAAAAAGTTTGAATATGGTTTAAGCTTGTATAGTTACTTTCCAATGTTGTGCTAGTTTCTACTGCACAGCAAAGTGAATCACTATATGTATACACATACTCCCTCTTTTTTCGGATTTCCTTCCCATCTAGGTCGCCGCAGGGCATTGCATTTGTGCTATACAGTAGGTTCTCATTAGCTATCTGTTTTATCCTGTTCAGTTGTTAACTCATGTCTGACTCTGTGATCCCATGAACTGCAGCACGCCAGGCTCCTCTGTCCTTCACTATCTACTGGAGCGTGCTCAGATTCATGACCCTGTAGCTGCTTTATCATGTCCATGTATCATTTTACACAGAGTGTCAATCGTGCCCGTGTGCTCAGTCGCTCAGGCGTGTCCGACTCTTTGCGGCCCCGTGGACTGTCGCCACCGGGCTCCTCTGTCCGTGGGACTTCCCAGGCAAGAACACTGGAGTGGGTTGCCGTTTCCTTCTCCAGGGAACTTCCCGTCCCAGGGGCTGAGTCCGAATCTCCTGCATTGGCAGGTGGCTTCTTCACCACTGGTGCCACCATACGGTATGTATGTCAATAAGAGGGCTTTAAACTTGCCGCAAAACACAGCAAGCTCTTCACTTTCTCTGAACTCTATTGTCTTCCTCCCTCTCCCAATTTATGCTTATGTGACTTGAATGCGCTATCTTGACTAGAGCTTCCGAGAGAAAAGCTCAGCCAAGCATCCTTTCCCCAGCAGAGGCAACAGACTTTGATATTTTCCAAACCCCTCTGGGAAGAAGCAGGATGGTGGTACCAGAATCTCGCCACGTACCGGAAGTGAAACAGATTTCTGCAAGCAAACTTTCTCCAGGGAAATTAGACCAGGCATCCAATGGCCTGGAACCTTAGTCCCTCTCTCCCTTTGTTAAAGCTAAGTTGGAAGGAAAAAGACCTTTGCTAGCATCTCTTCCTCCTTTTGAGCTTCTGCTATCATTATGTGACTCCAGGCTTGGCCACTTGTGCCAGGGTGGGGGCTGCCCAGCGCGTGAAAAGTGACTCTAGTGGGCTCTGAAGACTGGCACAGATGGGTTTGAAGCACTTTCCACACTACTGGGCATGAAGTTTGTTCTTCCCCTTAGTTGAAAAAAAAATGTGAGAAAGAGATTTCCCAACATGTAAGGCAGACATCCCAGGTGGTTCAGTGGTAAAGAACCCACCTGCCAATGAAGGAGATTCAGGAGACATGGGTTTCATCCCTGGGTCAGGAAGATCCCCTGCAGGAGGAAATGGCAACCTATTCCAGTATTCTTGCCTGGGAAATTCCATGGATAGAGGAGCCTGGAAGGCTGCAGTCCATGGGTCGCAAAGAGTTGGACACGACTGAGCTCACACGTGTTATATGATCTTAAGATGAGCTATACCCTCAATGGAGACATGTTTCTTTCTAACTCCTGCCTGCTCGTACCTGCGGAGGGGGGTGGTCAGGCTTCCTGTCCTCTCTTCATTTCCCCTTTACCTTGAAACCTACAGGTTTTTTTTTTTTTTTTTTTAGTTTGCTGTTATTATTATTTAAATAATACTGGATCCTTCCTGACTGCTTAACAGTGGCCGTGACTGTGACATGACCAGCTCTTTACTGTTTTTCTTTACTTTACACATCAGTTGTTTTGCAAACAGAAAAGTTAGCATAGTTATCTGAGTGATTGGGCTACCAGGGAGTAGGTTTCAGTGCTAATTTCTAACCTATAAGTTGAAACGACCTTTCCCAAACATTCTTCTATGGAACACTGGCAAGTGTTCGTGGCTATTCCATGGACAGAGCACCCTGTGATTTAAAACAATTGGTAAAAGGATTTATGGATATTGGTGATTCATGTAGAATGAATATTAGCATTTTAAAGGCTTGTATAAGTGCTGATATAAAGAAGTCTGTTTAAAACTGCTAAACCTAGAGTTTTTTTTTTTAAGGTTATTTGACTCTGGAAAAATTTTCTTAAAGAATTTTCACTCAATTTGAAAAATTCTGAATTGTATTGAATAAATAAAAATTATACATATGTGTGTATATATATATATTTCTTTTAACTGGGCCTACTGCTTCACATGCAGTATAGACGTAGGTTTGGGTTACTACTATAAGAAGAAATTCTGAGCTCCCATTCAAACTCTTCCTAATGATGTCCCCCTTCTTCCATGTGCCATTTGTCCTTTGGGCCCCAAGTGGCTTGTTTCTTTGTTTATCCATCCATCCATCCATGCATCCACCTGCTCGTTCACTCATTCATTCTTTGATATGTTTGTACTTAGAGAATCCAAAATGTTTGCCCTTAGAGCCCGCTTTGGTGAACCTAAAATCTAGAGACGAAGGACATGACCAACGACTCCACTGAAGGACAGAGGAAGGATGAATAATATTGATTAATCAGTTAATTAACCTGACAACTAAATAGATATTTACTGAATGTCTACTGTGTGCACATCAACATTATAGGAATCAGTGAACTAAAATGGGCTGGAATGGGTGAATTTAACTCAGATGACCATTATACATCTACTACTGTGGGCAGGAATCCCTTAGAAGAAATGGAGCAGTCATCATGGTCAACAAAAGAGTCCGAAATGCAGTACTTGGATGCAATCTCAAAAATGACAGAATGATCTCTGTTCATTTCCAAGGCAAACCATTCAATATCACAGTAATCCAAGTCTATGCCCTGACTAGTAACGCTGAAGAAGCTGAAGTTGAACGGTTCTATGAAGACCTACAAGACCTTTTAGAACTAACACCCAAAAAAGATGTCCTTTTCATTATGGGGGACTGGAATGCAAAAGTAGGAAGTCAAGAAACACCTGGAGTAACAGGCAAATTTGGCCTTGGAGTATGGAATGAAGCAGGGCAAAGGCTAATAGAGTTTTGCCAAGAGAACGCACTGGTCATAGCAAACACCCTCTTTCAACAACACAAGAGAAGACTCTACACATGGACATCACCAGATGGTCAACACTGAAATCAGATTGATTATATTCTTTGCAGCCAAAGATGGAGAAGCTCTCTACAGTCAGCAAAAACAAGACCAGGAGCTGACTGTGGCTCAGATCATAAACTCCTTATTGCCAAATTCAGACTTAAATTGAAGAAAGTAGGGAAAACCACTAGACCACTCAAGTATGACCTAAATCAAATCCCTTATGACTATACAGTGGAAGTGAGAAATAGATTTAAGGGACTAGATCTGACAGACAGAGTGCCTGATGAACTATGGACAGAGGTTCGTGACATTGTACAGGAGACAGGGATCAAGACCATCCATGCGGAAAAGAAATGCAAAAAAGCAAAATGACTGTCTGAGGAGGCCTTACAAATAGCTGTGAAAAGAAAAGAAGCCAAAAGCAAAGGAAAAAAGGAAAGATATTCCCATTTGAATGCAGAGTTCCAAAGAATAGCAAGAAGAGATAAGAAAGCCTTCCCCAGCAATCAATGCAAAGAAATAGAGGAAAACAACAGAATGGGAAAGACTAGAGATCTCTTCAAGAAAATTAGAGCTACCAAGGGAATATTTCATGCAAAGATGGGCTTGATAAAGGACAGAAATGGTATGGACCTAACAGAAGCAGAAGATATTAAGAAGAGGTGGCAAGGATACACAGAAGAACTGTACAAAAAGATCTTCACGACCCAGATAAACACACAAATGGAGGTACTGCCAAAACAACCATGAACAAATAAAATCCCTGCCCCTAGGAGAACTAGTAAGACACATAGTACACAAATAAACGGGTGAGACACACAATAAACAAACGCTGAAGCTGCCAGTGTTACAGAGGAAAGTAAAGCAGGCCCAGGGACAGCAGGTCTCAGATGGGCAGGGTGTGAGGCTTGGAGTGGTCAGAAAAGGCTTCCCTGAGAGGTGACATTTTGATCAAAGATGCAGAAGTAGGTAAGGAAGTCGTCTCCAAGTTTCAGCTTAGCTGAAGCGTAGTCTGTACTCAATCAAATGTGTTTATGGAAATGATTAATTATACAGAATAAAGTTGAGTTGCATGGCAGAGCATTGAAATAACTGGCAAAGGTGAATTGCTCTGGCAAACCCCGGTGGTGATCATGAAAATCAGGCGTATGCCTGAGGACCCAAGAGGGTACGACATAAAAACATTCGAAATGGAAAGAGAAGGAAGGGATACATGTGTGCTGAGTCACTGCAGTCGTGTCCAACTCTGTGCGACCCTGTGGACTGTAGCCTGACAGGCTCCTCTGTCCCTGGGATTACAATTATAGAAAATTTGGTGTGCTTCCTGAAAATCTTAAGATCATAATAAAGGGTTGTTTGTGAGGCAGTCATTAGGAAGCCGCATGTGTCCACTTCACGGGTCATGTTGCTCTTTTAAAAAATGTTTTTCTTTTAATTTTTGGCTGTGTTGGATTTTCTTTGCAATGTGCAGACTCATTAGTTGTTCAGTTGATTTGCAACTTGTGGGATCTTCATTCCTCAACCAGGGATTGAACCCAGGTCCCCTGCATTGGAAGACAGAGTCTTAACCACTAGACCAGTAGGAGAGTCCCACATGATGTTCTCACACCAAGCCTTTTGCTGGTAGGGAGAATGGAGGAGCAGATGCCTGGGTCATGGAATCCCAGGGATTTGCCTGGAAGGTTTCTAAAATCTTCATGATGTCACTGTAAGGAACTCACAATGTGTGATGGATTCTGATTCATACAATCACACACAGCTGTTGAAAACCTGTACCCACAGAATGGCGATAAATTGACCCATGTCAGCATAAAGGATGGTTCCTTGTGTTGGTCAACATTAAAAGAACCTGAAGCCCCTTACTCATTTCCAGGGATCTACTCTTTGGAATATTTGTCTTAAACACAATTCCTTAGCTCAGATCAGCCATGGACCTGGCCTTGCCCACTCTCCCCTTCTTGGTCATCACGAACACCAAGGTGGCCTGTCTCCCAAGTTCCATTGTGGCCACAACACTCAGCGGCTCTTCCTTGTTGCTCAACCTGTTCTCAGCAGTGCCAGTTCTTCCTATAGGCTTGGCGGCCTTCTTAGTAGTGAGCTTGTTATTAAAACTGGCTAAGAGGTTTTAAAGACTGTGCTGTGCTTAGTCGCTCAGTCATGTCTGATTCTTTGAGACCCTGTGGACTGTAGCCCTCCAGGCTTCTGTGTCCTTTGGATTTTTCAGACAAGAATACTAGAGCAGGTTGCCATTTCCTTCTCCTTTAGAGGCTCTGCTTTTAGCCAAATGAAACATCCCATGGATGCCAAGCTCCCCTGTGTCCTTCACACCACGCTTGGTTTCCATAACAGATTCTTTGATGTAGGATGATTTAGGTTTAGGGTGGAATCACGTCCTCTGAAAGGCCACACTTTCTGCCTCCTTAGGACGGTTCTGGGGGGAGGTTTCTGCTGCCTGATCAGTCTCCTTCCCCTCACTCCTCTCTTCCCCAAACTGGTTTCTCCTCCTCTGTAGACACAACTGCTGCTGCTGCTGCTAAGTCACTTCAGTCGTGTCCAACTCTGTGTGACCCCATAGATGGCAGCCCATCAGTCTCCCCCATCTCTGGGATTCTCCAGGCAAGAACACTGGAGTGGGTTGCCATTTCCTTCTCGAATGCATGAATGTGAAAAGGAAAAGTGAAGTTGCTTAATTGTGTCTGACTTGTAGCAACCCCATGGACTGCAGCCTACCAGGCTCCTCGTAGGCACATCTAGAAGCTCCCAATTCTGCCTAATTCAGCCAACAGGGTTTGAGGAAAGTTCAGAACAGTTCTCCTTAGGATAAAAAATGAGAATTCTTTTTTTTTTTTATGCACAACGAAGCTTGTGGGATCTTAGTTCCCCCTGCAAGGAAATGTAGAGTCTTATCCACTAGACTGCCAGGCAAGTCCCAATAATTCTTTCTTTCTTTTTCTTTTTTTAATTGTAGTATAATTGCTTTCAATTATGAGCTGAACCTCAACCATTTTTGACAATTCCAAGATTACTTCCCTTGTAATGTTTTAACCTGCCAAAAGATCATGAATGTATAGGGAAGTGTTTTGTAAAAATCATTTATTTCTTGATTTTTGGCCAGGCTGGGTCTTTGTTGCTGTCCCGGGCTTTCTCTAGTTGCGATGTGGGGGCTTCTCATTTCTGTGGCTTCTCTTATCGTGGAGCAGGGGCTCTAGGGGCACAGGCTCAGTAGTTGTGGCACACGGGCATGTGGAATCTTCCCGGGCTGGGGATTGAACCCAGGTCCCCTGCACTGGCAGGCAGACTCTTAACCACTGGACCACCAGGGAAGTCCCAGGAAGCATGTTATTTAAAGTCGTGTTGGAGCTGATGCTCTGAGCTGCGGTGTGGATTTTATTTGGGACCAGGATGCACAGTGGAAGTTATGTCCCTTCTGACTCTGGAAGTTATTTTTCTATGTCCCAGGAAGTGGCAGTGGGCAAGATGAACTTGACTCATGTGTGTTCATTACCAGGGGAGAAAGCCCGCCTCCTGGGGTCCAGCCGTGTCCTGCAGAGTCAGTGTTTTTCTTGTCAGTGGCCAGCTTCTGTGCCCTTATCCACCGTGGTCGTTCCCTTGGGTCCCTTCCAACAGGATGGAGTGGGCACACAGGTGCCAAATGACCCAGAAAGAGGCGGTGAGCTGAGTGCAGAGTGGAAAATGCCTTCCATCCTGGCATTCACCAGACAGCTGCAGGCTCCCCATAGCGGCCTGAGCAACAAACAGGAAGAAAACCTGCTCACGTTCCCAGCACGGAGCAGGGTGAGTGCCTTCTCACGCTTGCATTGTCTATATTTAGGCTTTTCCTTCGCCGAGGGAAACACCTGCAGGTCACGCTCGCGCTCTCTCAAGGTGCTGACCGTTTTTCCTCCAAAAACTAACACGTCTAGGCGTTGATATGTTGCAGTGACACAAAAATAGTCTCACGCCTGCTACCAGTGAAATATGTTAAGGGACCCAAGAAGAGTCAGTGCTTGGGAATTGCCTCATGAATGGATTATTTCTTACCCAATAAAAGCTTGTTTTGAAAAGTTTGGACTTTTAAAAATTATATGTATTCATTGCTGAGCTATCAGAAGCTACAGATAAACCAGGAGGAAAAGTGGGAAAAATACTTGTGATACCAGAGGTAACCATACTTAAGCATTTGCTGTACGTCCTTTTGGAATATTTTCTACATTTTTTATGTATCAATGATACACACCATTTTATAATGTGCTTTTCTTCTTTCAATACGTCATGAATAACTTTCTGTATCAATGAATTAATTTCTGCCACTATGATTCTGGTTCCACTGCCAATGTGTGGTTCTCTCCCCACCCCTCGCCCCACCATAGTTCAGTTCTGTTCAGCTGCTCAGTCATGTCCGGCTATTTGCGACCCATTGGACTGCAGCACGCCAGGCTTCCCTGTCCATCACCAACTCCCAGAGCTTACTCAAACTCATGTCCATTGAGTCGATAATGCCATTCATCCATCTCATCCTCTGTCGTCCCCTTCAGCTCCTGCCCTCAATCTTTCCCAGCATCAGGGTCTTTTCAAATGAGCCAGTTTCTTCACATCAGGTGGCCAAAGTATTGGAGCTTCAGTTTCAGCATCAGTCCTTCCAATGAATATTCAGGGCTGATTTCCTTTAGGATGGACTGGTTGGATCTCTTTGTAGTCCAAGGGACTCTCAAGAGTCTTCTCCAACACCACAGTTCAAAAGCATAAATTCTTTGGCGCTCAGCTTTCTTTATAGTCCAATTCTCATACACGACTACTGGAAAAACCATAGCTTTGACTATATGGACATTTGTTGGCAAAGTAATGTCTCTGCTTTTTAATATGCTATCTAGGTTGCTCATAACTTTTCTTCCAAGGAGCAAGCATCTTTTAATTTCATGGCTGCAGTCACCATCTGCAGTGATTTTGGAGCCCCCCCAAATATGTCTGTTACTGTTTCCATTGTTTCCCCATCTATTTGCCATGAAGTGATTAGGTCCAGATCCCACGATCTTAGTTTTCTGAATTTTGAGCTTTAAGCCAACTTTTTCGCTCTCCTCTTTCACTTTCACCAAGAGGCTCTTAGTTCTTCTTCACTTTCTGCCATAAGGGTGGTGTTATCTGCATATCTGAGGTTATTGATATTTCTCTCGGCAATCTTGATTCCAGCTTATGCTTCATCCAGCCCTGCATTTCACATGATGTACTCTCCATATAAGTTAAGTAAGCAGGGTGACAATATACAACTTTGAGATACTCCTTTCCTGATTTGGAACCAGTCTGTTGGTCCATGTCTGGTTCTAACTGTTGCTTCTTGACCTGCATACAGATTTCTCAGGAGACAGATCAGAGATGGTATTCCTATCTCTTGAAGAATTTTCCACAGTTTGTTGTGATCTACACAGTCAAAGGCTTTGACCTAGTCAATAAAGCAGAAGTAGATGTTTCTCTGGAGCTCTCTTGTTTTTTCAATGATCCAACGGATGTTGGCAATTTGATCTCTGGTTCCTCTGCCTTTTCTGAATCCAGCTTGAACATCTGGAAGTTCATGGTTCACATACTGTTGCATCCTGGCTTGGTGAATTTTGGGCATTGCTTTGCCTGCATGTGCGATGAGTGCAATTGTACAGTAGTTTGAATGGGAGACTAGAGATCTCTTCAAGAAAATTAGAGATACCAAGGGAACATTTCATGCAAAGATGGGCTCAATAAAAGACAGAAATGGTATGAACCTAACAGAAGCACAGGATATTAAGAAGAGGTGGCAAGAATACACAGAAGAACCATACAAAAAAGATCTTCATGAGCCAGATAACCATGATGGTGTGATCACTCACCTAGAGACAGACATCCTGGAATGTGAAGTCAAGTGGGCCTCAGGAAGCATCACTACAAACAAAGTTAGTAGAGGTGATGGAATTCCAGTTGAGCTATTTCAAATCCTAAAAGATGATGCAGTGAAAGTGCTGTACTCAATATGCCAGCAAATTTGGAAAACTCAGCAGTGGCCACAGGACTGGAAAAGGCCAGTTTTCATTCCAATCCCAAAGAAAGGCAGAGCCAAAGAACGTTGAAACTACCGCCCCCCACACATCCGAGTGACTCTGGGGTATGAGGCAGGGGTCCTGCCGTGGAACTCGGTTTGACTGCTTACCGGGTTGTGTGTGTGCGTGTTTGTGCTGTGCTCAGTCGCATCCAATTCTTGGTGACCCCATGGCCTGTAACCCGCCCGACGCCTCTGTCCATGGGCCTTCCCGGGCAAGAATACTTGAGTGGGTTGCCATTTCCTTCTTTAGGGGCCCTTCCCGATCCAGGAATCTAACCCATGTTTCCTGTCTTTCCTGCATTGGCAAGTGGGTTCTTTACCTGGAGATGACATCAAATCCCATCGGTCGAGGGCTCCATCCCTCAAGACTGCCCCTCCCCGCTCTTTAGATGCCAGTCATAAGTCCAAGCTGATGGTTACTGGTGCCTTTGACCTGCTGGCTATAGAGGAATGGTGTGATTATTTTGCTGTAGGAGCTCGCTGTATTTAGGGTAACATTCTACTTACTAGGTCACTGGTTTATTATACGAGGATGCAACTCGGGGACAGTCAGATGGAAGAGATGCATAGGAAAAGATACAGGGAAAGGACATACTTTCTGAACCAACCACTCTTCTTGAATATCCATGTATTTACCATCCCGGAGCTCTCTGAACCTTGCCTGTTGGGGTTTTGTGGAGACTTCATCACACAGGCATGATGGATTAAATCATTGGCTGTAAGTGGATGACCTTGATCTCAAACCCCTCTTTCCCTGCCCTAAGGTTAGGGAGTGGAGCTGAAAGTCCCAACCCTCTACAAACATTGGTTAATTCCCTAGCAATGAGCCTCCATCCTTAGGTGACTTTGGGGTTTTCCCAAAGCCTTTCATTATCATAACACAAAAGGCACCTTTATTACTCTCCTTACAGGAAATTCTAAGAGTGTTCCAACATATATATTTCTTAAAAATCACAATATCATACTGCAGTATAGTTTTTAATGACTGTGTATTACTTTACCATAAGCCATAACTTATTTGATTGGTCCCTTAATTCTTTAATAGGCGAGTAGCTTCCAGTCTCTCACAACTATTCCTATAACAAAAGTTGTACGTTCATCATTTTTAGTTTGTTTTGTATCTTAGTGCACAGAGTTGGATTGTGCTTTGCCTCCAGCTCAGGACGCTCTCATCTTCACTTATTCACTAGAAATATTTCATAGCTTTTTATTCTAGTTTCTTCTTCACCCTATCCCAAGTCTCATTCCCTTATAGATCCCCCTTTTGGATATTTTATGTGTGTCCTTCTGATCTATTGGTTTGGCCAAAAAGTTCACTTGGGTTTTCCAATTTTGGCCAACCCAATATTTTCCAAACTTTGATTTACACACCCGTGTAATTTGGTGAAGTATATTCTAATTCATGTGTTTTAAACTTTGCAGTCCTTAATTTTCATTCAGTGTCATATACTGAGCTTTTCTCTCCTTGGTGTATGTAGCTCATGTTTCTCCTTTTCTGGAGGGTACTCACCACGGGCACCCACTGTTATGTATCTGTTTATTCCTGGTTCTGATCTTTTAGGTTATTCCCTACTCTGTGTTGTCATAAACAACACTGCAAAGAACATCTTCATATGTGTTTTTTAGTGAGAGTTGTCTTGGGTCCTGGAGTGGGACTTCTGGGGTAATATTGTGTGCAATTTTCACTAAATATTTTCAACTTACTCTCTCAAAGAGCTTTGCCAGTTTTTTACTCCTACTGATGGTGTGTGAGGATTCCTGCCTCTCATCTTCCCCAATATTATCTCCTTTTCAAATTTGGGCCAGTCTGTTAGGAACAAATGATAATTTTTATTGATTGAATTTATGATTATTAATAAGTCTATTTTATTCTCTGTTTTGTAGCTGTTTGTTTTTTTTTTTCCCAATTTGAGAATAAACTATTCATAGCCTTTTCTCATTTTCTATGTTTTCCAGATGTGTGTGTGTGTGTATATATATATGTATTTTCATCTTTCTTTATATATAAAAACAGGGACTTTGCTGGTGGTCCAGTGATTAAGACTCAGTGCTTCCACTGCAGGGGGCATGCGTTCTATCCCTGATCAGGGAACTAAGATCCCACTTGCCACATGGCACAACCAGGGGGAAAAAAAAAGAAATCTCAGAGTTCATTTTTAATTACATATGCTAAAGTATCATCTTCCAATCAGTTATGTGCTGAGTATCTCAGAATTGAAATCTTTGCCTTTCAGTTGATTTTAAATCAATTTTCCCCCCATGGCTTTGTCTTTCAGAATCTTGTGTAATGAATAATTTCTTACCCTTTCTTGATTAACTGTATCTTTGCAGTTGTTACAGTCACTAAGTCATGTCTGACTCTTTGAGACATCATGGACTGCAGCATGCCAGGCTTCCCTGTCTTTCACTATCTTCTGGAGTTTACTCAAACTCATGTCCATTGAGTCGGTGATGCCATCCAACCATCTCATTCTCTGTTGTCCCCTTCTCCTGCCATCAATCTTTCCCAGAATCAGGGTCTTTTCCAATGAGTCGGCTCTTTGCATCAGGTGGCCAAAGTATTGGAGCTTCAACTTCAGCATCATTCCTTCTAGTGAGGGTATATTATTTAGAGGTGGTATTTTTGGGACAATGAATGTACATGAGAACTCTTTGGTTATAAGTGAAAGAAATTTAGCTCAAATCAGCA
This sequence comes from Dama dama, assembly GCF_033118175.1. NCBI lineage: Eukaryota > Metazoa > Chordata > Mammalia > Artiodactyla > Cervidae > Dama > Dama dama. The sequence goes on along the minus strand of NC_083700.1, from coordinate 111,582,202 downwards.
CAATGAAGAAAAAGAGAAAAAAAAATTAATTGGGTCACTTAGCTGAGATGTCAAGGTGTGGTATTAGTTTCAGGAAAAGCTGGATCTAGGGGTTCAACGTTGTTATCAGGGCACTGGCTCTGGCTTCTTCTATCCGTTCCCTGTTCTTCTCTGTCTGGGCTTGGTTTTTCAAGTGAGAATTCTCAGTGTGGTGTCAAAAAGGAACACCATCCACTCTTGGCTTATCATGTCCATAGAGATTGCAACTGAGTTTTTCCTGATAGCCCTGGGAAAAGTCGTGAGGGAGACTTTGCATTATGGATGGAGTCTCATACCCAGTCCCAGTCTCATACCCAGAGTGGGAGTGGGGAGAAACACGTCTTTGATTTGAAGCCCTAGGGAAGTCCCCCAGAAAAGAACAGTGGTTTCCTAGACGAGTACTTGCTGGGCAGTTAAACATGTGCTCATATTTCTAACTTTCATTTTTTGATAATACCGATTCCAGAATGGTTGGTGCTCCCCTGGCAGATAGCCCGCTCCACCAACAGAGTCCCCTCAGCCTCAGCAACTGTAGGCCTCCTCCCACCTCCCTGTCTCCCTCCTCCCGTCTGGGTCAGTCCTTCCTCCTGGGCAACAGGGTCCATCAGGGAAGGTCCACCTCTTCCGCCTTCATAGGAGACTAGTGGTCGTGGCAGCTCTCTCTTGCACCACTGGCTTCTCCTCTCCACACATTTTGCCCCCCAAATCACACAGAGAAAGAGGGGTTGCTTTTGTGCCAAGTCAGCCCTCCACGGTCCCCTAAGGTGGTGTCTAGGTAGCCAGACTCTCCAGATCACTATGCTCTCCCCATATTTGACTGTCTTTATTCAGGAATCCCTTGGAACCAGCAGGAAATCCAGAGATGCTGGGGTAGATGGCCCCTGAGTGGGGCCGGATAGGGCCAGATATCACCTAGGAGTTCTGGGCTCAGCCCAGCTGATCTGTGCTGTGACTTAGGGCTGCTTTAGCTTCTGGGTCACAGGTCAATTCGGGGGGAAGAAGCGGAAGGGTCTGGGGGCAAGGGGTGGGGCTAGACTGTAAATGCAACTTGATGCATCAATTGTAATTATTTAGGGCCTGATTGTCCATCTTACCCCTAGTTCCCTATCTCTGTCTGGCCAGGCAGACTTGGGACACCCAGTCCAGCCTTCACTGTGATCCAGTTATCAGGTGTCTTTCTCTTTAGAGAGAACACGTGTAGGGGCTGACTCTGCGGCTGTCTGAGGGTCTGGGCTGTGACTTCCCGATGGAGGAACGGGAGGGCAGAACTGCCTGGGAGATGGCACCCGCTGAAGATCTGGTCCCCTGCCGTCCTCCATGGGGCGAGACGGATGGCCCTCAGGTGAGACAGAAAGTGGGCATCCACCAGGTTACACAAGGGCAGGTCACAAGTTGGATGATGGGTTTCTGGAGACAGCAGACCAGAATGGACTCGAGATGCAGAAGAGACCTCATAGGAAACCATGTGCTCGCTCTGCTGGATGGGAGACAGGGGAAGAGATACGCTTGTCCCTGTCATGGAGGCTGACTGGATGTGAGTTCTCTTCATCGTCCTGATGTGGGTGGAGGCGTGGGTACCACGCTAGTTCTGAAGTGTGCTTTGTGAGCGCTGGATGCTGAGGTCCCCCTGCTGGGCCTCACTTGGGATGCCTGGGGGCAGGTTACTTTTTCTGTCTTGTGGGCTGAGATGCCTAATAACCAAGGATTTACACGTTACTTACGCTACTTATGACCTGGCGCTCTTACTAATAGTCATCAACAGATTCTAAAGTGGAGTATTCATAAACTACAATTGAAGGGTTACTAGCGTACACTGAGATTTGTTTGGTTGGATTCTGGATAAACTGGCTGCCGTTTTCCCACCAAGCCTGTGTCTGTGTGTATTATCAAGGTTCTCATTTAGGGGCAGGTTGTTTTCTTTTTTATCAGTATGTTTTTCATGCTGTCTTCAACTGAGCATAGTGATTAGTTTTAGCAATCAAAAATCAACTTTATTAAGATATACTTTGCATACAATAAGGACTTCCCTGGTGGCTCAGACGGTAAAGCGTCTGCCTACAATGTGGGAGATTTGGGTTCAATCCCTGGGTTGGGAAGATATCCTGGAGAAGGAAATGGCAACCCACTTCAGTATTCTTGCCTGGGAAATCCCATGGACGGAGGAACTTGGTAGGCTGCAGTCCACGGGATCGCAGAGTCAGACACGACTGAGTGACTTCACTTTCACTTTCTGCATACAGTAAAATGCATCCATTTTCTATGTACAATTTGGTGAGTTTTGACGTGTATTATCCGTATAACCACCACCTCGACCAAAATGTAGATTATTTCCAGCACTCCAGAAAGTTCCATGGTGCCCCTTTGCCGTCATTCTCCACCCCCACCCCTCCAGCTTACCACTCATCTGAATATTTACTGAGTATTCAGGAATTTGTGGGGTTTAAACACTTTGCAACACGCTCACAAGGGGTCTGTACTGAAATCTCTCAGTTGGCTGTTGTTCACAGGCCATTAGTTCATAATGGAGAGTCCTGCAGAAGAGCACGTGTTCGTTCTCCTCTCATTTGGTAACACTGGTGACTCACTCCCCTCTGCCTTTCACTTCTACTACAGGTGGGAACCCTGTGAGAATAGCTAGAAGCCTTGGTTTAGAGCTGCACCCTTTCTGAACCATCAAGAGCCTACAGACAGTGAGAGCTGAGCATGGCCTGTCCCCCCTCTACCCTCCAGCGCTTCCCTCCTTCCGGCCACCAGTCATTTCCCCTCCTCCCTCAGAAGGTACCTGATACCTAGACCTGTGTCTTTTATACCAAGGGTCATGACCCTCTGGGATTCGTGCAATCCATTTGTAGGGTTATGATCTGCATTAAAAAAAAAATGAGATACAATAGAGAAAATTACTTAGTGCATTGTACTAAGGAAGAGTGAGCTTCCCATTGGCTCCGTGGTAAACAATCTGCTTGTGATGCAGGAGCCATGCAGTAGACATGGGTTCAATACCCGGGTCAGGAAGATACCCTGGAGGAGGGCATGGCTACCCACTCCAGCATTCTTGCCTGGATAATTGCATGGACAGAGGAGGCTGGTGAGCTACAGTTCAGGGGCTCACAAAAAGTTGGACATGACTGAAGCGACTAACACTTGTACTAAGGAAGAGTAACTAATGTATTGTGAAACTCTTGCTTCATTTATGTTTGTTTGTGTGTTTGCATGTACATAGATGTGTATGTGTGAATGTGTGGACATAATGGGTTACTACACATGGAAAATGTATATTTTACTGTGGGTCACAGACAAGAACAACATTTGAAAAGTACTGGTCTGGAAGAGCCCCTCTGTCTTCATCTTGTGCTGAGGTTACCGGCTGCAGAGGTGGGCGTGGATGTGTCTATAGAAGTCACCCTGGGGTCACCCTGTCCCCCCCGGGATGTTCTGGCTGCCCTTCCCTCCTGCTCAGGACAAAGGCAGGCAGGCTGGTTGGCATCTGTCCTGCTCTGGGCGGGTCCAGTCCACTGTAACGCTGCTGCACCCCCTTGCCCCAGACTCATCACCACTGTCCTGCCCCCAAGGACACAGCCACGGCTCTTCCTCCAGGACTCCATGGTCTCCACACCTGGCTGGCGGCTACCATGGCGGCCACTCTGGGTTGCTGCTGATTCTGCAGGGCTCAAGCCAGATGAGTGTTTTTAGAGCCTGGGGACCCTGGGTCCTGGACCAGCCTGGGTGAGAGCCACCTGGTTGTGGCCTAGGGGCTACCCCATGGGGAATGGTGACTGAGGACAGAAGACTCCAGGAGTGGGATTAGGAGAGGCGGAGGCAGTGTGCAGAGTGTGGGTCACCAGGTTGACTTTGGGGGGACTTGGAGTGATCTCGATGTGCCTGCAGGTCAACCCAGGAGGGACAAGGATGGGTTCTGTGATGGGCAGAGGGGGTCCACTCCAGAGCGACACTGGACATCTTAGCTGGAGACAGCCCCGGGGGCCAGGAAGCTGGCAGGCCCTGCCTCTCTGGAACAGGAGTGGGAGAGCCTCTTGGACTGCTCCGCCTCTCAGAATCAGTCCCTACTTACTCCAAGCATTCTGCCCCAGCCTAGCTGGAGCTCCCCCTCTCCTCCTGCTGGTTCTTGGAGTGTTTCTTATCCTTTTCCATCATGGTTTATCACGGGATATGGAATGGAGTTCCCTGCGCTCCACAGTAGGACCTTGGTATTTATCCAGTTTATAAAAAAATCGTTCACATCTGCTAATTCCAAACTCCCAACCCACCCATCCCCCTCCCCTCCCCCTCAGCAACCACAAGGCGAGGTGTTTGTGTCTGTTTTGTAGATAGGTTTCTTTGTGCCACACTTTAGATCCCACATATAAAGGATATCTGATATTCGTCTCTTTGTGACTTACTTCACCAGTATGATAATCTCTGTCCATCCATGTTGCTGTAAATGGCATTATTTCATTCTTTTTTGTGGCCAAGTAATATCATTGCAGATGGTGACTGCAGCCATGAAATTAAAAGACGTATACTCCTTGGAAGGAAAGTTATGATCAACCTGGACAGCATGTTAAAAAGCAGAGACATTACTTTGCCAACAAAGGTCCATCTAGTCAAGGCTATGGTTTTTCCAGTGGTCATTTATGGATGTGAGAGTTGGACTGTGAAGAAAGCTGAGCGCCAAAAAATTGATGCTTTTGAACTGTGGTGTTGGAGAAGACTCTTGAGAGTCCCTTGGACTGCAAGGAGATCCAATCAGTCCATCCTGAAGGAGATCAGTCCTGGGTGTTCATTGGAAGGACTGATGCTGAAGCTGAAACTCCAATACTTTGGCCACCTCATGCGAAGAGTTGACTCATTGGAAAAGACCCTGACGCTGGGAGGGATTGGGGGCAGGAGGAGAAGGGGACGACAGGGGATGAGATGGCTGGATGGCATCACTGACTTGATGGGCATGAGTTTGAGTAAACTTTGGGAGTTTGTGATGAACAGGGAGGCCTGGAGTGCTGCGATTCATGGGGTTGCAAAGAGTCAGACACGACTGAGCGACTGAACTGAACTGAACTGAACTGAATATTCCACTGCATATCTGTACCACGTCTCCTCTATCCATCATCTGTTGATGGACATTTAGGTTGCTTCCGTGTCTTGGCTATCATGAACAGTGCTGCTATGAACATAGGGGTGCATGTATCTTTTTGAACTATAGTTTTGTCCAGATATATACCCAGGAGTGGGATTGCTGGATCGTATGGTAACTCTATCTTTAGTTTTTTAAAGAACCTCTCTACTGTTTTCCATAGTGTATGTACCAATTTACATTCCCACCAACAGTGTAGGAAGTTTCCCTCTTCAGACTTGGATTATCTTAACCTAAAATGCAGGTGTTAAATCAAATAAATTCAAGTGTTAAATCAAATGTAATTGGAGCCCCAAACACTTCTTGAAGACATTCTACATGCAATTTAGGGCTCCCTATGCAAAAGGGCTGACTCATTGGAAAAGATGCTGATGTTGGGAAAGATTGAAGGCAAGAGAAGAAGAGGACGACAGAGGATGAGATGGTTGGATGACATCACCGACTAAATGGACATGAGTTTGAGTAAACTCCAGGAGGTGGTGATGGACAGGGAGGCCTGGCGTGCCGCAGTCCATGGGGTCGCAAAGAGTTGGATATGACTGAGTGATTGAGCTGGATTGAACTGATGAAAAAGGGCTTCAGGACGCCCCAGAATCCCTGAATTGGACCCCAAAGGAGAATTCCAAGTTCTACCCAAGGCGTGACTGAACATTCAGTGGGAGGCACTGCTCTCAGGCCAGCTCTTGCTCACTGATGCCGTGTTTCTAAGGATACAGGACATTGTCCTGCTCTGCAGCCGTGGAACTCCATTCTGCAGTCAACACATGAGCTCTGCCACTGGTCTGCAGGAGAATCTTTCCTGCCTCCCATTAATAAACACAGTTCATTTAGATGCATGCTTTCTTCCTCTTCAAAACCACACGCGCTTTTGAAGGCTAAGGAAACACATCTTCCTCTTTTATTGCCCATCACAGCCGGGCACATGCACACAGTGGGTGCTGGTTGACTATTTGCTCGGTGGAGCTGCAAAGTCCAAGGGGAATGTTCTCCCTTCCCACAATGGACTGTTTCTCTTTCTAAATCTCCACCAAGAGCTCCATCATGGTTTTCTCCACGGAGTATGAGTCTGATGAGTCTGTGTCAGCTCTGGCTCTTCTGATGCAGGAAAGTATTTTTTTTTTTAATTTTATTTTAAATAACTGCACCTCCAGTTCTGAAACTTGCCTTCTTAATGGAAAATAGCTCCTATGTGTACATGAGTTCCTTGCTGGGGAGGTGGTGTGGGTGTTGGGTGGAGCAGGGAGAGGGACGAGGTGTTAAACACCATGGGAACAGGATGCATTGAAATAATTGAAGGGTGAGGGTGGTGGCTGTGTCCTCCCGTTTAATTAAGTGACTCAGACAGTCATTGGCTAAATGGAGCTTGGTGCAGTGGATGCCCCGACCTGTGTGACTCTGGAGATGGAGGAAGGGCTGTAGCTTGGAATTCAAGAGACCAAGGGATACCCCCCACCCAGAATTCAGCCTCTAAGTCACTCAATGATTTGGGCAGATCACACCTTTGTATTCCAATATCCTCGTCTATAGAAAGTAAAGAATCTGCCTATACTGCAGGAGACTCAGGTTCAATCCTTGGGTGAGGAAGATCCCTGGAAGAGGAAATGGCAACCCACTCCAGTCTTCTTGCCTGGAGAATCCAATGGACAGAGGAGCCTGGCGGGCCATAATCCATGGAGTCACAAAGAGTCAGACACGACTGAGCAGCTAACACTTCCATCCTCCTCTATGAAAGGGTTGGGTTAGTGACCTCAGAGCTCCCCTCCCTCGCTGACACTTATGAGCCTGTGATATCCTTTGGGCTCTAACATTCTCTGGTTGAGAGGGCAGAACAGAGCGGAATAGGACAGACTCTGAAGTTAGGTACAGTTGGTGGAGGCCCCAGCATGGCTGGGGTCAGTGTCATACACAGCATGGATGTGCAAATGCAGGTCTGACCAGTCCCCCAGCACTCTAAAATTCTCAAGTCACCAGGGTGCTTAATTATCTAATTTTTCCGGTTTTCCATTAATGTAGCTATTGAGGGCATTTATGAAAATATCTTCTCATGCAAACAGTTAGGCCAAAGGCTTTTCTGTTGGGGTTTAGTATTGTACAGATAGGGCTTCCCAGGCAGCCCTAGTGGTAAAGAACCTGGCTGGAATGCAGGAGACCTGGGTTCAATCCCTGGGTCAGGAGGATCCCCTGGAGATGGGAGTGGCTACCCACTCCATATTCTTGCCTGGAGAATCCCATGAACAGAGGAGCCTGGAGGACCATAGTCCAGGGAGTCAAAAAGAGTAAGATGACTGAAGCAACTTAACACACACACATTCACACATTGCACAACTCAGAACAGACACATCTCCTAAGAGCAACTGTGCCTTGAAAAAAATAACATGTAAACTCTGTGTGTAACAAAACCAAAAATATTGAACATTGAAGTACTCTTCCATGTAAATAAGAAGGAGCACAGTGCCTTGTGCAGAGTCAAAGCTCCAAAAACGTTAGAAGGCACGTGTGTTCTCTCTAAGTTAGAGACCCTGGAAGGCTCCAGAAACGTGGAGCTATGGTGATAATGTGTAATGAACTCACTGTGTATTGTGGTCGCAGGAGACGTCTCTACCATATGGTATATGGGTTTCTTCAAAAAATTAACTGTTGTTAATTGTGATTAACTGATAAACTATAAAGAGAAATGGGCTTTTTCTTTGTCACAACTGTAATGACCCTACTTTAAGAATAATGTGAAAAAATAAAGTGAAAATGTTAGTTGCTCAGTCGTGCCCCACTCTTTGCAACCCTGTGGACTGTAGTCCACCAGGCTTCTCCATCCATGGGATTCACCAGGCAAGAATACTGGGGTGGGTTGCCATTCCCTTCAACCAGGGGATCTTTCTGCATGAGGGATCAAACCCAGGTCTCCCGCATTGCAGATAGACTCTTTACTGTCTGAACCATCAGGGAAGTCCAAAAACAAATATTTTGTGTAAATACTGTCTTAGCCTTGGCAAAGAATACCATAGCCTGGATGCTTTTAAACAACAGAAATGTATTCCTTACAGCTCTGGAGGCTGGAAGTCCAAGGTCAAGGTTGCCAGCAAGGTAAGTTTCATTTGAAACCCCTGCTCTTGGCTTATGGGGAGCGCCCACCTCACTGTGTGCTCACTCAACCTTGTCCTTGTACCTAACTAGGAAGAGATCACGAACTTGGAGTCTGTAGCCCCATGAGTGGGGCTTCACCCTTATGACCTCATTTGACTCTAATGGTCTCCCAAAGGTCTCATCTCTAAATACCAGCCCACTGGGGGTTTAGGGCTTCAACATTTGAACTTGGGCGGGGAACACACACATTCAGTTTACATCACATATAATATGTATCTGGGTTTCCCAAGTGGTTCAGTGGTAAAGAATCCACCTGTCAATGCAGGAGACATGGGTTTGATCCCTGGGCTGGGAGAAGGAAATGGCAACCCACTCCAATATCCTTGCCTGGGAAATCCCACAGACAGAGGAGCCTGGTGGGCTACAGTCCGTGGGACCACAAGGAGTTGGACACAACTGAGTGACTGAGCACACAGACAACCCCCAGACACTTCACACGGTGAGTCCCGGCCTACGTGTCGTTTTCTCTTTGGGGGACAGTGATGCCCACCTAATTCTCCCTCCTTCTCCTGCCCTTGGCTGGGGACCAACTTCTCCACGACCACACAGTACATATTCTCTGTGCTATGTGAACCATCACAGATTCCCCGTGCATCAACAGTGAGATTTTGAGGTCCCTCAGGTCAGGGGAAAATACAGTCAAATTCCTCTTTGAACTTGCCCAGTTGCTGAGAACCAGGCTAGGAGGAGGCGCAGGAATGTTTGCTGATTGCATCAGGCCCTTAGCCCTTAGTTCTTGCCAAAAGCAAAGCAAATGCAGTTGGAAATTTCTCTCCTAGACCCGGGGGGCATATTGTCATTGTTATGAAACATTAGCAGTTAGGAAATTCATGACAACATGCTACTGCAAAACCATCACCAGTCAAGTATCAGGAGAAAGAGAAAGGAATCAAAGTTTATAGGTGAGCACCAACTGACAGGTTCTTTTCATATGTTGTTTAATTTAATCTTCACAATAAGCTGACGAATTAGTATTTGGTTTCCCATAGTATAGATGAGGAAGCTGGGCTTTCTGGAGATTATGCAATCTGCCCAAAGCCACACAGTTAACAAGCGATAGGGTAGGGAATAAAACTTGGACTTGTCTGATTTATAAATCTATGCTTTTTTTCTTATATTAGTGAACCTTCCAGTGTACTATACATATTTAGGTATATTGATCATGGTAAATCTCAGATTCCTCTTTATTATCAGGGATTAAACACAGTCCTCAGAGCTTCTCCCCCTGACAGTGCAGGGGGGTCTTTGCCCAATTCAGTAGCTCTGACCAATACCTGTGCCTTTTCTGGTTCCACTAATACATTACCTGTTAAATCTGAAATGGTGGTGCTCACCTCCTTTATGTCACCTCTTTTTTAAAATAATAGTTATTTGTCTGGCTGGACTGGGTCTTAGTTTTGGCATGTGGGCTCTAGTTCCCTGACCAGGGATAGAACCTGGGTCCTCTGCATTGAGAGAGTGGAGCCTTAGCCACTGGACCACATGGGAAATCCCCTTGTCACTTCTTAAGTCAAGAAGTCAGGCATTTGTTGAGCTGTAAGGAGGAACTTTAAAACAGGAAGAAAGAGCCCATGAAGGGATGCTCACTATCATAAATCATCAGGGAAATAAAACAGACACAGTGTGTTATCACTTCCTCCTCAGTAGGATAGCTCTGATCAAAGATAGAAAATAGTAAGTGTTGGCAAATATACAGAGAAATTAGAAGCATGCATTCTATGGTTGGTGAGAATGTAAACTAGTGCACCTACTTTGGAGGAGAAGGGGATGACAGAGAATGAGATGATTGGATGGCATCACCGATTCGATGGGCATGAGTTTGAGCAAGCTGTGGGAGTTGGTAATAGACAAGGAAGCCTGGTGTGCTGCAGTCCATGGGGTCGCAAAGAGTTGGACTCGACTGAACTGAACTGAACCTTATGACTCCGAGCTCCACTTGCAGGTGTATACCCAAGAGAAATAAAAACACAGGTCTGCACAAAGACTTGGTGTGAATGTCCATAGAATTATTACTATAAGAGCCCCAAAGTAAAAATAACCTGTCCATCAGTGGATGAATGGATAAACAAATGTTGTTTATTCATATACAATGGAATATTATTTGACAAAAAAAGAATGAAGAACAGCTTCAGGCTACAACGTGGGTGAAGTTGGAAAAAATTATGCCAAGTGAACAAGTTAGTCACCCAAAACCACATATTGTACAATATTTATTTTTGCCACACCTGGTGGCATGTGAGATCTTAGTTCCCAACCAGCGATTGAACCCACATCCCCTGCAGTGAAAGCATGGAGTCTTAACCACAGGACTGCCAAGGAAGTCCCCATATTGAATAATTTTATTTCTATGAAATGTCCAAAATAGGCAAATAAGCAGGCAGTAGACAAGTGGTTTCCGAGGGCTGGAGAGGAGAGGGAGCAACTGCTAATGAATACAGAATTTCTTCTTTGGGGTGACAGAATACTTAAAAATTACATAGTGAAAATGGTTGTGCAATATTGTGAGTGTACTGGAAACCATTGAATTATGCCCGTAAGTGGTTGAATTGTATGGTATGTAGGTCGTATTTCAATAAGCTATTATTAAACAAACAGGTGACGCTAATGGTAAAGAATACGCCTGCCAACGCAGGAGACTGGGGTTTGATGCCTGGGTCGGGAAGATCCCCCTGCAGGAGGGCATGGCAACCCACTCCAGTATTCTTGCCTGGAGAATCCCATGGACAGAGGAGCCTGGTGGGCTAGAGTCCATGGGGTCACAGAGAGTCAGATATGGCTGAGTGACTGTGCACACATACACACAAACAAAAGGATGAAAGAAAGGAAGGAAGAGAGAGAGAAAGAAAGGAAAGTATCTCCCTCCTGTCCTTGCAGGGTCTGGGGTGAGTCAGGGGCCCCTCCTGCTCTGAGTCCTTCAGGCGCCTTCCTAACACCGTGCCTCTATCCCTCCTTCCCCTCTCCTGGAATGCTCTTCCCTTGCCCATCTGCTTGGCTGCTTGGCAGACCTACTGTTCCACCATCAGGTCCCTGCTCCCCCACACCCACTCTTCTCTGTGGTTTTCCCGGATCAACCTGGCAAGTTGCCTTACCCTTTCTCTGTGCCTGAAGGCTGTGCTCCTTTTAGACACATCACGTGGTATCGTGGTCCCTGGCTACCTGTCCATCTTCCTGGTGGCCCTGATGGCCCTCCTAGGGGGCTGAGACGCTGTCCCATCTCTCAACAGGTACCCAGCAGCTGGCATGGGGCCTGGCAGACAGCAGGGGCAAGGTGGATGCTTGCACGGCGAACCACACAAGCCCGCACAGACACCTTCCAGAAACACACATCCCTGGGGAAAAGCCAAGGTGGAAGTCACTGAATTTCTCCTCCACCAATTTCCTCCTCCTCGTTCAATTTTGGGCAAGCAGTCAGGTATATGCGTTCCCACTGTGGTTAAAAAAAAACCCAACAAGCCAGGTTTGAAATTCAGGAAACTGGAAACACGGGCCACTTAGGGCTGAGAAAGGCTGGCAGATTCTGCTAGAAATTCAGAGTGCCAAAAACGTCAAAGGCAATTACCTTAAAAATAGCAACTTACCTTGTGCTACAGGGCTAGTTTTCCTTGTGTACCATAAACAAAATTGAATTCATTTAATAATTTACTTGCCAATTCTGAGAGAGCTTGGTCAGAATAGTAAATAATTTCAAGGAAGATAAGTAATTGCTGCTAAGCTGCCAAATGAATTTGTTTACTACTTAGATAAATTCTTTAAAGGCTCTTGACAATATTGATGAAAAGTTCTGATTCCTAATTGATCAATTACAGCTTGTATTACTTAGGAATTTTGGTTGCAAAGCCCAGAAAGTCATGTGAGCTGTTTAAATAAGAAGGGAAACTGAAAAAAGTGAAAGTGAAGTCGCTCAGACTTGTCCGAGTCTTTGCAACCCCAGGGACTGCAGCCCACCAGGCTTCTCTGTCCATGAAATTCTCTAGGCAAGAACACTGGAGTGGGTTGCCATTCCCTTCTCCAGGGGATCTTCCCGACCCAGGAATTGAACCTGGGTCTCCTGAACCGCAGACAGATTCTTCACCATCTGAGCCACCAGGGAAGCCCCCTCCTAAGTATATTCTTCAACAATTTGCCTTTTAAGTTTTAAAGTAGATAACTACATGGTGCTCTATCATGTGAATACACTATAATTTATTTTAGCATTTATATGGTTTTCAGGATTTTTCAGCTGCAAACCACGCATCCATGTTTATATTATTGCACATTTGTGGGAGTTTCTCTACAGGATAAATTTCTGGAAAGACAGTTTCTGAGTCAAAGGGTGTGTGTTTTAGAAATGCTGGGTGATTTCGCTAAATTGTGCTCCCAGAATGCAACACCAACTTACACTCCTAAGAAGGGTCTATCAGTGCAATTTATGTATTCATTCACGCATGCATACATTCAATCAACCAATTAATCAATCACCCAGTCAACAAAGTATTTATTGAGTTGTCTTCTACGTGTCAGGTAGTCAAGTGGGTATCATGTTGAGGGAAATAGAGACAACTCCTGCTCTAGTGGGGATGACAATATGGTGGGGAGATAGATGTGAGTTATTTTATTTGCTTTGATAAATGTGATAAGAAAAAGGTGTGGGGACTGTGAAGCACAGAGTAGCTGGTAATATCTACCTTGGGGGCGTCAACCTACATTGCCTGTGAGATTGACCATCTGGCACACCATATTCTAACCTCTCAAAAACTAACAAAAAATTCTCTCTGGCCTGTTTTTCTTCCTTTTTTCCCACTTTGGTTCATATTAATTCCCTCTAATCCTGTATCCCTAGGAACAATTTAACCTTCCATTTTTCTATTTAGCCTTCTTTATTAAATAGGACCAACTGTTGACAACTTTATTCCCTTTTTTTGGGTAAATTGTTATGCTTTTATATAATGTTTAGACTTTGAATTTTTTGGAAAAGATTTAAAAACTTTAATTGCAGTGAAACACATAACATTAAATGTACCATCTTAACTATTTTTAAGTGTATAATTCAGCAGTGTTAAATATATTCACATCGATCTCTAGAACTCTTTCATCTTCCCAAACTGAAACTCTGCTCCCATTAAAGAACAACATCCCATTCCCTTTACCCACAGCCCTGGCCCCTGCCATTCTGCTTTCTGTCCTTGTGAATATGACTGCTCTGGGGATATCATAGAAATGAAATCACAGGGTATTTGTCTATTGTGGCTGGCTTATATCACTTCACAACATCACCTAGCATAATGTATTCAAGGTTCATCCATATTGTAGCTTGTAACAGGGTTTTCTTCCTTTTGAAGGCTGAATAATATTCCATTGTAGTGCTATACTAAATTAAATATTGCTTATCTGTTCATTGTAGTGGAACCTGGGTTGCTTCTTGTTGCTGTAGTTCAGTTGCTCAGCCATGTCCGACTCATTGCGACCCCATGGACTGCAGCGTGCCAAGCTTCCCTGTCTTTCACTATCTCTGGAGTTTGCTCAAACTCATGTCCATTGAGTTGATGATGCCATCCAATCATCTCATCCTCTGCTGCCCCCTTCTCCTCCTTCGCTCAATCTTTCCCAGCATCAGGGTCTTTTCCAATGAGTTAGCTCTTCGCTTCTATATTTTGGCTTTTGTGAATAATGCTGTTGTGAACACAGATGTACAAATATCACATGGAGACCCTGCTTTCAGATCTTTTGGGCATACACCAAGAAGTGGGATTGGTGAATCAGATTGTAATTCTATGTTAATTTTTTGAGGAAACACCATGCTCTTTTCCTTAGTGGCTGCACCATTTTACCTTCCCACCAACAGTGCACAAGTATTTCAATTTCACCACATCCATCCACCCCAACATTTTCTCTTCTCTGTTTTTCTTTGATAGTAGCCATCCTAATAGGTGTGAGCTGATAGCTCACTGTGCTTTTGATTTGCATTTCCCTACCGATTGGTGATGTTTAACATCTTTTCATTTGTTTCTTGGCCATTAGTATATTTCTTTGGAGAGCTGTTTATTCAAGACTTTTGCCCATTTGAAAAAAATGGGTTGTCTTTTGTTTTTCTTCCATTTTAAGATACAAACATGCAGGAGCAAGTAGGGTGAATTTTGAAAGATGCCTTTGAAGCTTTTTTTTTGAATGATAAGTCCTAGCTTGTGGCCCTGGGCAACATTCTAAAACTAAGGAACGGTCATTGCTTCTGTTCAAAGTTCCAGGAGTTCAACACCCACGGAGTTGTTTTCAGAGCCCTGGCCACAGGCTAGAGGGACATTGGGTTCCTCCAAGAGCTTTATGGATGGTGCTTCCTGCACTGTTTGCTCCTGGTTGGGAAGGGTCTCCTAAGAAAGTGCTCGCCAACCTTGGGTCTCAGAAGAGCCCCTCACAACCATGCTCCATACCTTCTCACTCTCTTCCTTAGAGTCCTTGATGAACCAGAGCAGGACTCCCTAGGTTCTCCTATGTTCTCTGTTTCTTGTTTGTAGGATATAGACTTCATTCAGCCTCCCACACCTTCACTGAGAGCCAAAGGGCAGGTTCAAACAGTTGCTCATCTGTATGCAGGTCAAGAAGCAACGCTTAGAACTGGACATGGAACAACAGACTGGTTCAAAATTGGGAAAGGAGTACATTAAGGCTGTATATTGTCACCCTGCTTATCTAACTTATATGCAGAGTATATCATTGGAAATGCTGGACTGGATGAATCACAAGCTGAAATCAAGATTGCATGTGTGCTCAGTCGTGGCTGATTCTTTGCAACCCTATGGACTGTAGCCTGTCAGGCTCCTGTGTCCTTGGAATTTTCCACTCAAGAATGCTGGAGTGGGTTGTCATTTCCTATTCCAGGGGATCTTCCCAATCCAGGGGTTGAACCTGTGTCTCCTGCATCGCAGGCAGATTTTTTACCTTCTGAGCCACCAGAGAAACCCCTGGAATCAAGATTGCCGGGAGAAATATCAATAACCTCAGATATGCAGATGACACTACCCTCATGGCAGAAAGCAAAGAAAAATTAAAGAGCCTCTAGATGAAGGTGAAAGAGGAGACTGAAAAACAGGCTTAAAACTCGATATTTAAAAAACCAAGATCATGGCATCTGGTCCCATCATTTCATGGCAAATAGATGGGAAAAAAACTGGAAACAAACTTTATTTGTAAAGTGACAAACTTTATTTTCTTGGGCTCCAAAATCACTGCAGATGGTGACTTCAGCCATGAAATTCAAAGATGCTTGCTCCTTGGAAGAAAGGCTATGGCTTATCTTTTGTTGTTCAGTCACTCAGTCACGTCCGACTCTTTGTGACCCCATGGACTGCAGCACTCCAGGCTTCCCTGCCCTTCACCATCTCCCAGAGCTTGCTCTAACTGATGTCCATCGAGTCAGGGATGCCATCCAACCATCTCATCCTCTGTCATTCCCTTCTCCTCCTGCCTTCAATCTTTCCCAGCATCAGGGTCTTTTCTAATGAGTCATCTTTTCCCATTAGATGGCCAAAGTATTGGAGCTTCAGTTTCAGCATCAGTCCTTCCAATGAATATTCAGGGTTGATTTTCTAAGAGTTGACTGGTTTGATCTTCTTGCTCACCAAGGGACTCCCAAGAGTCTTCTCTAACAATACAGCTTGAAAGCATCGATTATTTGGCACTCAGCTTTCTTTATGGTCCAGCTCTCACATCCATACATGACTACTGGAAAAACCATAGGTTTGATTATATAGATCTTGGTTGGCAAAGTAATGTCTCTGTCTTTTAATACACTGTCTAGTTTTGTCATAGTTTTTCTTCTAAGGAGCAAGTGTCTTTTAATTTCATGACTGCAGTCACCATCTGCAGAGATTTTGGAACCCAAGAAAATGAAGTCTGTGGCTGTTTCCATTGTTTCACCATCTATTTGCCACGAAGTAATGGGACCAGATGCCATGATCTTAGTTTTCTGAATGTTGAGTTTTAAGCCAGCTTTTCGACTCTCCTCCTTCATTTTCATCAAGATGCTCTTTAGTTCCTCTTTGCTTTCTCCATAAGGGTGGTGTCATCTGCATATCTGAGGCTATTGATATTTTCCTCAGCAATCTTGATTCCAGCTTGTGTTTCATCTAGCCTGGCATTTTGCATGATGTACTCTGCATGTAACTTAAATAAGCAGGGTAACAGTATACAGACTTGACATACTCCTTTCCCAATTTGGAACCAGTCCATTGTTTCATGTCTGGTTCTAACTGTTGCTTCTTGACTTGCATACAGGTTTCTCAGGAGACAAGTGGTCCGGTATTTCTATCTCTTTAAGAATTGTCCACAGTTTGTTGTGATCCACATAGTCAAGGGCTTTAGTGTAGTCAATGAAGCAGAGGTTTTTGTGGAATTCTCTTGCTTTTTCTATGATCCAAAAGATGTTGGCAATTTGATCTCTGGTTCTTCTGCCTTTTCTAAATCCAGCTTTAATATCTGGAAGTTTTTTGTTTACATACTGTTGAAGCCTAGCTTAGAGAATTTTGAGCATTACTTTGCTAGCATGTGAAATGAGTGCAATTGCTTGGTAGTTTGAACATTCTTTGGCATTGCCTTTCTTTGGGATTGGAATGAAAATTGACGTTTTCCAGTCCTGTGGCCACTGCTGAGTTTTCCAAATTTGCTGGCATATTGAATGCAGCACTTTCACAGCATCATCTTTTAGGATTTGAAATAGCTCAGCTGGAATTTCATCACCTCCACTGACTTTGTTCGTAGTGATGCTTCCTAAGGCCCACTTGACTTCACACTCATAGATGTCTGGCTCCAGGTGAGTGTTCACACCATCATGATTATCTGGTTCATTAAGTTCTTTTTTATATCACAATCCTAGACAGTTTATTAAAAATCAGAGATATCACTTTGGCGACAAAGATCCATCTAGTCAAAGCTGTGGTTTTTCCAGTAGTCATGTACCGATGTAAGAGTTGAACCATAAGGAAGGCTGAGTGCTGAAGCATTGATGCTTTTAAATTGTGGTGCTAGAGAAGATTCTTGACAGTCCCTGGAACAGCAAGAAAATCAAACCTGTCAATCCTAAAGGAAATCAACCTTGCATATTCATTGGAGGTATTGATGCTGAAGTGCCAATACTTTGGTCCCCTAATAGTAAAAGCTGACTCATTGGAAAAGATCCTGATGCTGGGAAAGATTGAGGATAGGAGGAGAAAAGGGTGACAGAGGATGAGATAGTTGGATAGCATCACTGACATGAGTTTGAGCAGACACCTGGAGATAGTGAATGACAGGAAAGCCTGGCGTGTTGTAGTCCATCGGGTCATAGTTGGACATGACTTAGCAATTAAATAGCAACAATGAGAGAAGAGATGGGATGCAAAGACAAGAGAAGAGCAGCCAGGAAACAGGAGTGCACCCTTGGGTCCTGGCTCCTCTTCAAGGAATACACACCACAATACCTTTGAGTTAGTCTGTAGGAACCAAGGCCCCCAATCAGGTGGAGGATGGTAACTTCAGGCCGAGCACAAGATCCTCGAGGCACCGCCTTGTTACCTCATCACCATCCAGTCAGAAGAAAGTCTGCATGTAGTGGAAGACACTGAAGACTCTGATCTCCTCTCTAAATGATTCTCCTTTTAAAAACTTTCACTGTCAAACAGAATCTTTGGAGTTGATTTTTGGACATGAGTTTGTCTTATCCTTGGATTGCTGGCCTCCTGAACAAGGCAACTTTTCTCTTCCAGCCAACACAGTTGTCTCTTGACTATTGGCATTTGGATTCAGTAACATTGACAGCAGTTTCCTAGAGGACTTGGTTCCCAATGGCACCCCTGGTTATTCTTTCCAGGCTCTGGGATAGGGGAGCCATGTAGGGATGAGAGGTCTGGAGGCCCAGTTAGCAGTGTGAAAATTATGTCTCCTGGATGTGAACAAAGAGCAATTGGCTTTCTTAGTTTTCAACTGTAACCCCTTGGTTAAGTGTGTTAGTTGCTCAGTCATGTCCGATTCTTTGTGACCCCAAAGACTGTAGCCTACAAGGCTACTCTGTCCATGGGATTTTCCAGCAAGAATACTAGAATGGGTTGCCATTTCCTCCTCCAGGGACCCCTTGGTTATGCCAACTACAAATTGGGCCTTGCCAAGAGCATTTGCCAGCAACTGAATGACCACAGGGGCATTTGCCATCTGCCTGGGCGGCTGCAGTCACTGACCTTTGACACCCCCTGAGGGAATTCAGGGTGGAGAGTGAGGCACTCTGAGCTCCTGGGAACAGGTCTTTAGATTGCTGTCATTGTTCAGTCTCTAAGTCGTGTCTGATTCTTTGCAACCCCATGGACTATAGCAGTCCAGCTTACTCTGTCTTTCACTATCTCCGGGAGCTTGCTCAAACTCATGTCCGTTGAGTCAGTGATGCCATCCAACCATCTCATCTTCTGTCATCCCCTTCTCCTCCTGCCCTCAATTTTCCCAGCATCAGGTTTTTTTTTTTTTTTTTTTTTTTTACAAAGAGTCAGCTCTTCACATCAGGTGGCCAAAGTATTGGAGCTTTAGCTTCAGTCCTTCCAATGGATATTCAGGACTGATTTCCTTTGGGATTGACTGGTTTGATCTCCTTGCTGTCCAAGGGACTCTCAAGAGTCTTCTCTAGCACCATAGGTCTTTAGATAGATATTTTCAGGAACTGATTTCATGATCCCAATCCTTACATTTCCTCCTATCTAGAAAAGCACTAAACCCCTTCTTGGTGACATCAACTCTTTGTGACTAGCATGAAACCTTTTATAAAATGAGTGCTTAATTGCACTGAACTTCCCCTTCACCAAAATCTTGTATACTGACCTTCCTCTACTGCTCTTTAGAGCAGTCTCTCAGAGCTCTCTGAGGTGCTAACTCTTGGGCTGCAGTCATCATTTTGCCCCAAATAAAACTTAACTCACAGATCTCATGTTGTGCATGTATTTAGTTGACAGTTATGACCGAAATCTGCAAAGGCGATGTAGGCTTAATTCATACCAATCCAAACAAAAGGTGACCAAGAGCACATGTGGAGAGGAGGCCAGAGTGGGAACATGTCCTCTCCAGGACATCAGAATTGCCAAATCAGAGGTGGCCTGGATGATCTTGACCCGAGCCTGCTCCTCTCCAAATCCCCTCCTCTGTGTTTCTTCCCCTCCGCCTTCCTGCAGCCATGTATGTTCTCACACATCTCTTGCATCCTTGGAGGAGACTTCAGGTCCTTCAGATTCTGTAAACTGAACTATTGCCAAGGCAAACAACTCTTCTTCATAGAAACATCGATCGACTGTCAGTGCATAACCTCCAGTCAGTGAGTTAGGCGAACAAGGTCTTTGTTCTTAAGAAATTTGAAAGCCTAATTAGCTTTATTAGGTGATTCATGAATCAGGCAGCCTCCCATCAAGTGATGGGACCAGATGCCATGATCTCAGTTTTTTGAAACTACTGCACAATTGCACTCATCTCACACACTAGCAAAGTAATGCTCAAAATTCTCCAAGTTAGGCTTCAATAGTACATGAACGAAAAACTTCCAGATGTTCAAGCTGGATTTAGAAAAGGTTGCTGTTCATTAAGGAAAATGAGATGTCTCAAATTAATGAATTTAGCGTTTCTATGTAGGGGAAGATGCAAGAGTCTGGACTTACTGAAATCACTCCCTTCATATGCATCTCAGTCATCTGGAGCCAGCGTCCTGTGATTTGATTTTTCACATCCTTACTTAGTTCCTCGCTCACTGAGAGAGTGGCACAGCTTCAGAGCTGCAGGCTTTGTTTTTTCCTGGGCACACTCTGGACTCAGAAACACATCTGGAGGGCCGAGTCGCTGATGGCCATGACATCCGTGCTTATTCACATGGCAGGAAATACTGCGTTTCACACTGGTGTTTGCTCCATTTGAGAGCACTGCTTTTTCCTTCTGGAGACTGGGATAAAGTGTTTGTGCAGGGTTTCAAGGCTGTCATCCTTGATCTCCCTTTGTGGAAGTGATGACTTCTGAGTAGTTAGGAGTCCAACACTGGTTTCTACACAGTTTCAGCGTGAACACACAGCTGTGTCTAGGGCCCGGGGAGGATGCCCCAGCTGCCCCAGCTCTGTTCCCTAGAGAGTAATGGGTCACCAGCCCACTGTTACTGGTGAACTCTCTTGTCTGTATTGAGCACCATGGCACCAGCTCTTGCTGCCATGACCTGCAGGAAAGGCAACAGGACCCAGAGAGTTCGTGCAAAATTGTGTGTGATTTCACATCCACTTCCCTGATAGCTCAGTTGGTAAAGAATCTGCCTGCAATGCAGGAGACCCCGTTAGAGTCCTGGGTGGGGAAATTCCACTGGGGAAGGGATAGGCTACTCACTCCAGTATTCTTGGGCTTCCCTAGTGGTTCAGCTGGTAAAGAATCTGCCTACAATGCCGGAGACCTGGGTTGGATCCCTGGGTTGGGAAGATCCCCTGGAGAAGGGAAAGGCTACCCACTCCAGTATTCTGCCTGGAGAATTCCATGGACTGTATAGTCCATGGGGTCACAAAGAGTCGGACACGACTGAGCGACTTTCACTCACTCACGTCCACACTTCAGCTCCCCAAACATGAAGGCTGTTAGAGGAAGCCTTTCAGCAGGTCCTCAGAGAAGGATTTCTGCGCATTACTTAAAAAATTTCTAGAGTTGGCAATAAATATCTGGTTATTAAGAGTCAAAAGATAGTTTGGGTGTGGTTCCTGGGTGGCTCAGTGGTAAAGAATCCATCTGCGAAGCAGGAGACATGGGTACAAGCCCTGGATCGGGAATACCCCCTGGAGATAGAAATAGTAACCCCCTCCAGTATTCTGGTCTGAGAAATCCCATGGACACAGGACCCTGGAGGACTGCAGTCCATGGGGTTGCTGAAGAGTCAGACACGACTTAGAGACTAAACAACAGCAACAAGGGCTGAGAACTAGAGAAGATATCTACTTTTTTTTTTTTGCTAAGTATCTATCTGTATTCTTTCCTACCTGAAATTTTTAAAATAAGTACATATAGTGTATTTCTTTTTTAATACAAAGCCACATGTGAATAAAATCTTAAACATGATGTAGGTATTAGGAGGATTATTTTCATCAGGAGAAGGAATCTACAGTTTCAGGACTGTGATGCAGGCAGGAAGCAGTGAAATTGGATTTCTTAAGTCATGGAGCTGATAACCCATCCTGACTGTGCTGCCGACTGGCTTTGGAGTAAATAATGTTTCCTCTCTACCGTCCTCATAATAATACATTATATTTAAACTGCTTTCGAGACTCACCGTACTTAATATACTTCAGATGAACCCTGTGACTTCAGGAGGAACAGGTTCTTTTTCTCATTTTACAGCTGAGGAAACTGAGATCCAGAGAGATTTAGTGACTTATCAACACCAAGATAGAAAATGAATGTCAGAGCCCGGAGCTGAGATTTAAAAAAAATGCTATTTATGCTCTTCCACACCGGGGATTGACAAACTCTTCCACCTGCTTGAACAAGACACAGAATCTGCACTTGGTCTAAACATTTTGTGTCTCAGGCCCTCTGTGTTTCTTTCTGTCTCTGTTCTTCCCTTGGGGCTCTTTGTAGAATTGAGCTCCAGGCAAGCTGTACCTTAAGTCTGCAGTTTACAATCAAAGGGCTTCCTCCTCCTGAGGGCATTTGCATGTGGGAGTTTCTATCTATCTTGCAATTCACCCTATTGTATATTTACAATTGTCTCTACATGTGCCAAGTCCCTTCCGTCATGTCCGACTCTTTATGACCCCACGGACTGTTTCTCACCAGGATCCTCTGTACATGGGATTTTCCAGGCAAGAATACTGGTTGCCATTTCCTCTTCCAGAGATCTTCCCAACTCAGGGATCAAACCTGTGTCTCTCAGGTCTCCAGCACTGGCAGGCAGATTCTTTACCACTAGTGCCACCTGGGAAGCCTTCCCACAATCGCCTAAGGGGCTAGAGTAGATCTGATGCTAAGTTTTTTTTTTTAGTAGTTCTTTTTCTTTTTTAAAATTATTTTATTATTCTTACCATTATTCTATTTACTTTTTGATCATGCCACACTGCATGTTGGATCTTAGTTGCCTGATCAAGGATTGAACCCATGCCCCCTGCGTTGGAAGCACAGAGTCTTAACCACTGGACCACCAGGGAAGACCCTAATGCTAAGTATTCTTAACACCAATGATAATAATCGTGTCTCCTCCCCTCGGTTAATGTCCACTGGAACCTGCAAATGTGACTTATTTGGCAATGGGCTCTTGCAGACGTAATCAAGCTAAAATGAGGTTAAACTGAATTAAGTGGAAAGTGAAAGTGCTCAGTCGTGTCTGACTCTTTGTGACCCCATGGACTATACAGTCCATGGAATTCTCTAAGCCAGAACACTGGAGTGGTTAGCGTTTCTGTTCTCCAGGGAATCTTCCCAACCCAGGGATCCAACCCAGGTCTCCCGCATTGCAGGCAGATTCTTCACCAGCTGGGCTATCAGGGAAGCTCATACTGAATTAAGGTGGACTCTAAATCCACCGTAGGGCTTCCCAGGTGGCACAGTGGTAAAGAACCTGCCTTCCAGTGCAGGAGACACAAGAGACTTGGATTTGATCCCTGGGTCGGGAAGATCCCCTGGAGTAAGAAATGGCAATGTACTCTAGTACTCTTATTTGGAAAATTACCTGGACAGAAGAGCCTGGCGGGCTACAGAAAATGGGGTCGCAAAGAGTTGGACATGATTGAGCATGCACGCATGCACACACACAGAATCCACTATGACCAGTGTCCTTATAAGAAGGGGGGAATTTGGACACAGAGACAAAAGGAAAGAAAGCCACATGCAGACCAAGACTGGAGTGACACGGCTATAAGCTGAGCGGTGCCAGGGTTGCCAACACCCACCAGAAGTTAGAAGAGGTGAGACTTCCCTGGTGGCCCAGGGGTTAAGGATCTACCTTCTGATGTAGGGGATTCAAGTTCAATATTTGGTCAGGAAACTTAAGATCCCACAGCATGTGGGATGGCAGCTAAACCTTCTAGTTGCAGCAAGAGAAGCCCATGCACCACAATGAAGACCCAGTGAAGCCAAAAAAAAAAAAAAAAAAAGAAACTAGAAGAGGCAAGGCAGAATTCTCCCCAAGAGCCTTTGGAGAGAGCCTGGCCCCGATGACACCTTGCTCTTGGACCCCCATCCTCAAGAGCTGTGAACAAATAAATTCCTGTTGTTTTAAGTCATGCAGTTTATGGTCATTTGCAACAGCAGCCACAGGAAGCTAACATACAACTTTTCTTTTTTTAAATTAAAAATCGTGTGGTACATGTATATAACGGAACATGACTCAGCCATAAAAAGGAACACATCTGAGTCAGTTATAATGATGTGGATGAACCTAGAGCCTATTATACAGAGTGAAGTATGTCAGGAAGAGAAAGACAAATATCATATATGAACACACATATATGGAATCTAGAAAGATGGTACTGATGAACCTATCTGCAAGGCAGCAGTGGAGATGCAGAAATGGAGAACAGACATGTGAACACAGTGAGGGCAGGAGAGGGTGGGATGAGTTGAGAGAGCAGCATGGAAACATATACATCACCGTATGTAAAATAGCCAGTGGGGATTTACTGTAAGACGCAGGGAGCTCAGACTGGGGCTCTGTGATAACCTAGAGGGATGGGAAAGGGCAGGAGGTGGGAGGGAGGCTCAAGAGGGGGGGACATATGTGTACCTGAGGCTGATTCAGGTTGATGTATGACAGAAACCAACACAACATTGCAAAGCAATTATCCTCCCATTAAAAATGAATAATAAAAAATTGTGAAGTGGGTTATATGAGGAGGGACTTGTCGCTCTTCCTAGTGAGAAAATGTTCCCTGACATTTCTGAGTTTGGTACTTTCTTCTGGTATATTTTAGTGCTCACTTTAGTATGTATATAACCACCACCCTTGCAAACGCTCAGTGCCTGCATCATGCATTTTATGGGAATATAATTTGTTTATCAGTATCTTCTTCTTCATCTTGGAGCCTTCAAAGTCTAGCAAAAAGTCGGATCAAAAATTTATCTGTTTTCTTTTTTAAGCAAGATCCATGTTTTATGAACAGGTTACTCTCACATGTCTTGGTGACAAGTTTGGTACAAAAAAATCATTCTAAATAGCATTTCTTGAGTGAATGAATGACTATTAGAATGTAATCTTTTTCTTTGCTGTGAGAAATCTGTGACAATTTTTACATTATACAATCAAGTCTATATCCATGTAGGATACATGATCTCTAATATTGACTTATTTCAGATATGGAGAATAGCAGTTAGGATGCTAAACTTTTCTGAAGACAGAGGCCAGATTCCTACTTCAAAAGAGAATAGGTCTGGACTGTTTTAGGACGTATGTGGAGTGGAGAGGACTTATTTTTCCTTCCAATTTTAATGACATAAGGTTAGACCCTCATTCAGGTTCAAAAAGTAGCTTTGTTGTTTTCAGGAACAGAAGATTCCAGCTCATCTTTTTGGTGTGATAGCTTCTGAGTAACGACTTCATCTTTGTTCTTTACATCAATTCATTTCAGCCTTTATAACTGGCATATCACACATTTTGTTGGATTGGTTCAACTTCCTCCAATTCTTTCAACCTAGTCTATACTTTCCTGAGTCTCATACTGACCTGTTCTCACTAAATACAATTTCTAGTGGTTAGAAATTTGAAATTCAGGATAAAGGGAATGTCTATTGTCTAGGAAAGAAAAGAGAACAACTTTAAAGAGGCATAGAATTTACACATCTTTTTAGTAAAAGTGAAAGGGAAGTCATTTTCTAGTTTTGACAAGGAAAAATACTTTTGTTACTTATTGTCCATAAAGGTAACGTAAACTCTACTTAAAAACAGCAGGAACAACAACAGAACAATTTCGTATAATAATATTTGTTGGGAGATTTTCCTTGGCGGGGGTGGGAGTGGAGCACGGGGAACTGGGTAGCCGTGCCGGCCGGGAATTTTTACTTTCATGTCTGTATATTGCTTGAGCTTTCTAAAGCGAGTTTGCAATACTTTGGTGATCAGAAAAAGCAATAAAGAGAAATTATTTCCTTGAGGGTAAAAGTGTTTGGGAAGGAACGAGGCCTTTTAGAAAACAATTTCTGGAAAGCCTTATAAAATTTCAGGTAAGCTTCTGTTGCTAGGGAGTTGCTAAGGAGCATCAAGTTCTAATGGAAATCTACTAGCAGTGATGAATGGGTGAAAGAAAACGCTGTCCCCCTCTAACGGGTAGGAGAACATTCTCGCCTTCTGATTGGAAGGGATCCAGGCTAAGTTCTGTGGCTGTGCCAGAGACAATGTCAGCTTCGCCTTCTGGAAAGCCAGTGAGCAGAGTGAGTGCTATAGAGGTGGAAATAAACCGCGAGCCACCTGGCAACGCCTGTGACACATAACCTGGGCTGATGCAGACACTCACGTATTGTTGAGTCTTACCACCAAAATGGAAAATCACTGGGAGATGACTTTCGATAAAAACGGCAAAGGAGAACAGTTGGAGAAACGGACTGAAATGTTTATACTCAGCAAGCATTAACTTACTGTCGTTAATCGGTTCTGATGTCCCCCAAAGCCAGGTTTAGCTTCGGAGCATCAAATTCAAGGAAGGATTAACTGTTGTAAATTACAGAGATAGATTTTTAATCCACGTCTCTGCAAGATAGAGTTGGAATTGGTTTACGCTGATTTAGAAATGCTGATGAACGGACCAAATTAAAATCAGACATTTTTATACTTTTAGTCATTACTGGAGAGCAAGAAAAGGAATGGACTGGAGAAATTTTCTCCAGAGGCTTGGGAAATGAGGTAGTGGCCAGCACCTGGGTCAAAGCCCCCTGGTGACTCCAAATGCCCATTTTACAGGAGGGCTGGGCGTGCTTGACCATCAAGTGTCTGAGGACAGGAAATTGCACTGGGTTGGAGGGAGACGAGGCAGCACTCGAGAAAGCCGGCTCACAGGATGGGCTGGTCGAGGACGTGAGCTCCAGGCATTAATGGTGTGAGACCACACTGAAGTCAGGATGGTTGTTGCCGTTCAGTCTCTAAGTTGTATCTGACTCTGCAGTCCCACAGACTGCAGCACGCCAGGCTTCCCTGTCCTTCCTGGTAATTGCACTTCTCTGGTGGCGCTGGTGATAAAGAACCCACCTGCCAATGCAGGAGACGCAAGAGACATGGGTTCAATCCCTGGATCAGGAAGAATCCTAGAGAAGGATTCCCAGTTATCACTCCAGTATTCTTGCCTGGAGAATCCCATGGACAGAGGAGCCTGGCGGGCCACCATCCATAGGGCTGCAAAGAGTTGGACACTACAGAAGTGACATAGCATGCACGCATGCAATCACAAGAAGTCAGGATAGTGCCTCAAAAGTGTAGAGTTCAGGGAGTTCCCTAGTGGCCTAGTGGTTAGGATTTGGCACTTTCACTGTCGTGGCCTGGGTTCAGTGCCCAGTCGGGGAACTAAGATCCTGGCAAGCATAGCCAAAAAAAAGAAAGAAAGAAAGGCTGGAGTTCTGCATGAGATCAGGGTCATAAGAAGCAAAGAAAGTCAGGCTGAGTGCCATGGTCATCTGAGGGTGCCCACGGCTTTCGTTTTCCTGCTGGTTGTCATTGTTGTTGCTCAGTCGCTTAATCGTGTCCAACTCTTTATGACCCCATGGACCGCAGCACGCCAGGCTTCCCTGTCCTTCACCATCTCCTGGAGCTTGCTCAAACTCATGTCCATTGAGTCAGTGATGCCATCCAACCATCTCATCCTCTGTCGTCCCCTTCTCTCCCTGCCCTCAGTCTTTCCGGGTCTTTTCCAATGAGTTGGCTCTTCGCAACAGGTGGCCAAAGTATTGGAGCTTTCCTACCGGAGCTTACAGCCTAATAAGATGAGCAGATTTAATGGGAAAATGCAAGCAAGGTATGCTTCCAGGGGTCGTTAACCTGGATTCTTGGACTGGGATCATGGAAAGGCTCTGTGGGAACCTCTTAAAATTGTTTGCAATATTTTGTGAATGGATCCACCTTGTTTATTTCCTGCTCTCCTCTGGCCTCCACCTCTTAGCTGCTGCTCCAGTGAATCTCGTATGTGCCAAGGCTGCAGCCGCCAGAGGTCTCCAAACCTGATGGCTCGTCGTGTGTCAAGAGTGGAACTGGGTTCAAGACAGAGGTAAGAAGACGAGCCTTTCCCCCAGTTCAGTGCCACACTGTTACGTGTCCAGAGGCTCACATGGTTCTTTTATAAAAGCAATTCTATTAGCTCCCAGCCCAAGCCTTCTAAATGTGGAGCCTCAAAACTAGTTCAAGGCAAGGAGGTTGCAGAAGTGAACAGAGGCCCTTTAGTCTTCCTTCTCTTTCACCTACGATGTTGACCATTCTTCCCAAACTAAGTCTCCCCAATTATTGCCTGCATGCTCAATTGCTTAGTTATGTCAGACTCTTTGCAACCCTATGGACTGTAGTGGCCAGGCTGCTCTGTCCTTAGCATTTCCCAGGCAAGAATACTGGAGTAGGTTGCCATTTTCTCCTCCAGGAATCGAACCCATGTCTCCTACATAGGCAGGTGGATTCTTTACCACTGAGCCACCTGGAAATCCTTTTAGGGATATTTGGGGAGCTAGTATACCTTGGCCCACTGCACAACATAGAAGTCTTCACGTACAAGTCTACACAATAATTCAGGTAGAAGGCACGCTTGTCTGCACTAGGTTATAATACCTGGGACTTGTCCCCCAGATTGAGAGACACTTTGGAGGATGAAGCTGTCCTATGGGAGACATGTGAGGGTAGATCCTATGGGTTGTGGTCTCTCCACGGCCATCTTTAGTATCATACAACTGGAGAGAAGAGAGTTAATAAGAGAAGTTGAATAATTCACTGAACAGCGGGCTAGGATGGAGTTCGGGTGTAGTAGAGCTTAGCGGAGACTCCCGCGGAGTTTTTTAACAGGGCTAGAAGAGAGGAGCAGGAGGCAGGTGACCACAGAAAGAGTGGACTTGGGTGTCTTATGGTAGCTGTAGGCAGGGCGGGCAGAGATGGGGCCGGAGGGGGTCCTTTCCAGGTTTTGCCTTTGCGTGGTCCTCTAGCTAGTGGTGTTCACTGGCCAAGAGTTGGTGGAAGTCTTCCACACCTTATCAAGTGGCCTTCAGATTCTCCTGCATAGAATGGACTTTCCCTAATTACTGTTTCATGTCTGACCTCAGAGAGTGCTTTGTGGTGGGAAGCGGTGGGAGTGGAGGTAGGGTTGGTGGGAGAGACACTCTTCCAGGTGACAGGGTGACATGACGAAGTGGGGTGAAGGTTTGGCTGAGGGTCAGGATAGCAAAGGCTGTAGCTGCAAACCATGTGCCTGTAGGTTGGCAGAGAACAAACCAGTCAATGTGACCGTGGGGTGGAATTAACAGTTTTAATCTGATGAAAGTCCACGATAGTGTGAGCGTTGGTGAGAACACAGGTGACCTAGACTTCTTGCTCCGAGGAGCAGTAGCAGCTGCAGCTGGGGAGAGGACTTGGTCGAATTTTAGAGTTAGGACAGGAGCTGGAGTGGGAGAGCTTGGAAAAGAGGATGGAATGACAGTGTTGGAATGGGAGTGGAGATGGGGGTGGCCATCAGGACCCGCAACTAATGAGCAACAGAACCCTCAGAGCAGAGGACATCACCGGCTTGGGTCCAGAGTGTATGTACTCAAGGTGGAGTCTTTCCAAAATCGTGGCTTTTGGAGACCATAAATTCCTTCTCGTGGAGAGCATCCCTGAGTCATAAGATGGTGGACTGAGTTCCTGACAGTATCCAAACCCTGGGCTGGTGCAGGCTCTCAGAGGTGGCCTATACCCTTTTCCTGCTCTTTGGGAAAAATTCAGGGGCTGATGGGAGGCCCTGAAACCACAAGAAATCCACCAGCAGAAATGTCTCATGAAGAGGTGGAGCTGGCAGTGGCCACGCAGTGGTGTCCTCTCCTGCAAAGAAACATCCACCTTCTTGCTCAGCTAGGCTTGCGGGACCTGCCGCTCTGGATGTTACCCACTGTTGCTGCAGCCTGCACCATCTGAGAGGCTGTCAGCACACTCAGAAATGGCCCTTCCTTGGATGTTTTATAGCTTTCTGCTTTTATTTAATATGATTCTATGAATTCTAAGTAAGCTCGTTCATCACACCTTCCCTGGGTTGTGTGCAAACAAATGCGTCTCAGGTCCTCTGCAAGCCCTTCTGTGACAAATACCTTCTTGCTGAAAACCTGCGGACCAGAGCTCATAGAATGGGTGAATGTCTCAGAAGAGCGGTTTTTAGTTAAAAAAGTTATGCACACATGTCACAAATGTAGACAGAGCTAAAGGATAGATAATGAAGATAAAATTCCTCCTTTTACCCCAGGAACTTGACTTTCCTTCCCAGAAGGACTCCTGCCATTTCCCTGGGGGATGCACCATTGCATTCCAGAAACTTCCAAGCATGTACCCATTTTTGAATCAATGCCTTTTCCAAGCACTGATTGTTATTTTTCTCCAATGACTCGATCTTCAAACCTGGCCGTGGCCCCAGGGAAAGGGTGAAGAACCCCCTGCAGCAGTGACAAGGAAGGAAACATGTCAATGGCATGAGTCCAGAAGGTGACATCTGGCCAGGGCAGTGGCTCCCAGCCAAGGCCGGGGGTGCCCAACTGAGGATGTCAGTGGGAAGCTGGCCTCGGAGTTGCTCTTCAAATGCATCACTGTATTTTTCTTTGCTGCTGAGGGCTGTCTCTTTCTGCTCAAAGGTATTACTAGATTCACCCCCAGACTGAAATAGTGTTGTGCTGGGGACTGTCAGATCACCCTGCCATCTCTGGGACTCCACCACTTGGTTTCATAACCTTTCGCCTGCGAGGTCGGAGGGAAGTACTAACCCACCCCTTGCTCTTTGCAGAGCTTGTCCTTGAGCGCACATTGCTGTCTCTACCATGAATTTATAAATTGTGAGCAGGGAAGGCTGTCGTTAGGGCACAGTTTGCTTCAAGAAGCTTTACTGTTTTTATGACAGCTGCCCGTGGAAAGATGAAAATCCCGAGGAAGTCTGAACAGTCATACCCCCCACCCCATCAAAGAAGTCAGGCCAGACCAAGTGCTACAATGTACTCTGATCTGTTGATATGCCTCTTAACTCTGTGGACATCCGCTTTGAATTATGTGTACCAAGGGACACCCAGCTGATGTATTTATACTTCGGGATGCCTGGGAAGCCTTGTCTTCATGGTAATTCATTTATTTACGGAAAACAAACATATGGCTTGGTGATGTGTTAGATATAAATTATATATGCATATATATTCCTATTTTTTATGTCTATATCTCAAGCCATAGATGATTGAAATGGAAATAGAGGATAGAGATCATCCTTGACCTCATAGATTTCAGTTCTACACTTCATTTTAAGGTGAGAGAAGCAAGAACCTGGAGAAGTAGATGACCTGCTAAAGGGGTCAGAGCTATTTGGTGGCAGAGTCAGGCCAGAAGGCAGGAAGGCGCTCGCCCTTGGTTTCCTGCCCCGCCCCCCACCCCCGGCGGCATTCATTGTTTGCTCTTCTCTGCCCTCTGTGCGCCCTTGGCGACTAAGCCCTCTAGTTGCATTTCCCTCCCCGGCTGGCTTCTGCTTGTGTTTGACCATTGGGAGGTACCCTGGCATTAGATGAGGGAGGGGCAGGAAGAGAGAGAGGCTGGGGCATTCCTCCCGGGGCTCCCTGTTTGGACATCTCGTCTCCGGTGGTAGCTCTGACCCATCACCATGACTGCGCCCTTGTTCCTGGTTCCAGCTCTCACCCGTCTTCGGTCATGCCTTTGGCCCTGGGATGGTGATACTGCCCTCTGTGGCATGTCGCTGGGTTCCCCACCATCTCTCCTGTGGTCCCTCCGCCCTGCCCACACCTCTGCGTGTGTGCAGGAGTCCTTTCACCAGAGTCTTTCCATCTGGACTGCGTTTCCTGCCAGATCCCAGGTGGATGGATATACCAGGTGTCCTGAATCCCCACACAGGTCTTTCTTCCCTTCACATGCTGACTGGTGTGGACATCTCGGCAATAGGATCTATCACAGAGCTTAGCACACCAATGTGAGCAAACATTTGAGGAATGATTTAGCAAATGCACATGTACTCTAATCAATGCCTGCAGAAAAATTAGAAAAAATGGGATGCTGTCTCATATTTAAGCAAAGTATATTCATTTGAAGTGTCCCTAAAATTGGAAAATAATGCTGATGAGCAAAAGTGCTGGTATAAGTGTGCTTTATCTATAGCATCCAGGACATGGAAGTCACCTAAAGGTCCCTCAAAGATGAATGGATAAATAAGTTGTGGTACATATATATTATGGAATCTTAGCCATAAAAAGGAATGATATTGGGTCATTTGTAGAGATGTGGATGGGCCTAGGGTCTGTCATACAGAGTGAAGTAAGTCAGAAAGACAAAAACAAATATCTTATTTTAACGCATATATGCGGAATCTGGTAGGCTTCCGAGGTGGCACTAGTGGTAAAGAATCTGCCTGCTGATACAGGAGACGCAATACAGATGTGGGTTCAACCCCTGGGTCGGGAAGATCCCTTGGAGTAGTAAATGGCAACCTGCTCCAGTATTCTTGCCTGGAAAATCCAATGGACAGAGGATCTGGGCAGGCTACAGTCCATGGGGTCACAAAGAATCGGACACGACTGAGGGACTGACCACTGGCACTACATGGAATCTAGAAAAGTGGTCCAGATGCACCTATCTGCAAGTCAGGACTAGAGACACAGACATAGAGAAAAGACTTCTGGACTTGCTGAGGAGAGGGAGTGGGGTGAACTGGGAGACTGGGATTGACAGATACATGCTACCAAGTGTAAAATGTCAAGGCGCTGGTCTTCCCAGGGGTCACGCAGAGCTGTGAGAGCTGGACTATAAAGAAGGCAGAGTGTCAAAGAATTGATGCCTTCAAACTGTGGTTCTGGAGAAGACTCCTGAAAGTTCCTTGGACAGCAAGGAGATCGAACCAGTCAATCTTAAGGGAAATCAACATTGGCTATTCACTGGAAGGACTCATGCTGAAGCTGAAGCTCCAGTATTTTGATCATCTGATGTGAACAGACGACTCATTGGAAAAGTCCCTGATGCTAGGAAAGACTGAGGACAGGAGAAGAGGTGTCAGAGGATGAGATGGCTGGACGGCATCACTGATGCAGTGAACATGAACCTTGGCAAACTCTGGGAGATGGTGAGGGACAGGGAGGCCTGGCGTGCTGCAGTCCAAGGGGTCACAAAGAGCTGGACACAACTGGGTGACTGAAGAACAACAGCAATATGTAAAATAAGTAGCTAGTGGCAGCCTGTTGTATAACACAGGTGCTCCGTGCTCTGTGATAACTTAGATGGGTGGGATGGGATGGGGTGTGGGAAGGAGGTTCAGAATCAGGGGGGATATATGTATACATATAGCTGATTCACTTCAATGTACAGCAGAAACTAATATAGCATTCCAAAGCAGCTATACTCCAACAAAAATTAAAAAGAAATAAGAAATCACAAAGACTGTCCAAAGAAATTCACTATGACTTAACAGAGAGGTGACCCGATTGGTACCCTATGCTAGGAAAGCTCAGCAGGTAGATGACGTGCACACGCCAGCCTGCACAGGGCTGTCCATAAGCCCCAGCAGGAGATGGTCTGTGTGGGTCTTAGAAATCTCATTCCACTTCCTCATTTTACAGAAGAGAGATCTGTGGTCCAGAGGAGTTGAATGAACTGGGGAGAATGAATAAGGGCCCCCAAAGAGGTCCACTCCCTAATCCTTCGTAGCTGTGACTATGTCACCTTACCCGGAAAAAGGGACTTGACCACTGTGATCAAGTTAAGGACCTGGGAGCATTATTATCCTGGATTATCTGAGTGGGCTCAGTGTGATCATGGGGGTATTGCATGACGGAGGCAGGGGCTCAGAGTGATAGGAGACGTGATGATGGAACGAGGGGCTGGAATGACATGAGAGAGAGAAGCCTGAACCATGGAACACAGGCAGATCCCAGAACTGGAAAAGGCGAGGAAGTGGATTCCTCCATGATGCCTTCAGAAAGATCACAGCCCTGCTGATTTTACACTTGGCCTCCAGAACTGCGAGGTAGTAGGTGTGTGTTGTCTAAAGCTGCTAGAGTTTGTAGTGACTTGTTACAGCAGCGCTATGGACTGAATGGCATCTCCACCCAAATTCCTATCTTGAGGCCCCAACTCCCAGGGTGACTATATTTGGAGACAGACTCTTTAGAAGGTAATTTAGGTTGAATGAGGTCACACGGGTGGAGTCCTGGTCCAGCATTTGTGTCCCTTGTAAGAAGAGACACCAGAGTGCACATGTGTGTGCTCTCTTTCCTTGCACTCTCAGAAGAAACGCTTTTCAGAGAATGTGGCCAATTGTAAGTCAGGAAGAGTGCTCTCATCGGGAACTCAGCCCCACTGGACCCGAATCTGGGATGTCCAGCCTCTAGAACTACAAGAAATACATTTTGTGATTTCAGCCACACAACCTGGGCTGTTTTGTTACACCAGCCCTAGGTGACTAATGCAGTTACACAGTGTAGTTAGAAAAGCCAAGGGCCTTTCCCAAGTTCTGTCCGTCACTCATGGGCTGGGCATCACAGGTAGTCACACATTACCTCTGCAGCTCAGGTTCTCCATTTTCAGGTGTGTGTGTGTGTTTAATTAAAAAAATATGTTTTGGCTTCACTGCATGACTTTCAAGATCTTTGTTCCCCAACCAGGGATCAAACCTGTGGCCTCTGCAGTGAAAGCACAGAGTTCTAACCACTTGACTTCCAGGGAGGTCCCTCTTCACTTTTAAAACAAAGCTAACAGCATGGGGCATTGAGCATTTCATCAGCAAGTTCTAAGGTTCTAATGCAATAAGTAAATGCTCTTTCAAAATTTTAGAGTGTTAGACAATTGTAGAGTGCAGTATTTTTTTTTTATAAGCTAGAGGCTTTGAGGGGTGGTGTATTATACTGAACTTGGGGATACCCAGGCCCCCAGGTGGATGGGAGGCATGGATGTTTGTGGTGATGAAACCAGAGCTGCCATTTCCAGACACTAATCCTTAAAATCACGCTTTAGAGAAGCCCTAAAAACTGACTTTGGACCCTGTCTATTTGAAAGGAGATTTGGCTTTTTAAAACAGTTAGCCTAGTCAAAGGGCCTGACCATAAACTAGAATTGAAAGGACTGATGCTGAAGCTGAAGCTCCAATACTTTGGCCACCTGATGGGAAGAGCCGATGCATTAGAAAAGACCCTGATGTTGGGAAAGATTGAAGGTCAGAGGAGAAGGGGATGACAGAGGACAAGATGGTTGGATGGCGTCACCGACTCAATGGACATGAGTTTGAACACACTTTAGGAGATGGTGGAGGACAGGGAAGTGTGGGAGGATAGGAAGGATAGGATGGTGTGCTGCAGTTCACAGGGTCACAAAGAGTCAGACACGACTGAGCAACTGAACAACAACAAAACCATAAACTCTCAGCTGTTTTGCCTTGGCTTTTGGGTTAACTAGAAAACTGGAGAGCAACATGGTGGTCAAAGTCCTACAGTAGGGACTTCCCTGGTGGCCCAGTGGCTAAGACTGCGCTCCCAATGCAGGAGGCCTGGGTTTGATCCCTGTTCAGGGAACTAGATCCCAAGTGCTGCAAGTCAGAGTTGGCATGCTGTAACTAAGAGTTCCTGTGCTGCAACTAAGACCCAGTGCAGCCAATTAAATAAAAAATCAATGGTAAAAATAAAGTCCTACAGAACCTCCCATGCATACAATGATAGAGGCATAGGTGGAGAAGAGAATGAACTTTCCAGGGATCAGAGGATTGTATCTCAAGGCTGAGAGAGGCTTCTATGAAGATGGGGCCCGAGGGCCTTCACAAGAGGCTGGTTGATTAAAACAGTGTGGATTTGGTGCCAAAACAGACAGACAGACTGAAGGGACAGAATGGACTAAAGGAAGGAAATAAGGAGCTCAGAGACAGGTGTAGGTATACGTGCAGATCTAATAAAAAATTAATGTGGCACCATTCACCACTGGGGAAAGACAGGCTGCTCTTAAGGTCCTGGGAAAACTGGCCAATGAAATGGAGAAAGACGAAACCAGAATACCATGCAGCAAAGATGGAATCCACTTGAACCTAAAGGTAAAAGGCAAACTATAAAGTTAATTGTGTGTGTGTGTGTGTGTGTGTGTATGTGTGATGGCGTAGATGAAGCCAACTGCAGCGCCCACCACTGGGAGCTGAGATAAAGAACATGGTAGACACACAAGCCATAGAGTCTGTGCAGGACTTAAAAATGATGGAGGAGATGCTCACTTAGCAGCAAAGATGCATCTCAAGTGCGGAGTGAAAACTTAAAAAGCATCTATGCAAGGCAACCTTATTTATAGAAGTGAAAAATACCTTTCTACAGAAAGCAATAGGCTCATCTAAATTAAAGAAGGTATTTACTAAGCCATTGGCATGGTTGCTTTGATGGGGATGGTTGAAATAGTGTAAAATGGGACAAAATAAGTCACGTGAGAGGAGGAAGATAATTTAAACAATAATTTATAAGGTTTTGTTCTCCTCAATTCCCAGAAAAGCAACCTGTGACCTCGTCCTGGCCCTGTGGTGGTGGTGTTCAGTGGCTCAGTCATTTCTGATTCTTTGCGATCCAATGGACTGCAGCATGCCAGGATTCCTTGTCCTTCACCATCTCCTGGAGCTTGCTCAAACTCATGTCCATTGAGTCAGTGATGCCATCCAACTATCTCATTCTCTGTCATCCCCTTCTCCTCCTGCCTTCAATCTTTCCCAGCATCAGGGGCTTTTTAATGAGTCTGTTCTTTGCATCAGGTGACCAAAGTATTGGAGCTTTAGCTTCAGTATCAGTCCTTCCAAAGAATATTCAGGGTTGATTTCCTTTATGATGGACTGGTTTGACCTCCTTGCTGTCTAAGGGACTCTCAAGAGTCTTCTCCAACACCACAGCTCAAAAGCATCAATTCTTTAGATTTCAGCCTTCTTTATGGTCCAACTCTCACATCCATGCATGACTACTAGAAAAACCATAGCTTTGACTAGACGAACCTTTGTTGGCAAAGTAGTGTCTCTGCTAAAAAAGCTGTCTAGGTTTGTCATAGCTTTTCTTCCAAGAGCAAGCTTCTTTTAATTTCGCGGCTGCAGTCACCATCTGCAGTGATTTTGGAGCCCAAGAAAATAAAGTCTGTCACTGTTTCCATTGTTTTCCCATCTATTTACCATGAAGTGATGGGACCGGATGCCATGATCTTTGTTTTTGAATGTTGAGTTTTAAGCCAACTTTTTCACTCTCCTCTGTAGACCCTGTGTAGACTCTAATTTTAATGAACTCAAGCAGCCCCTTGAGAGCCCTTCCACAATGCAGGTCCCTGGGCCAGATCTTTGGGGTTTGCTTTTGGATTGATTTGGGGTGGCAACCAGGATTCTGAATGAACAGCCTCGTTCTGCGATTCGTACAGATGTGGCCGGTGTTCCACTTTAGGAATTTAGCAAGACTCACTGTCCGTGGCTCACGTGCTTCCTCTCCTTGCCAAGTGCTATGGGAGTTGGCCTCCATCTGGCCTGTAGATTCTTGGTCACCCTTGCCCCCCCGGGATCTGCCATCTGCTCTATGCTAACCAGATGGCCCTGGTCTGGCTCCATGCTACACACGGCCCTGGCCCCTGACTCCTTGCCTCACTGGTTTTCATGATGGCTATCACTCCAGCTTGATACCTGCAGCTCCTGCAGCCCCATCCTCAGGAACCAAGACAAGGTGACCCCTCTGGCCTTCGCTGCAAGTGAGGGCACATCACCTGGTCCTGGCCTGAGAGTCACCATGGGCCCAGATAGCCTCCAGGAGCCCCTCTGCACACGGCAGACACTGCGTGGTTTGCACGGCCCTGGGAGCAGGGGAAGGACAGACCAGGGCTCTTCTGTCTGGGTGGCACATATCAGCCTGGCAGAAAATCAACAGCCATCATGTGGTCAGACAGCCACAGAGGCTTTCAGAGGGCAGAGGGGGACTCAGAGGGTAGAAACGCAATGTCCCCGCTCAGGGCTGCCAGGCCAGATGACATGCCCTTAACAGTCACTGCTTTATTTCTGGGGATCTGAGCTGCATCACGCACATCCCGGCATCGAGCCCCACCAGCCATAGAGACAGAGGCCTTTTCTTCTGCAGGCTGGTGACTTCATTACAGATTCTAAGACGGTGGGGAGCTCTGGAAGGCTCTCTTCCGCCAGGCCTGGGACAAAGGCTGGGAAAGCAGAGGAAGCCGCTTGGGTCGTCTCTGGCCGAGAGGGGGCAAGGGAAGAGGCTGGGAGAGGGTGAACCCACATCCAGGGCCCCGATTGCCACGTTAGTCATGCCCCGCCGTGACCGGGCACAAACACCTCTCTGTGCGTGGGTATCGCTGGGGTGGGTGCTGGTGTCCTCTCTCCACTCCCCAGGGAGGAGGTGGAGGCGGGAAGGGGCAGGTAGTGAGGGATGATAGCAGAGCGGGCACAGGGGTCCCCAGCACTGGTTGTGTCCTGGTGGGGACCCGAGTTCACATGGATGTCTTCCCAAAGTTCCCTGGGAAGCTTCCACCATAACCAGAAACCAGGATATCCTCCTTCGAGGGTGACCATAGGATTCAATAACAAAGTAAAAGTTAGGAATGAACAAACTCTTTCAAAAAACTCTACCATGGGTCAGACAAATAAATCTTAAAAAAAAAAAAAAAGAATTACTGATGTATAGTGGTAAAGAACCCACCTGCCATAAAGAACCTGCCTGCCAATGCACGAGACTTAAGAGACACAGATTCGATCTTTGGGTTGGGAAGATCCCCTGGAGGAGGAAATGGCAACCCTGTCCAGTATTCTTGCCTGGGGAACCCCATGGACAGAGGAGCTTGGTGGGCTACGGTCCACGGGGTTGCAAAGAGTCAGACACAACCGAAGCCACCTAGCACCCACACATAGTTGATTTGGGGCTTCCCTGGTAAAGAATCTGCCTGCAATGCAGGAGCCACAAGGAGACACTGGTTCAATCCCTGCGTCAGGAAGATCCCCTGGAGAAGGGTATGACAACCCACTCCAGTATTCCTGCCTGGACAATCTCATGGACAGAGGAGCCTGGTGTGTTACCGTCCATGGGGCTGCAAGGAGTTGGACACGACTGAAAAGACTTAGCATGCATGCACACGTAATTGATTTACAATGTTGTGTTAATTTATGTCTTACAACAGAGTAACTCAATCACACACATTTATATTCTTTTTTCTATTCTTTTCCAGTATGGTTTATCACAGGATATTGCATATAGTTCCTTGTGCTCTATCGTAGGACCTTGTTGTTTATCCATCCTATATATAACTATATATTTTATAGTTTGCCTCTGCTAATCCCCAATTTCCAATCCTTCCCTCCCTCTCCCACCCTCCCCCACACCCCGCTGGGCAACTACAAGTCTGTTCTCTATGTCTGTGACAATTACAGACAATTAGATCTTAGCACTGGTGAATACAATGCCACGACAGTTTACACAAGCGCTCTTATTTCATTCGGACAACCACAATGTGGACAAGCGCCATGAGCCCATTTCACAGATGATGAAATCAAAACCTAGACAGTTCAGGTAATGTGTTCACAAAGTTGCCTTACTTGGCAGATTCTTTATCTTCAAGTTGAATGATTCTTCCCGTGAGTCAACATCCCAAGTGTTTACCCAGCTGAAAATTCTTCTCCTTCTGGAGAACTCAATCTAGCCCCAAGCCCAACAGGAAAGCAGTGCCTTCTCCGATTACTCTGGCTGGTGCCAGCCCAGCACTCAGCCTGGCCGGGTCCCTTCCACCATCCCTCTCCCTGGGGCAGATGCTCAGCTTTCTCCTGAGCTGTAGCTCCTCTTTGGGACCTGTCACTTCTCCTTTGGCCTGCTTTGAAATGATATGAGTACCCTCTGCTCTAGAGCCAGCACCGGTTACTCCATTTAGGCAGGTGTCCAACCCTGGCCATGGGATTCATCCATCAGCTGTGTGTTCTTGCAGCCCACACCCTCGGAGGACAAATGCTAGCTGGTCCTCATCGTGGGGGGCCTAGGGACTTCCCTTGGCACGTGGCAGGATGTAGATCTCGGGACAGCAACTCTGGGTGCTGGTCTTCTTCCTGACTTTAACACTCTGTGTCTTGTAGAGACCCACGTGGTGGAGTTCCAGTTCCTCGTCAAGACGTGAGGCCCTTTTCTTTATTAACTAAACAGCTGAGTGCATGCGAGTTCCTGTCAAGCGGTAATTGAACAGCAGAAGGACGTCACAGATTCACTCAACAGCAGAGAACGCAAGGACCAGGTGTTGACCTGCGACAGGAGGGAAGCTGGCGTGTGCTCTCCAGAAGTCCCAGAACTGCTGTGCCCGTGGCTGACACCACCCACAAGGAGGGAGGGTTCTGCCAAGTGTGAGAGGCCACGGGCACCTGGAGCATCAGCGCATCTCCATGCGTGGGGAACCTTGTGCCATTAAAGAACTCGACACGCTCTCCCTGGGTCTGTCGGCCCCTTTAGTTCATCCTTCCCCGTCATTATTCTCTGGCAAGGTGAATGAGCAGACCAGCGTGACAGCGGCGTGGCCTGGTGACCGAGCACGTATTGTGTCGGAGGAGACCGGGTGAGTCCTGGTCCTGACACAGGTGATGTGAGCTTTGTTAAGTTCACTGCACTCCTCTGGACCACCTGTCTCTTTTCGTGAAATGAGTGTATTCACTTCCTATTGCTCCTTGTATCAGTTAGAGTTCTCCAAAGAAATAGACCAAAAGATTATGTGTGTGTGTTTGTGTGTGCATGTGTGTATGTGTGTGTGCATGCCTGTATTGTATTTATATACATATAAAGAAATTTATCACAAGAAATCAGCTTACATGTGGTGGAGGCTGAGAAGCCCCCAAATCTGCCATGGGCAAGATGGAAACCCAGCAAAATTGATGGTGTGGTTCTGGTCCCAAGCATGACAAATTGGAGACCCATGAAAAGCCAGTGTTTCAGTTCGAGTTCAAGGGCAGGAAAAACTCAGTGTCCCAACTCAAAGCCAGTCAGGTGGCAGGAATCTCCCCTTACTCATGGAAGGGTCAGACTTTTGTTCTGTTCAGGCTTTTAACTGATTATAGGATTCACCCACATTAAAAAGGGCAATTGCTTTACGCAGTTTACTGATTCAAATGTTAATCTTGTCCAGAAACACAGGCACATTCAGAATGTTTGACCAAATGTGGGGACACTTTGGCACATCACAGTGACTTTACCTAAGAAGTATGCTTTATCCTGCAATTACACTCATCAGCTTTCTAGCAAGTTATGAGAACTATCACAACCAAGGCAAAGACTGAAGCACTAGGCTTATTTTTGGTCCTAAGATAGCTCAGTACAGGTTTCTAGAACAGATGGATTTGAGAAAATATTTGACTCCAGAGTGCTCCTCCTGTGTTAACCACCCAAGACTTAATCTGATGTGAAAGACAAGGGTGGGGTGAATATCAAAAACTGCAGATTTCTTATGTGAAGAACAGGAGCCAAATGGGAGAGAATGGGCAGAAATTCTGTCCTTAGTTTTGAGAAAACAGTCTAGTCAACCAACCAACATAACAACCAACCAAGCATCCAACCAACCACTAACCAATCAACTAACCACCTACCAACCAATTAAGAACCAACCAACTAACTGAGAACCAACCAGCCACCAACCAGCCAACCAACCAGCTAACCACTAACCAATCAACTAACCACCTACAAAGCAATGAAGAACCAACCAACACCAACCAACCAACCAGCCAACCAGCCAACCACTAACCAATCAACTAACCACCTACCAACCAATCAAGAACCAACCAACACCAACCAACCAACCCACCCACCAACCAATTAACCAACCCACCAACCAACCAACCAACACAACCAAAGTTGTTATTGAGTGGAAAGTACCAATCCCCTAATCAGTAGTTTTTTAAGATTCTGTTTTGAATTTCCTGGTGGTGCAATAGGTAGGATTTTGCCTGCCAATTCAGGGGACATGGGTTCAGTCCTTGGTCCAGTAAGATTCCACATGCTGCAGAGCAACTGCACCCATGAGCTGCAACTCCTGAGCCTGGGCTAGATTTCGAGAGCCACAATTACTGAGCCTGTTCTCCACAATAGAAAAAGCCACTGCAATGAGAAGCCCATGTACTGCAATGAAGAGTAGCCTCTACTCGCTGCAACTAGAGAAAGCCCCCACACAGAAATGAAGACCCAGTGCAACTAAAAATAAAAATATAAAATAAATAAAATTCTTTATCAAACTGTGTTCTACTGACTGTATGTATCTGAAGCATTTGCTAAAGACACAGAGTGCTCAGCCCCACCTCATCCCTGTTGGGTCAAAATTGCTGAGTGTGGTGCCTAGGAATTTGAATTTTTAGTGAGTTTCCCAGGTGATTCTGACGCATGCTACTTGAGACCTGCTGCCTCGTGTATGCTGAGTATACCGAGAGCTTTGATGTACTGCAGGTATGAGATTTCTTTTGGATCTTGACCTTCACATTTTGAAATAAGTAGATTTGCTTTTATATCACAAAGAAAAGGCTTAGTCCTCCCTTCCCACTTCATTATTCACTAACTTCAAGAGGAAATTGCAAAAAAAGAAAAGAGATGCGTTTGAGAGTGGCTGCCATGATTTCTCCCCAGAAC
Organism: Dama dama; assembly: GCF_033118175.1. Lineage (NCBI taxonomy): Eukaryota > Metazoa > Chordata > Mammalia > Artiodactyla > Cervidae > Dama > Dama dama. The sequence goes on along the minus strand of NC_083700.1, from coordinate 111,540,177 downwards.
ATGTTGGCAGGTGTAAAATTGCAGATTGAATCTGTCCCACGTGTGGGTTGTATCTCTGGCTGGTTTTGATCCACATGCCTGTGTGCTGCTCTGTTTAGACCCTTCAACGTTCTGGTTATATTTTATTCCTTAGAGTCAAGTTGCAGTCAAGCTATTGATTTGGCTATTTTGGGGGCACGAGCTTTATTTTATGTTGTCAAGGACCCCAACCTCTGGATGATGAAAGAATATTATGAACATACTTATTCTTTCATATACTTTAAAATCTTCATATTTGTTTTGAAAGAGAGAAAAATTTGGAAATATTTACTTATTTTTGTACCACCAAGAATTAACAACTGTTAATATTTTGACAGATTTCCCCCATCAATTTTTAATTTAAAATTGAAGCCATTATCTTGTACCTGTCAGACTGGTCCTCTCCTCACTATAATTCTACATCTTTTTCTTTTCTCAAAGCCAACCAAAAGTTATGACAAACCTAGACAGTGTATTAAAACTCAGAGACATGTCTTTGCTGACAAAGGTCCGTATAGTCAAAGCTATTGCTTTTCCAGTAGTCACGTACAGATGTGAGAGCTGGACCATAAAGAAGGCCTAATGCCCAAGAACTGATGTTTTTGAGCTGTGGTGCTGGAGAAGATGCCTGGAAGAGTCCCTTGAACAACAAGGATATCAAACTGGTCCATCCTAAAGGAAATCAACCCTGAATATTCATTGGAAAGACTGATGCTGAGGCTGAAGCTCCGATACTTTGGCCACCTGATGCAAAGAGCCGACTCATTGGAAAAGACCCTGATGATGAGAAAGATTGAGGACAGGAGAAGGGGATGACAGAGGATGAGATGGTTGGGTGGCATCACCGACTCAATGGACATGAGTTTGAGCAAATTCCGGGAGATGGTGAAGGACCGGGAAGCCTGGCGTGGTGCAGTCCATGGGGTTGCAAAGAGTCGGACGTGACTGAGTAACAGCAACAAAAACAGTCTCTCTCACGAGGTTGTTACATATCCTTGTGTTCCACTTAAAAATAATATAAATATATATTTGTATACAAATATGTATACAGTATTGTTTTTAAAAAACTTTATATATAAGTGGCACATATTATTCTGTATCTTGTCTTTCTTGACTTGGTTTTAAGTTTTTGAATCTTTGCAAGTTGTCTTGTATGGATTTAGTGCATCTCTTTTAACATTTCTTAAATGTTTTTATTTTTTAAATTTTTGGCTGCATTGTGTGGCATGTGGGGTCTTAGTTTCCTGACCAAGAATTGAATCCATGTCCACTGTCGTGGAAGCTTGGAGTCTTAACCACTGGACCACCAGGAAGTCCTGGTGCATTTCTTCTAACAGCCAAAACTTGTATGTCTACATTTATTTTATTTGCCCATTCCCCTACTGGTGGATGTTGACTTTCAGTTTCCTCTGTTGCAGACAAAGTTGCAATGAACACTGGAGCTTCTCTCTCTGTATATAGAGTTTCTCGAGGATATCGATCTAAAAGTTAGACTAATGCACTGTGGTGCAGTCTCCATTATAGTAAGTGTTACAAAATACTCTCCAAAAGGCTGAGATAATTTATTTTTCTCACCAGCAGTGTGTGAGAAGGCCAACCCTCCTTCTCTTATTTTTGCTAAACCTAAATTTACCTAATTTTAGCCAGTCTGTTTGATAAAATGACACCATGCTGTTCTAATTTTTAGGTTGTACTAATCATTATTGAGCTTATCTTACAGGTTTTTACAATACTTTTTGATGAGTAACTTAAAGCCCACACCTATAGATTAGAGAGAATTTGTAAGAGGAATAGTTTAGACTTTTTAAGAGAATATTTCAGTAGAAAGTAATGGATCCTTGCCAATAAAAATAACAAAACTCTAAAGATTGGGAGGAAGTAAAATCCTCTATGCTCATCAATCCATCAAGCTCAAGGAACATGTGATTCATCATCTATAAAGGGACACTCATGAGAGAAGATGTCATTTCTCAGGACAAGTGGTGGGAGCCAGGACTGCCCCCAGGCAGCAGCTGCTGGGAATAGCTTGTGGGTTTTGTGCTGCGTTGAGTTGATCACTGTGTTCTGAAACTTAACAAGCTATTAGGGAGACATCTTTCCATGTCTTTTCACGAGATAGTGATTTACTTCATTTTTTTTCTTTGAAAAATTTCACTTGTAGAAAGATTATAAGAATGAGGTAATGCATTTCTATATTCCCATTACAGTTTTGCCATTTTGTTAACATTCTGCTGTATTTTGCTCTGTCTCTGTCTTTCTATAGATGTAATGATTAAAAAAAAATGTTTCCTTTAAAAAAACTATTGCTTCATTTTTGGTTGCACTGGGTCTTTGCTGCTGTGGGAAAACTTCCTCTAGTCATGGTTACTTGGTTTCTCGTTGTGGGGGCCTTCTCTTGTTGCAGAGCATGGGCTGCAAGTGCCCAGGCTTCAGCAGGGGCCCCATGAGGACTCTGTAGTCGTGGCATCAGTTCAGTTCAGTTCAGTTCAGTTGCTCAGTCGTGTCTGACTCTTTGCGACCCCATGAACCGCAGCAGGCCTCCCTGTCCATCACAAACTCCTGGAGTCTACCCAAAACCATGTCCATTGAGTTGCTGATGCCAGCCAACTGTCTCATCCTCTGTTGTCCCCTTCTCCTCCTGCCCTCAATCTTCCCCAGCATCAGGGTCTTTTCAAATGAGTCAGTTCTTCGAATCAGGTGACCAAAGTATTGGAGTTTCAGTTTCAACATTAGTCCTTCCAATGAACATCCAGGATTGATCTCCTTTAGGATGGACTGGTTGGATCTCCTTGCAGTCCAAGGGACTCTCAAGAGTCTTCTCCAGCACCACAGTTCAAAAGCATCAATTCTTCAGTGCTCAGCCTTCTTTATAGTCCAACTCTCACATCCATACATGACCACTGGAAAAACCATAGCCTTGACTAGATGGACCTTTGTTGACAAAGTAATGTCTCTGCTTTTTAATATGCTGTCTAGGTTGGTCATAACTTTCCTTCCAAGGAGTAAGCATCTTTTAATTTCATGGCTGCAATCACTATCAGCAGTGATTTTGGAGCCCAGAAAAATAAAGTCAACCAGTGTTTCCACTGTCTCCCCAACTATTTGCCATCAAGTGATGGGACTGGATGCCATGATCTTAGTTTTCTGAATGTTGAGCTTTAAGCTAACTTTTTCACTCTCCTCTTTCACTTTCATTGAGAAGCTCATTAGTTCTTCTTCACTTTCTGCCATAAGAGTGGTGTCGTCTGCATATCTGAGGTTATTGATATTTCTCCTGGCAATCTTGATTCCAGCTTGTGCTTCCTTCAGCTCAGCATTTCTCATGATGTACTCTGCATTGAAGTTAAATAAGCAGGGTGACAATATCCAGCCTTGACGTACTCCTTTCCCTATTTGGAACCAGTCTGTTGTTCCATGTCCAGTTCTAACTGTTGTTTCCTGACCTGCATACAGGTTTCTCAAGTGGCAGGTTAGGTGGTCTGGTATTCCCATCTCTTTCAGAAATTTCCACAGTTCATTGTGATCCACACAGTCAAAGGCTTTGGCATAGTCAATGAAGCAGAAATAGATGTTTTTCTGGAATTCTCTTGCTTTTTTGATGATCCAGTGGATGTTTTCAATTTGATCTCTGGTTCCTCTGCCTTTTCTAAAAGCAGCTTGAACATCTGGAAGTTCACGGTTCATGTATTGATGAAGCCTGGCTTGGAGAATTTTGAGCATTACTTTACTAGCCTGTGAGATGAGTGCAATTGTGCGGTAGTTTGAACATTCTTTGGCATTGCCTTTCTTTGGGATTGGAATGAAAACTGACCTTTTCCAGCCCTGTGGCTACTGCTGAGTTTTCCAAATTTGCTGGCATATTGAGTACAGCACTTTCACAGCATCATCTTTCAGGATTTGAAATAGCTCAACTGGAATTCCATCACCTCCACTAGCTTTGTTGGTAGTGATGCTTCCTAAGGCCCACTTGACTTCACATTCCAGGATGTCTGGCTCTAGGTGAGTGATCACACCATTGTGATTATCTGGGTCGTGAAGATCTTTTTTGTACAGTTCTTCTGTGCATTCTTGCCACCTCTTCTTAATATCTTCTGCTTCTTTTAGGTCCCTACAATTTCTGTCCTTTATTGAGCCCATCTTTGCATGAAATGTTCCCTTGGTATCTCTAATTTTCTTGAAGAGATCTCTGGTCTTTCTCATTCTATTGTTTTCCTCTATTTCTTTGCCCTGATCACTGAGGGAGGCTTTCTTATCTCTCCTTGCTGTTGTTTGGAACTCTGCATTCAAATGGGTATATCTTTTCTTTTCTCCTTTGCTTTTCGCTTCCCTTCTTTTCACAGCTATTTGTAAGGCCTCCTCAGACAGCCATTTTGCCTTTTTGCATTTCTTTTTTTTTTTTTCCTTTTTGCATTTCTTTTCCACGGGGATGGTCTTGATCCCTGTCTCCTGTACAGTGTCACAAACCTCTGTCCATAGTTCATCAGGCACTCTGTCTGTCAGATCTAGTCCCATAAATCTATTTCTCACTTCCTCTGTATAATCATAAGGGATTTGATTTAGGTCATACCTTAATGGTCTAGTGGCTTTCTCCACTTTCTTCAATTTCAGTCTGAATTTGGCATGGGGGCTTTAATTGCGCCACAGCATGTGGGTCTTCTTGGACCAGGGATTGGACCCATGTCCCTTGTATTGGCAGGTGGATTCCTACCCACTGCACCACCAGGGAAGTCCTGTAATGATTGTTCTTATTATAGAGTCATTTGGGAGTGAGTCAGGGACATCATCATCTTTTACCACTGAAGTCTTCCGTGTGTATCTCGAAAACAAGGATATTCCTTTACCCACGCAGGGTACATGTCATTTTCATTTTCAGGGAATTTAGTATACATACAATATCCATACTGTCTAATATACACTCCATAATAAAATCTCATTAGTTGTCTCCATCATGTCCTTAATTGCAATTTATTATTTTTCCTGATTCAGGATCCTATCCAGGTCACGCATTTTGTTTGCTTGTCATGTCTCTTTGAACTTTTTAACCTGTGACTGTGGCTCATCTGTCTCCATGTTTCATGACACTGAGACGAAACAGACAGGCCAGCTGTTCGGCAGAATGTCCCTCAATCTGAGTTTGTCTGATTGTCAGCTCGTTACTAGGGTCAGGCCATTCGCTTTGGACAGGAACACTGGGTAAGTGATGCTGTGTTCTACGTAGCAGATCCCACCAGGAAACTCCTGATGTCAGTCTCTTTCAGCCTCATTCCTTTTAACAACTGCATAATAATTACATTCCATCCTGCGGATGTAATATAATTACTCCAACCCTGCCTCTATAGATGAGCTTTTGGGTTGTTCCTAGTGTTTGGCTAATGAAAACCATGCTGTGATAAATGTGACAAAGTTGGGGCGGGAGATGAGAGTGAGGTTCAAAGGGAGGGGATACCTATGCATACCTGTGGTTGATTCATGTTGAGGCTTGACAGAAAACAACAAAATTCTGTAAAGCAATTATCCTACAATAAAAAAATAAAGAAACTAAAAAAAATGTTACAAAGAGTGTTTCCAATGTTAGAATCATTAGAATGAGTGTGATCAAGGAAGTAAGAGAGTGAAGAAAGAGCAACGGAGGACATAAATTTGAGTGGATTGGGGATGGTGGGCTCGTGTGGGTAGTGGGATGTGATGGTAAAAGACACGATCACTTTGGCTGCAGGAGGCAGGTTGGGTTGGGAGGAAGGAGGATCACTGCTCAAACAGTCCAGGGAAGAGACAGGAAAGGCTGGAAGTTCAGCAGTATTGGTAAGTAGCTGGAAAGAAAGAGAACAATTAATAAACATTTACAGGGCCTTCCCTGGTGATCCAGTGGTTGAGACTCTGCCTTGCAATGGAAGCGACGTGGGTTCGACCTCTGGTCAGGGAAATAAGATTCCACATGCCACATGACAACTAAGCTCAAGTGCCACAGCCAGAGAAGCCCGCAACAAAGAGACCCTTGTGCCACAGTGAAGACCCAGAACAGCCAAATAAATAAATAGGAATAACTAAACATTTACAAGTACCGACACACACTGCAATCTGGATGAACCTTGAAAACCCTGCACTCAGTGAAGGAAGCCAGTCACTGAAGTCCACAGGTTGCATGATTCATTCGTGTTTTTGCCTCACCACGTATCTTGTGGGATCTTAGTTCCCTGACCAGGGTTGGAACCATTGCCCCTTGCAGTGGAAGCACAGAGTCTTCCTCACTGGACCACTAAGGAAGTCCTGTGTGATTCTTTTTGTATGTTATCTTCAGAATAGGCAAATCCAGGGAGAGAAGGAACACATTACCAGGGGATGGGAGGATGGCAAATTGGTACAGAGTTTTCTGGTTTGGTGAAAAAGATTAGAAGCTAAAGAGCATGGTGGCTGCATGACGTTTGTGAGTGCACCGAATGCCCATGAATGGCACACCTCAAAATGGTTAACTCGTGAATTTCATCTTAATAAAAAAAATAGGAGATTAAAAAAACCTCAGGACACAGGACTTCATGGACATTGTGATGTGGTGAGGAGGAGGGAGAACTGGCTGTGTTAGATTTCTGGTTGAGGCCCTTGTGTAGAAGGTCTTACTCATTAACTGAAACAAGGTTTTCAAGAAAAGGAACAGCTCAGAATGGGAGAAAATGATGTGTTCAGATGATTAAGAAGCTATGTATATGGTAAAATATAAAATATATACAAAAACCACAGAGCAGGTTAATGAAACCCAATGTACACAATACTCAACTACAACAATGACCAGTCGTGGCCAACATAGCGTCATCTGTACCCCGTCCACCACCCATTCACATACTATTTTGAAATAAATACCAGACATCATATTCCATCATCCATTAATAGCTCAGGATGTTTCTCTAAAAGATGAGGAATTTTTTTTTTTTGATGAGGAATTTTTTAAATGAACTTTCAAAGTACCATTAATACAACAAAAAAAATTAACAATGACTTCTTAATATGATCAGGTTGTCAGCCAGTGATCAAGTTTCTAATTGTCTCATAATTTTTTCTTATTATTTCTTTGAATCAGGATCCACATAAGATACAATTATTGTGACTGAGTACTGTGTCTCTTAAATCTGTTTTTATCTTAAATCCCCTTCTCTCTCCTTTATAATTTACACGTTGGAAAATTAGGTTATTTGTCACATAGAAGCTCCTGTGGTCTGGATTGTACTGACTGCTTCCCTATGATGAATTTTACATGCTCTCCTACCCTCTGTATTTTCATAAATTAATTGGTAGTTGGGTCAAGACTTGATCAAATCTGTTTAATTTCTTTTTTCAACAAGAATATTTTATTAGTGATGATATGTTCTTCCATCAGAAGACACATATCACCCAGTTGCCTCTGTGTGTGTGTGTGTGTGTGATGTTAATAGTTGTTGTTGGCCAAAGTCTAGTTAACCCAGACAACCTGTTCCCAAATTCCTGATCCTTTGAAACAATGTGAGAAAATACATGTTTATTGTTATTCTAAGCCATTCAGTTTTGGGATGATTTGTTATGCAGCAATCCAACCAGTCCATCCTAAAGGAAATCAGTCCTGAATGTTCATTGGAAGGACTGATGTTGAAGCTGAAACTCCAATACTTTGGCAACCTGATGAGAAGAGCTGACTCATTTGAAAAGACCCTGATGCTGGGAAAGATTGAAGGTGAGAGAAGGGGACAACAGAGGATGAGATGGTCGGATGGCATCACTGACTCAGTGGACATGAATTTGAGTAAACTCCAGGAGTTGGTGATGGACAGGGAGGCCTGGCATGTTGCAGTCTATGGGGTCGCAGAGTCAGACATGACTGAGCGACTGAACTGAACTGAATAGAAAGCAAAAACAGAAAAGTTGGATAAATATCAGGAGACCCATTAATATAATTCATCATACTAACAGAGATAAGGATAAAAACTTTAAAAGCCATCTCCAAAGATGCAAAAAAAAAAAAAAAAAAAGGCAAAAACAAAGCTTTTGACAAAAGGCAAAACCCACTCAATAAAATAAGATGATGGGTACTTTCCTAATATGCCAAGAATAAACACACACATATTTTATGTTCCCAAACTAGCACTTTACTTAGTCAGAAACCACTTGAGGATTTCTCATTAAATGAAGAAAATATGCTCACTATTTTCACTATAATTTAACAATATGTTGGGATTATGAACCCCTGCATTTGACAAGGGAAAGCAATAAAAGGCATTGGTATTGGAAAGAAAAACTAAAACTATCCCTATTTTTAAATTTAGCCAGAAAACCCAAGTAAATGATGAAAAGGCTATTAAAAAAGAGAGCTTAGAGAAATGACCAGTCATGAAGTTAATGCATAAAATAAGGGAAGGGAAAAATAAAGTAGCTAGAATAAATGTAAGAAAAGCCTTAAACCTGCTTAAAGAAGGCTATAAGAGTCTCTTGAAAAATACAAGGTAGGACTTGAAAAAATGGAAAGACATACATGTGCTTGGGTAGAAAACTCAACAACTTAAAAGATGTGAATTTTACATATTAATTTATGCATGTAATGTAATCAGAATAAAAATACCCACAGTTCCTCACCCCCCAGAATTAGGCTAGTTAATTATAAAGCACATTGGGAAGAATGATCAAGCAAGAATAGTTAGGAGAACACTGAACATGATCATTTTTGTCTCAGTGATGTTTTTCTTAAGTGCTTGTGGGTTTGAGAGGCCAAGTAGAAATGTACAGCTGGACATATGATATGCAAGGCTGCGGCCCAGAAGTCCCCAGTGACCCATCTGGGTGGCATAAGTCTAGGAGGGTGCCTGGCCTTTCCCTGGAGACAGTGGATGGGCTTTTCCAGGAAGGGTGTATGGAATGGGTTGAAGACTCAGGAAAACTAGACTTGGAGGCTGCTGTAGTGAGTGGGCAGGTGATGAGGGTGGGTAAGGGTCAGAGGCAGAGCAAAACAAAGGAATAAAAACTAGGGAAAAAGGAAGAGGGCCAAGAAAGATGATGCTACAAAAACCAAGAGTGTGCAGAGTTCCCACGAGGAGACAACAAGAGCAAGTAGCTCGGAGTCTTGAAATAACAGCTATTCCATCTGCATCTGACAGGTAGAGATCCATGCATATATACGAGGTGGAGGCGTGACTGAGGTCACCAGCGACAATCACTTCCAACATCTTCGTGGCTTTCCTCCCAGACCTTGCTCTGTGGCTACATATGTGTAGCATCTACATACATAATTGCAAATAAGGTCATCATGTTAAGTTCTGTAATCATTTTCCACTCAGCGGTGTATTGTGAAACTCATGAAGTCATGCCTTAGTCACCTAGTTCAGTTGCTCAGTCATGTCCGACTCTTTGTGACCCCATGGACTGCAGCACCCCAGGCTTCCCTATCCATCACTAACTCCCGGAGCTTGCTCAAACTCATGCCCATTAAGTCGGTGACACCATCCAGCCATCTCATCTTCTGTCGTCCCCTTCTCCTCCTGCCTTCAGTCTTTCCCAGCATCAGGGTCTTTTCCAGTGAGTCAGTTATTTGCAGCAGGTGGCCAAACTACCAGTTCAGTTCAGTCATTCAGTCGTGTCCGCCTCTTTGCGACCCCATGGACTGCAGCACGCCAGGCCTCCCTGTCCATCACCAACTCCTGGAATTTACTCAAACTCATGTCCATTGAGTCGGTGATGCCATCCAACCATCTCATCCTCTGCTAAAGTACTGTCTGACTTAGTAAAAACTTGGCAGAAGTGGACTGAATTGGACAGATTCATTCATTCATCTGAGTATTTAATGAGTGTCTCCTGTGTCAGGCATTAATCTGGATGCTTGGGACGTTTGGTGAACAAAACGTTCAAAGATCCCTCCCATATGGAGCTTCTGTTCTGAACAGACAATAAACAGTAAATATAATGAATAGGCACATATGTAGATGGTGGTAAGTGCTCTATGGAATAAAGAGTGGGTTGGGGAAGGGGGGTTGGGAGAGAGCAGGTAGGTGGTAGGTTGCAGTTTTAGAAACGGTGATGGGCAGGACTCATGAGAAGCGGGGAATGTGAGTCGAGCCTGGAAGGAAGTGGGGCGCTTGGAGATGCAATTCACAGAGAAAGGTACTTCACATGTGCAATTCATATGGAGGCAGATGGGGGATAAATGATGATATTTCTAAGTGACACTTCTCAGGTGGTAAAGAATTCGCCTGCCAATGCAGGAGACGTGGGTTCAATCCCTGGGTCAGGAAGATCCCCTGGAGAAAGAAACGGCAACCCAGTCCAGTATTCTTGCCTGGAGAATCCCATGGACAGAGGAGCCTGGGGGGGCTACAGTCTATGGGGTTGCAAAGAGTCGGACATGACTGAAGCGACGACATGCATGCACTGCATGTGGAATTGCGGCCCTGATAGACATCAGGGAAGGAGACATCTTGCAGGTGGTTTAGAGTGTGGGGCTAGAGCTCACAAGGCGTGTTGGCCTGGAGCAAATGGCTGGGAGCTTTGGATGCGATTATGGACAGTGATGGTTTCCAAACTCCAGCGTGCTTGGGCTCCAACTCCAGAATTTCGGATTCAGTGGGTTTGGGATGGGCCTTGGGGATCTGCATTTCTTAGCAAGCTCCAGGAGGTGCTGCGGGTCCAGGGAGTACACTGTGAGAACAGCTGGGGTTGAGCAAAGAAAGCTGAGCTAGGAATTCTTAGAAAAAAGGGAAATGGGCAAAGAGGGCCTTCAAAGAGGACTGGTAGGGCCAGGGGCTAAACCAGAGCAGATTCCCAGATCCAAATGGGGCTAAATCTCAAGGAAATGGGGGACGGGGCTGCAGAACTCAAAAGTCTGACACATAGGGCAGGCATGGTCATCGGGGACCTGCATGAAAGCTATTTTAAAAGTCTGGGATTTGGAGTGGAAAGAAACGAATTCTCCTTTAAGAAGCAAAGGAAAGGCAGATCTGATGACCAGGAGGCATGAGGTTAGATCTGAATTAAGAACTCTTTCTCTGTTTCATTGTGCATTCTTGGTTACTACTTTGACCTGAACGGTGAAAAACTTTCACAAGACATCATGACAGAAGGAGAAAAAGATGTCTGCTACACCGACTAGTGTAGGCACATGTTCTTTAATGATAATTGTCGAAGCTGCTACAAGGAACATTTGATTTGAACTTATCCATAACTTAGAAGCACGTTTCTCATATTTGTAGGATAATTGATTCCTATGAGCAACTACTGCTTCTTACACAGTGACAAAATGTTTGATGCACTAAAAATAGTGCATCTTAAAAGTAGACTCAATCAGTATTTAATTACAAAATATACTGATAGAACATAAAATATAGGACAACATAGCAGAAGCTATTACATACACATCAGTTTAAAACAGAGTTTAGTAATGAGATACTGTCACCCAAAGCAGAAATCATAAAGCAAAATATTGGTAGATATTACTTTGCAAAAGAAGACTTACATTGTATTGAAAGATAAAAGGTGAACAACAAATTAAAAGAATTTTAAATATATATTGCATATGCGTGTATGTAATGAAAAGTCAGTATCTTCATAAGATTAAAACATTATTTGAAATCAGCTTCTTTTACAAACACTGCATTAGACAAATGATCAAAAGATAGAAAATTCTCAAAGGAAGAATTAAAAATTGGCAATAAATATTTTAAAAAGTATCTCTTCATTAATATTCTTAGGAATAGAAATGAAAGTAATAATCAAATTTTAGCCTTTCAAAAGGATGAAGATTAAGAAAATAAAAAGTGTTAAAACCCAGTATTCTCACCAGGCAGTTGTATGTTGTGGAATTTTTCTGAGTGGAATTTTATTTTTAATTCTGTAGGATCACAATATGTTTAGGATGGGATAAAGTCAGGAACAACCGGAATGTTCAGTAACAGGAGATGGATTTTATAGATTATGGAGTAGACTGCAACCCTGAGAAATGATGCAGAAGGCAATGGCACCCCACTCCAGTACTCTTGCCTGGAAAATTCCATGGACGGAGGAGCCTGGTAGGCTGCAGCCCATGGGATTGCTAAGAGTCGGACACGACTGAGCGACTTCACTTTCATTTTTCATTTTCATGCATTGGAGAAGCCCACTCCAGTGTACTTGCCTGGAGAATCCCAGGGATGGGGGAGCCTGGTGGGCTGCCATCTGTGGGATTGCACAGAGTCAGACACGACTGAAGCGACTTAGCAGCAGCAGCAGCTGAGGAATGATGGTATAGGAGGAAGTCACCTGGCTTGGTGAGTGACCTCCTCCCCCCCACCCCCAGCTGGGTTAGTGTGTCCAGGACCAGCTCTGCAGGATGTGTGGCAGCCCCCTTGGGTTTCCAGGCAGGCCGCCTCTCCTTTGCTGACTAAGCTCTGTTGGAACTTCGCTGACCGTTTTAATGGAGACCTGTTCACCGTGTGTGGCAGTGATTTATGCCTATTGGTGGAAGAATTGATGCTTTTGAACTGTGGTGTTGGGGAAGACTCTTGAGAGTCCCTTGGACTGCAAGGAGATCCAACCAGTCCATCCTAAAGGAGATCAGTCCTGGGTGTTCATTGGAAGGACTGATGTTGAAACTGAAACTCCAATACTTTGGCCACCTGATGAGATGAGCTGACTCACTGGAAAAGACCCTGATGTTGGAAAGATTAAGGGTGGGTGGAGAAGGGGATGACAGAGGATGAGATGGTTAGATGGCATCACCAACTCAGTGGACATGAGTTTGGGTAAACTGGGCGTTGGTGATGGACAGGGAGGCTTGGCATGCTTCAGTTCATGGGGTTGCAAAGAGTCAGACATGACCGAGCAACCGAACTGAACTGAACTGAACTGGTGTTTGTAATTGACAACAAGCTCTTCCATTGCAAGGATTCTGTCTTACAAATTTCTCATCAATTCCCTCCCTAGCCCCTTCTGCACTGAGCAGAGTACCCAGCCCACGGAAAGTACTCAGGACATGAGTGCAGCAGACCTTAAGGATGGAGTTGACACTGCATTTTTGTAGCAAGGCCAGAGCGCACAGAGTGGGAAAGCCAGGATCCATAGGCTGGCCAGTGTTGAGACTTGACCCTGGTCAGAACTGGCAGGGATGCTTCAGAAACAAATGACTCACAGGTTTTAAGCCATACTGTGTATGAGCCTAGAGATACGGTTTTTCATTTTTTGGCTGCACTGTGGAGCTTGTGCAATCTTAGTTCTCTGAGCAGGGATTGAACCTGGGCCACAGCCATGAAAGCTGCCAGTCCTAACCTTGAGACTGCCAGGGAATTTCCAGGAAATCTGCATTTTAAACTCCTTCCACAGGTGAGAACGCTGCTGCTGCAGAACCAGTTCAGGGTCCAGAGCTGCGTCTGGGGAGCCCCAGGCAGAGCAGGGGTTGCACGGAGCTGGCTGGAGATGGAGGAAGTGGAGGGAAGAAACTGCAGGTGTGTTGGGTGATTGTTCAGAGTCTGTAGGAGCGGGTGCAGGTGAGCCGTTTGATCTCTGTTCCTCTGGGAAGAGGGTTTCAAAGAAAACAGGACTGGGGAAACAAGATTGGCTTTCTGCTGGAGCCAAGACATTGAGGCGGATCTTTCCATCCTGGTTCAGTTGGTAAAGAATCTGCCTGCAATGCAGGAGACCTGGGTTTGATCCCTGGGTTGGAAAGATCCCCTGGAGGAGGGAATTGCAGACCTGCTCCTGTATTCTTGCCTGGAGAATCCCATGGATAGAGGAGCCTGGTGGGCTACAGTCCGTGGGGTCGCAAAGAGTCCAATATGATTAATTGACTAACACTTTGTCCTCCCATCCTGGTGGAGGAACCTGAGTGGGAGAGGGAACTGCTTTGCCAACAGGTTTGGAAGTGACAGGGCCCAGAGTCTGGGCTAGAACAGAGCGGGTGAACAGGGCGTGGGGACCTGCCTGGTGGCCCTGACGTCACACCCACGTGTCACAGCCCCCGGGGCCTGGCTGTCTCTACCACGCCACGCTCTGGGACTGCTTTTTGCCTCTGGCTTGCACATAATGCCAATTATAAGGATAGCAAACACATCCTTAATGCTATCACAACAGAATCTCTGAATAATTATTTTTACTTTACTTGATTATGTTGATCCAGTACCCCAGGTGTGTTGAGCATAATCTAGCAGTTTGTTGTGGTGGAAGATGAGTCACTCAGGGCCGTACCCACTCTGTTCCTGGGGCAGATGGTCTATGCAGGGTGTCTGTGACTGGGGGCCCACACTTCTGTGAAAGTGCAGTGACTGATGAGGATGAGGGCCTGTGGCTTCCATCAAATCGGAAACTTAGACATAAAAAGATCAAAGGATTTGTTGGACTCTTGGAATATGGTGGGCTTACTGTCTTGGGAGGAGAGAGGCCATTTTTGCTTAGTTTGTTATTCAGTCTCTCAGTTGTGTCTGACTCTTTGCGACCCCATGGACTGCAGCACACAAGGCCTCCCTGTCCTTCACCATCTCCCAGAGCTTGCTCAAACTCATGTCCATCGAGTCAGTGATGCCATCCAACCATCTCATCCTCTGTCTCCCCCTTCTCCCACCTTCGATCTTTTTCAGCATCATGGTCTTTTCCAATGAGTCAGCTCTTCACATTAGGTGGCCAAAATTCGTGTCTTGCCAAAGAAACAGCCCTGTGCCCCTGAGTTGTGGTCAGGCTGAGTTCAGAGTGTAGCCAGAAGGTGGGGTTTTCTGGCGTCACAGAGTCTCCCTCTCTGGGGAGAGCCGCACTGTGATGTTAGGATAGCCGACTCTAGGAGGACAAGGTCTTCTGATTCTGAATCAAGTTCAAGTGTGCCACTCAAGATGTTCCCTGCCCAGGTCCAGGTTTGCTCCAGTCCCCTCCCTTCCTCTTTGTTCTGCTCCTCTCTCCACCCAGGAGCGGGGCCAGACAATCGCTGTCCCCTGACCATGGTCTTCCTCCCTTTGACTTGGTGCCTGCCTGCCTGGCTCTTCAGGAGCCCCTGTTTATTTCTGAGATTCACAGTCCTTCACGGCCCGAGCCAAATGTCATCATGTGCTATAAGCCACCCTCCTGCCTCCCAGTCACGGGATGGAACTTTCCCTTCCCTTCTTCCAAACGGCCTTGCATCTTGACTGTTCCTCCTTCACACCTCGCTGCTTCACCTTCACTCCTGGCCTGGGCTGAGCTCTCCTGCTAAAGGGGCAGGACCTCCCTCTTTGCTGGGCAGGGCCACATCTACAGCAGCTGTCAGTGCTTGCCCAAGACCTAGCGGGAGAAGAAGTTGCCCTTTGGAAGACGTGAGCAGAGGAAGACGAGGGGAATGGAGAGGATCCGGGCTTGGGTAAGACAGGCTTTTATAAAAGAAAGTTGGCCCAGGTTTCCTACTTTTCCCACGCTGATTACCAGCCCTCATAGACTTGGATCCAGGTCTCTCTGCCCTTGAGCGCTGCCAACTTGTGAAAGGGCACAGCTAGATTTTATTTCCCTATTTTATTTAGAAACTCTTGCATAAAGAGGCAAGTTGTTCATTCTAAATGATTTATACTTGTATCAGCCTCCCTCTGCTTCCCAGTGGGGATGACTCTTAAAAATGTGATAATTTGTTTTGCTTGGAGCTCACGTTTTGAGTTCGGGGTGTGTTAAAACCACGATTCTGGTACTCTTCACGATAACACTGTTGTCCTTGCTGGCAAAATGAACAAGGACCTACGTTAGTGAAACTCGTCTTCTCTTGCTTTGATGCAAATTCTTACAGATTGCTTGCTGCTCCTTTTCCTTGCAAAAACTAAAGCGTACAGATGGGGATGAAGCCTTAAAAATAAACTATTGTGGAGTTCCAAATACTGAAACAGTATTTTCCACTTTAACTGTGGCTATTGACAGATGCTCTTCCTTGTGGTATTTGTTAGATTTCCCTGAGGTATTTCTCTGACATGTAATAAGACATGATTTCCTTAGTCACTCTCCTTACCTCCCCACCCCCCTCAAACAAAGTGTTAGTCATTCAGTCGTGTCCAACTCTTTGCAACCCCATGGACTGTAGCCCATCAAACTCCTCTGTCCATGGGATTCTCTAGGTGAAAATACTGGAGTGGGTAGCCATTTGCTTCTCCAGGGGGTCTTCCCAACACAGGGATCGAACCCGTGTCTCCTGCATTGCAGGCAGAATTTTTTGACTTCCCTTGTGTCTCAGACAGTGAAGAATCTGCCTGCAATGCGGGAGGCTTGGCTTTGATCCCTGGGTCCAGGAAGATCCCCTGGAGAAGGGAATGGCTATCCACTCCAGTATTCTTGCCTGGAGAATACCAGGGACAGAGGAACCTGCAGGGCTCTGGTCCATGGGGTCGCAAGGAGTCAGACACAACGGAGCGTGTCACACAACGGAGTGACACACTGTCACTTTCCTTACCCCGAGTCACTTTCCAGATGATAAACGCATAAGGATTCCAGTTCATTATCAACAGGTCAGCCCTCTTGGCTTGCCTCGCTTTCTAGCAGACATGCACAAAAGAGATGGGTCCCCAGCGGACCTGCTTCTTTCCTCTCTGACCACATCCTTATTCAGACACCTCAGTGGCTTTTGTATCATTGGCCAGCACCCACGTGTCTCCACACGCACTGTGGTCCTGTTAATAATAGTACATCAAGCGGAGATGTAAAGATCTTTATGTCCCTGTGTCATCCCCTCAGCGGCCTGCTTTCACCCCCCACCGTTGGAGGAGAAGAATGTGAGCCCGGGATGCCAAGTTTGAGTTTTCAGAGCAGGACTTCCCTGGCAGTCCAGGGGTTAATGCTCTGAGCTTCCACTGCAGGGGATGTGGGTTCAGTCCCTGGTGGGGATCTCGCATGCCATGGGTGGCCAAAAAAAAGAGTTTTCAAAGCTGACATAGACCAAAGCCTTTTTATAGGCGAGGACTCTCCAATCTGATGCTTTTGAACATGAAACTACATGATCTAGTTCTGGCTGAAAAGAGACTGTGCAGGACAGGGCACAGAGAGCGGCGCTCTGGGCACGTGCTGGTCTCGGGGGGGAGGCAAGGCGGCTTTGGCCTGGTGTGCTGGCCGCAGCGTGAGTGTTGTCAAGTTCTGGGTATGTTCTGAGGGTGGAGCTGGTAGGATGAGAGGAGTGAGAGAAGAGAGGAGATGGTGGTCCCTAACTTTTCTGGCACCAGGGACCAGTTTCACGGAAGACAATTTTCCCGCAGAACCAGGGGTTGGGGGGAATGGTTTCGGGATGATTCAGTTCAGTTCAGTTCAGTCACTCAGTCGTGTCCGACTCTTTGCGACCCCATGGACGAAAGCACGCCAGGCCTCCCTGTCCATCACCGACTCCTGGAGTTTCCCCAAACTCATGTCCATTGAGTCAGTGATGCCATCCAACCATCTCATCCTCTGTTGTCCCCTTCTCCTCCTGCCTTCAATCTTTCCCAGCACCAGGGTCTTTTCCAAAGAGTCAGTTCTTTAGGTGGCCAAAATATTGGAGTTTGAGCTTCAGCATCAGTCCTTCCAATTCAGGACTGATTTCCTCTAGGATGGACTGGTTGGATCTCCCTGCAGTCCAAGGGACTCGCAAGAGTCTTCTCCAATACCACAGTTCAAAACCATCAATTCTTCACCACTCAGCTTTCTTTATAGTCCAACTCTCACATTCATACATGACTATTAGAAAAAAACCATAGCTTTGACTAGACGGACCTTTGTTGCCAAAGTAATGTCTCTGCATTTTAATATGTTGTCTAGGTTGGTCGTAACTTTTCTTCCAAGGAACAAGCATCTTTTAATTTCATGACTGTAATCACCATCTGCAGTAATTTTGGAGCCCCCCAAAATAAAGTCTGTCACTTTTAGGGGTCAGTTGGCCATTTTCAGTGGGAAGTCATTGGTGACCTCCAGCAGGTAGATTAGATAGAAGGGAGTGAATGAATGGAGAGTAAGAACCTAGAGGTATGTATATGGACACATCTTTTGAAGAGCTTTGCTACCAAGAGCCAGGGGGCAAGGGCAGGCTCAGGGTCCAGAGGTAACTGGGTGTGTTTGAACAGTTTTTGAGATCTTGGCTCCCGCCCCTGCCTGTCCTGCTGCCCGTTTCCTCTGGGGACCCATGTGGCTCATGCCCACGGAAACTTGACCTAGGGCAGGTGCTAGAGCACATCCTTGGACTTAAACGAGTGCCTTGTTAAAGCTGACACAGCAGCGGTTAATGATGCCTCGTGTCCTGATTCAAAAGCCCTGACTAAAAATAACAACACTGCCGAGCCCTTGCCCAGCACTTTGCCAGCTAATTAGCTCATCTGTGCCCCTTAATGGTTTGATTTATGTGTTTCCTCCCTCAGTGAGGCCGGCTCCCAGGTGAGGAAATGCTGAGATGCTGGTCATGTGCCCAGGGGTGTGCGGAGCCCTGGGTTTGCCAAGCCAGGCCCAGCCCTCCATCGCCTTCCTGCTGACGGCTTCTCGGGCCGTGGGTGGCCCCTGTGCCTGATCTGTTTCAGGCTGGATGGTCAGGAAGCCGTCCTTCCTGGGGAGAGGGAAGATGCTCAGACATTCTGGGTGTCGGGAGTTGTAGGGGTGAGCGTGGGCAGAGAGGAGTGAGGGAGACGGTTGAGAGGGAGAGGAGACAGATGTTGGGGTGCGGGCATGCCCAGCTCATCCAGCCCCTCCCCGGCCCTCCCCAAACCCGCCATCACTTTCCAATGAGATCAAACAGGGAGCTCGGGGCTGCTTCCTCGCATTCATGCCCTCAGTCTCTCTCCCACCTTGTTCCAACATAAGGGGTCCTGAAGTACATTATGGGTGGTTTCCCCAGTGCCAGGCTGGGAAGGGCTGGGAAGGATACAGTTGTGAATGCCAGGTGCACCTTGGTGGGGAGTGGTGGTGACCACAAGTGCTCACGTTCAATTCCCCTTGAGCAGCTTGGCCAATTCCTCAATCACCCCATCCCTCTGGACTTTGTCAGCCTGGGTAGCTTGGCCCACAGGGCTGATTTAACAGGAAAATGCTGCTGCTTCTACATCTCCAAGATCCCATGGCTCTTACGCGGTAAGTGGATGGCCGACGGACAGCAAGAAAAGAGAATATTTGTGGGAGAAAGTGGCCACGGTCCCACCTTTCTGGGGGAAACTCTCCCCTAGATTAAAAGAAACTTCACTATGAAATCTTCCCAGGGGCATAAAATAAATATAAAATAAATATAGGTTTCTCTGGTAGCTCAGCTGGTAAAGAATCTGCCTGCAATGCAGGAGACCCGGGTTCAATCCCTGGGTTGGGAAGATCCCCTGGAGGAGGTCATGGCAACCCACTCCAGTATCTTACCTGGAGAATCGACCTAATTAATGCTAAATAATTATAGCCCTTCTTGCCTTGAAGATAAAGTTGAGAAACCCTTCTCCTGCAAGGGAAGGGGGAACCTCGGCCTCTCCTCATGTTGTTTAGGAGGCCTGCTGTGCTGGGCAGCCAGCTCTGCTTTGGAAGCTTCTTTGGGAGGAAAGCAGGCGAACCCCAGCTCACCAAGCCCATCCTGGTTTTGGCCGCCAGTGCGGTTCCTTCTGGCGTCACTGGAGGAAGGGGCCTGACCCCTGCCACGTGTCTGCTCCTGCTGCCAGGGTGCCCTCCGTGCCGCAGGTCCCTGCCCAGCTTGTCGGTCTAGCGTGCTTTACTTTACCTCCTGGGCTCTGACCCTGGGACTGGAGCGGGGCATCTCCTGGCATTGCTTTTTCCTGCCAGGCCTGGCAGCCCTCCCGCGTAGACCCCTTCCCCACAGCGACACCCCCTCCCTGCCCAGTTGCTTGGATCCTTTTCCTGCTGGTGAGCCTCAGGTGGGAGCTAAGGGAGACCCTTAGGAGACCGCTGGAGTACATGTGTTCACCTTTTAAGGGGACACACGAAACTAACAGGTTAGGGACAAGGCCCCTAAGCAAGTGATGTCACGCTTGCTGTGCTTTTCCTGACTCTGGGCTGTAGATTGTCACAGACAGCAAACCAGTACATCCCAGAAACAGGTGCTTCAAGCAGGAAGATTGATTTAGACTTCCTGCTGTCCTCCTTCGCCTCCCATGTTTCTTTTTTCCTTCTATGTGGATGTCTCCAGGTGGTGCTCCTGGTAAAGAACCCACTTGCCAATGCAGGTGGGTTGGATCCCTGGGCTGGGAAGATCCCCGGGAGAAGGAAATGGCAACCCACTTCAGTATTCTTGCCTGGAGAATCCCATGGACGGAGGAGCCTGATGGGCTACAGTCCATGAGGTGGCAAAGAGTCCGACACAATTGAAGTGATTTAGTATACCTGCCTGCTCCATGAACAGGTTATGAAGAAGCTTATCTTTCGCAACTTGAAGAGGGAGAAGGAAGTGAAAACTGGACTTTCGCTAAGGTTTCGTGACTTTTTGTTCTGGGGTGTGGATGGAGAACTTCAGACCCTCCCCTGTCCCGCCCATGGGTGGAAAGAGACCCTCATGATCCCTGCTGGCCTCGCTGAGCAGTGACCTCCGTGGCTTTTTGGGAGACCCTCTGGGTGTCAGGCCACTCCAGCATTGAAGGTCTCCATCCTTAGGGAGAGGTCGGGGCAGTGTGACAGCTTCTGGAAGGAGCATGATGCTGCGCTTGACAGGAGATGGCAAGCAGAGAAAATCCTTTACCTGACTTCTGTCCATGGTATCCCAAAGGGCTGTTTTCCTGAAATCAACATCATCAGAATGACTGGTCTTTCAGAGAGAACGCAGCCCCTGGTCGGGTGGACGCTGGGCCAGACCATGGTCCAATGTGTCAGGGAGAAGAAGCCAGATCTCAGGACCTTTCAAACCATCAGAGTCCTGCTGCCCCTTCCCCGAGGCCATGGCTAGTTAGTGACATTACTTCCAAGGTACAAGGGAGGCCACTCCAGTAACTCTTCCCAGGACAGTGAGGTCACTCCTGTCCCCAAGTCAGACAAGCAGCCGGTGGTGCTAATGGAGGCTACTTGCTGATCACTGTCAAACCTTCTCTCGCTAACAGTCCCCCCACCCAAAAGTAAAGACAGCAGAGAATGGAATATTGTTAAGATCCTACAGCTGGTTGGCGATTTGACAGAGACACGCCTTTCGAATGGAAGATCCTTGGCCTCTGGAGGCAAAGAGGTTTTATTTTTAAATAGCTTTATCTCTTTATTTGGCTGTTCTGGGTCTTCCTTGCTGTGCACGGGCTTTCTCTAGTTGTGGCGAGCAGGGGCTCCTCTAGCTGTGTTGCTTGGGCTTCCGATGGCGGTGGCTTCTCTTGCTGGGGAAGCAACAGCTCTAGAGAATTGAGACTTCGGTGGTTGAGGCACATGGGCTCAGTAGGTGAAACTCCCCGCTCTAGCGCACACGCTCTGTAGCTGTGGTGCTTGGTCTTAGTTGCTGCGAGGCACGTGGGATCTTCCTGGATCAGGGAACGAACCCATCTCCCCTGCATTGCCTGGCGGATTCTTACACACTCAGCCACCAGGGAAGTCTGGCAAATAGTTCTTTTACTAAGTATTGGAAACATTCCCAGTTGCACGCCCTGTGACCCCATAGGTGGGTGTTTTCAGCACACAGTATTTAACGCTTATTACACTCCCTCCCTCCCAAGGTAATTGTCTTGCCCGGGCAAAACAGGCTGTGATTTAGACGTGAAGGGGATTCATTCCGCGGCCAATGAGGTTGCCGCCTGGCCTGCTCCCATCAGCCCTTTGCAGACCCCCTGATCTTGAGGGTTACTAACCCGGAAATGGAGCGCGCTGTTTCCGGGGAGCGCTATTTCGCTTCCCTAGTGTGACGCTTCTCTTCCGCTGTTTCCCGCTGAGCCTGGGGTGTTTGTTCTGCAAGTGGCATTCACGCTGCACCTTCAGCCTCTCTGGCGGTTGCTGGCGTTCTCTGTATGTTGGCAAAGCATTTCTCAAAGTAGGTTCCGTGGAACACTGGTTCCGTGGGATGTTCGTGGACAGAATAGAAAAAGTACCATTTTGGGGGAAATGCTGGGTTGGTTATGTGACCAGGTTCCTTCGTCTGGTATGGTAGCATTGCTCAGTTGTGTCTGACTCTTTGTGACCCCATGGACTGTAGCCCGCCAGGTTCCTCCATCCATGGGATTCTCCAGGCAAGAATACTGGAGTGGGTTGCCATTTCCTTCTCCAGGGATCTTCCTGACCCAGGGATTGAACCCGGGTCTCCAGTGCTACAGGCAGACCCTTTACCGTCTCAGCCACCAGGGAAGCCCGAGACCAGGCTCCTTAATTGTGTGCAGATGTGTATTTTCGAAGGAGGGAGGGAATATACTGCACTTCCTAAGCGTATTTGAGGAAGGAGAGCTTCCGGTGGAGAACATCTGCTGGGACTCATATGCTCAGGAAATCTTGCATCATCTTTACTATCATTACTCTGAATGCTTTTTTGGGCAGATTAGACAGGTGAAATGTTAATACTGTATTACATAAATTATACTATGTAGTAATATTCTAAGTATTATAAAATATATGTAGTACATATACAATTATACATGACATATGTGACTTATATAAAAATATGATTATTTCAAATGTGATCAATATAGAATTAATTAATTTTCAGCTGCACTGGTTCTTCATTGGTGCGCACAGACTTTCTCTGGTGGTGGCAAGTGGGGACGTCTCTTGGCTGCAGTGTGCTGGCTTCAGTAGTTGTGACCCTCAGGTCCTAGGGCACAGGATCAATAGTTGTGGTGCCTGGGCTTAGTTGCCCTGCATCATGTGGTATCTCCTAGACCAGGGATCGAACTCACGTCCCCTGCATGGTAGGTGGATGCTTATCCACCAGATGGCCAGGGCAGTCCCAGGTCTGCCTCTGAGCAGGGCTGAGGGCTAGTGCTGTAGGAGGGAACGATTGAGGGTCTCCTCCCACTTTCCAGAAAGCATGACGTCAATGGGTGGTACTTTTCCAGTTGTAAGCACTTTTGTACGTTGTTAGTTAAAGCTTGGTGCATGCCTGTGCTTTTCTGCCAGTGGGTGCTCATGGGCCGTGTGGCCAACTCCACAGGAGGGAGTCTACTCTGGCAGCTGATGGAGCCAGTAAGTCTCCTTGTCTGTAGGTGGATGGAATCTCTGCCCACCTCTTTCTGGGCCAGTGCCTCATTCTCTTCACCCCCAAAAGCCCCCCAACCCCTTCAGAGGACTGCTGGGTAGAGTCTGTGCCTTACTGTGCATGTTCCCAGCTCTGGATGGGACCCTTCACGTCTGTACCTTTCCTTTGCTTTCTGGCCCAAGGATCCCCCCAGCTAATGGTTAGGGGTTATAAGAAGGTTAGGTTATAAGAAGCTCCTGTAGTCACCGCTCATCCTGGTCCCTCATCCTATGGCGGGCAGGGCCCGATACTCTCCCCGCATGTCTGTGCCACCGGCTGCTGGCCTCCAGCCCCGGGCTTCCTTGTTGCCATGGAGATGCAGGATCCCACAGGACCTGGAAGGCACCCAGGCCTGCGTGACCTGGCAAAGACCTAGCACTGAGGAGTGGGGCAGAAAGTTGCTGACTGTTGTTCAGTCACTCAGTCGTGTCCACTCTTTGCGACCCCATGGACTGCAGCATGCAAGGCTTCCCTGTCCTTCACTATCTCTCGAGTTTGCTCAGACTCATGTCCGTTGAGTCGGTGATGCCATCCAACCATCTCATCCTCTGTCACCCCCTTCTCCTCCTGCCCTCAATCTTTCCCAACATCAGGGTCTTTTCCAATCAGGTGGCCAAAGTACTGGAGCTTTAGCTTCAGCATCAGTACTTCCAAAGAACATTCAGGGTTGATTTCCTTTAGGATTGACTAGTTTCATCTCCTTGCAGTCCAAGGGACTCTCAAGAGTCTTCTCCAGAACCACAGTTTGAAAGCATCAATTCTTTGGTGCTCAGCCTTCTTTATGGTACAACTCTCACCTCTGTACCTGACTACTGGAAAAACCATAGCTTTGACTATAAGGACCTTTGTTGGCAAAGTGGTATCTCTGCTTTTTAATACACTGTATAGGTTTGCTGGAGGTGGGGGTGTTAAGATGGATCTGTTATGTTTCTGAGGGTGGAGGTGACTAAGTGCGACTCCTGCAGAGTTGGCTGTCTAGCAGGGATGGAGTTCTGGGCACTTACCAGCAGAGATTGGTGAAGGTAAGCTCAGTGATGGGTAAGGCTGCTGGTCAGTGGGGAGGCAATGAGGCTCAGGGATCTATTGGTGACTGGATGGATGAGGGTTTTCTCAGGGGTGAATGAAATGGACGGACAACTAGGATAAAAAGTTGTGTTTCATACTGTGTGGCAACTAAGCTCATGCACTGAATTACTGAACCCATGCACTCTGGAGCCCCTGCGCCAGGGAGAAGCCACTCTAAACAGAGAGAAGCCTGTTGCCAAAAATGCAAAGATCCTGCATGCTGTACCTAAGACCAGATGTAGCCAAATAAATAGATGAATAAATATGAAAAAAAGAGTTGTGTGTTGACATGTGTCTCCCAGAAATCTTCATGGAAGTCCCAACTCCCTGTGTGGGCATCTTTGAATGTGACTTGGGAAATAGGGTCTTTGTACATATAATCAAATTAAGAGGAATTAGTACTGGTTCAGGGTGAACCCTAAATCCAGTGACTGGTGTCCTTATAAGAAGAGGAGGTATGGACACAGACACACAGGTGAGATGCAGTCATGGGGAGGAAGCCCATCTCAGGGGTGAGCCAGGGCCTGGAGTGATGTGGCCACCAGTCAAGGACTGCCAACAAACCACCAGAGGCTGGGACAAGGCTCTAGGGGAGAGTGAGACCCTGCTGACATCTTGATTTTGGACTCCAAGCCTCCATAGCTTTGAGAGAGCAAGTTCCTGTTGTTTTGAGTCATCCAGTTTGTGAGGTTGGTCCCGGCAGTCCTGGGAGCTGGTGTGAAAGTCAAGAACCAGTGAGTAGGAGGTTCTGTCTGCAGTCACAGCAGGAAAGCATGCCCTTTGTGCAGTTTCCAAATCTAGGTGAGCTCACGGCGGGTCCCTGTGGTTGTGGTTCTGCCCCTGATGCATAACTGGGCTTTGGAGCTGGCAGAATTGCACACCCACTCCCAGGCGTGGAGTAAAAGTCATGGTGGTAGAAAGGACCGCATCGAAGCAGTCAGGACACAGTTGATGTGCTCCCGCAGTATGGGCCAGCCTGCAGTCTCAGGACGAGGTTCCCTGCCAGCCTGGCAAGGGGCCTGTTGTAGTGGCTGCTCCAGGTCCCTTGGGCTGCAGGCAGGTAAGATCCAGAGCACTCACCTTTCTCCTGCATCCCTGGGCTCTTTCTCCTTCTTCCTTGTGACCGACCACACAATGCAATAGGCCACTCAACCTCACATCCCTTGCTAACATATTATTAGCCCTTTCTCCAATACTCTGGCCACCTGATGTGAAGAACTAACTCACTGGAAAAGACCCTGAGGCTGGGAAAGATTGAAGGCAGGAGGAGAAGGGGATGACAGAGGATGAAATGGTTGGATGGCATCACTGACTCGATGGACATGAGTTTGAGCAAGCCCCAGGAATTGGTGATGGACAGGGAAGCTTGGTGTGCTGCAGTCCACGGGGTCACAAACAGTCAGACATGACTGAGTGACTGAACTGAACTGAAGGCAAATCACAGGAAAACATTACATTAAATAAATTGGTCCCAGGCATTTGGAATTCGGACTCTTATTAGCAAAATTTCAGTCTTTGAAGCATCCTTCTGAGCCACCTGTGACCAGTGAGAGAGTCATTGTCAGTCTGTTCGCCTTCTTGATGTCCTGCTGATTTCCTGGGTCTGCGTCAGCCCTGCCGGGTGTAAAGTGAAGTAGAGCAGGTCAGTGACTCAGTGAATCAGATATAAGTCCAGATGAGAAAGCTTCTGGTAGCTGACTGCATGATCTCAGTGGGCTGTCTCTCTCTTACGAAAATATCTTTCTGCTTTGTATCTCAGGCAGTATATCTCTAAATGCCTGAATGATGTTGAAGGGGACTCCTTGGAAGACATTATTGCAGCTTCCATGAAAGAGATTCTACCCTTTGGTAAAACCGAAGCCATGGAAGATAAGTTTGCAATAAAAGAACAAATCTGACTCCATATTTAATCTGTTTCTTTTACTTTAACCTTTGTATTCTATGTTGCCTATAGTTTGAAATATATAGGATAGCGTGAGCGTTAGTCATTCGGTTGTATCTGACTCTTTGCGACCCCATGGTCTGTAGCCCATCAGGCTTGCCTGTCCATGGGATTTTCCAGGCAAGAATACTGGAGTGGGTTGCCATTTCCTTCTCCAGGAAATATGTAGGATAGCTGATTCTCAAGGCTCTGACCTTTAAGGGTATGACACTGTCCCATTCGTATGGAGATTAAAAAGTGCAGAACAGAGAATAAGAGTTGTCTTGTTGGAGATTTACAGGAATATTGTAAACTGACCTGTGTGGACAGCTGCAAGAACAAACGATTCCGACACCAAGAAGTTTGCAACAACCAATCACGCCCCTCCCTCACCTCGCCTTTAAGAACTTTGCTGATCCCACTCCTGGACAACTATCCGGAGAAAACTCTAATTCAAAAAGATGCATGCACTCTGATGTTTAAAGCAGCACTGTTTACAATAATCAAGACATGGAAGCAACTTAAATGTCCATTGACAGATGAATGGGTAAAGAAGATATGGTGTATATATGTATATATAGGAATACTACTCATCCATAAAAAAGTATGAAATAATGCCATTTGCCACAACATGGATAAACCTAGAGATTATCATACCAAATGAAGTAAGTCAGACAGAGAAAGACAAATATATGATATCACTTATATGTGGAATTTAACATATGACACAAATGAACTTATTTACAAAACAGAAACAGACTCAAAGACAGAAAATAAACTTATGGCTACCAAAGGGGAAAGTGAAGTGAAGTGAAAGTATTCGTTGCTCAGTCATGTCCAACTCTTTGTGATCCCACGGACTGTAGCCCGCCAGGTAAAAGGGGAAAGTGAGGTGGGAGATAAATCAGGAGTTTGGGATTGGCAGATGCAAGCTACTGTGTATAAAATAAACAAGATACTACTGTATAGCATGTGGAATGGTATTCAATATCTTATAATAAACTATAATGGAAAATAATTAAAAACATAAAAGCACTTTGCTGAAAACCTTTGGGGAGTTTGGGTTTTGGGGGGCACAAGTCACCCATTCTCCTTGCCTGGCCCTGCAATAAACCTTTCTATGCTCCAAATGCCAATATTTTGGTTTGTTTGGCTTCACTGTGCATTGGCACATGCACTTGCATTTGGTTAACAAGTTCATTGTATAAAGCCTCCTGGAGACTAGGTACCAAAAACACTGGAGGAAATCATTTCCTTTTGCGTCTTTACCTATGTGATTTTCTACGGCTGGTAAGAATCAAGAGACAAAAACCTAACCCATACAACCCAACACACCTTAAAAAAAATCCTCAAACCACCAGCATGTGGTACAACCCTTAGCGTCTGAACCATGGGCCTGAACTGCTGAAATAACAGCAAGAGGAAGAAAGCAGAAATCACTTCCACAATCAAAGGCTGTCTTAATATTTTACTACATTATTTAAAGCTTGGAAAGGCAGGAGCCTTCACAGAAAGCTACCCTTTGAACATATAAAGCAGTTTTAATGTAAAAATCAACTCTGACTTTATATCTATTTTAATTTAGATTTCCATTTATTAAGGAAGTAATAAAATACTCCAAAAAAGATCAAGTTTGACATCTGATTAAGATGTCCAACCGACTTCTTTACCCATTAGTCTGTGTAAGATGTGAGTCTGTATCTTTAGGCATCCTTTAAAGAATTTCATTGGCCAGCTTTCATTACCTTTCCCTTTTTAATACCCTCTAGGTACCAATCTCGGGAAATGTTTGTGATCTGGTAGCAGAACCATTTCTAGTTCCAACACTCCATGAGATGATGAAGAAGTTGATGAGTCAAAAGGTCACTATAAAAATTTAATGCAGTCATGCGGCTAGGTTAAAAAAAACCTGCCTGTGGTTTGCTAGCCTCTCATTTATCCCCTCACAGTAACCTCTGTGTTACCAATGTCATAGCATCAAGATGGAAGGGAAGAAAACATATGTAAGTAATGCTGCTGATGACACTATCAGCAAACATAGCATTTGTTTAAAATTTTTCGCAGGGTTACTGAAGAATTTGCCTTGATCTCTCTATATACCTGGCTTCATCTCTTGGACCAAGGTTTCTCACTTTCAGCACTACTGACATTCTGAGCTGAGTCCTTCTTCACCCTTCTTTGGGCTGGTCCAGCTTTTGGACTGCCCTCTGCACTGCAGTAGGTTTACTGACCTCCCTGGTCTCTACACACCGACCAGATGCACCCACTGCTACCCACGACTAGTATCTACCCACAACTAGTAGCACTTCCTCGGCCCAATTGAGATCATGGGAAACATCTCCGGATGTTGCCGCATGTGTCAAATGTTCCTGGCGGAGCCAAGGGGAGTTCAGATCCCCTGCTTTGTCGTTATGGCTTTCAATGCTCTTGGAGGACAATCTCCCTTACTTTCCCCTGAGAGTGAGCAGGTTTCAAGGTCAATTAGGCCAATCCAATAGTTCTCTTTTTGCAGGATTTACACGGGAGAAGTGGGAGGAGGAACGACCAAGGACAGAAGGAGGGTGTGCGCAATTCTCTTTTCACCCCATTGGAAAGGGTAATGTGGGATTTGTGGAACGCTTCTTGGAGAAGTTGCTCTCAATCTTCCTGGACTAAAATGTCAGCTGGGGGTGGAGAGGGAGTTGGGGGGGGGGTGGAGAAAAGAAAGGGGGCTGTGTTTTATCTCATGTCTGCAGCTGCCCCCTCCCACCAGTGCCTGGCGCACGGTGAGTACTCAGAGACTGGTCCATCCACAGAGACTGATGGTAAATTCCATCCTGAGTCCTTCTCACTCAGCAGTGGTTGTGCCCCTCTAGACCACGCTCAGGGGTGTCCATCCTTATGCACAAGTAGAGGGACTTAAGGACTTCCAGTCTTGGGCAAAAACTACCCAGCAAATATCATGTCTTTTTGTATAACTGATGGGTATCTTCCTTTACCACTTTCTTTCCCACTAAGGACATTTTTGTCATTTGTTTAAGTACTAATGACTAACTGGCTAACAGATTTCTTTTAAAGTTGTCTTTTGCAATTATGGTAGTTGGCTGATTGGTTAAAACTGTAACAGAGAAGAAGAAATCTGACTTCATATTGGATGGATCTGCCTCTTTTACTCTAAAGTGGAAGCAGTGACAGACTTAATTTTCTTGGGCTCCAAAATCACTGGGGACAGTGGCTGCAGCCATGAAATTAGAAGATGCTTGCTCCGTGGAGTGGACGCTATGACAAACCAAGACAGTGTATTAAAAAGCAGAGATATCACTTTGCTGATGAAGGTCCATGTAGTCAAGGCTATGGTTTTCCCAATAGTCATGTACGGATGTGAGAGTTGGACCATAAGGAAGGCTGAGTGCTGAAGAATTAGTTCTTTCAAAATGTTATGGTGGAGAAGACTCTTGAGAGTCCCTTGGACAGCAAGGAGATCAAACTAGCCAATGTTAAAGGAAATCAACCCTGAATATTCATCAGAAGGACTGATGCTGAAGCTGAAGCTCCAATACTTTGGCGACCTGATGCAAAGAGTCAACTTACTGAAAAAGACCTTGATCTGGGAAAGACTGAAGGCAAAGGACAGACAGAGGATGAGATGGTTTGATAGCATTGTGGACTCAATGGACATGAGCAAACTCTGGGAGTTAGAGGAGGACAGAGGAGCAAGGCATGCTGCAGTCCTTGGGGTTACAAAGAGTGGGACACAGCTTCATGACTGAATAACAAGAACTTTTACTTTAACCTTTGTATTCTATTGTTTTTGTCACCAGTTAAGAATGTTACCTGTAGCCCGAAATATACAGAATAATCCATTCTCAGGGCTCTGTTTAAGGGTATAACACTTTTCCATTATATAAAGATAAAAAGTGGCAGAAGAGAGAATAACATTTGTCTTGTTAGAGGTTTATAAGAACACTTTGTGATCATACCTACATGGACAGCTGTAGGAACAAAGGGTTCTGGTGCCAAGAAGTTTACAATAACCAACTACATCCCTCCTCTTTTAGTATAAAAGAAGTCTGAATTTTAAACACAGGTGAGGTGGTTCTTTGGGACAGTAGTTCACCATCTTCTTGGTCTGTTAGCTATCTAAATAAAGCATCTATTTCTTGCCTCAACACCTCATCTCTTGACTTATTGGCCTGCTTGTTAAAGCCTGGCTTCAGTTACAAAAACAATTTATCTCCAGGACCTTGCTGAGGCTTCCCAGGTGGTGCTAGTGGTAAAGAACCTGCCTGCCAGTGCAGGAGACATAAGAGACATGGATTTGATCCCTGATCTAGGAAGAGCCCCTGGAGAAGGAAATGGCAACCCGCTCCAGTATTCTTGCCTGGAGAATCCCATGGCCAGAGGAGCCTGGCAGGCTGCCGTCCATGGAGTTGCAAAGAGTCTGACACAACTGAGCTACTTAGCCCACAACACATCACATGCTGTGGTTCAGAGAACATATTCCCATAGCAGGGCTCAGAACGCACCGCCCTGATCTAGGCTGGGTGTGAGTGTGCTGAGGTTTATCCTGAGGCTGAGAGTCTAGAATCCACAACTTTAGCACTGACCTCTCTCCAGAATTCCAGACTTTCAACTTGACTTTCCCGCTTGGATACCCAGCAGACTTTCCCAACCTACTAAGTTTAAAACTGACTTCTGATTCAGTCCCCTGACCTGCCCGCCAGCATCCTCCTGTCTTAGGTGATGGCATTTTCAGACTTCCAGTAACTCCTGCCAGAAAATTTGGAAACCTTCTTCATTTCTCTCTGTCTCTCCCCACATCAAAACCGCAAAGAAATCTTGTTAGCACTGCATTGACTTCTGAACTTAGCCAGAGGCTGACCACCTTCCAGCACCCTTTGCTGCATCCCAGGTTCACATTATCGCTAAATTTCTCCTATTACTGAAATGAGAACTCTCTCATTTCATCCCTGAACCCTGTTTTCTCTCTGACCCCAATCTTTTTTCAACACAGTCAACAGAACGATCCTTTTAAAATTGAATATAATCAGGTCACTCCTCGGCTCAAAAATAATCTCTCAGGGATGTTTTCCTGTCTCATTAGAATAGAAGCCATAACTAAGGCCACCGTGTCTCCCCCACCCCCATTGTGGCTCAGCTGGTTAAGAATCCTCTTGCAATGGGGGAGACCTGGGTTTGATCCCTGGGTTGGAAAGATCGCTTGGAGGAGGGATAGGCTACCCACTCCATATTCTTGAGCTTCCCTTGTGGCTTAGCTGGTAAAGAATCCACCTGCAATGAGGTAGACCTGGGTTTGATCCCTGGGTTGGAAAGATCCCTTGGAGGAGGGATAGGCTACCCACTCCATATTCTTGAGCTTCCCTTGTGGCTTAGCTGGTAAAGAATCCACCTGCAATGAGGTAGACCTGGGTTTGATCCCTGGGTTGGGAAAATCCCCTGGAGAAGGGGAAGGCTACCCACTCCATTATCCTGGCCTGGAGAATTCCATGGACTGTATAGTCCATCGGGTTGCAAAGAGTTGGACGTGACTGGACAACTTTCACTTCACTTTCACCCCATTGCTCCTTGGCCTCATCAGTGGCCACTTTTCCCATCACTCATGGCATCCCAAGGTGCCTTGTTATTCCTTGGCCGTTCCAGGCCCTCTCATCCCAGGGCTTTGTGCTCGTTCCTCTGCCTGAGATGCTCTTGCCCAAATCACCCCAGGCTGGAAACCTCCCCCTGCCAGTCTTTGCTCAAATAGCATCTTGTCACCTTGGTCCACTCAGACCACCCTATTGACACCTGACCCTTTCCCCTTCATCCTGGGACCTCCAGTCTCACTTTCCCCCTTTCCTGCCACACTCACTGTCTTCTCATAGCTGTAGCCTCAATGTGTGGTCTGTGGCTCCAGCCACAATGTGAGCTGAGCCGGGATCTTTGTCTCTTTTTCTCCCCGATGCATCACAACACCCAGCAGGGTCTGGAACCCAACAGGCTCTCCAAGAGTATTTGGTACATGAATGTACACGACGGAATTAGTCTCGCATTTCTCCTTCAATTCCCATCTTATCTTTTTCCTTATAGTCCTGGAAGCATTTTCCCATCTGCTCGATTAGGTTGCTGTTTGCTTTTCACAATGCACCATATACTGCTTTGGGATTTCCAGGTGACGCAGCGGTAAAGAATCCACCTGCCAGTGAAGGAGACCGAAGAGACTTGGGTTCAATCCCTGGTTTGGGAAGATCCCCTGGAGAAGGGAATGGTCACTTACTCCAGTATTCTTGCCTGGAGAATCCCATGGACAGAGGACCCTGGTGGGCTACAGTCCATGGAGTTGCAAGGAGTCGGACACGACTGAGCGACTGTGTACGGCCCACAGCAAACACCATTGTTGGCAAAGTAATGTCTCTGCTTTTCAATATGCTGTCTAGGTTGGTCATAGCTTTTCATCGAAGGAGCAAGCGTCTGTTAATTTCATGGCTGCAGTCACCATCTGCAGTGATTTTGAAGTGCAAGGAAATAAAGTCTGTCACTGTTTCCATTGTTTTCCCATCTATTTGCCATGAAGTGATGGGACTGGATGCCGTGATCTCAGTTTTTCGAATGTTGAGTTTTAAGCCAACCTTTTCACTCTCCTCTCTTATTTTCATCAAGAGGCTCTTCAGTTCCTCTTTTATTTCTTCCATAAGGGTGGTATCACTTGCATATCTGAGGATATACATATTTTATATGTATATACATATATGTGTGTATGCATATGCATATATACATGTATTTATATATATAATATATGTACATTTTTATATCAGAGGATGTATATATACTGCATATCTGAGCATACACGTATTTTCCACGTCGGTCTCCTTTAAATTTGAAGTAGCTCTTTTTTTCCCAAGATAGCCTGCTTTGATTTTAATGGTAGGGTCTTTTCAAACCATACTGAGAATATGTGTGTGTTAATCACTTGGTCATGTCCAACTCTTTGCAAGCCCATGGACTATATAGCAGCCCACCAGGCTCCTCTGTCCATGGAATTCTCCAGGCAAGAATACTGGAGTGGGTGTCCATTCCCTTCTCCATGGGATCTTCCTGAACCAGGGATCAAATCTGTGTCTCCTGCATTGCAGGCAGATTCTTTACTGTCTGAGCCACCAAGGAAGCCCTACTGATAATATAGCAGAGTTTAAAAAAAAAAAAAATGTGTTCTTCTCCTTGCAGCAGTTCTTTTACTGGGCTTAAGTTTGACTGACATGGTCGTCCCTTTGGAACTGGCAAATCTCTTAATAGGCTCAGTAATCGTCTCCTCTCTGTTGACACTTGTTGGGGCTTAGTGGCTGAGATGGGCTCCATCAGAGACTGTATAGGTCATGGCTCTCATCTTTTAGGCACTGTCAAGAGGGAAAGGTTTAAGTTGGTTGTATTTCACCTTGACTGTTTAAGCAACCAGCCATTTTTCCTAAGCAAGGGGCAGAGCTGTAGGAGAGCCCTCCAACCATGCTGTGGGGAGCCTGCCCTCCCAGCAGGCTGAGCTTGCCCCTCCTACAGTGACATGTGGGTCCCCTCCACCACATCTCTGCTCTCCTCTGAGCACGAGGGTCATCCCTGCCTCTTGCAGCCCCAGGCAGCAGGCTTCAGGCTGTTTTCCAGACTCTCAGGTTAGCATATGGGGCTGAACCAACATGTCCTCAGCTTGCAGTCTTTCCACCTTCAACTGTCCATCTGTCCTTATTCCTCCTTGTCGTTTACTTTGCTTATGTCCGACTCTTTGCGACCCTATGAACTGTAGCCTGCCAGGCTCCTCTGTCCATGGGATTCTCCAGGCAAAAATACTGGAGTGGGTTGCCATGCCCTCCTCCAGGGGATCTTCCCAACCCAGGGATCAAACCTGCATCTCCTGTGACTCCTGCATTGCAGGCAGATTCTTTATCACTGAGCCACCAGAGAAGCCCATGTGCCTCCTTACTCAGGTCCAAATAATTTGAGTGGCTTTCTAGGATAAGCGTGGGGAAGTGAGATTTTGCCCAGACTTGCCCGCCCTACATTCTGCACGGAGACAGGTGAGTCCTCCCCAACTCCTGCCCTGCCCCCTTCACTCTCAGGTATGCCATGGGCTGAGCAACCTCCCTGACTTTCCAGGAAAGAATTTTGGAGCCCTTTTCACTTCCAGCCATGTGTCAATGTGTCTTCCATTAACGCTGGTGGGAGGGAGACTATAAGCGAGTGGGTAATGACGTCTTGATTCTGCATCTCAGGTTGCTTAGTAACTACTCTGTGTAAGTTGCGTGTTGTGCATTGCAGGGTACCCAGGAGAGTAACGCAGTCTCCAGACTCGCAAACCTGGATCTGGTTGGTGCAGAAGGTAGGTCTTGCTGAAGCCGCCAGCCTGCTCAGGTCCCATCCGCTCAGCTCCGTCTCCAGCACTTACCTCAGCCCCCTGGCCGCTCTTACTGACCTCCTCCTTCCCCTTGACCTTTGACCATGTGCAGCTGTGGTATCTCCAACCTCTTGGAGCCCTTGACCATCTCCTGCTTCCTCAGCATTGGGTCCTCATTGTCCCATCATTAATCCTCTGTGCTCTCTCTTTATTCCATTCCCTTGACCTTCCATTCACCTGTCTGATTCTTCCATTGCTGGAGTCCACACCTGTCACTGGAGGCCGTGTCTTGGGGAAAGGTTTCTCTACCCTCTTATTCTGCAATTCTCTCTGCCTGGTGTCCCTCCCTCCAAACCCTTAAACCCATTCGGGCTCAGTTCATCTCCATCCTGCCTCTCTTCCATTTCCATTGCATTCCATGTCCTCTCAAATCCCTTTCCGATGGCACATTCTTCCCTCCTTTTTGATTTCCCTGCTGTGATTGTGGTTCAGATCCTCAGTGCTTCTCTCCTGGGTGATCGCATCTTCTTATAACCCGTCTACCTGACCCCGCTTCGGCCACCCTCCAATCTAACTTACACACCCAGGCTTCGGTTTGATCTCCCTAACTCACCACTCAGATCATGTCGTTTCCTCTGCTCAAGAGTTTCTTGCTGGGCAAATGACATTCCCATTTCCTAGCTCAGAAGTGATGCCCTGTGGGTTTGTCCTTCCAAGTCCACTAAAGGGTGTTCTGTTCTGCACACACAGACGGACTGGAAGCTGGAGGTTCCTGGACGTGCCCTGCATGAGTCCACACTGCCCAGGGTGCCCTCCGTCTGGGATGCTTGACACCCTGACTTTGAATGTCTCCATCCCACCTCCCTGTTCCACTTCCTTTCTCCCAGGTATTCATACACACACCATTCTGCCCCCAAACCTCCTTCCTCGCTCATTTTATTTATGTGCACAGTATGTTACACAGTGCAGGGCGCAAAGAAATATTTGTCTGATGAACAGTGATCAAATAACTGCTACAGGGCACTGTTGACATTCGTGGGGATTGTGTCTTGAGAACTTTGAGGGGCTAAGAGCTGTAGTTAAGAGCATGGACTTCACAGGGTGACAGGTTGGGGTTTAGGTACCAACTGTGTCTTTAGCTACGTGATCTTGCTAGAGTTAATCTCTCTGAGCATCAGTTCCCTAAAAATAACAACTCACACAGAGTTTTGTGAGACGAGGCTCGCAGGCCCTCACCGCAGCAGTTGTCCTGTAGCAAGGCTCACTGTCAGTATTACGTGTGGCTAAATTGCTTCAGTTGTGTCTGGCTCTTTGCAACCATGTGCACGGTAGTCTGCCAGGCTCCTCTGTCCACGGGATTCTCCAGGCAAGAATACTGGAGTGGGTTGCCATGTCCTCCTCCAGGGGATTTTTCCAACCTAGGGATCAAACCGGTGTCTCCTGCATTGCAGGTAGATTCTTTACCACTGAGCCACCGGGGAAGCCCAACTGCCAATATTGCTGGCGTTTATTTCCACGCAAACACAAAAGACAAGTGACCCTTCAGACCTGTATCCAGTGATGAGCAACGAAAGAAGGGGAGCTGAGAGGCCAGTGCTGGGCAGGTGGTCAGGCTTCTGAACCTGCTTTTCAGGGCCCCCAGTCCTTGCCTGGATGCCTAATTATTCACAAGCTCTGGACCTTTGGAGCCCTGCAGGACTATCTGAAATTGAGCAGAAATTAGGTCCAGGCTGTGGAGATAGAAGTGCCTCCCTGGGGAGCAGACCAACTCAGCAACTGATTCTTTTTTTAAATTTTATTGAAGTAGGGTTGACTCATATGTTGTGTTAATTTCTGCTGTGCAGCAAAGTGAGTCAGTTATATATATATATATATATATATATATATATATATATATATATGAAGTCACTCAGTCATGTCCAACTCTTTGTGACCCCGTGGACTGTAGCCCACCAGGCTCCTCTGTCCATTTGATTCTCCAGGCAAGAATACTGGAGTGGGTTGCCATTTCCTTCATATATATATATATACCCTTTAATATTTCCCTTAAGATTAATACAGTGGAAGTGACAAATAGATTCAAGGGATTAGAGCTGATAGACAGAGTTCCTGAAGAGCTATGGATGGAGGTTCATGACATTGTACAGGAGGCAGTGATCAAGACCATCCCCAAGAAAAAGAAATGCAAAAAGGCAAAATGGTTGTCTGAGGAGGTCTTACAAATAGCTGAGAAAAGAAGAGAGGCCAAAGGTAAAGGAGAAAAGGAAAGATATACCCATCTGAATGCAGAGTTCCAAAGAATAGCATAGAGAGATAAGAAAGCCTTCCTCAGTGATCAATGCAAAGAAATAGAGGAAAACAATAGAATGGGAAAGACTAGAGATCTCTTCAAGAAAATTAATGATACCAAGGGAACATTTCACACAAAGATGGGCACAACAAAGGACAGAAATGGTATGGACCTAAAAGAAGCAGAAGATATTAAGAAGAGGTGGCAAGAATACACAGAAGAACTGTACAAAAAAGATCATGATGACCCAGATAACCTCAGTGGTGTGATCACTCACCTAGAGCAAGACAACCTGAAATGTGAAGTCAAGTGAGCCTCAGGAATCATGACTATGAACAAAGCTAGTGGAGGTGACGGAATTCCAGTTGAGCTACTTTAAGTCCTGAAAGATGATGCTGTGAAAGTGCTGCACTCAATATGCCAGAAAATTTGGAAAACTCAGCAGTGGCCACAGGACTGGAAAAGCTCAGTTTTCATTCCAATCCCAAAGAAAGGCAATGCCAAAGAATGTTCAAACTACCGCACAATTGCACTCATCTCACATGCTAGCAAAGTAATACTCAAAATTCTCCAATCCAGGCTTCAACAGTACGTGAACCATGAACTTCCAGATGTTCAAGCTGAGTTTAGAAAAGGCAGAGGAACCAAAGATCAAATTGCCAACATCTGTTGGGTCATCGAAAAAGCAAGAGAGTTCCAGAAAAACATCTACTTCTGCTTTATTGACTATGCCAAAGCCTTTGACTGTGTGGATCACAACAAACTGTGGAAAATTCTTCAAGAGATGGGACTACCAGACCACCTTACCTGCGTCCTGAGAAATCTGTATGTAGGTTAGGAAGCAACAGTTAGAACTGGACATGGAACAACAGATTGGTTTCAAATCGGGAAAGGAGTACGTCAGGGCTGGATATTGTCACCCTGCTTATTTAACTTACATGCAGAGTATATCGTGTGAAATGCTGGGCTGGATGAAGCACAAGCTGGAATCAAGGTTGCCGGGAGAAATATCAATCACCTCAGATATGCAGATGACACCACCCTTGTGACAGAAAGTGAAGAAGAACTAAAGAGCCTCTTGATGAAAGTGAAAGAGGAGAGTAAAAAAGTTGACTTAAAGCTCAACATTCAAAAAACTAAGATCATGGCATCTGGTCCCATCACATCATGGCAAATGGATGGGGAAACAATGGAAACAATGACAGACTTTATTTTGGGGGCTCCAAAATCACTGCAGATGGTGATTGTAGCCATGAAATTAACAGACACTTGCTCCTTCAAAGAAAAGCTATGACCAACCTAGACAGCATATTAAAAAGATGAGACGTTACTTTGCCAACAAAGGTCCGTCTAGTCAAAGCTATGGATTTTCCAGTAGTCATGTATGGATGTGAGAGTTGGACTATAAAGAAAGCTGAGCACCGAAGAACTGATGCTTTTGAACTGTGGTTTTGGAGAAGACGCTTGAGAGTCCCTTGGACTGCAAGGAGATCAAACCAGTCCATCAGTCCTGGGTGTTCATTGGAAGGACTGATGTTGAAGCTGAAACTCCAATACTTTGGCCACCTGATGCAAAGAGCTGACTCATTTGAAAAGACCTTGATGCTGGGAAAGATTGAAGGCAGGAGGAGAAGGGGACGATAGAAGATGAGATGGTTGGATGGCATCACCGAGTCAATGGATATGAGTTTTAGCAAACTTTGAGAGTTGGTGATGAACAGGGAAGCCCTGCGTGCTGCAGTCCATGGGGTCGCAAAGAGCTGGACATGACTGAGTGACTGAACTGAGCTGAACTCACCCTTTAATATTCTTTTCCGTTATGGTTTACCCCAGTATATTGAATGTAGTTTCCTGTGCTATGCAATAGGACTTTGTTGTTTATCCATTTTGTTTCTACTACTTTGCATTTGCTAATCCCAAGCTCTCAATCCACCCATCTCCCACCCCTCCCCCTTAGCAACCACAGGTCTGTTCTCTATGTCTGTGAGTCTGTTTCATAGATTATTTCATTCATGTCATATTTTAGATTCCACGTATAAGTGATGTGTGTTTGTGTGTGTGTATGCTCAGTTGTGTCCGTCTCTTTGCAACCCCATGGAGCCCACCAGGCTCCTCTGTTCATATAATTTTCCAGGCAAGAATACTGGAGTGGGTTGCCATTGCCTGCTTCAGGGGATCTTCTTGACCCAGGGATTGAACCTATGTCTCTTGCATCTCCTGTATTGGTAGGTGGATTTTTTTTTTTTTTTAACCACTAGTGCCACCTGGGAATAGCTAACTTTTAGTGAATCCTTAATCCATGCATGTGTGTGCTCAGATGCTTAGTCACGTCTGATTCTTTGCGACCCTATCGACTGTAGCCCGCCAGACCCCTCTGTCCATGGGATTCTCCAAGCAAGGATACTGGAGTGGGTTACCATTCCTCCTCCAGGGGATCTTCCCAACCCAGGGATTGAACCCTTGTCTCCTGCGTCTCCTCATTGCAGGTGGATTCTTTATCACTGACCCATCGGGGAAGCCCTCATGTAAGTGGTATCACATGGTAATTGTCTTTATCTTCCTGACTTACTTCACATAGTATGATCATCTCTAGTTCCACCCATGTTCTCAGCACCCATTCTGATCTCTGAGAGCCCTGCCAGGCTGGAGCTTCTAACACATGCCACATGATCTTAAGCTCACGTCTACCCTGCTTGGGCAGATCAGTGACCTGATGACTGACACTAGGTCACCAGGGGCTGAGGCCAGCTCTGGAGACTTCTTTATCTTCTGCATTTACCTACCATATAACGTTCTCTTCCTAGGTGTCACCATTCTAAAAAAGGGGGAAACGTCACTCTCCTAGGGAAAGGCATTGCTTTATCAATAATATCACAATATTGGACTTCTCTAGTGGTCCAGTGGCTAAGATTCTGAGCTCCCAATGCAGGGGGCCCTGGTTAGATTTCTGCTTGGGGAACTAGATCCCACATGTTGCAGCTAAGATCCTGAATGTTGCAACAAAGATTGAACATCCCGTGTGCTGCAACTAAGACCCAGTAGAGTCAAATAAATAAATAAAATATAAAAAAGCTAGAATAGGTCATGCATTTAACAAACATTCATCACAATAAATCATAGTAGGCTCTGGTCATGGAACTAAAGCCAGAAACTTGTGTTTTTTTTATCTTATTTTTAGATTCTGTTAGATACAGAGCCATCTCTAATAAAAAGAAAGGCATTCCCTTTAAATCAGATTCTAAATGACTATTTAGAATCGGTAAAACAGTATTCACTGAAATGACCAATCTCTTTCACAAACTTTGATGTGTCTCCTTTCTTCTTCTTGGGCAAGTCGTGCAAAGTCCATGGATGAGATGGTTTTTTTCCTTAGGGAAAAAAAAAGCTTTTTGTATTGTTCAGTTCAGTTCAGTCGCTCAGTTATGACCAACTCTTTACAACCCCATGGACTGCAGCATGCCAGGCCTCCCTGTTCATCACCAACTCCCGGAGTTTACGCAAACTCATGTCCAGTAAGTCAGTGATGTCATCCAACCATCTCATCCTCTATTGTCCCCTTCTCCTCCCACCTTCAATCTTTCTCAGCATCGGGGTCTTTTCAAATGAATCATTTCTTCACATCAGGTGGCCAAAGTATTGGAGTTTCAGCTTAAGCATCAGTCCTTCCAATGAATATTCAGGACTAATTTCCTTTAGGATGGACTGGTTGGATCTCCTTGCAGTCCAAGGGACTCTCAAGAGTCTTCTCCAACTCCACAGTTCAAAAGCATCAATTCTTTCGCGCTCAGCTTTCTTTATAGTCCAACTCTCACATTCATTTCTTTTTAGATGCCATATATATGGGATGTCACGGAGATCACTTTTTTCTTATTGGCCCTCTGAAAGGTGAGTGACCAGTCACTTTAGAGCTTCCTGACTGGGGTTTCTGAGTCACAGGACCTGGTCAGGTTTGAAGGAATGGGGACTTACCACTTTCGAGGACACACCAGGCATCAGGTAGGTGAAAAATCAGTGGAAAAGTGAGGATTAATTGCAAAGAAAGTCTAGGGTTAAGGAGACTGCTGGAAGGTTGGGGGCTGGCTTTAAGTTCCTAGGGAACATTTAGACTCTGGTCAGGGTCGTCTAGGTCACTTGTGAAGAGTTCTCTGTGAGCGTGGGAGTGCTGTGGTTGGGAAGCTGCGAAGCAGATTCCAAACTATGAGTGATCCTGGTCTAGCTGGGGGCCCGTGGGTCCTGCGGATGACAAACAGCCTGGAGCGGGTTATCGGTAAAATGATGTCCTTGATGACGAGCCAGGGGGTGGGAGGAGACTTCTGAGAGTGTCTGGTGATGTTGGAGCATAGGTTTCCAAAAGAATGGAGGTTCCAGAAGGCAGAGCAGAGAGGTTTTGAAGGAGGAAGGTAGCTGGTGGAGCGAGGGCAGAGCAGAAAGAGGAAGGGGACTCGGGGGAAGAGTTGACCGGAGATGCTGGCCTTGGGGCGGGCACAGCCAAGGCAAGCACTGTGGGGTATAAGTCGCCTTGCAGATTAACAGGGTACATGCATGAATTGGTTCACTAAGCATGCTCTTCCTGAAGCTTGGATGAAATGCCAATTTAAAGGGGGGAGAATGAAAGGGGAGGTGTTGTGTGACCTGGATGTATCAGTGGGTTCTGACAAGACAGAGGTGGGCTGTGCAGGTTGGGGCATTCCAGGAGGCTTTGATGAAGGGCTACTTGCAAAGGTGAGAGAAGGTGCCAGGCGCAGGGCACCATCCTGGAGCTAGCAGTGCCTGCTGGGGTGTTCCTATCTCCCCCACGACCCCAGAGGGACAGAGGACAGCGGTGGGCCAGGACCTCCTCTACTCTCAGATGTTAGGTCAGTGAAGGTAGGCAGCCTGCCAATGGCGACCC
This sequence comes from Dama dama, assembly GCF_033118175.1. NCBI lineage: Eukaryota > Metazoa > Chordata > Mammalia > Artiodactyla > Cervidae > Dama > Dama dama. Next base: position 111,498,595 of record NC_083700.1, on the reverse strand, counting down.
CATCCAGGGGAGCAGGGGGAACCCTGTAACCTTCCCACCTCCTGCCTGGACTCCCCAGGGCCAGCCCCCCAGATCCGGGGAGCCCATAGCCCCAGGGCAGATGGTCTACACTGGCCACCCGGGGCAGAGGGTGGCTCAGGGAAATGTAGAGGGTGGATCTGGGGAGCAGACTGGGGCTGAGGGGTTGAGGTGGAGCTGGGCTACTCTTGGGGTGACCACTACCCACCATCTGGGGCCACTTCCTTGGATATTTTGCACAGGGACAGACAGCTCTGCCTTTTCTTTGTTGAAAGAGCCCCAGAGCAAACAGGCTGCCATCAGCCCCACTCAGCCCTGCGTTCCCTCCATCACTCTGCTCAGGGTGGGGAGGAAGCTGGCATGACCTGACATTCAAGGTGAAGTGCTGATCCCCCGCCCCGGGCCCCTGATCCCGGAGTGGTACCATCTTCTGTCCTCCGCTGCCAGCAGTCAGGGAAGCACCTGCTGCCCCCGGGATCTGAAGTCCATTCCTGGACTTTCCTTGGCAAAGTATTCTGAACGTGGGACTCGAGAGACACACCTGACAAGGAAAACCAGAGCTTGTCTGGAGAAGTGAGATTCTGCCCAGCCCCTGGGAGCTGCAGGAGGGTCCCGTGGAAGAGTCTCCGATGTTCGCAGCTGCCCCAGCGGGCCTGCATGGGAGAGCCTGCCCCGGGAAGCAGGGAGCGGCTCCCTGGGAGGGGAGTTCTCTGACATTTCAAAACCTGGTGCGTTTACAGAAACTGATGGAAAATTTTGAACTTTAATCTGCCCTTACATTGCCTTTGCTGATGTTGCTCAGAAGCGTATTGATTGGATAATTTCTATTTCCAGCAGAAAAGAAACTCACCTTTGAGTTAGGTCCAAGCTGCGAAAATGACATTCAGAAGGAATGCTCAAAAAAAAAAAAGGAAAACCTGGTTAATAGGGCATCAGGGAGAAATCTCCTCAGTCATCACTTGGCCTCCCTGAGTGGATGCTGTTGTCTGTGTGTGACACACACAACCACACACACACACAAACTTCACTGTATTTGCCACAACGCACACACATATACCTCATACCACAGTCACCACACACACACACAACCATGCACACACAATCACACACACAGACTGTACTATACTTGCCACAATACACACACATACCTCATATCACACTCACCACACACACACATACACACACAACCACATACACACAAACTGTACTGCACTCACCACAACACACACACACACCTCATATCACACACACCACACACACACACACACACACAAAACCATGCAGACACAACCACACACACAGACTGTACTGAACTTGCCACAACACACATACACATACCTCATATGACATACACCACACACACACACACAACCATGCAGACACAATCACACACACAGACTGTACTGTACTTGCCACGACACACACTCATATTTCATACCACACTCATCACATACACACACACAAAACCATGCATGCAACCACACACATGCATAGCCATACACACACAAACCCCTCACACCACATACAACATGCACATGGAAATACACATATCACCAAACATATACACACAATCACACACACATACCTCATACCACACTCACCCCACTACCACTATCACCCCATATGCAACACACACATTACACAACATACACATATACCGTATACGTTACACACACCCCACAGCACGTATATCCATCTCACACACACACACAGACACACACACACAACTGCCCCCTACCCCCCCTCCCTCTTCTCCTTGAGGTCAGACTGCTTGACAGGATATTAGATTTTCAACAGAGTCAAGTGATTTTCTCTTCCAGAGAGAAGATGCTTGAGGAAGCCATCTGAGCTGCCGCAGATCATAAATTCACAAGAGCCTCGTGCCATCCTGACCAGATGCCCCGTGTTGACGGCACTCAAGTGTGAACTGATGTTGTGTTTGTTCAGTGATGCCTTTGACCTTTACCTCTTCCTCTGGTTTAGCAGCTGAGTGTGTGCGAGTGTGAGAGTTTATGAGTGAAATGGTGTGAATGTGTGTGCATTAGAGGGTCTGCATGCCTGCTTGAGTGAGTATGTGTGTCTGAGAGTGTGTGTTTGTGTGTGTGTGAGTATATGTGTGTGTCTATGTGAGTGTGTATGTGTGAATCTGTGTTTGTGTATCTGTGTGAGTGTGTGTAAGGGTGTGTGTCTATGTGAGTGTATGTCTGTGTCTGTGTGAGTATGTGTGTCTGTGTGACACTGTGTGTATGAATGTGTGTGTGTGTGTGTGTATGTGTCTGTGTGAGTGTATGTGTCTGAGAGTGTGTGAGTGTGTGTCTACGTGAGTGTGTATGTGAGTGCGTGTGTGTATCTGTGTGAATGTGTGTAAGGATGTGTGTGTGTGTGAGTATGTCTGTGTGAGTATGTGTGTCTGTGTGACACTGTGTGTATGAGTGTTTGTGTGTGTCTGTGTGTGTGTCTACATGAGTGTGTATGTGAGTGTGTGTGTGTATCCGTGTGAATGTGTGTAAGGATGTGTGTGTGTGAGTGTGTGTGTGTGTGTGTATGTGTCTGTGTGTGTTTGAGTATATATGTGAGTGTGTGTGTGTATCTGTGTGAGTGTGTGTAAGGGTGTGTGTCTATGTGAGTGTATGTCTGTGTGAGTGTGTGTGTCTGTGTGAGAGTGTGTGTATGTGTGTGTCTGTGTGAGTGTGTGGCCGGATGACGGGGGTGGGGGGAGACAGGAACCACACATGTGGGAACAGGGCTGAGTACAGTCAGCTTCATGAATGATTTAGTTAAACTCTTTGGTTTCCAGGAATATGTTTGAGTCAATTGCCGCATCCACTTTCACTTTGACCATCTGTGTTTAAAAGCTCAGAAGGAGCATGATATCAGATTTCCAGATTTACACTCTCCTTGCACCTTCAAGCCCAAACCAAGCTCTTTCCTGTTCAGACTCTCCATTGCTGCCTTCTGCATGTGGGAGAACAGAGCCCGGCTATAAGCTGTCTTGTGGCTGGGGAACCGTCCAGTCACTGAGGCTGGGAGTTTTCAGTGGGAAGAGTGAGAGGTCCCTGCCCACGCCCCTCGTGGGTCTCCAGGAGGCTCTCTCTTTCTCTGCAGCTGGTTTGGTGTGATGGGCTTAAGGGATGCTCCTCCAGGCATCCTGGCTCATAGGAGAAGGGCGGTACCCAGGATAGAGGAAAGGTGAGGGAAACATCTCACCAGTGATTCCTAAACTGGGTGAGCATTAGCATCATCTGAGAGCTTTTTTACAAAGCACATCGCCTGAGCCACTTCCAGGATGTGCTAACTCAGAATTTCCAGAAGCGAGCCCAGCCAGGGTATTTCCAAGCAGCTCCCCAAGGGAGGGTGAGATGAACACTAATCTATCTCGAGGGTTCTCTGTGGTTTAACCCAGCTCACCAGGGGAGGAAAGCAGGCATTTGGAGCAAGAACTCCATGTTGAAACATGGGCTTTGGCTGGCACGTACCTTGTTACTTCATTTTTGGTGTGAAAGACCCCCTTTCACTCTTTGCCCAGTCACTCCTACCCATTCTGTACACCTCAATTTATACCTGCCACCTTCTCTCATCCCATAACCTGGGTCAGGGACCCTTTGGTATGGTCCCATGGCAGTCTGACATTTTTCTATTCTAGTTTCTAACCTTCTGATTTAATACTTTTTTTGTTATTCATGGCTCTCACCAAGCAACAACAAGGTAAGGATAATGTTTTGTTTGCATTATACTCCTAGAACCTGGCAGAGAGGGAGTCAATAAAGATTTTCTGGGGGGAAAACCCAAGCACTGAGTGGTAGAAAGGAGGTGGAGGCATAGAAACCAGGCAGGACAGGGAACATGATTGACACCTGGAAAGCTCCCCTCATTTCCAGGCACTGGCACACAATAGCATCGTTGTAACATGTATCTGTCAGCTATTTCTATAACAATGCTGTGTAACAAACCACCCAGAGCCCAGAAGTTTAGAACAACAATCATTTACCCTTACACTCATGGGTTCACTGCAGTGCAGCTGGACTTCATTTCAAGTTGAACTCAAGTTCCACATTTCTCCCTCTGGCTTCCAGGCTGAATGGGTCATGAACTTGGGGCACATTCCTCTCCCAGCAGAGATCAGAAGATTCCAGAGACCAAGCCAGACTATGGAAGGTTGTTTACAGCTTCTGCCTGCATCATGTTCACTGAAATTTTGCTGGCCAGAAGAAGTCACAGGGCCAAACTCAGTCTCAATGAGGTATGATGGTATATTCCATCCACAGTGTGAGGGAAAGAATGAACATTTTCTGAACAACAATTCAAACTATCAAATACCTTAATTCTACTATCTTCAGATTTTGATCATTTTTTTTCTTAAAAGGGATAACAATGACAATATTTAACATCTGTTGAGTCTTTTTTAAAACTTGTTTACAAATAAAAGACTTCAGTTCAGTTCAGTTCAGTTCAGTTCATTTGCTCAGTCATGTCCGACTCTTTGCGACCCCATGAACCGCAGCACACCAGGCCTCCCTGTCCATCACCAACTCCCGGAGTTTACCCAATCTCATGTCCATTGAGTCGGTGATGCCATCCAACCATCTCATCCTCTGTCGTCCCCTTCTCCTCCTGCCTTCGATTTTTCCCAGCATCAGGGTCTTTTCAAATGAATAAGCCCAGACTTACTTTTTAAAATATTTATTTATATATTTGGCTGCATTGGGTCTTAGTTGTGGTATGCAGAATTTTTGTTGAGGCCTGTGGGCTTAGTTGCCCTGCAGCATGTGGGATCTTTGTTCTCAAACCAGGAATCAAACCCACGTCCCCTACACTGGAAGGTGGATTCTTAACCACGGGACCACCAGGGAAGTCCCTGTTGAGTCCTTATTAAATGTTAACCATAGTTCTGTGGACTCTGCAGACATTTTCTCAATGAATCCCCATAAAAATCCCAGGCGGTAGGTACAACACGTGTGTGATCTGCCTGGGTCACACAGCTGGAAGAAGCAGGGTGTGAACCAGCAGGTCTGACTTCCAAACCCAACTCATCTCACTGCTCGAGAGTCTTCCTGTTCTTTCATTTTCAGGCCTGAGTTTCACTTGCTGCCAGGGCTTTAACCTTGGTGGAAATGATCTGAGCGAACTTATGGAGGAAAAGATGGAGAAAGAGGTTCTGAAGTGGAGGCTGGAGGAGTCGCTGAAACACAGACAGAACTCAGAGACAAGTTCTCTCGTTTCATTACCTGGTCTTGAGCTCACCCAGAATGAATACACATTTCCAAACTAACAGTGGCCAATTACCAAGAATGTAGCCTGTGGCAGATGGCAGGTTCCAGGAGGTTTATTCCAACCTCCTAGTTTTACAGATGAGGAATTGCAGCCTGAGTGAAGGGAAGTAACCCCCCCCCCCCCAGGACATATGGCTCATTAATGGCAGCCCTTGTAATTCCTCGTGGAGCGCTCTGTTTTCCTGCTTGCTCTGTGGGAGCCATGAAGGGTGGTACTGGGTACCACTGGCCTGGGAGGGGTTTCTGGTTAATTGATCCTGACAGAACACGCTATTGGTTCTGCGGAAGCCGTCAAAGCATTTGCATGGTGAAGTCCAACCAAGCAAATAGACTCAAGTCTTCAGTTTACAGCTGCTTGCTTGGCATCCTGTAGGCACTGCTTTGATGAGATTTACTTAACGTGTAGCCACCTGGCATTTGTACATTCTCACAAATGATTCAGTGGTGGTGATGTAGATATTAACTGTCAGTTCACATGTTTTATTTTATTTGACAGTGAGGAAACACAAAACTAATTGAGTGATAGTTTTAGATGGGCAAAATTGCCTAGAAATTCAGTTTACTGATAATATTTTTACATATTTAATGTTTGCTTTTCTCAACAGCTATATCAGAGTGGGATTGTTGGGTTGGCTGTGGTTTATAATGGCAAAGGGGAGTCAGGGAAAATGAAAGGAAGAAGTATGCAGAGCCTTTACAGACCTGTACCATTCACTTCCCAACCTCAGAAGTGGAGGGTTTTTATTTTTATCTTCTTCTGGCCCTCAGTGGGGGCTTCCCTGGTGACTCAGTGGTAAAGAATCCACCTGCCAATGCAGGAGATGAGGGTTGGATCCCTGGGTCGGGAAGATTCTCTTGGAGGAGGAAATGGCAATCCACTCTAGTATTCCTGACTGGAGAATTCCATGGACAGAGGAACCTGGTGGGCTACAGTCCATAGTGTTGCAAAGAGTCTAACATGACTGAGCACGCACACATGTAGCCCTCAGTGGTTCTTCTCTTGCTCTCTGTGGGAGATAGGGCTCACTGTCCTTCCTCTAGATCAGGGACGCCCATCGTCTGGGCTGTGGATCAGTACCTCCTGTCAGGTAATCAGTGGTGTTAGGTTAGAAATAAAGCGCACAATAAATGTAATGCATTTGAATTATCCTGAACTATGTCCCCATCCCTGATTCATGAAAAAACTGTCTTCCACAAAATCAGTCCCCAGTGCCCAAAACGTTGTAGACCACTGCCTGAGGGTTTAAGACTTTAGTTCCTGGTGGAACAGGGACCAGAGGGAGCTCCATGTCTTTCCTGCATCTGTGCCTTCTCCCTTCCTCCATGCCTGCCTCACTGAGGAAGCTATTTCCAGTCTCCTCCCCAACCCCTGACCATTCTTGTATGCATTTGCTGGAAGACTGTGGAAAGAGCCTGCAAGTGGGTGCCAACTCCCTTGATGTCTGCTGAGGCTCTACTCTCTCAAGCAAGCCCATATCTAACTTCTGTAGTTCTTAGAGCTGTGGCTGAATACTTCTTGCCTCTTCATAAGGTCTCAGCCTCCTCTCCTCCCATGCTATGCCACAGGTGAGCAGCAGCCGGCACCTTACCTTGGAGCTCCCTTTCCATCTTTGGATTTCAGAATAGTTGGTTGCTCTGCAACCTCAGATCTCTGATAGATCAACATAGGTTATGATTTTGTAATTGATCCTGCTTCCTCTCATCATGACGGTGGGAGTAATGGTTTTTCCAGCTTTCTACACCCAGATGAAAGCAGAACACCACATTTCTCCTCCTGTTCAACTTTAGCCTTCCTTTGGGGTTTTCTTCCAAAGACTTTTGAAAAAAAAAAAATCTTGATTTCTTCCCAAATTTGATGCTGGGGCTAATGGAGCTGCCAGAGTAGCTTCTGTTTTGCAAGTCCTCTGAGTCTTTGTGCTGAAGAGAAGCCCTCGTAATTGCCTTTAATTTTTAAATTTATAGCACTTTTAACCTTGTAATTAAAGGCTTTTGAATGACCCTAAATTTCTTTCAAACCCGTCAACTTCACCCATTTTATTGCTTCATCGTGATGAAATCTGTTTAACAAGCACCTGAAATTGTGCTCCTCTGGGCCCTTCCCCTTATTACCTAAGGCAGCCCTTCTTTTCTTTTCTAAATATATCCTGGAAATACAGATATTCAGGGAAACCTAGACCAAAATGAAGTGCCCAGAAGTCGAAATCCAAGGAGGCCTTGTTGACCCAGCTGTTCCTGAATTCCAAAGCTGTGGCTTTTGTTCTTGATGAGAAAGTCGCTTCTCCTTGCAAACTTCTCCATGTCAGGTTTTCTCTGTTGTTACAGCACAGGCAGCTCATGGCATCTTTGAGCCGGCAGTCGAGAGGGGAGTGGGGTCTGACTGCTCTGGGGTGCTCACGGCAGCAGTCTCTCGTCCTCTGATCCTCTCGTAAACACAGCCTTCGAAGAGCCTCAATAAAGTCTCACTTGAATGGCCATGGGAGTCATTTCCAGGACTGACTCTTTAGGGTGGCAATTAATTTATGGTTAATTAGCTTTGGGGTTAAGCTTAGTCTTGGCAGTGATGCCTGACGTTTAAAGAGGAGTGAGGGAAAGGAAGAGGAGGAGGGCTTACCCGGACAAAAGACAAGAACAGCTGGAGGAGGTGAAAAGGTAAACAGGAAGAATTTATGCAGGCGGATTTTGTATCACGACTTCTGCATGAGGGCGCTTCACTTAGATTAATGCCCATGGTTAGAATAAAGTGGCAAAACAAACTTCTTTTGTTTGACTAAGGGTATTAGTTTTAATGAGCAGTTTTTAAAGAGCCGAGCAGGGCTCTTTATCAAGGAGGGAGACTCGTTAATAACACCATTCATTATCCTGGTGCTTCCTCCCTGAGGTGGGGATAAATGATGCTATGGGATGACTGACTCGTGAAGACCCTACAATGGCCTGGTAGTTCTGGACCTGCTATGCGATCCAGGGCCCAGAGGAACATGTGTAGATCTCACTTCCAGCTCTGGCAGGGTGCACAGGCTAAGAAGCCAGCCTGAGGCATGGAGAGATGACAGCTAAGCCATTCAGGACCTGGAAATCCCCAGACAGAGACATCTCTTCACTCCCTCATCTGATACTGACGATAAGTGAGAAACTCATCATCAAACCTAGACAGCATATTAAAAAGCAGAGACATGACTTTGCTGACGAAGGTCCATCTAGTCAAGGCTATGGTTTTTCCAGTAGTCATGTACGGATGTGAGAGTTGGACCATAAAGAAGGCTGAGCACCAAAGAATTGATGCTTTTGAACTGTGGTGCTGGAGAAGACTCTTGAGAGTCCCTTGAACTGCAAGGAGATCAAACCAGTCCCTCCTAAAGGAAATAAACCCTGATTATTCATGGAAGGGCTGATGCTGAAGCTGAAGCTCTAATACTTTGGCCACCTGATGTGAAGAGCCAACTCATTGTAAAAGTCTCTGATGCTGGAAAAGATTGAGGGCCAGAGGAAAAGAAGATGACAGAGGATGAGATGGTTGGATGGTATCGCTGACTCAATGGATGTGAGTTTGAGCAAGCTCCAAGAGATAGTGAAGGACAGGGAAGCCTGGAGTGCTGCAGTCCATGGGGTCACAGAGTTGGGCATGACTGAGTGAACAACAGTGAGGAGATCATCCTAAGAATGTCTTGGGTATAGGTTGGAAAACTATAGTCAGGGGCCACATCTGGCCCACCACAAGATTTTATAAACAAAGTTTTATTGGAACACAGCTATGCTCATTTGCTCATTTGTTTAAGGCTATTTTCATGTTACAATGGCAGAGCTGAGTTATCACGACAGACACCATTCAGTCTGCAGAGAAACAGTCTGCCAGTTCCTGCCCTCTGTCACAGAAGTGGCAAAACACGGTGATGCCTGGAGGTGGAGATCCACCCAGGATGCACTGCGCATGTTGCCTTTGTCCTCAAGATGAGAATACAAGGACAGTCATTTGACTTTCAAAAAAAAAGTGGGGCAAGCCACTGGCTTCAGCATGGGAGAGCATCTTCACCCCCACTGGAGTCCAGAGGGGATCATGGTATGCTGTGTTGGCAGGATGATCTTAAGCCATCAAGAGAATCATTTTGTCTTTTTTTGAGTTGTTTTAATTTTTTTTCTTACTCTCTGGCTGGGAGCATTGATTCTTGCAGCTGTCACTTACACCTGCCTCGAAATACCCTAACCCTTCTGTTAGATGGTTAGTTCAATGCTTCTAACCAAAGAGGTAAAAAAAAAAAAAGAAAAAGAAAGAAAACACGCCTTTGTGTGGAGTCTGTCCAAAGTAAGTGGGAAATGGCTGCTCCTAACTGATTTATTCCGGAGGGGACTGACAGAGGGAGACCCTGCTTGTTCTCTTCTCGCCATCTGGTGGGGGAGCCGATCACTCACCTGTCTCCCAAGGAGGGTTTGCACAGACTGAGGAGCGGGCTCTGACAGAACGGAGCCCAGGTCCTCCCTGAGCGCATGACTAGGCTCCAGGCCTCACGGGGACGGCTTCGTGGGGAAGGAGGAATTGCCCGAGGATGAGGCTGGGGTGGACCCTGACGGGAAGGGGTCCACTGTGGCTGCCAGGCTGCAGGGGGAGCCCTGGGAGGTGAGGTGGGGGCCCTGGAGATGGTGGGGGGCAGCTGAGACCCTTGAATGGTCTTGGGGTGAGTCTCAGCAGAGCTGGTGGGCAGGGAGAATGATGGGATTCAATCTGCCTTTTCCCCAGAAGGATCAGAGGAAAGGAGGAGCCAGCGAGGACCTCAGTGTTTCAGATGGAGCACTCAGATTCTCAGAGCCCCTGAGACCAGGCCTGGGCCAGGGGAGGCCCTCCCTGGTCACGGGACCTTTCTTGCTAGCACCCAGAGGCCAAGAGAAGCTGCTGGGAAAATACTGAACCTCCATGCTGCTCTCAAATGTGTCAGTAACTCATTGCATGAAATGAAAAAGTACCAAGTGTCTGAGACCCCTTGCCCCTGTCCCCATTCCCAGAACTCCTTTGACCAGGAGACTTGTGCTGGGCCAGTTACGTGCAGTGCTATGCAGGACTCAGGAGGGGCTGGATATTAAGACAGACGTATCTCCTTCCCGGTGCACATATCACAGCCGCTCCCTTTCGGCTTCCAATAGGCCAGACTGAATTTATGAGTCGGTTCTTCTTTTTGCAAAGCAAACAGCCACCATCTCTAGGTTGCATTCGTGTTGTTGTGTTTCCAAGAACACAGGGAACCAGACAGTAACGTGCTTGAGCATCACTCTCTGGCTACCCAGACGGTACCATAAACGGCCTAATCGGGGCTCATTCACTACCATTCACTAATGCTCAGCATCTGGCTTTCAACTTCGCATCGTCACAAACTCCACTTTGCCAGTTTTCCCTTAGCCTGTAGCTCTGCCCATCTCCCCCAGGCTGGGGCACCTGTCCACCCGGGGCTGTTGTCACCGAGCACAGATGCTTGTAGGTGTGCTCACTAATGTGTGTGAGCACACGCATGCACATGCATGGAACACATCTGCCAGATTTCAGGAGAAACAGGCCTGAGAAGGAAGTGCTGGAGACAGCCTGACCTCAAGAAAAGGCACGGAAAAGGTGGTTTCCTGGGAGCCCGCAGTCAGCACAAAGGAAGCTGGTTGATCTCAGAAAGGTGGTCTAAGTCACTGCCTCTCAGAGGTGGCCTTGCCAGATGAGTCCTTATGGTCCAAGCTAGTGCAAGCTAGCGTCTGCAGCGACAGTGTTTTGCCCTGGCTGCCGTGAGAAAGTGCCACAGACGGGGCAGCTGATGCAACCGATGTGTCTTTTCTCATGACTCTGGAGGCTGGAAGTCCAAGATCAAGGTTTTAACAGGGTAGGTATCTTCTGAGGTCTCTCTCCTCTGCGTGGGGACAGCTGAATCCTTCCTGTGTTCTCACATGGTCTTTCCTGCATGTGTCCAGGTCCATCTTCTCTTCTAATAAGGATGCTGGTCATGGTGGACTAGGTCCCACCCGAACGACCTCATTTTACCTTAATTACCTCCTTACAGACCCTGTCTCCATGTACTTGTGCTGAGATACTGGGGGTTAGTTCCTCAACAAAGGAGGTTTGAGGGGAGACAGTTTAATCCATAACATGGTCAAATCTAGGACACCAAGAATGTTTGCTTCTAAGAGTCTCTCTCTTTTCTTTAAGGAAACCTTGATTGCCACTAATGACCCACCCCTCATACAAATGGGCTGTGATACACATGAACATATTTCTGCTCATTACATGCCAATTACAACGCAATCCTGCCTTCCTGAGGCTTCTCTTGGTTGGTCTTTTGGATGTCCTCAAACTTTCCTGTCCCACATTGGCCACCCATCAGCTGGGTCCCTCAGATGGCTAATCACGCCCATTAGGTGAGAGTTTTGCTACTTAAGCTGAGAGAGAGGCTTTATGTGCAAGTTCTCTGGGAGTGCCTTCCCTGTAGCCATCCCCCCAACAGTGCCAGCAGGTGTGACTATGTTTCCAGTCAGTAAGACAAAAAATGTAAACAGTGATTGGACCAGGGCTATGGAAATCACAGGGAGAGAAATCTGGACAAAGAAAATATCTACTTCTGTGGGTGACATGATGTTGGAAGAAATCTCCAAATATGCTGACATGCTGGAGCCATGGACTGACTCTGATGAGGTGAAGTCTGATTGGGACAATTGTGCAGCCTGGTCCTTGCCTTAAGACAAGCTGGCTGGAACCCACAAGGCGGAGAAGAGGTTGCGTGGCGGCAGGGACATGATGTGGAGATTTTGTTTGACAGTGAGTTTGCTGGGAGGCAGCCGTGTGATTCAAAGCCCAGAGCCACTGCGAGCTTAGACCCTGCAATGGTGGTGTTTGTCTAAATGAGGGGGAAATAGTCTCACTTTTCTTGAAAGAGCTCAGAGTACTCCATGGCCAGTTCTGTCAGGTGTGGCCACCACATTTGAAGGCGGTGATAGCAAAGTGGAATAATGTCCTGGGGAAGGTGTCACCTGGGGCGACAGAGGGTGTTACTGAGAGAGGACTTGGAACGGGACGAGCATGATGGACTAGTGAGAGTATTTGCATTGCAGGCGGATCCAAGACAGATGGGACTCGCTCTGTGTGGACGGGACATGAAGACCGCCAGGTGGGACTTAATGGGGAGTTCTGTTATTTACTGATACAGTGTCTAACAGATACATCAGAGGTGTGAGATGTTTGAACAGAAACTGGACTTGGAGAGAAACTTGGAAGAGATGTTGTAGAAGAGAGTTAATTATTGAGAATAAGCACTAAAGCATAGTATAAAAAATAGAAAGCAATATAGAAGAATAAATCCAAAGTACACCAATAACTGCAATAAATAGGAACGCATGAGTGCTGCTATTAGAAGATGCATAATCCAGAGACTTCCCTGGCGGTCCAGTGGTTAAGACTCCATGCTCCCAGTGCAGGGGGCGAGGGTTTGACCCCTGATCAGAGAACTAAGATCCTGCATGCCACATGATGAGGCCTGAAAAAAGTCTATCAGAAAATGTATAATCCAGACTATATCTTGTTTACAAGAGTAAAATATAAGATCACACAAAAAGGTTGAAATTAAAGAGGTGGGACAAGGTACACTGGATAAAAGTAATAGAAAGAAGCTAGTTGCTTGCAGCTAGAAAGTAGCAATGTTAATATTAATATCTATATGGGTCAAAGTTACACTTACTTCTGTATTTAAATTCTCTTTATGGCCTGTATCATCACCTGATATTTTCTGCCTTCCTCTACTCCATGTTTTGGCCTTCCCAGGTAGTGCAGTGGCAAAGAAGTCACCTGTCAATGCAGGAGACACAAGAGAGGTAAGTTCGATCCCTGGGTTGTGAAGATCCCCTGGAGAGGAAAATGGCAACCCACTCCAGTACTCTTGCCTGGGAAATCCCATGGAGAGAGGAGCCTGGCAGGCTACAGTCCGTGAGGTTGCAAAGAGACAGATGCGACTGAGCTACTGAACACAGTACGCTACTCCATGTAGGACTGTAAATTCCATGAGAACGGGAACCATTTTTATTCTGTTTGTTGCATCTTGAACATTTCTTAGACCACAGAAAAGACTCAATAGGTATTTGTCGAATGAAATAAAGGCTCCTAGTTCTTTTCTTTTTTTGAACACTGACTTTCCATGTTGCAGGGTGTGTGAACCAAACTTTGTTCTGGTTAACTATTTCTGCAAACACACCACCCCAGTACTTAGTGGCTTAAATACCAACTCGTTATTATCTTCCATGGCTCTGTTGGGTGGGCTGGGCTCACCTGAGCAGTTCTTGTATGGGCTGTTTCATGCAGCTGTGGTCTGCGTGGCGGGGGCTGCAATTATTTCAAGGCTCCATTGGACTTGACATCCAAGATGGCGCACTTGCATGCCTGGTGGTTGATGCCGGTTGTCAGCTGGGAGCTCAGCAGGGTCTGCTGGGGGCTTGGGCTTCTCCCAGTCCGGTGGCTGGAACCCAACGGCAAGTGTAAAGACCAGAGGTGGAAGCTGCCCCTGTCGACTACAGACTGGTGCTTGCCAAAGGCATTTGCTGTCTGCCTCTGCAGGGACTGAACCCTGTACTGCAGCAGCTGCTTTTCACGCCCTGGAGGCAGTTCAGAGTGGAGAGTGAGGCACTCTGTGCTCCAGGAAAATTGGTGGAACAGGTCTTTAGAGAGTTAGATATTTTCAGGAACTGATTTCATGATCCCAGTCTTTGCATCTCTTCATATTTAGAAACTTACTAAATCCCTCCATGATGACATCAGCTCCTTGTGACTAGCAGAAAGCCTTTTGTAAAATAAGTCCTTGATTGCACTGAACTCCCCCTTTCACCAAAATCTTATATATTGACCTTCCCCCACTATGTCTTTGGAGCAGCCTCTCAGAGCTATCTGAAGGGCTGTCTCCTGGGCTGCAGTCCTCATTTTACCCCAAATAAAACTTAACTCGCAACGCTCACATTGTTCATCTTTTTAGTCAACAAGTCTCTCAAGGCTTAAGCTAGAGAAGGACACATCACCACTTTGTCACAATCTCCTGGGCAGTCGTGGAGTCCACCTTGATATATGGATGGGGACATAGATCTGACTTTCATTCCCTTTCTCAATGGGACGAGTGTCCAAAAAAATCTGTGATCCTTTCTAATCTACTGCAGACCTTCAAACCAGGGAGACTGCTTCATCTCTACAAATGACAGTGCTTGACATGACGGATAAGATTTCCTGAGTCTGAGGCATGTCTTTTCTCAGGAAAGGGCACTTCCATCATGGAAAGAAGAGCATGCTCCTCTGGAATCTCTGCAGGATGTGTGGGCTAGACGGGATGCACCCCCCAAGACCCATCTCCAGTGCTGACATTCTTGGGTGAAACCTCAGCGTCAGACTTAGGGGGGAAGTCATCGTGACTCAGTGAAGCCTCAGAGGGCTGTGGATTTCACGGAGGCTAAGAAGTTGAGGTCTACCACTCAGTTACTCACTTCCTGCTTTCTCCCTGCACACCAGCTAAGCCCTTCTGTCTAGAGCCGCCCATCTGAAACTCGATGCTGGAGACAGCACTGTAAGGATCCATCACCCCAAGACACATCACCATTTTGTCACAATCTACTGGGCAGTCATGGGGTGTTACCTGTCTTGGGGACAGTAACACCTTAGAAAGCTGTACAAACACTGACAATGATTTGTTAAAAAGCATCGGTGAGCTTTCAATGCTTTTGTTTACAGTTTATTTTTAGATATTGGATCCATTTTAGAAATTGCTAGTTAATTTCTGTGGCTTTCTCACATCTCAGAATTATGAGCAATGTGTCTGTCCTTAGGCAAGTTACTTGACATCTCTGTGCCTTTGTTTTCTCATCTGAAAAGAGAAGTATAATACTAGTGTATATTTCATAGGGTCATCATGGAGTTTAAATGAGCTGATATGCAGCTCTCCTTTAAGACTTTACAAGGCAGGGCTCAATAAATTCCAACTATAGTAATTTTTCTTTCAACACAAGGCTTAATAGCTACATAAGAACCCACTCTCTGAATGTTCTATAAGTTATTTTACCCATCAGTGAATTTTGTGTTTCTGTATCTTTGCCACTGTGAAAATGACATCATGAATATCTTTATGGGTAAATCTTTGTGTCGACCACTTAGACAACATTCCTAGAATTGGAATTTTTGAGACACTTTTTTTGTTAATGCATAGTGGGAGTTAAATAAAGTTCAAAATAGTCAAGTGAAACAATGTTTGAGTTCTTTAGGATTGGCACCTCAGTTTACGTAGGAAAATATATTCATCACCATCCACAAAACAGAACACTACTGTGGTTGATACCCAGATTTGCCCTGGACACTCACAGCCCCTCTAACTCTGCAAGGGATCATTAGATTTCTCACTTCCTATTTTCCAAAATAAGTGTTTTTTCTTTATTCAGTTCTTTTTCTAGATGGTCCTTTATTCCATTCATCTACAACTTAGCCTGGCTTACACCAAATTATTTGATAGGTCAACCCAACACAATGTTAATATTAAAAAAAAAAAATGTTTTCATTTATTGACTTCTTTACTGCTGAGCGTCCGGGCTTCCCAGGTGGCTCAGTGGTCAAGAATCAGCCTGTCATGCAGGAGACGGAGGAGATGCACGTTCAGCCCCTGGGTGGAGAAGATCCTCTGGAGGAGGGCATGGCAACCCACTGCAGTATTCTTGCCTGGAGAATCGCATGGACAGAGGAGCTTGGTGGGCTGCAGTCTGTGGGTCAGCATGAATGAAGCGCTTGCGCACAATAGCACACTTATTTTTGACTGCGCTAGGTCTTTGCTGCTGTTTGGGCTCTTCTCTAGTTGCAGCGCATGAGCTTCTCACTGCAGTGGCTTCTCTTGTTGTGGAGCAGGGGCTCTGGGTGCCTGGGCTTCAGCAGCTGTGGCTCACGGGCTTCGTTGCTCCGTTGCACATGCGATCTTCCCAGATCAGGGACAGAACCCGTGTCTCCTGCATTGGCAGGCAGATTCTTTGTCACTGAGACACGAGGGAAGCCCGATGTTAGTATTTTTAATTGGTCCTCATATGTAATAACAACTTTTTTCTTCCAGTGGGAAAGATGAGTCATGTGGATCAGTTTTGAATGGGAGAAGGATGCATGTTCTTCAGAGAACCAGTCCCTACATCTCACATGATCAGTGGATGTAAGGTTTCACCCAGATCTCCTTGATTTCACATTCACTGAGTGACTCCTGTGATCTGACCCTGCAAGTCGTCTGGCCCCTCGGGCGATCTCTTCCCCCCTAAAGTAGTAGCACTTGCCTCTCTGTCCGTCTACAAGGGACAGAGTCTGTCTTCCTTTACCTGGAGATCATTGCCCCTCTGGCCTTTCCATTCACTGTGTCCTCTGCCTGGAATGGGCTCTCTGGCTCTTCCATACCCAGTTCATTCACCTCCTTCTGAGTTCAACCCAAATGTCACCACCTCAGAGAGGCCCTCCCTGGCTACCCCCTAAAGCAGCCCCTCCACAGCCCCTGGGGGATCACTCTGCTTCTCTTAAAGGGTTTTCAGGAAATAACTGAAAGCTCTCTTGCTTTATGTCGATCTTCCCTGGTAGGTTGCGAGCTCACAGTGGCAGGGACGCATCTGTTTGGTTCGTGACCGTCTCCCACGGCAGCAAGCACTGATGGAGGGAATGGATGTGTCCAGGTGAGTCCTGTGGAGCGCAGTGCTCTAAAGATACTTGTAAAGGTGTCTGTGCTAGTTTCCTATGGCTGGGTTCTGACAAATGACAGAAAGCGGAGTGGCTTCAAACAACATAGATTTATTATTCTGTGTTGCTGGCACCCAGAAGTCTGAAAATGGGTCTCACGGCAGAGTCGTGTCCGCCTGGGGGCTGAGGATGGAATTCTTTCCTTGTCCTTTCCAGCTCATGCTCCCTTCCAGCAGGTGCCTCAGTGGACCCAACCTAAAATCCATGGTATGGTTAGTTCTTTCCCCTCTCTCATCCGTCTTTCTCCGCTCATCCTGAGCAGCCTTTTCCATGTGTGGGGAGGGAGAGGGGCTGGGTTAATGTGCAGAGATGTCAGTGGTCTCTATTAAGCATGCACCGTCCCAAGGGACTATTCCCTGCCATTCAATGAGTTCCCATGAGGACACATGCATCTCCCCTGGAAGCCAGCTAGCTGTGGATTTTGCTTTCCAGAGACTCAGAGGTCCTCTTGGCTGCAGAGCAACACCTGGGCTTTCAGTCAGTTTTCAGGCTTCATTAATGCTGCTGATCGTTGACCTGGGGGAAGGGTGGGCTGTAGGATTACCTGGCAGGCTAATGGCTGTCCTGCTTCTTCATGCCTTACTCAGGAGGGCTGTCCCAGGCTGAGCAGTCCACCTCAGGCAGTCTCTCTGTGTTTAGCTTAAGCGGCAACAAGAAAGAAAGATGACCATATGCTTAGGTTTTAGTTTATATCACAAATGATGGAATATATCACTGATAGCTTGGAGAACATGAAAAACAACAAGAAAAGCAGTAGAAAAATGTCTGCTTGTTTATGGGAAATTTACAATAATGAAGAGTTGGTCATGGTTGCCTTGCCAACACGTACACTGGGGTGAGGGGCCCATATTTCTATTTCTTTTCATCAAAACCTTTACCACTGTCAACATACAATGTAATTTACTTCTTTTTCCTCATCCCCTTCCCCTTCTTCTCCTATTCTTCCTCTCTCTGCTCCTTCCTTCCCCTCCTTTCCTCCTTCAGAGTAGATGGTAGATACTCAGTAAATATTTGTGGAGTGAATAAATGCTGGTGGGGGAGTTTCTCAGAAAACCACATGACATTGATTCACAGGCAGTGAAGTCCTTACCACCTTTCTGATTCTATAAATGTGTGGCTTGTTCCAGAAAGAAGTGAGACAGGAATACAAGGGAATAACTCTGCAAAGAAGTCCTCACTAAGAAATTACATTAAACACAATTTCATACTGTTAGTTAATCTATTGCATGGATGAACTGATCCATTTTCTTATCAGTAGGGTCTTCTACTGTGCAGTGGGCAGTATGCAACCTGTAGCTCCTCAAGTTTGGCCTTAGGGTTCATTTCTGCATAGTTGTTGTTAACCTCACAGGAAGTATCCTTTAGTTGTTGCTATTGTTCAGTCAGTAAGTCATGTCTGATGCTTTGTGACCTCATGGACTGCAGCATGCCAGGCTTCCCTGTCCTCATTATCTCCCACAATTAGCTCAAACACATCCATTGAGTCGGTGATGCCATCCAACCATCTCATCCTCTGTTGTCCCCTTCCCCTCCTGCCTTCAATCTTTCCCAGCATTAGGGTCTTTTCCAGGCACTTTCTTAATTAAATATCAGTGATCACTGCGTGGTTATTCTCTGCCCCATCCCTCCCTACCCATCCTATAACCTTCTCTGCTATGTGACCAGGCGGCTCACTCCTAGAGTCTGCACTGCTGTCTTCCTTGTTGGCTGGCTTCCCACTGGTTTGGTGTTCTGGAGGCAGCAGCTGACAGCTGGAGCAGAGAGAGGGATCTGGGTGGATCCTTGCCTCTCCTGCTCTACTCTGGGCTGCCTTCCTCTGGCAGCAGCTGGATCCCTGTATGACTCTGGTTCCTTGCAGGCAGCCCCATCTCCATGGCTGCCACTCTCACTGGGCTTTTGTTGGGCCATTTCCACCCCTTCGACCTTGGGTGGTGATGGCAATGACAATGCCCACCCCTGCTGGGCTCTGGGAGCCACGGCATCCTCGGTGTGTCCGCTTATTTCATCCACAGCTCTTGATTCATTCCCCTGGAAACATCTGAGTTGGATTCTGTGTCCTGCCAGGATGCTGGCTGGTACAGCCACTGTGGTTTCATTCACTGTAGGGCATGATAACCTTGTTCAATGCACCAGATTGTCTTTTGTCTGTGTTCTGCATCCAAGATCCATTAGGCCCATGTGGACCCATCATGAATATGGTGACGTCTCTCTCCTTACAATACAGTGATACGGAGTAAACATCTCTCAGAAAGAGGTCTTAACCAGGTTTCTATTTATATGACAAGCTAGGGAGATGATGCTGAAAGCAAACAGGAATTGACTTGTGGGGGTTGGCAGCAAGATCCTGAGATGGGGACCCCTGCCTTTGTGAGATTCGCTCAGTCATGTCTGACTCTGCAGTCCCATGGACTGTAGCCCACCAGGCTCCTCTGTCCATGGGATTCTCCAGGCAAGAACACTGGAGTGGGTTTCCATCCCCTTCCGCAAGGGATCTTCCTGACCCAGGGATCAAACCCAGGTCTCCTGCATTGCAGGCAGATTCTTTCCTGACTGAGCCACGAGGGAAGCACTTCTAAACCATATGCATTTAGACATGTACCCCTGTTAGTGCAGGCGCTTGTCGTGTTTGCCTCCTCCCTGTTCTTGTTCATTTCTGCCCTCTCCTGGGAATACTGCTGCCTTCAAAGGCTTGGGCTTTGTGTGCTGTCCCTCCTTGAGAGTTACTGCACTTTCACCATCCACCTCTCCTGGAAAAGAGGCTGACATTCAGCTAGAGAAGAGCCACGCCTTTATCTCAACCTTCTCTTGGATGGTAGTTATGTGTTCCTTTGACTCGGCGATTGGTGGGACCTCACTAGTGCGGTCCTGAGAAACAGAGGAATTTGACACCTGAAAGCTGGGCGATTTCTGTATTCTGAAAGATCCAGGCTCTTTTTTAATGAGCTCTGGGCAAAGATCCCAGCACATTTGCAGGCGAGGCTGAGTTCCTCTCTGGGTGTGACCTGGAGACCTTGTAGAGTGGCTCCTCCACTTCCTCTGTGGCGGGCCCCCCGCCCATCATGATATTTACAAAGAGGAACCATGGGATAATCACATGAGAGCCAGGAGGAGAGAGGTGCATTCCGGGCACCCCTCCACAGTGGGCGGGTGCCAAGCAAGCGCAGTGAAGTGGTGATGCTTCAGACCTGGGCCTCTGAGTCAGGAGGGAAAGTGCACGTGTGCTCGTTTTCACGTGGGGCTTGTGTGTCTTGAGTCCCATAGTGATTGCTTTAGCCACAGTGAACTAAGGGCTTGTGGACCAGCGTTGTCTTGTCCTACCCCCTGGAGACTAACTGTGTTCAGCTTCTTTAGAGGTTTCTGGGCCACCTTAGGTCTTTGGGTCTCCTCCATGGCTGTCTGTGGAGGGGTGGCCCGAGTCTTCCTGGGGTCAGAGGTAGGTCATGGTCAACAACGGGAGTTTTGTGTCCAAGGGATCCAAGCTTCTCTGGGAGAATTTCGATACCAGGGCAGGCTTTCAGTGGGGCAGAATGCACCTGATAGATGCCTTGAGAGAGATGAGTTGGGCTGAGGACAGCTTCCAGAGGATGGTAGGCCTCCCCAGGCCCAGGGGAGCTATCCTTCCATGCAGGGCACAGATGCACTGACCTTTGGTGCTAGGAGACTGGATAGCTCCCCCATCCCCAGCAGAAGACAGAAGCCCTGGACTCTGGGTGGAGGCAGGGGAGAGCGTGGCCAGGAAAAAGCTGTACTCTGAAAGCTTTGAGGGCTTCTGAATGCACCAGCTCCCTGGAAGGCAGTCTGCATCATCGGCCAGAGCGTGAAATGGACAGGATCTGGGACACGGGGTCCTCCTGGCCCTCAGGAGCCACTAGCCCCCGAGACTGAGGGGCTGGCACCCCCAACGTCAGGTGTCCACCTTGCCCCAACGCTTAGTGTGTTTTCCTTACCTTCTTGGGACCTCAGGTGTCGATGACCTTAGTCTTAAATTGCCTCTGGGGAGTGTTGGATTATTGTATTGAAACAATGATTTTGATCATATGGTCTTGCTTATTGTATTTAACTTCTAATTCTTTTTTAATTAAGAAGCTTTAGAATTTCTATTCTTTTCTTGAAAATGGTTCTTCTTCCAATTTTTGAAATTTGTGCTTTAAAAATTAATTTCTAAAGAGTTTTAAAATAATTTTTCACTTCTAAAGTTGCCATTCAGTAGTCATTTCGTGTAAGTCAAATCACTGTGCTGTACACCTTGAGCTTATACAGTGCTGCACATCAGCTATATCTCAATAAAGCTGGAAGATGCAAATTGCCTTTTACTTTGTTACATTAATATTTTGTAGATTTCTGTTTTGAATTCTCATCACTTTGTAGGTTTACTATTTTTATACTGGCCAGTAAAATGTTTAGATTGCATTTGGGTTAAAATGCCCTTGCCCTTTAATACTTAATGATAAAACATTTCATCTTTTGTCATACTTTTACTTATTAAATCAATTTTTATTTTATTTCTCTTCAGTGTCCTTTTACATCTTTTCAGAGTGTTGAATGTTGCAGATAACCCCTCACAAATTTCATGTATTTGAGGTCTAGTGCTTCACCATTTCTGAAAATTCCTGTTTGACATGTTTGCAGGCAGAGAGCAGCAACATGGTTTGAATAGTGAGAGAAAATCTATACCATTAACAGCAGACTGTATTGGTTTTTGCTGCATGACAATGAACTTGCCACAAACTTAGCTTAAAAGAGAGCTTATTTATCAGCTCCTAGTTCTGTAGAACAGTGGTCTGGTAGAGGCAGGGCTGGTCCTCTGCTCAGGGTCTTGTACTGCAGAAATCAGGTTGCTGTCAGGGCTGTGTTCCTCTCTGAAGGTTCTGGACAAGAATCGACCTCTAGGATCATTCAGGTTGGTGCCTGAATTTAGCTCCTTGTGGCTGTAGAACTGAGATTCCCGTTTCCTTGATGCCTGATTTCTGCTTCTGGAAATTGTCCCTATTCTTCCTCAGATGGCCCCCTCTCCATCTTCAAAGCCAGCCACAAATCTCTCTCGTGTTTTAAGTCTTCTTCCCAGAAAGAGCCTAATCCATACTTTTAAAAACAGTTTTATTGATATATAACTCACATACTATTTGGTGTACAATTTAGTAGTTTTAATATATTCACACAATTGTGTGACTATTATCATGGTCTGATTTTAGAACATTTTTATCACCCTCCCCAACCAAAGAAACCCTATACTTCATTATCAGTCAATTCCCATTTCCCCCTAGTTCCAACTAGTCAACTTTCTGTTTCTATGGATTTGTCTCTTCTGGACATTTCATATAAATGGAGTTATGCAAGATATGGTCTTTTGCGATTGCTTTCTTTCACTTAGCAAAAAAAAGGTCACTCATGTTGTAGCATCTGTCAGTACTTCACTCTTTTTTGTGGCTGAATAATATTCCATTGTAAGGATATACCACATTTTGCTAACCCATTTATCAGTTAATGGACATTTGAGTTGTTTCTAATTTGTGGTTGTTATGGGTAACCTGTGTACAAGTTTTTGTGTGGACATATGTTTGCATTTGTCTTTCATATACACTTAGGAATGGAATTGCTGAATCAAATGGTAACTCTCTGTTGAACTTAATAAAAAAATTTCCACACTGTTTTCACAGCAGCTGCACCATTTTATATTCTCTTCAACAGAGTATAAGGGTTTTAATTTCTCCACATCTTTACCTACAGCTGTTATTATCTATCATTTTTGATTGTAGCAATTTAGTGGCTGTGAAATGGTATTTCATGTTTGATATGCCTTTCCTTATTGACTAATAGTACTTTTCATGTGCTGATTGGTCATTTGTATATCTTTTTTGGAGAACTGTCTATTCAAATTCTTTGTCCATTTAAAAATTGAATTTTTATTGAGTTGTAACGGTTCTTTATATGTTGTGTATACTAGACCCTTACCAGATACTTGATTTGCAGATATTTTGTCATAGTCTGTGGACTGTATTTTCCTTCTTGATAGCATCCTTTGACACATGCAAATTTTTAATTTTGGTGAAGTCCAGTTTATCTGTTTTTTTCTCCCTTTGGTTCCCTTTGCTTTTTGTGTTCTATCTAAGAAGATTCAGCCTAACTGAAAGTCACACAGATTTACTCTTAAACTTTCTTCTATGTGTTTTTATCACTTGAGCTCTTACATTAAAGTCTGTGATTCATGTTGAGTTCATTTTTGTATGTGTTATGAAATAGGAGTCTGGCTTCTTCGGTCTTTTGCATGCAGATATCCAGTGGTCCTAGCACCATTTGTAGAAAAGACCACTCTTTATATGTCGTGTTGGCACCCTTGTCAAAAATCAGTGGACCACAGATGTATGATCTTTATGCTTATCTTTATGCCAATACTAGTTTGATTACTATTACTTTGCAGTAAATTTTTAAAAAGGAATGTGTGAGTTCTCCAACTTTGTCCCTATTTTTAAAAATTTGTCTTGGTTTTTCTTACACTTGCTTATGAATTTTAGGATTAATTTGTCTATTTCTATAAGAAATAAAGTTGGGATTTTGATAGGGATTGATTGAATCTGTAGGCTGTTTGGGGGAGTTTTACCATCTAAACAATGTTAAGTCTTCTAATCCATGAACGCAGGATGTCTATTTAATTTCTTGCAATGCTGTTTTATAGTTTTCAGTGTTCAATTCTTCCATTTCTTTTGTTAAATTTATTCCTGAGTATTTTATTTTTTGATGTTATTGTAGATGGGATTGCTTTCCAAAATGTCATTTTAGAATTGCTAGTGTAGAGAAAAATAATTGATTTTTAATGTCAATATTTTATCCTGGAACTTTGGTGAACTCTTTTATTAGTTCTAATAGTTCTTTAGGATTTTCTATACACAAGATCATGTCATCTACAAATAAAGATACTTTTACTTCTTCTTTTCAAATTGGTATGCCTTTTACTTCTTTTTCTTGCCTAATTGCCCTGGCTAGAACCTCCAGTACACTGTTAAACAGAAGCGACAGGAAGGTCATCTATGTCTTGTTCTTGATGTTAGGGAGGAGTTTTTCTTTCCTTCATTATTTAGTGTGATGTTAGTAATATGTTTTAGAAATTGCTTTTATGTTATTTTTTATGAGACTTTGAAATATTTACAGATGAAATGAGGTGATACCTTGGATTTGCTTTTAAATAATCCAGAAAAAATAGAATGGAGGGTACAAGCAAAAGGGAAAGAGCCATATGTTGATAATACTGAAGCTGAGTGATGAGAACAAGGATTCATTATACCGTTAGCTCTAATTCTGTGTGTGCTTGAAAATTTACATAATAAAACTTAAAAAAGTCCTCATTCTTAATTCAGTCCCCAGAACCTTGTAGGACATTGGTTGAGGGCTTGAGAATGAGATGGAACCTCAGATGGGTTTAATTATAAGCAGCATGATGTAACACATGTCCAGCTCTAGGTACAAAGCAGGAAGAATAACTCTGGTTGAAATATACAATCACTGTGTCTCGGCACAGGTCTGGCCCCTTTTGGAGACCAGGGTGCACATATGACCTAGTCCTGGGTGAGTGAGGGGTCAGTGAAAGGGACCATCTTAGTCCATATTCTTTGAATGACGGCTCTGGGTGGGGCAAGGATTCCAGCTCCAGGAGTTTGCTTGGGAGGTAATCCTAGGAAACCTAGTGGAAAATGGAGACGTGAGACGAGGATGCCAGGAAACCCAACAAACACTGCCTTGTGAAGCCAGTTGCCACGTGGGACCCTGGACCTTAAACTGCGAGGAGCTTTGGGTGAAAATACAGAATGCGTGTCGAGTCCTCCCAACCCAGGCTTTGGGGAATTTTCAAACTGATTCCACCTTTTGTTGAGAGTTGATTTCTGGGAGCTTGGATTCTCCAGCAAAAAACCCTCAGGCAAGGAGGTGCAGATGCTGGGGCTGAGAGTGGGGTGGGCACACCTTCGTTACAAAGATGAGGCTCAAGGCCACGGAGGGCAGTGACGGCATCTGCCACAGTGACATTTCTACCTGATGGCATGTTTACCTTTAATGCACTTCTATCATCGTTCTGTCCTGCAATTAACCTTGGATCTCATTTAAGCATTCACTCAGAAATCCATCTCTTTCCCAGGAAATGGAATATAGAGTAGTCTTATTAGCCACTTACTTCAACTTCACCTTTTCATTCAAGGTCATCCTGCAGATTCCCAGAGAAGCAATATTGAAAATGAAAGAAAACCAAGATGTGGTCTTTTGAGCTGTCTCAGACATTTATTATGCAGTTTGAGTCAGTGAAAGGCAACAGTAATGACTCATGTTTTCAAGGCTAAATGGAACAGTATCTCTGATATAACCTCTGGCTTCAGTCACACTTTCTGCTGGGAAATCAGGTCCCCCACAGCACCATCTTCTTGGGCTCTCCAGCAGCCTGGGAAAGCAATTAGGAACCACGTGTTTGATTCTCCTGGCTGCCAAGAGATGACCCAGCCCCATGTGTATGTGGATAAATATTTAATAACTAGCTCTATGGAAAAAAAATCCCAAAGCTTGGGTTTTTAACATTTGCCCATTTCCCTGGTGTAAACGTTCCCACTGTGGCTGATTTCAAATAACCAAGAGTTTAACAACTGACTTGCAAGATTCCTGAAGATTTACTAATTGGATCTTGTGAGCTGTTAAAATCTGTCTCCAGCACACCACAGCCGCCAAGGACTACTCCTCTCCTGGACCCTTGTGATTCAAGCCACTCTTGGCAAATTCTGCCAGCAGCTTCGACAGCATGAAAGGTACCAGCTCTGATGGGACAAACCGGAAAGCAGTGTCTGGCCCCCACTCCTCTGCTAAGGGAACCAGACTGAAGCTGAGCAGGACCCCATGGGGCCTTCCCAGGACAGACACCACCACACCCTCCCTCCGACCCTGCCATGTCCTCAGGCTGCCTCTTGTCTATAGAAAAACTTTAGTCAAAGGATAAATTTCATCAGAGACATGAGAAACTAAAAAAGTGAAGGAAAATAGTCAAACAAGACAGAAAAATGATTTGTTGTTCAGTCGCTCAGTTGTGTCCGATTCTGTGTGACCCGACGGATGGTGGCACGCCAGGCGTCCCTGTCCTTCACTTATTTCCCTGAGTTTGCTCAGACTCATGTCCATTGACTTGATAATGCTGTCCAACCATCTCATCCTCTGTTCCCCCTTTTCCTCCTGCCCTTCAATCTTTCCCAGTATCAGGGTCTTTTCCAATGAGTCGACTCTTCCCATCAGGTGGCCAAAGTATTGGAGCTTCAGCATCAGTCCTTCCAATGAATATTCAGGATTGATTTCCTTTAGGATTGGCTGGTTTCAGCCATTAAACAAAGTAAAAGACCTTTAGTTCCTCCTCCACGTCTATAGACAAAATTCTGAAGCATATCTTTTGAGCTGGTTTGCAGATACTAAAACTCCGACGAGCTGGAAGAAGTTAACTTCATGATGTCCAGATTGTAGTCATGACATAAACGTCCCCATCTTGCTCAATTCTGAGAACTGGCCTCAAAGAAATGGGAATAAAACAGGCCTGGAGTTGAAGGTTAACTGTACTGAAAGCAATCAAGATGACACTGATCAGACCGCCGCACAACCTACTCCAAGGTGATTACCTGAGCTCACTGTGCTGCTCTGCATGTAGCCCTCTCCCTTCTCCTATACGCCCCTGAAACTCCCCTTTAGGAGCTCGTGGTCCTGGTTGGCAGTGGGGAATTGGCTTTTGGAGATGAGCCCACCTTCTCCCCAAGTGGCTGACGTCCTGGATACAGCAATGTTTTCTTACCTGCTAACACGTGTCTCTCAAGTGTTGAGTTTTGAGAGGCGAGCAGTTGAACCTGAGTTCAGTAAAAGACCTCACGGCAGCCTTGCACAGATCCCTGGCAGATAGATGCTGAGCACTGGAAAGATGACTGCTACTGACCAGCAAAGGCAACAGTGCAGAAGTCCACAGCTCCAGGGACAGCCTTCATCACGCTAAAGGGAAAGGTTGTCATGGAGACTGTTCTGCATCTGCTAATGGAACATACAGAGTCCCAGCCCTCTGCTGTCTTGGTCAGCACTCTCTGATGGAGGTGATGGAGCCTTACTGATCTAACATAAACTTCATCTGAGTTTGGGAAGCATATAGTCACTCTTCATGAATTCTTTTTTGCTTTCCTTCAGTTCAGTTCAGTTGCTCAGTCTTGTCTAACTCTTTGCAACCCCATGGACTGCAGCACACCAGTCCTCCCTGTCCATCACCAACTCCCAGAGCTTACTCAAACTCATGTCCATTGAGTCGGTGATGCCATCCAACTATCTCATCCTCTGTCATTCCCTTCTCCTCCCACCTTCATTCTTTCCCAGCATCAGGGTCTTTCCCAATGAGTCAGCTCTTCGCATCAGGTGGCCAAAGTATTGGAGTTTCAGCTTCAACATCAGTCCTTCCAATGAACACCCAGGACTGATCTCCTTTAGGATGGACTGGTTGGATCTCCTTGCAGTCCAAGGGACTCTCAAGAGTCTTCTCCAGCACCACAGTTCAAAAGCATCAATTCTTCAGTGCTCAGCCTTCTTTATAGTCCAACTCTCACATCCATACATGACCACTGGAAAAACCATAGCCTTGAGTAGATGGACCTTTGTTGACAAAGTAATGTCTCTGCTTTTTAACATGCTGTCTAGGTTGGTCATAACTTTCCTTGCAAGGAGTAAGCGTCTTTTAATTTCATGGCTGCAGTCACCATCTGCAGTGATTTTGGAGCCCAGAAAAATAAAGTCAGCCACTGTTTTCATTGTTTCCCCATCTATTTGCCATGAAGTGATGGTGCCAGATGCCATGATCTTAGTTTTCTGAATATTGAGCTTTAAGCCAACTTTTTCACTCTCCTCTTTGACTTTCATCAAGAGGTTCTTTAGTTCTTCTTCACTTTCTGCCATAATCATGGTGTCAACTGCATATCTATGGTTATTGATATTTCTCCTGGCAATCTTGATTCCAGCTTGTTTGCTTTCTTTAATAGAAGCCAAAGTTAATTTTTGAATAATGGACAGAGCCCAGTGTTTGGCAGGACAGCTAATGGAGTTAAACAGGAATGCCCATTTGCAAGTGAAAGTGGATCTTTGTATGCAAGAAGACAGGAAGTACAAACTCTGGAAAACTTGACAGTCAACCTAATTTACTATATGATTACAGTTAACTTAGTTGGCTAATTATATTTAAATTAGTTGACTAAATTTTTTATTTTAAATTGGTATTTTGCTAGAATATCAGAAAATGTGAATTGAGGGGAAAAACTGGGTTAGAAGATAGTATTTTAAAAATGGCTAAATATAGGAGAAATTATTTTTGGAGAGTCTCCTGAAACATTTTATAATTAAAGAACATGGGAAGACGAGAATAAGACTCTTCACTCCCAACGCAGGGGGCCTGGGTTTGATCCTGGTTAGGAAACTGGATCCCGCATCTCACAACTGAAGACCCCAGTTGCTACAGCTAAAATATCCTGCCTGCTGCAACTAAGATGGAAGGTCTTACGTGCTTCAACTAAGACCCAGTGCAGCCAAATAAATAAGTGAATATTTTAAAAGAAGATAGATTTAAAAAAAGGAGCATGTCATTTTGTTTGAGCCTAAGTTTTTGATGAAATGAACACACTTGCAATACAAGACAGTATTTGTCCACTGCGCTAAACTGACAGGTTAGAGTATTACGTTTCTTTTGAAAGCTAAAAGAGGCTTCTATTGAATGTAAAACCTTTTAAAGCTTCATGGTTCTAGGCTGAGTAGAGATGGCCCCAGCTAACAAGGCTGACGTTTCCTCCTGTTGTTTCCTGCTGCAGAACTGAGATTTCTCTTTCATTCACAGGTTTCCACACTAGGAACAAGCGAGTGGTTCTGTTCAGTTTTTCTCTGTGATATAATATCTCAGTGCTTCAGACTGGAAAAAACCAGGCAAAATTAAAGAGAAGGGAAGAAATCCTCTTCACTTCTCCCCCAACCCCCTGGAGAAAACAATGAACCTGTCAACATCAAATGACATATGGTTGAAAGATACCATGTAAATATCACCTGGGGGGGGGATGTGGGGGGTATCTTCCTTAAATTGATTTAAAGTTGAATTTTAATGCATACATCATCTTTTGAAAACACTGTCCCTCTTGCACATGTATCCTGCCTAATCAATTATCACTAACAAATGACATCTGCCAGAGATGATTAGACACAAAATCTTCTCTTAAATGTGCTCCAATTTGACCTCAAATATGTGTTTACTGGTTTCACCATATAATCAAGGAGATTGATTGTATGGGGAGAGAGAGATTGAGATTGAGAGCAAGATTAACTGGAGTTCTGGAAAAGAAGATTTGCTAGGGTCATCTTTGGGCGGGGCAGTTTGGCCCTGCCCTACAGTCAGACCTCATGGCAGCGGGTGCAAGAAAGCCTGGCATTGATTTCTCAGAAAATCAGATTCTGCTCCCCAGAGCATCTTCCTCCCTCCCTCCCTCCTTCTCTCTCCCTCTCTGTCTCCCTCTCTTCCCTGTATGGAGCAGGTTGGCAGGTGTGGGCCTGGGGAGAGGCTGTCAAAGGAAGAGTGACGAGATGTGGGAGGATGGGGATGGGAAGCATGGTTTCTGCCTGGCCTCACCCTGGACTGGCCCCTCCCCACCCCGGGCTGGCCCTGTTTGTCACTTGGACCCCAGCACCTGTCCGTAATGCATCTCCCTGCTCTCACACTGGCCTATTCCAATCATTTCCCACCCAGCCTGGAAGCCAGAGGGGACTGAAGAAAACCCACATCTCCCCACGTCCCTAGGCTTCCTGTGGGCTGTCCTTCTGGGCCTGGATGAAGCCTGGCATGCTGTCCCCCATACCCTCCTGCTCCATCTCATGGCGCCTCCCCTTTCTAGTTCCTTACACGTGCTCCTTTCTTCTTGCTGCCTGGATGGTCCATGCCATTTCCTCTGGAATGTTTCTCACTTCCTCTCCCAGCGGCGGCCTCTCTCCATTTCTCCAGATCTCAGCCTTGATCCCATGCTCTGGAGAGACACGCAACCAGCACTGTCTCGGAGGTGCGTTTGAGGATCCCTCACTTTAGCCCCTTGTTCCCTTCAAGTCATTCCCCTCCACTTGTGTTATTTCACTGTGAGTCTGTCTCCTTGCTATCACTCTTGCTCTCCTGTCGCAGTTGAAGACTGACCAGGTGGGCCCACACTGTCACATCCAACACGGCGTTCACAGCACCTCCTGTGGGGCTTGGAGCAGAGCAGACACTCACGGACTCTTTTTTAGAGCAAATGTCTCGTCAAAGCTATGGTCTGTCCAGTAGTCATGTACGGATATGAGAGTTGGACCATAAGAAGGCTGAGCACTGAACTGATGCCTTCAAGCTGTGGTGTTGGAGAAGACTCTTGAGAGTCCCTTGGACAGCAAGGAGATCCAATCAGTCCATCCTAAAGGAAATCAACTCTGAATATTCATTGGAAGGACTGATGCTGAAGCTCCAATACTTTGACCACCTGATGTGAAGAGCTGATTCATTGAAAAAGACCCTGATGCTGGGAAAGATTGAGGGCAAGAGGAGAATGGGCAGACAGAGAATGAGATGGTTGGATAGCATCACTGACTCAATGGACTTGAGTTTGAGCAAGCTCCAGGAGATGGTGGACAGGGAAACCTGCTGTGCTGAAGGCCACAGGGCTGCAAAGATCAGATATGAGAGCAACTGAGCAGCAACAACAGTGAAGAGAAACAGGATTTTTACAAAGAAGGACCCTGGACAGAGTCTAGTTTGGAGGCGAAAGATTGATTTCAGTTTTGAACAAAGCATTGGCTTCAGACTCTTAATTTTCACACCAGCTTATAGGGTGGATCTCCTCAACTGTATTACCAGTGAGAGAATGGAAGGTTAGAAAGATTCAGGGTTTGCCCAGGATTATTAGTTTCCAGGGAACCACACAGGCCTCCAATGGGACAGGCTTGGGTGTTCCTGCTGTACCTAATTCACACTGAGTTTGAGAGAAAGGGTCAAGTTCAAATGCAGCTCAGACCATATGAAGAATGGAGACCCAGGTTTCAGATCCATGTACCTAGAGCTGTGGTTGTGTCTGTGGACACTGGTGGGAACACCAGGGACAGAAGATGCTGATTAGAAAATTTTCCAAAGTTTTCCAAAGTCCACCTTTCACAATTCTTCAAGGTGTGATGTATCCAGGTGGATCCATGTGTCCTTCAGAGGCCTGCCTCCATAGCTTGTGTCCTCAGTGAGTCTCTCCCTCTGATGCTGGCCTGCAGAATGAAGTATAGTGGATGGGGAGAAATCTGAAGAAAATCAAGAGAGGGTCAGTTTTTGCTCTTTCCAGAAATCAGCCATATGAGATCTTTCTGGGCTTACACACCACATTAAGTAACTGATGAAAGCTAAGAATGTCAGATAGCATCACCAACTCAATGGACAGGAGTTTGAGCAAACTCCGGGAGACAGTGAAGGACAGGGGAGGCTGGTGTGCTGCAGTCCATGGGGTCACAAAGAGTCGGCCACAACTGAGCGATTGAGGAACAACAACTATGACAACAATAAGAACTTTATAGAGAATACACATTCATTTTCACGCATGACATTAGCAGCATCTTGGTTCCCCTGATCACCCTCTAGAGGTTCTTTGGGAGTCAGAGATGCCAGATTAAGAACGTTCACCCCAGGGACGTCCCTGGTAGCCCAGTGGTTGAGTTTGCCTTACAGTACAGAGGGAGTGGGTTCAATCCCTGCTGGGGAAACTAAGATCCCACATGTCTGGTGTCCAAAAATCCAGAACATAAACAATAGATGTGATAGTATAACAAAGTCAGTAAAGACTTTACATAAAAAAAAGAACATCCACCCCAGAAGAGAGATAAGAAAGCCTTCCTCAGTGATCAATGCAAAGAAATAGAGGAAAACAATAGAGTGGGAAAGACTAGAGATCTCTTCAAGAAAATTAGAGATTCCAAGGGAACATTTCATGCGAAGATGGGCACAATAAAGGACAGAAAACGTATAGAAATAACAGAAGCAGAAGATATTAAGAAGAGATGGCAAGAATACACAGAAGAACCATACAAAAGAGATCATCATGACCCAGATAACCTTGATGGTGTGATCACTCACCTAGAGCCAGACATCCTGGAATGCAAAGTCAAGTGGGCCTTAGGAAGCATCACTATGAACAAAGCTAGTGGAGGTGATGGAATTCCAGTTGAGCTACTTCAAATCCTAAAAGATGATGCTGTGAAAGTGCTGCACTCAATATGCCAGCAAATTTGGAAAACTCAGCAGTGGCCACAGGACTGGAAAAGCTCAGTTTTCATTCCAATCCCTAAGAAAGGCAATGCCAAAGAGTGCTCAAACTACCATACAATTGCACTCCTATGCTAGCAAAGTAATGCTCAAAATTCTCCAAGCCAGGCTTCAACAATATGTGAACTGTGAACTTCCAGATGTTCAGGCTGGATTTATAAAAGGTAGAGGAACCAGAGATCAAATTGCCAACATCCACTGGATCATCAAAGAAGCAAGAGAGTTCCAGAAAAACATCTACTTCTTCATTATTATTTTATTTCACCAAAGCCTTTGACTATGTGGATCACCACAAACTGTGGAAAATTCTGAAAGAAATGGGAATACCAGACCACATTACCTGCCTCCTGAGAAATCTGTATGCAGGTCAAGAAGCAACAATTAGAACTGGACATGGAACAATAGAGACTGGTTCCAAATTGGGAAAGGAGTACGTCAAGGCTGTATATTGTCACCCTGCTTATTTAACTAATATGCAGAGTACATTGTGCAAAGTGCCGGGCTGGATGAAGCATAAGCTGGAATCAAGATTGCTGGGAGAAATATCAATAACCTCAGATATGCAGATAATACCACCTTTATGGCAGTAAATGAAGAAGAACTAAAGAGCCTCTTGATGAAAGTGAAAGAGGAGAGTGAAAAAGTCGGCTTAAAACTCAACATTCAGAAAACTAAGATCATGGCATCCGGTCCCAACACCTCATGGCAAATAGATGGGGAAACAATGGAAACAGTGAGACTTTATTTGGGGGACTGCAAAATCACTGTAGATGGTGACTTCAGCCATGAAATTAAAAAGACTCTTGTTCCTTGGGAGAAAAGTTATGACTAACCTAGACAGCATATTGAAAAGCAGAGACATTACTTTGTCAACAAAGGTCCGTCTAGTCAAGGCTATGGTTTTTCCAGTGGTCATGTATGGATGTGAGAGTTGGACTATAAAGAAAGCTGAGCGCTGAAGAATTGATGCTTTTGAACTGTAGTGTTGCAGTCCCTTGGACTGCAAGGAGATTCAACCAGTCCATCCTAAAGGAAATCAATCCTGAATATTCATTGGAAGGACGAATGCTGGAGCTGAAACTGCAATACTTTGGCCACCTGATGCAAAGAACTGACTCATTGGAAAAGACCCTGATGCTGGGAAAGATTGAGGGCAGGAGAAGAAGGGGATGACAGAGGATGAGATGGTTGGATGGCATCACTGACTCGATGGATGAGTTTGAGTAAACTCTGGGAGTTGGTGATGGACAGGGAGGCCTGGTATGCTGCAGTCCATGGGGTTGCAAAGAGTCAGACATGACTGAGAGACTGAATTGGACTGAACTGAACCCCAGAAGATCTTTTCCAGTAACATTGGAGAAGGGCTATGTCTGGACACTTTCTTGGTCAAAGTTCCCAAGTGTGTCAGAAAGAGATATTATAAAATGCCTTAAGTCTGGGCACCTCCACATTCTACAGCAGAGTTCAGGGTGGTATTGAATACCTGTTTGCATTTTTAAGAGAATGCTGTTCAGCTGTTGATCAAGAAAGGGTGATGGAGATCAGAGGTGCAGAGTGGACGTCAGCCCCTGTGTGCGCTGGGGCCATGTGCTCTAGCCCGTGAACACTGGGGTGGTCACTGGGCCCATATACACTGCAGGATCCAGATCAGCATGAAGAAGTGCCACGAACGCCCCGCTGCAGCCTGTTTCAGAGTGTACCCTTTGAGTCTGTTTCTTTCAGCAACTTTGTGAATTCCTACATTCCATCCTTTATGACCTTTGCCATGTTTCTACCTCCTGGTGAAAGCGACGGAGCTGGGGTCAGACAAATGAGCCCGGGTGACAGAGCCTGTTCCTTGGGGCCACCCAGTTATCATCACAGGTATAGGTGTAACTTTCAAGAGGTATTTAAACCTCAGTTTTCCAGAGAGTGCCTATTGCGTGGTCCATCTACAGATGCCCCATTGAGAGAATTTTGGGGTGAACAAAGCATCTTTTAGGGTACTTATATAAACATAACTATTTATAGATAAGGGGTTGGAGGAACTCAGGTTGGTGATTGTAGGACTTGACGAAGAGGAAAGGAGAGAGGAGTCCTTTCCACCCAGCACAATCTCAACTCATTTCAGGGAACTTGGCCCATCTGTCTTTTATTCTGTTTCCTGCTCCCCACAGGGGCCACCCCGACAGGCCTGCATGACCTCATGGGCTGGCTGACGTGGCCTGGGCCTTCCATGGGCACTTGACTCAATGCGGGCAAAAGTGCTTGGTGTGGGTTTTGGATTTGGAACAGAGGAAGAGAAGTCAGTCCTTCCCGGGCCCTGGAGTTGAGACCTGCAGCTGTGGCTCCTGCCTTTGGGCTGGAGAACTGAAGGGAGCTGGGTAGGGAGGTGGGCGATGGAATGAGACGCCAGAGACTGCGAGGTTCCCCCAAGATTCATCAGTTGCTGAAGTCTGGATGGATTTTTCTGGAGGAGGGAGGGGTGGTGACTGGGTCACTCTTTACTGAAACACAACACGCATGACAGGGGAAGTCCAAGGATGTCTCTAGAACGGGGTAAGACCCCACCCTCTTCCTCTACATGTTCACCCAGGCCTGTGTAAGCCAGTACCCCCGTGCTGTGTCTGGGTGAGGATGCAGGCCTGCTGGTCTCGGTGGGGACCTTCCAGGTACATCTCGGTTCAGTAACATGGCCCCAGCCATGGTGGGGCCCAGGCCACAGGCAGCGCCGTCTCCTTCCACACTCGCCGGGCCTGGTTGCTCTTGATATTCTTCAGCCCCTCCTGGTACGCCCCAGGGAGACTTGTATGGGAGACATAAGCAGATCATGGTCCAGCTCATGGGCAAAAGGAGCAGATGGTACCTCCAGCCCACGTGGCCTGTGAGCTCACTGTGGACCAAGGCTGGATGCAATTTTACTATCGAGTTCCTGGGCAACCCCAGGATTAAAAGAAAAATACACCCATAGGGGAATTCCCTGGTGGTCCAGTGGTTCAGACTCCATGTTTCCAATGCAGGGGAAACAGGTTTGATCCCTGCTCTGGGTACTAAGGTCCCACGTGTTATGCAGTGTGGCTAAAAAAATAAAACATAATAACAAAAATATATGCCCCATTTTTTGCTTGTATGACTTTGAGTTTGGTTTCTGTGATATGCAACCCAAAGAATTCTCACTGTGGAAACTCAAGAGATTCAGGGCCAAATCAGTCCAGGGCATAACCCCAGCTTAAATGAGGGGAACACTACTCACCTAGGGCACACAACGGAGGTGCAGGTCTCTGGATCACTGAAGGTGGGATGGGAAACTTAGGAATGGGATGTCTCAGAGGCTGCAGAAGGCCAGGAAGGGGTTGGCCATCTGGCCTAAAAAATTGTGCTCAGAGAAGGATTCTCAGGAATCTAGCCTCAGCCCAGAGCACAGTCCCAGGACCCCACTGTTTCTCTTTTGGTAGAAGAATGTCTTATTAGACACATTCCCTTTGTGAACCAACGTGTCCTTGTTTTTTTTCCCCCCTAAATAATTGATATTACTGAACATGGCTATCACAGTGCTAAGGGTATTGATTAGAGATATCATAAATGGAACTGCTCTGGTGGCCCAGATAGTAAAGAATCCACCTGCAATGCAGGCCACCCAGGTTCTATCCCTGGGTTCAGGAAGATCTCCTGGAGAAGGAAGCGGCAATCCACTCCAGTATTCTTGCCTGGAGAATCCCACAGTTAGAGGAGTTTGATGAACTATATAGTCCGTGGGGTCACAAAGAGTCAGACATAACTTAGTGACTAAACAACAACAAAAGCTAATGACTCAATAGTAGAACTAGGGTTGATAATCTTCTAAGAAAGCTTTAGATGCAAAGACTCAAGGTTAAGACTATTAAGTGGATGTGAGTTATAGGCGACAGATTCTAGCTCGCATAAGGAAAAAGGAAAAACAATTTCAAAACATGGAAATACTTGTGGTGTCAGAAAAAAATGTGAAGTATGCCCAGCATCTGGCCACACCAAATAGACTTTTTCCTGCTGGCATTCTACCCATTGTCTTCCCACGAGGTAATTTGAAGACCTAGGAGAGGTGCCATCTCATGACACCTGCTCTTTAGGGGAAGCTGGCAGCTCAGTACATCCTCATTTTCCCCCTCCTCCAAAGAGGCACTTTCATCATTAGATGAAGAGACTGAAGCCTGGGGAGAGGAGAGTGTTGGTGATAGTCCTTTGGGTGAGAGCACAGCCTGGATAAGGGATGAGACTTCCAAAGTTCCAGACCGCTCTCCCCACATTACTGTGCTTTATAAAGAACCTGTCATAGGTTCCCAAGGAAACTTAATTTGCTTCAGAGAAAGGTGACAGTTGTAAGCCATGCACTCCTTAACTGGGAATTAATTAGCAAATAAAAGTGTTCCAGCTTCCAGAATGGAAGAGGTTATTATTATAATACTCCTGGTTATGACTTTGTATTAAAGAAACACTGCTCACCAATGTTCTCAGAGTTCTGTATAAATATTAACTCCTTAATCTTCCTGTTGGCTCCACAAGACAAAATTCTTTTTTTAACCTGGGAATTACACTTTTGCTCCCATTCGATTCAAGGCCATCTTAAGAGTAAAAACTCGTGAAACAAAACACAATACCTAGAAATAAATCAGAAAATTGAGCTAGCATAAGGAAAATAGTCCCAGATGAGTCATTTTCTACAACAGGGTGCTATCTTTGGCATTAATATTCCTGGTTGTAATGGCAAAAGGGAAGTACAACTTCCATTTTTCATGCATGTACCCAGGACAGACTAGTTTTATTTTCACTTCGCTATCGAAGAAACACAGGAATTTATTTAACATGTGTTCTTAAGCAAATGATTTGGCATTTTTTCCCCCCTTGGTTTACTTGTATCTAGTATCAAGGTGGTAATGGGTGATGCCCCCTTCCCAGGGAAAGCAGGATTATATTAATGAAAATTTAAGTAGCTTCCCCGGCCCAATGCCATGCAGACAAGCCCTTCAGAGAGGTGAGGGGAAGTAGGAAAATTTGGTTTTGTAGTAATAGTCATTATTTGCAGCAGCTCATATAGTTCCTGTTTTTCCAGAATCTTCTGCAGAAATCATCTGTCATCTAACCTCAGCTCCTCATGACTCAACTCCATTTGTGTGCCTTCTCTTTGGGCTTTGCCTCTTGTCGTGGTAGATGACCCCTCATCAAGGACCCCACGCCCGAGGGCCAGGTCCCCACACTGCAGACCTATCCCATGTCAGTCAGAGCACTGGGATATGATGGAGGGTGTCTCATAAAAACTCCACAAGGAAGCAACTTAATAGATTTGTTACTGAGCAGGGAATTGCCATCCAGGGACTCCTGATTTCCCTTTATCTGCTTTCCGCTCTTGTAATGCGGCATCTTCTGAGGTCACCAATGACTACACGGTATCATGAGAAAAGTGACAGACTGATCAATTAATTTTTATAAAATACTTTTTTTAGTGAATATGAGAGTAATATAGTTCTTTGAAAGCATAGGAAAAACATAACAAGAATACAGATAATTATGAAAATACCCGCAATCATGCCAGAGATGTAGTAGCCCTGGAGCTGTGTTGCTTTAATCTTACTTTGAGAAAAAACCTTGCTGTTTAGCTGAAAGTGGGCCGTTAGTTGGCCCTTGGGACCTGCCTCAGTGTTGGAGACAAGACCACTGTCTTCTTGGGTTGTTGTTTTTGTTGTTGTTTAATTGCTAAGTTGTGTCTGATTTTTTTGTGACCCAATGGACAATATAAACAATATATTATTTGGATATAAACAATAACGCATACATTCATGTATAACTGAATCACCTGTGAAAATTAACAGAATGTTGTAAATCAACTATATTTCAAAAGAAAAACAACAAACAGCAAAGACTGCCTTGGAAGGTGTCAAGTGGTTTGGTGAATCTTGGGACCGATGAATTTCATAGTAGGAAGAACCACCATATCGTTTCACCGGATCACAGAGTGATAGCTACTGTAGGGGGGATGGTTAAGTGGAAGCCCTGAAACTGCATCCTACTCCCCACCCCAAGGTAACAAACAAAATAATATTGCAGACTGTGATGGAAGGAGGTGTAGGAAGCATTAGTACATCATCAAAGACCTATAATGTAGGAGTGGCAGTCCCAGTCATAATCCCATTTAATTCGCCAGTCTGGCTCCTGCAGAAACAAGATGGATCTGGAGAGTAATTCTAGACTACTCCAGTTTCAGCCAAGCAGGAGCCCCTTTGCAGCTGCAGCCTTGGATCTGGTATCGTTGCTAGAGGAGTCAATACAGCCTCGGCACACACTGCATGATCCTTGACTTGGTGAATGTGCTCTTTTCTATCTCAATCAGAAAAGAGGATCAGATACCATTCGTATATACCTGTTACAGACAATAATACACACTCACAGTTTTCCCCACGAGTTGTATTAACTCTTTTGAGGTTAATACATTTGAGGGTAATACATTTGTGCATCCGTCCTTCTAGAAACTGCCAGCCCCAAAAGTGCTGAAGTGGTCTGTGAGGCAGTGGTCTGAGGATGGGATGCAGTGCATGCCCTGAGTCAGACTCTGTCGGTGTAGTTAGCAGGCTGAGTCCTGGACCCAAGCAGAAGCAGGAGTGCCCACTCTTACCCTGATTTCCAGTGCCCTGCCTGGGGCTGGGTGGTCCTTGTCCCTACATCTCTGAGCTTCTCAGGGTAAGACATTCTGGCCCCTGGACACGGCTCACTCCTGCTGGGAGCTGCATTGAGCTGCAAACTTGCCTACTGCTTTGAACTCCTGTCCAAAAGTCAGCAAGCAAGAGGAGTCTTCATCTTAGCAGGAAGGATAGACCCGGATATGCTGGGGGGAGGTGGCGTGCTGTGACACAGCCAGGCAGGGAGGACACTCGAGGAACCCAGATGGATCACAGGGGCATCGCTTGGTGTTTCCTCAAGGATAAACAATCTCACTTTTCAAAATGATACAGATGAACTTGTTTACGAAACAGGAAGAGATTCACAGACTTAGAAAATGACTTTACAGGTGCTGGGGTGGGGTATAGTTAGGGAGTTTGGGATGGACATGTACAAACTGCTATATTTAAAATGGATAACCAACAAGGACCTACTGTATAGTACAGGGAACTCTGCTCAAAGCTATGTGGCAGCCTGGATGGGAGGCGGGGTTTGGGGGAGAAGGGATACATGTATTTGCATGGCTGAGTCCCTTGGCTGTTTACCTGAAACTATCATAACATTGTTAATTGGCTATATCCCAATGCTAAATAAAAAGTTTTTTTAAAAAAAAAAAATCTCACTTTTCATCAATGTAACTTCTGCATGAATTAAAAATGAAAGAAATCAAATATAAAAAGCTGGAAGAAACGAAAACTGACAACTGTAGAGAAGAAAGGCCTTTCTAAACTTAGAAGTGACAAAAGAAGCCAACGTATCTACATAAATGAAAATAGAAAATCATGAATGTCAAAAAAAAAAGCAAAAATAAAAAGTCAAACAATAGATTGGGACAAAATAGTTCTAACAGATACCAAACGTTTGTTTTCTGACGTTGGAGCTGTGGATGTTGTCTATTTTCCATGTTTTCTCCAATGTGGCTATGTAACACTTCCAAGAAGTATATATGTATATTCATTTCAAAAAGGGAGGAAGTAAAACACGGCATTTTTGTTTTTTCTGAAGTAAACAAAACTGGAAGTTTAAATAAGTATTAAATAAGTATCCAGAACCTTTTTAAAGAATCTATTTGTATACTACCTCCAAACTCTTATTAATGTTGAATTAAAACGCAGCATTTCCAGTTTTGATTTACTTTCCTTCCTACAGAGCAGATGGAAAGCACTTCATTACATGCATTGTGTGTTCCCTTTCCGTCCAAAAGCAGTGAAGAAAACTCTGCATGGAGACGCAGGCACGTAAACATTTCAGGACACCTAACGTGGGATTAGAACCTTCACTGTTCTTTAGCTAAACAGGCGGTAACCAGTGACCACACGAGAAGGTGGGAATTTTAATTTGACTGTTAAGCTCCAGCAAAGCCCGCACCCTTCCTGGCAAGGACAGTGCGCCTGGTTTTCAGACACAAAGGGCTCGAGCGGGAACCTACAATTTCCATTTCTCTTTACTGAGAATCTGTTTTCCCAGGGGTAACGACTGAGTTAAGTCATCCTGCAAGAGTGGCTCATTAATTGAATTCCCTACTAGGCTGACTCCAGGACCCGGGAAGCCTAGAGCTGGGATTAGCAGCGGGGGTGCGCACAGCTTCCGTGATTAAAATGATGGAGTCAGACTGAAGGAGCGTCACTGCTCTCCTCGGCGTCACTCAGGCAGGCGGGGCGCCACGCGGGCCCCTGCCCAGGACGGCCCGGTACGTTCCGTCTGCACAGTGACAAGGACCAGCCGACTGAATGAGCATGCTGCAAATCACAGGAGGCCCTCGGGGCTCAGAAAGCGTGCGACTTGGGAATTAGGATTGCATGCTTTTTGAAGAGACCAGGCAGTTGGTGCTAATGAATCCCAGCGGCTAATTCCAAGGAGGGGAAACAGACTGGGGCAGCTTAAAGCACCACGGACCCACTAGCTGCCTTTGTGTCAACTTGCTACCCAGCTTGTCCTTGGAGGCAGCAAAGCAGTTCTGTAGTTCCTGCTCAGTGTGCCTGGGTGATGAGTTGCTTCCGTCGTGTCTGACTTTTTGTGATCCCATGGACTGTAGCCTGCCAGGCTCCTCTGTCCATGGAATTCTCCAGGCAAGAACACTGAAGTGGGTAGCCATTCCCTTGTCCAAGGGATCTTCCTGGCCCAGGAATCGAACCTGAGTCTCCTGCACTGGCAGGCGTGTTCTTCACCGCTAGCGCCTCATCCCCGCAGCTCCCCGAGATGTGAACTGCACATCCTATGTGACGTGGCTGACAATGGTGTGGCTGGAGGGAAGCACATTGCCCCGGGAGCAAACACATCTCCTGTCCCCTGACGAGCCTGAGCTCTATCCCAGTGTGGTTTTCACAATAAATGAGCCCTCTCTGTCTGCCAGCTGCTCTCTGAGGCACCGTCCCCCTCCTCAGGTTAGCCAGAGCTCCTACATCATTCAAGTCACTGCTCACATCCAAAATACATATATTTTATGATGGTCGTCAAATGGTGATTTTCTCCTCTAATTTCCTGTTTCTTAGCTGGCCCTTTACTGCAAGGAGGAGATTTTTCTTCCCCACTTTGTTTCGTCTGTCAGTATTTTATTACTAGTTGTTTTGGTGCTCAGATGGTCCCAGATTTGGCTCCTGGGAGTGCCTTCAAGATGGTCCCATATCCTTTGACTTGTTCTCATCCTTCTTGGGGCAGACCTTGTAGTCAGACCAAAGAAGATATTTCAAGTTGCTTCCCCAGATCTGGCTTTGAGTCTTTTCCTTCTTCATACTTGAAAACAGCTGTTACTCTAAGGGCCCCGGTTCCTTTTACGGGGGAAAGAGTTTTAGAAATCAAGATCTGGATAATAGGGTTGCTCATTACCACTTGGTATTATTGCTTCTGGGCCCTCCTTAGCAGACAGAGCGAAGTGAATATATCAGTATTTATCCACCCATCCAGCTATCTATCAAGTGCTTATACTGATGCTTCCAATGTGTCACTTCAGGGCTTACTCTAACTTTCGGTCTTTCTGTATTTTTAATTTCCTTCTCAGATCATGAGAAAC
Organism: Dama dama; assembly: GCF_033118175.1. Lineage (NCBI taxonomy): Eukaryota > Metazoa > Chordata > Mammalia > Artiodactyla > Cervidae > Dama > Dama dama. The sequence goes on along the minus strand of NC_083700.1, from coordinate 111,456,563 downwards.
CTGGCTCCTGTGATTCACAATACATGTCCATATTTCTTCCACGCTAGAGTATATCGTTTAAAAATTGCTAACATGTATCAGTGAGAAGAACACAGCTTACAGCTGAAGTCCAGAGTTTGATGACTGTTCTTTCAGTCTCTAGCCCGAAGACGTAGAGTCCAATACTGCGTTGGAATGTTATTTAGCTCTGTTCTCCCCTTCACCTCTCGGTGTGGTTGTGTTATTCACCTGAAATCACACAGTGCTTGAGTTCTTTGGGAAGTGAAGTTCAGTCTGTGCTTGACTCTTTCTTGATCTCACTCTAATTCATCTTGTTTTTTGAACAATATTTATTTATTTGGCTGCGTAGGATCTTCTGTCTTGATTGTGGGATTGCCATGGCCTTCCTTTCCTGTGTCTCTTTCTGCACAAATGTGCAGAGACACGTACATTTTCTTGTTATTCCTTTATTTTTTTTTCCATTTATTTTTATTAGTTGAAGGCTAATTACTTTACAATATTGTGGTTTTTGCCATACATTGACATGAATCAGCCATGGACTTACATGTGTTCCCCATCCCCATCCCCCCTCCTGTTGTTCCTTTATTCTTATGCAGAAGGCGCACTTTGCGTTTTCTTTTTCTAATGTAATGTCTTCTGGAAATCCCTCCATATCATCTTATGGAGATCGGTGTTATTCTTTTCTGCAGCAGTGTAGTACTCTACCGCTGGATGTACCATACGATATCCACTCTCCTGGGTGTGAGCATCAAGGTTGTTCCCAGTTACAAGCAGTGCTGCAGTGAATAACCTTGTCTCAGATGTCAGATTGCTAGATCACAAGGTGAACACATGTATGTAGTTCTGCTAGAGCTTTCCAAATTCTCTCCCAGAAGGACTGTGTTGGGTTGCATTCTCACCAGAAACATAGGAGAGAGCCTGTTTCCTTGTAGTTTTGCCAACTGAATGTTCTGTGATCCTTTTGAACTTTTGTCAATCTGATAGACGAGAAATGAAAACTCTGGGTAGTTTTAATTTTTATTTCTCTTACGGGTGAGACTGAAAACATTATCACATTGGTTGTCATTTTCATAAATGACAACACGTTTGTTGTGTGTGCCTTTTGCCCATTTTCTATAAGGCTTTTGGTAACTTTCTTTTCAATTATTAAGAATTCTTTATAATAGGGATATTACCTCTTGTCCTTGATATATCTTGTGAGTAACCCCAAATGTCATTTGTCCTTTAGTTTCATTTTTTTTTCTGTACAAAAGTTAAAAAAAGTTTATGGAGCCAAGTTTATCATTCTTTACTTTCATTGTTTTTCCATCTTGTATGATAGCTACAAAGCCTTTTACTCCACTGTGGTTATAGAGAATTATTCTGTGTTTGCATGCACACGGCTTCATGTTTGTACATTTAGATCCATTTGGAGTCTATTCTGGCATACAGTGTGAAATTTGTATCTGGTTTTATCTTTTCCAAATAGTTACTTAGTTGTCCTAGGCTGTATATTGTCACCCTGCTTATTTACTTACATGCAGAGTACATCATGTAAAATGCTGGGCTGGATGAAGCACAAGCTGGAATCAAGATTGCTGGGAGAAATATCAATAACCTCAGATATGCAGATGACACCACCCTTATGGCAGAAAGCAAAGAGGAACTGAAGAGCCTCTTGATGAAAGAGAAAGAGGAGAGCGAAAAAGTTGGCTTAAAACTCAGTATTCAAAAAATTAAAATCATGGCATCCAGTCCATCACTTCAAGGCAAATAGATGGGAAACAATGGAAACAGTGACAGACTATTTTCTTGGGCTCCAAAATCACCACAGATGGTGACTGCAGCCATGAAATTAAAAGGCTCTTGCTCCTTGGAACAAAAGCTATGACCAACCTAGATGGTATATTAAAAAGCAGAGACATTACTTTGCCAACAAAGGTCCGTCTAGTTAAACCTATGGTTTTTCCAGTAGTCATGTATGGATGTGAGAGTTGGACTATAAAGAAAGCTGAGCACCGAAGAATTGATGCTTTTGAACTGTGGCATTGGAGAAGACTTTTGAGAGTCCCTTGGATGGCAAGGATATCCAATCAATCCATCCTAAAGGAAATCTGTCTCGAATGTTCATTGGAAGGACTGATGCTGAAGCTGAAGGTCCAGTACTTTGGCCACCTGATGTGAAGAACTGACTCATTGGAAAAGACCCTGATGATTGGAAAGATTGAAGGCAGGAGGAGAAGGGGACAACAGAAGATGAGATGGTTGGATGGCATCACCAGCGCAATGGACATGAGTTCAAGCAAGCTCTGGGAGTTGGTGACGGACAGGGAAGCCTGGTGAGCTGCAGTCCATGGGGTCGCAAAGAGCTGGACACAACTGAGCAACTGAACTGAACTTAGTTGTCCAACACTTTGTTAAAAAGTTCATTTTGCTCTGGCAATTTGAAATACTAACTTTATCATACGGCAAATTCCCATACATACTTGGGTCTATTTCTGGACTTTTTATTTGATTCCACCTGTCCGTCCACCTATTCATGCCCTAGCACTACAGTGGCCTTATAGGGTGTTCTCACATGTGTAGAGTGAGACCCCATCATAGATTTTTGTCATTGTGTTTTTCCAGCTATTATTGCAACATTTAATTTTCCACATAGTCATTGGTGTCAATGTTCCAGCTTCATAAAGCTGCTTGTTGATATTAATTAATATTTATTAAAATTAATATTTATCAAGTTTTATTTATTATTTTAATTAAATAAAATTGATATTCATTACTATTCATTAATATTTATTTATTTATAAATTAACTTAGGGAGAACTGAGATTTTTATGACATTGAATTATCCTATTCAACCCACATACTATTGCCTGCTTCTCAGATGCTCTGGGAAGTTGTGTTAATTGGGTCTTTGGGAAGCAGATGCTGCCACAGAATTAGGAGTGGGAGAGGTTAATTGGGCAGTGATATTTGTGAAAGTAACTAAAAATAGTGATATGACTATATCAAACGCAGGGAAGTAGGGGTGTTGATGGAATGAGATACATCATAACAGATGGCTAAGAGAAATTGAAAAGTCACTAGATATATCAAAATTGAATGGTAGGGACTCCCCTGGTGGTCCAGGGGTTAAGACTCTGCGCTTCCAAACGCAGATGGTGTGGGTTCAATCCCTGGTCAGGGAACTAAAACCCCACACGTGGTATGGTGCAGCCAAAAATACACCCCCAAACAACAAAAAATCCATTAGAACTGAAAGGTATACAGAGAGGAATAATATGCTGCTGCTGCTAAGCTGCTTCAGTCGTGTCCAACTCTATGTGACCCCATGGACGGCAGCCCACCAGGCTCCTCTGTCCCTGGGATTCTCCAGGCAAGAACACTGGAGTGGGTTGCCATGAGGAATAATGTACAGAGGGACTAACCATCAGAAGAAAAGAACAACAATTTAAGTGGTGGAGCCTTTGGAGCGAGAGTTGGGGAGAAAAAGTGGAGACTTTTGCTTCGGTAGTGTGGTCACTAAGTTGTGTACGACTCCTCTGACCCCATGGATTGCAGCCCACCAGGCTCCTCTGTCCATGGGATTTTCAGCGCTTGCCTTTCCCTTGTGTCTTTAGACATCAGCTCCAACAGTGCTCTCACTGAAGCCTTAAGGGGTTATCTACTAAGGGTTTGTTTTTGACCATTATTCATCTGTTTAGAAATTTGTATCTTTAACTTATTTGTTGTTTCACAAAATAAAACCTGCTCATGATTTAAATAATATACAGAGGCAAGAATACTGGAGTGGGCTGCCATTGCCTTCTCCAGGGGATCTTCACAAACCAGGGATCAAACCCAGGTCTCCTGCATTGCAGGCAGATTCTTTACCGATTCAGCCACTAGGGAAGCCCCTGCAGCCTTTTGCTATAATCTTTATTTATTGCCTTTTGCTGTAGTCTTTTTGAATATTTTGATTTATTTAAACCATGAGCAGGCTTTATTTTGTGAAACAACAAATAAGTTAAAGATATAGATTTCTAAAAAGATAAATAATGGTCAAAAATAAGCCCTTAATATGTATATATAACCTCTTAAGGCTTCAGTGAGAGCACTGTTGGAGCTGATGTCTAAAGAAGCAAGGGAAAGGCAAACGCTGAAAAAAAGAGGGTGGATGAAGGAAATGGTTAATTCGGAAGCTGGTTTAAATGCCAGGAGTGAAATTTATTCCATGCATCAGTGTTCTAAAGTGAGAGGGGGATTTGTCAGCCAGCATCAGCTGGCTTCTTAATTACATCCTTGCTGATCCAAGACCCATGGAGGCGTCAATCACCCTTATCCATGAAGTCATTCCCAGGACAAAAAAGCCATTATTTAACTAGCATCTTTTATTTATGGAGGCTCTAGAGATGTCAGTGGACAAAACAGCCAGTTAAAGGGGAGGAAAAAAAAAAAAAAAACAAACCACAGCTTCTCCAAAGGCTGTTTTGCTTATCATTGTTTTGCTTATTATTTTTTGAAGCTGCTGGGCTATTTTGATGTCAGGTAGCTGCAGTCTCAGAATCTCTAACGGCTTGAACTGGAGCGGTGTCGGCGGAGCTGGGCAGCTGTGGCTGGAGCTGTGGGAATCACATGCTCCCAGTTGGGGTGGTGACAATCAAGCAGGCTCAGACGTAACACAGGACGACACCGTGCCGGCCTCCAGGGCCGTTTAATAACCATCTTCCTTCTCCATAGTGTCAATCGTTTTACAACCGACTCCAGGAAGAGTCAGCATCTGCAAGTTCACGCTGAGTGGAGGGGGCCGATTAATTGAACATACCCATCTATATATTCCAAATAGGTCCGATAGATTTATTTCAAGCTCTGGCATCAGTTTTTGCAGCAAACGCCTGGAATGTGGTTCAAAAAGAGTTTTGCTCATTTCACTTCACATAATGTCCTCTGGGTTCATCTGTGTTGTTGCAAATACCAGAATTTCCTTCTTTTTTATTTTATGTTTTTAATAAAGCATATGTATTTAGAGCAGACAGCATGGTGATTGGCACACATATACTATTGACAATTACTTAAGGTCAAGGTAATGCATCTTCTCCTCACACTAGTGTGTGTGGAGGGCACCTGAAATCTGATCTAAATGAGCAAATTTCCAGTACAAAAGACCGTATTACTAATGAGTCATCATGCTGTACATGAGAGCTCTAGACACATCCATCTTACTTGACTGCACCTTTGAGCCCTTTCACCAAGGATTCCCTTCTTTTTTTAAGGTTAATATTTAACATTCCACTGTAGAAAGAGATTTTTATATTAAGAAAAGGTACAATCCAGATGCATTTGTCATAGAAGCTTTTACGTACCAAACACAGTTACTTAGTATAGAAAGTGCATGAGAATTAAAAGGAGAACCTGATTGAACTATACCGGAGGATAACACATCACCCTCATGGTTCGACAGATCAAAAAGAAAACGGTGATGCAGGTACTTGAATGGTACAGCTATCAAGCACACAGATACGTAATATACTTGATTTTTAAAAATTGGAGTATAATTGCTTGATGCTGCTGTGTTAGTTTCTGCTGAACGAGGAAGTGAATCAACTGTATGCACACATACGCCCCCTCCCTGTCGGATCTCCTTCCCACCCCCTAGGTCATCACAGAGCACAGAGCTGAGCCTCCTGTAATTTATAGCAGCTTCCCACTAGGTATCTGTTTTATGTGTGGTAGTGTATAAATGTCACCCCCAGTCTCCCAGTTCGTCCCGCTCTCTCCTTCCCCTGCAGTGTCCAGGACGTGGAAACAATCTAAATGTCCGATGACAGATGAATGGATAAAGAAGATGTGGTACAGATATACAAGGGAATACTACTCAGCCACTGAAAGGAACGCAATAGGGTCATTTGTAGAGACATGGAGGGACCTAGAGTCTGTCATACAGGGTGAAGTAAGTCAGAAAGAGGGAAACAAATACTAATGAATATACGTGGAATCTAGAAAAATGGTACAGATGAACCTATTTCCAATGCAGGAATAGAGACACAGACAAAGAGAATGGACTTGTGGATATAATGTACTTTAATGTTGATTCTGTCAAATATTGCTGAACACCTACTTGCTCTTCTATACCAGGAAATTAGCAATGAATAAGACAAACATTTCTGGTTCTCAAGGAGCTGGTGGCAAGCTGGCTGTATGTGTCAGATCTGCTCTGCAGGGTTGGCTGCCTCTAAGTTGTGAGGGAGATAAGGAAATAGACTTTGGGGTGCTAATGGCCAGGGTGGGCTACATAACTTTCAGGATCTCACACCAAATGAAAAGGTGGAGCATCTTGCTCACAAAGTAAGGGAAAAGCTTTTCCTTCCTTCTGTATTCTCTCTCTCCGCATGTCATAATGTGTTTTCATTTGCTATGTAGCGTCAGAGATGGGGATGCTCGTGAGGAAAGTGCAGACATCCCCGGTGCCTGGCCCCGCCCCTGACTCAGCGTGGGGCATACTTGCTACCTGTGCCCAGGTCCCCACGTGCAGCTGGGGGGTGGGGGGAGAAGATGGCTGAGCATCTTTTGGTGGGGCAGGTAGGAGAGGGAGGTGAGTGGTACACACTTCATCGTCCCATTGGACTTCATTTGTAAAACGCAAACTCAAAGAGAAAAACATGAAGAATTTTGACTCAAATGACCCCGGAGTATTAAACGCCCAGGGGAGGCCCTCTTCTGAGGGTATATCTCTGTGTGATCCCGCGTCCGTGAAGGCAGCCCTGTTTGTGGTGTCTGTACTAGAAGCAGACAGGGGAGCAGGGGCAGGAATGGACGTCAGGAGGTCAGAGCTAGGGCGATGGCCGCCTCGTCATGAGGGAAGGCAATCCATCTCTCGGAATTTTTACCAGCCTGGCAAACTGCCGAGTACTAACTCAGAGGTTAATGACCCAAGGCTTGTGGGCTACACCTGAAAAGCCAGTGGAAGAAATTCCTTAACACTATCCTGATATTTCTGGCCTTATTTGTTTCATTTGGAATTAAGACTAAAGGGCAGTTTTGCCTAGAATATGTAATAGGAAATGTGAATACCGGCACAGTAGACCCTTTCTACTCTATGTTATGTTTGGAAGCCGGTTGCATCATTAAAAATGTATTGCTACCAATCTAAAAAGTGTTTTTAAGGAAATATTAATATGTGTTAATAAGTCTTTTTGAGATCTCCTATTATCACTTGAGTGTCTCAAGTGATATTCTTCTCAAGTAATATTCAGTCCACTCCAAGTCTTTGTTCCTGTGGTTCTTATGCCTCTAGGATTTTTCTTCATTTTTCATTTTTTTCCCCATCACTGCATCCTGAATACCTGGAATAGATCCTGGAACATAGTTTTAGAACATTTGCTGAATGGCTGCGTACATTTTCTCAGAATTGTTACACAGGTTTTATAAGGCAACTTACATTCCTTACAAGTAAAATCAAAATAGAAGAGCTGACGCTTTATTGGTTAACTCATTCACAATTTTTAGAAGGGTTTCTTTCCTCTTGTTGTTTTGTAATAAATGGATATAATTTATTTTTCAATTTGTTTAAATGCGGAATTGATTAAGACTCCTTGTCTATTTTAGTTTTGGGTTGGGATGAAAAAATTACTTTTTACAGTGGAATTATGAAAAGAGGTCAAGTTAGGCATCTTAGATACTGGGTCGAAAAGCCCTGGCTCAGTCAGGACTGAAGCTGAGAGCCAGAGTCTGTAACCCAGGTACCTCCACTCCAGTGCCCAGGCTGTTCCTCTCTGGGGTGCTGAATAGCAGGGAAGAACTCTTGCTATTTGCCCTCCCAGCATGGTCAGAGATAAATGAGTAAGAGAGTGAGCTCTGTTGCTAAATCTAGAGGCCTATCTACTAGGAAAAGGCAAAAAGTGCCATTGTAACCAGTACCCCCCGTTTGCACAAGCTTGGGGTACAAAGTCTGCCTTATAGTGAAACCTGTAATACCGTGCTAAGGTGCTCTACTGTCCCTGTTTTGGCTAATTAAGGGGCCTTTCATCCTGAGGTCAGGTCAGTGCTTCTGGCTCTGCATCAGTGGAACAAAGGTTCTAGTTCTACCCGCCTCCTGGCCAGGATGCCAGTCATCCCAGACATGACCTAGAGCTCTTCATGGCTCTTGGAGACCGTGCATCTGAAGACGAGTGAGCCTGGAATGGAGTCATTGCACCTGGAACAGAGCACGCATGGTTACCGCAGGGTGGGGAGGGAAGGGCTCCATCCGGCGCTCTCTGGTAAAGGCTATGTTGACAGAGGGACAAAGGAGCTCAAGAGTCTGGAAAGGGAGTTCCCTGGTGGCTCGGTGTTAAAGAATCTGCCTGCCAGGGCAGGAGACATAGGTTTGATCTGTGGTCTGGGAGGATCCCACATGCTGTGCAGAGGTAAGCCACAACTATTGAACCTGTGCCCTAGGACCCAGAAACAGCAACTCCTGAGCCCAAGTGCCTAGAGACGGTGCTCTGCAACAAGAGAAGCCCCTGCAATGAAAAGCCGGTGGACCGCAACTAGAGAGTGGCCCTCACTTGCCACAGCTAGAAAAAGTTTGTCCACAGCCCACAGCAATGAAGACCCAGCACAAGGAAAAAAAAAAGATACTGCAAACAGTCCTGAAGCAAGACGGTTCTGACAGCTGAGTGTTGGAGCTGGGGGTAAAACACTTGCCCTTCTCATCTTGGCTACCCAGGAAACACATGCACATCACCCCGCAAGAGAGGAATTCCTGCCACGGCCCCTCGGCTCTTCCTGGAACCCCTTGCTGTGGTCAAGGAAGGCAAAGTCCAGGAGTCACTGCCTCCAGAAATTCAGGATGTCAGCAGAGTCATCGCCCGGGCTGTGGGCACAGCTCTAGCCCTTGCTGTGATGGGTCTCTGAATTTCCATAGTTTTCAGGGCATTTTTTAGACCAGATGGGTAGCTGTTTCTCTTTTCTGAGCCCTGTAGTGTAACGTTCAGTCGTGTCCGACTCTTTGCGACCCTGTGGACTGTAGCCCACCAGGCTCCTCTGTCTATGAGATTCTCCAGGCAAGAATACTGGAGAGGGTTGCCATTCCCTTTTCCAGGGGGTCTTCCTGACCCAGGGATTGAACCTAGGTCTCCCATATTGCAGGCAGATTCTTTACTGTCTGAACCATCAGGGAAGCTCTAGCTATATTTCTGAACACTATATGCAAATAAGATCACATCAAGCCTCAAGTGTTCTGGCCCCTAAATATTAAAACTGATCATTTTCTCCTCGGATCCTTGTGTTAGCTGGGCCCACAAATACCAAGGTGGGATTAGATATGCAAAGGATACATGGTGGGGAAACACCTGAAAAGGATAAAAGGGAAGGGGCCGGGAGGAGGCTGGAGAACCTGTGGACCATAGGAAGGTCTGACTCCTGGAAGGAGAGAAGGAAAGAAGGAGGGTAGGGTGGAAGAGTCTTTCTACAGTGTCATTATAAGATTGTCTTGGCCAGGCTGAAGGGGAGTCATTGAACCCTAAGTCAGCTTGGGTTGGGGCTTCCCTAGTGGCCCACTGGTTAAGAATCCGCCTTGCAATGCAGGGGACATGGGTTTGATTCCTGGTTCAGGAAGATCCTACATGCTGTGAGGAATTAAGCCCGTGAGCCACAACTATCAAAGCTTGCACACTCTAGAGTCTGTGCTCTGCAACAAGAGAAGTCACTGCAATGAGAAGCCTGCACACCACAGGCTAGAGAGTAAGCCCTGCATGCCACAACTAGAGAAAGCCTGAGGGTAGCGATGAAGACCCAGCACAGCCGATAAATAAATAAGTAAAATTTAAGAAAAGAATATATATCTTTAAAAAGGTCGCCAGCTGTAAGACTTTAATATCTGCCAGGAGTGGGCATGAAGTAATATCTTCCGCTGGTACTCAGGCCTCGTCTGGGAGCAGCTGGTAGCAAGTGCAGCCTCTACAGGGACATGATGGTGGATCCATCTGGGGCCTTCAGTCAACTACACTCCTTGTGGCTTGAGATCATAACAGCTTATTTCTATGGCTGCCACAGCTCTCTTTGCTGTTTCTTGCATCCCTGTCTTGGGCAGAGCCATCCTAGTCTAAAGGACAAATTTTAAGAACTTGGAACTTGAGAAGTTCTTTGTGAAGAGATACAGTTTTGGTAGGTGTGATTCAGATGACCCTTGATGATTTCCATCTCCTCCTATTCACACCGTTGTGCAGTTCCCTCCTTTTGATTGTGGGCTGGACCTTATGATATTCATATAACAATAGAACATGGCTAAAATGATGGCGTGTCACCTTTGTGATTAGCTTATGAGAGACTGTAGCTTTTATCTTGCTAACAGACTTGCTCTATCATCCTCTCTCTTGCTGGCTTTGGTGACAATCCTTGGAAGAGACCTCCGTGGTGAGGATCTCAGGGCTGCCTTTGTCCAGCAATCAGCATAACACTAAGACCCTCAGTCCAGCAACCTGCAAGGAACTGATTCCTTCCAACCACCATATGAGCGTGGATGGGAATACTTCCCCAGTCAAGCCTTCAGATGAGAGCCCAGCCCTGGCCAACACCTTGATTGTAGTCCTGTAAGACCCTGATCAGAGGACCCAGCTAAGCTCTGACCAGACTTTTGGGCCAGAGATGCTCTGAGATAATAAATATGTGTTGTTTTGAGCTGCTAAATTTCTGACAATTTATTACACTGTAGTGGATAGCAACGGGACGGGTTTAGTTCATCTTTGACCAATGGCATCTAAACCCTGAACTCCCTGGATATGCTGGGGGAAGTTATCAGATCCCTTCCATGCTAGAAGTGTGAGGCCCAGTCCTGCTTCTAACAAGCACTTTTATTTTAGAACATTGGTTTAGTCATTAGTGAAGTGAAGTTGCTCAGTTGTGTCTAACTCTTTGCGACCCCATGGACTGTAGCCTACCAGGCTTCTCTGTCCATGGGATTTTCCAGGCAAGAGTATCGGAGTGGGTTGCCAATTCCCTCTCCAGGGGATCTTCCCAACCCAGGAGTCGAACCCAGGTCTCCTGCCTTGCAGGCAGACGCTTTAGCCTCTGAGCCACCAGGGAAGCTTAGGTTTAATCATTGGCTATACAGTAAGCATACAAAGCAAATATCCTTGCTATTGTGTCAGAGTTCTAGAAGCAAATGCAAAATTCAATCAGGAGTAAATCCTGCTAAGCCTCTGTTAATCAGTCTTGCTTGGCACCTGTTCAGCTAAGGAAGAAAGCCTCCTCCACATGTCAAGTGTGCAGAGAAACAGCAAAGGAAGTACTTGTCAGCAAAGCTGAAGCAATAGAACCAGCTAGACTCCTAAAGATCCCCGAACAAAAGAAAGAGGTTCACAGTGTGTAGACAATTTTTTGCCATGGTTTTATCCTAAGTATACCTCTGTCTAGAAAATGATTCATCCCTTTTCTGAAATGTATACATTTCTCAGAAAAAGATAGCTTCCAGAAGATCTCTTACAGATGAAAACACTGCAATTTTCATGAAACATCCCAGATTTTTAAAAAAAATCGGTAACCCAATTTCTAAAAATAATTTGATTCCAACATCAGAACTGTCATCTCAAAAGTTTTCATCCTTAGCAGGAATAAAAAAATGAAAAAAAAAAAAAGGGAGTTCCAAATGCCAGATCTTGGTTCTAGAAAAGGTGTCCGTTGTAGGATGTATATGCAGTCATGCCTGCACACAAGTGGAATTAGGAGTGTTCCAAAACTTTGTAGCAGAAACATCCACAGAAAACCATGTTTTCTTTTCTAGAAAATTCTCTATGTGGGCCCATGTTTCTTTCCTGCATATAGAAAAAGACTCAGGAACGACCACGATCCTCTGCCATGCCTGCATCGAATGCTCTTACTTACCCATGCAGGCTCCATGGGTGCTCATCGGTATGAAATCGATCTGTGAGTAAGGGGCTGGATCATCGTCTACAAGTCCGAGAGTGAAGCAGGGGCAAATGTGGGAGTCTTTAAGAACCCCTTTGAAAATCTAAAGGGGGCAGTCGGCACTCTTTCCAGACAAATGTACGCTCAGGCAAGCACACACTTTGCAATGAATTTTGAAAACAGATTCTTGGTGTCTGTGAATTTCAGTGTGTATGGACCTCAAGGGCAGGAAAACCCCCTGATAAAGGAAGTTCTTGCCTGTGGTTAGGCCCCCTTTCTAGGGTGGCCCTTTGGGGCCCTTGCACTCTTCTCGCAGAGGTCCATGAAGACCCCAGGAACTTCTCACTAGACTTTAATTTGCAGAGCAGCTTCTGGGCTATGACCCTAGACTGGCCTGGGCATGGTTTGGCAAGAGTGCCAGAGGGAGACTTTCTTGGTGGTCGAGTGATAAAGAATCCACCTTTCAATGCAAGAGACTTGCATTTGATCCTTGGTCCGGGAACTAAGACCCCACATGCTGGGGGGCAGCTAAACCTGCATGCTGCAGCCACTGAGCCTGTCTGTGAGTCACAGCTAGAAAGACCACAGGCTGCAGTGAGGAGCCAGCACTCTCAACGAAGAGAGGACCCGATGCAGTCAGCAGCAACAGGAGAGAGTGCAGGAGGGTGGGCCCGGGTTTTCCCAGATACCACCCCCCCACCCCGACTGCCTGCCAGCCTGCTTTCTAATTCACTTATTATGCAGATCAGCCTAGAGAGAGAAAATGCTCCAATATCTATTTCGTGATTCATTATGTCGTTCAGTTTGATAACTCTCCATCATTGTAAATTAATAAATTGACATCATGACTGCCCAGATTACCTACTGTGAGCCAGATTGAGTTTTAAAATATTTAAAAATTAATGGACTTCATACTTTAGAACACATTTAGATTTACATAAAAATCGTGCAGAGTTTCCACATCCTTCTTCTCTCCTTCATGACTCCAACTACTAGTAACATCTTGCATTAGTGCAGATGTTTGTTACAGTTAATGAATCAATATTGATACACAGTTATTAATTATTGCCCATAGTTTGCCTTAAGGCTCATTTTTCATGTTTTATGGTGGTATAGGTCTTGACAAAAGTGTAGTGTCACGTGTCCACTGATACAGTATCATACAGGTGATTCTGCTTTACCCCCAAATACCCTCTGCTTCCCCCCAGTCCTGGCATCTTTTGATCTTTTTATCGTCTTTACAGTTTTGCCTGTTCCAGAAGGTCGTATAGTTGGAATCATAAGATATGTAGCTTTTTCCAGACAGCCTTCCTTTACTAAGAAATGTATGTTTAAGTTTCCTTCATCTCCCTGTGTGACTAGTTAGTCCATTTCTTCTTACTGCTGAATAATATCCCACTGTCTGGATGGACCACTGTTTATTTATCCATGAACATAATAAAAGGACATTTTTGTTGCTTCCAGTTTTGGCAATCATGAATAATACTACTATAGACATCCGTGAGTCAGTTTTGTGTGGGGTAAGTTTTCATCTCCTTTGAGTCAATGGGGTGGTTGTACGATTTTGCATTGCCAGCAGCAATGAAGCGTAATACCCTCCAGGTCCATGCAAGTTGTTGCAAAAGCTAAATTTTTATTTTTTTATGGCTGAGTCATAATATTCTATTATATAATATAATATTATCACATCTTCTTTATCTATTCATCCATTGATGGGCATTTTCATTGCTTCCAAATCGTGGCTATGGAAAACAATGCTGCTGTGAACAGCGGGGTGCATGTATTTTTTCAAATTAGTGTTTTCATTTTCTTCAGAAATCTACCAGGAGTGGAATTGCAAGATCATATGGTAGTTCTGTTTTTAGATTTTTAAGGAACTTCCATACTATTTTCCACAGTGGCTGAACCAATTTACATTTCCATCAACAGTGTACAAGGGTTCCATGTAGTAAGTCTTAAAACCAGGAAGCATTATCCCTCCAACTTCGTTCTTTTTCAGAGTTGTTTCGGATATTCTAGGTCCTTTCCATTTCCACTAGAATATTAGAATAAGTTTGACAGTTTTTGCTAAAACTCATCCCGGGCTTCAGATTGGGCTTGCACTGAAACCACAGACCAACTAAAGAGAGAAGTGTCATTCTTGTCATATCTAATCGAGGGTACATTCCATCAACACAGCTTATTATTGGTGATGTTAACCTTGATCATCTGCTTAAGGCAGTGTTAGGTTTCTCCTTTGTCAAATTACTCTTTTCCCCTCTTAATACTCTGCTCTTCAGAAGGAAATCACCATGCAAGGCCCATACTTAAGGAATGAAGAATTATGTTTCCCTCCTACTCCCTACTTTGAGAATATTTACATAATTATTTGGAATTCCTCCCCATGGGAGATTTGTCTATTCTTCCCTCTTATTTACTTATGGAATCATTTATTTATGCAATATGGACTCAAGGATATTTATTTTATACTTGAGTTATATAATCCAATACTATTATAAATACTACTATATTTTATTGTATATTTTATTTACAATTGCTTCTTGGCACGAAAGCTATGACAAACCTAGACAGTGTGCTGAAAAGCAGAGACATCACTCTGATGACAAACGTTCGTATAGTCAAGGCAATGGTCTTCCCAAAGATCACATATGCTTGTGAGAGCTGGACCATAAAGAAGACAGAATGCCAAAGAATTGATGCCTTCAAACTGTGGTGCTGGAGAAGACTCTTGAGAGTCCTTTGGATGGTAAGGAGATCAAACCAGTCAATCTTAAAGGAAATCATCCCCGAATACACATTAGAAGGACTGATGCTGAAGCTGAAGCTCTAGTATTTTGATCACCTGATATGAACAGCTGACTCACTGGAAAAATCCATGATGCTGGGAAGGATTGAGGGTAGAAGGAGAAGATGGTGTCAGAGGATGAGACGGCTGGACAGCATCACCAATGCAATGGACATGAACTTGGGCAAACTTCAGGAGATGGTGAGGGACGAGGAGGCCTGGCATGCTGCAGTCCCAGGGGTTGCAAACAGTTAGACATGAATGGGCAATTAAAGAACAACAGCATTTTATTGCTCATTTTTTTCCAGATTTGGTCACAGGGAACCCTTTCAGTTGGTCCCTATGCTTCTTTGATATATCCAAAGCATTGTGGGTTTTTTTCCCCATGTTCTTCATTACTTTCTGGCAATATAAGATGTTCCAGATTTGTTTTGTGTATTTCCTGCTTCAGGACTAGAATCAGCCATTTCTCCAAGAAGTTCTGGTTCCTTTTATTGGAGAATGGTATTAGACACCAAGATTTGGGAAATAACTGTGCTCATCCTACTGAGGAGTTGTGCTTCTAGCCTCTCTCAGCTGACAGAACAAGAAAATACATGCATGTGCCTCTTTTTTTTTCACAGCTGCATTGTATTCCATTGTATGTATGTGCCAGAGTTTACTGAAACAATTTCCTTGCGTGGGCATTTTGGTAGTGTCTGATATCTTACAATTATAAGCCATGCTGCAATCAACAACCTTGTACATTTGTATTTTTATATTGTTGGAGGTAAATTAGGGTAAACAGGCTTCCCTGGTAGCTCAGACAGTAAAGAATCTGCCTGCAATTCAGGAAACCTGGCTTCAATCCCTGAGTCAGGAAGATCCCCTCAGAGAAGGAACTGGCAACCCACTCCAGAATTCTTAACTGGAGAATCCCATGGACAGAGGAGCCTGGCTGACTACAGTCCATGAAGTCACAAGGAAGTTGGACACAACTGAGAGAATAACACTTTCACTTTCCTCATATCTTCAGGATAAATAACTAGGAATTGCTAGGTTTAAGGGCGAATGAATAGGTGGAGTTTTCTTAGTGTCACACCATGTTTACATTCCCATCAGCAATGTATGAGAATATCTGTTTTCCACAACCTTGCCAACAGAGCACATTGTCAAACTTGGGAATTTTTGCCAACCTGACAGGTGAGAAGTGGGTATAGTGGCTACTCAATTCCCATGGAGGAATGTAGGCTTTCTAAACTAACAAGCTGGAAACAATGAGCTAAGACAAAAGAATCCAAAAGCTAGGGGATGGGGGAGGAAAATGCCTCTCATGGGCTCCACTCTTCTAGAATGTTCAGAATAAGGCATAAATAGATAATCCCATTTTGCACGTACACAAAGGAAAGCGAAGATTTTTGAACAGTGACTCACAGACCCAAAGAAAACCTGCCTTTTAGTAAACGTATTGCAATTGTGTGGCAGCTTGTGATAGCAAGTTCTTTGTGGCTGCCTGCAACCAAAAGCCAACTTCCTCCAGGATGCTTTGTTCGTGTGGCTGCCCCCTGAGGTTGCAGTGGTGTTGTGGCCACCCATAGTTTTTATTCTGTAACTTCTCTGGCATCCAGGTTATGGTACAGTGGCCTGGAAATTCAGTACTCACTGGGCAACACACATCCTTTCCATGACCCGGGATTTTTAACATGAAGCAAAGACTCCAGATACACCAGGAGGAAGTTTTCCTAGAAAATATCCAATTGTACCAAAATTATGAACGAAATGTGACCTTAATTAGCTGTCAGTTGTCACAAGGAGAAAATGCTATAAAATAATGTCCATCACTGGTATTCAATGTTGGTTTACTTTTTCAAACCATTCTCACAGTCTCATCCAAGGACCACCCCCCCCAACCTTTAGTGAGGTAGGGGGTACAGCAGCACTCTTTCCCCCCTATATGGATGAGGAAAGAGTTGGTACAGACGGAGTAACCCAAATAATTCAGTTGGTGAAAGAGCCAGGAAGGCACTCCATCCACCAAGCAATACCACTCAGGAGATGGACTTTGTTATAGAAGAAAAACAATGGTCAGAAATAGAGTCTTGTCTCAGTGAGATGTCTCACTCAGCATCTCAGTGAGATGCTATGGCATCTCTTTGGATCTCAGTCTATTGTTCAAAAAGGGAAAAATATAGATTCTAAGCTTCTGTCAAATGGAGGCCCTGGCTTATGTATACAGAGGAATGGAATCATTCATATCTTGCTATACTACACTGTACTATTCATTCATTCATGAATGTCGATAGTCAGATTGGATTGCAAGTCAATGGCACACGTGGCTGTGGAGACCCATGTGGGATGTTGTGAAGATGTAGTTCCATCATGCTTAGGAGCATGAGATAAACTACCTATGCACTTGGTACCACATCCTCCAAATTCTACGTTGACAGACACACAGTTATTCAAATCATAAGCAAAACTCCCAAGAGCTTATTTTTCAGTTCTCTAGTTTACCTCCCTGGGTTACACATCCCTACAAAGAGATTTTCATCTCCAAGCTGAGTTTTGCGATTTTTAGTTTAATATTGTTTAATAGTTTAATTCAATATTTAATTTCTCACTCTTTGAAGGAAAATCAAGCTGCTGTGTACCTTTAAAAGCTGACAATATTTGACTATGAAAGCAGAATGGATTCTTGAAGGGTTCTGGGGTGAAATGGGGCTTCCCGGGTACATGCGTGCATGCTAAGTCTCTTCAGTCGTGTCCAACTCTTTGCGACCCCAGGGACTCTAGCCCTCCAAGCTCCTCTGTCCTTGGGATTCTCCAGGCAAGAATGCTGGAGTGCGTTGCCATGTCCTCCTCCAGGGGATCTTTCTGACCCAGGGATTGAACCCTCATCTCTTATGTCTCCTGCATTGGCAGGTGGCTTAGTGGTAAAGAATTCACCTGCAGTGTAGGAGATGTGTGTTTGATCCATGAGTCAGGAAGATCCTCTGTAGAAGGAAATGGTAACCCACTCCAGTATTCTTGCCTGGGAAACCCCAAAGACAGAGGAGCCTGGTGGGCTACAGTCCATGGGGTCACAAAGAGTTGGACACGACTGAGCACACACATGCACTGGGGCTAAATAAACCTCAGTTTAATTGGGAGCATGAGGCACTTTGTGAGAGGCCCAGGACTGAAGAGGCCCTCCGCTGCCCTCTACAATGAAATTCCACTGGATGCATGAGCCTCCATCCCGTTCACTGGGTCTTAACCGGGAGTCTTTGGTAAATGCCGTTGGAAGGATCAGGTGGTCATTCAGCGGGTGTATCCATTTAGCAATTACCAGCATTGAATTCATATTTGTGAGAACAAGAAGGCTGGAGCCCTTCCAGGCAGAACATTTGAAACTAACTGTATTGAAGTAATGAAGGTCTTAAAAGCCCAGGCAGAATGGATGTATTTAAAGGTGGCAATAAGACTGAATACATCACAGGGAGTAATGAGATTCTGAGAGCAGGCAACCCGGCTTGTATAGTTCCTCTCACTGGTTAAGGGCAGAGGAGAAACTGTGCCAATTATAAAATGATACTTTGATTTTTCTCAAAATCTTCTGTCCATTTAAAGTAAATGGAAAGCAAAGCAGGAGGATGGAGAAAAAAGGGTAAAAATGAAAAATATTAGAGTTGAAATTTTAAAGTAATTTTAGCTAGTTGTTTAAAAGAAAGCCCTCTTTTCTCAATTTATAAAAGCAGAAAAGTTGAGGGACACAAATAATGGTGATAAATATAAATATGCTAAGTGAAAATATGTTAATGTTGGGAATATATTTAGCCAAGAGAAGAAAAAAAAAAGCTGAAAACATAGAAAAATCACCTTAAAAATAGTAACTGAGAAGTGGAAATATGGAAAAATAACCAGAAGGCATCACTGCAACCCTTCAGTGACTTCTGAGTAGGCAAGAAATTTTAGTACCAAGCATTTTGTAAAAAGACGTTAAAATAATGCCTTTATTTCCCTCTTTAGACCAAGAATATAAATGTAGGTTTCCTACCATAATAAAGTGTAGCAATTTCCCTCCAATAGTTCTGGACCAGAAACCTCGACGAAGCTAATGGAGTCCTTGATTACCAGAATGTCTTGAGGAGAGAGAGTGCCTTAGCAACCTGGCATCTTCATTGCAATGGGCACTTGCTCCTCTTGGTGGAAGTTCAAGGCTGGCACTTCCATCTGTGATGCAGAGAAAGGCTCAAAGGGAAGGGAGCTTCCATCACGTGAGTGCCTGCTATGTGCCACTCACTATGCCTGCCAGACACTTTGGCCACAGTATGTCATTTAATCCTTCCGTGTGCCCTAAGGGACCATGGTCATTACCTACATTTGAAAGAGGTGGAATTTAGGATTCAGAGAGATTAGTTTGCCTATGGATATGCAATTAGAAGGTCTTTCCCGGTCGCTCAGATGGTAAAGAATCCCCGTGCAATGCAGGACACATGGGTTCAATCCCTGGGGCGGGAAGATCCCCTGGAGAAGGGGATGGCAACCCACTCCAGTATCCTTGCCTGGGAAATCCCATGGGGAGAGGAGCCTGGCAAACTGCAGTCCATGGGGTAGCAAAGAGTCGAACAGGACTAAGTGAGTGAAGAAAGTGAAGTCGCTCGGTTGTATCGGACTCTTTACGACCCCATGGACTGTAACCTACCAGGCTCCTCTGTCCATGGGATTTTCCAGGCAAGAGTACTGGAGTGGGTTGCCATTTCCTTCTCCAAAGAAAGTGAAAGTCACTCAGTTGTGTCCAACTCTTTGTGACCCCATGGACCATATAGTCCATGGAATTCTCCAGGCCAGAATACTAGAGTGAGTAGCCTTTCCCTTCTCCAGGGAATCTTCCCAACCCAGGGATTGAACCCAGGTCTCCTGCACTGCAGGCAAATTCTTTACCAGCTGAGCCACAAGGGAAGCCCACATGACGAAACATGCATGCAATTAGAAAGTAGTGGAACCAGCATTTGGAGGCTTGTGGTAGAAAATGACACCGTATCTGCTGGAGGCTGTGTTCTCCTTCCTCCACCCTCACATATTCATGTGTTGAAGTTCTAAGGACCCTCAGGACCTCAAATTGTGACCGTATTTGGAGATAGGGTCTTTCTGGTGTGAATGAACCCGACTGGTGTCTTTAGAAGAGCAGGAATCTGGACACACAGAGAGACACTAGGGATGCACACCCACAGAGGAAAGGCCACGTGAGGACACAGAAGGATTGCGGCCACCTGCAAGCCAACGAGAGAGGCCTCAGAAGAGACCAACCCTGACGGCACCTTGGTCAGGACTTCAAGCCTCAGAACTGCTCAGTTACGTTAAGGTTTTGAGACTCGGAATGTGTTCTTGCATAGCTGTTGTTCAGTCACTCGGTCGTGTCCAGCTCTTTGCGACCCCATGGACTGTAGCACACCAGGCTTCCCTGTCCTTCACCATCTCCTGGAGTTTGCTCAAACTCATGCCCATTGAGTAGGTGATGCTATCTAACAATCTCATCCTCTGTTTTCCCCTTCTCCTCCTGCCCTCAATCTTTCCCAGCATCAGGGTCTTTTCCAATGAGTTGGCTCTTCACATTAGGAGGCCAAAGTATTGGAGTTTCAACTTCAGCATCAGTCCTTCCAACGAATATTCAGGATTGATTTCCTTTAGGATTGATTGCTTTGATCTCCTTGCAGTCCAAGGGACTCTCAAGAGTCTTCTCCAACACCACAATTCAAAAGCATCAATTCTTTGGTGCTCAGTTTTCTTTATAGTCCAACTCTCACCTCTGTACATGACTACCTAAAAAACCATAGCTTTGCTATATGGACCTTTGTTGGCAAAGTAATGTCTCTGCTTTTTAATATGCTGTCTAGGTTGGTCATAGTTTTTCTTCCAAGAAACAAGTGTCTTTTAATTTCATGGCTGCAGTCACCATCTGCAGAGATTTTGGAGCCCAAAAAACAAAATATGTCACTGTTTCCACTGTTTCCCCATCTATTTGCCATGAAGTGAAGGGACTAGATGCAGAATATTTTTAGTTGCTAAATCGTGATTGACTCTTTTGTGACCCCATGGACGGTAGCCCACCTGGCTTCTCTGTCCATGGTAGTATTTCCAGGCAAGAATACTGGAGTGGGTTGCCATCCCCTTCTCCAGGGGATCTTCTCAACCCGGGAATTGAACCTGTGTCTCCTGCATTGGCAGGCATGTTCTTTACCACTGAGCCACCAGGCAAGCCCTGCAGAATATTTTTAATGTTAAATTGAAATAAAATACATGGATTCCGCAGAATAAGACAAATCTACCTGGACTAGCAAACATGTTTTTGTCATAATGCTATTAATATCTGGACACAGAGATGATCAAGAGGAAGAGACTGCAGGGTCTTGATCTTGAGAGGCTGGGGTAGAGATGGGAGGATTTTCTATGAGAACATAGTTGGGATCAGGAAACAGGGGTTTGAGTGGGAGTAAGGGGCAGGCATCAGCCTGCTCGTGTGACAGCACCGGCCACCACTTCTTCCTGTCAACGGGTTGGAGCCAGAATAAACACACCTGTCCTGCCTGCTTTTCTGCATGGAGGGACCCTAGACCCTGAAGAGCATGGAGCTGCGAGAAACCCAGGCAATCCTGGCAGCTCTCTCTCCTTGTCATCAGTGAAGAAGGCAGAGTCCACTCAGAGGGGGTGAGAGTGGGTGTTCACACAAGCGAATGTCGTCATTGGAGGTTAGCTTCTGTTTTTTTTTTTTTTTAAACTAAATAGAACACGAGCGAGTCAATAGAATTTAATTAAAAAATTAATTTTTCTAAATAAAAAAATAAGATTTAACTACATAAATGTGAGTAACTTTTTAATTCTCTATACCGTCACACAATTAAATGGCAAATCAGAAACTGAGGATTAATAGCTGTCAGATCTATGACAATGGGCTCAAATAATTACTACACAAATAATATTATGAAGACATGAGAGGAAAAGCCAACACCCCAGTAGGAATGGTTAGCTTCTGTTTGGAAGCATAACAGCAAGATCCCAGAATACAGAAGAATTATGCCTTTAATGAATTTTAGGTCTCAGTTTGTACTAAGACTGTGTACCCGGACTGAAGACGACTTAAAATGAGATTAAGCGAGACTGTGTGGAGCCCCAGAGTCCCACAAGAAATGTGAACCAATGACACTGATTGATGCTGGTGGGATTCAGCTACACGACCTGCCAGATCTGCGTTTCCCCGCCTCGGAGCGGGGAATTGGACGAGAGTCTGTCATCCCAAAGGCATAGGCGTGGGATATGGTTTCAATAATGGTGGGCTGCACCGAGCCATCCTAAAGCATTGCTTTACTTATTAAGCAAATGGAAATTGATTATTTACTGTGAGTCATTGTGGTTTGTTCTGGGGATTCAGCGGGGAGCAAGTCAGCAAAGGGAAACAGTAACACGGGATGTGAAGGAATGTTTGTAATTGTGAAATCTGCTTGTAGCATCATGAGAACACAGAATTCCTTTTCGGGAGAAAACTGCTCTTTGTTTAGGTGGAAAACCACAATGGCCATGTAAGGTGTTGGTCCCTTTGCCAAGCCTCACTGGGAGAGGTTCAGATGGAGAGGGTAAAAAGCCTCTGCATTTGGGGAGACTGGGGTTCACAGGCAGGAGGAGTGACTCCAGGATGGAGAGAAGAGGAGGAACTGGCGAGGGGAGATCTCCCCAGTAACACAGCAGGACCCGGTCTGGTTGAAGAAGGCACAGTCTGGAGGGATGCAGGGATGTGACATCCCATCTGAAGACTTTCTGCTGGTCACAAACATCTCTGGCCCTGGAGCTTTGCGCTGGTGGTGCCGTGTGGGGGACAGAGGGGGAGGTGGTGGAGAGTCACAGAATGACCGGCCACAGTGACCAATGAGGGCCATCTAGATGGACTCAGGTGGCACGTGGGAGTCTCCTGCTGAGCCCAGATATCTTCACATGGGTGACTCTCCACGGGGTCCTTCAGGAAAGGCTGGGGCTCGAGCCATTTTGGGTCTTCTAGGAGGGCACAGATCCTGTCTCAACCCGAGGAGAAGGGGTTTCTGAGACATGAAAGCCACCACTTGGCTGGCCTGCAGGGACATGATGACCTTTGGCGAAGAGACACCATGCTGGGAACACGTGGACGAGAAGGTGGGGACCGGGGATGTTGGCAGGGGGTGGAGAGCAGGATGCAGAGGGCGCAGGGGAAGGTCAGGAGGATGAAAGATGTGGGTGTCCAGTGAGGGGCAAAAAGGATAGGATACTCTGGGATGGAGGGTGGGCTAAGGCAGAGGGGGCAGGATGTCGGGGGCGCTGCAGGGAGCTTGGGAAGCCGCAGAGAGAGGAATTAGCCTCCCAGTCTCCTGTCCCTCAGTGGAGATGGGGAAGGAAGTCTCCATAGGACCCCTGGACCCGCAACTGCCGCCCTGCCTCCGCTCAGTGGTCGACCTGCGCAGTTTACACTCCACATTGAGTTCCCCTTTCACCAGAGGCCCGAGGGGACCCCCGACAGCTCCAGAGTGCAGGGCTCCGTGCTGGGGGAGGTCCCAGCTGCTTCTCCTGACCACCAATGGCTTGGTGTCAGGACTGATGTTCCCCTGAGATGGGCATCAATAAACCAGGAGCCGGATATTGGGTTCTCCCTTTCCCATGCCAGGTGGGCGCTGGGCTGACCCTACAGTTCGTCAGGCACACGGCCCATCTTACAAGTGAGGAAGAGGAGGCCAGGGCAGCGAGGAAACTCGCCAGCAGTCAGGGAGGGGGGCAGAGCAGAGCGCAGCCGAGGCCGGGGGACCGCTGGGCCCCACCGTGTGTTCCTGTCCCCGCTCCTTCCCCCGCCTCTGTGCCACACTCCACCTCTGTACCGGCACCTCTCTAGTTGCCCTGAAGCTTCTGGCCCATTGGTGTCTTCGCTTCTTTGGTCTGACGTCCCCTTCCAGCTGTTTAGGGATGGTGAACTCTCCCCCAGGTAAAATGGGCCCTTTCGTTCAGTGCTCTGCCGCCCCTGGGCTGGCAGGGGTGGGGACAGATACGCTCTAAAGAGCTCAGCCCACAGAGGAGGGCGGGTTCAGGGAAACCCACGAGGGGGTGGAGCTGCCCGGGCTGGGGTCGCGGCTGGTCTTGAGACGCAGCAGCGGTTCTAGGAGAGACCTCCTGAGAGAGAGGGGGACGCAGCCACACCCACCCACAGCCCAGCAAGGCGGGGCCCCGAGCACTGACTGCCTCAGTCTATTTCACTCGCTCAGTTGTGTCCGATTCTTTGCGACCCCATGAACCGCAGCACGCCAGGCCTCCCTGTCCATCACCACCTCCCGGAGTTTACTCAAACTCATGTCCATCGAGTCGGTGATGCCATCCAACCATCTCATCCTGTGTCGTCCCCTTCTCCTTCCACCTTCAGTCTTTCCCAGCATCAGGGTCTTTTCCTATGAGTCAGTTCTTCGCATCAGGTGGCCAAAGTATTGGAGTTTCAGCTTCAGCATCAGTCCTTCCAATGAATATTCAGGACTGATTTCCCTGAGGATGGACTGGTTGGATCTCCTTGCAGTCCAAGGGACTCTCAAGAGTCTTCTCCAACACCACAGTTCAAAAGCATCAATTCTTCGGCGCTCAGCTTTCTTATAATCCAACTCTCACATCCATTCATGACTACTGGAAAAACCATAGGTTTGACTAGACGGACCTTTGTTGGCAAAGTAATGTCTGCTTTTTAATATGCTGTCTAGGTTGGGTCATAACTTTTCTTCCAAGGAGCAAGTGTCTTTTCATTTCAGGGCTGCAGTTGCTGACTGCCCGGCCCCGCCCTCTGAGCTCCTGCCAGTGCCTCCCCTTGGCCAAACCCACCGGTCTGCGGAGGCCCAGCCCACACTCCCTGCGCGGCCCACCCTCCCTCCCGGAGCCCAGGGCCGGGTGGAGGCCGGTGGAGGCTGCCCTTGCATGCCTGAGAGCCCCAGCTTCAAGGAAACAGCATTGATCCAATTATTTTACAGCTTTAATTACGTTCTGAAGTTAATCATGCATTTCATTCTAATGTGCTACAGCTTCTTAATCATGGCCTAATGAGCATTATAAATTGAACACTCTGTCTGGAAACTTAAAGATTTCAGTGCCCTATTCTACACCCGATCACTCCTCCTGAAATCTCCTCCCATGGCATGCAACTCTCCAAGTCTTCAAGTCTCCCAGTTTCAAGTGTTCCAGTAGTGGTGGTCACACTAATTTGATTCAGTATGTTTACCTGTCTCACCCAGTCAGTCCAACAAAAATGCAATGTGGACCTCAAATGAGGGCCACACACGTAATCTAAAATTTATTGGAAGCCGCATTAAAACTGTTATAATCTTGTATGCTTTTGGAGCCCTGACTCTGTCATCTCTGTGCTGTGTGATCCTGGGCAAGTCACTTACCTCCATGAGTTTTGGTGTCCTAGTCTATAAAGTAAGCAAAACATACCTACTCCTTATGGGTTTTGTGATGTTTAACTGAGTCACTGTATCTAAAATGCCACCTCAAAGTTTGAACTCAGCAAGGGGTAGCTCTTGTTCTAGATTGTTGAGAAGCAGACAGAGAATCAAAGAGGAAATGGGTAGATTAGATCCACTGCTTGCATCTCCCAAACAGCACAGATCCTCCAGGTCAAAACAATGATGTCGTGCCAGTGGTAAAGAACTCGCCTGCCGATGCAGGAGATGCAAGAAACGTGGGTTTGATCTTTGGGGCCGGAAGAGCCCCTGGAGAAAGAAAATGCAACCCACTCCAGTATTCTGGTCTGGAGAATCCCATGGACAGAGGAGCCTGGCGGGCTGCAGTGCATGGGGCTGCAAAGAGTCGGACATGACTGAATGACTGAGCACACACACAGTGGCCAGTGCAAATGAGAAAAAGTCTTCTGTTTAAAAACCACTGTGATCCAGTGGTCAACAGTCCCCCTGCCAATACCTGGTCTAGGAAGATTCCACATGCTGTGGAGCAACTGCAAGTCCACGTGCCTTAACTACTGAAGCCCCAGTGCCCAGGCCGTGCTCCACGGCAATGAGAAGCCCGCGCACCGCAGCAAAGAGCAGCCCTTGCTCCAGGCAACTACAGAAAGCCCACGAAGCCTCAAAGACCCAGGGCAGTCAAAAATAAAATAAATAAGTATCATTTAAAAACAACGGGATTGTTTGAGAGAGCTGGTTCTTGGCTCTGATAGACGGCCCGTCTCGTGACAGCTCTGGGTGGTGGTGGCGGGGGGCGGCGTTAGAAATAGGAGCTGAGTTTCGAGACGCTGGATCTGAGGGCTCCCATCTCAGACAGACAAGCCCAGAAGATGTCACCGCAGAAGCCAGGGGAGAAAGTTGCAGGAAGTAAGAGAGAGGAGCAAGGTGGACCCCTGTCTGCTCCTCAGGAAACTTGATGCCTTCCTGGGCCACCCTGACGGACTAGAGTGTCACGATGTTGATTCTCTTTTTTAATCACCTGTGTAGATTATGCCAATTTTTTTTTCTTGTGTGCTCAGACTTGTCCCACCCCTTTCGACCCCATAGACTGCAGCCAGGCTCCTCCATCTGTGGGAATTCCTAGGCAAAGAATACTGGAATGGGTTGCCATTTCCTTCTCCAGGGGATCTTCCCAACCCAGGGATGTAACCCACATTTCTTGCATTAGTAGGCAGAGTCTTTACTACTGAGACACCAAGGAAGCCATGTGCCTGTTTAAAAATTAAAGGACAATCACCCCTGGGGAGTGGAAATCAATCATCACGTACAAGAAGAAATCTGCTTCATATGATTTTAATGACAGAGGTAAAGAAATCATTTGTCCTCTTGCTCTTCAAAATAAGAAAAGCAGACATGCAACTTGGTTGGAAAAACATGACCACTGATGAACTAAATTCTACAGCTCTATGTTATAAACAGGTAAAGAAGAGAAGCAGGACTATGGGAAAAAAAAGAGGGAAAATATAAAAATATGAAGAGAAAGAATCATGAAGACCAGCTAATCCAGCACATTCCAGTTTGTCCAGCTTTCAGGTACAAATAAAGATGCTGTTGTTTTTAATACAAGTGGCGGCAATTCACATGAAACTGACTTAAGTAAAGAAACATATATTTTAACATTAATTAATTAATTAAAGCACAGTTGCTTTATGACGTTCTGTTAGTTTCTGCTGTATAGCAAAGTGCCTCGGGTTTGTGTATGTGTATTCATCTTGCTTGCGATTTATTATAAGATATTGAATATAGTTCGGTGTGCTATACAGTAGGACCTTGTTTATCTCTTTGGCATATAGAAGTCTGGGTTCCCTGATGGCTCAGTCTGCATGGTTACCAGAGAAGCTGCTACTGCTAAGTCGCTTCAGTCGTGTCCGACTCTGTGCGACCCCATGGACGGCAGCCCACCAGGCTCCACCGTCCCTGGGATTCTCCAGGCAAGAACACTGGAGTGGGTTGCTATTTCCTTCTCCAATGCATGAAAGTGAAAAGTGAAAGTGAAGTCGCTCAGTCGTGCCTGACTCTTCACAACCCCATGGACTGCAGCCTACCAAGCTCCTCTGCTCATGGGATTTTCCAGGCAAGGGTACTGGAGTGGGTTGCCATTGCCTTCTCCTTACCAGAGAAGAGGGGGTATAAATTAGGAAACCTATTCTTTTAAATGCGTTTACTGGAAGTCTGAGGGTTAAGTGGCTGCAGGCACACTGGAATTGGAGGCTCAAACCTGCTAAGGGCTGGGCTGGGCTCCTCTCTCCCTCTCCTAGGTCTTGGCTCCACCTTCCCTGGTGATGGCGTCATTGCCTGGCAGGAGGTGGCTGATAGTCACAGGAGGCTCACAGTGCTGACAATGTCCTTGCCTACTGTCCAGATAAAGCGGGGGGTGGCATTCCTTCCTGCGGTCCATCTCTGTGCCCTGGAGGACTCTGCCCCTGTTTGCACCCCCTTTCACCCCACTGACTGATGAATGGGGTTTGCAGGGGAGCCAGGGGTCCTCAGATGAGCCTCTGTGGGCAGACACCCACCTCCAGGCTGCAAACCTGTGCTCATGGGAACCTGTGGTTGCACTAAAGGAGGAGGAGGAGGGGCTGCCACCGGAA
Source organism: Dama dama (assembly GCF_033118175.1). Classification (NCBI taxonomy): domain Eukaryota; kingdom Metazoa; phylum Chordata; class Mammalia; order Artiodactyla; family Cervidae; genus Dama; species Dama dama. The sequence continues at coordinate 111,428,880 of NC_083700.1, read as the reverse complement.
GAGCAGGAAGGAGTGGGCGGGGCTTCTGTCCCCACCCACAACTCTGAGGCCCCGCCCCAAACCCCTTAGGGTCCGCAGAGCTCAGTTCGAAAACCATTCCACAGCCCTCCCTCCTAACCCTTTCCCCAGCATGTTTTGCAATCAAGAGATTCAGACCAAAGAGGAGAATCAAAATACAGCCAATCATTATTTGCGGACTTGCCTACTTATGAACATTTATTTGAAACCCCCAAATCAATACTCCTGGTGCTTTTGCGATTATTGGCGGACTTCCTCAGAGCCTTGAAAGACGGGTCACCCAACCACCTCCTTCCCAGCGGCTCTGCCTCCCTGTCTCCCTCGTCACACTGGAGACAGGGGTCCTGTTCAGTCACTTTAGTGCCACACTGTTCCCACTCGGGGGCTTTTTTTTTTGGTGATTCTGCTGTTTAAAGGAAAACACAGGGCTGAAGTGCTATCTGGTGTCCTCAGCTCAAGACGGCTGAGATGTCCCACATGGAGAAAATATGAGTGTTAGGTAAAAGCTTTGTTCTGGCCTGAGTTATAAAGCTGTTGGCCGTGAGTTTAATGTTAATGAATCAACAGTGTATTAAAGAAGATGTCTTTCACACACATAAAGCAAGGTTGACCAGAGGAGTGTGGGAAGCCAACCTTGTATTTTCCCTACAAGCAGTGGTTCCGTGTCACTGGTTGGGTGTTGGCGGTGATGTTACAGACCATCACCATCCCTCTATGCAGCAGGAGGACCATCGAGGAAGCTGGTCCACCACTCCGCCACTCCACCATGGGCAATGAGGGGGCAGAGGTGCAGTGGGGAGACAGTCAGGGAAACGGTGATGGGGAGATACATGAGAAGAGTCAAAGGGAACAAAATTGAGCCAGGAGAGACGTGAACGTCTGTAGGTTTAAGGCTCTCCACGGCTGCCCCCAGCATGTCGCACCGGACAATGCTGCAATGGCTTTGAACCTAAGTGTAGGGTTCATGTACGGGATGAGATTTTCATCAGACTCAGATACTGTAGCTGAGCTTTGTGTAAAAGTGTAAAACCCCAGCCACACCTTCTATAGAGCTTTATGAAAACCCTCCCATGCTACACAGATGCTCTTAGCAGGTGAAACCTCTGGTGGGAAATAATGGAGGTGGCTTAAGAAATAATGGAGGTGAGAAACAGCAAATGTAAAACACAACGTTTAACTCAATATGTTCTTGGTCTCTGCCTTTTCAAAAAAAAATTTCCTAGTCTGCTTAACACTAAGGGCAAGAAATTTTTGTGTGATTTTGAGGAGGTTTGCATTAATACTTATCTTCCAGGGACAGGGGGATCAGTAATCTGAGCCAAGCAGGAGTATCATAGAAGCTGCGTTTGTTACAAGGCTTGATGTGAAAAACTGCTCTTAGTAACTTCTAGTTGTAAATTACATGTGTCACAGGAGGGTGAATTTACTCACCAGGCTGTGGCATGATTAAATCATTGACTTCACCTTCTCTGATTCTGTCACGTCTAACCCACCAATGCATCAAACCTCACAGGAAAATCTCCTCCCTGATGAAAGTTATTTTGATAAGTAAATAAGTGAGTGATACCAACAGATTAATACCAAAATATAATTTACACTTTCAAGGCACTTTCTTTCACACATATTTCGTCTGACTCCCTGCTCTTTGAAACTTTGATTCCAAAGTTTGGATTTCAGTATCTTGGAAAGGGTCCTTTCTTGACCCCAAGAAGATTGGATGCTTTTATTTTTCAACTTCAAAATGTATTTTTTAAAGATAAAATTTCACTCATTTCACTTTCTCAAGGAGTTCCGAAAGATCTGAATATGTGTGAATGAAAAATTAAGAATTTCGAAAGGTATCACACAACCTTATCATTATCTGGTAATTGGATGTGTTTGCAATTCCCTATTTGTATACACAGACTGTGGTTGTTGTTGGGTTTGTCTTTGGTGATTTCACACCTGCTTCCATGGAAGATGCCTTTGGGTTTTATCTGGAAATAGCCTCTGTTGTTGTTGCTTTTCAGTTGCTCAGTCTTGTCTGACTCTTTGTGACCCCATGGACTGCAGCACACCAGGCGTCCCTGTCCTTCACTATCTTCTGGAGTTTGCTCAGGTTAATGTCCATTGAGTTGTGATACTGACTATCTCATACTCCGCCACCCTCGTCTCCTTTTGCCTTCAGTCTTTTCCAGCAGCAGGATCAAAATTAGAGGAAATCAACCCTGAATATTCATTGGAAAGATGGATGCTGAAGCTCCAATACTTTGGCCACCATCAGGTGGCCTTCCCATCAGGGAAGAGCCGACTCATTGGAAAAGACCCTGATGCTGGGAAATAGTCTCTATGTAGAACCATATATCAACCCCCTTTTCCCAAGCAAATCTAAGTGTTCTCTTACATTGACCTTCGAATGACAAGCACTTGGGAAAATGCTTGTGTTGCTGGTTTAAGTGTTAGGGGTGGGGTTATGGAATAGCCTCCAGCATCACACCTAGTCCCTGCACACACCTATAAGCCTGGGGGAGCATTCTTGCCAGGGCTGTCTGCTGATGACTTGGGGGAGGGTTTTCCCCTTTATTTACTTTCTTCTGCCTTGTCAGTAACCACTGCCTCTTCTTCAGGCCTCTGTCTCCTCTTGCGGGCTTCTACTTGAGCTTCTGTCTACACCACGTGTGGAACCCTGGGAGGGGTGGGCCTGCCTGTCTTACAGGTAGCTGCCCCCTGTCACCAGCAGGCTCAGCTTTCCCAAGACCACTGTGGCCCTGCCTTTGTTTCTGAGCATCACCCACTCACCTTTCAGCCACCTCCTCCATCAAGGTGTCCTGAACAGGTTGTCATAGCAACGGCACAAGGGCAGGGGGGAGGCGGGCGGGGCATCCTGAAGTCTGGGTTGAAACTGGGGTTCTGCTACTTCCGCCTATTCTATTGGCCAAAACAAGTCACAGGCCCAAGACCAACATCAGAAGGCAGACTAGGGACTCCACTCTTGGAAGGGCAGCACTGCAAAGGTGCCTGCAGAAGTCAGGGTGGGTGAAGGACTGGGACCACGGATGCCTTCAATTTACCAGACGTGTTGCCTTTTAAAGTCAACTACAGACTCAAAAGGGAAGCAGTGGTAAAGAATCTGCCTGCCAATACAGGAGATGCAAGAGACATAGGTTTGATCCCTGTTGGGAAGATCCCCTGGAGGAGTAAATGGCAACCCACTCCAGCATTCTTGCCTGGAAAATCTCATGGACAGAGGAGCCTGGCGGGCTGCAGTTTATAGGGTTGCAGAGTTTGACATGACTCAGCAACTGAGCACACACGTACACACACACACACACAAAGATTCAAAGGCTGATTTTAGTCCATGGGAAAATAGCTGGGGTTTTATTTTTATGTTGAAAAGAGGGCATTGACTTTGATGTCCAGCAGTTGAGTTCTAGTTTGGAGTTACCCAGTTCCTGACTGGGTCGCCTCATGTACATCACAGACTTTCAGGATCTTGGTCCACATGTGTGAAACGGGGTAACTAACTTCTCCTCATCGTGCAGGTGTGTGTTCCGAAGCACAGGAAAAGACACTCGGCGGTGGCTGCAGGTGTGAGGGAACCTCTCCACTCATGAAACTCCTGCTAGTCCAGGCAGGGAGAGCGATTAGGACCCAAAATAGACTCAGAACATAAACAGGAAAAGTACAGCTTGACATCAAGTGACATGTAATCCCTAGACATAAATAAGTGACTTGCACGGCATCTTTGGTTCTTTATTTCTTCTCCTTAATGTCTGGGGTATCCTGTGTTCTTTCCCAGGGCAAGACCTTCTCTTAGATCAAAGAATCTGTCCCCTTTCCTGGAAGAAGCAGAAAACACTTGATCCCAAGGGTTACAGAGGTGGGATCCCTGGCCTCATGAATTATTTCATCACTTCTGCCCATCTCCCAGCTGGGCTGGCTCCTTGGAGAGGAAGCAAGGCTTACACAGTGGTGGGAAGGGAGCTTTGAAACTGGAGGGAAGAGGGACAGTGTGTAGCCCTCAGAAGAGCTGGGCGTGATGCTGGCAGCTTTGGGTAAAGGTGGGTCTTCCACGAGAGCCGCACGGTTGCCCAACAGACTGCATCAAGGTGCTGCTGGCTTGGTGCTCAGGGGAGGACCCATGCTTCATGATGGGCATGATGTGGGGAGATGTCCAGGTGAAAGGGGGCAGAACTCTGAGGTTAAACACCCTCAGAGGCTGCTCAGGGTGTGCACTTCTGAACAGACAAGACAGTCCAGAGTGCTGAAGCTGAAGCTCCAATACTTTGACCACCTGGTGTGAAGAATTGACTCGTTGGGAAAGACCTTGATGCTGAGAAAGATTGAAGGCAAGAGGAGAAGGGGGCGACAGAGGATGAGATGGTTGGATGGCATCATTGACACAATGGATGGATATGAGTTTGAGCAGACTCCAGGAGTAGTGAAGGACAGGAAGCCTGGCATGCTGCAGTCCACAGGGCTGCAAAGAGTTGGACACAACTTAGTGACTGAGCAATGAAGTGCATGCAAACTCTGAGCCACAGACACGAGAAAGTGAAGAAAATTTTAAGGGAGTGGAGCTCTGGAAGTGCATCCTGGGGATGGATCAGGGGCCTTTTTTTTTTTTAACCAAGGCCTTGGAACCCCACTTGTGGAAGGAGCAGCCAGCCCAGGACAGGCAGGGCCCCACAGCCCTGGAAATGAGTGACATGGGGTGTCAGGCACTGATGGGCTGCCCAGGGCCCAGGAGGAGAGGGCCTTCAGATGGGTGGAGCACAGACTCTAAGGGGTCCACTCCAGGGTCAGTGTCAGAGAGCCTGGACCAGACAATGCACAACCCAGATGCATCTTGTAAAAATTTAAGTATGGAATTTTTTGAAACAATACACTAAAAATTTGTGACTCAGTGGTAAAGAATCTTCCCACAATGCAGGAGACATGGGTTCTATCCTTGCATTGGGAAGATCCCCTAGAGAAAGAATTGACAATCCACTCCAGTATTCTTCCTTGGGAAATTCCATGGACAGAGGAGCCTGGCAGGCTACAGTCCATGGGGTTGCAGAGACTTGGACATGACTTAGAGACTAAACAATGAGACCAAAACCACTGAAAAATTATGAATTTCACTTCACCTTATGCACATAATTTGATATAAATCCTTTTAAACAAGTCTGTGAAAATTAGTCTTGAATGAAGCAAAGCCTTCCAAAATTCACGTTTTGCCTAAAATGAGACTTCCATGTGTTCTTCAAGTTCAGAGTCTGGGAAGCTGAAGCTGACTGGAGTCCTTCAGGATGGCACCCAAGAAAGGCTCCCAAACTTAGACTCAGCTGCCTTCCAACCAGGTGTATTTTTTTTTTTTTTTCAGGCTCTGGGGTGTGGCTTCCTGAAATTTCATACAGTTAAATCCTAAATTGCCTTCCTTTCTAATCACGTTCTTTATAAACTGCCCACTGCCATGTAGAGCAATGAATAGAAACAATTACTTGCATGAGCAGCAGTATGTATAGCCTCAAGAACTTGTTCACAGCCTCCAGTCAGGATCTGGGTACCTCACAAGGGCTTTTCTATGCTTTACTGGTACCCACTGAATGTTGAATGAATGAGTGAGTGAGTGAACTCATTATGTTATGTGAGCCTGGCAACATCCCTGTGAGGTATTGTTGTTTTACAGAGAAGGAACATATTGTACAATTTGAAAACATCAGTCCTTCGGTGCTCAGCCTTCCTAATGGTCCAACTCTCACATCCCTACAGGATTACTGGAAAAGCCATACCTTTGACTATACAGACCTTTGTAGGCAAAATGATGTCTCTGCTTTCTAATATGCTGTCTAGGTTTGTCACAGCTGTCCTTCCAAGGAGGAAAATACATAAATTCATGGCTGCAGTCAGGAGAAGACTCTTGAGAGTCCCTTGGATTGCAAGGAGATCAAACCAGTCAATCCTAAAGGAAATCAATCTTGAATGTCCACTGGAAGGACTGATGCTGGAGTTCCAATACCTTGGCCACCTGATGTGAAGAGCCAACTCATTGGAAAAGACATTATGCTGAGAAAGATGGAAGGCAGGAAGAGAAGAGGGCGACAGAGGATGAGATGGTTGGATGGCAACGTTGACTCGGTGGACATGAGTTTGAGCAAGCTCCAGGAGATGGTGAAGGACAGGGAAGCCTGGCGTGCTGCAGCCCATGGGGTCGCGAAGAGTTGGGCGTGACTTAGTGACTGAACGACAGCATCCACAACACATCTACATGCACATATTGTACTGTTCAAGGTTCTCCAGAGAAATGAAACCAACAGGGTGTGTGTCTCTCTCTGTGTGTAAGTGGCTCCCAAGATTATGGAGGCCGAGAAGTCCCTGCATCTGTGGTTGGCAAGCTGAGGACCCAGGACACCCAGTGCTGTAGTTCTCATCCAAGCCTGAAGGCCTGAGAACCTGGAGAATTGATGCTGTATGTTCCAGTCTGAAAGCAGGAAGGAATGAGCATCTGAGCTCAGGACAATCAGGCAGGAGGAGTTTCCTGGTGTGTCAGCCTTTCTGTTCCATTCAGGCCATCAGTGGACTGAATGAGGCCCACCCACACTGGGGAGAGTCGTCTGCTTTTTACTCTGTCTACAGATTCAAAATATTAGTTTCATCCAGAAACACACCTTCACAGACATATCCTGCATCAGTTCAGTTCAGTTCAGTTGCTCAGTTGTGTCTGACTCTTTGCGACCCCACGAATCGCAGCACGCCAGGCCTCTCTGTCCATCACCAACTCCCAGAGTCTACCCAAACCCACGTCCATTGTGTCGGTGATGCCATCCAACCATCCCATCCTCTGTCGTCCCCTTCTCCTCCTGCCCCCAATCCCTCCCAGCATCAGGGCCTTTTCTAATGAGTCAACTCTTCGCATGAGGTGGCCAAAGTATTGGAGTTTCAGCTTCAACATCAGTCCTTCCATTGAACACCCAGGACTGATCTCCTTTAGGATGGACTGGTTGGCTCTCCTTGCAGTCCAAGGGTCTCTCAAGAGTCTTCTCCAACACCACAGTTCAAAAGCATCAATTCTTCGGTGCTCAGCTTTCTTTATAGTCCAACTCTCAAATCCATACATGACCACTGGAAAAACCATAGCCTTAACTAGACGGACTTTTGTTGGCAAAGTAATGTATGCTTTTTAATATGCTGTCTAGGTTGGTCATAAGTTTCCTTCCAAGGAGTAAGTGTCTTTTAATTTCATGGCTGCAGTCACCATCTGCAGTGATTTTGGAGCCCAGAAAAATAAAGTCAGCCACTGCCATGTTTGACTAAATGGGTACTCGTGGTCCGATCAAGTTGACACATAAAATCAACCACCACATGTGTTTCTGGCCATGTCACATTCAGGATCTTAGTTCCCCAACCAGGGATTGAACCCCTGCCCCTGCATTGGGAACACAGAGTCTTAACCACTGGGATACCAGAAAGTCCCTATCTCACATGTATTTTATAAATGCATACACTGCCTACATTTACTTTCTCTTACAATAAAGTTCATTTCTTTGACCTGGGATGGTGTAGTTGCCTTTCGTTTAGTAGTTGTGCTAAATCACTTCAGTCGTCTTTAACTCTTTGTGACTCTATAGGCTGTAGCCCACTAGGCTCCTCTCCGTGGGATTCTCCAGGCAAGAATACTGGACTGGGTTGCCATGCCCTCCTCCAGGGGATCTCCCGACCCAGGGATTGAACCCACATCTTTTATGTCTTCTGCATTGGCAGGTGGGTTCTTTACCACTAGCACCGGTTGGGAAGCCCATAGTTTAGTTAGTACTAAGGAAGAAGTTTTAGGAAACAAATACACAAAATCTTCACCTGCTTTCAGTTTGCACAACATTTATTCCAGATTTATCTTTTCACGGAACAGGCACCAAGATCAAAGGTTTTCTAGGAGTCGGGAGGCTTGTAGTGGTATGTGGCAGGCTTTCTACCATAGAACAATTGAATGAGCAGGTGAGCTGACGTCAGTTTCAGCATCTAAATGAATTTTGTGGGCCTGTTTTTCTGACATTTCATGGCGTCTCATGGAAAGCCCTGTGGTCCTGTTGATGGCTCATCCTTCCCATTCTCCTTGGGATATCTCTGCCTCCCCTGAGAGTACACAGTGGCGCTCTGTGTATGATGCTTAGGAAGGGCTGCGGGACTCGGGCATCAGCCAAACGGATCTTTGTTTCAACCTGGATGGTGCCCATGGGCATTCCTCACACAGGCAGGTAGAACCTGGCCATCTCCGTTTGTGTGCAGGCAACATCCAGTCAGAGTGAATGATGCAACAGCTGTCTTAGATTTTTTGGTTCTAGCTCAAAGATGGGTATGTAGGTGAGGATAGAGCAAAGATGGAAAAAATATATAAATAAAAAGGGGAAATCTGAATAATCAAGGAAGGTTCAGAACGGGGATAGATTTATGACCCGAGCAAAGAGAGCTTGTGATGATTCATCCTAGTGCTGGTTTTCCACCATGGACAAACTCCGCGTTTCACTCCACTGGTCTCTCTTCTGCCTAGTTACTTTCTGGCCACCTTCTCTGAATCTCGGTTCTAATCCTGAGAAATAGGGACTCTGACTCAGTCTAAAATTGAACTTGTCTTCTTAGGTTACATGTGTTCAATCTGACCTAGCCAGCTCTGGCCTGGGGTTGGGGGATGGTGGGGGGTGTCACATGGCACCAAGATGGCCCCCTGGCTTCTATCATAATGGGGTGAGGACAAGGCCAGTTCCAATAGAAAGGTCATGGGCAGGGCTGCACGCCAACACATCCTTGTGTGTGCTGGATTGCTTAATTCAGGTGTGCCTGTGCAAACTCATATCAGGTCATGAGAACTGATTGAAATTTCCAGGAATTATGTAAGCCAGTTGTTAAACACAGCCATGATTAAAAATTAAATTGTACAAAATTTTCAGTAAAACAAAAAATACTAATTACTTTACTACATTTTGCTATTATCTATGACTCAACTGACGCTCCAAAACTTCCATCACTTGATGCAAAGAGTCGACTCATTGGAAAAGACCCAGATGCTGGGGAAGATTGAAGGCAGGAGGAGAAGAGGATGACAGAGGATGAGATGGTTGCATGGCATCACCAAATCAATGGACATGTGTTTCAGCACACTCCAGGAGATGGTGAAGGACAGGAAAGCCTGGGATGCTGCAGCCCATTGGGTTGCAAAAAGTCAGACATGACTAAGGGACAGAACACACATTTCTACAGCCACCATGAATAGCCCAAGAACACTGAGGAAATTTCTTCCAATATTTAGTAAAAGTACTATCTGATTGAGCAAAAGTGACTCACATCATTGACAAAAAAGTTTCAACACACAACTTCATTGCTTTATTTTTGTCTTTTTAAATTAACTTTTAATTTTATACAATTTTTAAAAAATTTTTATACAATTTTTAAAGGTTATAGTTCATTTACAGTTATTACAAAACATTGGCTACATTCCCCGTGTTGTACAATACATCCGTGAGCCTCTCTTACACCCAGTAGTTTGTACCTCTTAATTCTCCACCCCTATGCTGTCAACATCGGTGAATATGCTTATTTTTTGTTATATTCACTAGTTTGTTGTGTTTTGTATATTCCATAAGTGAGTGGTATCATTTAGCATCCAAGTTTACCCATGTTGTTGCAAATGACAAAATTTTGTTCTTCTTTATGGCTAAGTAGTATTCCATTGTATGCATAAGTATATATGCACACAATGGAATACCACATCAAAGAAAATCTCAAATAATGTTTGTCTCACAACTACACTCATTTATCACCTGAAACCATTGGTTGGCTGTGGATACAAGAGTTCACTAAAAATCAAGCAGGTATTGTGTCAGAGTCAATTGGCTATATAGAATTGACAACAAAGATATTGTATATCTTAAAATTTGTAAATTGTGTTACACATTCTTTATATCAGTAAGGTTTATGATAACCACATACACATGTATGTAAAGATGCATATTCTCTTTTGGGGGTGACAACAGTCAGATCAGATTAGGGCAGACCCTAATGATCTTATTTTTAACATAATTACCTCCTAAAAGACCCTGTCTCTACAAACAGAATTTGAGGAACCGAGGATTAGGACTTCAATATGTAGGTTCTAGGGAAATAGAATTCAACCTATAGTAATGTGAGTTCCTGAAAAATTTATATTTTTGTTTTGGGTGCATTTTTTTCTAGTGAAGTTGGACATTGGTTCATGTTTGTATAGTCCTATATTTTATTTCATTTTCTCTCCCATGAAATGTGTTTCTATCTTTATTCCCAGCTACTCTTGAGTCGTTGATCTTTTCCAAATTGATTTGTTGGAGCTATTTTAAACATATATTCTATATCCTGCTCCATTCCCTGCATGTGGGTTGCAAATGTCTCCCTGCAGTCCGTTCCAGATGTCACACAGGTAGCTAAATGAGTTTCCCCCATCTTTACTGAGGTATACTTGAGAAATACAAATTGTATAGCATTAACGTGTGTCACTTGATGTTTTCATATTTGTATACATGATGAAATGATCCCCACAGTCCAGCTGATTAACAAATCCACCACCTCACACAGTTATGGATTTTGTGTGTGTTTGTGGGGAGAACACTTAATATCTATTATTAAATTTCAAGAATACAATCCCTTACTGTTAACTGCACTCACCATGGTGTCCGGGGCTTAGTTACCTTGCATCACTAAAACTGTGTACCCCTTGACAAACGTCTCCCCGCTTCCCCAACCCCTAAGCAGCCACCATTCTACTCTCTGCCCCTGTGAGTTTGACTATTTTTATTTATTTGTGTTTGACTGTGCTAGGTCTTCGTTGCTGTGCACGGGTTTTCTCTAGTTGTGGCCAGCAGGGGCTACTCCTCATTGTGATGCCTGGGCTTCTTACTGCGGTGTCTTCTGTTGTGGAGCACAGGCTCTGGGTGCATGGGCTTCGGTAGTTGCAGCGCTCAGACTCAGTCATTGTGGCATGTGGGCTTAGTTGCTCCGTGGCATGTGGAATCCCCCCAGACCAGGGATCAACCCCCGTGTCCCGTGCTTTGACAGGCTGATTCTCATCCACTGTGCCACCAGGGAAATCCAAGTTTGACTATTATTATTAGATTTTGCACAAAAGCAAGATCATGTCAATGAATTTTTATGAAGTAACTACAATCACATGATAAGCACCATGTCAGGAAGCAGAGGGTTTCCTGGTGCCAGGGCCCCCTTTATGGATCCCCTGATTTGCTATTCTCTTCTTTTCCCCCAAAGATAAACGCTATCCTGATTTACAATATGAACTGATTAAGTGTGGCTATTTTTGGATTTCATATAAATGAAATCATATACTATGCCTTTCTTTGTGTCTGACTTCTTTTAATCAACAATATGTGTCTGAGAATCATTTGTCTTAATGCATATAGATTAGTTTGTTTTCATTGTTGTATACTAGTTTATTGTACTGTTATACCACAATTTATTTATTCATTTTGGTCTTGGTGGACATTTGGCTTGTTACCAGTCTGTGACAATTACAAATAATGCTTCTATGGAGCTTCTTGAATAGATACACGTGTATATGTTTTGTTGAGTATAAATCTAGAAGTAAAATTGCTACACATGTTTACTATTGTTAATATAGCACATAAATTTTCAAAGTGGTGGTAGAATCAATACCTCTTGCCAGCAATAAAGGAAGGTTTCGATCACTTGACATCTTGCTATGTCTAGTTTTGGGTTGGGACGATTTCCTGGAGGAAGGCATGGCAACCCACTCCAGTATTCATGCCTGGAGAATCCAATGAGAGAACAGCCTGGGGGGCTGTTGTCCCTGGGGTCACAGAGTCGGGCACAACTGAAGCGACTCAGCAAGCGTGCCTAGTTTAGTCAGTGTCTTTAATTTTACCCATTCTGCTGGGTGTCCACTGATACGTCATTGTGGTTTTAACCATACTTCCCTGATGACTAACGGGGATAAAAACCTATTTGTGTTTATTGGTCACTTGGATAGTTTCTTTTGTGAAGTGCTTATTGAAAGTCTTGCTACTTGTTATTAATTTGTGAGAATATCATGTATTTTCTGGATATAAGCTCTGTGTCAATTATACATGTGTTGCCAATATTTTATCTCACTCTATGATTTGCCTTTTAAATCTCATGATGATGCCTTTGATTGAGCAGAAGTTCCTAATTATAACACAGTATGTCAACAGTTTATCAGTCTTTTCCTTTATGATTATTGCTTTTTTGGGTTCTGTTTAATAAATTTTGCAATCTCAAGATCATGAAGATCATCTGTGTTTTCTTCTAGAAGTTTTATTGCTTACCTTTCACATTTAGAATTACACTCCTTGAGAACGGAAGTTACGGGGTAGGAATGGAGGAGATTCATTATGCTCCAAATGAAGATGTAGCTGGCCCAGCACAATTTAGTGGAAAGACTGCTGTTTTCCTATTGATCTGCAGTGCCATTTTTGCCATGTATCAAGTGTCTTTTTATGTGTGAGTCTGCTTTTGGACTCTACTTGGTTCCATTGTTCCATCTATATTCGTCTGTATTTGGCTGAACACCAGTTAGCAGAGTTTATCCTTCAACTTTGTCCTTAATTTTCAGCATTATTTTGCCTTTTCCTGGCCTCTTCTATTAACATATGTATTTAAGAATGTACTTGTCACGGTCACGTACACACTGCTATGTTTAAAATAGATAACCAACAAGGCATCTATTGTAGAGCACAGGTGACAATGCTCAGTGTTATGTGGCAGCCTGGATGGGTGGGGAGGTTTGGGAAGAACGGATACATGTGTATGTATGGCTGAGTCCCTTCACTGTCCACCCGAGACTATCACAACATTGCTTGTTAATCAGCTATACCCCAATGCAAAATAAAATGTTTAACTAATGAAAAGAATATATTTGTCAATTCAAACACACACATTGCTCCCCTACTCACACCCCTTGTTAGATTTTGTAGTGGGTAAAATGGTATTGAATGTATAGAACAACTTGGAATAAACCAATATCACTGTAATATGGAGACTTTCAATACACAAGCATGGTATATCTCTTCATTTATTTAGTTTTTATTAAATTTTTCTCATTAATATTTGCCAGTTTTCATTATAAAGACCTTGCATATCTTTGATAAGATCCATTCCTAGGTATTTGATAATTTTTGATATTACTAAAATGTTCTAAAATTTAATTTTCTACTTGACTTGATGATATAAAGAAATAAAATTGGTTTTTAAATACTGATCTTTTTTCCAGTGACTGATGAATTTGCTTATTAGTTCTAATATTTAATCTAGCTTTCCTTATGGACATGATGTTGTCAGCAAATAATTGCAGTTTTATATCTTCCTTTCCAATTCTCATATCATTTTGTTACCTTGATTTGTTGCACAGAACCTTCACTGATGTTTGGAAGAGGAGTGAGCAGTCATCTTTGCCTTGTTTCTGGTCCAGAGGAAACAGTTCAACAACTCACATTTAACCACCAAGTTTAAACAGGTTTTTTGTATTTCTTTTATTTTTTTTCTTAATTTATCACATTAAGGAGGATCATTTTACTGTCAGGTTGATGTTAACTTCTAACATGAATGAATCTTGAATATTGTCAAAAGTTTCTGCAGCATCTAGTGCATTTATCAAATGATTATGTGTTTGTATTCTGTGTATGTGATGTATAAAAATGCTACTGAAGGTTGATCTTATAACTGAAAGCTTGGAGAATGATCTTTCTTAGCTCTAATACTTTGTTTGAGGAATCCATTTAGTTTTTCTGGGTAGATAATTTTTTAATCTGTAAATGATAATTTTAAAAATTGCTTTCTCCTTAATTCTTATCTTTACTTTTTCTCCTTTGCTATTGGAACCTCTGCCAGTATCTTCAACAGTACCTGTATAATGGACATTCTTGTCTTGTTACCAATCTTGAAAGGAGTGTGTCTAAAGTTTCTCCATCAGGATTATAAGACTGACTGCAAGTTATTGAGTTATGAAAATTCATTTCTTCTTCCAGTTTGCTAATAACTTTTTGATTTATAAGTTGGTATTGAGCATTACTAAATATTTTTCTCTATCAGTTGAGATGTCCCATGCTTTTTTCTTCCTTATTCTGTAACTGTTCTATGTTATTATCTGAAGCTAAGACTGCAAATATATTGCACTACTGAGAATGGCAGTCTCTTTCTTCAATAATCCAGCTTCCCTGGTGGCTCAGATGGCAAAGAATCCACCTGCAATGCAGGAGACCTGGGTTCGATCCCTGGGTTGGGAAGAACCCCTAAAGAAGGTAGCGGCTACTCACTCTAGTATTTTTGGTCTGGAGAATTCCAGGGACAGAGGAGCCTGGCAAACTACAGTCCATGGGGTTGCAAAGAGTTGGACACAACTGAGTGACTTTCACTTTCTTTTCACTTCCTTCAATAATGAATCCAAGATGGCAGAGTAAAAGGATGTGTGCTCATCTTCTCCTGCAAGAACTCCAAAATTGCAACTAGCTGCTGAACAACCATCGGCAGGAAAATGTTGGATCCCACCGAAAAAGATACCTCATGTCCAAGGGCAAAGCCACAACAAGATGGTAAGAGGGGCAAAATCGTGTTTAAAATCAAACCCCATACCTGCCGGAGACGCTTGGAGGACTCAAATAAAATCTTGTGTACAACAGGATGCAGAGAGCTCCAGAGACTGAGCCAGACCTGCCTTCAAGTGTTTGAGTGTCTCCTGCAGAGGCACAGGCCAGCAGTGGCCTGCCGTGGGGATGGGCTCTGGCTGCAGCGGACCTGAGACACGCAGTGTGTGGCATCAGCCCTCTTGGAGGAAGTTGCCATTAGCACCACCATAGAACCACCGAGCAGACAACCCAAAAACTGCAGAACTATTATACCAAAGAAACCCTCACACTGTTAAGAAAGTTCTAGGACCCACAAGAGATTTCCCAATCTGGGGATCCGGCAAAGGGACTGGAAACCCCCAGGGAATTTCACTTTCAAGGCCGGTGGGATTTGATTACAGAACTTCCACAGGACTGGGGAAACAGACTCCTGGAGGGCACAAACAAAACCTTGTGTGCACCAGGACCCAGGAGAAAGGAACAGTGTCCCCATGTGAGACTGAGCCAGACTTGCCTGTGAGTGTCCAGGAGTCTCTGGCAGAGGTG
Organism: Dama dama; assembly: GCF_033118175.1. Lineage (NCBI taxonomy): Eukaryota > Metazoa > Chordata > Mammalia > Artiodactyla > Cervidae > Dama > Dama dama. Next base: position 111,413,716 of record NC_083700.1, on the reverse strand, counting down.
TGGGTTGACAGTGGCCTGCTGTGGGGTCAGTTCAGTTCAGTTCAGTTCAGTCGCTCAGTCGTGTGCGATTCTTTGCGACTGCATGAATCTCAGCACACCAGGCCTCCCTGTCCATCACAAACTCCCGGAGTTTACTCAAACTCATGCCCATCGAGTCCGTGATGTCATCCAGCCATCTCATCCTCTGTCGTCCCCTTCTCCTCCTGCCCCCAACCTCTCCCAGAATCAGGGTCTTTTCCAATGAGTCAACTCTTTGCATGAGGTGGCCAAAGTATTGGCGTTTCAGCTTCAGCATCAGTCCTTCCAATGAACACCCAGGACTGATATCCTTTAGGATTGACTGGTTGGATCTCCTTGCAGTCCAAGGGACTCTCAAGAGTCTTCTCCAACACCACAGTTCAAAAGCATCAATTTTTCAGTGCTCAGCTTTCTTCACAGTCCAACTCTCATATCCATACATGACCACTGGAAAAACCATAGCCTTGACCAGATGGACCTTTGTTGGCAAAGTAATGTCTCTGCTTTTTAATATGCTATCTAGGTTGGTCATAACTTTCCTTCCAAGGAGTAAGTGTCTTCTAATTTTGTGGCTGCAGTCACCATGTGCAGTGATTTTGGAGCCCCCAAAAATAAAGTCTGACACTGTTTCCATTGTCTCCCCATCTATTTCCCATGAGTTGATGGGACCAGATGCCATGATCTTAGTTTTCTGAACGTTAAGCTTTAAGGCAACTTTTTCACTCTCCTCTTTCACTTTCATCAAGAGGCTTTTTAGTTTCTCTTCACTTTCTGCCATAAGGATGGTGTCATCTGCATATATGAGGTCATTGATATTTCTCCCGGCAATCCTGATTCCAGCTTGTGCTTCCTCTAGGCCAGCGTTTCTCATGATGTACTCTGCATATAAGTTAAATAAGCAGGGTGACAATATACAGCCTTGATGTACTCCTTTTCATATTTGGAAACAGTCTGTTTCCATGTCCAGTTCTAAATGTTGCTTAATGACTTGCATACAGGTTTCTCAAGAGGCAGGTCAGGTGGTCTGGAATTCCCATCTCCTTCAGAATTTTCCACAGTTTAATGTGATCCACACAGTTGAAGGCTTTGGCATAGTCAATAAAGCAGAAATAGTTGTTTTTCTGGAACTCTCTTGCTTTTTTGATGATCCAGCAGATGTTAGCAATTTGATCTCTGGTTCCTCTGCCTTTTCTAAAACCAGCTTGAACATCTGGAGGTTCTTGGTTCACATATTGCTGAAGCCTGGCTTGGAGAATTTTGAGCATTACTTTACTAGCATGTGAGATGAGTGCAACTGAGCACTGAGCATTCTTGGGATTGCCTTTCTTAGGGATTGGAATGAAAACGGACCTTTTCCAGTCCTGTGGCCACTGCTGAGTTTTCCAAATTTGCTGGCATATTGAATGCAGCACTTTCACAGCATCATCTTTCAGGATTTGAAATAGCTCAACTGGAATTCCATCACACCCACTAGCTTTGTTCGTAGTGATGCTTCCTAAGGCCCACCTGACTTCACATTCCAGGATGTCTGGCTCTAGGTAAGTGATCACACCATTGTGATTTTCTGGGTTGTGAAGATCTTTTTTGTACAGTTCTTCTGTGTATTCTTGCCACCTCTTCTTAATATCTTCTGCTTCTGTTAGGTCCATACCATTTCTGTCCTTTGTTGTGCCCATCTTTGTGTGAAATGTTCCTTTGGTATCTCTAATTTTCTTGAAGAGATCTCTAGTCTTTCCCATTCTGTTGTTTTCCTCTATTTCTTTGCACCAATTCCTGAGGAAGGTTTTCTTGTCTCTCCTGGCTATTCTTTGGAACTCTGCATTCAAATGGGAATATCTTTCCTTTTCTCCTTTGCTTTTAGCTTCTCTCCATTTCACAGATATTTGTAAGGTCTTCTCAGACAACCATTTTGCCTTTTTGCATTTCTTTTCCATGGGGATGGTCTTGATCCTTGTCTCCTGTACAATGTCACGAACCTCTGTCCATAGTTCATCAGGCTCTCTGTCTATCAGATCTAGTCCCTTAAATCTATTTCTCACTTCCACTGTATATTCATAAGGGATTTGATTTAGGTCATACCTGAATTGTCTAGGTGGTTATCCCTACCTTCTTCAGTTTAAGTCTGAATTTGCCAATAAGGAGTTCATGATCTGAGCCACAGTCAGCTCCCAGTCTTGTTTTTGCTGACTGTATAGAGCTTCTCCATCGTTGGCTGCAAGAATATAATCGATCTTACTTCGGTGTTGACCATCTGGCACGGATACTGAATTCAACAGTGTGGGCATAAGTCCTTTTGAAGGAGGTCGCCATTGCCACTATTACCCCTACCATAGTTTAGCATCAAGCCAAACTAGAGGGGTGGAATGCAACTCTGCCCATCAACAGAAAATTGGATTAAAGATTTACTGAGCATGGTGCCACCCATCAGAACAAGACCCAGATTCCCCCAAAGTCAGTCTCTTTCATAAGGAAGCTTCCACAAGTCTCTTACCCTTATCCATCAGAGGGCAGACAGAATGAAAACCACAGTCACAGAAAACTAGCCAAACTGATCACATGGATCATAGCCTTGATTAACTCAATGAAACCATGAGCCATGCTGTGTAGGCCATCCAGGACAGATGGGTCATGGTGGAGAATTTTGACAAAATGTGGTCCATTGGAGAAGGGAATGACAAACCATTTCAGTATTCTTGCCTTGATAACCCCATGACCAAATTCACTGCACATGGTCACTGAAGCCATGAAGTTAAAAGACATTTGCTTCTTGGAACAAAAGCCATGACCAACCTAGACAGCATATTTAAAAGCAGAGACATTATTTTGCCAAAAAAAAGTCCACCTAGTCAAAGCTATGGTTTTTCCAGTAGTTGCATATGGATGTGAGAGTTGAACTATAAAGAAAGGTGAGCGCCAAAGATGTTTTTGAACTGTGGTGTTGTAGAAGACTCTTTAGAGTCCCTTGGACTGCAAGGAGATCAAATCAGTCAATCCTAAAGGAAATCAGTCCTGAATATTCATTGGAAAGACTGATGCTGAAGCTGAAACTCCAATACTTTGGCCACCTGATGGTGAAGAACTGATGCATTGGAAAAGACCCTGATGCTGGGAGAGATTGAAGGTGGGAGGAGAAGGGGACGACACAGGATGAGATGGTTGGATGGCATCACTGTCTCGATGGACATGAGTTTCAGCAAGCTCCAGTAGTTGGTGATGGACCGGGAAGCCTGGGGTACTGCAGTCCATGGGGTCACAAAGAGAACTGATTGACTGAACTGCACTGAACTTCTTCAGTAAAGACATAGATGTGTGATTTGATTAAGTGGACCATACTGTTTTTATTTATTTTTTCCATGGTTGCAGCATTAAACTTGTGTTCAGAAGAGGGCTCTTTCAGATTATAGTCCAGTATTATAGGTTCCTGGAGTCAGCTTTTGTGTTAATTTTTAGTTTGTCTGAACCAGCTCTGTGAATGATTTCTCATAACTGCCTTTGTGTCTCCTTGGGCATTGGCCTCAGACCTTAAATTGAGCTCATCGCGGTGGAAGATGCTGGCACTCTTCAGCCATGAGGACGGTCACGTGGCCTCTTCTCTTCACAGCAGCTCAGACCACAGCTGAGATGCTGGCTGGGAGAACTGGGCAGCCACCAGAAGCTATCCCAGTAGAAGCAGAAGTAAGTTTGTGGCTTCTGAGATGTTTTAAATCTTCTATGAGACTAAATGCAATCTATTGCATAATAAGAAAAGGCACCCTTAAGCTCTCTGCTTAGTTTTTAGTAGACAAATGCCATTTCTTGCTGTCATTTGTCTTTTTTTTTTTTTTTTTGGTCTCTTTTCAAAGCCAAGTGTGTCATTTTGGGGATGTCATTATATTTAAATCTGCCCCCCCCAACTTTGAGTAAGCTTTGTTGCCAAGTCTCATAAATACTGAGATGCACTATTAACATAAACTGAAGGCTGACGGGTCACCCCGTTTGTCTCTCAGAAATGAGTGTGTTTTGTGACCGTGGGAACAGCCTGTTCTCTGGAGAGGTGTCTTTCACTTCCGGTGGTGGGGGATCGGTCTCTGTCTCAGTTATAAAAGAAAGGCTCTCCTCTCTCCCTAGTTCCCACGTTTGGCAGGAAGCCTTCCTCTGTCACATTTGTTCCTGCTGAGGTTTCTGTGGTTTTTTTCAAAGAGAGCAGAAACGTTCAGCCAGCCTGGTTTCCTCTCTTTCTGAAGGCCCACTATTATCTGCTCGGGGACTGGCATTTTGTAAAATCTGCCTCTGAAAAGCGTCTGTGTTGTAAAACGTTTCCATCCACATCTGGAAATAACCTGCTGTAACGTCCGCTGTCGGACCCTGCGAAGAGTGGCTTTCGGTTCTGTCGGCGTGATTTCTGTGCTGCTTCTCATCACCCACGGGCGTGCAGACAGCCTCTGTGGTTGACTGAGGGGGTCCTGCCGGGGGCCGTGGCCTGTTGAGAAGCCCCCCTTCGTGGGACAAGAGCGGGGTGTTGGCTGCATTCATTCCTCTAACTCATTGTGAACCTGGGCACACCCTTCCATTTTTCAGGCCTTTGACTCCATCCATAACAGGAAATATGACTGGATGATCTCCAAGGCTGCCTGCAGCTCTAACTCTGCAATTTCATTTCTTCTCCTCACTGTTGCTTTTATTTCTTGGAGATACACTGAACTGTAGAGGAAGCGCGCTCACTTTACTGAGTCCCCGTGACAAACAGGTGCCTGATTCATTTCCAAGGCTCTGGGAGATGGGTCTGAGTCACAGCGGTGGGTCACGTCTAAACCTATCTCTCCAGAGGCCATTTTGATCAGGTCCCTAGAAACTCCATGAGGACATTCTTCAGTTTGGCAGAATAGCTTTCTGAGGTGCAGAGGGTGGTTTTTCCTCCCTTGCATCTCTTTAGTCACTCTGCCCATTCAGGCTGAAGGCGGCTGTGGATGTATCTGCACCTGCCACCCGGTCTGGGAGGGGTCCCTGACTCCTGTTTCCATCGCTTTGGTAGAGATGGAAGTTGAGGGTAGGTATCATTAAGGACATGGAATGACACTGTGTACCTTCAGGGAAATGCAGATAGAGGACTGTCCAGGGGTGATTCTAAGAGACGGGGGAGGGACCGAGGTCCCCAGGCTCTGCTGGCCAGAAGGGGGAGGTTGTCTCTATGTCAGTGACTCGCACGTGGCTGACTTCAGAGCGAGGGCAGGTAAGGGATGCTGAGCTTGAGGGTCCAGGGAGGACATAATGAGGATGACGGATAGGACCTACACTTTACCCTATGCTGTGGTCTTCCAACCCCCACTCCTTGTGTGACCCCTGTGCTATTACTTTTAGGAAATAAAAATGGTTTTTATTATTTATTTATTTTTTATTGAAGTATAGGTGATTTAAAATATTTCAGGTTAAATATTTAAAATGTTTCAGGAATACAGCAAAGTGAATCATATAGTTACATATATGACTATATATGGCATAGTTATATGTATACACATGTATGGTTATGGATGCATATGTATTGTTGTTGTTTAGTGGCTAAGTCTTTTTGACTCTTTTGTGACCCCATAGACTGTAGCCCTCCAGGCTCCTCTGCCCCTGGGGTTTCCCAGGCAAGAATGCTGGAGTGGGTTTCCATTTCCTTCTCCAGGAGATCTTCCCAACCCAGGGAATGAACTCACATCTCCTACATTGGCAGGTGGATTGTTCACCACTGAGCCACCAGGGAAATCCATACATGTGCGTGCATGCCTGATAAGTCACTTAGGCGTGTCTGATTCTGTGACCCACCAGGCTCCTCTGTTCACGGGATTCTCTAGGCAAGCATATTGGAGCGGATTGTGATGCCCTCTTCCAGGGGATCTTTCTGACCTAGGGATTGAACCAGCATCTCTTTCGTCTCCTCTGTTGGCAAGTGGATTCTTTACCACTAGCGCTACCTGGGAAGTCCATCCATACTAGACATGTGCGTAGTTATGTATATATTCTTTTTTAGATTCTTTCCCCATACAGATTATTACAAAGTATTGAGTACAGTTCCCTGTGCTATACAGCAGTAGGTCCTTGTTGTTTATCTATTGCATATATAGAACTGTGTGTATGTTAATCCCAGTCTCCTAATTTACCCCTCCCCCACCCTTTCTCCTTTGGTGGCCATAAATTTGTTTCCTATGTCTGTGAGTCTGGTTCTGTTTTGTAAATAAGTTCCTTTGTATCTTTTTTTTTCCCCTATATTCCACCTTTAAGTGATATCGTATGGTATTTGTCTTTCTCTGTCTGGCTTAAATGTGATTTTTCTTGTATACATGAAGGTGGGGCCCGCAATCTGTTTCTGCCACAGTAGTTCCCAGCATCCCAGGAAGGGTATCCCATGTTTAGCGAAGCTGTGGAAAGTTCTGAGGTCAGTAGATGCAGAGACAGTTAGGGGAGTGTGTGAGCCACAGGGCTTGCAGTGACGTCTGGGGGACCAGGGGACCAGGGGATCAGGGGGCAGGAGGAGACACCCAGGTAGGTAGGGGAAGAGGGGAAACTCAGCGCCCTTGCAGGAGGTGGGTTAGGATGGTAGAACCCAGAGGTGTCCTGATGGGGGCACGAGCTGCTTTCAGGGAGCTCCTGCAAGTTTCCTGCTGCCCAAGAGCCTGGAAGAAGCCCTCAGTGAGAGCAAGACCAGGCGGATGGAGAGACTGCTAGTGTGAGAAGGGGTCCATGGTCTCAGCTGCAGTTTATTTGAGGCTGGTGTTTAGACAGGTGGCTGAGCATGGGGGGAGAGTGTGGACCCTGGAGCCAGCCTGACTTTCCCCAAACAGCTCCTTCATCTCACCAGGGGCTGGTCACTTACCTTCCCTGGAGCTCAGCTTTCTCACTTCTGCAAAGTGATGATGATTCACAGTCATGACAATTAATTGTGTTGACCAGTCTGGGCCATGGTGCCCAGAAGTTTGGTCAAACATTACCCTAGGTGTTTCTGTGGGGGTGTTTTTTTTGGATGAAGTTTGCATTTCTGTTGGTGGGTTTGGAATAAAGCAGGTGATATTCCAGCACGTGGGTGGGCCACACCTGATCAGTTGAAGACCTCAAAGACTGATTTCTCCCAAGCGAGAGGGAGGTGCCAGCAGATGGCTTTTGGTTTGAACTGCAACTCTTCTCTGAGTCAGCCTGACAGAACTACCCCCTCAGATTGTAGACTCACTAAGCCTCCACAATCACATGAGCCAAGTAAAAGAAATCTCTTTGTGTATATACATGCACAAACACATTCTGTTGGTCCTGTTTACCCAGAGAACCCTGCCTAACGCGGTAGTACCGCTCACACCTACAGCACTGCGAGCTCTATCTGGGATGCTCAGGTGAAGAGCAGAATGGTGGGATAGAGTAAGCTCAGCACACCTAAAATAATCCCTTAAAAAGCAACGGTATAGACTGAGGGTTGCCAGGGGCTGGGGAACAGTTGCTAAATGGGTACAGAGTTTCCTTTTGGGATGATAAAAATGTTTTGAAACTAGAGATGGTGGTGCACATTGCGAATGTACGAAATGTCACTGAACTGTTCACTTCTAAATGGTCAATTTAACTAGAGCTACCCTATGACCGTGCAATCCCACTCCTGGGCATATACCTGGAGAAACACATTGTCTGAAAGGATACATGCATCTCGATGACATCTCAGCACTGTTTACAGTAGCCAAGACCTGGAACCAACCTAAATGTCCTTCAACAGAGGGATGGATAAGGAAGATGTGTTACATGTACACAATGAAATATTACTTAGCCGTTAAAAAGAATGAAATAATGCCATTTGCAGCAACACAAATGGATGTTGAGACAGTCATACTGAGTGAGGTAAGTCAGAGAAAGAGAAATATTTCTCTTGATATATGATATGATAGCTCTTATGTATGATAGCTCTTATGTATAAAATCTAGAAAGAAATAATACAAGTGAACTTATTTATAAAACAGAAATAGACGCACAGACTTAGAGAACAAACTTATGGTGACCTGGGGAGGGGGTAGTGGTAGAAGGGTGGGGGAAAGGGATAGTTAGGGAGTTTGGGATAGACGTGTACACACTGCTGTATTTAAGATGGGTAACCAACAAGGACCTATTGAATAGCACAGGGAACTCTGCTCAATGTCATGTGGCAGCCTGGGTGGGAGGGGAGTTTGGGGGAGAAGGGATACATGTATCTATATGGCTGAACTCCTCTGAGCTGCCCATCTGAGACTATCACAACACTGTTACTTGGCTACACTCCAACATAAAACGGAAAAGTTAAAAAATAAAAACACTGAGACCAAAAAAAAAAAAAAAAAGGTTAATTTTAAGTTATGTTAATTTCACCCCAACACAAATAAAAAAATCCTCAGTGTTCTGGGGAAAACAAAAAATGGTTTAAAAGCCAAAACCCTAGCCAAGTTTGGTGTATGTCAGAAAAAAAATCGTCTTTGTGTTAGCACTTTTCGTGGTTCAATTGCGTCCCCTGCAAAGATGTCTAAGTCCCAGCCTCCAGTACCTGTGGATGCGACCTTATTTGGAAATGTTATTCTATGATGATCAAGCTAAGATGAGGACATTAGGAGGCCCTGGTGGTGTCTGGTGTCCTCAGAAAATGGGGACATGTGGACCCAGAGACAGACGTGTGCAAAGGGAAGGTGGCGTGAAGACACGGGGAGGAGACATCTACAAACCTAAGACAGCTGAGGCCGCAAGGAGCTGGGAGAGGGGCCCAGAGCAGACTGCTCCTCCTCAGCTTTCAGTAGGAACCAACCTGCCAACCCTGCGACCTTGGCCTCTGGCCTCCGGACAGCGAGGAAACACATTTCTGTTGTTAAGCCTCCCAGGTGCTTTGTTAGGGCGGCCCCAGGACTGGTGCCCTCTTTAAGAAAAAAAAAAAATTGTTGAAGTATAGTTAATTTGCAGTGTCGTTTTTAATTTCTGCTGTATAGCAAAGTGAGTCAGTTATACACAGGCATATCCCTTTTCCTGTTCTTTTCATTATGGTTTACAACACGGTATTAATACAGTCCGCTGGGCTGTCCAGCTGGACCTTGCCGTTTAGCCATCCTGTATATAACAGCTTGCATCTGTTCATCCCAGCCTCTCAGGCCTTGCCTCCCCTTCTTTCCCCCTCCCCTGGGAACCACAAGTCTATTCTCTATGCCTGTGAGCCTATTTCTGTTTTGTAGATAAGTTCACTTGTGTTGTATTTTTAGATTCCACAGATAAGTGATATTTGGGCTTCACTGGTGGCTCAGTGGTAAAGAGTTCACTTGCAGTGTAGGTGATGCGGGCTCAATCCCTGGGTTGGGAAGATCCCCTGGAGAAGGAAATGGCAACCCACTCCAGTATTCTTGCCTGGGGAATCCCACGGTTGGAGGAACCTAGAGGGCTACAGCCCATGGGGTCACGAAAGAGTTGGACATGATTTAGTGACTAAACAACAACATAAGTGATATCATATGGTATTTGCATTTCTCTTTCTGACTTGTTTTGCTTAGCATGATAATCTCTAAGACCGTCCATGTTGCTGCAAATAACATTATTTCATTCTGTTTAATGGCTGAGTAATATTCCATTCTGGTGATCTCAGTGCCTATGTTGGCTGCCTTGCAAGACCTAATGCTCCCAACAGACTCCACTTCCAGGAGGATAGAAAAATAAGGGATCTTCTGCCTCTGTCATGGACTGCATGTGGAGACCTGCTGCTGGCCAGTAGGATGTCAAAGCTGGTGGGAGACCATTTTCATAATTAAGTTACGTAAAATGGTGGAGTCTGTTCTGGGAGCAGACTGTCCCCTTCTCCTGCCTGCACACCTGGATGGAGCCAGTAGTCCTGTTGGGGGGCAGTGAGGACTGCGTCCTCCCAACAGCTGGGGAGCCGATCCCTCCCCTGTCCACCCTCCATGATCAACACCTCCTTGACACCTTGACATCTGTCTGCGGGAAACCCTGAAGAGAGGCTGCAGCAAAGCTGTGTTCAGACTTCTGACCCACAGAAACCACGAGATGGAGTGCTTAAGCTACTAAGTTTTGATGTAACTTGTTACACAACAATAGATAGCGAATACACACTCCTGATAGATTATTGATTTTCCTGAGCGTGTTTGGTGCTAGTGGTATAGAACCCTCCTGCCAATGCAGGAGACGCAAGAGACTCGGGTTCGATCCCTGGGTTGGGAAGATCCTCTGGTATTCTTGCCCGGAGAATCCCATGGACAGAGGAGCTTGGAGGGCTACATTCCATGAGGTCACAAAGAGTCAGACATGACTGAGCCCACACCCCAGTCCCCTTCCGTAAAACCTACAGGGCTCTGTTTCTCTAACTCCCACCAGTCCATCACTCTCATCTCAGATCCTGCCTGGATCTCATCCTCTCCCTCCGCTCCTGGGTACCTCCTGCCTCGCCACTCCTGATCAAGCAAGACACAGTGGTGTCCTGGGTGAGAGAAAGACACTGAGTGCAAAACTCATAAAAGAAGCAGAAAATAGTAGAATGAGAAGGAATTGAAGCTCCTCTAGCTCCACTTCACCATGGAGTAAAGAGACAGAAAACCAGAGAAAATGGGCTTTTCCTGTGCCCAAGCCGGCCGGGAGCCGTGCTGGCATAAAATGTCAGGTTTCCGGATTCTTGTCCGGTCTACTTTTAGTTGCTAACTAAGAATATAAGAAGCCTTTGTCAGGGCAAGATCCAGATTCAGAATGCCTATCGGGAGGGGAGGGGGGCGGTGTGGGGTGGTGAGTTAGGCAGTGGAGCAATCAGAATGAAGGCTGGTAGTAGAAAACTTGTCCTGGACTTGGTTTGCTCATTCTTTCAGATGGAAGAACATTATTAACCATATCAAAGAATAAAGCCATCACTCACACCCACGTTTCCTCGACAGGCTGCTTGCTCAAGGAAATGGAGCTCAGAAAATCATGTTCAACCACCCAAAGACCCATCACTGCAGTGGCAACTGTTTTTCCATCCATGAGTTCTGTAGCTTCGTTTGTTTTGTGGCTTTTATTGAACGTTCCTATGGTTTTCCACAAAAAATCAACTCAAAATGGATTTTGTGTCCTTTTGGCTGAGATCCTAATGTGTTATATGGACAGATTATCAGTGAGAAGTAGAAAAAAGGACTGAACACGGATGACTGAACTCTCTCCTTAGTTCAGTTCAGTCGCTCGGTCGTGTCTGACTCTTTGCGACCCCATGGACTGCAGCACGCCAGGCCTCCCTGTCCATCACCAAGGATGCTAATAATAGAAACTGAATATTAAATATTAAACAAACGTACAATACCTGTGGACTTTGATCTTAGAGATCTTTTCATTAAAAAGCCTTTAGTTCACTTTGGGTTTTTGACTGTGGTGGCGCTAGTGGTAAAGAACTCACCTGCCAGTGGAGGAGAGGTAAGAGATGTGGGTTTGATCCCTGGGTCGGGAAGATCCCCTGGAGGAGGGCACAGCAGCCCACTCCAGCATTCTTGCCTGGAGAATCCCATGGACAGAGGAGCCTGGCAGGCTACAGTCCATAGGGTCAGAAAGTCAGACACGGCTAAGGCGACTTAACAGGCCTGAAGGGTAGCTCTGAACAGGCTGCGTGTTGTTGAAAGGGTTTTGAGATGTGGCAACTTGGCCAGCCTGTGAAGCCAATTCATATCACCTCCACACTATTGCCATAATGAAAATGCCTTCAAGCCCCACCTACCCATTCATTCATTTGTTCATTCAAAACGTGTTTACCAAGTAGAGAAGATGGATGCTCTGGTGCACACAATCAGACAAGCTTTCTGGCCTCATGAGCTTCTGGTTCGGTTGGAAAGATAGACATTAATAATCAAGCCACACTATGGTATGCTCTTAGGGAAGGCCTCACTCAGAGTGGCTTGATTTATGCAGAGACTAGTGCTTGGACTGTACCCTGGTGGGTGGGAAGGAATTAGACAGGGAGCCTGCGAAAGGACGAATGTTCTCGGCAGAGGGGGGAGCAGGTGCAAAGGCCCTGTGGGCGGAGAGAAGGGAGTAAGCAAGTGAGGTTGCTGTGTAGTGACCAAGACAGTACAGTGGCTCTGCCACTTCCTGACGGGGTGGCTGTGGGTGAGTCATTCCCCCTTCCCAGGATCCGCTTCCCCATCTGTAAAATGGGAACAGCAACGCTATCTACCTTACAGGGATGCTGGGAGGGTGGAAGGGGTTACTATGGCAACACTTAGACAGAATTTATGGGCATTTAATGAAATACTCTCGTTGACCTTTCCATCTATTAATATTACACACAAGTTAATGACGAAGAATGCTTTGTGGGTTGAAATCTTTTGTCCGCCTATCCATTGGATCTTTAACTTTTTTTCTAATCAACTTCTGTGAGCTCTTTATGGAGTCTGGATCTTTGCTGGGAATATTCTATTTCAGCCTGTCCTCATTTAGATGGTTTAAACATTTTTTATTACCACATCTTTTGAATGTCTCTTTGGTGATTTTAAAAAATGAAATTAGAGCCCATAAATTAATCTTACATCTAAAATCTAATATTCAGTAACATTTTTAAAGATATAGTTTGATTTATTAGTATAATTCTATTTCAATATATAGTGTTTTATTTTCTAAATAAGTTACTATTACATCCTTCATTTCATTTGTTATGTGCTTATTATTCAGAAGAGAACTTGAAATGTTGAAGGGGATGGAGTTTCTTTGGTTCAATATTAGGCACTGGGGTCATAAATATGGATTGTAAGATTTCAACTTCTTTAAAATTTACTGAGAATTTCTTTATGACCTTGAGAAAAATGTAATCACTCCCATAAATATTATTTTGCATCTTGAAGATAACTAACACTGTAATGCAGCTTTCTAGTTTACAAAACCTTTTGGTTTCTCTCATGATCCCCCAGACAAGGCAAGGTGGTTGCTATTATGTTAATTCAGACAACAATTCAGAGTTACAATCTCATATAACAACTGCATTTCTATTCACTTCCCTTTTATGTCTAATAAATTTTCCTTTGCACATTTTGATGCATGTCGTTCTGCACATGAAATGAAAAGGAAATTTATTGAGCAGCTATTATTCAGGTGGCATCACTGACTTGATGGACATGAATTTGAGTAAGTTCCGGGAGTTGGTGATGGACAGGGAAGCCTGGCGTGCTGTAGTCCACACCATCACCAAGAGTCGGACATGATTGAACGACTGAACTTTTTATTCAGGTTCTTGTGTGAGTGGTTGCATCAGCAGTTCATTCAGTTCCACAGCAACTCTGTGAAGTTTTTCATGGTATTTCTGCTGTTAGGGATGAAGCAAATGGCACAAAAAGAGCCTGGTGCTCCCAGACTCTTCTGGCTGACAGCAGGTCAGTGGCAGAAAGTCTGAGGATGGCCTTTCCTGATTAAATCTATAATTCATACCTCTAAAATGACATTTCTCACAATGCATTTTCTTAATAGACTTTAACTTTTGTCTTGTATCAGTAGTTTATGTCTGCCTTCTCTTTGCTTTCCCGGTGTCTCTTTTCCATCACCGGTGGTCATTTTGTTGGGAGGACATCAGGTTTTTTTTTCCTTCCTTCTTTTAGCATAATCTCATTAGAACATTTTATTTTTAATATTTGTATCCAGATTGCTTAGATTCATTGCTACCCAAGTTCACTTTTATTTTAATGTGCATGAGAACAAAGGTAAATGGTGGTGCCAGGGTCTTAGGTGGGAAAGTGGGGAGATGCTGGTCAAAGGGTAGAAACTTCCAGCTGTAAGGTGAATGAGTTCCAGGATCTCAAGCACAGCACGGTGATTATAGTTAAAAATACTGTATCAGAGACTTGAAAATTACTACAAGAGTAAATCTTTAACACTTTCAGTACGAAAAAAAAAAAAAAAAAAATAGTAGTTATGCCCTGACTCAGGGCTTCTCTGGCGGCTCAGTGATAAAGGATCTGCCTGCCAGCGCAGGAGACACTGGAGATGTGGATCAGATCCCTGAGTAGGGAAGAATCCCTGGAGAAGGGAATAGAAACCCACTATAGTCTTCTTGCCTGGAAAATCCCATGGACAGAGGAGGCTGGCGGGCTACAGCCCATGGTGTGGCCAAGTCAGACACGACTGAGCACAAACACATGCATTGACTCACTGCAAAGATTCTAAGCTTCTGACAGCATATATAGTGTATCCAGACTGGAATTATATACAGGTGTAATAAATGCTTTCCTGAAATGTAAAAAAAAAAAAAAAAGCAGTTATGTGACCTGATAGGTGTGTTAACTAACCTTTGTGGTAATTGCTTGAAAATATATGTATGAAATCATCACATTATACACCTTCAACTTATACGATGTTGTAGGTCAAATATATCTCAGTAAAGCTGGGGAAAACTAATTAATAAAATAAAATGTGCACTAGAAAGTTTTGTTGGTTCTTTTATAAAACCTCATTGTAGAGATTTTGGGAAATACTGTGAAACACCAATGACCCCTCTAGCCAGATAGACTCATTCTTAACATTTTTTTGGTTTGAATTTTATATAAGAAATTCAGTTCCGTTCAGTCGCTTAGTCGTGGACTGAGTCCATGGACTCAACTCATGGACTGCAGCCCGCCAGGCTTTCCTGCCCATCACCAACTCCTGGGGCCTACTCAAACTCATGTCCATCAAGTCGGTGATGACATCCAACCATCTCATCCTCTATCGTCCCCTTCTCCTCTTGCCCTCAATCATTCCCAGCATCAGGGTCTTTTCCAAGGAGTCAGTTCTTTGCATCAGGTGGCCAAAGTATTGGAGTTTCAGCTTCAGCATCATTCCTTTCAATGAATATTCAGGACTGATTTTCCTTTAGGATTGACTGGTTTGATCTCCTTGCAGTCCAAGGGACTCTCAAGAGTCTTCTCCAACACCACAGTTCAAAAGCATCAATCCTTTCGTGTTCAGCCTTCCTTATGATCCAACTCTCACATTTGTACATGACTATGGGAAAATCTACAGCTTTGACTAGACAGACCTTTGTCAATTAAGTGGTGTCTGTGCTTTTTAATGCACTGTCTGGGTTTGTCATTAGCTTTTTGCCCAAGGAGCAAATGTTAACTTCATGGTTGCAGTCACCATTTGCAGTGATTTTGGAGCCCAAGAAAATGAAGGCTGTCCGTTTCCACTGTTTCCCCATCTATTCACTATGCAGTGATGGGACCGGATGCCATGATCTTAGTTTTCTAAATGATGAGTTTTAAGCCAGCTTTTTCACTCCCCTCTTTCACCTTCATCAAGAGGCTCTTTACTTCCTCTTTGCTTTCTTCCATATTGGGGTATAGCCTATTAACAATGTTGTGATAGTTTCAGGTGACCAGCGAAGGGACTCAGCCATACATATATTAATACACATATCCATTCTCCCCCAAACTCCCCTCCCATCCAGGCTGTCACAAAACGTTGAGCAGAGTTCCCCATGCTATACAGTAGGTTCTTGTTGGTTATCCATTTTAAATATAGCAGTGTGTACATGTCCATCTGAAACTCCCTAACTATCCCTTCCCCCATCTCCTCCCCCAGCAGCCATAAGCTCTTTCTCTAAGTCTGTAAGAGACTCCAGTTTTCTAAATAGCTACCATTTGCCCCAAAGTCCCAAACTGCTGTTTTAGACAGGATGAGCATCACCATAGGGATTAAAAATTATAATGGGGATAAAACTTTCAGCATTTTAGGAGGCAGGGGATTGGGAAAGTAGTTTACAATGAAAAGGCTTTGTAGTATTTATCATCCTCAGAGCTCAGACGTCAGACCTGGAAGCGAGGGAGGTGGGAGATGGGAAGCGTCAAATGGGGAGAAATAACACATGGATCGTTTGGAGCAAGGACCACTTCATTGGTCATTTGTGCTCGTTGTGGTTTCTAGGCTGAATAACTTCACATTTAGAGCAGGAAGAAAAGAGAACAGTTCTGAATGGACCCCCAAGGAGCATCTTGGGTGAAGAGCCTGTACCCACCCAACCCCTTGCAAAAAATGCTTCTTTTTTTCTCTGGAGACTTCATTGTCTCATGGGAGCAGATTGCACAACAGGGAATATTTTCCTAAATATGTCTTCAGAACATTTTGCAAAATAGCCTCTAGCTGGTTTTTTGACAGACGCTAGCTGTTTGTTTGGGGGTATTTGAGAGTCCAGCTGCCTTTTAGAGAGCCCTCACTCTCCTTGCAAATGCCTGAACCTAACTGAAAGATGCCAGAGGTCACCGGGAAACGGAAGAGTTCTATGATGCGAACCTCAGCCTTTACCTTTCATAGCAGCAGCAACTGAATGGCTCCTGGACTTCCCCTTCATGAACGTGGAATTGCTCCACATTGAAAACATAATTAAACTGCCCAGCAGCAGCAGCATACTGTCAAAGAATAATTCCACAGTGACTCTAGCAGAGTGATTTGCAAAATCACTGTATTATATTTTTAAGAGAATTCTGAAAGTTCCTCTCCACCCGGCCTTGCTAAACCCTTTCACAATTGGTGCCTTTCTGGGCATCTCTCCAGAAGCTTCTCAGTTGTCACATTTTTAAGGTCAACTGTACAAATATTAGCTTATCATCTACTCAGGGCTTCTGAAACATGGTATTAGTTATAGGGAGTGATCTAATTATGGCTTTGTTTGGAAATAGATAATAAATTCCTAGTGCTTCTGAGACACTGCGCATTCCAGGAGCTCTAAACCTTGTCATAATTCCTCAAGGATGGAGGATTATCAACTCTCCCTTGAGGCTCTGAAGAATGAAAAACGAGGAAGAAAGAAAGGACGTTAAAACGACGGAAGGAAGTAAGGAAGGCAGCAAGGAGGGAGGGAGGGAGGGAGGGAGGGAAAGGAATTGGCTTTGCTTTCGTGGCTCCAGGGTCAGGCTTAGATCCTCCTGGGGGTAATACATGCCCCCTGTCTGACCCCTCCTGTTTGCCCTGCCTCCCCGTCCCCAGTTCCTCTTTGGCCTCCTCCCTCTTTCCCTTCATTGCACATTTCTCCCTTCCTTCCATCTTTGCCTCTTATTAACCCTGATGGGGCAGGCAAGATGCTGGGTTAAATCAGTAGCTGCCTTAAGTTTCCAAGCACCTAGCGATGCCTCAGAACATAGCTCGGAACACAGAGTACTTCTCTTCATTAGCATCCGGAAGAGGCTGACATCATGGGAACTGTTTCTTTCCAATGCAGACAGCCAGGAGTGGGCTGTAGCACGCGAAATCTGAGGGTGCTGGGCTCAGGCTGCCCTGTGTTTGGCCGAAGCCAGATCTCTGGAGGACAGGCCTTGCGCCTCTGTCACCTCTGACCCTGACCCGGAGTGAGGGCTGAAAGAAGAGCCATATAAGGGGGCAGTATTATATTAAAACAGTCTGGTGTCATTGCGGTTTTAAAATAAAGTGCACATTCCCAGAAAATTAAATGCCCATGATAACGACTTAGACAATCATTCAAACAGAACTTACATTCTTCTGTTCTTGTTGTGCATTCAGTACAAGCGAAAAACACTCAAAAAGTCACACAAACAAACAGGGAAAGCCTTGCAGGCCTGCTGGTTCTCTGCATCTCGGCGTAGATATTTTCCCCAAGATGGCCTTACACACTCCCACACCCCAACTTCCACTCCAACCCTACAACTCCCACCAGGCTCAGCTTCAGGTCTCTGTGTAGGGTATTTGAAATAAGACCATTCCAGAACACTCAGCACTGCATGTGAGCTCAGTCGCTCAGTCGTGTCCCACTCTCTGTGACCCATCTAAGGACTGTAGTCCGCCCACCTGCTCTGTCCACGGGATTTTCCAGGCAAGGATACTGGAGTGGGCTGCCGTTTCCTTCTCTGGATCCTCCTGGCCCAGGGACTGAACCTGTGGACTCATGTCTCCTGCATTGGCAGGTGGATTCTTCTGCCTGAGCCACCGGTTGGGGGAGGGGGCGCCCATATGTATATAAATATTATGGTATTTGAAATGTGTATGTATAATTTAAATTCACAGACATAGTGCGCTATGATTGAATTTTAGGCGAAACACAGAGGTGGGTCTGAGAACGCCTAAAGCTGGCGCTGAAGGGAACTGGGACCCCGGGGCGTTAGGAAAGGCAGCAGTCCGTATGGCATCGCGATGACCCTGATGGCTTTAGCTAAAGTTCCTGGGCTTGCCAGGTAAGTGCGTTATCCAGTTTAATCCTCAGATAACCCTGCAGTGTAGTATCATTCCCCATGAGGAAACAGAGGCACAAACCAAGCTGAGGGGCCTTGCCCAGGGTGAGTACACAGTCAATGTCTCAACCTGGTGGTCTGACTCTAGAATTTGCAGGCATCACCTCTCTGTCTCTGCCCATCTCCTCTTTTTCTCTCCAGTTTGTGAATTTAATTTGTTCATTCAAATAAATCTGTATACAGAGTCCATGGAACTCGACAAAACTTTCTGGGGCACCCACCAACCTAGGGAGAATTCCTCCTGGGACTCATGGGATTCACTGTATAGAGATTCAAATTGTCCAAGGTTGAACTCTATGGTGACCACTTTCTAGAGTCTCAAAAACCCAGAGGAAACTAATCAAACAGAACCCTGCAGGCTACTCAAGTGAGAATGTCTGTGGTCTAGAAATCACTCAGGGTGAACAGTCAAAGCCGTCTACAGCTGGGGCCCACACAGGGATCCCACACTTGAACAAAGGCTGCATGGTCTGGGCATGTTGCTGTGTTAAACTGGTTCTGCCACCTTGTCATTAGACTAGCATCTTGGCACCAGCTTTTATCCCTGGGCTGGGCAGCTTGCCTCTTGTCCACCCATGTCCACTCACCAAAGAGATGCGGTATTTCTAGAAAAAAAAAAAAAAGCTTGTTTGGTGCTGCAACAGTGAAACAGGATCCTTTGTAAGTTTTTGCTTCTCCCTGTTTCCTCCTCGAAACAGTTCAACAGGCTGGCATTGGCTAAAGGTCGCTAATCACATGGTGCGTCCATCTGGTCAACCTCAGGCTCTGGAGGGAAACCTGCCTGTGATGGGGATCAGAGCTCTCCAGGCTTCGTGGCCAACACCACATGACTCTGCCTCAACCCACAGAATTGTTCTCTGGCTTACTTGAACTTGTGTTCAAACCCAAACAAAATAATAAGCTTTCCCCTTAAGATGGAACATAGATATTCTTGGAAACTGAAACTCCACGAATTCAAGGAGGCAGGACTTTAAAACCAAGCTGGTCCTAGATAAAGATTCTAGGGATTATCCAGGCTTCTAGAGGCAGTGGCTATTTCTGGGTCAAATAGAAACTGACTGTCTGAAGCCACAGGAACAGCAGTAGAAGGGGCAGTGACCACAGCCCCAGTAACAAAGTTGTGCAAGACTTCTGGGGACT
Organism: Dama dama; assembly: GCF_033118175.1. Classification (NCBI taxonomy): domain Eukaryota; kingdom Metazoa; phylum Chordata; class Mammalia; order Artiodactyla; family Cervidae; genus Dama; species Dama dama. The sequence continues at coordinate 111,394,388 of NC_083700.1, read as the reverse complement.
GAGGACAAAAACGCAGGGAACTTCAGAACCACATCTCAGGTTTTTGTCCATTTCTGTCCACTTGACCTCTCTGAAATCCATTCTTATCTCTAAAATGGGAATAACAATACCAACTCAATTTGCAGTGTCTTTTGATACTGAAAATGGTCAGTAAGGAAAACAGCTGGATCGGGTATGTAGATGGCTGGAATGGAATACAGGATGCTTAAAGGAGCTCATCAATATGACATATGATTTATAACCCTATACACAGCTCTTAAAGACAAATAAGGAAAATACAAATAACTCAACAGAAAAGTGGGCAGTGAGGATGAACAAGCAATTAACAGAAGAAATACAAACAGCCATTAAATTTGAAAAAATGTTCAAACTTACTAGTAATTAAAGAAATGAAAATTAAAGCAATGAAATATTTTTTTTCTGTCAGAAAAGTATCACTCTCTTTGGACACAGAAGAGAGTGATAATGCCTAGAGCAATGAGAGCTTAGGAAATCACATCCAACGTGACTGGGTGAATTGGGGTAAGATTTTCAGGAGCAGTTTCAAATCACACATCAAAGTTTTAAGTTGCCCATCCTTTGATATGAGAATTTCACTTCTAGGAATTTAAGGTTAAGGAATGATAGTGTAAGTGTCTAAAGGTATATTTAAAGGTATTTTAAAAAGATGATGTCAGGAGAGGGGAAAAAAATCCCTGTTATTATTGCTGCAAGTTCTGTGAAATAACAAACCCCAAGTATGGATGCTTAGGAACTCAGGACCGGACACTGTGTTGAAATTTCTTCCCTATTGAGCTAGGTTAAACTTTATTCAGCAAGGCAAAATGTGAATTATAGCTTAACTTCATGTCTCTTTGAAAATACCCTAATTGTGGTTGCATTTTTAATCTTTACAGTAAGTTTCTGGAGATGAAGCAGAGCAAGTCTTGCCAAGAGTAGAAATTTGTGTCTGGGTACAAATTAGACCTTGCTCATTTTGCTATGGTGACTCCACCATTTAAGAAATTGTAAACTGATATCTTGGAAGAGTTCACGAGTACCACACAATGACTGGATTACATTCAGAGGAAAGATATTGGCTGAGTTTCTGAGAACAGCAGTGAAATTACTGAACCAACAGATTTCTCTGCACTATGTGTGGTTTGGTCAAACTTTGTGGTGAAAGAGATGACACCAGAGGCAACTTCACTCCACAAAATGCTCTGTAAATTAAAAAAAGCTAATACAGCTCTCTTGTCCTTATTTACACATTCCATAAAAATGCTTCAGAATGTGTAAAGTCATGGACGACTTAGATACACAGAGAGCATAGTGCTAGAATACATTAAGTGCAAAGCATTAGAATTGCTAAGAGAAATAATCAAAACAGTAATTATGGAAGACATTAATGCACCAATTTAGAATCTGCCAGATGGAGACAAGAAATAAATAAGGAAAGACAAGGATCAGCACATGGCAATTAACATGTTTATTTTAATAGACACATATTGAATTGTGTACCCTACAAATAGAGGCAAGACTTTTTAGAAAAACATGGAATATTTACAAATTTTGGTTATATATAGGCTAAAAAAACATGGAATATTTACAAAATTTTGTTATATATAGGCTAAAGAAAAACTTGACTACATATTCTAAAGCAGAAATTACACTGGTCACACTATTTAACCAAAATGTGTTAACTTCAGAAATAGTCTGCAAGTGGATAAGAAAAAATAAATTTTAAGTACTGGGACAATTTTGAAAGCACTCTTTCAAATAGTTTTGAGTCAAAGAGCAGATCAATTATTATCAAAGTAAGTTTATAAATGATTAAGAAATTAATAATAATAATAAAATACAAATAAAACCTGTAGTATGTTGCCAGCTCCAATTCATAACTTTACAAATCTTTGCTATTGGAAAAGAAAGATTTTTAAAGAGTTAACTAAGTATTAACTCAAGAACTTACATAATGCTAAAAATAAGCTAAAATGCAGGTATTGATCATGATTAAAAAAACATGATACATTAGAGGTAAATTGCAGAAGAAATAAAGTCAAGATTCTGTTTAGAAACATGAAAGAGAAAACAGAGAAGCTTTCAGGAAGTACAATCAAAGGGGGAAAAAGAAAAGAAATTAAGACATAGCAGGAGAAAAAATTTTTTTTAATTTTTTTTTAGGAGAAAATTTTTACAGAGATAATAAACTAGAACTTTTAAGACAAAGAACATGTTTTTTTTCCCCATAGATGAAGTGTTCTTAATGTTCATCAACAGGATAAATCAAATGTGGTATATCCATTCTGTGGAATATTATACTGCTGTGAAAAATAAGCAGACAGGTCTTTGTGTACTAATATGGGAAAATCAAAACTGTACATATGGAATGCTTTAATTTGTGTAAAAAAGGGAGGATACATTTTTGTGTTTGCTGCCATCTACATTACAAGTCTCTAGCAGAATGTATCGGAGATTGATAGCATTGGATATATACTTGGGTGTCCCACATGGCAAGAAGCGATCAGATGAGGAGCAGGAGAAAGATGGAGATATTTATTATATACACTTTTATACTTTTTGAAACTTGTAACTGTACTACATATCCAGCAAATTAAATAAATAATACTACAGACATAATATAAGCTAATAAATTTAGGAATTTGGATGTGGTTGATGTCTTTTCAATGTATTATACGTTGTCAAAATTGGTCCAAGAAAGGTAGAAAATCTAAACAGGCTGACATTTCAGCCTCATCCAGTGATCTCTTTCTTACCTACTGTCTTTACTGAGACACCATGCCAGGCATCATCTCTTTTGGAAGACTTTTCCTAAGCTGTCCCTTCATATCTCTTTACCTCCTGCCACTGTTCTGGGCTGTGTTAGGAACCAGCCCTCTGACCAGGCTCCCTGCCTTGGCCGCTCACCCCATCACTGTCTTGTAAAACCGCTAAGATCACCAGCTTAGACACTGAAAAGGCAGGGTGAGGGTGGACACCTTGACTCTGTTACTTAGCAGCTTCATGATACTGAGTTGATGTTACCTTTCTGAGCCGCCAGGCTTCATCTGGAAAATGGGAATAATTGTGAGAGCACTTCCATTACAGGACGACTCTGAAGGTCAGATGCAAGAATGAAGCACTTCTTGGAGGATGTATTCTGCACTCAATAAATGCTAACTCTTGCTGCTCGCACACTCAGCTCTTTCTGGGGCTGACACGGAGCTCCATTGCTCAGCCTGGCCTTCTGGAAGAGTGTGGTCTCCCAGCGGTCTCCACTCTGGGGCTCCTTAGGTGCTCGTCTCAGCTGCCGAGTCCAGGTGGTCCTTGAGGAGGTCCCGGACTGTGACTGGGCACAGTGAGGGCCTGGCCATTGTCCACAAGTGAGGCTGCCTTCCGCGGGCAGCCCCGCGAATGGGCGGGGGAGAGGCGCTGCCTGCTGTCCCCCAGCGCGAGTGCTCCCATGCCTCTCCTCCCTTTCACAGATCTCTCTCCCCAGTGCTCCTCTTGTTCCGGTCACTCTGCCTTGGCGTCTGCTCCCGGAAGAACCCAACCTGCAGGCTTATCAGTTCAGCCTACCAAACCCTTTGCAGCTAAGAGGTAAAGTCCAAACTCAGAGCGTTGGCTCTGAGCCTCAAAGGCCATTCCCTCATTTCTTCATCCTACAAGTTCTCCTCATCTTTGTGGAGAAAGATTTCTTGCTAAGTCTTCCCTGAGGTCTCCAGACAAGCCCCCTCCAAGCCCTCAGATCTTTACATCATTCACAGGCTTGCCCGGGTTGACAGGAGAAACAGGGGTCTGCCAACCCCTCCCACTGGGGTAAACTCAACAGCAATAATTTGCCTTAATTTCCCCGGTGTTGTCCACATCCTCAGTAACAATGATGGGCTGCTGAATTTAAATTAGAACTTTCATATGCAAATCAAAACTACAAGGAGGTATCGCCTCATACTGGTCGGAATGGCCATCACTGAATACTTAACAAATAATAAATGCTGGAGAGGGTGTAGAGGAAAGGGAACCCTCCTACACGGTTGGTGGGAAGGTAAATTGGTGCAGCCACAATGGAAGACAGTATGGAGGTTCTTCAAGTGTTGTAGCCACACATTCTGGGAAACAAACTCACTCAGAAGGACAATGCAGATAGTGAAGTGCAGTTTATTACACCGGTGGGTCCAAGGCAGAGTCTCCTCTTAGCCAAGGACCCCGACCAGCATTTGTGAAAATCTTTTATACTCCATGTGTACTTGTCCGAACACACCACCCCAAACTCCTTGAGACTTACATAAACTAAGGAAGGGTAAATACAGTCCCAATAACCCCATCACTCATGTGCCATGTGCTCAGACAGTTAAACAATTAGCCAATAATCAATAAGCATGAGGTTACACTCCGATAGGTACAGAAAAATTTATGGCCTGTCTGGAGGAAGGGGTGATTAGTGTATGTGTTCTCTTAGGCGAGGAGTAACCTGGATACGATCTTCAAGATTCCCCTGTCTGGAGGGAGACTTACCCTTCTGTTGTCGTTTCCATAGACACTAAGCACAGAGTTCAGAGTCCATTGGAGAGGTGGCAGAGCACGATCAGCATGGACAGGCCTGAGACGAGGTCCAGGCCCTATGAATTCCTTCTTCACAAGAACTAAAATTAGAGCTACCATATGATCCAGCAATCCCACTCCTGGGCATGTATCTGGACAAAACTATAATTTGAAAAGATACATGCACACATATTGGTTCACAGCAGCACTGTTCACAATGGAAACATCTGTCCATTGACAGATGAAGGGATAAAGAATATGTGGTGTGTATAGAATGAAATGGGATACTCTTCAGCCATAAAAAAGAATGGAATAATGCCATTTGCAGCAACAGGAATGGGCCTAGAGATTATCATACTAAATGAAGTAAATCAGATAAAGACAAACACCATATGACATCACTTATATATGCAATCTAAAGTCTGACACAAATGAACTTATCTGCAAAGCAGAAACAGGTCACAGGCAGAGGACAGACTTGTGGGTGCAGGGTGGAAGGTTGAGGGAGGGCTGGGTTGGGAGTTCAGGATTAGCAGATACAAATGATTATATATGTGTGTAACTGAATCACTTTGCCATACATCAAGCAATGTTAAGCTTATAATTTTATAAATCTATTAAAGGAAGCATTGTAAATCAACTATACTTCAATAAAATAAATCTAAATACATAAATAAGTTTCAAGAGATAGATTTTTCTCCTCTTCCTTTCACAGAATTATCCACTGAGTAGGATTATAAACGTAGCAGTCAATATATTCACCATGTAATTCTAAGAGATGTAACATTCTGGTTCCCGTGGGCTGTGCATATTTGCACATAGTGCTGGGAATGGTTTTAAAAAATCTGAAGTGAATCAAATTCCTTCCTATAAAATCTTAGTAAATATGTTTGCAAAGTCATCGTACATACACAGCCCAAGGGGAAGAGTGTCCATGTCCAGGGTGTCACTTCCAGGCTGATTAACACAGCAAAATTCTGGGAGGAGGCCTGGATTCCTGGAGTGTGAACTGCTGAGAAGCAGATGGTAAGGTCTGAATGCAGAAATCAATCTGAACTCTGGGGCATGACTTTCGCTGGGTGATTTCTGTGTTTCTTTTGATCAACAACCTTTAAGCAGACCTCTGAATTCAAAGGAGGGTGAGAAGGGTGAGATTACTGGGGTCCCCCCTTCATGAGCCCCATTATCCTCTCTGAAGACATAGAGATGCACTAACACCCCTTTCCTGGGTTCTTCAGAGAGTGCACGATGAAATATGCCCTTAAAGCTCTCTGGTGGAAAGGGTGGATTAGATGCACAGAAATTTGAGAGCGGGAAGAATGTTAAACATCATGCAGTCCGGTCTCCTGAGATTGTAGGTGAGGAGACTGAGGCCCAGAAAGGGGAAAAGATTTCTGAGCTAGTTTCTGGAAGAGGAACTCTCAGGAGCCCTGTCTGTAAATTTCTACTCATTCCTATGCCTGCCGTAACTCTCTGCCTCACTAATGAGACTTGACTGACAATTATCACAGCTAGTGTTTACAGTGTTTATGGACTATCCCATGCCAAATAATTTTCATTCATTGTCCTAATTAATTCCACCAACAACCTTATGAAGCTGGTAACTATCATTTTTTTCATATTGTATTTTTTCCAGTTTGTTGGGATGTAATTGACATAAAACATTGTATTAGTCCGAGGCCCACAGCATAATGATTTGGTATATGTATACAATGGGAAATAAGTTACAATAAGTTTAGATAACATCAAACACTCACATAGTTACAAAATTTTTTCCTCATGATGAGAACTTTTAAGATCTACTCTCTTAGAGACTTTCAAATATATAATATAGTGTTGTTGTCTGTACATTTATATCCCCTGAGTTATTTATCTTATAACTGAAAGTTTTTACATTTTGGCCATCTTGAAACTGGTGCTATGGTGTGTGCTTAATTGTTCAGTCGTGTCTGACTCTTTGTGACCCCATGGACTGTAGCCCGCCATGGGATTTTCCAGGCCAGAATACTGGAGTGGGTTGTCATGCCCTCCTCCAGGGGATCTTCCCAACCTAGGGAAGGAACCCAGGTCTCCCACATTGCAGGCAGATTCTTTACCGCCTGAGCCATCAGGGAAGAAAACATACTATTATTATAGGATGATTATATATATTATGAAGCTGGTACTATGTGGAGAAGGAAATGGCAACCCACTCCAGTACTCTTGCCTGGAAAATTCCATGGATGGAGGAGCCTGGTGGGCTACAGTCCACGGGATTGCAAAAGAGTTGGACATGACTCAGCAACTTCACTGGTTCACTGATGACATATTAATTGTTACAAAGCTGTACAACTCTAGAAAGTGAGTTGTATCATAATGCAACCCCCCAAAAAAAATCATAGATGAGGAAACCTAGGCTCTGAGAGTTTGGAAACTTGCCCACGCTTCAGCAACTAGTAAGTGGTGTTGAAGGATCGGATCCAGCGGTTGCATCCAGAACTCGGCCCATGGCCATTACTCAATCAGGCCTGTGTCTGGGAGAATCAGTACCACCGCCAGTCTCAGCAGTTCCAGGAAATGTATTTAATTCTCCAAACAGATGTCATTTGTGCCATAGTTGGAGCTGACGCATAAAAATAAGAACAAACATATTGCATCTCTACTTAATGCATTTTTAAAAAATGACTGTTACTAACTGTACATTTTTCTAAATGTATTTTTCTTTTACATGGACAGTTTCCCTAGTTTTATGGCCTTAGGAAGGAAAATAGAAGTCAAGAAGATCCACATACCCATAAACACGTATGTGGTTCCCTTCCTTTCTGGTTTCTCTTTTAAAAACATCTAACTTGTTCTTTCCTAAAGACATTTATGCTTTAATTAAAATGGCTTAAGGCAAAGTTCATTTTCCTGGGAATGACTCCTCACTTATCTTCAGTTCTAAGCAGTTGCTATAGTTACATCTGAATTAAGCAAGACACACGAGATAATAACTCTGCAATGTAAGACTTCTCTTTGCAAGGTGAACACCCTTTCCCTTCTGCTGGGCACGCTGAAAGGCTTTTCAGAGTTCCACTCCCAAATCAGCTTCAAAATTAGTGGACTATTTTAATAAACACAAGAAAAGCAGGGGTTGGGGTGAGATGGGGGTGTCAGAGGGAAAATAGGAAGGTCATTCTAGTGATCACTTCTTCTGTGCGCCACCGCATCTTTCGTGAAGATGTTGAAAACAAAAGTTACCCCTTAACAAAATCTACACATTAGTCACTTAATTAGCAGCAACAAAAATTTCTGCTAAGGCAGAGGTGGGAGGGTCTTTCCCGCTGGGTACAACTTGGCAGTGTGGTGGGAAGCTTGTTTATATTTCCTTCATGGTCTCATGAGAGGACAAGACCAGAGATAATTCAACCGAATCTAACCTCTTTAGGGAGCAAAGATGCATCTGTATTCTTGAAGTGTCAGCTCAGTTACAGGGTTTTGCTTCTCAAAGTCCCTAAGCCAGTGTGCCCAGTCAGCTCATTGGAATGAAACCACTTCATGGTGCTGGACCTCTCTGCTGTCCCCCAGTGACCTCCTGGCCCTGGCGGGTGGGGCTGAGATGGGACGTCATCAGTCAAGTCCTACCTCAAGGTTGGGGAAGGGGTACCGACTTAAACACAAGATCCTTCCAGGCAATTATTACCAAAATTTTACACACAAAAGCAGTTAAGTTCTAGAACAGACTCAGGGATGGTTTTCAATTCCTCTTTCATCCATTGTCCACAGCTTTTCCAACAAAATTGGAGAAGAGGTCGTGTGTGTCCTTTGACCCACTCACCTCCTCCTCCATCTCCTGCTCCTTCTGTCCACTCAAGATTCCAACTGCCATGCCCCTTCATGCCCCCTTCTCATGCCCCAGACAATCCATCCCTCCTCTGCCCACTTACCTCCAAGCATAGACCTTTCTAAACCCCCTGACTTGTAATCCATGTGGAAAAGTTAAAGGCATCACAATAGCAAATAGAAGAAAGATCAGCAGGCTTCCCTCCTCAATGGGGAGATTTGCAACCTCACCCTAAGAAACCTCCACAGGAAAACAGTGGGTGCTGAAATGTCCTGGGGCTTTGGAATAACCATAATACCCAAGGCCTATGGGTCACCCATGGGTCACCCATGGCTCCAGAGAGTGAACAGGAAGGGAAGGGCTTTGGGAGGTGGCCTTGGGCTCCTGTCCCAAGCTCAGAGTCCTCCAATGGGGCAGTGGGTGGCTCTCCAGTGCAGTTGTGAGGTCTACCCAGGCCGAGGGGGCAGAGGGAAATGAGAGTGCATAGTGATCTGGGTCCAGTGATCATGGAAGTGGGATCTGTCACCTGAACAAAGGTGAACAGCTCTGCAGTGTGAGGATTTTGGATAATGACCTCCAGGGGGTCCTGCAGGGGCATGGAAGGACAAATGAAGCCACTATGCCTCTCTGCCTATGTGTCCTTAGTCACAGCAGGCCATGTGCCTGAGCCCATTCAGTGTCGGGGGCAAAGGGGAGTATCCTGCACCCAAGGGAGCCAAACAGGGAGTGGGGGGAAGAGCTGTGAGCCCCATCCAATGATCCACCCTCACTCCGGCCTTCCAGAGATGTCTGCCCACTGCCCCTAGCTTGGTTTGTGTGCCCAGCCCTGCCTAAACCTCCGGGAGGAGAGATCCAAAGCAGGACAGTTCTTACTGATGGAACCAGTGGTCCCACATGAGTAGGACTAGGCATTGAGCAGATCTGAGATCTAGGTTCTTTGAAACATACAAGTCAGTTGAGGCAGACGTTGGGAAAGGCCCTGGTATTTCAAGGCTGGAGAAGCAGGAGAGGGGATGGAGAAGGACCCTTCCAGGACAGCAGAGCCAGCGGGGAATCCCAGGGACCCAGTTTCTTGTTGCTGTAGCAACAGGCTGGTGAAGGACTGCAGGCCACCTGAGAGGCAGTGACGTCATTTGTAAGGTGGTTTGTAGGATGAAGAGCTACCAGCAGTTAGTCAGTTCAGTTGCTCAGTCATGTCGGACTCTTTGTGACTGCATGGACTGCAGCACGCCAGGCCTCCCTGTCCATCACCAACTCCTGAAGCTTGCTCAAACTCATGTCCATTGAATCAGTGATGCCATTCAACCATCTGTCATCCCCTTCTCCTCCTGCCTTTAATCTTTCCCAGCATCAGGGTCTTTTCCAATGAGTCGGCTCTTCACATCAGGTGGCCAAAGTATTGGAGCTTCAGCTTCAGCTACCAGCATCACTGATGAAATGAGAGAGAAAAAACCAACGAAGAAGCCAGGAACCATAGGTGTCAAGTGCCAGAACAATCTGAAAGGTAGGCGCTGCTCTCTCTGTTGTTCAGAAAACAGTCTGGAGAAATTCTGTGATTTACTCAAGAAAAGCATATTCCTTCTCTGTACCATCGGGTCTGCCCAAGTTAGGCAGAGATGCAGGAAAGGAAAGAGAGGCATCTCAATAATCTAGATGATGAAACTTTTTTTTTTTTTTCCTGTAGAAAAAGTTATCACTGTGATCAAACGGTTCCTGCTTTCTGCAGAGACGATGACTTTACACCTGCTTCATACCAAGCAGAAGCACAGATGGGAAGAAGAGTCACAAAGAATGCGCTGCAGAAAGAGGCAGAATGGCATGGTCTAGACCCAAATGGGGACGGGGCAGAGCCTAGAATAGACCTTGAATTCTCAGCTCTCGATCTGGACGTGGTCTGCCCTGGCGTTGATTTCAGCAGTTAGTTCTCACCTGGAGCCTGTCCAGTGCCTCTGAAAAGTAGTGCATATCTAAAAAGCCTGAGGCCCCGCCCCAAATCTCTGGATGTTCCCCTACAGCTGTTTTGGGGTCAATTGCATCTTCAAAGGACCTGGGCGTGGTCCGACAGATGGGATTCTTGTCTCCGCAGCCCCGGAGCACTGTCAGCCCTTAATCGAGATATTTTCAGATGCGTGTTCACCTTCCTCTGCACTCGGGCTTCTGTGATCTCCAGGGGAAAACACCAAATCCGTGACTACAATTTCCATGGTCTGCCCTTTGATCTGCGGAATCGTCTGCTCCTTCGAAATAGGCCCACGCTGCCTAAGTTCTTTATTCCTAACCTTTTACAAAATGAAAGTGTTCTCCCAGCTTCAGACATTTTTGAAGTGGATATAAAATGCACTTGAAAAAACAAGCCGTCCTTTCTCATCTCCAGCCTAAGTGGCTGGGCTTGCACACGCGGGGTTTCCGCCGGGGCTGCGGGGCAGCTGCGCGCGTGGAGGCTTAATGGGAGCTGTAATAAATGGGGCTGAGAAATCAAATATTCCCCCTCCAGACTGTCCGTGTGAGTACTTAGAGCTATTCTTCCAGGCCTGCAATTTACTCAGCAGGAAGAGCGATGGAACAGGGGAATTAGCTGAACCTTGGGCGGGGGCACGGGGGCGGGGCGGGTGTGCGCGGAGGGCGGAGGAGGGGCGGCGGTCCATCTCCTGTCTTCTCTCACCCGGGCTCCGCAGCTCACCGACCCCACTCTATTCAAATAAGCCAAGGAGGATTGATTTTTAAAGCCAAGCTTTTCATTTTGAGGCAATCCCCGCCATTTGAATACGAAACGGTATCGGATTCTATCAAGAAATTGCTGTATTAGTTACGTTAGGAGTTAAGAGTGCTGAATTACGATTGTGTAAGAAAATGCCCTTGCTTTTAAAGAAATGCACACTGAGGATAAAAGAGATGTTATCTGTTGTCTGGGGTTCAGTTAAAAACATTCCAGAAAGAAGGAAGGAAGACAGGTAAATAATGTGGCAATTTCTTGATAATATTTGAATAGAGCTGATGGGTATATGAGATCATTGTGGACATAGTTTGGAGAAGCTTGATAATTTTTATGATTAAAAACAAGCAACTCTTCAATATCCCTAAGCTATAACAATGAGATATATCGGCTTTAAGAATGAGGTGAGCAGAAAGTAACAAGAAACAGGGATCTAGGATAAACAGTTAAAATATCAAAGATCATTGTTATAACAACCAAAAGGAAAATTTTTGCCTTGTAATTAATTTCACTGAACATAGGAAAATTTTAGAGAGGGGGTAATTATCTATTTATAAGAGATGAAAAATACAGTATCTTTTTAAAAATATGAGGCTGGAAAGGGAAAATAAGACATCAGTCAGTTCAGTCGGTCAGTCGTGTCCAACTCTTTGCAACCCCATGCACTGCAGTACGCCGGGCCTCCCTGTCCATCACCAGCTCCCAGAGCCTGCTCAAACTCATGTACATCGTGTCGGTGATGCCAAACAACCATCTCACCCTCTGTTGTCCCCTTCTCCTCCTGCCTTCAATCTTTCCCAGCATCAGGGTCTTTTCCATTGAGTTGGTTCTTTGCATCAGGTGGCCAAAGTACAGGAGTTTCAGCTTCAGCATCAGTCCTTCCAATGAGTATTCAGGACTGATCTCCTTTAGGATGGACTGGTTGGATCTCCTTGCAGTCCAAGCAACTCTCAAGTGTCTTCTCCAACACCACAGTTCAAAAGCATCAATTCTTTGGCATATATTGAACCAAACACCATCATTGTTGGAAGGTTTTATTTTTAAATGGCACTTCAGGAAGTTAAGCCAGCAATATGGAAAATAATCTCAAGGGTATAGATTATAGTAAAATATTCAGAGAATGATGAGTTTTAACTTTTCATTCCTTTTGTTTTGATCAAATATATCTAATAGTATATATAAGTTCAGTTTTAATTGCGCCTGTTTGTAACAACCAGCTTCCTAACATGTTAACACTCGACAGTTCTGAGCCAGCCTGAAGCTGAAAGCGCTGAGACACTTGACCCCAGCAGAGCCTCCTTCTGCTGCGACTGGCCCCTACGAACGGCTGGGGAGGGAGAGAATAAGAGTCAGATCCGTGTGGTGGTTAAGGCTGGGGTCCCAGGAGTGTAAGGGATGTGTGTTAACAGAGAGAGAGGACAGAGTGAAAACCAGAGGGGCTTCTATGTTTCATCCCCTTAAGGGCTTGGGGAGGGAACCCAGGGTCAGGAAGGGACGTACTCCAGACCGGCCTTTCCTCGATACCCTTGACCTTGCCTTGGGGGGAAGGCAATTAGAGATTTCTGTTCATACCCGCAAGGGGCACTTAGACATCACTGAAGTTTGCCAGGGAGGTTTCCCAGAGGAAGGGGCCAGTGGGGTAAAATGACCCCCTAGGCAGGTAGATATCAGGGAAGCTGGGTGAGTGGTGAAGAATCCACCTGCCAATCTGGGTTCAATCCCTGTGTGGGGAAGATCCCCTGGAGGAGGAAATGGCAACCCACTCCAGTATTCTTGCCTGGGAAATCCCAAGGAAAGAGCAGAACCTGGTGGGCTACAGTCCATGGAGTTGCAAAGAGTCAGACACGACTTAGTGACTAATCAACAATAACAGGGCAGCTATATAAGAGAGTGTGAGCCAACTCCGGGAATGGGTGATGGACAGGGAAGCCAGGCGAGCTGCAGTCCATGGGGCAGTCCACGACTGAGCGACTGAGCTGAACTGAGATAAGGGACCAAACACGTGGGCTAAGGGCTGAGCGGGGACCATGGTCAGCCCCTAGGACAGACACCAGGAAGGGCTGGGGTGGAGCCCCTGGTCAGCAGAGCTGCTGGGCTGTGAACAGGCTGGGAGGGAAACACTGGTTGTGCCACCAGAGTCTTGGTGGCAGAACATCAAGAGACAAAGGCGGACCAACCACACCCAGGGCCCCAGCAATGCTCCAGAGGATGCCAGGGCCGGGGCTGCCCTTCCTCCAAGACCACGGCATCATTTACATCCCCTTCTCCCCAGAGCCAGGGGAGCCAGCCAGGAGAGAGGCCTTCTGAGCTCTAAGTGACACGCCAGAGACCAGCTGTCTCAGAAGACCGCCTAGATGATTGGATCAAAAGACGTTTATTAAATTAGATGAGAGCATCATTTTTTCCCCTGCTACTCAGCTCCCACCGAGTGCCAAATATACAAAGGAAATCTAGTTTCCTTATTTTCTTACTCTAGTAAATGTAAATTGGAACCTCATGGTAGAATCTTCTTTGGGTGCTGGGAAATTCTATATATTAATAAAAAAGCAATCTGTTGTCCATTTACAGTTATATCTGGATTAAACAGCTGATTGTTCTGGAAGGATGTCTAGTAAGTGTTTTGAGTGGGAACCCTGGGAACCAGAAGTAGACAGAGGCTGGGTCTGGGGGTGGGGGTGTGAGCTGGCAGGATGCTGACAGCTTGGCTCCTCTGACCTCCAGAGGCCCCCAGTTCTGGGGAACGCAGATTCACCCTACCCCAGGCTGGTGACAGTGAGGACTATGCACCTGGGGTGGGTGACTATCAGATAGGTCGGGTTGGAGTGATTCAGAACATGAACCAGCACCAAGGACCACGTCTGTGGATCGACCAGTGATAGCCGAGCTTTGCAGCTCATCTGTGACCCCTGCTGTGTATCTTAGGGGGGACCACTGAGAAACCCCATAGCAAATTACCTGGAAGCTTCCTGCTCTCTCTTCATTTTCAAGGTAGCTTCCTGAAACTCAGGGAATAGTTGTAGATTTCCCCTCTCTGAGAGGTTCGCAGGGGGCCTGGGACCACCAACGCATTGGCTCAGTTCCTGCTTCCACTCCAGGGAAAGCTCACATCACCCCTGGTTGTCTGCTCAGGGGGGCGGAGAGAGGCCTGAACTTCATGGAGCCGAGGAGGCATTTACCACCCAGGACTCCCTGACTTGCTCTGAGAATACTTGGAAAGAAGTGTTCTCACATTTGGCCATGTAATGAGTGTATTTATTTACTCTGAGTTTTGACAGGAAGTGAAAATCCCTCTTCCCGAAAATGATATGAGGATGTAGAGGGCCGCTGCGTGAGGATCGTCGGTCTGTTTTGTGTTTTATACCAAGCAGGGTTTGGTCGACACCCACCTGTTTTTAATGCATCCTTGGTCTGCTCCCCAAGGAAGCTCCCCAGGGGTGAGGAGTGGCTATCCACCCACAGCACGGCAGGGCATCGCCCGCTTCCTGGGAAGGAAAGAGGAGCCTCAGAAGTTTTCCAAAGCCAAGATGTCACATCTGTTTGGCACTGAACCCCTTCAAACAGAATTCCCAGGCAAGAGAGTGTTGTGGCCCATCTATGTGCCGTCTCTGGTTTCCTGAAACGTCCGGGGAGAGAAGCTCCAGGATATGCATAATGGGGTCTCTGCTGATGGCCCCTGAGTGCACGCCTCGGCAGCCGTGCCCACCAAGGGCTGTGTGTCCACTCGCCTTCGTCTCGGATCCCATCAGATGCTGTGCATTCCCACCCATCGCTGCCTTCTCAGTCTGCATTGCGCCCGGGCAGATCCTCACTGAAAAGGCACCAGGATTGCTCCCTGTTTCATCTTCAATGTAAAAAAAAAATGCTCAGACTTCCCTGGTGGGGCAGTGGATGAGTCTGCCTGCCCGTTTAGGGGACACGGGTTCGACGACTGAAGCCGGTGAGCCCAGAGCCCGTGCTCCGCAACAAGAGAAATCACTGCAGTGAGAAGCCCATGCAGCGCAGCCAAGAGTAGCCCTGTTCTCTGCAACTAGAAAAACGCTCAGCGATGAAGAGACCACGTGGCCAAAATCTAATTAATTAATTTAAAAATGCTCATCTTCAAATGCCCACCCTACATTCACAGAGTCTGTGTGACTCTTCCTTTACATTTAAAAAAGAGAAATTATTTTGTCCCTTTTCCCCTTTCTCCTAGAGCCAAAACGTGTCTCATTTTGGATTTGCAGAGTCCCATGAACCAGTAGGGAGCCTCAAAAAAGAAAAAAAATCCAATATGAGGGGAAATGTTGTAAGCTTTATCTTCTTTCCCTCGACCTGGATTGATTCATGGACTCTCATGATTGAAACAGAGGTCATTTCAGTGGATGTATCTTTGAAGACAGCTGATTTATGGCAGATGGATATGAATCACGGCTGATACCTCTGAGCAAAAGTCTATCTCCCGTTAGGGTCCTGTTTCAGAAGTCACACACTTTAGTGGACCGTGGGCATTAATTTACACAGTGGGGAGGGTGGTGTGCTGAGTCCCTGTCTATAAACCAGTCTGTAGGTTCTGGATTATGGCCTGAAAAGTTAGGACCAGAATATCAAACTCCGTCTGATGCGTAGAGGTTGGGATGTGGTCGTTCCCAAGCAGTGAGGAGAGAGCTCTGCATCAGTATTAGCTAAAATGGGAAAAGACAGGATGATAAGGAAAAGACAAGCCAAGGAATGGGAGAAGTGTTTTCAAGATAAATATATCTGACCAAGGATTCATATGTGGAAAATATAAAGCTCTCTCACATGTTGACTGATGAGGGCTTCCCTGGTGGCTCAGATGGTAAAGCGTCTGCATTCTATGTGGGAGATGCGGGTTCAATCCCTGGGTTGGGAAGATCCCCTGGAGAAGGAAATGGCAACCCACTCCAGTTCTCTTGCCTGGAAATTTCCATGGACGGAGGAGCCTGGTAGGTTACAGTCCATGGGGTTGCAAAGAGTCAGATACAACTGAGCGGCTTCACTTTCCTTTTCCACATGTTGATAGGAAAACAAGCAAATTCAGCAGAAAGTAGGCAAAAGACATGACCAAGTATTTCATGAAAGAGGCTTCTCAAATGACCAAAGCATGTACCAGTCAGTCTTCCCAGTCGTCAGGGAAGTACAGCATAAGACTGCAAGGAGACGGCGCTACACTCCCACCAGAATGGCTGAAACTAAGTATACAGGTAAGACCAAGCATTAGTGAGGATGTTAAGCGTCTCATACACTGCCCATGGGAGTGTGAATGGACCCAACCATTTTGGAGACCAAGTATACACATGGCGGTTCATAGCCTATTACCCAGACACTTCACTCTCAGGTAGAGACAAGAGAAATGCATGTGAATGTTCACCAAAAGGCATGCATACTGGAATGCTCATAGAAGCAGTATTCATCATAGTAACAAACTAGAATCACCCCAAAACCTCAGGAAGAGGTACACACGGTAGAACCTCATACAGCAATGGAAAGGGACAAATCAAAACCATTCACAACAACAATGTAAATGAAGATGCTGAGATCCTATGTATGTGAAGTGTGAAAGCTAGCAAAGCTAATCTATGATGTTCAAAGTCAGGATAGTGGGCAGAGGGGACTAGTTAATGCAAGTGGACATAAGGGGGAGTTTTGAGGTGCTGGGAACTTTCTGTTTCTTGATCTAAGGGGTGTTCTGCCGATGACCTACATGTCGGTTACATGTGTGTTTATGAATATACATTCATCAGTTCACTATTTGTGCATCTTTCTGTATGTGAAGTATCTTATAACGAAACTTCGATGAAAAGTTTACTGAAAATGAAAAATAAAATTCAGAAGATTGAAGAGGGACTTGTTGGGATTTAGTCATAAGCCCTAAGTCCCCTATGAATTAAGAAATACTGAGAAATAAGATACAAGTACCATAGAGATGGAGTTGTAAAACTAGCAAAAGGGATGTTTGCTTGTTTAAGGGGTAAACATACTGAAAAGTTTAATTTGAATTTATGTCCCCAAAGTATCACTTCTCATCAGCTTCTTCCCCAAGACAGCCCTGGTGCTGGCTCGTATGGAGGAGTTTTGAGATCTGCAGAGCAGGGTGACTCCGTCATGTGGACACTGCGTCCCCTGCCCGGGGACAGAGGGGGGCATCCTGACCTGCCCCTGACCCAGTGTGCTTACTGCAGCAGAGGGAGCTGCCTTTAAGTGACCGCTGGATTGTCCCACTCCCCAGTCCAACCAGAGAAGTCTCGGGAGATGGGAGCGAATGCAGATGAGGTCAGCAGAGGTTCTCCCGGAGTTTCTCTTCCCGGGACAGAACTGGGAGTTCCTTCCCACACTGGTCGGCGGGGCCAGTCCCACCATTCTTCCCCCTGAGCATGTAGTAGCTTGCACTTCCCCAGCGTGTGCAAGATTAATGTGACAAGGTGATTATCTTAGGAAAAGGAGGCATGGGTGGGTTGGGCATGAATTCTGGGGGAAGCCTTTAAGAGTGAATGAATCACTCGCAGCGCTATTCATGTAGTCAAGACATAGAAACAACCTAAATGTCTATTGACAGATGAATGGGTAAAGAAGGTACGGTACATATACACAATGGAATACTACTCAGCCAGAAAAAGCATGAAATAATGCCACTTGCAGCAGCACAGATGAACCTAGAGATTATCATACTAAAAGAGGTGAGTCAGACCAGAGAAAGACAAATATCATACGCTATCACTTATAAGTGGAATCTAAAGTATGACCCAAATGAACCAATCTATGAAACAGAATCACAGACATAGACCACAGACTTAGGGTTGCTAAGGGGAAAGGGGGTAGAGAAGGAGTGAATTGGGAGTTTGGGATATAGCAGATGCAAACTATTATATAAAAATGGGTCAACAAGGTCCTACTGTATACCACAGAAAACTCTATTCAATATCTCATGATAAACCATAATGGAAAAGAACATATAATTGAATCACTTTGCTATACAGCAGAAATTAGCACATTGTATTAAGTATAGTTAAGTAAACTATACTTTTAAATAAATACTTTTAAAACTATACTTTTAAATAAATATTAAAATTTTTTATTTTTAAAAATAAAATAGTAAATATTTTAATAAATATTTAAAAATATTTAATAAATAATAAATAAAAATGTTTATAAAGAGTGACTGAGGGACTTCCATGGTAGTCCATGGGTTGAGAATCCAGCTTGTGATGCTGGGGACGCAGGTTCGATCCCTGGTCGGGAAACTCGGATCCCACATACTGGGAGGCAGCTGAGCTCACACACCACAAAGAAGGATCCTGCATGCCGCAATGAAGACCTGACGTGGTCAAATAAATAAATAAAGTATACTTTAAAAAGAGTGATTGGATCACCAGGTGACTGACAACATCTTACTCGGTAGAGTTGCCTCCATCCTTGTGGGCCCCTGAGTAAGGGCAAGGTGCAACAGAGCAGCCTTGGCAGTCTCTGAGGGTCACGGGCAGTAAGCCAGATACAAACGCTTGTTGTTTCAAGCCCCTGAGGTTTTGCGTGTGACAGCCACATATTGCGGCCCACACTGACCACTGCCTCTCCCCTCCGTGTAGGTGTGAGGGGTGAAGGATGAGCGTTCACCCCTCGGTCTGTGCTCTCAGCCCTGCACTGTGCTATCAGGCTGTGGTCTGCCAGGGCCTGGTGCTGGGCCCTTGCGGGGAAAAGAGCCCAGTCTATCAGTTCAGTTCAGTTCAGTTCAGTCGCTCAGTCGTGACCAACTCTTTGCAACCCCATGGACTGCAGCACACCAGGCTTCCCTGTCCATCACCAACTGCTGGAGCTTGCTCAAACTCACGTCTGTCGAGTTGGTGATGCCATCCAACCATCTCATCCTCTGTCATCCCCTTCTCCTCGAACCTTCAATCTTCCCCTCATCAAGGTCTTTTCCAATGAGTCAGTTCTTCACATCAAGTGGCCAAAGTACTGGAGTTTCAGCTTCAGCATCAGTCCTTCCAAGGAATATTCGGGACTGATTTTCTTTAGGAGGGAGTGGTTGGATCTCCTTGCAGTCCAAGGGACTCTCAAGAGTCTTCTTCAACACCACAGTTCAAAAGTATCAATTTTCCGGTGCTCAGCTTTCTTTATGGTCTATCATGGTTGTCTTATCTTCAGGTGGCCGCTCCCTAATCTCAACCACAGCTCCTGCCTGTGTCCACCAGGGACCCAGTGAGCATCAGTGAGCAGTTCAGCCCTTCCACAGGATGGTTCTGAAATGGTACAGAACAGTACTTTAATCACATTTGCCTCATGACATATTGTGCCTCAGGCTGAAAATATACTCTCTGTTCCAATAACTGTCTTAAATTATGTCCAGCAAGATGTACTATACAGCTCACCAGAGGCTTCGCAATGTGATCAGAAGACGAAACTGAAACGGCGTTGAGATACTCCAAAAATGCAGAGCCAGCAACATCTCCAAAGGCCATCTAGAGATGTGTGCCTCTGATAGAAAGAAGGCAGACAGAGGGAATGTGAAAGGAACGGTTCTTGACTTCACTCTTGCTGGAGAATCTGTGTCATACGTTCATAACGATAAGGAACGTGGTAAGTTGGCACGTGGGCCTGGGCCCTTTACCCACCCTCTGTAGTAGATTCCATGCCCAGACTTTCCATGTGACTTTGCAGTGCTTCTCATGGAATACTTGGAGGATAATCTATATCTCCTGTTGATTTAGAGCTTTGTCTCAGGACTTGCTTTTGTTGACCAGTGCAATGTCAGCAAGTGAGATGCTCATAGAGGTCTCCAGAGTGCCAGCACTGTTGGGCTGGACTTCTTGTTCTTCTGCCAGGAAAGGAGCCTGCCTTGTCAGGCACTGTTCTGAAGAGAGTGAGGAAGTGCGCTGAGCAGACCTGAGCCAAGCCCAGCAGAGCCGCCTGCACATGAACCTATGGACCTGTGGACAAGAAATAAAAGTTGAGGTTCTGGGCTTGTTTGTTAGCCAGCATTGTTATAGCTGTCTGATACAAAGTCAAAGAACCAAACGTGTGTCTCCTCTATCAAAGAGTGATATCTTGCGATATCCCATCTTCTTGTGAAATTTAGGGAGTTTGTTGATGACACTCCAATCATCAGGTCTCAGATTGGGTTCCTTTTTGCACATTCTGAGTGTAGGAAGATTTTCCATTTCTGCTTCTCTTTGAGCCTGTACTTCTAGCCCTTGCATGTTGCCTTCGTTGTTGTTAAGTCATGTCCGACTCTTTGTGGCCCCGTGGACTGTAGCCTACCAGTCATGGGATGCCATTTCCTCCTCCAGGGCATCTTCCTGATCCAGGGATTGAACCCGCATCTCTTGTGTTTCCTGTGTTGCAGGCAGATCCTTCATCACTGAGCCACCTGGGAAACCTGGGTGCTGCCTCAGTGGTGGGATGTTTAGTGATAGCATCTTGGCTACCATGGCTGCTACCACTGCCTCTTGCTTTGGATTTGCTCTGCCCAGTGAAATCTAACTCCCAGAGGTCCATGCTCCCTCCTTCTCAGCATCTGCTTCTGCAGGAAGATTGTCCTCAGCAGAGTCCTAAAGAGCAGCTGCAGTTCCTTTGCAGGGCCCCTGTGGCCTGCTGGGGCCAATGAGTCTGCCGTCTGTTCCCCCCCAGACCTAGCTGTGCTCAGCACTGACTCTGCAGACTCGAGGCCAGGGTGGGAGTGGGCGGGGTCTGGACTTGTCTCTCCCTTTTCAGTCCCATCACCTCCTGAAATGGTTCCCGCTGCTGTTTTAGGTCTCAGGAGTGCCCATGTCATCTCTTCCCACACTCAGATGTTCTGGATACAAGCCTCATGGGAGGTTTATTCTGCCCTTTAGATTTATATTAATGTCACTCAAATTTACTTCCGCTTCCTTCTCCCCTGTGGGTCTTTATGCAACTCCAATTATTTGTTAAAAAGTCCTCCTGTGCCTTGTGGGTAAAGCCATCTCTAATTTCCAAAATTCAGAATCAAAATGAGCACATTTCTGCATCAGGGTGAATATGGAGCAACCACATGACTACTGGATAAAACTGCTTTGACTTTAGATGAAGGTCAGAGAAGATGGAGAGGAAGATACCAAAATTCTCTCAGTGTAAACACTGAGCTGGCTAGGAGGTTGGAGAAAACCAATAAAAGCACCTGCCCACTGCTGCCTGAATAGTCCACACTGGCAACTCTGCCTGGCCGGGGCCTCAAGCACTCTTTCTAGTGCCTGCTGTGACCCAGCCAGGCTCCAGTGAATTCAGATCAAGGTGACTGCAGAGATCAAGGCAACCATCGTAAACAAGTCCTTGCTGGTTACTCACCAGCCCCAGCTCTGCCTCTCTGCACGTGGAGCTCCCTAGGCTGTAAGGAGCTACTCTGTCCCAGTGCAGAGTTTCTGTCTCTCCAGGTATGAATCTTCACCCCCAACTCCAGGACCAGTTCATTCCAGCCATCTCTCCAGTTTATCTCACTCCCAAATTACCATGGGCTTTCCAGGTGGCTTAGTGGTAAGAAAACCACCTACCAATGCAGGAGAAATAAGAGACGTGGGTTCAATTCTTGGTTTGGGAGGTGCCCCTGGAGTAGGAAATGGCAACCCACTCCAGTATTCTTGCCTGGAAAATTCCATGGACAGAAGAGCCTGGTAGGCTACAGTCCATGGGGTCACAAAGAGCCAGACACAACTGAGCAAAAGAGCACACACGCACATAAATTCCCAAGCAGTTGAAAGTCAGACACAGAATTTGGACATCCGGATGCAATGAATCAGCTTTTGTACTGGAAAGGCTGGACTGGAGCCCTGAGCTGGGATCTGGGGCCACAGTGCAGCCTCTGATGCCCTCAGCTCTCCATTGCCTCTCAGGACAAGGGCATAGGAGTTGTTTGGCTCTGCTGAGCAGACCCGCTTGCCAGGAGCCCCAGAAGGCAAGATGGGTCCGAGCCCAGTGTGCTCAGCGCAGAGTGGCAGGAATGCAGTGGAAGAGTACTCTACAGGCACCAAAGAGAGGAGAGGAGAAGGCCCGGTGGGGCTGAGCATCCTCTGGGGACACCCCCCTCCTCTCATCTCACCTGGAGAGAAGATGGAATTAGCTAAGAGAAGTAGGCTGGACCTTTGATCCAAGGGCTGGGTCCTTATGAGAAGAGGCAGAGAGGAACACAGGGAAATCACACGTTGGTGATGGAGGCAGAGATGGGAGTCATGCGTCTACAGGCCAGCAATACCAAGGATGGTGGGCAGCATCAGAAACTATGAAAAAGTCCTAGAATAGAGTTTAGATTTTCCCCTGGAGCCTTCAGAGGGATCACGGCCCTGCCCACACCTGATTTCAGACTTCTGGCCTCCAGATCTGTGAGAGAATAAATTTTGTCTGTTTGTTTTAAACCCCTGGATATCGATGGTTTATTATAGCAGCTCCAGACAACAAAGACCTGCCATGTAGCTCAACATGTCAATGGTCTAAACCCATCTAACAGGTGGCATTAGTGGTAAAGAACCAGACTGCCAATGCAGGAAACGCAAGAGATGTGGGCTCAATTCCTAGGTTGGGAAGATCCCTTGGAGGAGGAAATGGCAAGCCATTCCAGTACTCTTGCCCTGGGAAATCCCATGGACAGAGGAGCCTGGCAGGCTACAGTCCATGGGGTTGCAAAAGAGTTGGGCACTACTTAGCAACTAAACAACAACATTAACTGTGGTGGTGGGATAATGATAACAATGGGTACACAATTCATATCCAGGAGACATAGGAATATGATATATCACAACAGTGGCATTTTGAATCAACAGATAAGGAAAGAGTTGTTCAAAAATTGCCTGGAGAAATCAGTGATTTGGAATTTTGAAAAAATTTATACTTCAAACCCCATGTTAAAATAAATTCATGTTGATATATGGCAGAAACCAACACAGTATTGTAAAGCAATTATCCTCCAATTAAAAATAAATAAAAAAATAAATTCTAGAATGATTCAAAAGTTAAATATGAAAACTCAAAGAAATTCTTGTTTCTTGAGATTGAAATGTTAAAAAAAGGAAAGTGAAGTGAAATTCACTCAGTCATGTCTGATTCTTTGCGACCCCTTGGATTATACAGTCCATGGAATTCTCCAGGCCAGAATACTGGAGTGGGTAGCCTTTCCCTTCTCCAGTAAAAAAAGGGAAAAAAGTAGATAAATTTGATTTTTATACATAAAAATGCTTGTATAAAAATCTGAAAAGAAGATGCTAAATTGACAGTTATATCTTCGACAGTGTTGACAAGCAACTACTAGTAACTACATTAAAGTCTCATATAAATAATGAAATAACACGAGCACTGGCCACCTGATGTGAAGAGCCAACTCATTAGAAAAGAACCTAATGCTGAGAAAGCTTGAGGGCAGGAGGAGAAGGAGGTGACAGAGTATAAGATGGTTGGATGACATCACTGACTCAGTGAATAAGAGTTTGAGCAAACTCTGGGAGATGGTGAGGGACAGGGAAGCCTGACATACTGCAGTCCACGGGGTCGTAAAGAGTCAGACACGACTTAGCAACTGAACAACCATCTACTGTAGGTAAAGCACAGGAAGAATTTCATGGCGATCATGGAAACGCATCTCTCAGATCTCCAACCATTGGGAGTGTAATTGACCAGAGCTGGCTCTGAAATCCATCATAGCGGTCATACTGAGGCCAGACTGCTCCCAGCCAGGCCAGGGCAGCAGGGCCACTAAGGCAGGTTACTATCTCCGGGGGTGTGTGGGGCTCCTCTGGGAGACAATGTTGGCCCTCATATGCCCCTGGAACACACTGCAGTGGAGCACACCTCCCTTATGCCTTCCTCCCTTCCCTCTCTCCTTCACGTGGGGTCAAACCATCATGTTCTCCACCTCTCCCACCTCCCTCCCAGTTCTTCTCATAGGACAGCACACCTCCCTTACGCCTTCCTCCCTTCCCTCTCTCCTTCACGTGGGGTCAAGCCATCATGTTCTCCACCTCTCCCACCTCCCTCCCAGTTCTTCTCATAGGACAGCACACCTCCCTTACGCCTTTCTTCCTTCCCGCTCTCCGTCACGGAGGGTCAAACCATCATGTTCTCCACCTCTCCCACCTCCCTCCCAGTTCTTCTCATAGGACAGCACACCTCCCTTACGCCTTCCTCCCTGCCCTCTCTCCTTCACAGAGGGTCAAACCATCATGTTCTCCACCTCTCCCACCTCCCTCTCGGTTCTTCTCATAGGACAGCACACCTCCCTTACACCTTCCTCCCTTCCCTCTCTCCTTCACAGAGGGTCAAACCATCATGTTCTCCACCTCTCCCACCTCCCTCCCAGTTCTTCTCATAGGACAGCACACCTCCCTTACGCCTTTCTTCCTTCCCTCTCTCCGTCACAGAGGGTCAAACCATCATGTTCTCCACCTCTCCCACCTCCCTCCCAGTTCTTCTCATAGGACAGCACACCTCCCTTACGCCTTTCTTCCTTCCCGCTCTCCGTCACGGAGGGTCAAACCATCATGTTCTCCTCCTCTCCCACCTCCCTCCCAGTTCTTCTCATAGGACAGCACACCTCCCTTACGCCTTCCTCCCTTCCTTCTCTCCGTCACGGAGGGTCAAACCATCATGTTCTCCACCTCTCCCACCTCCCTCCCAGTTCTTCTCATCGGACAGTGCCCTGGTGACTATTCCGGCCAGGTTAATTCTGTGTTGACATCCTCCTCTCAGAAGAAGCATATTAGCAAATGTTTACAAATGACCTCTGGTTTAACAGCTTCTAGAAAAAAAAGTCTAGCCTCCATCATATTCAAAGACCTCATTCAAGTTGTAATAAATAAATATCAAGATGAATTTTGTTTCTATTTAACTAGATGGCCCTAAGTAGACCTGTTTCAAGGAGCCAAGCTTATATTGCTGGGTGAAGCACAAAATGATTCAGATGTTGCAGCAAAAAAAATGAGCCCTGTGTACCAAGAATCTTAAAAATGATCATACTTTTGACCCAGGAAGTTCATTTTGGAGTCAACTCTTAAGCAATATAAACACTTGTAAGTAGGCACTAAAGATGTTCGGCATTGTTTCATTCATCTTAAAGAAAATAAGCAGACATTTAACTTCGTGTCGGCAATAAAATAGGACCTGACTCTAGAATGGTGTTTGTTTCAGCAGTGGTGGAGACAGTTTGTTTCAATCTCCTGTCAAGAAAGAACATTCCCTCAAGCCCGAGGGCGCAGTGAGTGGGCAGCCTCCAACTGTTCACACCTCAAGGTCAACTGCAGGTTTGAAGCTGAGACCAGGCTCTTCCCTGGCTCTGGGGCCTGGGCACGTTTGCCTATGAAGAGCTCCCCTAGCTGGCCGTCTTTGCTCTGGGGTCCCTTCTGGGTCGCCCAAGACTTTCTCAGGTCTGCATTGCCCATGAAGCCCCTCCCTGCCCAATCTAGCTTCCTCCCCATTCTCTTTCATAAGTGTCAGACCCCCATCACCGTCCAGATGCTTTTCTTCCTCAGTCGTGCCTCCCCCTGCTCTGTCCTCCACTGGATGTTTCTAACGGGTGACTTTGGTTCGAGGACTCTCCATTGGCTGGCCAGATCTCAGGTGGGATTGTGCTGCAGCCTCAGACTCTTCCTGCCCACCCCTCTGTGCTTCTCTCTCTCCATCACAGGTGGCAGGCCTGCGGAAACCTAAGGCTCTCCCCGCATCTCCTGCTCACCCCACTCCATCCTCATGGTGCCTCCTCTGCAAACTCTCTCGCACGTCCAATCCCTTCTTGGCATCCGCTCCTCAAAGGGCCTGAGCTAGCACACCATCCTTCCGAACAATTTGACTGGGGTGGGGGGCTTCACTTCCCTTCTCTGCAAGTCAGGGCTCTACGGGGCTTCCGGTTTCCCAAGGGGATGGTGTGTTGCTAGGGCTCCATGAAGTAATATACCAGCGACAGCTGCCTCCAGCAGTCTGTGAACTCTGCATCCAGATATCAGCAGGTAAAGGAGGAGCCACCGTCTCAAGAGTGGGCAGGGGTTCCAGCTGCCCAGTGGTCCCCCAGCCACGCAGCTCCTGGTGACATATGAAGACGCCCAGGGAGCAAGCGGTGGACAGTGGTGGTCTCGGGAAAGCAAGACAGGACTTGCCAGGTGGCTGCAAGTGTGCCTCGGGCTGCCATCCTCCAGCTCGAAGCAACTTCAGATGTCATCTTGGCTTCGAGAAGAGCCTGCATTCCTCTAGGGCTGCCCCAGGCAGTGACGGAGCACCGCAGGTACGAGGACCGGGACGTTTCTGCCTGGTGTGGGTACGCCTGCCCCTTGGCGGCTGAGACCTGGTTGCAGGTGCATCGTGGTCTGAAGGGTCGCCCTGCCCAGTCCCATGTCTTTCCTCTTTCATGTTTCAGGGGTGTTAATTCCCAGTAACCCTCTTGTATTAGTGACTGCGCCAGCAGCTGCTTCTTGGAGCATCCAACCAGCACATTAAATAAAATAAATGAAAGACTGGATGAATAGCTGCCTGGATTAAATTAGCATGCCAAAGACAACACACCGAATAGTAACAGCATTTGTCTTCGAGAGATTCTTTAGAGGCAATAAGATATTTGCCAAATTTTTCCTGATGGAGAAAACAAACAGCAAACTTTGTTTTTAAAAAATAATAACTAACATTTATTGGCCTGCTATGTATCAGGCACCCAGGCCAATGCAACGCCAGCCCAGGAAAGCAGGTGGCCCCGCATGGTGGCCGCAGAACACAGCCGTGCCACCCTGGCATTTGGGAACTTGCGATGGGCTGCTGAAGGCCGAGCCGGCGTCCACCGTCTGCACGGGACCAGGGCTGAGTGCACAGGCCCTGCCCTCAGGGAGCTTGTTCTCCACTGGGGTGGGGGTAGGGGGCAGCAGCCCTACAGGGACACACGGAAAGCACCATTCCTGGCTGTGAAGAGGGACAGTGACCGACTCGGGGGAGGAGCAGACAGGCAGCCCTGATGTGGGGGAGGGCGGATGGAGAACGGCACCTGTGACCCGTGCAGGGGAGCAGCAGGGGGTGAGATGGGTCTTGACGGGGGTTGGTCCTATTCTGTCCGTGGCGGGAAACACTATGAACTTTGTGCAGCAAGACAGTGCTTGTGGGGAGCCCACTGCAGGCCTGGGGGAGCAGCGGCCACCCCCTCTAGGGGCCAGGGGCTTCCATTCAGTGGATGTGGCCAGGGCAGGGTTCAGATCTGGGGGGTGGGGATACGAAGAAGGGATGTCTAGGGCATCAGTGACTGGGGGGGAGAGACTGGATGGGAGTAGGTGGTAGGGGTGGAGGTGGGGAGTGAATCTCTGAGGAAAAGAGGAGAGGGGAAAGAGGCAAAAGGAAAAAGCAGTGGGATTCAGGAACCGTAGGCGTGGGGTCAGCTATGTCTGAGTCTTTGCCACCTCATGGACTGTATGCCAGCCAGGCTCCTCTGTCCATGCGATTCTCCAGGCAAGAATAACTGGAGTGGGTTGCCATTTCCTCCTCCAGGGGATCTTCCCACAGAATGAACCCACGTCTCCTCCATTGGCAGGTGGGTTCTTTACCACTGAGCCATCTGGGAAGCCCTTCAGGGGCCAGGCCACCCTTCAAACAAGGGGAGAGCATTCTAGGATGATTTATGCTCTGTCCTAATAGGATGAGACCCTGCTAACAGGAAGAAGGTATAACGTTGAGCTGCAGTCTGTTTATTTACAGAGTCATAACACGCAGCTTGACTCTCTTCATTCTTCGTATCTCATGATGTAAATCTCAGCCTGTGGACTGGAATCCAGGAGGCACTGGCCTCCCACCCAAAACACTGCTCCTGTTCTCCCTGGGCAGAGTTCAAAGAGGTGTTCTTTCCTCAATTCCTAGATCTCAGATAAAAAGGATTGCATATCAGCCTTGCTCTCCCTGCAGCGTGTTCAAGGCTCCTCACAGACCTAGAGAAGACAAACGTCCAGGAGGAAGAGTTCATCATGTTGTCAATGAAAATGGAGTCAACCCTGCACGACCCTAATACCTCAAGTGCATCAGTGGCAGAAGGTGGAGCAAAGCCTGTGACACCCGAGTGACAGCGTGGCTCTCACTACCTCCTGTGCGTCTCCTCTGAGGGACACACCAGTGGTCTAATTTGGGGTCTTCTTTCCAAGGGTTATCCCCCCTTCCCCCCAACACCCCCGGAGTTCTGGCCGTTTCACTCCATAAGCCTTTCCTCCCCATGTTCTGTTCCTTAGGGCTGCTGGTTGCGGCCAGCAGCACCTTTGGGCACTGGTGCTCATCATTTTGAGTCCTGGATCCCATTTCACTTTGTCTCATGTCAATGGATGCTTGATCTGCATGGGGGTTCAGCGGCAGGCGCTCAATAGCACAGAAACCCTGGTGACCCCAGGTCGCTGGTACCAACTACCTAAGTGGCAGTTCAGTTCAGTCGCTCAGTCGTGTCCGACTCTTTGCGACCCCATGGACTGCAGCACACCAGGCCTCCCTGTCCATCACTAACTCCTGGAGCTTACTCAAACTCAGGTCCATCGAGTCGGTGATGCCATCCAACCATCTCACCCTCTGTCGTCCCCTTCTCCTCCTGCCTTCAATGTTTCCTAAGTGGCAGGGCTCAGTGCAAAATGAATACACAGGACTTCTTGTTCCAAAATTATTAAGCATTTCAGGAGGGCAAGCACACAGTGTTAAACCAGTGCCGGCCCTTCTGAGCGTGGGGCCTGGTGCACCTGTGGGGTCACCAGGCCATGCAGCTGGGTCTGCGAGTCGAGTCCTTCAGCAGAGTAAGAAAGCAATAAGTAAGACCAGACAGACCAAGATCAAGGCAGATAAAGTCCCCGTGCTTGAGGAAAGGAATAGGCAAGATCAGCTCCAGCTCTGTGTCCTGACTTCAGCTTCTTGGGAAGACCACTTCTGTCAAATTGAAATCCTAGGGACTTCCTTGGTGGTTGCAGTGGTTAAGACCCTGCACTTCCAATGCAGTGGGCATGGGTTCAATCCCTAGTCAGGGAACTAAGATCCTGTGTGCCGTGTGGCAAGGCCAAAAAAACAAAAAGGAATTTCTAGGCTCTAATTACAGCATTTATTTCTGGCATTAGTATTTATGTGCACATGCCCTTTTCAGCAGGAGAGAGAGAAGAGGGGATGAATCCTAGGTGGGAATGTTAGTGCCAGAGTTTTTATGTTTATTTCACGATTGAAGCAACTTAGCAGCAGCAGCAGCAGGTCTCTGATCCAGAGCTGACCAGCTGGTGAAATGAATTTGCATTCAGAGATTGGCCCTTCCACCAGCTGCCTTAGTGAAGGCACCAGTAGGGAGAGAAGTGAACTGTTTCAAACTGTTGGTGCTAATCCAGCCCAGGATTAAAATCTATTAAACATCTCACACTGTGTAATAGAAAATCTGGGCTGCATCTGAGTCCTTCACTCTGAAATGCCTGAACACGCGGTGCTGCTTTTCTGTACTGATCCTAATAGTTCTTGCTTCCCAAAAAATAAATCTATTCTCCCAAAAGGGGCTTAGACTTTGGACAGAAAGAGTCAGAGATGGAGTGGTACCCAAGTTCGTGGCTTCTCCCGAAGCCGCCGGCTCCCGGTTCAGTGTTCCCTGCTGCCCACCTCCTCACTTTGCTGTGACAGGCATCTGCTGATGGGCGGGCACTTTCAAGGCACTGCCCACTCGGAAATGTCTACCTGGGCAGCCGCACGGCAGAAATGGACCTGACAAAGCCGTGCACGAGGCTGGTCCTCAAGTAGGATGCTTGCACCCAAAGGTGCCGCTTGCATCTGGCTTCATCCGTCGGCCATGAAACCCAGGTTCAAGGGAGAGAGAGGAAGCTGGTTGTAATCAAGCATCGCACAATCCTTTGACCATGGTGAGGGCTTGGTGGGGGGTTGCAGGCTGTGAAATGTGGATAATGCGATACACCAGCCCAAGAGACACCGAGGCTAGGAGGGCTGGGGGCCTCAGGAGGCAGGTCAATGCAGCTCCACCTCACATGCATCCTTCCTCCACGTAAAACACGATCGTCCTGTGATGGGTACCCTTCTTAGGAATGGGGACGGTTTGCAGTTATGAATTGATTTCAGCTCTCCAGGGAACGTTTTTAAAGGGTTATTTGAAATATCAATGAAATAATTTTCAAAAACCTTCATGAGATCTCAGCAATGACTCTCCCAGTTGTGATGATATGTCCACTCATTAAAAACGCTCATGAAAGGATGTTTTTGTAATGATTTGCCACGATCTGAATCACATTCTCTCTTCTGCACTTTGATTCAACTCCTTAGGTGGTAGTGTCATGGGAATCAGACTCTCTAATCCAGCTCATAGACAAGATGGGGGCTTCGTTTGCTGTGTCCCTGTAGGCTCAGCCTCCCTGTCAAGGCTGGCATTCGTGGGGAAAGAATTCTTAATTCTCAGAAAGTGGCTGGAAAGATAAAAGTTCTATGTTAATGTAGAGAAAACTTACGCCTTCATAATCCTTTTTCATTTTACTGGAGAATTTGGTTAAATCAGCAGGCCTGTCTGTGGGGCACATGAATTCACACCCCAGAAACTGAGGCTGAACTTGGCTTGAAAGGAAGCCTTTATCAAAAATGGTCAGGACCTTCCAAAATTTCAATCCCCAATTCCGAGCTCTCAATTTCAGGCCAGATGCAGGTCAATTTGATGAAAGGATTATAAGACAAGACCCATATGAAACATTAGCCGGATTGGGTAGTAAACTGGGATGATAAGAGGGAATAAAAAACTAATCGGAGGTAGCAAAGAGGAGGGTTTGGGCACTTCTAGAAAAGGGAGTTGGTCCAGGGGTCAAAACCCCTGAATCTTGTCCTCTCTGCCACTTTCCTAAACCAATTGCCTAACGACCAAAGGCTGGGTCTTTGTTTCGCTCATGCCTGAAAGAGCAACAGGAACCCCATCTCATCTGGCTCACTTCACAGGGTTCTTAAAAGATGCGAGTAAAAACATAGGATTTGAAACTGATTTTAAAAAAGAACAAAATAATTACCAGTATGCTTGGGGACAAGATGGGGAACAATTCTATAACAGGATTAGTGGGGCAGGGAGGGCTGACTACCCAGGGAGACAGGCAGGAGGCTGGGCCCCGGTGGGGAGGATGTCCCAGGCCAGCCAGGAGCACAGAGCTGGCAGGGTGATGGAGGGGAGGAGGCGGCCCTGTTCCCCGTGGAGTCCCGATGTTCCTGGGATGGCTGGCTCCGAGGGCTGCGGGATGGGCCCAGGATGGTGGCAGCATAGATTCAGGGGAGAGAGAGAAGCAGGAGGAAGCAGGGTCAGGAATTCACCGAGAGCTGTGGCTCTCCCTGACCCGGAAGAGGATCAGACCCAGAAGCAACAGGTGGGGACAATAGTAACATCTGAGTTGATTCACCCCGATGCTGGTAAGGGCACCACTCAGGGCTGAATGCGAGTGCAGACGCTCTTTAAATCTATATGGATGTCCTGGCAGAGAGGACCGACCCCCACCCTGCCCCCTGGGGCCCGGGAGCAGACACTGTGGAAGACGGCTGGGCAGTTTTCCCCAAAGTGAAACATAGTCTCAGCACAAAATCCAGCAACTGTGCCCCAAGATATTTACCCGAATGAGGAGAAAATTTACCCCTCATGAAAACCTGCCCAAGGATGTTTGTTTGCTTAGTCGCTCAGTCGTGTCCAGCTCCGATGCCCCATGGACTGTAGCCTGCCAGGCTCCTCTGTCCGTGGGATTCTCCAGGCAAGAGTACTGGGGTGGGTAGCCGTTCCCTTCTCCAGGAGATCTTCCCCACCCAGGGATCGAACCCAGGGCTTCTGCATTGCGTGGATATTTATAGTAGCTCCACTCATAATTGCCTGATTTGGATAGCAGCTCATCTATCCTTCAATAGATGAATGGATAAACAAACTGGTACCTCGAGACAATAGAAATCCAGTGAAAAATAAATGAGCTACTGAGCCATGGAAAGACATGGAGGAGACAAATTCATGTTGCTAAATGGTATAAGCCAGTTTTTAAAGTCTCCATACTGTATGATTCCAATTATAAGACATTCTGAAAAAGGCAAGACTACAGACACAGTAAGAAGCTCAGTGGTTGCCAGGGGTGGAGAGCACAGAGGATTTTTAGAGCGGTGAAATGATTCTTGATGACACGGTCATGCTGGACACGTGATATTATCTGTTTGGCAAAACGCACAGAATGCACAATACCAAGAGTGAGCCCTAAGGTAAACTGTGGACTTAATTCAGTTACTAACCATACTGGACCAGTATCTGTTCATCAACTGTAACAAACGTACCTCACTAGTGCAAGGTGTTGGGCTTTCCTGGTGGCTCAGTCAGTAAAGAATCCGCCTGCAATGAGGGAGACCTGGGTTCGATCCCCGGGTCAGGAACATGCCCTAGAGGAGGGCATGGCAACCCACTCCAGTATTCTTGCCTGGAGAATCCCATGGACAGAGGAGCCCGGTGGGTTGCAGCCCATAGCATCACAAAGTGTCAGACATGACTGAGCGACTCAGCATACAAGCACATGGTGCAAGGTGTTAATAATAGGGGAAATTCTGTGTGTGTGGGGTGGTGGGGTGAGGGTTTTATGGGAACTCTGTATTTTTTGCTCAATTTTCTATTAACCTAAAACCTGTCTAAAAAATAAAGTACACTCATTAAAAAATTTCAATCTCATCTCAGTAGTGATCATGGGGAAAATTAGAATATTGGTGAATTTCTTTATACTTGTTTTGTTTTTTTCTTCCAGTTCTGTGGCTTGATTTCATCTGGAGGGTAAGGGGGCCACCATGATTGTTTGTTCGTGTTCAGGTCCCCCAAAGGTTAATGAGCATGTCCATCTCCAGCACAGCGGAAGCAAAATGGTCTTTCTTTGCTTAGAGCAACAATGAGCGTGATGTGGGGCTCCAGCAAGAGCTTTTCTGCTGTTTGACACGTTGTCACCAGAGTATAACCATGGCTGGTGCATTGCTCCCTCTGAGTAATGAAAGCCTCTGTTTTCCAACAACCTGGAGGGGCAGGGATGTGAAGGTGA
The DNA here is from genome assembly GCF_033118175.1 of Dama dama. Taxonomy (NCBI): domain Eukaryota; kingdom Metazoa; phylum Chordata; class Mammalia; order Artiodactyla; family Cervidae; genus Dama; species Dama dama. The sequence goes on along the minus strand of NC_083700.1, from coordinate 111,361,369 downwards.
TGGGAAGAGTCACCTAGCCCATGACATCACCAAGGATCCTAGCCCATGACATCACCAAGTTTCCATCTCACTCAATGAGAAGAGCTACTGGCATAGAATTACCTTCATTATATATTGAGTCCAAGGGGGCCAAGCCCCAATGAGCCATTCTGTGCATCCCACCTCTCTCACAGGGACCATCTTTATCCCCGAGAGGAAACATTTAATGGGAACCTCAACAGTAGTCACCATAAGGTGGCCCCCAGGGACGTCCTTCCTCGGTGGTCCAGCGGCTAAGACTCTGCCCTTCCAATGCAGGGGGCCTGGGTTTGACCCTTGGTCAGGGATCTAGTTCCTATATGGTGCAACTAAGACCCGGTGCAGCCAAATAAATAAATATTAAAAAAATAAATAAGGCAGTCCCCAGATACCAGGACCCAGAACCACAAGTGAGGGGAGGTTTTCTCCTTGGAGAAGACAAGCAAGATGATGGAAAGAACACCAATCTTCTGCATTCTCCACTTCTGAGTGTCCTGAATCTGCCTGCCCCTTCCCTTTAAAAAAAAATTGTAGTAAAATAAACATAGCATAAAATTTACCATCCTAAAACCATTTGTAAGTGTATTGAAATACAGGGGCATTAAACCCCTTCATGTTGCTGTGTCAGCAACTCCCTCATCCGTCACAGAACCCTTTTCATCTAGAAAAATGGAAACTGTCCCCTTAAAACGCTAAGTCCCCATTCCCTCCACCCCAGCCCCTGACTTCTTTCTCTAGGAGCTTGTCTACTTTAAATACCTCACTTACCTGGAATCCTACAGTATTTGTCCTACTTCACTTAGCACGATGTCCCCCAGGCTCATCCAGGTTGTAGCATGCCAGAATTTGCTTCCTTTGGAAGCTGAGAAACAGTCCATTGTGTGTATATACCACCATTTGTTTACCCATTCATCCACTAATGGACCTTCCACTTTGGGGCTATTGTGAATTACACTGCTATGAACACGGGCGTATCAATAAAAATACCTCTAAGTTCCTACTTTCCATTCTTTTGAATATATATCCAGAAGCAAAATTGTTGGATCCTGTGGTAGCTCTCTATTTAGTTTTCTGAGAAATCTCCATCCTGTCTTCCACAGTGGCTACACCATTTTATATTTCCACCAACAGTGCACAAAGTTTCCAATTTCTCCACATCTTTGTTAACACTTGTAATATTCTGGGATTCTTTTTTTTGATAGTAGCCACCCTGATGGGTATGAGGTGATATCTAGCTGTAGTTTTGATTTGCATTTGATGCTGGGAGGGATTGGGGGCAGGAGGAGAAGGGGACAACAGAGGATGAGATGGCTGGTTGGCATCACCGACTCGATGGACATGAGTTTGAGTAAACTCCAGGAGTTGGTGATGGACAGGGAGGCCTGGCATGCTGGGATTCATAGTGTCACAGAGTTGGACACGACTGAACGACTGAACTGAACTGAATGGTTAGTGATTCTCCCTAATTCTCCAAGCCAAGTTTCAACAATATGTGAACCGTGAACTTCCAGATGTTCAAGCTGGTTTTAGAAAAGGCAGAGGAATCAGAGACCAATTGCCAACATCTGTTAGATCATTAAAAAAGCAAGAGAGTTTCAGAAAAACATCTATTTCTGCTTTATTGACTATGCCAAAGCCTTTGACTATGTGGATTACAAGAAACTGTGAAAAATTCTCAAAGTGACGGGAATACCAGACCACCTGAGAAATCTGAGATGCAAGTCAGGAAGCAACAGTTAGAACTGGACATGGAACAACAGACTGGTTCCAAATAGAAAAAGGAGTACATCCAGGCTGTATATTGTCACCGTGCTTATTAACTTATATGCAGAGTACATCATGAGAAACGCTGGGCTGGATGAAGCACAAGCTGGAATCAAGATTGCCGGGAGAAATATCAGTAACCTCAGATATGCAGATGACACCACCCTTGTGGCAGAAAGTGAAGAACTAAAGAGCCTCTTGATGAAAGTGAAAGAAGAGAGTGAAAAAGTTGGCTTAAAGCTCAACATTCAGAAAACAAAGATCATGGCATCCGGTCCGGTCACTTCTTGACAAATAGGTGGAGAAACAGTGGAAACCATGGCAGACTTTATTTTGGGGGGCTCCAAAATCACTACAGATGGTGATTGCAGCCATGAAATTAAAAGACCCTTACTCCTTGGAAGGAAAGTTATGACCAACCTAGATAGCATATTAAAAAGCAGTGACATTACTTTGCCAACAAAGGTCTATCTAGTCAAAGCTATGGTTTTTCCAGTAGTCATGTATGGATGTGAGAGTTGGACTATAAAGAAAGCTGAACACTGAAGAATTGATGCTTTTGAAGTGTGTTGTTGGAGAAGACTCTTGAGAGTCCCTTGGACTGCAAGGAGATCCAACAAGTCCATCCTAAGGGAAATCAGTCCTGAATATTCATTGAAAGGACTGATGTTGAAGCTGAAACTCCAATAATTTGGCCACCTGATGCAAAGAGTTAACTCATTTGAAAAGCCCCTGATGCTGGGAAAGATTGAAAGCAGGAGAAGAAGGGGATGACAGAGGATGAGATGGTTGGATGGCATCACCGACTCAATGGACATGAGTTTGAGTAAACTCTTGGAGTTGGTGATGGACAAGGAGGCCTGGTGTGCTGCAGTCCATGGGGTCGCAAAGAGAAGGACATGACTGAGTGACTGAACTGAACTGAGTGGTTAGTTATGTTGAGTTCATCTTTCTATGTGCTTATTGGCAGTCTGTATTCCTTCTTTGAACTTCCCTTATTTTTGAAAGGAGGAGCTGGTGGGACCTTGAAGGGTCATCACTAGGCTGCCTCTCCTCGTCCCTGTGTGTCTCCTTGTCTCTGCATCAAGCCTTCTCTGGGCCCTGGGGTCTTGGTCCTCAGCTTCGTACCCCCTGATTACCTTTCTGATTTCCGAAAGATGGAAGGAAGCTCCACTTTATCTTCTGACTCTGCTCCACATTACTTTTCAGCTTATCTTTCTCTCTCTTCTTTCTGCTTCTTCTTTTCAGCCAGAGGTGCTCTGAGCCCATGAGGCTGGAAGAAACACTTTCCGCAGCTTCTTGAATGAGTCATCTCAGCTTGTCCACATAGCATCTTCACTCAAAACCTTCTCCTGCCTCGTCCTCCACCCTGAGCTCCTTTCTCATCCCCAGACCAGCAGTATGAGGAAAACCACAGAAGACCTAGCTCATTTTCCTCTCATTAATGTCAGTTAGGAAGAGGGAACCTAAGAAACGTGGCCTTTCCCTCTTTTCACAAGACACTCTTATCTCTGCATTTTCCTTCTCAGACTATCAACTAGCCACTCCCCTGATGCAGGACACATCCAAGTTCAAATGTGTTTAATACTCAGCTCTGGGTTTAGTGCTTCAGGAGTCATCTAAATCCAAATGCTGCATTCTTGTTCTTCTGGAATTCAAGAGTTACATTTACAGCTACTTTGCATGCCCAGGAAATTTCTCTTAAACACCTAGAAACATCTCTCACAGACAAGGCATAATTTGTTGTTCAGTCACCCAGTCATGTCCGATTCTTTGCAACCCCATGGGCTTATCTTCACTTAGAAAACAATCAATGGGACCAATAAAGATGAAAATACATCATAAGGAACTTTCCTGGTGGTGTAGTGGACAGGAATCCCCCTGACAATGCAGGAGACATGGATTCAATCCCTGGTCTGAGAAGATTCCTCATGCCGGAGGGCAACCAAGCCCATGAGCTACAACTACTGAGCCTGCGGGCTCTAGAGCCAGTGTGTTCTACAACAGAGAAGCCACACAATGAGAATCCCGAGTGCTATAATGAAGAGTGGCCTCCACTGACTGCAATGCGGCAGTGCATTGCATGCAGCAGCTAAGACCCAGGACAGCCATCAATAAATAAGTAAATAAAAACCATGAATTTGAAGTGTCTGGCATGTTTGTCGCACCTTGATAAATACTTTTCATGCCAGTAGGATTTAATTTGATAACTACAAATAATCCCTAAAATTGAATAACATGCTCCAGTTTAATGGGCTTTCTCATGCTTTACCTTACTCAATCTCCATAGCAACCACATGAGACAGTCATTGGGCCACTAGGAAGGATGCCAACTGCAAGTCATCTTTAGCCTCGAGATATTTCTGTGCCAAGCAGTGGCTATCAGTAAGACTTTAAGCTCTTCAAGCTGTATTCTCTCTTTTTCCAGAGATCGTGAATGGTGTAGACTGAGGGAATTTTCCAATTTACTCATGGCCAAAGGCATCCATCTCTTCATATGGTTATCTTCCAATTGTCTATCCCCTGCTTGCTGTGACTCAGCTGGTAAAGAATCTGCCTGCAATGTGGGAGACCTGGGTTTGATCCCTGGGCTGGGAAGATTCCCTGGAGAAGGGAAAGGCTACTCACTCCAGTATTCTGGCCTGGAGAATTCCACGGACTGTAGACTCCATGGGGTCGCAGAGTGGGACATGACTGAGTGACTTTCACTTTCACAGATCTGGGTTTTTTAATTTTTTGTGTGTGGGGGTGGTTTTTGCTACTCCTTTCTGCTCCTTCTTCTCCTTCTCTTCAGCAGTAATAATTTCTACTAGAAGTTCCCTTTTTCTATCCATTTATATCATCTCTGAAAGACATGGAGGAGAACTTAGTTAATTGACCTATAGTGCAAATTTAGGCAGCCTATCTTTTCTGGAGAGAGAGAACAGAAATCAAACAGAACAAAAATCTGTTTGATCACATAGCATTCATTCACTGCTGAGATTCCTAGAGGAATATTTTCTGACAAATAGTCAACTCTCACATAATATTCATGGCAGTTTACTCCAGGAACCTCATAGATACCAAAGTCCACAGATGCTCAAGTCCCTTTTATAAAACATCATAGTATTTGCGTATAACCCATGTGTATTACCCCCCAATACTTCAATCATCTCTAGATTACTCATAATGCCTGATACAATGTAAATGCTATGGAAATATGATTTCCAAATATGATTGCTAGCATATGATAAATTCAAGTGTTGCCTTTTGGAACTTTCTGGAATTAAAAAGATTTTTTTTTTTTTTTCAGTGAAACCACAGATGTAGAACCTATGGTTATAGAGTCATGACCATATGAAGAAGATAAATCTTTATATCAAGAGTCCACAATAGATACAGATGCTACTGTACCTTTAACCAAAATATAAGATGTTTTGGTCAAGCTGCTTCTCTGAAAGGAAAGATTGGAAGTGGATGAAATTTCCAATCCTGCAGTAAGCACAGGACAGGCTAGGGTCAGGATGAAAATGCTCAGCCTTGCTTCTGCAGAAAGAAATCTGTAGGCACTTGGAAACCCTGCAGAACTCTTTGGAGGTTTTCTGACCTCAGATGAACCGCACATGGATGTTAGACATAGAATCCTTTCTTTGCCAGAACAGATAAGGGAATGATGAAATGTTCATCAGAGGTGACCTCACAGCCTTGTGGACAAAGGAAATGACATAATGGGGATTCAACTCAAATAGCTTTGGAACATTCTGGAATCCTTTGACAGAATGGAAACCTCAACCAGAAAAGTGAACTCGGGGAAGCTCTGAGTCTATGGTTTTACAGATACCTTTACACTCATGGTTTTCAGCCCTTTATCTCCAAAACCAAACACTGACACCAAATGTCAGGGACCATTTCACAGTTTCAGTTTCTTTTTCAAGACCAACATCAGCAGCTCACCTCTGAGCAGGTGAGTGCCACTGCTGGCCCCTGAACAGACAGAGGTGAGAGGTTCCACAGGTTTGTGTGTGGCTCCACTTTGTTGTTGCTTTTCATGGTTTTTTAAGGCAATCAAGCACAGAAAGAATACACTGTGAGATGCTTTCCCCAAACCTTATGTAGTGCACAGCTGGGTGGGTTTTTCTGACTCACCTTGTCCTTCCTCCAGCAGATTCCGATCCCTTGATCCTGGCTCTCTGTAGGCTCCACATGGTCAGCCCTCTCAGCTCAGGAAGGAAGAGCAGCTTCTCACTGGACCTTTGCTCCTCTCCTTCCACCCTCCACCCAGAGCCCTGTGTCCTCATCCCCTCACTACTCCTCCTAAAGTTTGTTCTGTCTCTTCCTTTTTCTTTAGGTCACAACTCACAGCTTGTTAGACTTGCTAACACTGTAGGTAGTTAACACTGTAGGTAGCTCTCTTAGGAGAGCTGCTGACAATCCAACCTTCCACGCGTGGGTGTATGTTTAAGCCACATTTCTGTAACGCGTGCATGCTAAGTGGCTTCAGTCATGTCAGACTCTGTAACCTGCCAGGCTTCTCTGTTCACAGGATTTCCCAGGCGAGAATACTGGAGTGGGTTGTCACACCCGCCTCCAGGGCATCTTCTGGATCCAGGGTTGGAACTAGTGTCCCATATGCCTCCTTCACTGGCAGGTGGGTTCTTTACCACTAGTACCCCCTGAAAAGTCCTGTATTTACATTTCTGTAGTTTGCAATTCTTTGCGGAGAAGAAAGGCACAGCTTGTCCAGAGAGTGTGGACAATTTAACTGTGCTACACTGGGGAGTGGAGTAGACAGCTTGCAAGACAAGATCCATAAAATAAGACCTGGATCATTTCTCCCACTTGCACTCTAATCACCACATGACTCTAATGACCTTTGACCCCCTAATCTACAACCTTTGCAAAACAGACTTTTTTTCCCCTATCTTTTCACTCAGGGGTGCTACATTTGGGGATTTATTTTAACAAAGAAGTGGATGTGTTCAGAACTCTAGGGTCCTTCTTTGATTTTTGAATATTAAGCCAACCTTGCATTCCTGAGATACAACTCACTTGGTCACTTGCATTCCTGAGATACAACTCACTTGGTCATGGTGAGTAATCCCCTTTACATGTTGCTGGGCTAGGTTTGCTAGTATTTTGTTGAGGATTTTTGTATCTATTTTCTCAAGAGATTTTGTTGTTCAGTTGCTCAGTTGTGTCCAACTCTTTGTGACCTCAAGGACTGCAGCACATCAGGCTTCCCTGTCCCTCACTATCTCCTGGAGTTTGATCAAACTCATGTCCATTGAGTCAATGATGCCATCCAACCATCTCAACCTCTGTCACCCCCTTCTCCTCCTTCCCTCAATCTTCCCCAGCATCAGGGTCTTATCCAGTGGGTCAGTTCTTCCCATTAGGTGGCCTAAGTATTGGAGCTTCAGCTTGAACAGTCCTTCCAATGATTTTGGCATGCAGTTTCCTGTCCCCATGATATCTTTTTGTCTGATTTTGGTATCAGGGTAATGCCATCCTATAGAGTGAGTTGGGATCTGCTTTGAATCTTGCTCCTCCCGACCAGTTTTGATTCAGTAGCTTGAGTAATGTTTTAAATGTAATCCAAGTCACTTCTTGTCCTGACCACTGTCTCCAGTGGTTGCCCATCACATTCACCATCCAGACCACTTATCAGGGACTCCAATACCTAGATCTACATGGGCCACTTGGCCATTATCTCCTGCCAGTTCACTCATGTTCCCTTTCCTGTAGTCACACTGTTCTTTCCGAAGTTCTTCCAATCCACCATGCTACTATACACTTAAGGGCCTTTTTCCTGCCTGTTCCCTCTGCCTAGAATGCATGGCTCCATCCCATCAGGCAGGTATCTGTCTAAGCATCACTTTGTTAAAGGCCTTCTCTGAAGGGATCAGTAACATAGCCTCCAACCACGGTCAATTTCTGCCTACTACTCTGCTTTCTTTTTAAAAAACACATCATTTGAAATCACATTATTCAATCATTTTTATTTATGGCTTATTGCCCCTACTATTATGTATACTCCACGAAGGTGAGGGTTTTGTCCTGTTGGATTCTCAAAGGGATGCATTTACAGAAGCTCAGCAAATGTTTGTTGGATACATGATTAAGGTGGACAAATAGTTCTGTGCAAGGATATTCATTATTTATTGTGGTGATACATGAAACATGACATAAATGCCCAACAGTCAGGGAATAGTCAAATCAGGGACAGTGTATCTGTAGGATAGAATGAAGTCATTTGAAATGATGCTTTCAAACTGTGGTGCTGGAGAAGACTCTTTTGAGTTCCTTGGGCAGCAAGGAGATCAAACCAATCAATCCTAAAGGAAGTCAATCCTGAATATTCATTGGAAGGACTGATGCTGAAGCTTCAATAATATTTTGGCCACCTGATGTGAAGAGCTGACTCGTTGGAAAAGAACCTAATGTTGGGAAAGATTGAGGACAGGAAGAGAAGGGGACAACAGAGGATGAGAGGGTTGGTTGGCATCACCGACTCATGGACATGAGTTTGAGCAAACTCTGGGAGAGAGTGAAGGACAGGAAGCCTGACGTGCTGCAGTCCATGGGACTGCAAAGAGTTGGCTGTGACCTAGCAACTGAACTACAACAACAAAGTCGTGTTTAAAAAACTCTGGTGACATGGGAAATTGTGCGTGATATAACGTTACACCGAAAAGATCAGGTTATAGTTCTACATACAGTTTTGTCGTTTGTTGTTCAGTCATCAATTTAACCAATTATAATTTATGTTGTAAACATATTTATGAAAAGAAATGTAAAAATTTTAAAGGGAAAAACCGAAAGCTTGACAGTGACAATCTCTTGAGTAGTGTGTTATGGGCAATTTCAATGTTTCCTTTATATTATCTTATATGTTCTAAGTTTTCTCTGATGTGCATGCATAATTTTAATAATAAAATATTTTTTAAAAATTATGACTGCTAAAAAAAATTATGATTGCTATAGAATCAAATATGATATAGCTAGCACATACGTAGTACATCATTTTGGAGAATAAAAGTTTTCAAATGGAAAGACATACCATCTCTCCTGAGTTGAAGTGTTCCCTTTAATAATTTTTCAAGTAGAAGTTTCTAAAATGATTCTGAATATGTGGTGGATTAGTGGTTTCCTGTGTGTTTTGCTCACCCCTCGACTGAGTGAGCAGGTCCAGGAGATGATTTGGTTTGTTCTTTTTATAAAGGTCCACTAAGCCTTTCTCCTGGCTTCCCTGGTGGCTCAGTGGTTAAAAAAAAAAAAAAAAAATTGGCCAGTGATACAGGAGACTCGGGTTCAATCCCTGGGTGGGGAAGATCCCCTGGAGAAGCAAATGGCAACCCACTCCAGCATTCTTGCCTGGGAAATCCCATGGACAGAGGAGCCTGGTTGGCTGTATCCATGGGGTCGCAAAGAGTTGGACACAACTGAGCGACTAGACAACAATAAGCCCTTCTCCCCTTCAGATTCTGACTCCTGGAGCTGAGCCCTTGCCCCCATGGCTTTCTATCCCTGCAGAATCTATGCAGTGCCCGGCACCCGCTCCTCACTAATGGTGCTGCTAACACAAAGCACAGACCTGCCCTCCCCAGCCTTGCACTGTAGGTTCAACTTGCTCAGAGTGGAGACGACAATTGGCCTTCTTGTTAGGTCTCAGAGCCTCAGGAGTGCCTCCAACACATGTTCTTGTGTTTTATCTGAAGCAAAATGATCTGTCTAATGCCAGGGAGCCACATTAAGTATCCTGTCTGCTCTCCATGAAAGAGGGGAGCCCTGTCAACCTAGGGCTGGTGATCAAACCGTATCCAGGAGGGCTCTGCCCACCACGCATGGACTTTTTCACTTGCTCTTCCCTTCACCGATGCCTGAAGCATGTCTCAATTCCAACCTTGCTCTTTTTTCAATGTGCCCAGCGCCAGCAGGAGCCACAGAAACAGCTGCCACAGTGGTCAGGGAGGCTGGTTGGAGCCTCTGTTTGGCTGAACAATTCATCTCTTAAGAAAGAACTACATTCTCTCCCGTGGAAAGTCCCCTTCCCTGCACCGGGACCAGCCTGACCTGCATGGGAGTCCTCTGACTCTGACAGTTGGTGTTCATTTCTGAGTTGTGAACAGCTACCAGTCTGCACTATTTTGATGACAAGGAAACATTCAAAGATTTTTGCTAAAAAAAAAAAAAAAAAGAAAGAAAAAAAGAGTTTTGCTGAAGACACAGGCTTAAGCAGAATTCCTAAGGCAATGGGTATTAAAAGAGGCTGAAGCATCCAATAGATTCTCAAAGGCTCTGGTGCAATCTTTCTCTTTCACCTGCCTGAATGCTTTCCTCCATGCCAGTTACCAGGCCTCTAGAATCTCTGAAGAATTAAAGGCATTCCAGGAAGGACCCAAACCCCCACAAATACCCCAGAAGTAGCCAAAGGACTGAGATGTCGAACAAAGTCTTCAGAGAGGACTAGCGGGTGATGCAAGCACCGCTTGCAGCTTGCAGACAGAAGAGGGGGTTTCAGATATTTTCTTCTTGGACTCCCTCCTTAAACTGCTTATAAAATTAAGTTAGCCAAGACATTTTCTCTTAAAAGTGTAAAATGTGTGTGTTAGTTGCTCAGTCCCGTCTGACTCTTTGCCAGCCTATGGACTGTAGCCCAACATGCTCCTCAGTCCATGGGGTTTCCCAGGCAAGAATACTGGAGTAGGTTGCCATTTCCTTCTGCAGAAGATCTTCCTGGCCCAGGGACTGAACCCACGTCTCTTGTGTCTCCTGCATTGACAGGTGGGTTCTTTACCACTACTACCAACTGGGAAGCCCAAACGTGGAAAATGGGCTGACACTAACAATCGTTAACACTGAGCACTTTTTACGCCTGACCTGGCGTAGACACTTCACGTGGCCCCTTCTTGTTCAGAGTAAAAGCCCAAGTCTTCCATTGGATCTAAAGACCTCATGTGTTGCCCCTGCCCCAGTGCCCCTGGGCCTCCTCCCCGACCCTGGCTCCTGCCCACTCTTCTCCAGCTCCTGGTCTCCTCGGTCCCCCTCCTCAGGGTCTTTGCACCTGTGCTCTTCTCGGCCTGGATGGCCCCTCCCCAGACTATGCACAGAGCTCCCCCTCTGGATTCCCCCTCCCGGGGACACCTCCCTATTGCACAGTCTCCCGTGGTCTCTGTCCATAAAATCTCCTCCTGGCCCAGTACCGTCTCTGCCTCCAACCCTGCCTGGTGGTTCTCAGTAGCATTTGTCCTCACCTCACACACTCGTGGTTTCAGTCTTGCTCTGTCTTCTCCTCGTGGAATGTGTACTCTGGGAAGGTGAGGATTTGAGCAAGCTCCCACGTGACTTCAACCCTTCCAGGGAGAGCTGACCAGCACCCCACCTGCTCAGGGGACCTGGACCCAGAGCTGGCCTGCATCACCTTGTAGGAGCGCATCCCACAGTCTACCTCGTTAGGAAGCAGGAGAGTGCAGAAGGCAGAGCCTGGTGGGACATGGTGTCAAATGGTCCCCTCTACTCCTCAGAGTCTAGCAAACAGGGGCCTGGACTCTCCAAACTGCACAGCCGATAAGCACTCCAAACCCTCACTAGGATTTCTGCAAATTTCTTGGGGACTCATATTCTCATGGGCTTGTGTTTTCCATTGCAACATAACAAATTGCCATAAACTTAGGACTTACTTAAAACAACACAAACGCATGACCTCACACCTTCCCGGGGTCAGGAGTCCAGCACATTGTAGCTGGGTCTGCAGCTCACCCTCCCACGAGGCCGAGATCCAGATGTAGGGACTGAAGCAGGGACCTCTACCAAGCCACTCACCTGCCACAATGTGGCCCTGTCTGACGGAGGAGACGACCACCATCAGGCCCTGTCCTGAGACAATGCTGGACACTGTGCCCGACCCTGACCTCCCTGTGTTCACACCCACGTCCTGGCCAGGGCTGGAGGCCGACAGCAAACACAGGCTGCCCCACCCCAGGCAGAGCTGCAGTGGTCTTGGTGGGGGAGGGCATGGGGCAGGGGCGGAGCCAGGGGCACCCAGGGAGGCGGGGAAGCCAAGCCCCTGTCCCACGCTCCATCATCCCATCAGATCTCACCTACGGCTCAACATCCAGATTTTTCTGACCACCTCTGACCTAACCAGACTCTCCAAGGCAGTGATGGGGGTCTGGACACTTACGTCATAATCCTTATGACATGGCCTATGAGGGAAGCATGACTCACCGGCTGAAGGTGAAGCATGAAACACCTCCTCTGCCTGTTGTTAGTGACCCTGACCTCTGCAGTCTCATTAAACCAGGGGCAGACTTAGGGTTCAAGAACAGGCAACCTGCATTCAGTCCAGCCCCCTACCATGTAGCTTCACACAGAAAGGGCCCAACTGGGAAAAGAAGTGTTACCCTGTCCCTTCAGAAGGGCTTTTCCCAGGAAAACACAGGGAGAGGCATCAGCTGAGTCCTGTTAATGCAACGGGGTTGGGATGAGGGAATACCCCTTGTCAGGAACCCTGATCCCCGACCCCAGCAGCTCTTGGTCAGTTTGCAGTTCAGCTGTTGAACCTTGAAAACTCTAGGTTGGAGCCTAACACAATTCTGTCTCTTGGAAAAATGGTCCCTTGTTCATGATCCTTATCATTCTTATTTCCAAGCCTTTCCTTACTTCTGATGTAATCTAAATAAGTCTCTAGGTAGATGAACCTAGAGACTGTTATTTGAAGAGAAATAGGTAAAAAGAGAAAAACATATATTGTATGTTAATGCATATACATGGAATCTAGAAAAGTGGTACTGATAAACCTATTTGCAGCGCAGGAATAGAAATTCAGGCATAGAGAACAGACTTATGGACACAGTGGGGGCAGGAGAGGGTGGGATAAATTGAGAGAGTAGCATTGAAATATATATGTATTAGTGCCTTGGAATGCAAGAAGATCCAACCAGTCCATCCTAAAGGAGATCAGTCCTGGGTGTTCACTGGAAGGACTGATGCTGAAGCTGAAACTCCAATACTCTGGCCACCTCATGCGAAGAGTTGACTCATTGGAAAAGACCCTGATGCTGGGAGGGATTGGGGGCAGGAGGAGAAGGGGATGACAGAGGATGAGATGGCTGGGTGGCATCACCGACTCGATGGACATGAGTTTGAGTAAACTCTGGGAGTTGGTGATGGACAGGGAGGCCTGGTGTGCTGCGATTCATGGGGTCGCAAAGAGTCGGGCACGACTGAGCGACTGAACTGAACTGAACTGAACTGAACCGTGTGTAAAATAGGCAGCTTATGGGAAGTTGCTGTATAACACCAGGACCTCAACGGTGCCCAGTGACAGCCTAGAGGGGTGGGGCTGGAGTGGGCTGCCATGCCCTCTTCCAGGGGATCTTCCCAACCCAGGGATCGAACCCAGATCTCCTGCATTTCAGGCAGATTCCTCACTGTCTGAGCCGCCAGGGAAGCCCTCAAGAGGGAGGGGACATATGTATACCTATGGCAGTTTCGTGTTGATGTATGGCAGAAACCAACACAACATTGTAAAGCAATTATCTTCCAATTAAAAATAAATAAATAATAATTTTAAAAAATATTAAAAAAGATAAACCAGTCTCTATTCTTGCAACCAGGAGAGGCTCATCCCCATTTGACAGATGAGAAAGCTGAGGTTCAGACTGGCTAAAGTGATGGGCCCAACATAAATGTAGGCTGATTCCCTGAAGACAGCAGCACCCAGAATGAATGTGACCACGGGTGGGCAAAGGAGAGATAAGGGCAGAAGTTACTGAGTTTCCTTGGTAACTGAGTTTCCAGATCTGAGGTCAGCAGGAGGATCAATGCCCTAGATCCCTTCCACCCTGACCTGAATGCTGTATGCCTGCATGCTCAGACACGTCCAACTCTCTTGCGACTCCGTGGACTGTAGCCTGCCAGGCTCCTCTGTCCACGAAATTTCCCATTCAAGCCCAGGCAGGAATACTAGAGCGGGCAGCCATTTCCTTCTCCAGAGCATCTTCCTGATTCGGGGATTGAGCCGGCATCTCCTGCCCTGGCAGATGGATCCTTCGCCACTGTGCCACCTGGGAAGATTCCTGGCTGCAACGCCCAGCTCAGCCTGTTGGGGCGCTGAAGGGGCCTTAGGAGTAGCCCCCAGCAACGAGAGCAACAGCCTGGTACTGAAGCTGCTGAGAAGGAATTTGCTTTTTCCCCTCTAGTGAGCCAAAGGGGCAGCATATTAAAAAGCAGAGACATTACTTTGCCAACAAAGGTCTGTCTAGTCAAGGCCATGGTTTTTCCAGTACTCATGTATAAATGTGAGAGTTGGACTATAAGGAAAGCTGAGCACCGAAGAACGGATGCTTTTGAACTGTGGTGTTGGAGAAGACTCTTGAGAGTCCCTTGGACTGCAAGGAGATCCAACCAGTCCATCCTAAAGGAGATCAGTCCTGAATCGTCACTGGAAGGACTGACGCTGCTGCTGAAACTCCAATACTCCAGCCACCTGATGTGAAGAACTGACTTGCTGGGAAGGACGGATGCTGGAAAAGATTGAGGGTGGGAGGAGAAGGGGGCGATGGAGGATGAGATGGTTGGATGGCACCACCGACTCAATGGACATGAGTTTGAGTAAGCTCTGGGAGTTGGTGATAGACATGGAGGCCTGGTGAGCTGCAGTCCATGGGGTCACAAAGAGTCGGACACGACTGAAAGACTGAACTAACTGATCAAAAGTGGAGAAGGCATCCTGTGGCTGAGACTGTAGACGGGGGCCCAGGTATCGCCTCCCACAAGCAGGCTGAGGGGAGAGAGCCAGTGTTTCATGGGGGTCCCAGTTTTGATGCCCTTGCTCCCCTTGCTGCTCTGACTTCAGTGGCCTGTTGTGGTTCACGCACACAGATTTCCAGGATCTTTTTAGAACTTTCACTCCGACATCTTTCCCTCTGGGGTTTGGCAAGAGTTGCTTGGTCTGAGTTTTAATAGCATCTTAGCAGTCGATGCTATTGAGCAGGTTCCAGCGATATAGAGAGTGAGAAGTGACTCGTGGGAGTTCTGACAGCGAACCCCGAGGTCTTGTCTTGGGAGACCTTTTCTATCAGTTGCTTGGATGGACATCCTGCGCTGGCGCGGGAGAGCCAGTTCATTAGAAAGAGGAGCCCTTCCTTCCAGGCCTGTGCGAGCTGCTTGTCTGTCCCAACTGATGGCTCGACTTGAGCCCTGGGTATTTATTTGTTTCTAATTCTCCTCCTTGGATTGAACCTATTTTAAGAAACAGATTATATGGAATATAGCAGAAGTTCACTTTTGTTCCAATAAACCAAAATCTTCAGTCGAGAGTGATAACCTATAAAAGATTCAGTGCACTTGGGAAAATAAAGTTGCTGAATAAGGCCCTGAGGCCTTGAGAACGTGCCTTCAGAGGCCCTTGGGGATCAAGTGACAGCATTTTTCTTGTTTCAAGTCTCGGGTTTGTAGGTTAGAGGTAAAGGATGTGACTAACAGCCCTGCTGATCACTTTTTAATTCATAAGAATGTGCACAGAATTCTCATTTCTCTTGGCTAAAATTGAGCTCCCCATTGAGGAGAAAACCACGAATGGATTGCACGGGACTGCAAGAAGTGGCTGAGCTTGCCTGGCCCACCAGGCTGGGAGGCCTGCGATGCTCAGCGCTCGAGTCCACCAAACCCAGAACAGCTTGCAGAAACACAGGAGCTGAGCAGAGGGTGGGCTCAAGGCATCCTCACTCCTCATTGAAATATTAGGCACAAGCTCCCGAATGACAAGGGTCCATGAGCAGTGGGCCTCTCTGCTCTGATGAACATGAGTATCTGGGGATAAACTGCTCTGTCCACATTTGCCAGTTGGTCCCTCCTTGGCTGTGTTATCAAGAGCAGCATAAGGTAGCCACCCAGTCTAGAGGGCCAGTAGCCTGGAAGACAGGATTCACTGGCTTTCTACATCATCATCACCATTATTATCATGGCCACCACCATCACCACCACCAGCGTCATCTCCTTCATCATGGTTATTACCACCACCACCAGCATCACCACCATTACTACCATCACCATCACCACCGCCATCATCACCACCAGCACCATCTCCATCATCATGGTTATTACCACCACCACCACCAGCATCACCACCATTACTACCATCACCATCACCACCACCATCACCACCACCAGCGTCATCTCCTTCATCATGGTTATTACCACCACCAGCATCACCACCACCAGCATCACCACCATTACTACCATCACCATCACCACCACCATCATCACCACCAGCACCATCTCCATCATCATGGTTATTACCACCACCACCACCAGCATCACCACCATTACTACCATCACCATCACCACCACCATCACCACCACCAGCGTCATCTCCTTCATCATGGTTATTACCACCACCACCACCAGCATCACCATCATTACTACCATCACCATCAGCATCACCATCATCACCACCATCACCACCACAATCACCGTCCTTAGCGCCATCATCACCACCACCATCATCACCACCAGCATCATCTGCATCATCATTGTCACTGCCACCACCACCACCTTCACCACCCCCATACTCACCATCCTCACCATCACCATCATCATCCCCATCCTCACCATCCTCACCACCACCATCATCATCTTCAGCATCATAGTTCTCACTGGCACCCTTACTTTCATGCCAACACAGAAAGCATTGGCCAATATTGAAATCTAGTTCCATCCTTGTAGGTGAACCTAGCAGAACAGCTATGTCATTTCCAGGAAAGGGGACTAAAACTCAGAGGGATGAACATATTTGCCCTGCTCATTCAGAACCTCAAAGAGCTTTTCCTGGGGTGACTCTTGAGCTAACATTGGGAAGTATTTGTCAGACAGAAGGCATAGAAAGATGTACGGTGTATGCTGTGTATCTGTCTCTCACACAGCTCTGTGAGAACAAGTATGTGTGAGAGTGTGTAGTGTATATAGTATTTGTGTATGTGGTGTGTATGTGAGTGATGTGTACTGTGGTGTGAATGTGGCGTGATGTGTGTGTGAGTGCAGTGCGGTGTATATATCTGGTGTGTGTCTGATGTGTATGGTGTGTATGAGTATGGTGTGTGTGTGATATACTCTGTGTGTATGGTGTGTGAGTGTGGTGTGAGTGTGTGTGAGTGTGGTGTGAGTGTGTGTGGGTGGTATGTGAGTGTGGTGTGGTGTGTAAGTTTGGCGGGTATGTGGTGTGCTCTGTGTGTATGAGTGTAGTGTGTGTGTGTGAGTACAATGTGATATGTATGTGTGGTGTGGTCTGTGTGTGTGCTCTGCATGTGCGGTGTGTGAGTGTGTGTAAGTGTGTGAGTGTGAGTGTGTGTGAGTGTGGTGTGGTGTGTACATCTGGCTGATGTGTGGTGTGCTCTGTGTGTATGAGTGTGTGTGCTCTGTGTGTGTGGCTTGTGAGTGTGGTGTGAGCGTGAGTGTGTGTGAGTGTGATGTGCTGTGTATGTCTGGTGTGAGTGTGGTGTGAGTGTGTGAGTGTGGTGTGGTGTGTATGTCTGGTGTGGTGTGCTCTGTGTGTATGAGTGTGTGTGCTCTGTGTGTGTCGTTTGTGAGTGTGGTGTGAGCGTGAGTGTGTGTGAGTGTGATGTGGTGTGTATGTCTGGTGTGAGTGTGGTGTGAGTGTGTGAGTGTGGTGTGGTGTGTATGTCTGGTGTGGTGTGCTCTGTGTGTATGAGTGTGTGTGCTCTGTGTGTGTCGTTTGTGAGTGTGGTGTGAATGTGAGTGTGTGTGAGTGTGGTGTGGTGTGTATGTCTGGTGTGGTGTGCTCTGTGTGTATGAGTGTGTGTGCTCTGTGTGTGTGGCTTGTGAGTGTGGTGTGAGCGTGAGTGTGTGTGAGTGTGATGTGGTGTGTATGTCTGGTGTGAGTGTGGTGTGAGTGTGTGAGTGTGGTGTGGTGTGTATGTCTGGTGTGGTGTGCTCTGTGTGTATGAGTGTGTGTGCTCTGTGTGTGTCGTTTGTGAGTGTGGTGTGAGCGTGAGTGTGTGTGAGTGTGATGTGGTGTGTATGTCTGGTGTGAGTGTGGTGTGAGTGTGTGAGTGTGGTGTGGTGTGTATGTCTGGTGTGGTGTGCTCTGTGTGTATGAGTGTGTGTGCTCTGTGTGTGTCGTTTGTGAGTGTGGTGTGAGCGTGAGTGTGTGTGAGTGTGATGTGGTGTGTATGTCTGGTGTGAGTGTGGTGTGAGTGTGTGAGTGTGGTGTGGTGTGTATGTCTGGTGTGGTGTGCTCTGTGTGTATGAGTGTGTGTGCTCTGTGTGTGTCGTTTGTGAGTGTGGTGTGAATGTGAGTGTGTGTGAGTGTGATGTGCTGTGTATGTCTGGTGTGGTGTGCTCTGTGTGTATGAGTGTGTGTGCTCTGTGTGTGTCGTTTGTGAGTGTGGTGTGAGCGTGAGTGTGTGTGAGTGTGATGTGGTGTGTATGTCTGGTGTGAGTGTGGTGTGAGTGTGTGAGTGTGGTGTGGTGTGTATGTCTGGTGTGGTGTGCTCTGTGTGTATGAGTGTGTGTGCTCTGTGTGTGTCGTTTGTGAGTGTGGTGTGAGCGTGAGTGTGTGTGAGTGTGATGTGGTGTGTATGTCTGGTGTGAGTGTGGTGTGAGTGTGTGAGTGTGGTGTGGTGTGTATGTCTGGTGTGGTGTGCTCTGTGTGTATGAGTGTGTGTGCTCTGTGTGTGTCGTTTGTGAGTGTGGTGTGAATGTGAGTGTGTGTGAGTGTGGTGTGGTGTGTATGTCTGGTGTGGTGTGCTCTGTGTGTATGAGTGTGTGTGCTCTGTGTGTGTCGTTTGTGAGTGTGGTGTGAGCGTGAGTGTGTGTGAGTGTGATGTGCTGTGTATGTCTGGTGTGGTGTGCTCTGTGTGTGTCGTTTGTGAGTGTGGTGTGAGCGTGAGTGTGTGTGAGTGTGATGTGGTGTGTATGTCTGGTGTGAGTGTGGTGTGAGTGTGTGAGTGTGGTGTGGTGTGTATGTCTGGTGTGGTGTGCTCTGTGTGTATGAGTGTGTGTGCTCTGTGTGTGTCGTTTGTGAGTGTGGTGTGAATGTGAGTGTGTGTGAGTGTGGTGTGGTGTGTATGTCTGGTGTGGTGTGCTCTGTGTGTATGAGTGTGTGTGCTCTGTGTGTGTCGTTTGTGAGTGTGGTTGAATGTGAGTGTGTGTGAGTGTGGTCCGGTGTGTATGGCTGATGTATGGTGTGCTCTGTGTGTATGAGTGTGGCGTGTGTGCACACTCACACACGTGTGAGGAGTGAAGGGAAGATGGGAAGCCTGAAGCGAAGCCCGGCGCCCAGCCAGCTGCTCTTCATGAGGGGGTCTGACTCTGTCCTCCTCGCTCCGTCATGTCTAACCGCCAGCAGACCACCCCCGCGGCTGCGAGTCACCCCGGGGGCACGGCCTCAGTCCCTGCCGGAGCCCTCTGTCCCGAGCGTGACTTCCCGGTATGCCCGGGGCCCTCGGCCTGAGCTCCCGGGGCCGGGTCCCAGGGCTGCGCCTGTGGGAGCCCGCGGTCAGCGGTGGCGGTCCCTGCGGCGGGCTGAGGGCCTCCGGGGAAAGCCTCGCGCTGTGGGGTCGGGCTCTTGTCCCCTGAGGGGCAAAGAGCCGGCTTCTACTCAGGGTCCTGGGGGCCAAGGGAGGCCGAATGGCCGGTGGGTAGAGACGTCCTCAGAACAGGAGGAGCCGGGCCAGAGGAGGCAGACAAGTAACCAAGCCATGATGTCAGGGGCAGCAGGACTCGAGAACTGCCTCCTGGATGGGGACCGACCGTGACGCGCTGCCCTCCCCGCCCCGCCCCATCCGCCCCGAACCGGCGACCGGGGAGGCAGACGGCAGCTCATGATGCTCAAGGCTCATGATGTCCACAGCAGGGCGGACACCCAACTGGTGTGGATGGACTAATAGGGCTGCCCGCTACAGACTGAAACAATGGAAACGTATCATCTCAGAGTCTGGTGTTCTGGCCTGGAGAATTCCATGGACTGTATAGTCTATGCAGTGGTGAAGAAAACAACTGAATGACTTTCACTTTCACTTTTGGGCTTCCCCGGTGGCTCAGTTAGTAAAGAGTCCACCTGCAATGCCAGACACCTGGGTTTGATCCCTGGGTTGGGAAGATCTGCTGGAGAAGGGAACGGCTACCCACTCCAGTATTCTGGCCTGGAGAATTCCATGGACTGTATAGTCCATGGGGTCACAAAGAGTCAGACATGATTGAGCAACTTTCACTTTCACAGTCTGGGGGCCGCAAGTCCAAGATCAGGGGTCTCAGGGTGACCTCCCCAGGGACGTGAGAAAAGCAGGACGTGTTCCTGCTTCTCTCCTTGGCTTGTAAACTGCAGTCTTCTCCCAGTGAGCCTTCTCCCTATGTATCTTCTCCTTGTGTGTCTTCCTTCTATGCACGTCTGTCTCTGAGTTCAAATTCTCCCTTTTTATAAGGACACCAAGTTTACTGCTCTAGTATGTTGTAGTGGTCATTCAGTTGCTCAGCTGTGTCTGACTCTTTGCAACCCCATAGACTGAAGCACACCAGGCTTCCCTGTCCACCATCTCCTAGAGCTTGCTCAAACTCATGTCCATTGAGTCGGTGATGTCATCCAACCATCTCATCATCTGTCATCTCCTCCTCCTCCCACCTTCAATCTTTCCCAGCATCAGGGTCTTTTCCAGTGAGTCAGCTCCTCCCATTAGGTGGCCAAAATACTGGGGCTTCAACTTCAGCATCAGTCCTTCCAATGAACAGTCAAGATTGATTTCCTTTAGGACTGACCAGTTTGATCTCCTTGCTGTCCAAGGGACTCTCAAGAGTCTATGATGACTCTAGTATGACCTCATCTTAACTAATAACATAGGCAAGGACCAGGTCTCCAAATAAAGTCACATTTTGAAGTCCGGGGCCTGTGGCTTCAACATATAAATTTTATGATTCAGTCTGTAACAATCACTGCAGCCTGAGACATGCCGGCCTCTGGCCCAGCTGCTGTAACACGTCCAGGGGGACACATCACACCACCCAAGTCTCAGGGCATCAGAAATCCTGGGGCCATGGGTACCCCCATACTGTGTCACCCCAAGGCCAGCACGGAGCAGCCCTCCAAAGTAGTTCTGAGGGGTCCCAAGTCACGGAGGGACCTTGGTGCCAGGAACAACCGGGAGAGCAGTATGGCAGCAGGACCTCGCCTGACACATCCTTCAGCCTGGAAGCAATGTGTTCCGTGTGCACACACAGACCCTGGAGACGGCTGGCGGGAGCAGAGATCTCTGCTCGAGAACAAAGCGGCTGACGACCGGGCTGCTGACAGCACACGCCTTCTGGTCTTACTGATTCGTAGGATAATTAAGGGCTGGTTTCTGTCTTAATTCGTCTTTGTAATCCTAGAAAATAGCACAGCACTGGTGCCCAGTGTGTTTGTGGAGAATGAATGGGTGAATGAGAGACACAAGGCATCTTGGACACCTCGAAGGAAAATCAATCTGTCAACTAATCATTCTATTAGAAACTGTCTATTAGAAACTGTGAAGAGCACCCCGAAATAGAGAACATGGCCCATTAATTCAGTCACTGACTCGGTAAACAGTTTATCAAGTGCTTTTTCTGAGCCAAGGGCTCCGTGAATGTTGGGGCTACAAAGATGGACCGAACCAGGCACTCAGATGAACCATCCTGAAGCAGATAAAACTGGAATAAGGGAGCCCAGTCTCTTGCTGAGCTGTGCAGCCCTAATGGCTGGGCTGTGATTAGAGTTCAGCAAAGAAGGAATCAGGGCTTCCCTCGTGGCTAAGAATCTGCCTGCAATGCAGATAAACGCAGGTTCGATCCCTGGGTTGCGAAGATCTCCTGCAGAAGGAAATGGCAACCCACTCCAGTATTCTTGCTTGGGAAATCCCATGGACAGAGGAGCCTGGATTCACAGTCATGGGTTCGCAAAGAGTCGGACACGACTGAGCGATTAAAACCAAGAAGAAATCAAGGAGGTGAGAGAAACTGGTCAGAGCCTCAGGTTAACAGAGGGAGAGGTGCACAGCGCAGGGGGAGGTGCAGCGGGGAGCGTGGAAATGGACCGGAAGTCAGACGAGTTGTGTTTTTGAAGCTGGGTCGTTTGCCTCACGCACAGCAAACTGAAACGTGACAACGGCATTTGCAGCAAGGAAAGGCTTTATTCATGGGCAGCCAAGTGAGGAGACAGGAGGAAAAGTCTCAGATCTGCCTTCCTGAGGGTGACAAACATCCCTGAGGTATTTATGGGATAAAGTAGCAGAGTGGTCTCGGGTGTGATGAAAGGTGCCTGAGGGTCAGGGAAAGGAGAGGTGATCAGTGTTCTGTGCAGACGAATCTGGGCTGCAATCTTCATCATGGAACCACGGGATGGTCAAAACCGAGGGCACTCAGCGTGACCCGAGGGGGAATTCTCAGTCCTCTGACATAAGCAGAAAGGGGCCAGGACCCTTGGGGATCAGGCAGCTGCGCCGAAGGCCCCTCCCCAGAGCCTCCGACCCCAGCCCTCCTCTAGGACCTGCTATCTGATGCCGACTCCTCCAGACTCTCAAGGACCACCACGCCCGTCACTCCTGCGTCCTGCGAGGCTCTGATGTGATCGAGGCACGGAACCCATCCTGGCTAGACAGTTTGGACTTCGATTTTGTGAGGACCTTGGCCTTTGGAATGTAACACCCTGTCGTTTGTAATTTGTCCTGATCTCCAAGGGGTACTGTTTCCTCTGGCTGCCCTCTCTGAGGACCATCCAGGAAACACCAGTCACTTCCCAGATTGGAGCTTGGGGATCTCGTCCTCCCTGGCCTGGCCGGGCTCACCCTGCTGCACGTGGGGCTTCATGGAAGATCCCGCCCAGGGCCTTGCTGAAGTGAAGATTCTTGGTTTGGAAGCTCTGGGTGGAATCCAGTCTAGAATTCTCTGATCTCATTGCAGGCATTAGATAGGGTGCATCTGGTTAAGAAACCACTCTTGAAACCACTAACATACCCTAAAAGGGCTATACCTCGGGCTCTGGTGGGTCACTTAGTTCAATCCCAAAGTTCAGCAGGGCTCTGGGAACCAGCTCTGAGGAGGAAGGAAGCTTGGTGTACAGTAGACCTTTGGAAAATCCAGAGGGCAGTTCAAGGACCCTGGCACCTTGGGGTGGGGAGAGGGTGGAGAGGTGGGGGCAAAGAGCTCACCCCATTACCAGTCTGCTCAGGGCTGTGCTGCTCAGGGGGCAGTGGATCTCTCTGCACCTTCCCTGTCTGCCGTCAGCCAGCTGGTCAGTCCTTAAAACCCAAGACCAGCCGGGAAGCTTAGAACATTCAGCCTACACTTCTCCCATCCTCTCTCCCATTCTCCTATCTCTGCATCTCAAGGGAGAGTCCGCATCCTCAGAAAGAGGTGTGGATGGAAAGCGGGGAAGCAGAAGAGAGTGGTGACCCCAGGTGAGCTGGACACCCCTTGCCCTCCGGCCCCTAGACCCCACCCCACCCCCACCTATGTCCTCACCCCTCGTTACCGGTTTAGCATCTGAAGTGGAGTCATCCGTGGGTTGCTGAGCACTCCTAATGCTAAATGCCCTCTGTCTGTCTATCCATCATCCCTCTCCCCTCTGTCTCTGGCCTTTGTGCCTCCCCATAGCCCGCCACCCCGTGTTGCTTCATCCGGGGCTCGTACGTGGGTTTTGGCTCCGGACAGTGTCTTCCGTTTGAGGCACTGCCTAAACCATCACTCACAAGTCACATGCTGTTCCCAAAGAAGGAAGTTCTTTCATGTGCTCCCTGTTGCCAGGGCAACCACTTCCTTAGGATCCAAAACATTAATGTCTCTCTCCCTTGCATCTGTTTTCTGGTCAGATTTTTTCCTGCAGTGACATCTAGTGACCACAGGAAATAAAAAGAAAAAACACCATGATTTATTATGTGTGGCCTTGGTAGATGTAGAGCAGGAGAATGCAGGTGACTCTCCAGGTGCTAACATTCCTGACCCCACCTGGGCTCCCCCAGCCCATCCCCTCGCTGGGAGCCTGTGCCCTGAGACCTAAGTGTGCATACCCTAGACATTTCAACGTGTGCTCAGTAGCTGCTTCAGGCTATGGATCCTTAGCTATTGTTGCTTAGTCACTAAGCTGTGTCTGACTCTGCGATCCTATAGATTGCTGCACTCCAGGCTTCCCTGTCCTTCACTATCTCCCGGAATTTGCTCACATTCATGTCCACTGAGTCAGTGATGCCATCCAACCATCTCATCCTCTGTCACCCCCTTCTCCTTTTGACTTCAATCTTTCCCAGCATCAGGGTCTTTTCCAGTGAGTCTGCTCTTCACATCAGGTGGCCAAAGCATTGGGGCTTCAGCTTCAGCATCAGTCCTTCCAATGAATAGTCAGGGTTGATTTCCTTGAGGTTGGACTGGTTTGATCGTAGCCTAGAAGGTGCTTCTGGACCTCTTTAGCTGGTGTATTGTAACCTTGGCATTGACCATGCAGATATTTCTATTTTGTGGCTCATTCCATATCTGAGGGTGCCTTTTTCTGACATCCAGCAGGAGTCTGGACTTCCTCTTTCAGGTGGCAATCACTGCTGTCAGAAGGATATAGAGACCTGACCGTCAGGCTAAAGACACCAGCACAGATGGCCACTTGATGGGTCACTGAGGATGGTGAGGCAGCGCTCCGTTAGACTCCACCCATGACCTTGAGCAGGGACATGTGGGGACACAGTGCTGATAGAATCTGCCCCACAGGCCAGGTGCCTCCCATCCTGGGAGGAATAGCCCAGTCTCTTCTCAGGGGAACCCAGGAGGAGCGGTTGCCAGCCCAGAATGACTTCAGGGCCCGGAAGGTCCTTCCGTTCCTAGGGAGACTGTTTCCCCAGGTCAGCCTGTTTCTACCATTGTCCACCACATGGCAGTTTCACCCATGGCCACAGTCCTTCACGCCTCCTGACATTCTCGCCATTCACAAGATGACTCTCCTGCTCATCCCGTTAAGAGATGGGATCACGAACTTCCCACTAAATTGAAAACTGCTGAGAACCTAGACAGCATTTTAAAAAGCAGAGACATTACTTTGCCAACAAAGGTCCATCTTGTCAAGGCTATGGTTTTTCCAATGGTCATGTATGGATGTGAGAGTTGGACTATAAAGAAAGCTGAGCGCCAAAGAATTGATGCTTTTGATCTTTGGTGTTGGAGAAGACATTTGAGAGTCCCTTGGACTGCAAGGAGATCCAACCAGTCTATTCTAAAGGAGATCAGCCCTGGGTGTTCATTGAAAGGACTGATGTTGAAGCTGAAACTCCAGTGCTTTGGCTACCTGATGCGAAGAGCTGACTCATTTGAAAAGACCTTGATGCTGGGAAAGATTGAAGGCTGGAGGAGAAGGGGACGACAGAGGATGAGATGGTTGGATGGCAGCATTGACTCAATGGACATGGGTTTGAGTAAGCTCTGGGAGTTGGTGATGGACAGGGAGGCCTCGTGTGCCACAGTCCATGGGGTCGCAGAGAGTCGGACATGACTGACCGACTGAACTGAGAGCGGGATAAACAAGACACAAACAACCCAGACCTGTGAAGCTCTGGGGAAAAGATCAGTCCAGGCTCAGGGGATGCCAATGGGGAGGATGGAGGTGGGAAAGGGCTCAGCAAAAAGTGCTGGGTGAGGGCGAGGATGCCCCTGAGAGTACGGACAGACTTTAGACGGCAGTGATGTGATCCAAGCTAGGTTTGCAAACCCTCTTTCTCTGGATGTTCATGGAGAGGACTGGAGAGGAGAGACAGGCGGTGTTCAGGAGGTTGCTGCTGTGGTTCGGGTCCGAGGTGGCCCTTGGACTAGGTGGGTGTCAGCAGGGACTGGAAGGACAGAAGAGATTCCACATCTGCTGTGGAGTGGAACCTGCATCCCACAGTGATGAGCTGGAGGAAGACGCTACAGGGACACAGCACTGAATGGTTTGGTGGTCTGTGGGGAGCTTGTTGAGATACAGAAGTGACGGCTGGAGTGAACTTGTGGATGGTGGTGTGACTTGCTGTGGCTGGGAAGACCTGAGAAGGAGCGGGTGGGACACAGGAAAAGAGAAGAGATGGGATTTGCCACAAGAACAAAGCTTGAGGTGCCTCTGAAATGAAACAGAAATGGAACTATCCAAAAGGTAATAGCAAGTATTCAAGTGGGTATATATGATCTTGAGACTCAGAGGAAAGGAATGGACTAGAGATGTAAATTCAGGAGTCATTAACATATAAATGGTTTTGAAAGCCGTGTGCAAGTTATCAAATTAACATATTCATGTGGCTTGAATTTGCACTCTTTCAAATATTATGACCCAGGCTGTATCCCTCAGGTCCTAGCAGGGGGCAGGCAGCATCTTCAAACTAGGACAACTTGAAGAAGGTTTAATGAATGTGGTTGACTGTATGCTGCTGCTGCTGCTAAGTCACTTCAGTCGTGTCCGACTCTGTGCGACCCCATAGATGGCAGCCTGCCAGGCTCCCCTGTCCCTGGGATTCTCCAGGCAAGAACACTGGAGTGGTTGCCATTTCCTTCTCCAAGGTTGGTTGTATAATGGCCCTCAAAGATATCAGGTCCTCCCTGGGAAATGTTACCTTCAGTCAGTTCAGTTACTTAAGTCGCTTAGTCATATCTGACTCTTTGCAGCCCCATGGACTGCAGCGCACCAGGCTTTCCTATCCATCACCAACTCCCAGAGCTTGCTCAAACTCATGTCCATTGAGTTGGTGATGCCAACCATCTCATCCTCTATCATTCCCTTTTCCTTCTGTCTTCAATCTTTCCCAGCATCAGGGTCTTTTCAAATGAGTTGGTTCTTATGAAGTATTGGAGCTTCAGCATCAGTCCTTCCAATGAACACTCAGGACTGATCTCCTTTAGGATGGACTGGTTGGATCTCCTTGCAGTCCAAGGGACTCTCAAGAGTCTTCTCCAACACCACAGTTCAAAAGCATCAATTCTTTGGCACTCAGCTTTCTTTATGGTCCAACTCTCACATCCATACATGACTGCTGGAAAAACCATAACTTTGATTAGATGAACCTTTGTTGGCAAAGTAATGTCTCTGCTTTTTAATATGCTGTCTAGGTTAGTCATAGCCTTTCTTCCAAGGAGCAAGTGTCTTTTAATTTCATGGCTACAGTCACCAACTGCTGTAATTTTAGAGTCCAAGAAAAAAAACTCTGTCACTCTTTCCATTGTTTCCCCATCTATTTGCCATGAAGTGATGAGACCGGATGCCATGCTCTGTTTTTGAATGTTGAGTTCTAAGCCAGCTTTTTCACTCTCCTCTTTCACTTTCATCAAGAGGCTCTTTTGTTCCTCTTCACTTTCTGCCATAAGGGTGGTGTCATCTGCATGTCTGGGGTTATTGATATTTCTCCTGGCAATCTTGATTCCAGCTTGTCCTTCATCCATTCCAGCATTTCTCATGATGTCTTCTGCACTTAAGTTAAATAAGCAGGGTGACAATACACAGCCTTGATATACTCCTTTCCCAATTTGGAACCAGTCCGTTGTTCCATGTCCAGTTCTTCTTGAACTGCGTACAGATTTCTCAGGAGATAGGTATGGTGGTCTGGTGTTCCCATCTCTTTAAGAATTCTCCACAGTTTGTTGTGATATGCACAGTCAAATGCTTTGGCATAGTCAATAAAGCAGAAGTAGTTGTTTTCTTGAAACTCTCTTGCTTTTTTGTTGATCCAACAGATGTTGGCAATTTAATCTCTGGTTCTTCTGCCTTTTCTAAATCCAGCTTGAATATCTGAACGTTCCTGATTCACGTAGTGTTGAAGCCTAGCTTGGAGAATTTTGAGCATTACTTTGCTAGCATGTGAGATGAATGCAACTGTGTGGTAGTTTGAGCATTCTTTGGCATTGTCTTTCTTTGGGATTGGAATGAAAACTGACCTTTTCCAGTCCTGTGGCCACTGCTGAGTTTTCCAAATTTGCTGGCATATTGAGTACAGCACTTTCACCGCGTCATATTTTAGGATTTGAAATAGCTGAACTGGAATTCCATCTCTACTAGCTTTATTCGTAGTGATGCTTCCTAAGGCCCACTTGACTTCACATTCCAGGATGTCTGGCTCTAGGTGAGGGATCACACCATCATGATTATCTGGGTCATTAAGATCTCTTTTGTATAGTTCTTCTGTGTATTCTTACCACCTCTTCTTAATAGCTCCTGCTTCTGTTAGATCCATATCGTTTCTATCCTTTATTGTGCCCATCTTTGCATGAAATGTTCCCTTGGTATTTCTAATTTTCTTGAAGAGATCTCTAGTCTTTCCATTCTATTGTTTTCCTTTACTTCTTTGCATTGATCACAGAGGAAGGCTTTCTTATCTCTTCATGCTATTCTTTGGAACTCTGCATTCAAGTGGGTATATCTTTCCTTTTCTCCTTTGCCTTTAGTGTCTCTTCTTTTCTCAGCTATTTGTAAGGCCTTTTCAGACAACCATTTTGCCTTTTTGCATTTCTTTTTCCCGGGGATGGTCTTGATCACTGCCTCCTGTACAATGTCACAAACCTCCATCCATAGTTCTTCAGGCACTCTGTCTATCAGAATCTATCTGATTCTTTGAATCCATTTGTCATTTCCACTTAGATGGCAAAGACTCTATGGATGTGATGAAGGATTTTAAAGTGGGGAGGTCTCCTAGGTTGTCCTGGTGGGCCCTGAGTGCAATCACAGGTGTCCTTGTGTGAGAGAGGTGGCGGGAGTTAGACTGCAGACAGAAGAGAAGGAACACAATCTTGGAGGCAGAGATTGGATTTGTGCTGCCATGAGCAGGAATGCAATGATCAGGGGAAGGCCAGCAGCCACCAGAAGCTGGTGGATTCTTCCCTGGTGCAATACTTGTGAATTTCTGACTTCTGACCTCTGGAATGATGAAAGAATAAATTCTTGCTTTAAGCTACTAAGTTTGTGGCAGTTTGTCTCTGCAGCGATAGGAAGCTAATACAATGGAGGAACTATTTACAAAGGTATTTGCCCCAGGTTGGGGCTTCCCAGGTGGCTCAGTGGTAAAGAATCCATCTCCAATGCGGAAGATGCAGTAGACACAGGTTCAACCCCTAGGTCGGGAAGGTCCCCTGGAGGAGGAAATGGCAACCCACTCCAGTGTTCTTGCCTGGGAAATCCCATGAACAGGGGAGCCTAGCGGGCTACAGTCCAGAGGGTCGCAAAGAGTCAGACTCAGCTAAATGTCGGACTTCCTGAGCACACAGGGAAACATTATGGCTCAGAGTGGTACCCAGGGGCCAATAACAGCATCCTTAGGCTCTGCAGGAGGAGGGGAAGGGGCAGCCACAAGAACTTGGAAGAAGAGGGAGGAATAAAGAGATGTTCCCCTGGAGGAGTTGTGACAGCCAACCTGAGGAGACCTGCAGAAAGGGAAATGGAGGGGATAAAGACCACAACCTCCCCCTCCAACATACTTCTGGGGCTCCCCATTGGCTAAACCTCTGAGTCAGAGGCAGGAGGAGAAAGGGGTAAACCAGTAGGGTGGGAGATAGAAGGGAGCGATCCAGCTCCTGCCAGGCCTGGGGGAGGGAAGATGGCAATTGACTGATCCATGATCAAAGGCACAGTAAGGACACTTTCTAGAGATGTGAAGCATTTCTGTGGCTGATTTTATTCTGAGATAACCAAAAAATATCAGACCTGCTTTTTATTAGAAAAGTTAGTTACTTGTTTTTAATGAAATTTCAAAGAATTGATAAGCGCTACGGAGAGATGTGAAACAGCAGAACTGCGTCCTGCCATGCCGTGTCCCTGTGACCCATGTCGTCACGGCTCTTTCTCACTCAGCGCTGCCTGCGGGCATGTGCCGCTGATGCTGCATACGAAGCTCCCCTCCTTGCCGTAACTGGCACCCTGGCAGCGTGTGAACTTAGTGACCTCACTAAAGGTGCAAGGAATTAGGGGACAGCCCTTGACACACCACGTGGCCTTCCGACATCTAGCTGCCCCCAAGCCCGCCTGTCCTCACTCTCCACCAGGAAGTGTGATACTGCAATTGATGAGAAGTATCTGTTTGGTCTTTAATCCCTTTCTGGTGCAGAGCATCTAAGACCTTTGGGACTTCCTAAGTCATGAATGACCAAGACATCTTTTGTTATGTTAAGGAAGTGACTCTGGGGGGCATCTGAAGATGGGGGCTGGATGCCAGGAGCCACCAATCATGTGATTAGAGGGCTGGAACTTTCGCTCCCACCCCCCACAAGAGGAGAGAAGCTAGTGATGGTGGTGGTTTAGCTGCTAAGTCGTGTCCGACACTTGCGATCCCATGGACTGTAGCTTGCCAGCCTCCTCTGTCCATGGGGATTCTCTAAGCAAGAATACTGGAGTGGATTGCCAGGCTAGAGGTTGGATCAATTGCTAATGGCCAGTGATGTAGTCAACCACCCCTGCATCATGAAGTCTTCAAGAAAACCCGAAGAGACAAGGTCCAGAGAGCTTCCAGGCTGATGAACACCTGAGATCTGGGGAGAATGGTGCCCAGAGAGGGCATGGAAGCTGTGTGTCCCTTCTCCAAGCCTCATCCCAGGCGTCTCTTCCATCTGCGTGGTCCTGAGTGATGTCCTGTTAAAACAAACTGCTAATCTAGCAAGTTAGTGAATTAAACGTTTCCCTGAGTTCTGAGAACCCCTCTAGATAGCTGACTGAACCCAAGGAGGGGGTCGTTGGGTTCAAACCTGTCAACAGTAACCTGTTTGTCAGAAGCTCAGCTGATAACCTGGATGACTGGCAGCTGAAGTGGGGATGTGGACTGAGCCTTACCTTGTGGGATCTGACAGCATCTCCAGGTGGAGAAGGTCAGAACTGAGTTGAACTGTATGACACCCACACTGTGGGGGTATAAAGCTTAACCCCCACATCCTAATGGGGTCCCCAGTTTGATGAATGGCCCAAATCAGATCCCATCCAGGAAATGAAAACATCTTCACAAGGAGTAGGGTCACTTGCTGCAGGAAGCCCCTACTGGTTAAGCTGGTCAATGTCATTAAATAAAAGCAGGTAAGAGAAAGGTAAGAAATTGGGTGGCTGAAAGTTTTCCTACAAGACATATGATGAACTCTGTGTGTGTGTGTGTGTGTGTGTGTGTGCGCGCGCGTGTGTGTATGGTCTGTGTTTGTATGGTTGTGTCTCTGTGTATGTGTGCATATATATTTGTGTATGTGCATGTGTTTTGGTGATCGTGGGGTAACACATCTGTTTTCTCCTTTGTACCTCTGTTTGTTGTCCAGTCACTCAGTCATGTCTGACTGTTTGCCACCCTCATGAACTGTAGCACGCCAGGCTTCCCTGCCCTTCACTATCTCCCAGAGTTTGCTCAAACTCATGTCCATCAAGTTGGTGATGACATACAACCATCTGGTCCTCTGTTGCCCCCTTCTCCTCCTGCCCTCAACCTTTCCCAAACGCAGGGTCTTTTCCAATGAGTTAGCTCTTTGCATCAAGTGGCCAAAGATTGGAGCTTCAGCATCAGCCCTCCCAATGAATATTCAGGGTTGATTTCCTTTAGGACTGACTGGTTTGATCTCCTTGCAGTCCAAGGGACTCTCAAGAGTCTATGACTGTGGCCAGAAAATTAAAAGACACTTGCTCCTTTGTGCCTCACCTGGTAGGTAATTGGTCTTTGGATCCCTGTGTTGAAAAGGATACCAAAATAGCATCCAGGGGAAGAGGATGTGGCGGGCAGGGGATGAGACGTGAGCCAGTGAGCCAGCCCATGTTCTGAAGCAAAAGACAGAGGTAGATTTGTGGATGAAGGAAGCTCTTACATTGACCACCAGCAGGGGAGCTCAAGGAGGATTTGTGCTATCTGTATGCAATTATTGTTGATGAATTTGCATATTGTAACAATTCAAAGACTTAGGTTGGTTAATTGGATTTAGTCCCCAAACTGGATTTGGATTTCTAACCAGAGGGAAGAGATCTTCAAGTTCTTTTACTGAAAGTTAGAGTGGAGAGTTTCTGTAAGAAAAGAAAGCTTTCTGCAAATGCATTTGGAATCTTTTCATCAGCTGTTCTCTGCTGTGTCTCTACCCTGGTCTCAGAAAAGCCCATCCCCAGGGAAACCACTGTTCTCAGCCTCCTTGGGGAAAACTCACACAAATCATTCCCTACTCAGATACCCCAGAGATTCAGAAACTCAGGATGTTCAGATCTGTGTGTTAGAATCAAGGCCCACCTTAATCTCTGCAGGAGTCACTGAGAATAAGTATTTCATTGAATCATTCTTTCCAGAACATTCCACAAAGTAACCCACCCAAATCAGGAGTCCGCTTGATTTTCTCCACCTGGAGAATGAGAGATGAGATGTGGGTTTCAGGCACATGGCCACAGAACAGTACAGGAAAGGGGGCTCTTTCTCATAAATGTTTAAGAAAAGGACAGAATCTCAGGCTTTGCTTCCCTCTGAGGGCCCGTCAGTGGAGGAATAACCCATTGGTGGCTTGTATCAGTTCACAGAGGCTAACTGCTAAAGCTCCAGGAATTTTGTGAGCGAGTTGTTAAACACAGCTGTTATTAAAAATCAAAGTAGATAAGCTTAGCAATAAATTTTATTTTAAAAATAGTGTGTGTGGAGTGTATTAGTTGCTCAGTCATGTCTAACTCTTTGTGACCCCATGGACTGTAGCCCACCAAGCTCCTCTGTCCATAGAAGTCTCCAGGCAAGAATACTAGAGTGGGTAGCCATTCCTTTCTCAAGGGACCTTTTGGACCCAGGGATCGAACCTGGGTCTCCTGCATTCTAGGCTGATTCTTTACCATCTGAGCCACCAGGGAAGCCCCAAAAGAAGTAATAAGTACTCAAAACTCATCGCTTCCTGCTTATTTCACAATTATCAATGGTTTCGAGGCTATTTACATCATTGTGCTATATGGCAGAAATCCTACATAATGGTGATGGTTATTGTGTGTGTCTTCCCAGCTCTGAATTAGGTGATGTCATGTTGGTATTTTGAAATAGGTACAGCAGGGAAATCAGTAAATATTGATCAGGACTTTTTTTCCCATCCAGGAGCTGCTTGGTTAATATTTACCAACACACCACTGCTCACTCTCTTTGCTACGCAGAGGGGAAGAGAAATGAATGGATTGGTGTGATCCCAACAGCCCAGGAGGAAAAGGATGCAGAAGAGAAATACACACACTCACACACACACACGCACACACACTCACACACACACACTCTCCTTCCTCTGGCTGGAGGACGCCCTTGGAAATAGATGGCTTACACCCAGCTCCCTCATTTCATACGATGCACACTCACAGGGCACCCTCCATGCCTGCCTTTCCCAGCTGCAGCAGAGAAGTCATTACTGGGCTCACAGATGGAGCCCAGATGACAGCATCCCAGGGAGTAGCCATCACGGGC